>NC_083579.1:75221497-77621497 GCF_027579695.1 Neoarius graeffei | reverse complement strand
ACTGGAAAGAAGAGCAATATTATAAACAAACAAACAAACTGGCAACTAAACAAACGAAACAAATAAAATGTTTAAGTCTTAGGCACCCTATTTCCTATTTTTTTTTTCATACAAACTTTGTTATAGAGTTCTGTTTTATGACTTATACATTATCGAGTCAGTACTAAAACATTTTAGAGTCCAAACGTTCGGGGGGTTCCAGCGCAAAATTAAATGTTGCAAAAAAAAAAATTGTATCCGAGCAGCGTATTCCATAAGAGAGCACTTTTCAGATTTAAAAATAAAGCATAATGAAGCCTGCTGGGTTTTGGTGTAAAATGAAGAAGTGAGTGTGACAGTCAAAGTGTCCAGAAGAACTGTGGCTGGTTCTGGAAGATGCTCAGGAAAACCTACAGATCATTTCCGCATAAAACTGCACACACTGGACCTGAGACTATAATTTTTTTTAAATTTTTTTAAAGCAAAGGGAATTTCATCTCACACCAAATACTGACTTTGATTCATTTATTATGGCTCACTGATTACGTACTGTTTACAGTATTATTTTAATGTTGAAACATTTCATTTCATTATTTTTAAGCTGTTTTTGGTCAACAGCATTTATTTACATGTGCCTAACACTTTTGCACACTACTGTATATCTGATTTTTTTTTTTCCCCAATATGCAGTCCACCATTTTGTGTTAGTAATGGGCTGAAAATGATTGCGGGTTTCGGAGTAGTGCCGGCTCTAATTATAAGCAGATTTGTAATTCTGTAATTATTTTTATTGCTGAAAAATATTGGTTGTGTTAAAAAAATTGCTGTTGATTTCAGAATTCTTGGAGGTGCATGTTTTCTTTAATTACATCGACAAATATTATACTGAAATCGGAGCTAGCAGTGTCACCTCACAGCAAGAAGGTTCCAGGTTCGAACCTCATGGCTGACGGGGGCCTTTGTGTGTGTAAGACATAAAAAATAATTATACAAATAGACAGCGAATAAATAAACAAACTCGCAAGTTTATTTATTTATTTGTTTAAACTGTATTCCATGGTTGGTTGTGGTGGCCTCCCACTCTTGAGTCAACCCTATAAAAATACAGTAGCAGTCAAAAGTCTGGACACACCTTCTAATCCAATGCTTTTCTTTATTTTTATTAATTAAAAGACACTTCTTCATGTCTTAAAGTAATGACGGATGTTGTTTCTCTTTACTTAGTTGAGCAGTTCTTGACATAATACTGTATGGATTACTACAGTTGTGGTGTTGAATAGGGATAATTACTGTATTTTTTATTATTTACTATTTACTGTTTGATCGCAAACGCATTAAGAAGGCAAGAAATTGCACTAATTAACTTTTGACGAAGCACACCTGTTAACTAAAAAGTATTCCAGGTGACAATCTCATGAAGCTGGTTAAGATAACGCCAGTAGTGTGCAAAGCATCATCAAGGGAAATGGTGGATATGACGAAGAATCTAAAACATGAAACATTTTTAACACTTCGTTGTTTACCACATAATTCCATATATGTTCCAGATGTTAGTTCATAGTTTTTATGTTTTCAGTATTGTAGTCAAAATACAGTAAAACTTACGAATGTGTAATTGTGGCCAAGCTTTTTTGACTGGTACTGTATATACTAAAGCCTCAGTCACAACCAGCCGTACGTGCTCCTACGGCCGGTCTACGTGCAAAAAACGCAAGAAACGCACGGAGGGCACACGTGAAACGTACGGAGGGCGTGCGTGTGACGTGCTGATTTTCGAGCCGTAGACTGGCCGCAGACCGGCCACAGAGGCTCTTTGTCATGTCATACAAACTCTACGGGCGCTTACGTTTTTTTTTCAGGTTGCAAGACAAACTTAGGGCCACCGTGCGTCTTTCTCCACGAACAAAAAAAAATGCAGCGATTTGGGAAACGCCAAAAATCGCACGGCCAAAAAGTCGTACGTCCGGTTGTGACCTAGGCTTAAGATAACCATAAACCCCAAAACTAACATAAGAAAAGAAATAATTCATTGCAAAACAAACAACCATTAAACATACAAACTCACAAGTACATTTCTTTCTGTTTGGATGTATCCATTTAAAATAAATTCCATACTTGGTAGTGGTGGACTCTCTCTCTCTCTCTCTCTCTCTCTCTCTCTCTATATATATATATATATATATATATATATATATATATATATATATATATATATATATATATATATATATATATTGTGGGCGGCACAGTGGTGTAGTGGTTAGCGCCGTCGCCTCACAGCAAGAAGGTCCGGGTTCGAGCCCCGTGGCTGGCGAGGGCCTTTCTGTGCGGAGTTTGCATGTTCTCCCCGTGTCCGCGTGGGTTTCCTCCGGGTGCTCCGGTTTCCCCCCCAGTCCAAAGACATGCAGGTTAGGTTAACTGGTGACTCTAAATTGAGCGTAGGTGTGAATGTGAGTGTGAATGGTTGTCTGTGTCTATGTGTCAGCCCTGTGATGACCTGGCGACTTGTCCAGGGTGTACCCCGCCTTTCGCCCGTAGTCAGCTGGGATAGGCTCCAGCTTGCCTGCGACCCTGTAGAACAGGATAAAGCGGCTAGAGATAATGAGATATATAATAAATTGTATTTAATTGGAATCGAGTCTATTATATGCTTCATCGCAGTGCTGGGTCCATTTGGTTATCTGACGGAATATTTGCAAGAGAGATCTATTATCTGTCATCCAATCATGATGAAACACTCAGTGCTTTGTCTGTGACTTGAGATACCTGAATTAAACATAACTGCTTCTGTGTCACTTCCCCATTTATTGTCTGACAAGCGCAGCTCAACATTCAAGCTCAAAGCCCCTCCATGCAAACACAGGCAAGATTTTTTTGTGTGTTTTTTCCCCCATTTTGCTTACCTTCTGCTTCTGATTCAGTAAAACACTCTATATAAAGCATCCCTTCAGACAAACCATGAAGTGCACCGTTTATGAGGCGTAAGTACACAAATGTATTGCTATAAATACTGCTAATTAAGAGCAACTTAATTTAAAGCTGTAGTAATAAAACTTTGTTGAAAAGTACACACGAGAGGCCACAGAGAAAAAAGAAGCCAAAAAAGCAAAAACAACACACACACACACACACACACACACACACACACACACAGTCATGCAAATCTCTAATTGTTCCAGGAATCTGGAGCCCATCCAGTTCTCCGTATTTGGATAATCAAATCCCACATGTCACTCTTCAGACAGTATGTACTTCCCAGAAGCACGTTGTGTACCTGCATGTCCTGGATGTTGTCCTTTTCGACTCGTCAGCATCCTGCATCAGATCGTAACAGATTGACATGCTTTATCCCTCAAGCACCTGCCACTGGAGCTCAAATTACATGTCACACAGCATGTGCTTGATGGACTGAATCTCAAAGCTCAGTCTTTAGGGGAGTAGGTACTGTATGTGTGTGTGTGTGTGTGTGTGTGTGTGTGTGTGTGTGTGTGTGTGTGTGTGTGTGTGTGTGTGATGAGGAAAGATGAGAAGTGTCGGTTCTGGTTGTTTTCTAAATTTAATGAAGTGCATATTGCATCAAGCTTTGCAGCGAAGATATGTCATCACTGTTTTGATACCATGGCTGAATTCATTAATTAAGCCTTTAATTCAGAGCATCTGATTCAATATGTTTGGGTTTGAGATATTAGCAAAGGTCCGTACACTGATCAGCCATAACATGATGACCACTGACAGGTGAAGAAGTGAATTACATTGATGATCTCATTACAGTGGCACCTGTCAAGGGGCGGGGTATATTAGGCAGCAAGAGAAGAAAACAGTTGGTTCTTGAAGTTGATGTGTTGGAAGCAGGAAAAATGAACAAGTGTAACGATCTGAGTGACTTTGACAAGGGCCAAATAGTGATGGTGAGATGACTGGGTCTGAGCATCTCCAAAATGGCACATCTTGTGGGGTGTTCCTGGTATGCAGTGGTTAGTACCGACCAAAAGTGGTCCAAGGAAGGACAACCGGTGAACCAGCAACAGGGTCGTGGGTGTCAAAGGTGCATTGATTGATTTGCATGGGGCATGAAGGCAAGCCCATATGGTCCAATCCCACAGAAGAGCTACTGTAGCACAAACTGCTAAAAAAGTTAACACTGACACTTTTCTGTTTTAGCCAATATTAACTTTTTCAGCAGTTTGGCCACATAGTGGATGATAATAACATTTACTGCTTTAAATACCGTGTGTGTACTAGTTCTATATTCACTTGGACTAAATTAATCTGAGAGATTGCTGATATCTGAACTCCTGATAGTTTTACTGGTGGAGAAGCCATGACCTAATGGTTAGAGAAGCAACTTTGGGACCAAAATATCACCGGTTTGATTCCCTGGACCAGCAGGAACGGTGTAAATGCCCTTGAGCAAGGCATCTAACCCCAAACTGCTCCCCCAGCTGTTTTGGTTATGTCGTACATCGTTCTGGATAAGAGCATTTGCTAAATGCCATTAACATAATGTAATGTAATGAACACACAGTAGAACAAAACTCATTCATCCATTACCTCTGCCAACTTTGTTGGAGGAGGTTATGGATTTGTCTTAATTTCTTTGTTTGTTTGGTGTTTGCCTGTTCCCAATGTAACTCAAAAAGTACTAGTGAACAGATTTTGATTAAATTTAGAGGACAGGTGAGCCATGGGCCAAGGAACAACTGATTAGATTTTGATGCAAATCCGGATATGTATGCAGATGCAGGATTTTTTTTTTTTTGTCTGTTTCCAACGTAACTCAAAAAGTAGTGAACGGATTGGGATGAATTTTGGTGTACAGCTTTAGTATTATCCTAGGCTCAAGTGGGTGTCATGGTGGTATAGTGGTTGGCACTGTTGCCTCACAGCAAGAAGGTTCTGGGTTCAAGCCCAGTGGCAGATGGGGCCTTTCTGTGTGGAGTTTGCATGTTCTTCCCGTGTCTGTGTGGGTTTGCTCTGGGTACTCTGGTTTCTCCCACAGTCCAAAGACATGCAGTTAGGTTAACTGGCTACTCTAAATTCTGATCAAGTTTGGAGAGTGATGGGCTCTGCCAAGTTTAAATGACCTCGACACACCAATGATGACATTTTAATAGTCCATCAGTGGTGCCCCTATGGCCCTTCCTGGCTTTGGGAAGAAGAGGTTCAAGTGATTGGATTTTAAGGTTGATAATATGTAGCTTAGCAGAGGTATGCACTCTTTGCCCCATGGGAAATTTAATATAGCCAGTTCACCTGCCAGCATGTTTTGGGAAGTGTGAAGAAACTGGACAACCAAAAAGAAACCCACACTGATCATGGATGTGGATGCAAACCTTCACACAGGCAGTAACCCGAGCTCAGGCTTGAACTAGAAACCCTATAGCTCTGAGTCAACAGTGCTACCTACCTCTGTGCCACCCAGAACAAATCTCTAGAGAGCAACATTTAAAGGTACCCAGTGACAGCCAAAACCACAAGTTGGCCTAGTGGTTAGTGTATCCACCTCTTGACCGGGAGGTTGCGAGTTCTACTTGCGGTTGGATCATACCAAAGACCATCGTAAAAATGGTACCTACTACCGTATGGCAAGGCATGCTGCAATACAGATGTGAGTGGGGAAGTCAAACTCTCATGGTTACCAGAGGGCCTGCCCTCCACTGTATAGGCGAGAGGCCGAAGGCTATAGAAATAGAGATCGGTGCCGCGCCCATAGACCTTAAAGAATTGGTTAGTACTGGAACAGGAGACTGCCTGGGAAGACCAGAGTCTGGCGTGAGAGGGACTTTGACTTTTTGAGTGACAGCCAAAGTGATTCACAATAAATAAAGTTATTCACTCATTAAATGCTTTATTAAAACACACTCTAAGTGAATATATACTTGGTTCAAACTGAAAATTGATTATTTTCCTGGAAGAGTATGTTCTGAAATACTTGACCTGACTTTATTTGGATCCACAATTAGCTTGACATTTCTGTTAGCTATTCTCCCTGTGGTCCTATACATGAAATACAATACAATATCACATGACAGACAGGGAAACTACAGAACAATCACACTAAAATACATAAAATACATAATCATACTGCAGAAATAAAAGAAAAATACAAGTTCATTCATTAACTCTCCTGTCGTGTGTTGTATTCCATTGATGAAACATACCGTAGAGGAAGCATTTCCTTTCAGCATTGGTTTTAGGTTTTGGCAGTTTGATGGAGTTTGTTGTTGTTGATCGAGTTTGGTACCGACTGTTGTTTGACTGGAAGGTGAGTTGGTTGTACAATGTTTTCGGCACTCCAGTGTGTACTATCCTACAAAATGTGGCAAAGCTCCTGTGTTGGATTCTCTCACTCACCGGTAACCAGCCTAAGATGTGTAGCATTGTTGCACTGTCTGTCTTGGTATCACATCCTAGGGCAAACCTTGCTGCTCTATTTTGCGCTACTTGGAGGCATTTGATGTTTTTAGCTGTTGTGTTTCCCCATACGGGAGAGCAGTAATCCAAGTGAGAGAGTACCAGGGTTTGTGCCAGGTCCTTTCTTATCTTAGGAGGTAGTTTGTTTCTAATCCTGTTTAGCTGACTCATGCTTGCATTACACTTCTTCACTATGTGACAGTCCCAGGTCAGGTGCTGATCTACATGTACTCCTAATAGCTTTACGGCTGGGACCTGCTCCAACTGTTGTCCCCTGAGCTCTAGTTCTAGCGGTGGTACTTTCCCTGTTCGCTTGGTTGTTCCCACTAGCATCGATTTTGTTTTCCCATTGTTCAACTTAAGCAAGTTGTTGTCGGACCATTTCGCGACATTCTCTAGGTCAAGTCCAAGTCCCTAATGTTCGAGTCCAAGTCAAGTCCAAGTCATGAAGAAAATTTCGAGTCGTGTCCAAGAACAGGACTCCAACCGCACCATTTGACGGTGGCTGTTGCTGCCTTTATGTGAAAGCGTCTCTGCTACTGTGTTGGACTAACGTTCCTGCTTGACTGCGCTATTTTAGTTAATAGGCTACAGATAAAAAGCTTGTTCATCACTCAGCAAGCCCCGCCCACTATCAACAGGGCAAATAACATGAGAGAGGATTAACACTAGCTAGTTCATCGCTCAGCAAGCAAGCCCCGCCCACTATCAACAGGGTAATGAACATAGCGTGTCACTTCCTTCTCTGGGTGGAGTCTTACCAAATGACAATTGAAGTTCAAGGTTGTCCCCGTCATCTCCTCGATAGTTCTTCTACATACCGTATGGAACACATAGCAGTGCATTTTCCCCCACTGCACGAGAATCTGTATAAACAAAGCGGACAATCCTAGGGGCGTCTCTCCAGGCATTTTAGCGCCATTAACGTTAGTTTGTTCCTGAACATGACGTATGAACAGGTGAATGTGCATTCTCTTGCACAAAATTAGTATAAAAATTAATGTAGATATAAATATCTTATGCCAAATTATTATGGCATGTTACAAAAAATAATGAAAAAATCCGAGTCCTCGTCTCCAATTTATGAGTCCGAATGCAATTAATGCACGAGTCCGAGTCCAAGTCCGAGTCATCAGTGCTCAAGTCCAAGTCAAATCACAAGTCCTTAAATTAGGGCACGAGTCGGACTTGAGTACTACAAGCCTGCTTCAACCCTTAGCAGAGGTTTAGTTTGGTTTACTTGAGCTGAAATATCCCCTTGGTAATATTAGAAAATACCCTTTTGTCTCAGTTAACCAATGTAGTATTTAGTGCCATTGTCTCTTGAAGTTTTCTTTTTCCTTAGGTTCTGGATTGTTTCATTTTACGATTCAGGTACTGATCAACTATTCATGAAATGTTAAATGACTCACCGTTTGTTTCTGTGAGTCAGGTGCATTAATACCCCCAGACAACCCTGATTTTTATCAAACTGACACCATGAAAACCATATCTGGAAGCCCGAGTCAAGTTCTGTGTGAGTTTGATGAGATCCATTTATATTCACAAGATCTCCACTCATTCTGAAGTGCATGAGTGACTGCAGTTAGCACACACAGATCCCTGATGGTGAGAAGAATGGAGAGACATTTAATCACTAATTTATGCTCCCTATTGGCCTCCTGGCTAAAGCAGGAGTGTCCCTGTGAAGTGTTTCTTCTTCTCATTTATTCAACTTGTCTTTATAATTAATCTGTCTTGTATGAAGCAAAAGGTTAAACACGTTCAACAGAAAGGATGAAGTTATACAACACAGCAGTGATTGAATAGGTTATTCTATTAGCAGTTTGGCAAAGCTGGATTTTGGAGAATGGAGATATCCAGCATAAAATATACATCATATACAAAATATACAAAATCAGAAAAAGTTGGAATCTCATCTCATTATCTCTAGCAGCTTTATCCTGTTCTACAGGGTCGCAGGCAAGCTGGAGCCTATCCCAGCTGACTACGGGCGAAAGGCGGGGTACACCCTGGACAAGTCGCCAGGTCATCACAGGGCTGACACATAGACACAGACAACCATTCACACTCACATTCACACCTACGGTCAATTTAGAGTCACCAGTTAACCTAACCTGCATGTCTTTGGACTGTGGGGGAAACCGGAGCACCCGGAGGAAACCCACGCGGACACGGGGAGAACATGCAAACTCCGCACAGAAAGGCCCTCGCCGGCCACGGGGCTCGAACCCGGACCTTCTTGCTGTGAGGCGACGGCGCTAACCACTACACCTCCTCGTTATTGTCTTTGCTTGACAAAATGACCATTTTCAATCAAATAAAATCATAGCCATGGTAATAATTTTCTTCATGAAAACATAAAAAAACCTTTCAGTCATTAAAATGTAAATGCAACTTCAAAGTACCCAGTTTCAATTTTCACTCTGAACATTTTAGTTAAGACACAGGCGCTTTATTGTTTCGGCTTAATCTGTAAGCAAAAAAAGTTACTTTGAGTTTCGAGGAAAATAATTAATGTGTGATTTTTTTTTAATTTTATGTAATTTTATTTAATTGTTATTTATTTATTTATTTATTTAATGTGTAGTTTTATTTGTACCCCAAGTCTCGTTTTTCATAGCCTGTCAGATAAAAATATTTATAGTTTGCATATACTACAGGTATGAATGTGGGCAGTACGGTGGTGTAGTGGTTAGTACCGTTGCCTCACAGCAAGAAGGTTCTGGGTTCAAGCCCAGTGGCTGATAGGGGCATTTCTGTTCTCCCTGTGGGTTTGCTCCGGTTTCCCCCACAATCCAAAGACATGTAGGTTAGACTAATTGGTGGATCTAAATTGACCGTAGATGTGAATGGTTGTTTGTCTCTATGTGTCAGTCCTGTGATGACTTGTCCAGGGTGTACCCCGCCTCTCGCCCATAGTCAGCTGGAATAGGCTCCAGCTTGCCTGTGACCTTGCACAGCATAAGTGGCTACAAATAATGGATGGATGGATGGATGGATGGATATACTATGAACGTATTAGTGTAGCCAAAAAAAGTTCTCATAAGAATTGCAAGACTTTTGGTTATTGTTCCATAATTACACCCTGTGAGCACTTCACAGTGATTTATGGATTAGATTTCTCGCCTTTTTTCTCTTAGAAACATTTACCCTTTTCAAAAAATGATAACATGAAATGAAGAAACATTGAGAATCCTAATAGTGCTCGGCTGTCGGTCAATCAGAGTCTAGCACCCTTGTAATGTATGGGTGTCAAGCGCTCTTGAAATATATGGGTGTCAAGGGCATGGTAATCGTATCTGAGAGCACCATTCACCATTCACACCTCGTTCACTCCTGCCATCAGTACAGTTTTTTTTTCCTTCTGTTGAATCTCTAGCACGTCTGGGTATAAGCCTTGAGCTTGTTGGATCTGATTTTCTACAGGGCAACCAATCTATATTCAAAAGCGTATTAGTATCTTGCAAAATGATGTGTAATATAGAGATGTATACATTTTTCAAATGCACGAGAATCATAGAAGCATGGAAAGTGTCAAAGGTAGTAATTTACCACATACCCAACAATGAATTGTGACTGGCTTTATAGGAATATCTAAAATCCGTGTTGCATATGTGTGTATTCACAGTCAACCACTAGGTTTGGACATACATTGTGCCAGCTGCCTACATGAATAACCTTCTTCATCACTTAGCCATACAGCAGAGTACATACATTTATCGGTGGCGGCAACGTCCTCCTTGTGAGAATTGAACCCCTAACCTCATGCTTCCTCATCTATTTCCCTGCCTACTAAATCAAGCAGCTCCCAGAGTCTAATACAGTGTTACACCACTGCTTCCCACCCTCACTTAGGGTACACAAGCATGGCGAGCTTTCCCCTAGCCATCAATCATCGTGCCGCAGGAGACGGTGGGAAATGAGCTGTGCCGAGGATGGACGAGCAGAGAACAGGGGTGCAAAGAAAGTCCAGTAGGGACAGCACTTAGTGGGTCTTGAGCAAAACTTGTGCAGTACTTGCTCAAGGCAATCGACAAAGGATTCACAATAAGTATTGCACAGTGAACAACCTTCTGAAACTGTGAATGATCCAGTTTCACCCCACTGCAGAATTACCCTGGCCCATTAAATAGATCGAGCTTCTTCTTAATGATGCTGTTTTTTTTTTTTTTTAAATTTGTAGACTGCTTTTAACGTTTAACTTTGACTGTTTATCGTATTCATCTTATTCTTTTTTTATGCCTTCAACCAAGTTTCAGCCGACCAAAGTTTCATTGTACTATGCGTAATGACAATAAAGGTTCATTCATTAAAGGTGCAGTCAGTGATTTTAGCAAATGTTGGATGAAACTAGTCATTTTGAAACTTACAATTCAGACAAATATAAAAGAAGAAGAAGCCTTTATTTGTCACATGTACGCTCAAGCACAGTGAGATTCCTCCTCTGCATTTAACCTATCTGAAGTAGTGAACACTTGCTCAAGGGCACTTCAGCCATGATGACAGAGGGAGGGGGAAGTGCTGTTCATTCGTTCAACTCCACTCATGTTTTTCTTGCTGGTCATGGGAATCAAACCAATGACCCTTTGAGCCCAAGGCTGCATCTCTAACCTGCAGTCCGTATAGCCCCTCCCTTTACTATTCAAAGTCAACAGTAAATGTGCAAAGTGAATGCAAGAAAATTTTTTTTTTTCAGTTGACCAGCAATATGATTAACAGACCAACACGGAGATTCTTCCTTGTCCTGATTGGTTGAATAATGGTGGTCCTCATCATTGTTTTTGTTTGAATTTTTTTTTCCTTCTGGCTTATAGATCCTATGCCACCAGATGTTTGAGATAGATAGATAGATAGATAGATAGATAGATAGATAGATAGATAGATAGATAGATAGATAGATAGATAGATAGATAGATAGATAACTTTGTCATTCACTTGTACATTCAGAATGTACATTTGAACAAAATTTCATGCCACTGGCTTCAGGCTTGTAGTTCTCGAGTCTGACTCGTGCCCTAATTTCAAGGATTTGTGACTTGACTTGGACTTGAGCACTGATGACTCAGACTTGGACTCGGACTCGCACATTAACTGCATTAGGACTCGGAAAATGGAGACGAGGACTCGGATTTTTTCTTTATTTTTTGTAACATGCCATAATAATTTGGCATAAGATATTTATATCTACATTAATTTTGTACTAATTTTGTACAAGACTGTCACACCTGTGCGCGTTGGCGCATGCATCAAATAGACTCTCAGGCGCGCTCCGGACAGCGTGCGTGCCAAGTGGACTCTCACACGCACGCCATAAACGACTCGCACTTACACAGGCTTAAGGCGCAATCAGCGTGCCGATATAAAACCTGTGAAAACACACTTACTTTGCAAAGTATTGAGTAGCATTGCTGACACATTACCGAGCCTTATTTCCTTGTTTGGTTTACTGAGCCCTGATTTCCTGTTTCTTGTCTTTGATTCTGCCGAGTCTACAATAGCCTGTTTGTGTCTCACTCGACCTACTGCCTCTTTCATCGTTTTACGATTTTGCCTGCCGTTCTGGAGTGTTTACCGTCTTCACTTGTATTAATAAACACACCTTCTGCACTTACATCCGTCTCCCAACCATCTCTGACAGAATAATTCACACTCCCTGATAAAGAGAAGCACATTCACCTGTTCATACGGCATGGTCAAGAACAAACTAATGTTAATGGCGCTGAAACAGACACCGTCAAATGGTGCGGGTGGAGTCTTGTTCTCAGACTTGACTCAGCTCAATAGTGGATTAAACTCAGATTTGACTCAGTTTTTTTTTAATGACTCAGACTTGAACACTGGGGACTCGAGACTGGACTTGGACTCGAGGTTTAGTGACTTGACTACAACACTGAGAAGAACTATCAAGAAGATGATGGGGACAACCTCGAACTTCAATCGTCATTTGGTAAGACTCCACCCAGAGAAGGAAGTGACACGCTATGTTCATTGCCCTGTTGATAGCGGGGCTTGCTTGCTGAGTGATGAACTAGCTAGTGTTAACCCTCTCTCATGTTATTTGCCCTATTGATAGTGGGCGGGGCTTGCTGAGTGATGAACAAGCTTTTTATCTGTAGCCTGTTAACTAAAATGGGGCAGTCGAGCAGGAACGTTAGTCCAACACAGTAGCAGAGATGCTTTCACATAAAGGCAGCAACAGCCACCGTCAGTGTTCACAGCGAAAGCGAGTTTTACTACCCTGAGGAAGACAAAATAAAATAAAACATTTTGGGAGAAAGCTAAAAACCTCTAACTTGCTAACGCCGAGCAAAAACATGGCTGAATCCTGAATGACTCCTATTTGTATAAATAGGGGACTACATAGGCAGCAAAATGTAGGTTTTTTTTTTCCTGCCATGGAAGTGCACTTGTATACCGAGGAGGAAGCAATTTGCATTACAGCCGTGAATGAGGATTCAAAATGGCGGCTCAGCTCGGTTTTCCCTTTCGGGCGCTCTCGTTTTCTGTTAGAATTTGGTAAAGAAAAAAATAAATATATTATTTACCAGCTTAAGGTCGGTCCATATGGTGAAATACTGTGATCTCGGCCTTGAATACTGACCTCGGCCCAGAGGGCCTCGCTGAGTACTTTCAAGACCTTGGTCACGGTATTTCACCATACGGACCTCCCAGCTGGTAAATGACATATATATATATATATATATATATATATATATATATATATATATATATATATATATATATATTGCCCACCCAAATCACTTTATAATTGGAGTCCAAAAACCTCTGAATATTAGTATACAATAGTTTGGTGGACAACAACTGGATTCTAGCAGCTGTTTATATGATGGTTAGATCTCCATCCATCCATTATCTGTAGCTGCTTATCCTGTGCAGGGTCGCAGACAAGCTGGAGCCTATCCCAGCTGACTATGGGCAAGAGGCAGGGTACACCCTGGACAAGTCGCCAGGTCATCGAAGGGCTATGGTTAGTTCTCATCTCATCTCATTATCTCTAGCCGCTTTATCCTTCTACAGGGTCGCAGGCAAGCTGGAGCCTATCCCAGCTGACTACGGGCGAAAGGCGGGGTACACCCTGGACAAGTCGCCAGGTCATCACAGGGCTGACACATAGACACAGACAACCATTCACACTCACATTCACACCTACGGCCAATTTAGAGTCACCAGGTAACCTAACCTGCATGTCTTTGGACTGTGGGGGAAACCGGAGCACCCGGAGGAAACCCACGCGGACACGGGGAGAACATGCAAACTCCACACAGAAAGGCCCTCACCGGCCACGGGGCTTGAACCCGGACCTTCTTGCTGTGAGGCAACAGCGCTAACCACTACACCACCGTGCCACCCATGGTTAGTTCTGATCCAGTAATTTTATTGGACAAGTGGCGTTCCATGAGTATAATCACACTGGGATAGTTCACTGTTTGTTTCATGCTGTTTGTCTGTGTTTGCCACATAACATCCCAATTATACTAATAGTCTGCAACACTGAAACTGTTCCTACAGTAGTGTTAGCAACATCATCATCATCATCATAGGGGAAGCCATGGCCTAATGGTTAGAGAAGCAGCTTTGGGGCCAAAACATTGTTGGTATAATTCCCTGGACTAGCAGGAATGGCTGAAGTGCCTTTAAGCAAGGCACCTAGCCCCCAAGCATAACTATGGCATCACTTGTTTTCCGCAATGCATTATGGGGGATAGCCGGGGTCGGTAGTTGAGCGATATGAAGGATGTCAGATTAATTTTATGTGAGATGAATGATTTTTCCGTGCTCTGTCATGGAAGACAATGAAATTGGTGATTTAAAGAGGTGGATAACATGTTGAGGGTTTACAGCAGGGAAATTAGAATCCAAATCAAGCTTGGTGAGAAGGTAAGAGTCTAGACCGAGTCTACCACACTGTACAACAGCAAGAAATCTCAGAATGTCTTATTTCTGAGGACATATATTACACCAGCTAAACTTTATCGAGAAAACAAGTCGATCTGAATATGGTGAATTGGCGTGGAGCAGCGCTCTTGTGGGGGATTCATGGGTGAATAATGGTCCGAGTGATAAACGAGTGATTAGTTAAATAAAACTTGATATCAGGAAACATTATAGAAAAAAAAATCTTTGGAAATCAGCTGATCTGCCTTGTCATGTTCAGTATAAATGCATTTACTTCAATAAATGCTGCTAGTGAGGTACACTGAACATTATACATACCCGAAAGAGAACCTTTGGTGGTTTGGGAGTTTTATCGGTCCGACAGGCTCGTTCGGCTGCCGAGTGCTTCAGTATGTCGAGAGGCAAAGGCCGAAGAATGCTTGTTTGTTTTATAGGCTTTGGAATATCGCTAGTTTCAAACGATGTACAGTGTTGATTGTTATAATCTTCTATAACCAAAGGCCGTTCTGCAGACCATGGAAATATTGCTGGGTCACAGTTTAAGTACGTCTTTTCCTCACCAGAGAAATGTAAGCTACAAACACTTGTCTATTTCGATTCAGTTTGAAGGTTTCCATTGCAGATTAAAATTATCCATTTCTTTCTTCTCTTCTCCTCGACTGGCAGTTGATAAAAGCTCAAATTAGGTGTTCTCTTTGTTGTGGAGACGCAGTAAGGCACACAGCAGTTCACTTTAGGTGGCATGGTTAAAACCGGTTGGACAGAACAATGTAGTGTTTAACAAAGGTGAAAGTAAACAATACGGCGGAGCTGATCCCAGGTATTGCCCATAATGCATTGCGGTAAACAAGCGATGACGTAGTTATGGGTTAGGGTCACTGCTCCCCAGGCTGCTCTAGATATGTTGTACACCACTCTGGATAACAGTGTCTGCTAAATGCCTGTAATGTAATCATCAGTGGACATGACAAACAATATATATATATATATATATATATATATATATATATATAATTTTAAATACTGTATAACTTTTGACTTAAAACATGAAAGCTCATCGGATGAAGATAAAAAGGAAGAAGAGAAGCCAATTTTACTGGAAGTAGCTTTAACAGGAATGTACAAATAGCCAGCTAGCCACATAGCTATAAAGTGACTGCAGCTTCCCTTATCAAAAAGAAGTATAGTTCAAGTTCATTTTATTAAGTATACTTAAGTAAAGTTAAAGTATATTTCCTTAAGTATACTTTTGTATACCAAGTATACTGAATGTACTTACAGTATACTTGTAAGTAAACAATCTAATACTTCGTCTCGTCTCGTCTCGTCTCGTCTTCTTCCGCTTTATCCGGGACCGGGTCGCGGAGGCAGCAGTCTAAGCAGGGAAGCCCAAACTTCCCTTTCCCCGGACACCTCGGCCAGCTCCTCGGGAAGAACACCGAGGCGTTCCCAGGCCAGCCGAGAGACATAGTCCCTCCAGCGTGTCCTGGGTCTTCCCCGGGGCCTCCTCCCGGGGGGACATGCCTGGAACACCTCCCCAGGGAGGCGTCCAGGAGGCATCCGAAAAAGATGCCCGAGCCACCTCAGCTGATTCCTCTCGATGTGGAGCAGCAGCGGCTCTACTCCGAGCTCCTCCCGAGTGACTGTGCTTCTCACCCTATCTCTAAGGGAGCGCCCAGCCACCCTGCGAAGGAAACTCATTTCGGCCGCTTGTATCCGCGATCTTGTCCTTTCGGTCATTACCCAAAGCTCATGACCATAGGTGAGAGTCGGAACGTAGATCGACCGGTAAATTGAGAGCTTCGCCTTTTGGCTCAGCTCCTTCTTCACCACAACGGACCGGTAAAGCGACCGCATCACTGCGGAGGCTGCACCGATCCGCCTGTCGATCTCACGCTCCATCCTTCCCTCACTCGTGAACAAGATCCCGAGATACTTAAACTCCTCCACTTGAGGCAGAACTTCTCCACCAACCTGGAGAGGGCAAGCCACCCTTTTCCGGTCGAGAACCATGGCCTCGGACTTGGAGGTGCTGATTCTCATCCCAGCCGCTTCACACTCGACTGCAAACCGCCCCAGTGCATGCTGAAGGTCCTGGTTTGAAGAAGCCAACAGGACAACATCATCCGCAAAAAGCAGAGATGAAATCCTGTGGTTCCCAAACAGGATTCCTTCTGGCCCCTGGCTGCGCCTAGAAATTCTGTCCATAAAAATTATGAACAGAACCGGTGACAAAGGGCAGCCCTGCCGGAGTCCAACATGCACTGGGAACAGGTCTGACTTACTGCCGGCAATGCGAACCAGACTCCTGCTCCGTTCGTATAGGGACCGGACAGCCCTTAGCAAAGAGCCCCGAACCCCATACTCCCGAAGCACCCCCCACAGAATACTACGGGGGACACGGTCGAATGCCTTCTCCAGATCCACAAAGCACATGTGGACTGGTTGGGCAAACTCCCATGAACCCTCGAGCACCCTATGAAGGGTATAGAGCTGGTCCAGTGTTCCGCGACCAGGACGAAAACCGCATTGTTCCTCCTGGATCCGAGGTTCGACTATTGGTCGAATTCTCCTCTCCAGTACCCTGGAGTAAACCTTCCCTGGGAGGCTGAGAAGTGTGATTCCCCTATAATTGGGGCACACTCTCCGGTCCCCTTTCTTAAAAAGAGGGACCACCACCCCAGTCTGCCACTCCAGAGGCACTGTCCCTGACCGCCACGCGATGTTGCAGAGGCGTGTCAACCATGACAGCCCCACAACATCCAGAGACTTGAGATACTCAGGGCGGATCTCATCCACCCCCGGTGCCTTGCCACCGAGGAGCTTGCAAACCACCTCAGTGACTTCGGCTTGGGTAATGGACGAGTCCACCTCTGAGTCATCAGCCTCAGTCTCCTCAGTGGAAGACATGACGGTGGGATTGAGGAGATCCTCAAAGTATTCCTTCCACCGCCCGACAATGTCCCCAGTCGAGGTCAACAGCTCCCCACCCGCACTGTAAACAGTGTTGGCAGAGTACTGCTTCCCCCTCCTGAGGCGCCGGACGGTTTGCCAGAATTTCTTCGAGGCCGACCGATAGTCCTTCTCCATGGCCTCCCCGAACTCCTCCCAGTTCCGAGTTTTTGCCTCCGCAACTGCCCGAGCTGCAGCACGCCTGGCCTGCCGATACCCGTCAGCTGCCTCGGGAGTCCTGGAGGTTAACATGGCCCGATAGGACTCCTTCTTCAGCTTGACGGCATCCCTTACTTCCGGTGTCCACCACCGGGTTCGGGGATTGCCGCCACGACAGGCACCGGAGACCTTGCGGCCACAGCTCCGAACAGCTGCGTCCACAATGGAGGTAGAGAACATGGTCCACTCAGACTCAATGTCCCCCGCCTCCCTCGGAAGCTGGGAAAAGCTCTCCCGGAGGTGGGAGTTAAAGACCTCCCCGACAGAGTGCTCGGCCAGACGTTCCCAGCAGACCCTCACCATACGTTTGGGCCCGCCAGGTCTGTCCAGCTTCCTCCTCCGCCAGCGGATCCAACTCACCACCAGGTGGTGATCAGTTGACAGCTCAGCCCCTCTCTTCACCCGAGTGTCCAAGACATAGGGCCGGAGATCAGATGAAACGACTACAAAGTCTATCATTGACCTCCGACCTAAGGTGTCCTGGTGCCACGTGCACTTATGGACACCCCTATGCTCGAACATGGTGTTCGTTATGGACAAACCGTGACTAGCACAGAAGTCCAATAACAAAACACCACTCGGGTTCAGATCGGGGAGGCCGTTCCTCCCAACCACGCCCCTCCAGGTGTCACTGTCATCTCCCACGTGAGCATTGAAGTCCCCCAGTAACACAATGGAGTCCCCAGTCTGAGCACTCCTCAGTACCTCTCCCAGGGACTCCAAGAAGGCCGGATACTCTATACTGCTATTTGGGCCATAGGCACAAACAACAGCAAGAGCCCTCTCCCCAATCCGAAGGCGCAGCGAGGCGACCCTCTCGTTCACTGGGGTAAACTCCAACACATGGCGGCTGAGCTGGGGAGCTATAAGCAAGCCCACACCAGCCCGCCGCCGCTCACCACGGGCGACTCCAGAGAAGTGGAGAGTCCAGCCCCTCTCGAGGAGCTGGGTTCCAGAGCCCAAGCTGTGCGTGGAGGTGAGCCCGACTATCTCTAGCCGGTACCTCTCAACCTCCCGCACAAGCTCAGGCTCTTTCCCCCCCAGCGAAGTGACATTCCATGTCCCAACAGCCAGCTGCTGTGTCCGGGGATCAGGTCGTCGAGGCCCCTGCCTTCGACTGCCACCCAATCCACATTGCACCAGTCCCCTACTGCTACCTCTGTGGGTGGTGAACCCACAGGAGGTCGGGCCCACGTCACCTCTTCGGGCTGAGCCCGGCCGGGCCCCATGGGCAAAGGCCCGGCCACCAAGCGCTCGCATACGAGCCCCAACCCCGGGCCTGGCTCCAGGGTGGGGCCCCGGCTGCGTCATCCCGGGCGACGTCACGGTCCTCGGATTTTTCTCCATAGGGGTTTTGGTGAACTGCTCTTAGTCTGGCCTGTCACCTAGGACCTGTCTGCCTTGGGAAACCCTGACAGGGGCATAATGCCCCCGACAACATAGCTCCTAGGATCATTCAAGCACACAAACCCCTCCACCACAATAAGGTGGCAGTTCAAGGAGGGGCAATCTAATACTTCTTGGGACTAAATTGGCCCATGTTTAGTTTATAAAACGTATACTTTAAGTCTAAGAGAAGTAAACTCTGAGTATACAACTAGTATTTTTTTATTTTGTACTGCAAGTATACCACAAGTAAACTTATATACTAATAGTTTACTAGTTCTATACTTGTAGTCCACTCTTTAGTTTACAAAAGCATACTTCATAGTATACTGGAAATATACTATGGGTTTACTTGTTTTATACTTCTAGTCCACTTTTTAGTTTACTAAAGTATACTCTGTAGTATACTGGAAATTTTGTTTGAATTTTTTTGAATTTATTTATTTATTTCGAACATGTATAAAAAATGTATGTAACTATTTGTACATACAAAAAAAAGAAAATGAGAAATTAAAAAATAAAATAACGTAAAGAGCTAAGACATTACAAAATACCACACATTGTTCGAAAAAGGAGTGGGAAGAAGTACAATACTTTTTTAATTTCCCACCCCTTTTTAACTACCCCAAAATCCAAACTACATTAATACACCTATAAAAATATATACCATATATACACTTCATGAATATCTATATAAATCTATGACATACCATATATACACTTCATAAATATCTATATAAATATTTAATTACGGCGGCACGTTGGTGTAGTGGTTAGCGCTGTCGCCTCACAGCAAGAAGGTCCGGGTTCGAGCCCTGTGGCCGGTGAGGGCCTTTCTGTGTGGAGTTTGCATGTTCTCCCCGTGTCCGCGTGGGTTTCCTCTGGGTGCTCCGGTTTCCCCCACAGTCCAAAGACATGCAGGTTAGGTTAACTGGTGACTCTAAATTGAGCGTAGGTGTGAATGTGAGTGTGAATGGTTGTCTGTGTCTATGTGTCAGCCCTGTGATGACCTGGCGACTTGTCCAGGGTGTACCCCGCCTTTCGCCCATAGTCAGCTGGGATAGGATCCAGCTTGCCTGCGACCCTGTAGAACAGGATAAAGCGGCTAGAGATAATGAGATGAGATGAGATATTTAATTACAAAAATAAATATCTACTACATACCTATCCCTGTAAATATAAATATAAATATATAAACTATCCCCATAAATAAATATATACCATATATACCATATACTTAGTTCTAATATAACAATCAACCCTATTCTATTTATAGATTTATCCCTCATCATCCTCCGTTGACATACTTCCTCTTCCATGTACTTGTTTAAAAATATTTTTTGTACCTTTTTTAAAGCAGATTTATATTTGCACTTTGTTTTATTTCTGTCTCCAGTCTGTTCCATAAAGTCACCCCACTGCTCGATACGCACATGCTTTTCATATTTGTTCGAACCTTTTCATTTTTTAAAATTTAGGTCTCCCCTTAGATTATATCCCCCCTCTCTCTCACTAAACATTCCTTGTATATTTTTTGGCAATAGATTATTTCTCGCTTTGTACATTATTTGTGCTGTTCTGAATTTGACCAGATCCATAAATTTCAACATGTGTGATTTTATGAATAGTGGGTTTGTGTGATCTCTGTATCCTGTTTTGTTTATTGTCCTTATTGCTCTTTTCTGTATTGTACATATCGGCTGCAGAGTGGTTTTGTAGGTGTTTCCCCAGACTTCGACACAGTAAATCAGATATGGCAAAAACAATGAGTAATATAGAGTACGCATAGATTTGCAATCGAGAATATGTTTTGTTTTCCACAGTATTGCTGAGCACTTTGCCAGTTTTGCTCGTATGTATCCTACATGAGGTTTCCAGCAGACTTTATGATCCAAAATCACACCAAGAAATTTAATTTCCTGTACCATTTCTATCTTAGTATTGTCTATTATCAATTCTACATTACAATCTATTTTGTGTCTCCCAAACAACATGATCTTTGTTTTGCTTAGATTTAATGATAATTTATTTTTGTCAAACCATAGTTTTAGTTTATTTATTTCAGTTGTGATTGTCTCCAAAGTGTGCTGCAAATTCTCACCGGAACAAAAAATATTGGTGTCGTCTGCAAACAAAACAAATTTCAGTACTTGCGAAACTCTACATGTCATTGATATATAATATGAATAACTTCGGACCTAATATTGACCCCTGTGGTACCCCACATGTAATGTTCATGAAATCAGATTTATGGTCACCTATCTGCACAAACTGTTGCCTGTTTCTTAGATAGCTCAACAGCCAGCTCCACCCAACTCCCCTAACACCACACTTTTCTAGTTTACTTAATAATATACTGTGATCAATGGTATCGAATGCTTTTTTTAGGTCCACAAATACTCCAGTTGCTATTTTTTATTGTCTATACAGTTTGTGATTTCCTCTATTCGTTCCATTTGTGCCATTGATGTTGATCTGTCCATTCTGAATTCATATTGACTGTCCATAAGGAGGTTGTGTTTTTCAATGAATTTGTCCAGTCTATCTGAAAAAAGTTTTTCGAGTATTTTGGAGAATTGGGGGAGTAAAGAAACAGGCCTGTAATTTGTGAAATGGTGTCTATCTCCGGTTTTAAACAATGGTATCACTTTTGCAATTTTCATTTTGTCTGGAAATGTACCTGATTGAAAAGATAAATTGCAGATGTGGGTGAGTGGTTTCACAATTCCCTCAATAACTGTTTTTACTGTTAACATGTCTATATCATTCCAGTCTGCAGAGGTTTTGTTTTTACATTTTCTTACAATTTGCATAATTTCTTCATCATCAGTTGCAGTTAGAAAAATTGTACTTGGATTTCTGTCCCCCATATCTTCTATGTGTTGTCTCGGGTTCCTTTATTTTTGCCGCTAAATCTGGTCCCACATTTACAAAGAATTGGTTAAAACCATTCACCACATCCTCCATATTATTTATGGTCTTGTCATTTTCAGTGTAGTATTCCGGGTAATTTGTAGTTTTGGATCCATTTCTCACAATACCATTTACCATTTACTATTGGTTTACTCGTTACACACTTCTAGTCCACTTTTTAGTTTATAAACCTATACTTTATAGCATATTGGAAATATACTATTAGTTACTGGTTATATACATCTAGTCCACTTTTTAGTTTTGAAGTTTACTGCAATTACCCTTCTAGGTCTACTGTTAGTTTTCTAGCCCGAACCCTTACCTCATACACACTACCAGTAGACAACTTAAGTGTTTTGTACCTTAAGTTACAATGAAGTTATAAAGGTAAGAATTCACAGATATATTCACAGAAGTATATCTTGATCAAAAGTTTAAGTATAAGCTTAATATACTTAGACTTTTCTATATACTTTTCAGTATAAGCCAAGTATACTTACCGTACATATAACTTTATTAACTATATCTTTGATAAGCAAATACAAAGTAAACTGAAAGTATACGCTCTTATTTTTAGTTTAAAAGAAGTATACTAGAAGCACAGTTGAATAAACTTCTTTTTTGTAAGGGTTCTCTTTGGGATTTATTTCTGTTCAGCAAAAATGAACAAAACATGACGCCATATTGTCAGTTACTTGATATCAATTTCTTGTTTAGAGAAGGATTTTGCATTCACAATCATGCTACTAAATACTAAATATCGTCATGGATGTGATTAGCTCGAGCTGAATCACAGCCATGCTGATATTCACAATAACTGCACTCTTGCTTGTGTGATATTACTTAATTAGCAGGATGTGGTATTGTGCTAGATAACGTCTGAAAGGGGAAGCATGATTAAATATTCATCAGGAGGGATTATGCATGGAGCAGGAATGAAAGGCGTTATGTTAATGCAAACAAAACCTTTAGGGACATTTCAGTGTTCTAAAGCCCCTTGACTAGATATTGGCCCCTTGGTTAAAGCCAAGTCTCTGTATACTCATGGAAATACAACCAACATTGGTTCACTATAAAAACCCAGTTCATTGATAAATAAAGACATCTGGTTTGTTAAATAGTTGGATCTGTGCCCCAGTATCACATTCAGGCTGGAAATGCCCCCGGGTTTTACAACCATTATGAAATGGCACACTTTATTGTCCTTTTGCTTTATGAGCCGTACATTTGGCTCTCATGAATTTCACAGTGAAATAATCCTTAATCCAAAACTCGCTGCACAGCTGTCATGCATATTTACCAAAACATTTTTGCTCACTGGGACAATATAAACACTGCATTTTACATGATTAAACCCTGGAGAGCCCAGTTTTTATTTGACACTTTTGCAGTCGGGCTGGAAACTAAATCGCTTGCAGCATAACACACATGATCCAGCCAAATGGTTCTTGTAAGAGCAGCCTACAAACAAATCATGATGAATTTAATTGCACGCCAAGTCGAAGTGTCTGTGATATATTTTTTATTTGCTTGTTTTTAAAATGCCACCCTCATAATTGTTAAACCTGTTGTCCCACAGTACTTAAAATAAATCAGTAGGAGCAGATCGTATGGGAAAGAACTTGGCCTGGGTGTTATGTGTTCTATGATGTGAAGAAAAACAGCCTGGAGAAACACACAAAAAAAAGCATGCCAATAAACAGGCAGAGCCATTAAACTCAACCCTTCTTTTTAACAGCTGTCGCAGCACATACGTTTACTACGTCTGTAGACACCGATGCCTTTTGGTCACCGTTTATTAGGCATCCATTTGCACGACTGGTGTTTTATTTCTTTATTTATTGTACCATTTACTCCCATGCCAAAATAACGTCGCTGTTACTAGAGATGAGGAAAAAACAATTCTGAGCATGATGCATGATTCAAAGACTTATTCACTCTTCATATAAATAAATAAATAAAGCAGTCTTAATTAGCAGGGAATGCAGGAACATCCCTGATTATTTTGCCTCTGATTTCCCCCTGCATCTTTCTCTCTTGCTCGCTCGTACTTGCTGTTCCCTTAAGCGACTCCCATGAATCATTTGCGAACCCTTCATTCTGTTTTTTATGAAGAGCAAACCATTTTCAGAAGGCAACCTTTATCTCTCTCTGTCATTACAGGTTCTGTATGATGATACTGAATATTGAAGAAGTCTAGAATGGCTCAGAGAGAATTATTAAACGCAGATGAAGCCGAAGGAGACAATTTATAGAAAGACTGTTATGGTGCGTACCACAGCTCCACATTTTTCTGTAAAATCATCAAGCGAGCTTTTTGCCTGAGATTGCTGTGCTTTAGTAACAGCGTTTAGCTGCCAATAAAGTCTCAAATTTCTTTATTTCTTTGCTCATCCGGCCGATAGGTGATGAGCTTATGCCATCGTGTGTTGTTTGTCGTCCGTCCAGCGTCGTTCATGCTTCACGAAAATCGCTTCTTCTCTCTCAATTCTTCACCGATTTTTATTCTTTTTGGCAGGATGGTGGGTCTGCTTGGGGTGCATATGGCTTCTACCCAAATTTGCATAATTGCAATTAATAATGAAGATATGGAGTAATTAATCAATTCCTAATAAGCAGTTTCCACACAAATCGCTTCTTCTCCTTCAATTCTTCACTGATTTTGATTCATTCTGGCATGAGGGTAGGGTGCATAGAACTTCTACCCAGATTTGCTTCATTACAATCATTAATGAAGTTATGGACTAATTAAGCCTTAATGCCTTAAGCAGTTCAACAAAAAAGCAGGTCAATTCCGCGCTGTTTTGGATTCTTTCTGGTAAATAGGTCCATATTCCTAGGGTGGATATCGCTTCTATATATAGCTTATATATAGTGTACAGTGGTGCTTGAAAGTTTTTGAACCCTTTAGAATTTTCTACGGTATATTTCTCCATAAATATGATCTAAAACATCATCAGATTTCCACATAAGTCCTAAAAGTAGATAAAGAGAACCCAGTTAAACAAATGAGACAAAAATATTATACTTGGTTGTTTATTTATTGAGGAAAATGATCCAATATTACATATCTGGGAGTGGCAACAGTATGTGAACCTCTAGGATTAGCAGTTAATTTGAAGGTGAAATTAGAGTCAGGTGTTTTCAATCACTGGGATGACAATCAGGTGTGAGTGGGCACCCTGTTTTATTTAAAGAACAGGAATCTATCAAAGTCTGATCTTCACAACACATGTTTGTGGAAGTGTATCATGGCACGAACAAAGGAGATTTCTGAGGACCTCAGAAAAAGCATTGTTGATGCTCATCAGGCTGGAAAAGGTTACAAAACCATCTCTAAAGAGTTTGGACTCCACCAATCCACAGTCAGACAGATTGTGTACAAATGGAGGAAATTCAAGACCATTGTTACCCTCCGCAGGAGTGGTCAACCAACAAAGATCACTCCACGAGCAAGGCGTGTAATAGTCGGCGAGGTCACACAGGACCCCAGGGTAACTTCTAAGCAACTGAAGGCCTCTCTCACATTGGCTAATGTTAATGTTCATGAGTCCACCATCAGGAGAACACTGAACAATAATGGTGTGCATGGCAGGGTTGCAAGGAGAAAGCCACTGCTCTCCAAAAAGAACATTGCTGCTGGTCTGCAGTTTGCTAAAGATCACATGGACAAGCCAGAAGGCTATTGGAAAAATGTTTTATGGATGGATGAGACCAAAATAGAACTTTTTGGTTTAAATGAGAAGCGTTATGTTTGCAGAAAGGAAAACACTGCAATCCAGCTTAAGAACCTTATCCCATCTGTGAAACATGGTGGTAGTAGTATCATGGATTGGGCCTGTTTTGCTGCATCTGGGCCAGGACGGCTTGCCATCATTGATGGAACAATGAATTCTGAATTATACCGGCGAATTCTAAAGGAAAATGTCAGGACATCTGTCCATGAACTGAATCTCAAGAGAAGGTGGGTCATGCAGCAAGACAACGACCCTAAGCACACAAGTCAATTCAAGTTTGTTTGTATAGTGCTTTTAACAATAAACATTGTTACAAAGCAGCTTTACAGAATTTGAAAGACTTAAAACATGAGCTAATTTTATCCCTACTCTATCCCCAATGAGCAAGCCTGTGCTGACGGTGGCAAGGAAAAACTCCCTCAAACGGCATGAGGAAGAAACCTCGAGAGGAACCAGACTCAAAAGGGAACCCATCCTCATTTGGGCAACAACAGACAACATGACTATAACATTAACAGTTTTAACATGAAGTCAGTTTCATTGATGTTATAAACTCTTCATTGATGGAAACTTGAGTGCAAAATAGTTCATGACAACTGCAGTCCTAAAATTAGCAAGTCAACTGTAGTCCTCAGCCATAAAAGCATTACTGTAAGTGTCCAGAGCGTCCTCCAGGTGTGACTTTCAACTGTCCACATGGGGCCGTCCTCCACAGGAGCGATGCGATGAGACTCCAACCAGACACAGGGCACCAGGATGGATCAAGCAGGTCCGAGGAGTAGAAGAGGTCAGCATCTCGATCCCAGGACTGACATGTAACTCAGAGGGACAGATTGGGGGGGGGGGAGAAAACACAGGTTGTTAGGTATGCCCAATGTCACCTGAATAATTAGGAATAGTATACATATTGCACTGAGTACAAGCAGGGACTCTGGCAACTAACTATGACAGCATAACTAAAAGGATCAAGTCAAGTTTATTTGTATAGCGCTTTTAACAATAAACATTGTCGCAAAGCAGCTTTACAGAATTTGAACGACTTAAAACATGAGCTAATTTTCTCCCTAATCTATCCCCAATGAGCAAGCCTGTGGCGACGGTGGCAAGGAAAAACTCCCTCAGACGACATGAGGAAGAAACCTCGAGAGGAACCAGACTCAAAAGGGAACCCATCCTCATTTGGGCAACAACAGACAGCCTGACTATATAATATTAACAGTTTTAACAGGTATAACCCTCAACTGGGTTACAAAAAAACAAAAGGGGAGAGCCAGAAGGTAACACAGGCATGAGGGGCCCCGGGACATAAAGCAGCAGCCACTACACCGTCAACAAACTCGAGTGAGCAAGCGAGTGGGCGACTGACAGCATCCATACATCCCAAGTCATACTACAAAAGAATGGTTAAAGAAGAATAAAGTTAATGTTTTGGAATGGCCAAGTCAAAGTCCTGACCTTAATCCAATGGAAATGTTGTGGAAGGACCTGAAGTGAGCAGTTCATGTGAGGAAACCCACCAACATCCCAGAGTTGAAGCTGTTCTGTACAGAGGAATGGGCTAAAATTCCTCCAAGCCGGTGTGCAGGACTGATCAACAGTTACTGGAAACATTTAGTTGCAGTTATTGCTGCACAAGGGGGTCACACCAGATACTGAAAGCAAAGGTTCACATACTTTTGCCACTCACAGATATGTAATATTGGATCATTTTCCTCAATAAATTAATGACCAAGTATCATATTTTTGTCTCATTTGTTTAACTGGGTTCTCTTTATCTACTTTTAGGACTTGTGTGAAAATCTGATGATGTTTTAGGTCATATTTATGCAGAACTATAGAACATTCTAAAGGGTTCACAAACTTTCAAGCACCACCGTATGTAACTTGCAACATTTATTGCACCAGGTGGCCCACTTTAGATCGTTCCTTCTGGACTAGACGGGGCCGGAGTGAGCTACACCGTCATTGACGGTCTTGTTTACTTACTTACGTTTTTATTAATCTCACTGAGCAAACACAGGCAATATCCAAGTAGCAAAGCTAAACAAAGACAGGTAAGATTTGGTACACATGCATTTAAGTTGTTTTCCTACTTAGTTTGTTTGCTCAACTCTGCACCAAGGTTCGATTTTTTTTTGTGTGTGTGACATTGTTCCTTTTCACTTTGGTTTGCTTGGTTGCACATTGTATTGATTTGTGTGAGTGTTCATTGACTCAAACATATGTGATCTCCCAAGTCCTTTTGCTTCTCATCCAGTCATCGAGACCGCCAAACCTTCAGATGGTTCACCTGACAAGGGAAATTGCACAGGCTGGCACCCCAGAGCACATTGAAGTGGGGGCTGACACTTGTGTATGTTTAAATAATGTTCTACATACTCTTCACAGGGATGGAATCAGCTCCATTCTCCATCATTTGGTTAGTCTTTCTACTTGGCCACTGGATTGTGGGTGGTAGCCAGAAAACAGGCTGATTTGAATGTTCAGCAGATTGTATAATTTGTTCCACACATGGGAAGTGACTTTGACTACCCTATCTAAGTGTGATTTGCTCTGGACATCTGTACCATTTGAAAACTTAATTGAATAGAACTGCAGATATTTCCATTGCAGTTGACAGTTTAGGCAAGGGAATTAGCCAACAGGCATGGTGAAACCTCTCAGAACTGGCAGATCAGGAACAGTCTGGTGCAATATGTGACCACAGTCTCTAGAGTACTGGCCAAGTGTTAAATGTTGCAACAGGTAAATGCCTGTATGTATATAGCCAGAAATGTTCCAGGAATTTACATACCTCTCTCAGTCTCTGCATATTAATGGCTACCAGAAAACATTTCTCATCAACACCATTGGTCTTTGGCTGCCTGCAAGTCTAGAAGACAAAGGGATATGGACCCACTGGATTATGTGCATCCTATGAGTGCTTAGTATCCTAGCATAACCAATTCTCAATAGCGTAAGGCGTTCTGCCGAACCAAAAATAAAAGACTGCCAACTTTTGCGCTTGTATTTGGACACAACATAATAAATGTTTAGATGGGTGAACTGACCAAATTTCTGCAAATTCTGGCTATATTTGAAAGTGACATTGCCACCTATGCAAACACTATCTTTCCAGTAGCTAAGAAAATGGCGTACCGAGTTCTTGATAGTTACAAGTATGTCATAGCTGCAGTGGTGAACCATGACTATTAGAGATGGGACTTCAGCTCAGCCAAAACTTAGCCAGATACCAAAAAAGCAACAGGTCAAAGGATTTTGCAAGGGATTAGTGGCAGGCTGCCAGGTCACTCTGTTGTGCGTAGCTGTCAATGTTGATTTTAAAAGTAACCAAGTAAATTACACAGGGAAATTAATACTTACGGTAAGTCCGAGTAAAAAATACTGTTGCAAGCATGCAGCATGGAAGAAGAGTCTGGAGACAGAAATCTTTGTTTCTTGGTCATTAGCCTGTGCTACTTGCTCTCAATAGATAGCCATGGCTTGACAGCTTTATTAGCATTCGCTAACACTACTGATGAATGCTACACTGGCTGGAAGGTGACTTCACTGCTGCACTGATGGCACTGACTCATGGTTAAGCTCACGCTGGCCTTCAAGCAGGCCAAGGGCGATACATTTTTGGTCCCTCCCACTATCAAGCAAAATCTGATTGGATAATTCATCTGTCACTTCCTACATAAAACACACACTGCCATGGCCTTCTGTCTTGGCAATGAAGTCCTAACCAATGAGTGAGCAGCTCTAAACTCTTCTCAGCCTAGACACAACAAACAAAACAATGTCACTGGATACCTCGATTTTAATATTTTCAGGACAGTAACCCTTTCATTTCTGTAGCAAATTTGATAGAAAATGAGGTCAAATTAGAATTAGATGAAAGAAAGAAAAAAAAAGAAAGAAATTAAAGATAACGTTTGAAATGCTGATGTTTGGGCCTTTTCAATGTAATTAAGTTTTTCAAGAAATTTTCAGGTGAAAGTATTTTTTTTCCCAGAAATCATTTTATTTTCCAGCTTCAATCACTTTTGCTGATAATCACTTTCCAAATTCAATTCAAAACACAAACGTTCAGTGCAAGAAAAATTGAAAGCTGTCAAAAACTTTCAGACGTATGGAAGCCGCGACAGGCCCTTCATATAATCTTTTTTTATTCACCTTGTTATTCCGAGATAACGACATAATTAATTCAGGATCTCGAGAAAACAACACAACTAATTTGAGATCTCGAGAAAACAAAACCGTTATTTCGAGATCTCGAGAAAACAAAACAATTATTTCATGATCTCAGCTGGATCACTGTATCTCCATTGGTAGAGACGAAGCCGGGCCAGTCTTCTGCGGCGGTGCCGCGGACTAATTTTGAAATGATCCCTTATTAAAAGACTTAATGCAATCTCTCCCTGCGTCAACCCCTGATCAAAATATTGCCTTATTAGGTGATCGATTATTCCAGACATTCTAATGACCAAAGTTGCGTCTATACAGAATGAGAAATAGCCCCAAAGTCAGCATATCACAAGTCTCTTGGCGCACCTGAATGAACCATTTCTCAGCTGTTTACTCGAGATCATGAAATAATTGTTTTGTTTTCTCGAGATCACAGAATAATTGTTTTGTTTTCTCGAGATCTCGAAATAACGGTTTTGTTTTCTCGAGATCTCGAATTAGTTGTTTTGTTTTCTCGAGATCCTGAATTAATTATGTCGTTATCTCGGGATAACAAGGTGAATAAAAAAAAGGATTATATGAAGGGCCTCTCTCGGCTTCCGTACAGACGACATGCACTGCAGTGATGAATCACTTTGAACAAAGATGTGATGAACATTGATGTTAGCAGGCAAAAAAGAAATGGTGGAAAAGTAAATGGCTTCATCTAAACCTTAGTTCAGTGAAAAAAACTCCCTTTCATAATGGAACATTTTTCATTAAAAAAATATGTTTTTATGATTGGAGATATGAAGTACCTCTGACCAGTGCAGAGTTAATCTGTGATGTCAAACAACTGAAGCAGTACCGAAATAAAACCCTATCGAGAACATGGTTCGACCGAGAACAGGTTATGTGACGATACATACGGTACATATGCCATCTCTGAAAGGAAGTCTGGTGGTGGGGTTTCATTTTGTTTGGCTTGTCTGATGTCTTCCAATGACCAGTGGGTACCAAACACACAGCACGCAGGAATTATGATTACAAGAAAAACAATTTATCATTTTCAAATTGATCAGAAAGTGCATTGTGCTTTTGTGTTTTGTTGTACTCGTTCAGTGTGGGCTTCACAGTGTCTAGTTCTCTGTCTACCAACATCAATTTCTTTGCGTTGAATTTGCTTAGAAGAAAAGAGGGCACAAGGTAACATCTTATACTCTTACAGGCTTAAAAGGAAAGTGTAGAAAAATTACACAAAGTATGTGCAGCACTCTAGTTTATACTCGGTTTCATTTTGTCAGCTGTTTTACACGTAGTCATGTATAGTTTTAAAATGAACACATTACATTACAGGCATTTAGCAGATGCTCTTATCCAGAGTGACATAGGCCTACAGCCAGGCTTGTAGTACTCGAGTCCGACTCATGCCCTAATTTTAAGGACTCGTGACTTGACTTGGACTTGAGCACTGATGACTCGGACTTGGACTCAGACTCGTGCATTAACTGCATTCAGACCTGTAAATTTGAGATGAGGACTCAAATTTTTTTATTTATTTTTTTGTAACATGCCATAATAATTTGGTGTAAAATATTTATATCTACATTATTTTTTATACTAATTTAGTGCAAGAGAATGCACATTCACCTGTTCATACGTCATGTTCAGGAACAAACTAACGTTAATGGCGCTAAAATGCCTGGAGAGACGCCCCTAGGATTGTCCGCTTTGCTTATACAGACTTCTCGTGCAGTGGGAAAAAATGCACTGCTATGTGTTCCATACTGTATGTAGAAGAACTATCGAGGAGACGACGGGGACAACCTCGGACTTCAATCGTCATTTGGTAAGACTCCACCCAGAGAAGGAAGTGACACGCTATGTTGATTGCACTGTTGATAGTGGGCGGGGCTTGCTGAGCGATGAACTAGCTAGTGTTAACCCTCTCTCATGTTATTTGTCCTGGTGATAGTGGGCGGGGCTTGCTGAGTGATGAACAAGCTTTTTATCTGTAGCCTATTAACTAAAATGGGGCAGTTGAGCAGGAACGTTAGTCCAACACAGTAGCAGAGACGCTTTCACATAAAGGCAGCAACAGCCACCATCAAATGGTGCAGTTGGAGTCTTGTTCTCAGGCTTGACTCAAAATTTTCTTTCATGACTTGACTTGGACTTGAACACTGGGGACTCAAGACTATACTTGGACTTGAGGTTTCGTGACTTGACTACAACACTGCATCCATGTCTGTGAAGATTCTCAGTCATCCAGGTCATGGTAAACTGTGGGTGGTAAAAGAGAGCAACTGGACTTGCTTGAAGATTCTTGAAGACGTTTCACCTCTCATCCGAAAGGCTTCTTCAGTTCTGTCTGACTGGTAGGGAGCATCAGGTATTTATCCTCTCATGGATGAAAAGCTCATCTAAGGTGTCATTGAGTCATCCTGTTGGTGTGGGTCAACTGGGGGCTGGTTGTGAACGGCCTCGAGAGTCGTTAGGATGATCAATGGATTGCCCGTTAGGGTGATCAATGGAATGCTGATTCTCTCTGTCCTCCTGTGAGTCACTGAAAACAGCTGGGTTTTGGTGTGCATTCAGTTGTCTGGGAAGTGCGCCAAGGACTGCATTGTAGGTGGCTGATAAATTATGTCTTAGACCCCCACCTCTGTTCAGTGATGGCCGTTCCAGGTTGACAAAAATGGCTTCTTTAACTCCTTGCTCATACCAACGATCCTCTCTGGCTAAAATGCGTACATTGCAATCCTGAAATGAGTGTCCTTTGTTGTTGAGATGAAGGTAGACAGCAGAGTCCTGGCCTGAGGAACTGGCTCTCCTGTGTTGAGCCATGCGCCTGTGAAGCGGTTGCTTTGTCTCCCCAATATACGAGTCTGTACATTCCTCACTGCACTGAATGGCATACACTACGTTGTCCTGTTTGTGTCTGGGTAGAGGGATAGAGAAGGAGCAGAATCACATCAAGAAAGCACTTCAGAACTGTGGGTATCCCAACTGGTCTTTCCTCAAGAGCAGAAAAAGGAACAGAACGGACAAGGAGGATAACAGGAACAAACGCAAGAACATTGTCATTCCCTACATTTCTGGTCTATCTGAGAAACTCAGGAGGATCTTCTACAAACACAACATTCCGGTACATTTCAGACCCAGTAACACTGAAGCAGAAACTGGTCCACCCTGAGGACAGAATACCCAGACACAAACAGGACAACGTAGTGTATGCCATTCAGTGCAGTGAGGAATGTACAGACTCGTATATTGGGGAGACAAAGCAACTGCTTCACAGGCGCATGGCTCAACACAGGAGAGCCAGTTCCTCAGGCCAGGACTCTGCTGTCTACCTTCATCTCAACAACAAAGGACACTCATTTCAGGATTGCAATGTACGCATTTTAGCCAGAGAGGATCGTCGGTATGAGCGAGGAGTTAAAGAAGCCATTTTTGTCAACCTGGAACGGCCATCACTGAACAGAGGTGGGGGTCTAAGACATAATTTATCAGCCACTTACAATGCAGTCCTTGGCACACTTCCCAGACAACTGAATGCACACCAAAACCCAACTGTTTTCAGTGACTCACAGGAGGACAGAGAGAATCAGCATTCCATTGATCACCCTAACAGGCAATCCATTGATCATCCTAACGACTCTCGAGGCCATTCACAACCAGCCCCCAGTTGACCCACACCAACAGGATGATTCAATGACACCTTAGATGAGCTTTTCATCCATGAGAGGATAAATACCTGATGCTCCCTACCAGTCAGACAGAACTGAAGAAGCCTTTCGGATGAGAGGTGAAACGTCTTCAAGAATCTTCAAGCAAGTCCAGTTGCTCTCTTTTACCACCCACAGTTTAACACTGCATCCAGTATACCCAGATCAACCTGCGGGAGCAGTTGGGGGTTAGGTGCTTTGCTCAAGGGCACTTCAGCCATTCCTGCTGGTCCAGGGAATCAAAGCAGTGACCTTTTGGTCCCACAGCTACTGCTCTAACCATTAGGCCATGGCTTCCCCATGGTTTGTTTGTTCACAATGTTCAACACAATGTGTGTAAACTGATTTCCTTTACGTAGCACACAATGTGTTAATATTATAAGTTTACACATATTTGTGTAAACCTTCCTGACACATTCACTGTATTAAAATCAGTAACTAAGTGAATGTGTCAAAATTAACTCAACAAGCGCTGTCCCAAAACTCTGACACAGTTTGTTTCCATTTTAGCACATCCTTTCTAAAAGTGTACCAAAGTGTGCAGTTCTTTGGGATATTACAGCTCCAGTTCCTTTTTTTAGGTATCCACTTCTCCAGTGGTGTGCTGTAGAGTGCTATCCGAGTGTGTGAAAATGTTTGCACTGGTGAACCATGGTTTTTGAATGGTTTAAAAGCCAGTAGTAGCTCATAGTTTATTTTCAGGATTTGTAGTTCGCTGTTCGAAATGGATGTTAGTGGGTCTGTTACTGTAACTGAAATTTCTGATGAATATTCTATAAACATTAGCACCCCTCCCCCAACCATATGTTGATCCAGTCAATGATGTATCCAAGAAAACCAATAGTCGTCTTCTGGAACTTGTAGTTTTCAAATTTGACATACTTTGTTCCTCAGCAACCTTCTGAGCACAGGACAGACATGTTGACTGTTTTCCCTGATATCTTTGTGGTGTAGCGGCACGGTGGTGTAGTGGTTAGCGCTGTCGCCTCACAGCAAGAAGGTCCGGGTTCAAGCCCCGTGGCTGGCGAGGGCCTTTCTGTGCGGAGTTTGCATGTTCTCCCCGTGTCCACGTGGGCTTGCTCCGGTTTCCCCCACAGTCCAAAGACATGCAGGTTAGGTTAACTGGTGACTCTAATGGCCCTTTTCCACTACCCTTTTTCAGCTCACTTCAGCCCGACACGGCTCGCGTTTCGACTACCTTAGAGCAGCACGACTCAGCTCGCTTCAGCCCTGCTTAGCACCCAAAACTCGCACGGTTTTGCAGTAGGGCTGAAGCGAGCCAAACCGAGCCGAGTGGGGCTAGGGGCGTGAGGAGACACTCCCCTGTGCACTGATTGGTGAGGAGGAGTGTCCTCACATGCCCACACATGCCCCGCGAGCACGCTGGGATCTGTAAACACCGTAAACCCAGAAGAAGAAGAATTACGAATTACGAGAATTTCTGAAGCCTTATGCGCCTCGCCTCATCTATACGCTCTTGCCAGTATCTGTTGGCGTTGTCGGTGACAACAAGCCACAGCACCAAGACCAGCAACACTAACGACTCCATGTTTATTGTTTACTATCCGGGTCATGAGACTACCGCTTAAAAGGTCACTGATGTCACTGTTTGCGCCGCCTAACGACATCACGTGACGTCCACCCACTTTCGCTAACTTCACCCAATGTGTCCACCCACTTCCAGCCAGCACGGTTCAGCGCGGTTGTAGTCGAAATGCAGCTCCAACAGTCCCACTCAGCTCGACTCAGCCCAACTCAGCACGGCACGGCTCAGCCCGACTCAGCCGCGTTGGTAGTGGAAAAGCGGCATAAATTGAGCGTAGGTGTGAATGTGAGTGTGAATGGTTGTCTGTGTCTATGTGTCAGCCCTGTGATGACCTGGCGACTTGTCCAGGGTGTACCCCGCCTTTCGCCCGTAGTCAGCTGGGATAGGCTCCAGCTTGCCTGCGACCCTGTAGAACAGGATAAAGCGGCTAGAGATAATGAGATGAGATCTTTGTGGTGCATCACTGATGAAGGATTTGTAAACATTGTGTTCACTGACCAGGCCATAAGTCATTATCAGATACCCATGATGCCCAGCATCATTGCGAATGCAGTTTTCCATTTGTCCCCCATTTTTATTTATGAAACAGATTTGTAGTTAGTATTTCTGAGGTTCAATTTTAATGAAGTACCTGTCCTCTCAACCCTGTTCTAAAGATGCTGGTACCAGTAGCAAGGGATACCCATGATATGGATAACCATGACATGACCATGATGTTGTTCAGTTTACTGGAATTAGTTCAAGGAGAGACAATGGATAGGTATTGCTCTGAGGAAATGTATAAGCTGATAACAAGCCTACTGCAGATTCCTAAGGTCGATGAGCATGAAAGCTTTATTTTGCTGAAAGCACCTGCCAGATTCTTGCATTCAGAAGGAATTTTCAGGACCAGGTTCACAACAGGGCTCTCGATGTGTTTTATGCAGCATAAGAGTACTAAACATGATTCATGATACATTTTGCTTCAGGCAGCATTTTCTCCTTGGACCCAAGAAATGGTGGGGTTGTGTTGCCTCAACAAAGGGAACGATGTTATTTTTTGTAGCTGTGGCGATCATGAATGACATACTATCTGAATAAAACAGGCTTGTTTTTATATTCATTTGGCTGACACACTCAGTAATCCTGCCGGAATTAAGCCTTGCAAGGTTCTTGTCATTAAAGTTGCTAGAAGCAACTGAGTCACCTGCTGCTGTTTCCCTTTCGGTCGAGGTCTGCGACCTTTTTCTCCACAATACACACAGTATCCTTTAAGCCTTTGCTCTTTTTTTCTTTCTCCCCTGTTTGATCCAGCCCACTTGCATGGCACTTTGTCGATTTCCACAGAACTTTTCCAAAATGACACCCTGCATGACTACAGATGTCAATACGAATGGCCACTTTAATGCATTATGCCAGCGTTTGGTAACAATCTTGAAATGCCATTTCTGCATGCACCTTTTTATTTAGATTTCTGTTGAAAAGTGTTTTGAGTGCTTACTCATCCCCAAAACAGCCTGCTCGTAAGGAAGGTTGGTGGCTCATTGGTGGTGCAATGCACAATGCATTCAAACCCTTTTACATTTTCCAGGTGCTCTATGATATTTCTCAATCTTTGCAATTTTGTAGATTACATTACTGGCATTTTGCAGACACTCTTATCCAGAGCGACATACAACATACCCAGAGCAGCCTAGGGGGGTCATGTGCCTTGCTCAAGGGCATTTCAGCCATTCCTGCTTTTCCAGGGAATCAAACTGGCTACCTTTTGGTTCCAAAGCTGCTTCACTAACCATTAAGCCATGGTTTCGCCCTTGAGAGCTTGTTTAGAAGGAATGCTCTGAATTCTGAGCATTGTCAGCCATGTTAAGTGCTTTCAGTGACATACTGACCCAAAGATTAAGATGTCCAGATTGTTTCACAGCACAGTTGAACTAGCTGCTCTACCTTGGATGCCATTACTTGACACTGTTAGGAGTGTATTTCAAGTTGTTGAGTCTGTATTGAAACCACAGATTACAAATGACAGACCTCTGCTTAATCCACAATGGGTGGTAAAGACACAGATTGATAATCACAGCACAGCAAACAGGAACAAAGGGAATATTCAAATAGCAAAAGTAAACAAAGGCATACAAGAGAAACAGCAATCAAAACACAACCCAGAACTTACAAAATACATTTATCAAGACTTTACAAAGTCTGTAGGCAAGTATGAGTCCTTAGATAGTAGTTGAGGTGCAGGTGTGAGTGAGCTTGAATACAGTGTCACTATTCAAGTGACAGTGCCACCTGGCAGTTTGAAGGTGTTACTGCATTCCGGCATGGATGTTAGATCTGTGTTGCGCAGTTATTTTGGATGATGATTGATTAACTGAGAGAACCTTCGAAAACTGAGGTCACAATAAATGTACAAATAGTTAGTTGAGAAACTGATGGACTTGCAGAATCTCCAGGCCTGTAATCTAGACCGTAAACTGTTTCTATTTTTTATGTTACATTTTTTGCCCATAGTTGCTTAGGCTTCACAGTGGTGTAGTGGTTAGCACTGTCGCCTCACAGCAAGAAGGTCCTGGGCTTGAGCCCAACGGCCGGCGAGGGCTTTTCTGTGTGGAGTTTGCATGTTTTCCTCATGTATGCATGGGTTTCCTCTGGGTGCTCCGGTTTCCCCCACAGTCCAAAGACATGCATCCATCCATTATCTATAGCAGCTTATCCTGTTCTGCAGGGTCGCAGGCAAGCTGGAGCCTATCCCAGCTGACTATGGGCAAGAGGTGGGGTACACCCTGGACAAGTCGCCAGGTTATCACAGGGCTAACAAAGAGACAAACAACCATTCACACTCACATTCACACCTATGGTCAATTTAGACCGTAGAACCACCAATTAATCTAACCTGCAGTGCTCTGGTTTCCTGTGGGGGAAACTGGAGCACCTGGAGGTCCTGGCTCGAACCCAAGACCTTCTTGCTGTGAGGCAACAGTGCTAACCACTACACCACCGTGCTGTCCCAAAGACATGCAGGTTAGGTTAATTGGTGGCTCTAAATTGACCATAGGTGTGAATGTGAGTGTGAATGGTTGTTTGTCTCTGTGTCAGCCCTGCGATGACCTGGCGACTTGTCCAGGGTGTACCCCGCCTCTCACCCATAGTCAGCTGGGATAGGCTCCAGCTTGCCTGCGACCCTGTAGAACAGGATAAGCGGCTACAGATAATGGATGGATGGATGGATATATCATTGCTTTTGGCAATAACATTTTCAGATTTCTAGTTTTAATCAAAACAAGTACCTTCAGTGCCTTCAATAACTACATCCTCCAAAATTGTTTTCCATCACTTTCTCTCACTTGTGCAATGTTTAGCTAAATAAATTGTCTCTCAAAATAAAATCATGTCCCCTTTGAAAGATTGGATACAATATCTCTTCACAGTAAGCTCTTCCTTTAAATCATTCCTCCTTTATCAGAGCCACAGTGGAACATTCTCTAGTGATTGTAATGATGCTATGGCTGTTTGCTGGCCAATGAACCATGGCTTGGTACAGTTAATTGAATTCCTATTTGTATTCAATCAGTTGTCCTGAGGGAGAGTGTGATCCATAGTCATTTATCTTCAACCTTTCTCCACTGTGGCTGTCTGTAGTCTTGCTTCCCCTACTCCGATATTTCCACAAATTGGAAAGCCACATAGATATTTCAGAGTGCTTTGTTAATGTGTCCATGTTTTATGCCCTCTACTGGATGTCACTTGTTACCTTTTTTCAGACATATGAAGCAGGAAATCTTTACTTATTAATATGTTAAAGTTTATTTCCTTTCTATATGGTAGACTGGGGTGGGATGGTGGTGTAGTGGTGGTGCATTGTGGTGCACTGTCGCCTCACAGCAAGAAGGTTCTGGGTTTGAGCCCAGTGGCCAACAGGGGCTTTTCTGTGCGGAGTTTGCATGTTCTCCCCGTATCCGCGTGGGTTTCCTCCGGGTGCTCCGGTTTCCCCCACAGTCCAAAGACATGCAGGTTAGGTTAACTGGTGGCTCTAAGTTGACCGTAGGTGTGAATGTGAGTGTGAATGGTTGTTTGTCTCTATGTATCAGCCCTGCGATGACCTGGTGACTTGTCCAGGGTGTACCCTGCCTCTTGCCCATAGTCAGCTGAGATAGGCTCCAGCTTGCCTGCGACCCTGCACAGGATAAGCGCTTACGGATAATGGATGGATGGATATATGGTAGACTGAGGAAAAAAATAAATTACTATGATTTATCCATTGCACACATGCGAATCTGGGTATGGTGATCTTGGTTTGCAAAAACAGATCCATCCTTTAGTTTGGCTTAGGTGAAGAGGCTACACTCTCAAAATAAAGTAGATTACTGTACCTTTAGGAGTACAATGGCTTATCACTGAATCAGTACCCTCTAAGGTATGTATTTGTACTCTTTATATACTGCCTGGGAACATATATGTACCATTTTGGCCCTAAAAAGGTACAACTAGTTACTTTGAGGTCAAATAATGAGCCATAGGGGGTACATTAGTGTAGACTGTACCTTGGGGGATGGAAATGGACTCCTACCGTACCCCTATTTCTGATAGTGTAGATGAGGCATTAACAACAAATAGGCTAATCAAGCTTCAATTCAGCAAGATGAGGTATTGATATTAGCGTGTAAAAACAGATTATAGAAATGGGATAGAATATTAAAGTTAACACTGAAATCTGCATTTATGTAGTGTACATAGACTAGTACTATAGAGTCACTTTGAAAACCTACAATCTAGCACATACGTTCTTAGAAAAACAGGTTCCATCTCGCAACAATGCTTTCACATTTGGTTTTTCTCAACCACTGCAGTTTGTTTTTTTTTTTTTTTTGACATGCAATCTTATGGGAGGTGGCCACAAGACAGGCGGAATGCCAGCGCTTAATAAAACCACTGCTACCGGAGTCTTTATGGCCACAGCGGAGTGTTTCTAAGGTTAAAAATAAGTTCAGCATTTCAAAAAAGTGATGCCAGGTCACAAGTTGGGGGGCAAGTAAGAAATAACAATGTGGATAACAGAATTATGTTAGCGAGTGAATATAAAGAGATCGAAACCATATTAAAATATTTCATTGCCAATATTCCAGTGCTGAAATATAGCTAAAGATAACAGCTTAGCTTTTTTTTTTTAGACATTTACTGGTACATGATATGACTTTTATGATAGAAGAAGAAACCTTTAAGAAGAAACCTTTATTTGTCACATGCACACTTCAAGCACAGTGAAATTCATCCTCTGCATTTAACCCATCTGAAGCAGTGAACACACACACACACCCAGAGCAGTGGGCAGCCACACCAGAGCGCCCGGGGAGCAGTCAGGGGTTCAGTACCTCGCTCAAGGGCACCTCAGCCCAAGGCCACCCCACGTCAACCTAACTGCATGTCTTTGGACTGTGGGGGAAACCGGAGCACCCGGAGGAAACCCACACAGACATGGGGAGAACATGCAAACTCCACACAGAAAGGCCCTCTCCGGCCGCTGGGTTCGAATCCGGAACCTTCTTGCTGTGAGGCGACCGTGCTAACCACTACACCACCGTGCCGCGTAGACAATACTTTAACTATGACTTTGGGTTATCTAGATATCAATCAGTTTTCTGCCTCCAAAGCGACAACAACAGCAAACTACCTCCTCATCTGTAAACCAATCTGTACTTAATCTTTATTACTGATAATAGCCATATACCGCCAGTTGGCCTACGGGTTAGTGTGTCCACCTCTTGACTGAGTTCTACTTGCGGTCAGGTCATACCAATGACCAACATAAAAACGGGACCTACTGTCCTCTGGTGAGGCACGCTGCAATAGAGATGTGAGTAGGGAGTTAAACTCTTGCAGTTGCCAGAGGACCAGCTCCCTACTGTAACCCTAGCGATGTAATAGGTGAGAGGCCGAGGGTTATAGAAATGGAGATTGGCACTGCCCAATGTGACTTAAGGGCCTGGTTAGTGCTGGGAATACCAGGTCCTAGCACAGGAAGGACTTTGACTTTTTTGACTGATTATTATCAGTCTAATCTAGGTAGCAAGTTAGGCTAGGTGCACTAGCCAGACATTTTTCAGGATAAAAAAGAACAGCACATCATGCTTTTTAATACATAGTTATGTTTATAATTGTGGAATGTCCAGGAAATATTAGTTATCACGTATATTATAGCAGTGATAAACAGGCATTTCCTCACTAGCCTCTCTCTCTCTCTCTCACATTACCATGCAGGTTCGCATGTTCGCAAACTACTTTGGAGTCTTCCATCATGAAGACTTGTGTAGGGAAAAAATTCTTAAACATGTTTACCTCTGGGTGGCACGGTTGTGTAGTGGTTAGCACTGTCGCCTCACAGCAAGAAGGTTCTGGGTTTGAGCACAGTGGCTGATGGGAGTTTGGAGTTTGCATGTTCTCCCCGTGTCCGCGTGGGTTTCCTCCGGGTGCTCCGGTTTCCCCCACAGTCCAAAGACATGCAGGTTAGGTTAACTGGTGACTCTAAATTGAGCGTAGGTGTGAATGTGAGTGTGAATGGTTGTCTGTGTCTATGTGTCAGCCCTGTGATGACCTGGCGACTTGTCCAGGGTGTACCCCGCGTCTCGCCCATAGTCAGCTGGGATAGGCTCCAGCTTGCCCGTGACACTGCACAGAATAAGCGGTTACAGATAATGGATGGATGGATGTTTACCTCTGACTCGTCCAAATCACTGACACTGGACACTCTTTCCATAAATATTTCATATATTCAGTAGCATTTTGGTATAGTTTTGTTTAATGGATTTTACTTTTTCCTTAATCCATGAAGAGCCATTCGAAGATTTTTTCCCCCCATCCAATTATCATAATGGCACCAATCACATTGCAAATTGTCGGGTAAGAAAGAAAAAAAAAACATGGATGATGATAAATGTGGGTCTTGTTACTGAGTTGAATCCATATCGATGTACGGCGCCACAACCTGGACTCCAACAAAATCACTTGAATCAAAGCTCGATGGGACATACAGTACACGCGCATGCTGCGAGCCATATTAAACATCTCATGGCGTGACCACACCACCAAAGCGCAGCTATATGGAGATTTACCCATGTGGGTCGTCCTGCGACAACATATATTAATCAACTCTGTTCAGACACGGGGTGCCAACCAACCTGTCTCCCAGCAATGATAACGGATTGTGATGGATGGCATTGGACGGGTCAAGTTTATCCAAGTTTGCTCGACCAGTGATGATGATAAGAAGGTGATTTATGATTGAGGAATCAAAAATATTTCATTGATAACATTCCAAGACTGACCTATAACTTAAGATAACTATTTATGGTATGGTATGTAATGTGACATTGCACTTTAACTGTGGCTGCATGGTTACATGAGATAATCAGTTTCTCTCACGGTTTTTGGATTATTGCTTCCTTATATAAGATGATGGGAGATATAGTGTGTGAGAATGTCTTTTGGAGAGATGAGAGAGATTTGGTAAAAGAGATAGTGTGTGTTTGTGTATGTGTCAGAAAATACACAGCGTTCAGCTTTTGTATTTACTTCTAATGAAATCTGTTATCACTGGGGTCAAGGACACTGTGGTCGACTCGAGTGTCATGATAAAATCACCTCACTATTTTTTCAAGACTTCAGGAAGTAAAAATTATCTGTGAGTTTGTTTTTCTTTTCTTTTTTCCCCTGGGTTTCCTTTATCTCATTTAGCGGTAGATGAATCTGGGTCTAAGTGCAGTTCATTTTTACAGCTACAGACGGCTGGCTAGCGTTTGCATAGATATGCAAAGCACCGGCTCTGTCTCATTGTGCTCAGTGATGCTATCAGTCACCAAAGCACATAAATCCAGGCACCTCGCTTTACCGATCTGGTTCACTGTACACAGTTTTCCTTTTGTGTCTAATATCACATGGCTAATGTAGCATTATGCAAAAATTTTAAAAACTCCTCCTTTAAAAGAGTTCTCTGTCTGGTACTGCTCTGTTATTAATGCCACACTACGGTATGCTTGCGTTACCTTTAAAGTTTGTCTCACCTTCACATAAATATGGTATAATTTGTAGTATATGGTGTATAGGACAGGAAAAGTTTTACTTCTCTCTCTCTCTCTCTCTCTCTCTGGCATTACTTAGTTGCCAGCACTTGGCAAGTAACCTTTGCTGTCATCTGTAGCTATAAAGAACCAGTGACTTTGCTTTTAAGTGCTTTTATGTTCCATTTCAATGGTGTTTCAGCTTAAGATAATGGTTGTGTATCCAGAGGCTTTTACCAATGGTGTCTGATTTACTGTATGCTTTGGCGCAGATGCTGTTGGTCAGAGAAAGCCTCGACACACTCATTTCTTACCCTTTTCTCATCACCTGCTTTTACAAGCAGTTATAAAAGCTAAATAGTGTCTCTTACGATTTTAGATTCCACAACCTTTTTTTTTTTTTCATTTTAATTTGTGTTCATATTAAATGCGGCTTAGTTATGTTGTGATATTGAGTTATGAGGGTCTCGACTGATTTTTCCCGTTTATTTATGTATTATATAATTATTTAATTCAGTGATCTACATTTATTTATTTATGTATTGATTTATTTATTATAGAAGTGCACAATTATTTTATTAATCATGTTATCTACCGGGTGGCACGGTGGTGTAGTGGTTAGCACTGTCGCCTCACAGCAAGAAGGTCCGGGTTCGAGCCCAGTGGCCGGCGAGGGCCTTTCTGTGCGGAGTTTGCATGTTCTCCCCGTGTCTGCGTGGGTTTCCTCCGGGTGCTCCGGTTTCCCCCACAGTCCAAAGACATGCAGGTTAGGTTAACTGGTGACTCTAAATTGACCGTAGGTGTGAATGTGAGTGTGAATGGTTGTCTGTGTCTATGTGTCAGCCCTGTGATGACCTGGCGACTTGTCCAGGGTGTACCCCACCTTTCGCCCGTAGTCAGCTGGGATAGGCTCCAGCTTGCCTGCGACCCTGTAGAACGGGATAAAGCGGCTAGAGATAATGAGATGAGATGTTATCTACCGACATATATATATTTACAGTGTTCTCCCCAGAGTGCTTTTGCATGTCGGGCCCGACACGCTTTAAATTTGCCGACACGCTGTGTTTTTGCTCTGACACTCGCTGAAAAATCACATCAGATTTCTACCTTGCAATGTTTGGGGCATATTTTGAAGGAAAATCAGTGTCTTGGGCTGGTTTGTTGCCATGATGCACTCAGGCAGACCGGAAATACCTCTGGGAAATCCCCAATCGTAACAAACGCACTCAATCACTTTTTTGCTGAACTGATATCCTGACACTTCAGTGCACGGGTGGGCACCCTTACACTGACGTCACATTTACTTTAGCAACCGTCGCTACCCTATGCCTGGGGGACAAGCAAACTTTGTTTGCATACTGTTCAAATACTGAAGCCAAGCGAAGATGTCTGGTGTCTGTTGCTGTTGTCTGAAGAAAGCTACAACTAAAAAAGCTCTCCTACCGGATTACTTGGATAATCTTAGTCAGAAAGAAGCAAAGAATAGATATACACAGAAATTAGAGTTTATTCGTGATTATGATCTGTATAAAATTCCTCGAAACGACTGGAGTGACGGTGCAGATTTGTGGCCTAGCATTAGCGTTCGCTACATATTGGAATATACCTTCTTTTTCCTGAAAAGTCCCAACACAGAAGAACAGTTAAAAAAAATTACAAAAGCAAGAAAACCTTCTTTGCGTAAAGAAATTTTCCCGACATCAGCTTTTGGGAACAGAATGTTGCGAAAGCCAAAGCATTTACTCTCAGAGGACTCCGACCTGAACTGTGGGCTGGATGGTATTCCCTCCCAGTCCTCCATGTCTCAACAACACCAAAGACATCTAGTTACACAGCTGTCTGCACTCCATCATTTATACAGTGATACTTATTATTGCTAAAACAATATCTGAAGTGTTTTTTTTTTGTAAAATAACAAAATATCTTGTTCTAGACTTTCAAACAACCTTGTAAGATTTTATTTTAATTTTATCTAACAGTGGATGTTACAATAATTACATTATTAATTAATAAATGCAACTAGAAAAGCACTCGGAGAGCGCAGACCTCCGCCAAGAGTCCTTTAAAAAAATTCGGGATCCAGAAGGTGATCCGGATCACCGCCAAAATTTAATGGATTGTTACTTGTGCCCAGTCACACCTCTGGAAAAAATGTCAGAGCAATCCGTTCATTACTTTTTCTGTAATGTTGCTAACAGACAAACCAACAAACAAACCAACGCTACCGAAAACATAACCTCCTTGGCGGAGGTAATAATACTCTTGACTTCTGTCTTACTGAAGCATGCTGCTTAATCAGTGTGATGATGATGATTATTATTATTAGTAGTAGTAGTCGTCGTATTTGTCTTTCCTTGCAGCTTTATCAGCCACTTCATTTCCCTTGATTTCCCTGACTCCCTTGATGTGCTGGTACCCATAAAAAAATACTGTAAGTTCCATCATTTTAATTTTATACTAGAAAAGCACTCGGAGAGCGCAGACCTCCGCCAAGAATCCTTTAAAAAAATCCAGGATCCAGATGGTGATCCGGATCACCCCCAAAATTTAATGGATTGTTACTTGTGCCCAGTCACACCTCTGGAAAAAATTCAGAGCAACCCATTCATAACTTTTTCCGTAATGTTGCTAACAAACAAACCAACGCTACCGAAAACATAACCTCCTTGGCGGAGGTAATAATTGCAGGTACTATAGTAGCAGTATTATTGCTCAAATATGTTAATTCTAAGGTGCGTTTGGTGTTTGAAGTATTAAGTAAGCGGAAGTATAAAGGGCATTTCTGCGGGAAATGCAGTCTGCAGGGGGTATTATTATTATTATTATTATTATTATTATTATTATTTTCTAACTGCAGCAGAACTCATTTAAATGTTTGGTTTGTGGTGTTCTGGCAATCGTTCAGGTAATAAAACAACATTCTTATATAATACGTTATTGTCAGATGATGACTTTATTTATTGCTCATGTGAACCCCAGGCTACAAACCACAGCATCACAGATCTCACCTTGTTGTAGCAACATTTTCAAGCATGTTAACAGTAAAAAGTGACAGTGTTCAGTCAAGACAAAACTCAGAGTCCCTCTCACGCCAGAATCTAGTCTTCCCAGGCAGTCTCCTCTCCCAGTACTAACCAACTCTTTAAGGCGTATGGGTGTGGCGCCAATCTCCGTTTCGATAGCCCTCGGCCTCTCACCTATACAACTAGGGTTACAGTGGGGGGCGAGTCCTCTGGTAACCCCAAGAGTTTGACTTTCCCAAAGCAATGGGGAGTCCCATATACGATTCGTACATTGGGGGAGTGCCTGTTAGAGAGCGCACTTGTCCTGGGCCGTCGGCATAGTGAGGTAGGGTGGCCAGTTCCTTTCCTCGCCGCCTTTAACTTCCCCAGTGTTTCCACCAGGTCCCCATTCACTGCTGGGTGGACAGGGAGCGAGCCCCAGATCCCCGTCGAGCCGAGGCTCGAACCAGGGACCATTCGCTTAGCGGTCAAGCGCTCTAACCACTTGGCCACCTGCGCTCCTTGACTTTCCCACTCACATCTGTATTGCAGCATGCCTTGCCAGACGGTAGTAGGTACCATTTTTATGAAGGTCTTTGATATGACCCGACCGCGAGTAGAACTCATGATCTCCCGGTCGAGAGGCAGACACGCTAACCACTTGCATGGTTAACTTGCGATCGACAGTGTCAGTACCACCATAAAATGCTCCTAAAAGTCATCAGATGCCACCAAATGGGCTCCCTTTTATCAAAATCTTACAGGGGAGGTCCCTCCATCAGGGTCATAGGGGAAGCTGAAGCCAATCCCAGCTGTCTTTGGGCAAGAGGCGGGGTCCACCCTGGGCAGGTCCCTAATCTATCACAGGGCTAACACAGAGATAAACAGCGATAGAGATCTTGCAGTCACATGACCGGAAAGTACACAGCCGCCATCTTGTCGGTAAAAAACACAGCTGAATACTGCTGCACTCGTGTACAGAATGGATCAATTTCAACCGACGGACTACACGGCTCATTTTTCTAATGAACAGATAACTAGATACTGTATATGTCTAAAATAAACGACCTACAGATTAGTGACCCTTATGGCTTACCGGACGTAGTTTTCACGATGATGTCAGTGGATGTTGAACTGCCAGAGGTGGAATACCCAGACATGTATAATTACCTCATTAACTTTCCCTCGCTGTTCAGTGGTGAAGCACTGTGTGCTTATAAATCTCTGGACAGTTTTCTTTACAGAAATTCAGGATTTGTCAGCGACTCAGATGTGGCATCTTGTAAACAAGAAAATAATCCTCATTGGACGGGTAAGTCACTTAAGTATTGAGTATAGCACTGACCAGCCGATTATAGAATAGAATAAGGTAATTCCAGCTGTAATTCCAAATCGACTGTCTTGTTTACCATGGATCTGGCGTTGGAGAGGTAGAGGCTTAGCAGTGGAGGTTTGAGTGGCTGTTTTCTGAGCTTAGTCAACAGGCCGGCTCTGCAGCCTCGCTTTTGCTTCCGCTCCCGGCGCCGCCTCCTTCGCTTTGCTTCTGATAACAATCCACGGAGACCCTGCTGGTCTCGCTATCTCGTCCGGAATGTTGTGCATGCGATGGAAATCGCTACAAACTGTCATTTTCTGCTGGAAACCAATGTCCAGTAAGTCCATACGGTTGTAGTGGATATTGAAGTCCGGTACAGACGAACAACACACAAAAATACACACAAAAAACATGCACAGGTAGGGAGAGCTTGTAGCCGCAGCCGTTGTAGTAGAATTGTATATAGTAGGGTTTTCCAGAAGAAAAGGTAGAAGTAAAAGCAGAAGTAGAACCAGAAGTAGAAGGTGGAAATATGGCGTTTGACCGACAAGATGGCGTCTGTCACAATCTGGATCGGCTGTGACGTCACATGCAAGTGCTCATTACGGGGAATGTAGTGTAGCCAGTTGACCTAATCTGCATGTCTTTGGACTGTAGAAGGAAACCTACTGTATGCAGGCACGACGAGAACATGCAAACTTCACACAGAAAGGCCCCAGTCAGCCGTGAGGTTTGAAGTGAGAACCTTCTTGCTTTGAAGCAACAGCACTAACCACTGCATCACCATGCCACCCTGAACTTTCATTCATTCATTCTAAATTAAATCAAATCAATGAATTGAAAATTTTATCTTGATGATGTGGATCACAAAAGCCATTTTGTAAAATCTTGTGTTTGTTTGTGTGTGTGTGCTTCTGTCTCTCTCACCATTCAGAGACCTTTCGAAACGTGACCTTTGAAGGTCGCTACCACTGCAGGCAGGGTCAGGAGATTAGTCTGGAGCGCCTGTGTGACTTCACTCCTGATTGTGCTCAAGGAGACGATGAAGGAGAGCCATGCCGTGAGTATTACAGTGACATACAGGGACTATGGCATATAGAGAGAAACAGACAGTGGAGGGCAGAGAGCAGCATATCTCTAATGAACATGCCATGGATCATCCTTATAAACACCAAGACCTGGGAGCTGTAGATGCAGCTACTCTGCATGAAGCACAGATCATCACTCACACTTTCTGGGTGAAATCTATTACCTTTTCACCTCTGAAAATAGCTGCCCTCAAGGTTCTCTCTTTCTCTCTCTCTCTCTCTCTCTCTCTCTTATTGTCTCACTTTCTTTCTTCTTCTTTTAGGCAAGAATTAGCATACTATTTCTGCCTGCTTACCTATTATGGATTCTTGAGACTTGTCTTTTTTTCCATCTATACTTTCTGCCAGGCAAACTATACATATGCATGAACAACCCTGCTTGTCACTGATACGTTATTCGAAAGGGTACGTCTCTTGCAATTTTAGCATGTATCTTTTTTCCCCCTCAATGTAATATAAATGCATTGTTCCTTTAAAAAGTCATTTAAGATCAATATTTTGATCTGAAGGAGCCTTAAATGAGCTTTCAATGCATAGTTACTTTCTCAGGTGAAATATTATCTATACTATATGCACAGCAGATATAACATTGAGGGTTCTTCCCCAATGTCAAGCAATCGTCCAAATTTCAATATATCTATGAAATCTATAAAAATGTACATACCTGTCTAGTAGGCATATAACGATACATTGTGTGGCAATAAATTGCGATACAAATTTATTATGAATCGAATAAATGAAATTAAAAATGAGGCACAGTTATCAGCCTGCATAATCTATTAGTTTTTCTGAGCTGTAATTGCATTGTTTAGACAGCAGAGGGCACAATAATGTGCAATAGCAAAAATGCACATGACTTCACCCTAGGCTGAAGTAACATAGCTCTAATGTCATGAAAACACACACACACACACATCTAAAATGGAAAAGAGCTGTTTTGCAATTGAATGTACAAATAGATTTAACAAGAAAGCTAAAGGAAAGAGAAGCAAATAGACGTAGTACAAATGTTCATAAAAGTTTATTATGAAAAGGCTTATATTTTGTTTGCAATAGACGTCACTTCTGGTAGTGATCTGCCTCATGATGTATTCAGATTTCCAGCTAACGGGCAGGCATATTTGTTTACAGTCACTTCGCAGTAGTTTCTTGTGTTTCGCCTTCAAATACGCCAGATTGTTGCTCCGTATTTGGATGTTCAAACCGATCAAATTGACAAAAAGACAAAAGGTATTATGGGATACCAAAAGAAGTTGTGCACAAGGGTGAAAGAATGAAAACTATCTCAAAAAGATGCCATGAGAAATGGCTCGCAAACCTTTCATTATGCTCGAAAGGAATCGAGAGTCCACACGCTCGTGTTTGCAGTGATCATTTTGTTAAAGGTACATACATCAACTTTATGGATCTAAAATCAAAACTTCTAATGTTAAATGAGTTTTTCTTACATTTCGAATGTCGTAAAACAAACCGTTGATGAAACGATGAAAACAGTTTGTTGCTGTAGAGATATAAACATACAATATTCCAGTGTCATACTGCCACCAAGTATAACAACATTTATTATTATTAACTCAGGCACAAAAAGAAAAGAATTGTGTATTTTTATTAGCCTACCCAGCCATACAACAGCAGTGACCTGTTATCACTTCGCCATCATCTTTAAGAATCACCCAAGTCTTCAAAGGAGTGACTGTAGATCGTTGTGAATGGTTGACCTTACTTAAAAGAAAGATGTCAATTCATAACTGAGCTATGTTTGAAACGTCATGAAATAAAACCTAAGTTATCGTTGCAAAAACACCTACAGCAGCTCCGACTCAAATCACATACGACACTTCGGCTTACATTAATCACACTCGCAAAAATAAGACGATTATTGTCCTTTGGAAGTCTTATTCCAAGCCACCAACAAAAAAGTTATCGGCTTCAAGACTTGTGAAAGCTTTCATTTGATTCTTCATTTAAAATGATGTTTGGACGACCAGATAATTAGAAAAGTCCGGAAACTGTATGTTTGGAAAGTTATTGAAATCGCTTGAAAAGTCCGTCTTTTTTAAGCTGCAGGGATACAATCCATCGCATAAATATATATTTTCTTGATATCTCAGTTTTGCTTTTGGTTCTTGTCCATTAACAGTCAGATGTAGAATGTTTTCCATAAGATGACGACAGACGGGTACTTGGCTTGGACGCCATCTTTGATTATTGCCTGTCACTTGGAAACTGGAAATGAACTAGGAGGCAAAAAGTCACATGACTGCAAACAAAGAGTTTCTTATTAACTTTTTAATTTTTAATAAAAGGAATATTTTAGTTGATAGGCTGTGCTGTTATGTTTTATCCAAGTTTCACAAATGTGGGTAAATAATTATTGTTGGTTATTAAGAAAATGTAACAAAAGTTGCTGTTGTTGTTTTAACAAAAGGAATATTTAAGTTGATAAAGAATAGGAAAATAGATGTTGCAATTTTTTTTAAGAAAATTTTCTTCTTTTTTTTCCAAAATATCACAGGCAAATCAAACTGTGAACCCGTTTTTAATTTTTTTATTTGTTTTATTTTTTAGTAACATTACAATACAGTGAATTAACGTTACGACTTAGTAACTTAGTAACTTGGAAACTGGAAATGAACTAGGAGGCAAAAAGTCACATGACTGCAAACAAAGAATTTGTTATTAACTTTTTAATTTTTAATAAAAGGAATATTTTAGTTGATAGGCTGTGCTGTTATGGTTTATCCACGTTTCACAAATGTGGGTAAATAATTATTGTGTTATGTATGACCATACCATAATGTTACCAAAGCATATCCTCATTAATTACTACCCACTGTACTAAACTACTGTGTTAATTGAAGTGATGAACTCATGATTTATTACTTATTATTATATAGCATGCTTACAGAACAATAACAACTTGTGATCCACATTTGGACCACTATTTTCTTGACATGTATCAGTTCCGTACACTGTCCTTTCTTTGTCATCACATAAAGCATTAAAGCATAAATACTGAGAAAGAAGTTCCACCATAAGAAAAGTTTTTTTAAAAAAAGGTTATATCTTAACCTTAATATTAAAACACTAGTAACTAGCAGTGTTGTAGTCGAGTCACTAAACCTTGAGTCCGAGTCCAGTCTCGAGTCCCCAGTGTTCAAGTCCGTGTCAAGTCCAAGTCATAAAAAAAAAAATTTGAGTCGAGTCCACTATCGATCCGAGTCGAGTCCGAGAACAAGACTCCACCCGCGCCATTTGACGGTGTCTGTTTCAGCGCCATTAACATTAGTTTGTTCCTGAACATGCCGTATGAACAGGTGACTGTGCTTTTCTTTGTCAGGGAGTGTGAAGTATTCTGTCAGAGATGGTTGGGAGACGGATGTAAGTGCAGGTGTGTTTATCAATACAAGTGAAGACGGTAAACAATCCAGAACGGCAGGCAAAATCGTAAAATGGTGAAACGGGTGATAGGTCAAGCAAGACACAAACAGGCCATCATAGACTCGGCAGGATCAAAGACGAGAAACAGGAAATCAGGGATCAGGAAACCAGACAAGGAAATAAGGCTCAGTAATGTGTCAGCAACATAACTCAATACTTTGCAAAGTAAGTGAGTTTTCACAGTTTTTTATTGGCGTGCTGATTGCACCTTAATCCTGTGCAGGTAGGAGTCGTTTATGGTGCACATGCGAGAGTCCGCTTGGTGCGCGTGCTGTCCGGAGCACGCCCAAGAGTCTATCTGATGCATGCGCCAAGGCACACAGGTGTGACATTTTTGCACAAAATTAATACAAAAATTAATGTAGATATAAATATCTTACGCCAAATTATTATGACGTTACAAAAAGTAAAGAAAAAAATCAGAGTCCTCGTCTCCAATTTACGAGTCCGAATGCAGTTAATGCATGAGTCTGAGTCCAAGTCCGAGTCATCAGTGCTCAAGTCCAAGTCGAGTCACCAGTCCTGAAAATTAGGGCACGAGTCGGACTCGGGTACTACAAGCCTGGTAACTAGTATCCAGTATCAGACATTAAAGCATTACAGATTTGTCAGCATGGTAAGTTACTAATTCATTACACTTTAGTCAACATAGTAGTTCATTATAGTGACTCAGAGGCGACCCTTCAGGGCCTTCAAGTCCTTCAGAGAAGCCAAAACATATCAGCATTCCAAATGTTACCTTGAATTTCTTTCATTCTTTCATAATTTCATGATAATTATTCTCTTTTGATTCTAATTTGGCCTCATTTTCTATCAAATGTTTTCCTGAAATGAAAGGGTTACTGTCCTGAAAACATTAAAATCCAGTTATCCAATGAAATTGTTTTGTTCGTTATCTCTAGGCTGAGAAGAGTTTCGAGCTGCTCACTCACTGGTTAGGACTTCATTGCCGGGACAGAAGGCCATGGCAGTGTATGTTTATGTAGGAAGTGACAGATGAATTAATTAACCAATCAGATTTTGATTTATAGTGGGAGGGACCAAAAATGTATCGCCATCAACCTTCTCAAAGGCTAACACGAGCTTATCTGCAAGTTGTTCATCAGTAGTGTTAACGAATGCTAATAAAGCGGTCAAGCCAGTGCTATCTATTGAGAGCAAGTAGCACAGGCTAACGACCGAGAAACTAAGATTTCTGTCTCCAGACTCTTCTTCCACGCTGCACGCTCGCGACAGAATTTTTTACTCAGACTTAAGTATTCATTTCCCTGTCTAATTTAGTGAGTTACTTTTCAAATCTGTTTGGCCATTAATGCATTTACATACAAAGATTAGAGACTTAGTCTCATCTCATTATCTCTAGCCTCTTTATCCTGTTCTACAGGGTCGCAGGCGAGCTGGAGCCTATCCCAGCTGACTACGGGCGAAAGGCGGAGTACACCCTGGACAAGTCGCCAGGTCATCACAGGGCTGACACATAGACACAGACAACCATTCACACTCACATTCACACTTACGGTCAATTTAGAGTCACCAGTTAACCTAACCTGCATGTCTTTGGACTGTGGGGGAAACCGGAGCACCCGGAGGAAACCCACGCGGACACGGGGAGAACATGCGAACTCCACACAGAAAGGCCCTCGCCGGCCACGGGGCTCGAACCCAGACCTTCTTGCTGTGAGGCGACGGCGCTAACCACTACACCACCGTGCCGCCCCACAGACTTGGTCTTTGTATATAAATGCATTAATGGCCAAATAGATTTGAACATAAACCTCTACGTGTCTTTTATAACTCATGACCGGTCTAGGGCCCAAAATCCGAAATTAATTTTAAAACCTGCACACTGCAGAACTTCAACTTATCAGGCCTCATTCTTCAATAGGATTGTCAAACCATGGAACTATGTATGTAAATATTTTTCCCCAGATAAATTCCGTAGCCTCCCTGTTTTCAAATCATCCCTGTTAGAGCTGTACTTTGAATTACTGACCTCCACCTATAATACGGACTTTTCATGTACTTGGTCTCAGGGTTGTCCCGATCCGATATTAGGATCGGATCGGCCGCCGATATCAGCAAAAAATGCGCATCGGGATCGGATCGGCAGGCGCGGAAAAATTCCGATCCAGACTCCCGATCCATTTTTTAAAAAAAATCCGCTCCGGGTTTTCCAGCGCACCGATTTAGATAATCCATTCCAGTTTTTTGCTCTGGTTTCCCCAAAATCCGGTCCGCATTTTCCAGCACACCTTCAGCACCAGCATTAGCGCCTTACAATTTACCTCAGTGGCATCTTCTACATTATCACGGCGATGTAAATTTAGCAGTAGTTTAACGGTAAAGATGTCAGCTGTGTGGGATCATTTTACCCTAAAGGACGACAAAGACGAAGAGGTGGAGTGCAACATATGCCACAATAAAGTCAGGCGTGGTGGTAAAGCTGTAAGAAGTTTTAATACAACCAACTTAATAAAGCATTTAGCAAAATACCACCATAAAGAACACGAAGAGTATCTTAAAAAAACTGCAGACAAAAAGAAAGGTCCTACACAACTAACACTAGCAGATTGGGGAGTAGAAGGCATTTTTGTTTTTAAATAGTTTACAGTATTATTTGCACTGATTTTTAAAGCCTTGGTTTACACTTGTTCAAGAGAAGAGTACTGATGCTGAGTTAATAGACTATATTATAGATACAGATAAGGTTGTTTATGTGCTTTGCTTTTTTGATACAGTTTACAGTCTTATTTGCACTTTTTACTGACCACTGATGCCATTTCTGTTTTTTTATTTATAATGCTGTCTATTTTGTGTTTATCCCTGAATAAACAGGTCAGTTTCTTGTTATCAACCATTGTGTATTATTCAAACTCACCTAATTCAGCTGGCTAGCTGTTCTCAAGAGTACTAAAACCCTTTTCAACATGAGTCTGACAACTAGGTAAGGAAGGTAAATAACTTTGAACTTTAATACATGCTCGGATAGGCCGGTATCGTATCGGCCAGTATCGGTATCGGATCGGAAGTGAAAAAAAATATCGGTATCGGATCGGAAGTGCAAAAACCTGGATCGGGACATCTCTACTTGGTCTGTGTACCGTGACTGTGGTTGCCACAGATCAATGTAGTCTAATTTTAATTGTATGATTTTTCTCTTTTATACCTTCGGGGAAACGTCTTGCATGGGTCGCCCGTTCGCATTCTCCCCTTTGGGCTGACTTACTTTATTATGTTTATTTTTATGTTTATTTCTTTTTTTCATGTTTATTTTGTAACAGTCCAATAAAGTTGGAAAAATAAAATAAATTAAATAAAAATAAAATCTACGCACAACAGAGCAACCTGGCAGTCTGCCACTAATCCCTTGCAAAATCCTTTGCCATGTTGCTTTTTCGGTGTTTGGCTAAGTTTTGGCTGAGCTGAAGTCCCAGCACTAATAGTAACGGTTCACCACTGTAGTGGTTAGTAATTACTGATGAACTCATCTCATCTCATCTCATCTCATTATCTCTAGCTGCTTTATCCTGTTCTACAGGGTCGCAGGCAAGCTGGAGCCTATCCCAGCTGACTACGGGCGAAAGGCGGGGTACACCCTGGACAAGTCGCCAGGTCATCACAGGGCTGACACATAGACACAGACAACCATTCACACTCACATTCACACCTACGCTCAATTTAGAGTCACCAGTTAACCTAACCTGCATGTCTTTGGACTGTGGGGGAAACCGGAGCACCCGGAGGAAACCCACGCAGACACGGGGAGAACATGCAAACTCCGCACAGAAAGGCCCTCGCTGGCCACTGGGCTCGAACCCAGGACCTTCTTGCTGTGAGGCAACAGTGCTAACCACTACACCACCATGCCACCCACTGATGAACTCCTTTGGTAAAACTTGGTTACATACTGCTAAGTTACTACTGAAGCATTAAATAAGGAAGCATATTGTAAAGTGTTACCAAAATCCATCCATCCATTATCCATAACCTATGGGTGAGAGGCGGGGTATATCCTGGACAAGCCGCCAGATCACTGCAGGGCTGACACATAGAAACAACCATTCACTCTCACATTCACACCAACGGTCAATTTAGAGCCACCAGTTACTGTAACCTAACCTGCATGTCTTTGGATTGTGGAGGAAACTGGAGTACCCAGAGGAAACCCACACAGACAACGTGCAAACTCTACATAGAAAGGCCCCCGTTGGCCATGGGGCTCGAACTCAGAACCTTCTTGCTGTGAGGCGACAGTGCTAACCACTACACCACCGTGCCGCCTGTTACAAAAACGAGATAGCAAAAAGCCATCTACGTGGACTATATTTATAAACTTTTTTTTTATTATTTATTTTGAAAGCTGTTTTTTTCTTTGGGACCATTCCAAATTTACAATTTTCCACAGCATCTTGTAGAAGTCTTACATCTTCTGTGCTTCTGCAGCTGTCATAGATTTACCACAGCCAGATCATGGCACAGCGACTTACTGCCTCTCTGCATGCCATTTTCTCTGTAGTTCTGTATTCTATTCTGCACCACCTTTCTGTCAAAAGTGTCAGTCACGTCATGCATCGTACAGCAAACTTGCAGCATTCAGAACATTTGTAGGTGTTTTTATGAGACCAAAAAATAACCATAATAGAGCCAAGTATTGGCACTTTTTTTTAACTTATAGTTGAATGTTTTGAATGATTGAGTCAAAGTCAGTCAATACAAAATTGACTGACTTTGACTCAATCAATCAAAAAATAAAAAAATAAAAAAAAAATAAAAATCAGTCAGCTGAGCCATAATGTTTACGCTTTTCTCCGGTGTCGATGTGTTTAACAGACTGGACCTCACCCAACACTGCATATGCTCTGAATACAGAAGGCTTACCAGCTTATAGTATATAGCACATTTGCTACACAGACACATTTAATGAATGACTAATAATAATAATAATAAATTTCATTGACATCTACAAACCCTTACAGCAGCTTCTGCCAACTTACTTATATTAGATCTGCCAGAGGAGACCATTTTCTAATAAACTCTTGTTACAGTCACTTCTTATTCACATCTCAGTGCGTGATGAGCTTTGTTTTGTAAGATTTTATTGTTCCAAAGGCCACTTTCTCCATGGCACAAAAAACGTGTTCTATTCCCTTCTACTGGGTTTATTGATGGCATGCAATATTATTATCACATCGCTTATCCTACAGTGGTGCTTGAACGTTTGTGAACCCTTTAGAATTTTCTATATTTCTGCATAAATATGACCAAAAACAACATCAGATTTTCACACAAGTCCTAAAAGTAGATAAAGAGAATCAAATGAGACAAAAATATTATACTTGGTCATTTATTTATTGAGGAAAATGATCCAATATTACATATCTGTGAGTGGCAAAAGTATGTGAACCTTTGCTTTCAGTATCTGGTGTGACCCCCTTGTGCAGCAATAACTGCAACTTAAACGTTTGCGGTAACTGTTGATCAGTCCTGCACACCGGCTTGGAGGCATTTTAGCCCGTTCCTCTGTACAGAACAGCTTCAACTCTGGGATGTTGGTGGGTTTCCTCATGTGAACTGCTCGCTTCAGGTCCTTCCACAACATTTTGATTGGATTAAAGTGCATATCCGGGACCAATTTCTTTTTTTTTTTATATGAAAGTATGTCCCTTTACACACTCATCCAGAAGGGTAATTTTGCACAAGGCCATCTGTCTACAGCAGAAAAAAATAATAATAATAATAATAAAACACGTCTGGAAAAATCCCAAGGGGAGCCAGATTCGTGATGTCACTTGCGGAAGCGCCAACAGGCTGCGAGAGCTTACACGGTTTCAGTGCACAGCCTGTGTAGACCAAGTTTAGCAGCTAGCGATTTTGCATTGAAATATGAAATTGTCACCTGAGCGCAATGTTAGTTCACCTTTGGATGAAGAATATAATGAAATGTCAGAATTATTTCTTACCCTGGCAACAGTCAACTTGTGAATTGCCAATTTTCTTGTTCTTTTTCTCGGCTCTGCTTGGTCCTCGGCTTCGAGGGCCTCAGTGGATGCGACACTTCGCCTTCTGTCAGGGGAGACGAACACGGCTGGCTCCTTTGGTGACGCTGACATAGATGGAGACGGTGTTGCTTTGGGCATTCTGACAGATGGAACTGCATCTTTTTTCAGATCAAGTTGCCTCACGAAGCCCATTTCCCACTGCAAATAGTTCTCAAAGTTGTCGGGCCTTGTGAAGTGAGCACCACAAATAATGCTGTAGTCTGTAACATGTACCCAATTTTTCTGGGTGCCTCGCACGAAGCGCTCCCATTTCTCTCTCATGGTCCGGTCTTTTGGAAAACGATGAGTACTAATCCCATCAAGATTGGTGTTGCTACACCCTCTTACGATACATCTGTTAATCATTTTAATAATTACGTGATAGCGTTGAAGAAATTTGCAGAAAACCACCAGGTCGTTTTCTCATAAACAAACCAGTGCTGATGTAGGATTCAGAAGGAGGCGTCCCGCACGTGATGTCACGAAAATCAGTGTTTGCCAGGAAATCCAAATGCCAAGTTTTTTCAGAGGCGGACCAATTCACCTCAAATGGCTTGATTTCAACTGAATTTTTTCTGGTATTGTGCAAGGTAAAAAAAAAAATGCACAAAATGCAAAATGTGACAGATATTTGACCAAAGTTTAATATAAAATAGGAGAATTACATTGATTTTGCTCCTGAATTTACCTGTGATATGTACTTTAAGGTCAGGACTTTGACTTGGCCATTCCAAAACATTACCTTTATTCTTCTTTAACCATTCTTTGGTAGAACGACTTGTGTGCTTAGGGTCGTTGTCTTGCTGCATGACCCACCTTCTCTTGAGATTCAGTTCATGGACAGATGTCCTGACATTTTCCTTTAGAATTCGCTGGTATAATTCAGAATTCATTGTTCCATCAATGATGGCAAGCCATCCTGGCCCAGATGCAGCAAAACAGGCCCAAACCATGATACTACCACCACCATGTTTCACAGATGGGATAAGGGTCTTATGCTGGAATGCAGTGTTTTCCTTTCTCCAAACATAACGCTTCTCATTGAAACCAAAACGTTCTATTTTGGTCTCATCTGTCCACAAAACATTTTTCCAATAGCCTTCTGGCTTGTCCACGTGATCTTTAGCAAACTGCAGATGAGCAGCAATGTTCTTTTTGGAGAGCAGTGGCTTTCTCCTTGCAACCCTGCATACCATTGTTGTTGTAATGACTCGCCGTTCACACCCAGCCTCCAGTGACCCACACCAACATGAGGCTTCAATGACACCTTAGATGAGCTGGTCATCAGAATTCTGATTCTGATCCAGGAGAAGATAAATATCTGATACTCCCTATTAGTCAGACAGAACTGAGGAAGCCTTTTGGACGAGAGGTGAAATGTTTTCAAGAATTTTCAAGCAAGTCCAGTTGCCCATTTCTACCACCCACAGTTTACTATGACCTGGATGATTGAGAATCTTCACAGACACATTGTTGTTCAGTGTTCTCCTGATGGTGGACTCATGAACATTAACATTAGCCAATGTGAGAGAGGCCTTCAGTTGCTTAGAAATTACCCTGGGGTCCTTTGTGACCTCGCTGACTATTACACGCCTTGCTCTTGGAGTGATCTTTGTTGGTCGACCACTCCTGGGGAGCGTAACAATGCTCTTGAATTAACTCCATTTGTACACAATCTGTCTGACTGTGGATTGGTGGAGTCCAAACTCTTTAGACATGGTTTTATAACCCTTTCCAGCCTGATGAGCATCAACAAGGCTTTTTCTGAGGTCCTCAGAAATCTCCTTTGTTCGTGCCATGATACACTTCCACGAACATGTGTTGTGAAACTCAGACTTTGATAGATCCCTGTTCTTTAAAAAAAGGGTGCCCACTCACACCTGATTGTCATCCCATTGATTGAAAACACCTGACTCTAATTTCACCTTCAAATTAACTGCTAATCCTAGAGGTTCACATACTTTTGCCACTCACAGATATGTAATATTGGATCATTTTCCTCAATAAATAAATGACCAAGTATAATATTTTTGTCTCATTTGTTTAACTGGGTTATCTACTTTTAGGACTTGTGTGAAAATCTGATGACGTTTTAGATCATATTTATGCAGAAATATAGAAAATTCTAAAGGGTTCACAAAATTTCAAGCACCACTGTACCCGCATATGTACAAATTGTAGTTAAAAAAAAAAATATATATATATATATATGTTATTTACCAGCTGGGAGGTCCGTATCATGAAATACCGTGACCGAGGTCTTGAAAGTACTGAGCGAGGCCCTCTGGGCCGAGGTCAGTATTCAAGGCCGAGGTCACGGTATTTCACCAGACGGACCGACCTTAAGCTAGTAAATAATATGGTTTTTTTTCTTTACCAAATTCTAACAGAAAACGAGAGCGCCTGAAAGGGAAAACCGAGCCGAGCCGAGGCAAGCCACCATTTTTAATCCTCATTCACGGCTGTAATGCAAATTTTTTCCTCCTCGGTATACAAGTGCACTTCCATGGCAGGAAAAAACAAAAACATTTTGTCAACTATGTAGTCCCCTATTTATACAAAATTGAGTCATTCAGGATTCAGCCATGTTTTTGCTCGGCATGAGCAAGTTACAGGTTTTTAGCTTTCTCCTGAAATGTTTTCTTTTATTTCTTCTTCCTCAGGGTAGTAAAACTCGCTTTCACTGTGAACACTGTCGTTATCACTATCCATGATGTAAAATTAATGCTATTCTCCTGAGAAATGCTGGCAAAAATTTATAAGATTTTAGATAATCTTATAAATAAATCTTATTTAAAAAAGATAAATGTTGACAAAAAAATTCTACTATGTTTGTTGTTGTTGTGAACGAGCGAGTCACCAGAGGTCCATAACTGGGGTCCGTACTGTAGGATACGGACCCACTAGCCAGCCAACCAGAGCACGGGATTTGATGGAAACCACACTGTGAAAAAAATAAAAATCTTATTAACTAAAATATTCTTTTTATTAAAAGTTTAAAAAAGTTAATAACAAATCTTTTCTTCTTTAGCTTTCAGCAGTCTGTAAAAAGAGAGCACTGATTTCTTCTTCAATTTATTTGTACAGTCAATCACACAACAGCTCTTTCCTCTTTTAGATTTATTTATTTTTTTGGTGTGTGTTTGGGACATTCGAGCTGTGTTACTTCAGCCTAAGGTGAAGTCATGTGTTTTCCTGCTATTTTTTGTTATTGAACTCTCTGCCATCTAAACAACAAAATTGTAGCTCGGCAAACCTAAGAGATTACACACTATAATAATAATAATAATAATAATAATAGTGATTCATCCATCATAAATTTGTATCATGATTTATCGTCAGACGATATATCATTACATGCCTAGTTACAGTGGGGCAAAAAAGTATTTAGTCAGCCACCAATTGTGCAAGTTCTCCCACTTAAAAAGATGAGAGAGGCCTGTAATTTTCATCATAGGTATACCTCAACCATGAGAGACAGAATGGGGGAAAGAATCCAGGAAATCACATTGTAGGATTTTTAATGAATTAATTGGTAAATTCCTCGGTAAAATAAGTATTTGGTCACCTACAAACAAGCAAGATTTCTGGCTCTCACAGACCTGTAACAACTTCTTTAAGAGGCTCCTCTGTCCTCCACTCGTTACCTGTATTAATGGCACCTGTTTGAACTCGTTATCAGTATAAAAGACACCTGTCCACAATCTCAAACAGTCACACTCCAAACTCCACTATGGCCAAGACGAAAGAGCTGTCAAAGGACACCAGAAACAAAATTGTAGACCTGCACCAGGCTGGGAAGACTGAATCTGCAATAGGTAAGCAGCTTGGTGTGAAGAAATCAACTGTGGGAGCAATTATTAGAAAATGGAAGACATACAAGACCACTGATAATCTCCCTCGATCTGGGGCTCCATGCAAGATCTCACCCCATAAGGTCAAAATGATCACAAGAACGGTGAGCAAAAATCCCAGAACCACACGGGGGGACCTAGTGAATGACCTGCAGAGAGCTGGGACCAAAGTAACAAAGGCTACCATCAGTAACACACTACGCCGCCAGGGACTCAAATCCTGCAGTGCCAGACGTGTCCCCCTGCTTAAGCCAGTACATGTCCAGACCCGTCTGAAGTTTGCTAGAGAGCATTTGGATGATCCAGAAGAGGATTGGGAGAATGTCATATGGTCAGATGAAACCAAAATAGAACTTTTTGGTAAAAACTCAACTTGTCGTGTTTGGAGAAAGAATGCTGAGTTGCATCCAAAGAACACCATACCTACTGTGAAGCATGGGGGTGGAAACATCATGCTTTGGGGCTGTTTTTCTGCAAAGGGACCAGGGCGACTAATCCGTGTAAAGGAAAGAATGAATGGGGCCATGTATCGTGAGATTTTGAGTGAAAACCTCCTTCCATCAGCAAGGGCATTGAAGATGAAACATGGCTGGGTCTTTCAGCATGACAATGATCCCAAACACACCACCCGGGCAATGAAGGAGTGGCTTCGTAAGAAACTGTGGGTGGTAGAAATGGGCAACTGGACTTGCTTGAAGATTCTTGAAAACGTTTCACCTCTCGTCCGAAAGGCTTCCTCAGTTCTGTCTAACTAATAGGGAGTATCAGATATTTATCCTCTTCTGGATCAGAATCAGAATCAGAATTAGAATTCTGATGACCAGCTCATCTAAGGTGTCATTGAGGCATCATGTTGGTGTGGGTCACTGGAGGCTGGGTGTGAACGGCGAGTCATTAGGGTGATCAAAGGATTGCCCGTTAGGGTGATCAATGGCAAGCTGACTCTCTCTGTCCTCCTGTGAGTCACCGAAAACAGCTGGGTCCTGTCGTACGCCCAGCCATCTGGGAAGCGTGTCCAAGACCGCATTGCAGATGGTTGATAAATGATGTCTTAGACCCCCACCTCTGTTCAGTGATGGCCGTTCCAGATTGACAAAAATGGCTTCTTTAACTCCTCGCTCATACCAACGATCCTCTCTGGCTAAAATGCGTATGTTACAATCCTGAAATGAGTGTCCTTTGTTGTTAAGATGAATGTAGACAGCCGAGTCCTGGCCTGAGGAGCTGGCTCTCCTGTGTTGAGCCAAGCGCCTGTATAGCGGTTGTTTTGTTTCCCCAATATATGAATCCGTGCAATCCTCACTGCACTGAATTGCATACACTACGTTGTCCTGTTTGTGTCTGGGTATTCTGTCCTTAGGGTGGACCAGTTTCTGCTTCAGGGTGTTACTGGGTCTGAAATGTACCGGAATGTTGTGTTTGCAGAAGATCCTCCTGAGTTTCTCAGATAGACCAGAAATGTAGGGAATGACAATGTTCTTGTGTTTGTTCCTGTTATCATCCTTGTCAGTTATGTTCCTTTTTATGCTCTTTAGGAAAGCCCAGTTGGGATAACCACAATTCTGAAGTGCTTTCTTGATATGATTCTGCTCCTTCTCTTTTCCCTCTAATGTTGTAGGAATGTTCTGAGCCCTGTGTTGCAAGGTCCTAATGACCCCCAATTTATGTTCCAGTGGGTGGTGAGAGTCGAAAAGTAGGTACTCGTCTGTGTGTGTGGGTTTCCGGTAGACCTCGATACTAAGGCTTCTGTCTTGTCTAATGTGTACATCACAATCCAAGAAGGCTAGATTATTCCCACTGACATCTTCCCGAGTGAAGTTGATGTTGCTATCCACTGCATTGATGTGTTTCGAGAAAGCTTCCACCTCATGGATTTTGATTTTAACCCAGGTATCATCCACGTATCTAAACCAGGGCCATCGACAGGGGGGGACAACCGGGTATTTTGTCCCGGGCCCAGGCATGAGGGGGGCCCAGAACTGGTCCCTCATGAAGATGCCATTAATCATTCTGTTTCATTTCAAAATGTGTTGATTTGGGGGAGAAAAATGTGCTATATTTGCATTCAATTAATGATTTCTGGTTCTTTTGCCTTTATTGTCTTCGAAAATAGATTCAAGAACCCACCTACCACCCCTAATGCAGAAATGGTTTGGTCTTTGATTAAGGCGCCAAATAACACGGCACTATTCCATCATAACGCTTCGACAATAAGCGTGTGAGCCCGTTTGCCAACATGCACAAGTCAGGAGCAAAGAAAAGAAAAGAGAAAAAGAGATGAAGAAGCCAAGAGCCTCAGGGGCTCACTGCAGACCCGGCGCCAGACACGGACTGACGGACGGGCCTTGAATTGCTTTGGGGGGGCACACATTTTATACGCCAAGCCAGGGCAACACAACTGTTTCTAGCAACCCAGGAGAGCAGCACAGACGTGACGAGTTAAATATTCTAAGAAACCTATAAAGCAACCAAAACAACTTTCCAAAATGTATCAAACATTGCTCAGCATATTAAAAGTTTTTTTTTTTTTTTTTGCTCCGCTGGCCTCACAATACACAAAGCTGATTTCGGGTATCTACCGGAAGATGTCGTGATATGATCCCGTCCAGCAATAAAATGTGATTGGCTGAGACAGCTGCTCATTTACCCAGATACCATTTGAAGGAAAAATGCGATTGGTCGGTTGGTTCATTCCATTACATTAACCCATTGGTTCCCAAGAAATATTAGTCCACGTTTATAGCAATGATCCAGAAATTATTACTAGTGTTTCTGTACTCACGGATAATAATGAATGAACCGATCAGCCGATTTTGAATAGTTTCAATACATTTTAAATTGAGCACATTTTTCTTTATTATTGTTATACTGAAAAACTTTGACTTGTAGTTTACATTTTTTTTTTTGAGGGGGAAAAAAAAACAGAAGAAGAAGAAGAAGCTGTGACGGGCTCCTATCAGGCCAAGTGCGGTCACTCGCCGGCCACTTTCAGGCATCTTTTTCGGATTAGTGAGACCAGACCCTCTGAACATGAATGGGGAGATATCAATACTGGACTCTGTGAAAACTAACGGTCGCGAAGAGCATATGATTGAAATCGCCATGAAAAGTTGATTATACTTGAGTGTTAGGTTGGTTCTCATGACTCAGAAAAAGCTTTAAAATCCACTTTTCTCGTGGATTATTTCGACACTGCGCAGGCGCAGTACTTCTATAACGGCAGGAGAGGGACAGCGGAGCACGAAGCTGCAAGATGATTGGAAAGCTGTTGGTTCAGATCGACATATGATTGGTTGTTGGCAGCAGAACAGGTGGGATATTTGCAGACCCGTACTGCCGTCAGAGACGGTTGATTAGAATGTTTGCTGCCGTTACGAACTGTCCCCATTCATTTCTATGGACGATTTCTTCAGTGACCTGTCTCCTATGAAAAAAAAGTCTCTGCTCTGGGTTCCAGCAGGGCGGGCCCACATAAGTCTCAGGGCGGGCACGGCCCCCTAAGGCCCGCCCATGGCGCCGGGCCTGGCTCACTGCATAGATATTTTAGAAAAGATTCAGATGATGCAGCAGGTGGTGAAGGCAGTGGGGCAGCTTAGCCAGGTAAGACACAGATAACTTTTTTCCAGCCCCGTAATGTAACCCCAGCATGCGCGACGCGCCATTCATATTGACGACTTTGCCACAGCAAAAGTCCGGCGCATTGCATTTCGCACCTGAATAGTTGCAGACTAAGGAAATGTTCAAACTGTAAATATGTTGAAATGTTGAAATAAAATGGTTGACTGTTATAATGGGCTTGGAATACCTGTTATTTAAGGGTTGGAGTGAATGGAGACTGTGAAAAGAGGGGTTGGGTGTGGGTGGTTGCTGTGTGGCGATGTGCGTGCGCACGTATGTGTGTGTGTGTGGGGGGGCACTCAGATTATTTGGGGGGGGGGGCCCACTCAGATTATTTTGTCCCGGGCCCAGCCAAAGCTGTCAACGGCCCTGATCTAAACCAATGGCTGGGAGCAACTCCTGCAAAAGTGGTCAAAGCTATATGTTCCACTTCCTCCATGTATAAATTGGCCACAATAGGGGACACAGGTGATCCCATGGTGCATCCATGCTTCTGTCTGTAGAAACTTTCATTAAACTGGAAATAAGTGGTAGTCAGGCAGAGGTCAAGCAGGGTGCAAATCTGATCCGTGGTGAGTTTCATGGTGAGTGGCTTCGGAAGAAGCATTTCAAGATCCTGGAGTGGCCTAGCCAGTCTCCAGATCTCAACCCCATAGAAAATCTTTGGAGGGAGTTGAAAGTCCGTGTTGCCCAGCGACAGCCCCAAAACATCACTGCTCTAGAGGAGATCTGCATGGAGGAATGGACCAAAATGCCAGCAACAGTGTGTGAAAACCTTGTGAAGACTTACAGAAAACGTTTGACCTCTGTCATTGCCAACAAAGGGTATATAACAAAGTATTGAGATGAACTTTTGTTATTGACCAAATACTTATTTTCCACCATAATTTGCAAATAAATTCTTTAAAAATCAGACAATGTGATTTTCTGGATTTTTTTTTCTCATCCTGTCTCTCATAGTTGAGGTATACCTATGATGAAAATTACAGGCCTCTCTCATCTTTTTAAGTGGGAGAACTTGCACAATTGGTAACTGACTAAATACTTTTTTGCCCCACTGTATAACTAAGTACAGGAGTATTTTTTGGAAAACATTATACATTTCTGCTGAAATACTGCGCAGGTATTTTATAGACAGTCCTTTTGGTGTTACCTCCTCTGATGGTGTCACCTGGTGCAGTCCACACCCTCCACACCCCCGAGTGATGCCACTGATCACCTGTACTGAGTGCTCTTCCTTGTTTTGATGATGCTATAACAGCACAGATGCAATGTGTTTTGACAGCTTGTTCAAATCCTTACATTCAATACATCAGATTACATGATGTGATCTTTGCTGGTAGGCATCTAAGGCAAGGTTAAAAATTCGCATGAAAACACATATACATTATTTAGGCCAAATATATTTTTGCTTCCAGAAGATCAGAATTCAGCCACAGTGATGTCAAATGGGTTTTCCTGGACAGCTACACATAAATTATGAAAAAAAAAACCTTGATGGACCCAGACTTTTGTCCCCACTATATTCTGTATAATTGTCAAGATTCAGTCCTTCGACTAAAAACCAGCAGAAATATCCTCAGATCCACCCAGTTCTGTTTCAGCTTCCTGCGCTGATCGACTCTTTCCCTCTCCTTTTTCTCCTGGTGAGCTCTGTGCTGAAGGATGACACTGAGCTGGTCAGTATGTGTACACTGTCCCAGTTAATGGTAATCACCCTCATTCTGCCTCGCCTCACCTCAGTGGCTGATTGGATGCTTTTGAATCCTACCTCGCTGATCACTGATGTGCAACAGAAGTAAACTTCCTTCAGCTACATTAGAGGACAGAATTCGAGTTACAAAGTTAAAGATTTCAGGCTCTCAAGCTTACGTATTGATCATTCTAAAATATATCGAGATGAAAAAAAAAAACCTGGTACTGGTTTAATAAATCAGTTTGAATCTAATTTTCCAAACTCACTCCAATCTGATTCAGAGTCATAAAATATACAGAGTTCATGAATGAATGCTTTGGATGAATAAATGGAGTAACAGTGCAACAGATCTTGTAAGATTTATTATTCAGATAATTCATATCTATCTGTCTGTCTGTCTGTCTGTCTGTCTGTCTGTCTGTGTCCGTCTGCCCATCCATCCATCCATCTATCTGTCTGTCTGTCTGTGTCCGTCCGCCCATCCATCCATCCATTTATCTGTCTGTCTGTCTGTGTCCGTCCGCCCATTCATCCATCCATCCATCCGTCTGTCTGTCTGTTCATCCATCCATCCATCCATCCATCCATCCATCTATCTGTCTGTCTGTCTGTGTGTGTCCGTCCGCCCATCCATCCATCCATCCATCCATCCATCCATCCGTCTGTCTGTGTCCATCCATCCATCCATCCATCCATCCATCCATCCATCCATCCATCCATCCGTTTGTCTGTCTGTCTGTCTGTCTGTGTCCGTCCGCCCATCCATCCATCCATCCATCCGTCTGTCTGTCTGTGTCCGTCCGCCCATCCATCCATCTATCTGTCTGTCTGTCTGTCTGTGTCCATCCGCCCATCCATCCATCTATCTGTCTGTCTGTCTGTGTCCGTCCGCCCATCCATCCATCCATCTGTCTGTCTGTCTGTCTGTCTGTGTCCGTCCGCCCATCCATTCGTCCGTCTGTCTGTATATTTGTCCGTCTGTCCGTCCATCTATCTATCTGTCTGTCTGTATATTTGTCTGTCTGTCTCTCTGTCTGTCCATTTGTCTATCTATCTAATCTAATCTATCTATCTATCTGTCTGTCTGTCTGTATATCTATCTATCTATCTATCTATCTATCTATCTATCTATCTATCTATCTATCTATCTGTCTGTATATTTGTCTCTGTCTCTATCTATCTATCTATCTATCTATCTATCTATCTATCTATCTATCTATCTATCTATCTATCTATCTGTCTGTCTGTCTGTCTGTCTGTCTGTCTGTATATCTATCTATCTATCTATCTATCTATCTATCTATCTATCTATCTATCTATCTATCTATCTATCTATCTATCTCCTTAAATATTATTTAAAGACTACAAATAAATAAAAAAGGTTTTGTCTCCCCTGTTGGATTATTTATCTGTTTTTCTTCTTTTTAATGAAACGCATATCAATCGTAACAGCATTACACAAGTTCACAAGGATTTCCTGATGGAGAGGATGATCACTAATAGGGCTTTCTTTTTCCGTCAGTTCATCCTTCTTGCTTTACCAACTCCAATAAAAAAATCTTCATCCGCATGCTGTCTTTATTGTCTCAGACTTCCTCACTTCTCCAAAAATGCAAGTGTCCAAAACGCTCTCATCAAAGCACACAGGCTCCTGTGCCTCAGGATCAAGCTGTTCTTTCTTCTTCTTCTTCTTCTTCTTTTTCTTTAATTTGTACTTGTCATCTTGTCCTTTTCACTTGTCTCTGTGTTTGTCTCTGTGTTCCTCGCCCTGCAGGTCAGTTCCTTAACGGAAGCTACTGCTCTTTTGAAGAGGATGACTGTGGGTGGCAGATGGTCTCAAGCAAAAGTCTGTACAAAGGAGTCCATCTTTCTCTGCCCAAAAGACTTGCAAACACCTGTCCATCCTCGGGTAGGTTCCCAAAATTTCAGCAACGTTCAAGTTTCTATAATCCTTTAACAGGCTGCTTAATCACACAGACATATTTATCATTTGTAATTCCAATATATAGTGATCATAAATTCATCTCCAACTTTTGCCTTTATCTCACGGGATTACAATGAGTGTTTTTGACAGGATACATTCACAAGTGGATGCTTTCAGTTTTTGCAATATAGCTTTGAAATCAGCATGAAAACTGGCTGTCATATCACCACAACTGCTCTTTATTCATCATGCCACTGAGTTAAAATGTCAAAAGTTAAAACACATATCTTGTTTTTGACTTTCTACTCTTGACATTGTGAAGGTATAATATTATATTCCTGGCCCTGTATTTATAGTGGATATAAAAAGTCTGCACACCGCTGCTAAAATGAGAAACCAAGATAAATCCTGTCAGAACTTATTCCACTTGTAGTGCATAATCGCAGTCTGTACAAAGAAGGTGAAAACAAATCAGAAACTAATGAGGGTTAAAAAAAAAAGAGAATAAAGCCGTCCAAAAATCTGGCTGTATTAATAATCAAAGATGTGGCTGTATTCAGAATCAACCAATCACATCCAGTCTCATCTTACATAGCAATTAGAACATGTGTTGTCCGTCATCTGTCCAGCGTCATCCACATTTCACGAAAATTGCTTCTTCTCTCTCAATTCTTTTATTCTTTTTGGCAGGAAGGTACAGTGGTGCTTGAAAGTTTGTGAACCCTTTAGAATTTTCTATATTTCTGCATAAATATGACCGAGAACATCATCAGATTTTCACACAAGTCCTAAAAGTAGATAAAGAGAACCCAGTTAAACAAATGAGACAAAAATATTATCCTTGGTCATTTATTTATTGAGGAAAATGATCCAATATTACATATCTGAGAGTGGCAAAAGTATGTGAACCTCTAGGATTAGCAGTTAATTTGAGGTGAAATTAGAGTCAGGTGTTTCCAGTCAATCAATGGGATGACAATCAGGTGTGAGTGGGCACCCTGTTTTATTTAAAGAACAGGGATCTATCAAAGGCTGATCTTCACAACATGTTTGTGGAAGTGTATCATAGCACGAACAAAGGAGATTTCTAAGGACCTCAGAAAAAGCACTGTTGATGCTGATCAGGCTGGAAAAGGTTATAAAGCCATCTCTAAAGAGTTTGGACTCCACCAATCCACAGTCAGACAGATTGTGTACAAATGGAGGAAATTCAAGACCGTTGTTACCCTCCACAGGAGTGGTCGACCAATAAAGATCACTCCAAGAGCAAGGCTTGGAATAGTTGGCGAGGTCAGAAAGGACCCCAGGGTAACTTCTAAGCAACTGAAGGCCTCTCTCACATTGGCTAATGTTAATGTTCATGAGTCCACCATCAGGAGAACACTGAACAACAATGGTGTGCATGGCAGGGTTGCAAGGAGAAAGCCACTGCTCTCCAAAAAGAACATTGCTGCACGTCTGCAGTTTGCTGCCAGAAGGCTATTGGAAAAATGTTTTGTGGACAGATGAGACCAAAATTTTAAATGAGAAGCGTTATGTTTGGAGAAAGGGAAACACTGCATTCCAGCATAAGAACCTTATCCCATCTGTGAAACATGGTGGTGGTAGTATCATAGTTTGGGCCTGTTTTGCTGCATCTGGGCCAGGATGGCTTGCCATCATTGATGGAACAATGAATTCTGAATTATACCCGCAAATTCTAAAGGAAAATGTCAGGACATCTGTCCATAAACTGAATCTCAAGAGAAGGTGGGTCATGCAGCAAGACAACGACCCTAAGCACACAAGTCGTTCTACCAAAGAATGGTTAAAGAAGAATAAAGTTAATGTTTTGGAATGGCCAAGCCAAAGTCCTGACCTTAATCCAATGGAAATGTTGTGGAAGGACCTGAAGCGAGCAGTTCATGTGAAGAAACCCACCAACATCCCAGAGTTGAAGCTGTTCTGTACGGACGAACGGGCTAAAATTCCTCCAAGCCGGTGTGCAGGACTGATCAACAGTTACCGCAAACGTTTAGTTGCAGTTATTGCTGCACAAGGGGGTCACACCAGATACTGAAAGCAAAGGTTCACATATTTTTGCCACTCACAGATATGTAATATTGGATCATTTTCCTCAATAAATAAATGACCAAGTATAATATTTTTGTCTCATTTGTTTAACTGGGTTCTCTTTATCTACTTTTAGGACTTGTTTGAAAATCTGATGAGGTTTTAGGTCATATTTATGCAGAAATATACAAAATTCTAAAGGGTTCGCACATTTTCAAGCACCACTGTACTTCACATAGAATCGGCTTAGAAACAAGAAAGAGATTATTGAAGTGTTACGTTTGGTCTACACTTTTATATGGAGCTGAAACATGGACAATAAATAACCAAATGTAAAAAAGACTTGAGGCCTTTGAGATGGGCTTACAGATGTATGGATAATATTTCTTGGACTGAAAAAGGAACAAATGAGGATATGCTAAAGAAGGTAGGTGCTAAGTGAATGCTTCTGAAAGTAATTAAAGAGAGAAAACTCAAGTATTTTGGTCATATAGTTAGACATGACAGCCTCCATCGTACTCTACTGGAAGGCCAGATAAACAGCACGTGAGGTTGAGGCCGACCCAGAATATTATGGGTTATGAACATCAGAGAATGGACTGGCATGACTTACACAGAGGCAGTACAAAACGCACAAAACTGGAAAGAATGGCGTTTCATCGCATCCCACCCTCGACCAGAGGAAGGAATGTGAAGAAGAAGAAGATGTAAAGCGAACTTGAGTTTGAAAATGGTGCTATATAAATATAACTTTTTATTATTCTTTGGCTAGAGATAATGAGATGAGATGAGATTGCAATTTTACCATAAAGGTGGAATAAGTTCTGACAAGATGCATCTTATTTTCTTTTTTTATCACAAAAAAAATGCTACCATTTTAACAGGGGTGTGTACAACATTACCGTCCAGTCAGTAAGTTGCTAAACTGAAGAGATGATGCATCGAAAACATATCAGTATGCTATTAAAGGAAGCTAGTTCCATTAACTCCACTTCACACCATCTTTTAGTTTTCCTATAACAGCATGCCAAAGTGTTTTATTCCTGCTGAGAGAATGCAATTGGATATCAGTGACTCCTAAACACTCTCAAGTACATTGTAATTGCAATATTTAAAAAAAAAGTGATTGAATGTTTGTCAGATTTGGATGGAATTATTATTGTAACCAGCAGGTGAAATGATTCTGATCCAAATAGAGTCAGAAACACTGTAGTTTGTCTTCAGTAGCTTCCTTCCTGTTTGAAGTATATTTTAAGGGTATTTCATGCATACAAATAAATAACAAAAAGGACTCGGCTTGTTGGCGGTGAAGGAAACCGTGTCATCCCTGAATACTATTAGTTGAAATAATGAAGCGTATCTTTCTCTAATCACACTTTTATGCTCTAGTATTTTTTATCCAGTTTATTTTCTGTATAATATATAATCATGACAGGAAGATACAGCTTTTACAACAAGGTCCACTGTGTAAATGATAATTTGAAGCCCAATGTCACATTTGTGCAACTTTAATGCTACTAATTTGTGTATGTAGTGTACAAATTTCATTTACAAGCTGTATTTTAGAAAAAAAAATATTGTACTTTCATGGAAGACTGGTAAAGTTAGTTTTAAGTACAAGATTGTAGTCTGTACAAGGCCATGTTGTTGACTTGAACTGAATTGCATTATTATGGTCCAGCCACAAATAATAATTAACAGTTATTCCACAAAATCGAGTCGTACATGAGCTGATAAGTCATGTACAACGAGAGCATTTTCATTCTAATTTTTTGCAAATTCGATAAATAAAAACTTTATACTAAACATCTGACAAAATCATTTCCGCTTAGAATGTAAACAAACCGGCAAAACGACAGGAACAATTTGTGAAAAATGCGATAATAATCATTCTTGACAAATAAAAACAAAGGATACGTTCTTACCATCAAATACTTTTATTCCATATTTTGTTGCTTTTTTGGTCATTTTATTTTCGAGTAGAGTTTTTATTTCGTCCTCGGTTGGTTCAGCAACACGCTCCGCCATTTTATTTTTCTCTGCTCACGGTATATGAGCTGATATCCTAGTAGCAGAGTAACCAATCAGAGCGCACGATTGCTCATATCCAGTGAATGTGGAGAGAATAATTAAAATATACAGGTGATTCTTAAAAAAATAATTTAAAAAATTCATATTTAAAAATGATGTATTTCAAACTTCAAAAGCATCATGCAAATGTAATAAAGGTGCGGTGCAGGCTCACGGGCGCAGATAGAGGGTGGGACAGGTGGGATTCGTCCCACCCAGATTTAAATTCACCTCGTTCGGTCCCCCCCACTTATAGGGAGGAAAAAATGTCTATGCTGTCTTTCTTTGCATAAGGCAAACCTCACAGAAAAATCTAAAGACTAATTACCATTCGGTTTATTGAGGTGCACAGCAGTACATACATAGTTGCAACAACTCACATAAAACATATTGATATTGATATGAAAGACTGATATTCGGTTGGTTGAGCTGCGCAGACTGCACAGGTTGCAAGCTCGAGCTTGGTTGCTATGGTTACCCACAACAAGTTTGACAGGCATATCGGGGACAGCTCTTAGTTCAGGACCCCAACACGGCATGATGAAGGGTGCCAAACCGAAAAGGCAGAAAACGATTGCATCGTTTTTTCAAAAAACAACGACTGTAAGTAAACTGTGCCTTACTTTATCATATCACCTTGCAATTTTTTGAAAGTCTGTTCAAAGTAATGTCGTAGTGAAAGTAAAATCGTACGGAGTAGAGATGCCTTTCTGGTAGCCTCCTTCTTTCGGTGGTAGCCTGTAGATACAGTGCTCAGAAGGCAGTTTTAATGTTTAATCTGGCGTTCCTTCATCCCTGCAAGCTAACGGTTGCAGGGATGAAGGAGTGATTTTTTTTTGTCTTAGCTGAGTAATGTCGCCGCCCTGAGGGCATCAGAGTATATTCCTCGCACAACACATGTTGGGGGTGGGATTGGTTTGCTGGCAGCTTTGTCCCCCCCAGTTCAAAAAACGTATCTGCGCCCCTGTGCAGGCTTGTGTCACTTATCTATGCCGAGTCACATAAAATACTTTGTTTTGAAATCGATAAAATAAATCACAATCCCACCTTACATTTGAATAGTTTTAGACCAAGCTTCATCGCATCTTTAGTGTTTTTATTTCAGGAACAGCATTTTCTTTCATCATTTGTAATTCTTCCTCACTTAGAGTGGCAAAGCGATCAGCCGCCATTTTGCCGAGTCGCTCAAAGTGATTATTGAGAAATAGTGCAAATTTCTCGACCAATCAGTGCATGTGATTTTCTATAATCACCTCTGTATTTAGAGTATAAAGTATAATATAGCTAAGAATAAGCTAATAAACTAAGATATGTAGTTTTGGGCCACCTTTATTCACAAGAAGTGTTTCAAACAATTGTTGCAATTTTCTCTGTTGTCCATCATCCATGTCCTGGGTTCATTTCATGAGATGTGTATTCTATCTTGCTTTCTCATTTTCTGACAGGTTCTGTTTTGGCTCTGGAAAGTCAATCCAAAGGCCAACGGGGGTCAGTAGTTGTACGGAGTCCACTGTTCCTCTACCCTCTGCGCAACGCTCCGTGCATGGTAAGAGAGCAGAAATTCTGCATTCTGCCCGTGAAGCCGAGCGAGCGCGCTGTGTGTCTGAGCATTCAGCTTTATTTGGATCTCAGAGGAAATTATGTTAAGAGCATTTTTCATCAGACCCGCTTTCATATTTCCAGCAAATGTATTCCACTCTCATTTGAGTACACGGGCAACAAAAGATGCGGCCATTAGCAAGGCACTGCATACTGATAAGAGATCCAGATCTACACGGGGAGGGTTTGTTCAGCAAAGACAAGAGGGATATGTAATTAATATGCCAACTTCCTTCCTGATAAAATGTCAGAGCTAAATCAAAACTTGGTGATTAATTGAATCTCCTTATAATATGGTGCGATGATGTGCTTTTAATTTTGTTTTATGCTAATTCCTCCAAGTTATAATTTCACTTTACTTTAAGGTTACAGGTATTTTGCATATTCTAAAGATCGCGCTCCAAGTTTACCGTCATCTTTTCTTTATAAATTGAATGAAAAAAAAAGATGATTAAGTACTATAATGAATACTGCCAACATTTGATCCAGGGAAGAAATTATGATTAAACACTAATGCAATTAGATGCAATTTCAGTGTGCATTAAAATGACAAATTAGCATGGCACCTTTAGGAAAATACAATGTAGAGTTTGCCCTAGAAAAACTGGAAAGAGTAGTGGCCCCCCGAGTGCAGCGAGGTGCAAAGAGCACACTGCCACAGGTGGCGTGTAATCTAGAAGAAGAAGCCTTTATTCGTCACATGCACATTCAAGCACAGTGAAATTCATCCTCTGCATTTAACCCATCTAAAGCAGTGAACACACGCACACACACTCAGAGCAGTGGGCAGCCACACTACAGCGCCCGGGGAGCAGTCAGGGGTTCGGTACCTTGCTCAAGGGCACCTCAGCCCAAGGCCACCCCATGCTCTCACGGAAGGCAGTCGCATCTTTGCTCTCCTCTCCTCTCCTCTCCTTTTTTTTTCCTGCTTGTGCTCTTTGTTTCATCTCGTCTGCCTATACTTTTTTTTTTGAGAGACTCTCTCCGCATTGAATTTCTAAACTAAAAAAGCATGGATTTGATAAACTGGTCTCCTAACGAAATTGACACAGTTTCTGGGTTCGGGGGAACCCACCTGTCCTGCCAGAACGTCTGTGGAGGACATTGAAGATATCTACCTATTCGGAACCATGATTACAGGACTTTTGCTGATTGGATTAGGCATTGCCCTGGTATATCGAGGAAATCAGACAACGGTGACAGCTGTTCAAAGCCCCACAAAGCTGCCCGATATGATTGGAGTGGTGGGCAAAGCTGTTGGCACTCGGACTGTGGACATTCAGAACTTTAACCACAAAATGGTTGTTATCTTGGAGCAGCTTTCAGCTTTGCAAGGAATACGTATTTCGGAGACCAAATGGAATTGAATTGAACAGAATGGACAAAATGGACAGATATGGACGAGTGGTGTGGACGTGTAAAGACTGTGTCTGTTCGAAAGACCAAACAATCTCTATCTTATCAACATTCGGCTCCCTGAACAGCACTGGCCTCGATCAAGGCCGTTGCTGGGAAAACATTTCCCCCAGAAGGTCACTGCTGGGAGACACTCTCGCATTCTTCGCATTCCTTCCCCAATTTTCCGTGGTCGTCGTTTTTCACCCCCAGTGTGACAAGCGGGTGCGTGACCAGCACCGTTTGCATGGCTGCAGGAGCGGACGGCTGCTTGCTTGCGCTGGGTTACCTCTACCTCCTCCCCTCCTACCCCCTTACCCCTTACCCCCACCCCTGATTGCCCCCCCTTTCCCCCCCTCAAGTCCCATGTTTTAAAGTGTACTTGTGTTATTGTGTGCTTGTGCGGAGGTTTTTAAATGCTCCCACACTATACTCCTGATAGGAGCATAGTGGGGGGGGGGGGGTGTTCTTTTTTCCTCATCTTTCCTCATGTTACTACTGTGTTTCTTTTTCTTTTATCCCTGTCTTCCTTTCCTGTTCCCCCTCTGTAAGGACAGGTTGATGGTCAATTTCACTGGTAACAGTGACAATAAAGGGTTCATTCATTAACCTAACCGCATGTCTTTGAATATCTTTAGAGGGGTCCAGGGGCATGCTTTCCTGGAAAATTTTAAAATATAAGGGTTCATTTTGTGGCTTCTGGTGACATCTACTGTAGAGCTGATTTTTACCAGTTCAACATGTTGGAGTAAAGGCTATACTTTTACTTATAATTTTACTGAATTTCCACCCTAAAAACAGAAAAAAACAAAGTCAGTACAATACAATACTCACTTACATCTCACAAGCAGTGTCCTGTTCCAAAGGAGGCTGCAGTTTATTTCATACAAACAAAGTAGATGGTGATGCAATATGACACGAGTTGTTCAAAATACTGATCATTAAATTTTGGCAATAGTGCGGATGACTAAATAATCTCGCTGTCAGACTCAAGCTGATCAGCAACATGCAGCGAACTGGCCGTCGCAGACTCACAGCTACAATCTGCCACTGTTGCTGAGGTGTTTTCTGCAGTTTTCTTTGTGAAAAACTCCGTAATTAAGCTGCAACCTGTCAGCGTTTTGCTCACTTGTGCCCGGCTTGAAGGTGCCGCCATTTTTGCATAAGTTACCTATGAATATTAATTGTGCATCACTCGTCCAATCAACGCGGGATACCACACACACTCAGCCAGCCAATACGCTATAGGAAAACCCTTCTCTGACATCAGCTGTGAACTTTGGTCAAGTTCAGGGCCATGGGCTTGCATGGACTGTATTGATTACCTGCTCAAAGGCTCCAAGACAGACAGACAGACAGACAGACTACTAGACAGCTACGTGCATGTTGCTTCTAGCTTTATACAGTAGGCCTAGACTGTAACCATTGCGGCGGCAGTTTAATGGGTAGCGGCATGTCACGAAGCATATCGGTCAATAAATTAAGTGTAGCGGGAATGCCATGCTATGATGGTTTAGGGGAAAACCTGCAATGTCACAATGAACAAACAAATGCACAAACAAAGAAATCTAATTATGTTTAATTAAATTTTAACTAAAATCACCAAAACATGGTTACAAATATGAAGAGTTTGGTTCCAAAATGCGATAAACACCAAATTTGAAAAATTGAAACTCCTGCCACCAAACCATCAGCAATTATCATATCTTACTCATACCAGATTCAGTTTTCACCAAAATGCGATATCTGGATATCTGCCACTGATTTACACACTGCATTACGGCCTTTTATTCCAAAACGCAACAAGCGTCATCACTGTTTTTTCTCAAACCCAGACATAACCATTTGGCCAACCAGAGGCCGCCATTGGCATGAAGTCTTCTAAGATGGCTGCGCCCATGAAGTAGGAAATCGCTTCATCACTTCTCGCATTTATTGGACAATTTCACACTGAATTATGAATAATTTCAATAAAATAATCTAAAAAAATCTATAAAGTAAAATAATCTGTCATGAAAGAACACGGGGCGGCACGGTGGTGTAGTGGTTAGTGCTGTCGCCTCACAGCAAGAAGGTCCTGGGTTTGAGCCCCGGGGCCGGCGAGGGCCTTTCTGTGTGGAGTTTGCATGTTCTCCCCGTGTCCGCATGGGTTTCCTCCGGGTGCTCCGGTTTCCCCCACAGTCCAAAGACATGCAGGTTAGGTTAACTGGTGACTCTAAATTGACCGTAGGTGTGAGTGTGAATGGTTGTCTGTGTCTATGTGTCAGCCCTGTGATGACCTGGCGACTTGTCCAGGGTGTACCCCGCCTTTCGCCTGTAGTCAGCTGGGATAGGCTCCAGCTTGCCTGCGACCCTGTAGAAGGATAAAGCGGTTAGAGATAATGAGATGAGATGAAAGAACACGGTTAAATGAACTTTAAATAGAAAGGGATATGTAGCATTTTGGGGGGAAATGCCATGGCGTGGATATGTAGCGACTTGACAAAGAAATAATTACTTGGTTCAGTTAAAAGCTGTTAATTAGTTCTGGATTTCGTTTTTGAAGTTTATTATTATTAAGGAGTTAGTCAATAAATTTTAAAACAAGATACAGTGGTTTTCCTTTGATCACTTCCCGTAATCATAAAAAGTGATGTTTTTTCTCATAACAATGGAATTGGAATATATAATGTTTTGGAACCAAACTCTTCATATGTTTTAACCTGAGGATCAAAAGTTCAGAAGTGTGGTTCGATCTTAAAATCACCATATTTTCAGGTAAAACCTTATAATTCCAAGGTCATGATACACACACACGACTCCAGTATTTAAACCACATGTGATAACACATTTGTAAAATTTCCTCCTCTATCTGGAAAGCACAAACAAGCAAATAACAAGCAAATCCAATCTCTAGTCCCTGCCTTCTTCAAGAGCTTTGACAGGCAGTACGGTATTTTATTGATATTCTGAACGCAAAGTACTTGAGTCCTTCAGTACTATAGACTTAATGAGGTCAAAGAGCAGCTGAGAGAGACAGACAGGTAGAACAGAGTAAGAGACAGACATAGAGGTAAGTGTAAGTCCAAAATGCAGAGACAGAAAGCAAGACATGCAAAGCCGAAAAAGTCAAAAGGAAAAGAAAGTCAAGAAGTCAACGCAATCAAGTAGAAACAGACTCAGATGGAAGTGGCGGACTCATCTGGTCAGAGTTTCTGATTGACAGCTCCTGATAGATGGGAGGCAAGGGCTCTTTGTTGTACATATGGAACTGAGAGCAGGGTGCAAGCACAGCAGGGCACGGCAGCAACTTGGCTCCAGTCCCAGAAATGAGGAAGGACTGTAGATGAGAATTTCTGTCTCGCTCACCTTGTCTCACACTCCCTGTCTGAGCACAAGTGCTGGATAAAACTTCAATTGCTCTAACAGCTGGTGATGTCGTCCTCCACAGTGCAGTGCCTCAAATGCTGTAGGAGGAGCAGGAGCAGGAAATGTGGACTTGATATCACACTGCATTACCTTGCTGGGTGAAATCAGTAGATGGGAACAGATAGCCATCATGTCTTGTCCATCATCTGTCGTCCATCATCCGTGATCCGTCCGGTGTCGTCCACATTTCATGAAAATCACTTCTTCTCTCTCAATTCTTCACCGATTTTGATTCTTTCTGGCGTGAAGGTAGGGGTACCTAGGGTGCATATAACTTCTACCCAGATTTGCTTCATTACAATTATTAATGAAGTTATGGACTAATTAAGCCTTAATGAGCAGTTCAACAAAAATCGCTTCTTCTCGGTCAATACCTCGTCATTTTGGATTCTTTCTGGCAAATAGGTTGGTATTCTATTGCTTCTATAATATATAGCTTGTATATAGCTTGCAACATTTATTGCACAAGGCGACCCACTTTAGATCGTTCCTTCTGGACTAGACGGGGCCGGAGTGTGCTACACCGTCATTAACAGCCTCGTTAGTATTATTAACAAGAAGAAGAAACCAGTAAGCAAATATACCATACCTCTGCTGGGGAAACAAAATAAACTGTCTGGCCTTTCTACCTAAGAGCAACAGGGGAAAAAAAAATCTTTAAATCAATGCTACTGAAGCATCATTTATCACAATTATTTGATATTTACAAAATGGGGAATTTTAGAATGTTTAATTTAGCTTTTGGAAATAAAAAAAAAACCTGTCAAATCTTCAATATGCAAATCACAAGAGGCTATTAAATTTAAACATATCACACAAGAGGAAGTGCAGTTGTACTGAATAATCGCAGCCGTACTGATATTCAGTACAACGGCACGACCTCGAGTGTAATATTGCTTTTACATAACACAAGTTTTAAAAACAAGAAATTAATATGAAGTGATGCTTTGGACACAATATGGCCAATTTTTACACTCTGTTTATTCCCGTACGAGCCTCAGTAACTTTAAAGCATGTCGGACAGCTGGGTAGTACATATTACATTCCCATTAAAAGTGCTTCTGGTAAAATTACCAACCCTTCCTCCGTTCATCTTCATCTGATGAGCTTTCATATTTTAAGTCAAAAGTTATATGCCATGTCTGCTAGTAATGTTGCTTTCAACTAGGAAGTGGAATTTTAGGTGCAGAACCAAGATGAGCAGAGTGATGTACACAGTCAGACGTCCCAGTGCCATTATCAGCGTCTGTAATTATATCTGAAGTCTTAATACTCCATCCATCCATTATCTATCCCGCTTATTCTTGAGTTTCAGTTACGTGACTTTTCTTAGCGATTTCACTTCCGGTAAAACAGCTGGTCGTCTAGCAGACCAAAACGGCTGTTGTAGTGCAAACAACTAGCGATAACTTATCAGAGTACGCTCATAATCTTCAAGCCACTGCTGGCTTTAGATACAGTATATTCAGAAGATTGCTGTGTGCAATGGAATCGACCCCTACAGTCTGGGAAAGAAGGATTTGTCATATGATCTCGAAAACTACCCTTCAGTCGAGTTCCCCGACATCTCGAACTATCTGGTGTTGCAGACGTCCTTCGACACCGCAAAACAGATGAAAGCGTGGAAGAGTATGGAGGCTTACAACTTTTTTCTGTATGCGGCTGGGTAAAGGACCTCAGGATCAAGTCGCTGCCGAATGAATCCTATATTGCTTTTGCCCATTTAAGTATTTTTTTTTTTTAAGCTTTTCGTTTGCATCTTTACAACGAAGCACTGCAAGTTGAAGTGTAAACAAACAACAGTTCGTTTGATTCTCACTTGTGTTGGCTCTTATCTCTCAGCTAAATCATTCACAAAGATCATCAGAAACCCCTTTAAAGACCTGGATCTTAGTTAAACAAGACGGAGAAGTGATCAAGGCGTATTGTAACTGTACGGCTGGGGAAGAATTTTGTTGCAACCTTCATGCCTATGGACTTTGTGAGGAGTAAACAAAGAAACAGCCAGGGACTTCAGCGCTTCGCAAATAAAAAAGTACCGTAAAATAATGACACATAGCAAGAAAAGTCCTTGGAAAACACTAAGGACAGAGCTGAGAGGGAAATACAAACCTTTCACCAAGTGAAACTCGAGCATGCTTTGACTTGGCTCCCTTTGATTTCAGTGAGAGGTTCAAAAGCCACTTTTCTCGACTTCTTTTTGTGAAATCCTGTGTTTGTTCACCCTTCTTTATTAGTTCACACGGAACCCTGAAGAAACTTTTATCAGTTTCACAGTTTGATCGAGGGCGGCACGGTGGTGTAGTGGTTAGCGCTTTCGCCTCACAGCAAGAAGGTCCTGGGTTCGAGCCCCGTGGCCGGCAAGGGCCTTTCTGTGTGGAGTTTGCATGTTCTCCCCGTGTCCGCGTGGGTTTCCTCCGGGTGCTCCGGTTTCCCCCACAGTCCAAAGACATGCAGGTTAGGTTAACTGGTGACTCTAAATTGAGCGTGGGTGTGAATGTGAGTGTGAATGGTTGTCTGTGTGTCAGCCCTGTGATGACCTGGCGACTTGTCCAGGGTGTACCCCGCCTTTCGCCCGTAGTCAGCTGGGATAGGCTCCAGCTTGCCTGCGACCCTGTAGAAGGATAAAGCAGCTAGAGATAATGAGATGAGATGACAGTTTGATCGATTCGAACAACCTAAAACAACACAAGTGTAAAGCATTTTTCATGCAAGCAATGCACCTTCTCCGTACAAACGCTTTGTCAACTGAGCTTTGGTAGACCACCAGATAAAGTTTTGAATAACTAATGAGGCGGATGTGACGTTACGTGAAACCCAAGAATCCATCACAGTCATGGGGGAAGCTGGAACCAATCCCAGCTGACTTTAGTAACACAGAGACAAACAACCTTTCACACTCACATGGGCAATTTAGAGTAGCCAGTTGATGTAATCTGTACGTCTTTGGGCTGTGGAAGGAAACTGGATCACCCAGAGGAAACTATACTAGAAGGATGTAGTTGTAAAACTGAAAGTTGTTATAAAAAAGTATGTTGGCTGCAAACACTGAATAAGACATGAAGAGGCTCTCAGGTGTGCCGCTATAAAAACCACACAGTAGAATGAGTTCAAGGATAGATGTTCGATTCTACACTTACTACAAATGTGTCGGGAAAACGATTATATCCAACACATTGAAACATTCTCTGGTTTGGCAGTTGTTAGTTTCTGTAGGTTCTGTGAAAGAGTGTAATTCATAAAGTTGTAATGTGGCTTGTCCAAAATAGGTATAATGTACAGAAAGAATGCAAAGTAACATGATGTAAGAAGCAAGATCATTCATTAATTCATTCACTTGTCTTCAGTAACTTCCTTCTCCTGGCCAGGGAAAGGATGGATCTGGGGCCTATCCGAGGAACACTGATCACAAAGTGGGAATAGGTTGTATTCAGCCACGTGACTTTTGCTTGCACGGCACGGTGGTGTAGTGGTTAGCGCTGTCGCCTCACAGCAAGAAGGTCCTGGGTTCGAGCCCCGTGGGCGGCGAGGGCCTTTCTGTGTGGATTTGCATGTTCTCCCCGTGTCCGCGTGGGTTTCCTCCGGGTGCTCCGGTTTCCCCCACAGTCCAAAGACATGCAGGTTTGGTTAACTGGTGACTCTAAATTGACCGTAGGTGTGAATGTGAGTGTGAATGGTTGTCTGTGTCTATGTGTCAGCCCTGTGATGACCTGGTGACTTGTCCAGGGTGAACCCCGCCTTTCGCCCGTAGTCAGCTGGGATAGGCTCCAGCTTGCCTGCGACCCTGTAGAAGGATAAAGCGGCTACAGATAATGAGATGAGATGAGACTTTTGCTTGCGAGTTAACTTCCAGTGAATGAAGTGGTGGTCAAACAAACCAGTTTTCTCTACCATTACGAGAAGAGTTAGTGAAACCATCTCTGAGTATTTTTGCAGTTTAGAGGCCAATGCACGGTCAAGATTCCTTCAGAAAGTTGCCGTCGATATGGGATAAATCCTTACATGTTAACAAAGAAGGATTTTTCCTACAAGTTGGAAAATTATCCCTCTGTTGAGTTCCCCGACATCTCAAACTACCTGGTGCTTCAGGCATTGTTCTACATGGACAAAGAGATGAAAACCTGGAAGAACATGGAGGAATACAAGTTTTTATATCTGGGGATCAGGGCACTACAAGATAAATCCTGTATCGTTTATGCCTGAGTAAGTAGGAAGTTCTGGGCTTTTTGCACGCGGATGGAAACAGGATGGAGAATTTATCACAGCTCACTGGAACTGCATGGTCAGGGAAGCAGTTTCGTGCTGTTAACTCGTGAGCTCTGCTTTTGTATTTCCGTGGATCGTCTCAATTATCTTATCTATCTAGTTCAGTGTAGGAGCCCGATCTACATCATCATCATTGTCCTTGTAAAGATTATTAGGACATCCTGATAAACAAAGTGGAAACATATGTGTTAGTTTACAATATGGTGACCACAATTAACCAGTAAACAAAACCACATGACAACTTAAATGTCTCCTGAACTTCAAAACAGCAGGAAATAACAGAACATGGTGAGAAAAGTGATTTGAGAATCCAAACGGAATAAATCAGAGGAATTTATAAACCTTTCCCGAAGTGATCACTGCAAACTCAAGCGTTTTTCAACTGCACTCTATTTGAGGTTCAAAGCCATCTTTCTCATCATGTTTTGGTAAAATCCTTTGCTCTTACACCTTTTTTTTTATCACTTCACAGGAAACCTGGAAGAAACTTTTATCAGTTTCATGGTTTGTTTGATTCAAACAGTGCAAAAGAACACAAGCATAGGGCATTTTAATGACTAGCAAGGCGCCTCAGCATTAGTAACGCTTTGTGAACAGTGAGCTCAGCTGACCACCACTTCATGTCTTGGTTATCTAATGAGATGGATGTGGCGTCGGATGCAACCCACCTTACCTTGTGAATGGGATGTCAATCTATTGCAGGGCATGACATATATTCACACACTCATCAATCTAGTACAACCCCGATTCCAAAAAAGTTGGGACAAAGTATAAATTGTAAATAAAAACTGAATGCAGCAATTTACAAATCTCAAAGACTGATATTGTATTCACAATAGAACATAGACAACATATCAAATGTCAAAAGTGAGACATTTTGAAATTTCCTGCCAAATATTGGCTCATTTGAAATTTCATGACAGCAACACATCTCAAAAAAGTTGGGACAGGGGCAATAAGAAGCTGTAAAAGTTAAAGGTACAAAAAAGGAACAGCTGGAGGACCAAATTGCAACTCATTAGGTCAATTGGCAATAGGTCATTAACATGACTGGGTATAAAAAGAGCATCTTGGAGTGGCAGCGGCTCTCAGAAGTAAAGATGGGAAGAGGATCACCAATCCCCCTAATTCTGCGCCGACAAATAGTGGAGCAATATCAGAAAGGAGTTCGACAGTGTAAAATTGCAAAGAGTTTGAACATATCATCATCTACAGTGCATAATATCATCAAAAGATTCAGAGAATCTGGAAGAATCTCTGTGCGTAAGGGTCAAGGCCGGAAAACCATACTGGGTGCCCGTGATCTTCGGGCCCTTAGACGGCACTGCATCACATACAGGCATGCTTCTGTATTGGAAATCACAAAATGGGCTCAGGAATATTTCCAGAGAACATCATCTGTGAACACAATTCACCGTGCCATCCGCCGTTGCCAGCTAAATCTCTAGTTCAAAGAAGAAGCCGTATCTAAACATGATCCAGAAGCGCAGACGTCTTCTCTGGGCCAAGGCTCATTTAAAATGGACTGTGGCAAAGTGGAAAACTGTTCTGTGGTCAGACGAATCAAAATTTGAAGTTCTTTATGGAAATCAGGGACGCCGTGTCATTCGGACTAAAGAGGAGAAGGACGACCTGAGTTATTATCAGCGCTCAGTTCAGAAGCCTGCATCTCTGATGGTATGGGGTTGCATTAGTGCGTGTGGCATGGGCAGCTTACACATCTGGAAAGGCACCATCAATGCTGAAAGGTATATCCAGGTTCTAGAGCAACATATGCTCCCATCCAGACGACGTCTCTTTCAGGGAAGACCTTGCATTTTCCAACATGGCAATGCCAAACCACATACTGCATCAATTACAGCATCATGGCTGCGTAGAAGAAGGGTCCGGGTACTGAACTGGCCAGCCTGCAGTCCAGATCTTTCACCCATAGAAAACATTTGGCGCATCATAAAACGGAAGATATGACAAAAAAGACCTAAGACAGTTGAGCAACTAGAATCCTACATTAGACAAGAATGGGTTAACATTCCTATCCCTAAACTTGAGCAACTTGTCTCCTCAGTCCCCAGACGTTTACAGACTGTTGTAAAGAGAAAAGGGGATGTCTCACAGTGGTAAACATGGCCTTGTCCCAACTTTTTTGAGATGTGTTGTTGTCATGAAATTTAAAATCACCTAATTTTTCTCTTTAAATGATACATTTTCTCAGTTTAAACATTTGATATGTCATCTATGTTCTATTCTGAATTGAATATGGAATTTTGAAAATTCCACATCATTGCATTCCATTTTTATTTACAATTTGTACTTTGTCCCAACTTTTTTGGAATTGGGGTTGTAGAACTAATACATACACAAGCATGTTTGTGGGATGTGTGGGTGGGGCATCACAAGGATTTCACTGTGTACCAGCCAGTGAGGCTTCCTACTACAAATAAAGAATGAAACAATCTGACAAGATGATCTGTTTATTAAAAGTAAATACTGTGTATGACAGATGCAGCACTGTGTGTAATGTGATGTGATGTGATCTGCAGGTACGGTTCCAGGTATGTGGAAGCCCAAACAGTCTTCTTTCTCTCTGGATCATTGAAAACAGCACAGGACCTGAGGGCCAAAGAAGTCTATGGAACTCCAGCAGTGAGACCAAAATGGACAATGGATGGCGACTTGTCACTTTCCCACTGTTCGGATTAGTTGACTCGTAAGTATCTAGGAAGTAGATACTTAAAGTGACACAGGTCGACATGCTGGTTCAGGAATCATTTAATCCACTCCTCTTTCTGAATGGTTTGAGCTGATACCCATCCCCATAGCTGGTACGCAGCATCTTGTTTCAATACATTTTATTTCCTAATACGGGGCGTCCTAACCACATGTTAGTCTGTTTACAAACCACTTGCTCAGCGGCCACATGAGGTCATGCATGGGTCAGAGGTCGTTACCGTGGAGCCACAGCAAATATAGTGGATCGCCCAGATTGTACGAAGACTCCTAAATCGAGACAAAAAACCCTGACAATTTTAAGGAAGTATCTGACATTGTCAGAGGCAAAATGCACCAGAAAAGAAAGGGAAAAAACACGGCAGACAAGCCGTTTCCGTACCCAAGTGTAAACATTAGCACGTGGTGTTTTTCCAGCTCATTCTCCTTCATAGACATGAGGCAGCAGGTAATACAGCATGTGATTCAAGTACCTAGGGGTTATTCTAGCTCCACAGGGTACTACTCATCTTTTTAATACATTGACCTTTGTCACGTTACCGAATACAAATTCAATGTTTGAATTAAAAAAAAAAAGTTTATTATATGGAAATAAATCAAGATACAAAGACTAGCGCTGATTTAATCATTCTTAATCACTTCCTGGTCAGGGTTGTGATAGTTTAAATATGGCTACAGCTTTGTTTATATTTTTGAGAAATAGACCCAATTAAATTTGTTTGAAAATTTTGCAAGCAATAATAAGAATAAGGAGAAGAATGGTGCACACACTGCAAAAAAATGGCCTTTCAAAAAATAAGAAATAAAAGATTAAAACAAAGCATATTTGCTTGAATCAGGTGAAAAAAATCTGCCAATGGAACTAGTCAAATTTGACTTGGTAAGATTTCTTAAAGTAAGATGAAAAATCTAACCTGTTTTTAGATGAAATAATTCCAAAATAAGAATGGGGAACTTATTATGCGAGATCTGATTAACTGAAAATAATCAAAATAGTTCTTATAACAAGATCATACTTCTTACATTTAGCCATTCAAGTCATTTTTATTTATTTCATTTTAAGGGTATTTCACTTAAATTCATGACAAAGTCTTAGCAGTAAAAACTGAATTTAAGATAAATATACTAATATTAGGATTGTTAAATTCTACAACTAAGCATTGCTAGCTTAAAAGATTCTCCTTTTGTGACCTGTAATTAGTAAAATACTCTAGATATGAGACCAGAGCACGGGCGATTGCTCTAAGACAACGAGGGAGGCTCAGCCTCCTCTAAAAATGACGAACATCGTGTAGGATGAATTGCGCTAGGCTTATGTTATAGCCGACCTTATAACATTGCTATTTCAGATCCAGAATCATAGAAATATATGTGCTCAACCCAACTACAGTGCAAAATCATTCCGTTATAACTTTCCCCAGTTCGCCTAATGTGTGCGTGAGTTTTTCCCCCTCGTGACAGCGCGATGCAGCCCAGCCTCAGTGCACTTCAATGGCATTTGGGAGCTCTGCGCTTTCAATATCAAAATGCAAGACGGTTATTGGACAAATACTGTGAAAACGCCCGCCCACGGACTCCCAGCCTCACAGTGGGAGGGACATGGCAGTTTCCGCGAGCAGACTGGTGATTGGTGAAAGCGGCCGGATATTTTCTTTGATTGACAGCTCGTTTCAAATATAGACAGGCAGCGGTGAATTTCAGTTCAGTCCCATGCGGATTCGCAAGTGCTGTGGTGTATTGTAAGAGATCAGCTTACATTTCGATTTCATTCATTACATATGGTTTCTACCAGCTTTTTTAGTTTGTATATATTTTCATTATAAATAAAGTGTAAATATAGTGTTGTCAAGTTTGCTATCTTAGTTCCAGAAATTTCGTTTATTTGAGTGACTGAACTTGAACTTGAGGGGGCTAGTCAGCTAGCAAGAAAGCTGCGCACGGATGCCAAGCATTGCTGATTTAATTTTGGCAAAGCCATTTGCCAGTCTTCCTTTCAAGGAAAACATTAAAATTAAAGAGCAGGGTAGACCAACGCCTCAAATTGACTTGGTGAAAAAGGTAGGGAATAATACTCGTTCCTTTCAGCTCTCCTGGTACGAGAAAGTGAATTGGCTAACAGCAAGTGACCCACATCAACAACAGTAAATAGGCTACTTTAGTAATATGTCATGGATGGACCAAAAATATAGAATCTATTTAAAATGTTTATGCTGAGTATATTATATTGGAATATATATTTTTCTGGATATGAATTAAACACAGCTACAATTTGGAAAACATTTTTAAACAAAAACACAGCCGAGAACATTTCACACTACAGACCTGGATTAAAAGTGAAGGGTTATCAGAATTGTCAATAAAACATTTCTCAGTCAAAATAAGTAAAATATAGGGAAAGTGTCATTGAATGAAATGTGTGGCCCCCAGCTCTATGTTTGGCTCCCCAAGGTCAGTGCTTGTGCCGATTCCAGAACACTCTGCTGTTACTGCTGAGGTTCCTGACAAAGAGCTGCTTTCAATAATGATGAATTTTTAAACAACATGCCACAATTTTAAAATATAAAATGTTAAAATTTACCCCCCCCCCCCCAACACCACCATCATGTATATTGGACAGTAGGCTAATGGGCCAAAAGAACCTGTTATTTCACAGTTTGTGACCCTGCCAACAATCAGCCAGATCAGAGGCAAGAGTATGGGCAAAATTGATGTGTTTTTTCTTTTAAAATCTGGAAATATCGTAACCGACCAGCCTCCCCTGTTTGAAAGACTACCAGCCGCCACTGGACCAGAGACTATCTTGAATCAAGTTGACGACACGTGTAGCATTGCAACAAGTTTTTTTTTTTTTCCCCATTTCAACATTCAAACATTAAAACATCTCTTAAGATTCCACTTCCCCAGGACCTCAGGCACCAAAAAAAAAAAGTCTACGCATTTTGACTTACAGTGCTTACACAACGCCAAAGCAACAGTGCATTTTGGGGGCACCGACTATTCATGTGTACGAGGGGTTTACAAGATCAGGCACAAAAAAAAAACACTGAACTTAACTCACAGCATTCCAAAAAGACCTCACTAAAACACCCTCCACTCACTCATAGCCTTTTTGAAGGCACTTGTCTGGTCTAGAGTCTGTACAGCATCTAGAAGGAGCTCACTCTGAATGACTGAGAAAACAGTCGCAGTAAACTTAGGATCTGTGAGGTGGAGTTGAATTGTAATGAAAGATTCAAAGATTTCAGTAAAGTTCATTTATTCCCAAAACAAGCATACTTTTGTTTTTTTTTTCTTGAAACAAGATGAACCGCATTTGACAGATGTCCAAAATGTACTTACTTGTTTTTAAAAAAAAACCTTTTATTTTCAAAGGTGCTCCAAATAAGACTTTTTCAAGACATTTTGTCTATACAAGATTTTCAAGATGGACTGTCTAAAAACTAGCCTTTCTAGCTAAATGAGGTTTTGCTTGTTGGGCAATTATGTCTTATAATAAGGGTCGCTAGATGTTTTGACTTGAAAATAGACACATAAACTTCCTAATATTTTTATTTTTTGCAGTGCAAATGTGAAGAAAACAGTCCCTCACATATCATTAGTTGAAATCATAAACTTGAGTGATGTAGCTGAGTTTGAGGAACTGTCACGGGCGGAATTCACACACCATGTTGACAGTTCTGGTATTTCTACCCCTGTTTGGTTTCCAGTGCTTTCTATTGTTCATGGGGATGTAGTGGTAGGATACTTCTTTGATTTAAAAAAAAAAAGTTCTTGTTCAGGTCATGCCCACTTCAGCTTTAAATCTGTAAACAGCTATGGACATTTGGAGAACTAAGCAAATACGGATACATATGGTTTCGCTGTTACATACGCCAACTACGTAATGTGTATTTTGACTTCCAACTTTATACCATCATTCACAGGGTGATCTTTTCCCTTGGTGCCAGGTCAGGGTCCATTTGGACCCTATTGATCCACACGTCATATTAATTGGAGCATAGTTTTACGCCATATGCCCTTCCTGCCACAACCCTCCCATTTCTGGGCTTGAGAAACAACCATTCACACCTATGGACAATTCTGAGTAGTCAGTTAACCTAACTGCATGTCTTCGGACTATGGAGGAAACCTATGCAGACATGGGGAGAACATGCAAACTCCACTGTCCCTGTCAGCCACTGAGCTTGAACCCAGAACCTTCTTGTTGTGAAACGACATTGCTAACCACTACACCACCGTGCCACCATCAACTTTATACTCTCTCTCTCTGAACTAAAATAGGTGGAAAAAACAACACAGTTATTCCTACATGCTACATAAATGCCTGAATAGTTTCCTGCTTTTTAGAATGCACAGTTGTGTAATTTGCATTCCGTTTTGTACTAAATCCCATATTCACCCTAAAATCTTAATGAATCCCACTGAGCTCAGGCCTATTCTTTGGTCTCGCACCATCATATCATTTGCTCATTCAGAAAGGAGGGAGAGCGAAGAAATCAATGTACAGAACATTCGCATTCATCCACACTTTCGCTCCAATTAGCAACTGCACTTGACTTGCGAGATAGAAGAGCGGAGAGAAAAACCGTGCACCGGGTTGTCTCCGTGTTCTTGATTGGACTCCTTCGAATGTTCTTGCTTTGCAAATGCCCATCCTTAGAGAATGATTAAGATTTCAGTTTTTGCCTTTTTCTTGTACTTTGGCCTCATTTTACATCTTTCCACTTTTGCTTTTTTGTGAATTCTTTATTGCCTTTTCTTTTTTAATTCTACAATGATGCTTCAAAGTTCACAATGATGCCCTTTAGCATATGACAAGAGAAGCCCTCTGATGAGCATCCAGCCAGGTTAGATTTGACTTTCATGCTCAAATTAGAGCGATGGGAATTTTCAAGGTTACAGTGGTGCTTGAAAGTTTGTGAACCCTTGAGAATTGTCTATATTTCTGAATAAATATGACCAAAAACATCATCTGATTTTCACACAAGTCCTACAAGTAGATAAAGAAAACCCAGTTAAACAAACGAAACAAACATATTATACTTGGTCATTTATTTATTGAGGAAAATGATCCAATATTACATATCTGTGAGTGGCAAAAGTATGTGAACCTTTGCTTTCAGTATCTGGTGTGACCCCCTTGTGCAGCAATAACTGCAACTAAACGTTTACGGTGACTGATGATCAGTCCTGCACACCGGCTTGGAGGAATTTTAGCCCGTTCCTCCGTACAGAACAGCTTCAACTCTGGGATGTTGGTGGGTTTCCTCACATGAACTGCTCGCTTCAGGTCCTTCCACAACATTTCGATTGGATTAAGGTCAGGACTTTGACTTGGCCATTCCAAAACATTAACTTTATTCTTCTTTAACCATTCTTTGGTAGAACGACTTGTGTGCTTAGGGTCGTTGTCTTGCTGCATGACCCACCTTCTCTTGAGATTCAGTTCATGGACAGATGTCCTGACATTTTCCTTTAGAATTTGCTGGTATAATTCAGAATTCAGCATTCCATTGACGATGGCAGCCATCCTGGACCAGATGCAACAAAACAGGCCCAAATCATGATACTACCACCACCATGTTTCACAGATGGGTTAAGGTTCTTATGCTGGAATGCAGTGTTTTCCTTTCTCCAAACATAACGCTTCTCATTTAAACCAAAAGTTCTATTTAGGTCTCATCCGTCCACAAAACATTTTTCCAATAGCCTTCTGGCTCGTCCACATGACCTTTAGCAAACTGCAAACGAGCAGCAGTGCTCTTTTTGGAGAGCAGTGGCTTTCTCCTTGCAACCCTGACATGCACACCATTGTTGTTCAGTGTTCTCCTGATGGTGGACTCATGAACATTAGCCAATGTGAGAGAGGCCTTCAGTTGCTTAGAAGTTACCCTGGGGTCCTTTGTGACCTCGCCGACTATTACACGCCTTGCTCTTGGAGTGATCTTTGTTGGTCAACCACTCCTGGGGAGGGTAACGATGGTCTTAAATTTCCTCCATTTGTACACAATCTGTCTGACTGTGGATTGGTGGAGTCCAAACTCTTTAGAGATGGTTTTGTAACCTTTTCCAGCCTGATGAGCATCAACAATGCTTTTTCTGAGGTCCTCAGAAATCTCCTTTGTTCGTGCCATGATATGCTTCCACAAACATGTGTTGTGAAGATCAGACTTTGATAGATCCCTGCTCTTTAAATAAAACAGCGTGCCCACTCACACCTGATTGTCATCCCATTGATTGAGAACACCTGACTCTAATTTCACCTTCAAATTAACTGCTAATCCTAGAGGTTCACATACTTTTGCCACTCACAGATATGTAATATTGGATCATTTTCCTCAATCAATAAATGACCAAATATAATATTTTTGTCTCATTTGTTTAACTGGGTTCTCTTTATCTACTTTTAGGACTTGTGTGAAAATCCGATGATGTTTTAGGTCATATTTATGCAGAAATATAGAAAATTCTCAAGGGTTCACAAACTTTCAAGCACCACTGTATATAAAATTCTGAGTTATAACCACAGGTACTGTGGACATAACAGTAATCATTTTTGACCATTTTCAGCCCTGTTAAACCTCTTAGGTCGAATCTTTTTGAAGAATGACCAGGTCAGAATCTGTCTGAAAGCTTGCTGCCTTTCAAGTGTTCTTAAATTTTGCATGTAGTCAAATAATAACAGATAGGCTCAGAACATAGCGCTACGCTGTTGGTTCAAATCGTTGGATTAAGCCCTTGTAGGCAGAGCGGTGATGTGATTCCTATAGCCAGGATAGAAAGTGTTTAATGTAGAACCCTAACTGGATGATCTCTCCCGTTCTTCTATTCTGTGTAGGTTCTACCTCCAGTTCACAGCAGAGAGTTCTTCTGGTTCTGAAGCGACGTTTGCTGTGGATAACTTCACTCTGACTATGAACTGTTTCCTTGAAAGTGAGTTGACTTTTTTTCTTCTTCTTCTTCTTCTTCTTCTTCTTCTTCTAATTGTGTCCTGAGGGCAATTTTGGGAAATAATGGCTCCTTTTTATATTTCAGTTGGAGATATTTATTTGGTTGGTTTGTTGATTGATTGGTTGTTTGTTTTTCCCTCCTTTGCTTGTTTTTCTGTTTAATTATCTATCTAAACTTCCATCGTTTAATTTTTAGTAAATTGTTAGAGTAGATAAAGTAGGTTTGTGGATTAATTATAATAGTTGGTGTGTTTATTTAATTGTATTTTATTGAGGTTTGATCTAGAATATTCCATTCCATGACACTTTTGATACGCATTTATAAAGCAAGATGTATGGGTTTGTTTGTTTGTTTGCTTGCTTGCTGACTTACTTTCACAGCAATTATAATTAGTTAATTATAGTAATACAGTATTATTTACGTCACTGATTATGTTAGAAATTTTCACCAAAATAGTTGAAAAACGCACTGAAAAACTGAGAAAAATCTAACCTTTAATTGAAATGAAAAACAACATTAAGCAATTATTATTTTCAACAAAAACACTATTGTCCCACTATTATTGGCACCCCTTGAATTTATAGTGCACACAATGTAACTGAAGCGTGTTTCCCATTTCGATCGAACATGTTTGAGTTGATTGGAGTGTGTAGGAACTTTCACGCTGTAGTCCATGACTTCCTGATTAACTTGGGAACAAATATGAGGTGACACAGGGGCCAAATTCCCTTACCCTGTGTCTGAAATCACTCCCTACTCATAATATAGTGGACTAGATAGTGAGGTCGCCATTTTGTAGTGCTGTTCAAATGTATACTGAGAATTATTACACCCTATATAATGCGCTCAAAGTATCCCGCAATGCATCACAAAAAGTAGTGTACAACCGATGGTCACTAAACAAGCAATATATACCATCATGCATTGTGGTCGCGCTGAAAGAAAAAAAAGTGTGTTGGGGTGAACGGACAGAGGAAGAAACACATTATAAACCGACATTCAAGTACAGTTAAAAATAGTAAGAGAATACAAAATAAGGTAAAATAGAATAAGACAGATAAAATACAAGAATAAAAGTGACAGTGCAGAGCGAGGAATGGACCGAATCGATCAGATGATTCACTGCCATTGAATCATCAAATTTGATTTAATTAAAAAAAAGCCTCAAATTTGATTTAATAAAAGGCAGCACATTATAAATGTGTATCCAAAGTATTCAGCCTTGATTTAAAAGAACTGAAAGATGCAGGTACTTTGTATTGATTAATGTGGGGAATACGCTCAGTATAATATGGATTTATCACAAAAATACATGCGTGTATTTATTATTTTGAAAACCCACCAGCCGACTGATCTGACATGTTTTAATTGCATGACAGTAATGACGTAAATACCAGCGTGATGGAGTAGTGTCCGGAAATGTTTTTACATCTTACCAGTGAGCTCACTATGTAGTCCTCTATATAGTAATTCCCTATGTAGTGAGTAGGGAGTAGTGAGCGAGTGAGTGGTTTCAGACACAGGGTTGGTCTTCCATCAACATGGGAAAGATAAGAGACACACAAAGCAAATGAGGGAGAAATGTGTTGACCTTCATAAATCAGGGAATGGTGATTAAAAAAATAATTAAAAAATCTAGCTACTCATCTGAAAATGCCCATTTCTACTGTTAGGGCAATAATAAAAAAAGTGGACACCAACTGGAACTGTTACAAACTCGCCTGGAAGAGAACCCAAGTTTATTTCGCTCCACATATGGTACAAGGAGGAGGAGGGTAAGAGAGGCAAAAATCCCCAAGGATCACTGTTGGTGAATTACAAGAAAAAGTAAACTCTTGAGATTTCCAAATCTCCAAACCCACCATCAGACTTCACCTCCATGCCAACAGATTATTTGAAAGGTTTCCTAGAAAAAAAAAGCCTTTTCTGTCAGTTAACCACAAACATAACCACCTGAAGTTTACAAAACGCTGCTACAACTTTGACTGGAACCTTGTTCTCTGGTCTGATGGAACACAAATTGAGCTTTTTGGCGATAAACACTTGCGGTGGGTTTGGTGTAAAAAGAAGGATGGCTATAATGAAAAAAAACCTGATCCCAACTGTAAAATATGGTGGAAGTTCTGTGATGTTTTGGGGCTGTTTTTCATCCAAAGACCTGGAAACCTTGTTAGGGTCCGTGGCATCATGGACTCCATGACATATCAGGACATTTTAAATCAGAATCTGGCTCCTCTGTCAGGAAACTAAAACTGGGTCATGATTGGAGCTTCCAGAAGGACAATGATCTGAAGAGTATGTCCAGATCAAAACAGAAATGGTTCAGTGAGCACAGAATCAAGTTTCTGCCCTGGCCATCTCAGTCCCCTGAGCTGAACCCCAGTGAAAGCCTGTGGGGTGAGCTGAAGAGGAGAGAGCACAAGAGAGGGTCGAGGACCTCAATGCGCTACTCTGTATCTCCAACCTTATAAAATGTTATAGGAGAAGACTCAGTGCTGTTTTCAAGTCAAGTTTATTTGTATAGCACTTTTAACAACAGACATTGTTGCAAAGCAGCTTTACAGAAAATTAAAGACTTTAAACATGAGCTAATTTTATCCCTAATCTATCCCCAATGAGCAAGTCTGTGGCGACGGTGGCAAGGAAAAACTCCCTCAGACGACATGAGGAAGAAACCTCGAGGGGAACCAGACTCAAAAGGGAACCCATCCTCATTTGGGTGATAACAGACAATGTGATTATAAATCACTTGCTTCTATAACAGTGTCCTATAGAGTCACAAAATATAACTGTGAAACCAGGAAATTCATTATAGTTTTAACAGGAAGTGTGTTTTGTTGAAGTTATAAACTGTTCATTGATGGAAACTTGAGTGCAAAACTGTTCATGACACCTGCAGTCCTAAGGTTAGCAAGTTAACTGTAGTCCTCAGCCATAAAGGCATTACTGTAAGTGTCCAGAACCATCTTCCAAGTGCGAATTTCGACTGTCCATATGAAGCCGTCCTCCACAGGAGCGATGTGATGAGACTCCAGCCAGAAGTAGGGCATCAGGATGGATCAGGCAGGTCTGAGGAGCAGAAGAGGTCAGCATCTCAGTCTCAGGACTGGCATGTAACTCAGAGGGACAGACAGAGTGAATGGGGGGGTAAAAAGAGAGAGAGAAAACACAGGTTGTTAGGTATGTCCAATGTCACCTGATGAGTAAGAACAGGATACATTTTGCACTGAGTGCAAGCAGGGACTCGGGCAAGACTAAATATGACAGCATAACTAAAAGGGGAGAGCCAGAAGGTAACACAGGCATGAGGGAGCCCTGGGACATAAAACATCCAGCCACTACACTGCCAACAAACCCGAGTGAGTGGGGGTTTGACAGCATCCATTTTACCAAAACACTCTATGCCTGAGGATCCCCCAGATCTTATCCTTTATCTAATAAAACTCATTATCTCTAGCTGCTTTATCCTGTTCTACAGGGTCGCAGGCAAGCTGGAGCCTATCCCAGCTGACTACGGGCAAAAGGCGGGGTACACCCTGGACAAGTCGCCAGGTCATCACAGGGCTGACACATAGACACAGACAACCATTCACACTCACATTCACACCTATGCTCAATTTAGAGTCACCAGTTAACCTAACCTGCATGTCTTTGGACTGTGGGGGAAACCGGAGCACCTGGAGGAAACCCACACGGACACGGGGAGAACATGCAAACTCCGCACAGAAAGGCCCTCGCCGGCCACGGGGCTCAAACCCGGACCTTCTTGCTGTGAGGCAACAGCGCTAACCACTACACCACCGTGCCGCCCCCTAATAAAACTATTAACAAAATAACTTACAAAAGAAGAAAATAAATTTTGGGGTGCCAATAATAGTAGCACATAAAAAGTCCAGGATAAAGTCATCTGCAGGCATCCATTTACAAAAAATATATACCAAAAGGACCCCAAGGAAAACATCCTACTTCATTGTGTTCAAACTTCTTTTCCTCAATGCCAGGAGCACTTACAGTGATTGTGACTGTTGGTGAAAAAAACATCAGCGTGAAAAAGCTTCCTTTTAGAAAAGACCAAAACTCTGCTTGTGCTCTAAATGGTTCAAGAACAGCTTTCAATTGATTTTGGGTATGTCTTGGATCAGCGTTTTAGGCTCATTTAAGCTAATTTCAAAGTCATGTTATGTCATGTTGCATTGAATCAAGAAAAAAAAAAAGTTAATTAAGCCTGTCTTATAAACTGATTTGCTCCTTGGGGCAGATTGATATAACATTACCCTGCCACTCAACTGTCACCTGAATTCACACTCATGCACTGATGATCAATATACTGTATTGATATACCTATTGCTAATACTCAACCAACATGATTTATAGGCAACCATACAGTCTAATTTCTCAATAATGCAAATTCTACAAGCGCAATCATACTATTCGAGTGGCTCGGCCAAGAGTTCTGAGCACCGAGTTCCCATTTGCAGCTGTGAACAGAATAATAATCACGCTGAACAGGATTTTCTGGACTCAATCAGAGGAGCCTCTGTGTGAATACGGTGCAGCTGAGAGACGAAACAGAAGTGCTGCTCATTAATGCAAAAGTGTTGCATTAAGAGACTAAGCCCATTTATATGTACAATTCATATTAAAAGCGAGCTCTTTGGTCCGACCCATAAACCGGATTTCCTTCCCGATCTAATTTTCAGAACATAACACTCAGCTCAGAACTGAATCAATAAAAAGTACGTAAGATGAATGCGAAGCTGTTATAAGATTACAACACACTTTATTATTTTTACCAAGTCTCTTATGGTCTGTTTATGTTCTTATGCATTATTCATATGTCAGATCATCTACTGTATGCATGACAATAAGATTCCATGCCGTTGGGTTTACATTTAGTTGGGTAACAAGTGTTATATTTTCAATCACAATTTTTTACGTCTACAATCGTAAAAAAAAAATCGAAGTGCTTTTGGGCTCGTTTAGAGGTTTTAAATTCAAGAATTCCATGCTGCAAGCTATTATACCGAAACATCAAACTGCCACTTTAGTTTGATGAATTCAGCACATCGTCAGACTTGATATCAATCTTCGAAAGAACATTCCAAGAGAGGCATCGTTGCAATCATAATTCCTCATCATTGATGGGCAAGAACAGAGCGTTGAGGCAAATGGATGACACTCACTGTGAAATATTTCCCTTGCAATTTGGATTCAATGGTATTTGCCAGCTTGCATTGATTTGACACGGAGGCACTGGGATACCATTCATCGCCAGGGTCCACAGATGGCTCCTTTTAATTCCAAATATGTATGGATTATGCCACAAATGAAATAGTCTGATGTGCCATATTTTACCCCACATCAATCAGCGAGAACACCGTCAGAGCATTATTGGTGAAAGTTAAGAGTGTGTGTTATTCACAACACAGCCCAAGTCATGCCATATGCAGATGAAAAGCATGCCATCATTCTGTGTCGTGCCACATGCCTATTAGTTTGCGGTGTATATATGTGTGTGTGTGTGTGTGTGTGTGTGTGTGTCTTCTGAAATCCATCTCTGTCTTGTCTGCATTGTTCTCCAGCTCAAACAGATGGCTTCGGATTCACCATGTGGGTGTTATTTTTATTTTTTTATCACCTTTTCACATGTCAGCAGGCTTTCTTTTATATATATATATATATATATATATATATATATATATATATATTTTTTTTTTTTTCAGCTTTGCTCTCATACGATGCTCTGGACAAGGAGCTGTATTAATAATAAATGGAGGATAGAGGGCACAAGAGACAATAGCAAATGAGAACAAAACTAACAAAAAGGAATCAGAAAAAGGCTAAAATCCCCTTTTTGTCTCTGAGGGCCAAGGCATGACTCTTCAGTGGCTTTTGTGATCTCAGAACCCTTTTTAGTGGCAATGCACAGCAGTAGAGAAACATCTCATTAACGGATGACCAGACGCAGATCTCTGTTTCTGTCTCTACAGTGGCCATTCCTATTTTTGTTTTGTTTGGGGTTTTTTTTTGGTTGTTTTTTAGCTGGACAGACTAGAATTAGACCAAAATGTGCAGTGTGTTATGTTGCTGGAGAGACACTGGACCGTATTCAGAGTCCGTGACCAAAATTTCAAAAGTCAAAAAAATTCGTCAGTATATTTGCAGGGAAAGTTACAGGTATTCAGACACATGTTATGCAGTTACTCTGGTTAATTTTCTGGGCTAATCATTCATTACGAAAATTACTAGTACTGTATGTAGTTCATGCCACTGCAGTTGCCAGATTTCCTTTGTTTACTGTTAAATGGAATTCAGTATAACACGAGGCAATTTAAAAATTGAAAAACAAAGGAATTTAAAGTTATACCGCCTTTCAGATTTTTCAAGTGTAGGTCATAAAAAGAATTTTCCCCGACACCCAATTATTTTTGTTTAGTGGACCGAAAGCTGTTGAATTCGAATCACAGACTTCCAATTTTATTAGTTTTTTTTAAATAGAACAATTAATGAATTTAAGGCCACATGGCCCTAAATTATCCGCTATTTTTTCCTGCTTCACCATGACCCAATTCAAGATACTACATCATGCATCCCGTGGTGGGCTTTCCCCGTTCGCTCAAGGCATTGTGGGATACAAATTTGAAACAGGAGAGAAAAATGGAGTACGTGAGTGTGCGAATGAAACGTAAAAGAGTGACTACAGTAACAGAAAGAAAGTGAGAAGAAAAGACGTTATGTTATATACGAAGGAAAGGAAATGCAGGACCAAACTAATAAATATGGGCGCTCAGCGAGCACCTCGGTGTGATCAGCTGTTCGTTTAGCGACAGAATGATGGAACTGTCAGTGCACGCTCAAAGGGAAACCTGTAGATGGCAGTAATGCAACACTGTGGATGCCAGCTGCCGTAAAACCCAAAAGAAGAAGAAGAAGGTAAACCTGCGCATGCGCACACGGACTTCCTCTGTCTGCCTGACTGCACCAAGCGAGCGATTTCATGCACATTATTTACTTTAATCCCCTCAAATTAAATAACTTCCTAGCGACAGAGTGGCCTGATATTCTGTGAGATATTACAGAAATAAACAGATATCACAATCACCACATTTCAGAGGGAACTAAATTTCACCAATTTTATGAAATCGAAAGGCCGTCTAGCTTTAATACCTTTACTCCAGACCATGTTTATTTTGTAAACAGCAATTGTGCATGCATACACTATTATCCCATACACCACACCTCTGTTACATTTTTTTATTCCGATTGGTTAGAAGGTACAGATTCATTTTCTATAACAGCATGACAATAATTCAGGCTGCACGGTTTACATTAACATGTTCATTCAAGTCAATTTTATTTGTGTAGTGCTTTTAACAATAGACATTGTCACAAAGCAGCTTTATAGAAATATATACAATATGGATATACATTTTAAACATACTATGAATTTATAAATTTATCCCTAATGAGCAAGTCTGAGGTGACGGTGGCATGGAAGAACTCCCTGAGTCAACATGAGGAAGGAACCTCGAGAGGAACCAGACTCAAAAGGGGACCCATCCTCATTTGGTGGATAACAGATAGCATGCTTGTCAATAACTCACTTTTAAAACTGTGTCATATACAGTGGGGCAAAAAAGTATTTAGTCAGCCACCAATTGTGCAAGTTCTCCCACTTAAAAAGATGAGAGAGGCCTGTAATTTTCATCATAGGTACACTTCAACTATGAGAGACAGAATGGGGGGAAAGAATCCAGGAAATCACATTGTAGGATTTTTAATGAATTAATTGGTAAATTCCTCTGTAAAATAAGTATTTGGTCACCTACAAACAAGCAAGATTTCTGGCTCTCACAGACCTGTAACTTCTTCTTTAAGAGGCTCCTCTGTCCTCCACTCGTTACCTGTATTAATGGCACCTGTTTGAACTCGTTATCAGTATAAAAGACACCTGTCCACAACCTCAAACAGTCACACTCCAAACTCCACTATGGCCAAGACCAAAGAGCTGTCAAAGGACACCAGAAACAAAATTGTAGACCTGCACCAGGCTGGGAAGACTGAATCTGCAATAGGTAAGCAGCTTGGTGTGAAGAAATCAACTGTGGGAGCAATTATTAGAAAATGGAAGACATACAAGACCACTGATAATCTCCCTCGATCTGGGGCTCCACGCAAGATCTCACCCCGTGGGGTCAAAATGATCACAAGAATGGTGAGGAAAAATCCCAGAACCACACGGGGGGACCTAGTGAATGACCTGCAGAGAGCTGGGACCAAAGTAACAAAGGCTACCATCAGTAACACACTACACTGCCAGGGACTCAAATCCTGCAGTGCCAGACGTGTCCCTCTGCTTAAGCCAGTACATGTCCAGGCCCGTCTGAAGTTTGCTAGAGAGCATTTGGATGATCCAGAAGAGGATTGGGAGAATGTCATATGGTCAGATGAAACCAAAATAGAACTTTTTGGTAAAAACTCAACTTGTCGTGTTTGGAGGAGAAAGAAAGCTGAGTTGCATCCAAAGAACACCATACCTACTGTGAAGCATGGGGGTGGAAACATCATGCTTTGGGGCTGTTTTTCTGCAAAGGGACCAGGACGACTGATCCGTGTAAAGGAAAGAATGAATGGGGCCATGTATCGTGAGATTTTGAGTGAAAACCTCCTTCCATCAGCAAGGGCATTGAAGATTAAATGTGGCTGGGTCTTTCAGCATGACAATGATCCCAAACACACCGCCCGGGCAACAAAGGAGTGGCTTCGTAAGAAGCATTTCAAGGTCCTGGAGTGGCCTAGCCAGTCTCCAGATCTCAACCCCATAGAAAATCTTTGGAGGGAGTTGAAAGTCCGTGTTGCCCAGCGACAGCCCCAAAACATCACTGCTCTAGAGGAGATCTTCATGGAGGAATGGGCCAAAATACCAGCAACAGTGTGTGAAAACCTTGTGAAGACTTACAGAAAACGTTTGACCTCTGTCATTGCCAACAAAGGGTATATAACAAAGTATTGAGCTGAACTTTTGTTATTGACTTATTTTCCACCATAATTTGCAAATAAATTCTTTAAAAATCAGACAATGTGATTCTCTGGATTTTTTTTTCTCATTTTGTCTCTCATAGTTGAAGTGTACCTATGATGAAAATTACAGGCCTCTCTCATCTTTTTAAGTGGGAGAACTTGCACAATTGGTGATGACTAAATACTTTTTTGCCCCACTGTATGGTCAAAAAGTTTTTGGTTGGAAACGATGTACGACGGCGTATTAGGGGCAGAGCTGCAGCGAGAACAAAAAACAATTCTCAGAATTTCCAAGTTGTACATTTACAAGAAAAAAAACATAGATATTCATAATGTCTTTTCTTCTCACTTTTCGTTACTGTAGTCGCTCTTTCACGTTTCATTCGCACACTCACATTCTCCATTTTTCTCTCCTGTTTCAAATTTGTATCCCACAATGCCTTGCGTGAATGGGGAAAGCCCACCACGTGATGCATGACTTAGAATCTTGTATTGGGTCAGGGCCGTTGACAGCTTTGGCTGGGCCCGGGACAAAATAATCTGAGTGGGCCCCCCCCAAAATAATCTGAGTGCCCCCCCCACACACACACACACATACGCGCGCGCGCACATCGCCACACAGCAACCACCCACACCCAACCCCTCTTTTCACAGTCTCCATTCACTCCAACCCTTAAATAACAGGTATTCCAAGCCCATTATAACAGTCAACCATTTTATTTCAACATTTCAACATATTTACAGTTTGAACATTTCCTTAGTCTGCAACTATTCAGGTGCGAAATGCAATGCGCCGGACTTTTGCTGTGGCAAAGTCGTCAATAAGGTCATTGAAGTCCAGCTTCTTTGCAAGTTCGCGCTCTATAGAGTGCATAGCCAGCCCATTGAGCCTCTCCTGTGACATGTTTGAGCGCAGGTAGTTGATAAACCAAAATGATTGTTTACGGGATGGAACTGGGCCTCAATGAGAACGGAGTTATGGCTTTCCCAAAATCTGAACATAGAAGCATCACCACTAGTGATGTGTACAGTGAGTTTTTCAGTGTATTTTTTTGTCTTGTTTTTCATAAACGTCCTTTCCGTACTCAATTTAGAATGTTACAAAAAAAATGGACACCCTCCCAACCACGTAACATTAGCCTATCTGACCTGGGGGCTGACACGTTTATTACGGATAAACCAAAAGGATTACAACATTCCCTGGATATAGAACTGGACCGAGAAGATTTCAAAATCTTAACGTGTAAGCAACAACAATAAAACAGAGGTTGTTTAATTCATTTAGGGCTTATTAGGCTACTTTCATTAATTGCGCTTTTCATACAGGCCTATCATTTTTCACTTGAGCAAGGGAATTGTTTGAAGAGTATCCAGTGTAAGTGAAAGTTTAATGTTTTGCAACAGGCTAACCTCAAAACACCCCTGTAGCTTTCCCTAGGTGTGGGTGGAGCACAGAGGACGGCAGGACAGAGATCAGGTTCAACAAATAGTTTTATTGTTCCACTTTTCAGGGGACACAATAGGTTTGACGCAGACACACGCACACACACACATCAGGTGTCTGGTTCGGGAGAGATCTCCTCTGCTCTCGCTCTCCCTCCCTAAATAGGGCGCGGTCCCTGGGAAGACACACAAACACAGGTTAATTGCTCTCAGGTGAAGTGAATCTGCCACTTACCTTCCCTGACTCCGCCCTCCTGTCACAGACCGGTGCTTGACCACGCCCCCGCTGCCACATACCCCCACCGCCCGACTCAGGCCGGGCAGCCGTCCGGCCCGCAGCCGACTCCCCCCCCCCCTTGACGGGAGAGGAAGTCCGCCACGACCATCTGCGCCCCCGGCCTGTGGACCACCTTGAAATTAAAGGGTTGGAGCGCCAGATACCAACGGGTGATCCGCGCGTTGGCATCTTTCATGCGGTGGAGCCACTGGAGGGGCGCGTGGTCCGAACAGAGGGTGAAAGAGCGCCCCAGCAGGTAGTACCGGAGGGCGAGGACCGCCCATTTGATCGCCAGGCACTCCTTCTCAATCGTGCTGTAGCGCCCCTCACGCACTGACAGCTTCCGGCTGATGTATAGGACCGGGCGATCCTCCCCCTCCACCTGCTGGGACAAAACGGCCCCCAGCCCTCTGTCCGACGCATCCGTCTGTAACATAAAAGGGAGAGAGAAGTCAGGGGAGTGTAAAAGTGGCCCCCCACACAGTGCAGCCTTTACCTCAGAGAAAGCCCGCTGGCACTGCTCCGTCCACTGGACCGGATCTGGCGCCCCCTTTTTAGTGAGGTCAGTCAGCGGGCTGGTGACGTCCGAATAATTAGGTATAAACCTACGATAGTAGCCAGCCAGCCCCAGGAACTGTCTCACCCCCTTTTTGGTCTTGGGCCTCGGGCAGGCCGCAATCGCTGCTGTCTTATTAATTTGGGGACGCACCTGCCCGTTGCCCAAGTGGAAGCCCAGATACCGTACTTCCACCCGCCCAATCGCACACTTCTTTGGGTTGGCCGTGAGTCCCGCCCGTCTCAGCGACCTAAGGACGGCCCTTAGGTGTTGCAGGTGCCGCTGCCAGTCGTTACTATAAACGATAATGTCGTCCAGGTAGGCGGCCGCATAGGTGGCGTGGGGCCGGAGGACCCGGTCCATCAGCCGCTGAAACGTAGCGGGCGCCCCAAACAGCCCAAACGGAAGTGTGACGAACTGGTGTAAGCCGAACGGTGTGGAAAAGGCCGTTTTCTCCCGGGATAATGGAGTCAAGGGGATCTGCCAATATCCCTTCGTTAAATCCAGTGTCGAGTAAAAGCGAGCCGTGCCTAGTCGATCGAGCAGCTCATCAATACGAGGCATTGGGTACGCATCGAATTTAGACACCGCGTTGACTTTTCTATAGTCCACACAGAACCGGACTGAGCCGTCGGCCTTGGGAACCAAGACCACCGGGCTGCTCCAGTCGCTGTGGGACTCCTCGACGATGCCCATTTCGAGCATGGCCTGAAGTTCTTCCCGAACCACCTTTTTTTTGTGTTCGGGTAGTCTATAAGGGCAGCTACGCACTACCACCCCCGGGGGTGTCTCTATGTGGTGTTCTATGAGGTTAGTGCGACCGGGCAGGGGCGAGAACACATCCGAAAACTCGGCCTGCAACTGGGCGACCTCCGTGAGTTGGGTCGGGGAGAGGTGGTCTCCACAGGGGACCGGAGAGGTACGTGATGCCAAATTCCCTTTTTGAACCTCCGGCCCCAGCTCCGCCTTCTCCGGAACTACCGACACCAACGCCACGGGGACCTCCTCGTTCCAGAGTTTGAGCAGATTGAGGTGGTAAATCTGTAGCGCCCCACCCCTGTCTGTTCGCCTCACCTCATAGTCGACGTCCCCGACTCGCCGTGTGACCTCAAAGGGTCCTTGCCACTTGGCGATTAATTTGGAGCTCGACGTGGGCAAGAGTACGAGTACTTTATCTCCCGGTGTGAACTCTCTAAGGCGCGTACCCTTGTTGTACAGGCGGGCTTGCCGTTCCTGGGCCCGCCGCAAATTCTCCTGAGTTAGGTGGGTGAGCGTGTGGAGTTTTGCGCGCAGGTCCATAACGTACTGAATTTCATTCTTACTTTGTGAAGGTCCCTCCTCCCAATTTTCCCGCAGCACGTCCAGGATGCCGCGCGGCTTACGCCCATATAATAATTCGAACGGGGAGAACCCCGTGGAGGCTTGAGGGACCTCTCGCACTGAGAACAGCAAGGGTTCGAGCCACTTATCCCAATTACGTGCGTCCTCACTTACGAATTTTTTTGAGGGTGCGGTTGAACCGTTCTACTAAACCGTCCGTTTGTGGGTGATATACACTGGTGCGGATCGGCTTAATCCCCAATAACCCATACAGTTCGCGTAGTGTTCGTGACATAAACGTAGTGCCTTGATCAGTCAGAATCTCTTTCGGGATTCCAACTCGGGAGATGACGCGGAAGAGTGCCTCTGCAATACTGCGTGCTGAGATATTGCGCAGAGGCACTGCTTCCGGGTATCGCGTTGCATAGTCCACTAGAACTAATATAAAGCGGTACCCTCGTGCTGACCGATCTAATGGCCCGACGAGATCCATCCCAATTCTTTCAAACGGGGTCTCGATTAACGGTAGAGGGCGCAATGGCGCTTTTGGAATGGCCGCTGGATTTACTAACTGGCATTCGCGGCATGCCGTACACCACCTACGGACATCGCCGCGAATCCCCGGCCAATAGAATCGGGCCATTATTCGGGCTAGTGTTTTATCCTGCCCTAAGTGTCCAGCCATGGGATTAAAGTGAGCCGCCTGGAATACCAATTCCCGGCGGCTCTTTGGAATCAAAAGCTGCGTGACTCGCTCTTTAGTTTGAGTGTCCTGCGTCACTCGGTATAATCTATCCTTCATAATCGCGAAGTAGGGGAAGGACGGGGTGGCGTTCGGCGGGAGCGTTTGACCATCGATTACTCTCACTTGGTCAAACGCATGCCGCAGAGTCTCGTCTCGCGACTGCTCTAATGGGAAATCCGCGAGGGATTCCCCAATAGAGAGAGGAGGAGCCGGTGGCTCCTCACCCTGACGCGGAGATGACGTAGACGGCTCCGCGACAGCTGCTCCCGCCAAAACGACACCGGGACCTCCCCCTGTCAACTGGCAGGACCCACTCTCTACTAGGCGCGTCATTAAACCCCGAAATCCCAGCCAATCCGTCCCCAAAATTAACGAGTGGGTAAGGCGAGGATTAACCGCCGCCTTCACTATAAATTTTTCCCCTCTGAAAATAATATGGACCGACACCAAAGGGTAGCTGTGAACATCCCCGTGCACACACAAAACCTTCACCCCTTGTGCTCCCCCCAATGCCTCGTTTTGAACCAGGCTTTGGCGAATTGAGGTCTGATTACAACCAGAATCCACCAATGCCTGATATGTAGCCCCTTGGATACTCACCGGTATGCGATACGCTCCGGCCCGATCGAGGGCGGCCTCTGGCGCGTCGGGGATCCGAACCACCGCGCCCACTTCCATTGCTGTGCACTGCTGTTGAAGGTGGTCCGGTTCCCCGCAGCGCCAGCAAACCGGCCCAGGCTTCCCCTCTGCACCGGTGCTCTGGGGCTCACTCACCTGAGGTGGGGGAGAGACAGACACAGAAGGGAGAAACGGGAGGGCACCGCGGGTGCGGCGGGCCGGCAGGGGTGGTGCCGGCCCCCGCCTCCGCGGTGGGGGAATGGGGCGAGGACGGGACACAGAAGGAGGGGAGAGAGAGAGAGAAAGAGAAGAGGAGAGAAGAGATGTCGACATCTGCTGTCCTGCCGCCGAGACAGCCGCCAGATGATCCTCCGCCAGCTCGACTGCCTGATCCAGCGACGCCGGGCGGTGGCACTGGACCCACTCCGCGGCTCCTGCTGGTAAGCGGGCGATGAACTGTTCCAGTACCACCTGATCGACGATTCCCTCGGCGTCGCGATCTTCGGCCCTCAGCCACCGCCAGCAGGCGTCCCGGAGCTGCTGGCCGAACGCGAACGGGCTGCCGACTTCCTCCATCCGCAGCGCGCGGAAGCGCTGGCGCTGCTGCTCCGGCGTGCGCCCCACGCGCTGAAGGACAGCCCGGCGAAGGTCGGCGTAGGCCAGCCGGCGATCGGCGGGGAGCTGTAGTGCAGCCAGCTGCGCCTCTCCCGTCAGGAGGGGGAGGAGGCGCGCCGCGCGCTGCTCCATCGGCCACCCCGAGGCTTCAGCGACCTGCTCGAATAACGTGAAGAAAGCCTCGGGGTCATCCTGCGGGCCCATCTTAGTTAAGGTGAAGGGAGACGGGCCCGCGGCCGGAGCGCTGGTGGGCCCCGCCGACGCGAGGAGACGCCGGAACGCCTTGCGATCTTCTTGCTGGGCCAGCACCAGGGCATCGAAGCGCCGCTCTTGTTCCTTTCGGAGGGTGACGAGCGCCTGGTGCTGGCTTTGCTGAGCCGTGGCGAGGGCGTGGACCAGGTCGGTGAACGGGGAGGATTCCATGGGGCTGCTGGGTTGGTGCTCCATTTCCTGGGTTCCGGCCCCACTGTAGCTTTCCCTAGGTGTGGGTGGAGCACAGAGGACGGCAGGACAGAGATCAGGTTCAACAAATGGTTTTATTGTTCCACTTTTCAGGGGACACAATAGGTTTGACGCAGACACACGCACACACACACATCAGGTGTCTGGTTCGGGAGAGATCTCCTCTGCTCTCGCTCTCCCTCCCTAAATAGGGCGCGGTCCCTGGGAAGACACACAAACACAGGTTAATTGCTCTCAGGTGAAGTGAATCTGCCACTTACCTTCCCTGACTCCGCCCTCCTGTCACAGACCGGTGCTTGACCACGCCCCCGCTGCCACAACCCCATTTATAGCCCATTCGTTACATTAAACTCTATCTAGCTGGCAATTTCACATGCCGTCGTATCTACACGGGATGATTTCCAACAAAATAAGGTTTAATTAACAAGAGGCAGCGTTCCACGGGCTTTCAGCTAACCGGAGTCCAGCTCAGCGCAGCTCAGCAAGCGTGCCTAAAACATTTGGATATGATTGCCACATACATATACACATACAAACAGCCACTCAAATCTCCACTGCCAAGCCTCTATCTCTCCAACGCCAGATCCATGTAAACAACACGGACGATTTGGAATTATCTTATTCTATTCTATAATCGGCTGGTCAGTGCTATACTCAATACTTAAGTGACTTACCCATCCAGTGAGGATTATTTTGTTTACAAGATGCCACATCTGAGTCGCTGACAAATCCTGAATTTCTGTAAAGATAACTGTGCAGAGGTTTATAAGCAGGCAGTGCTTCACCACTGAACAGCGAGGGAAAGTTAATGAGGTAATTATACACGTCCGGGTATTCCGCTGGCAGTTCAAAATCCGGTCGTGAAAACTCCGTCCGGTAAGCCATAAGGGTCACTAATCTGTAGATCGTTTATTTTAGACATATGTCTAGTTATCTGTTCATTAGAAAAATGAGCCGTGTAGTCCGTCGGTTGAAATTGATCCATTCTGTACACGAGTGCAGCAGTATTCAGCGGTGTTTTTGACTGACAAGATGGCGGTTGTGTACTTTCCGGTCACGTGACTGCAAGATCTCTATAGTGTCGTGTTATTTGGCGCCTTAATCAAAGACCAAACCATTTCTGCATTAGGGGTGGTACGTGGGTTCTTGAATCTATTTTCGAAGACAATAAAGGCAAAAGAACCAGAAATCATTCATTGAATGCAAATATAGCACATTTTTCTCCCCCAAATCAACACATTTTGAAATGAAACAGAATGATTAATGGCATCTTCATGAGGGACCAGTTCTGGGCCCCCCCTCATGCCTGGGCCCGGGACAAAATACCCGGTTGTCCCCCCCTGTCGACGGCCCTGTATTGGGTCATGGTGAAGCAGAAAAAAATAGCGGAGAGTTGAGGGCCACGTGGAGATAAATTAATTAATTGTTCTATTTTTAAAAGACGAATAAAATCGGAAGTCCGTGATTTGAATTCAGTAGCTCCCGGTCCACGAAACAAAAATAATTGGGTGTCGGGGAAAATTCTTTTTATGACCTACACTTGAAAAATCTGAAAGGCAATCTAGCTTTAATGGGAAATAAAAAGCAGGTGTTTGTAGTTGTAGTTCTATGCAAATTGTGGCTCTTGCTGACATGATGTCAGTGGCATCACCATTAACTAGGATCTAGTGTAAAATTGAAAAATTTCCTGAATATTCAGAATGCTCATTGAATCTTTACAAGGTTATGAGTAAGTACTAATGTATTCCTTCATCTAACGACATAACTGCAAATAAGTTTTAATACCGCACGTAATTATAAATTTGATAGATCAGAGAAAGAGAGCGTCCATTGAATGAATTCTAAAAGCTTTCCAAATGGCTTTTGTAGCTCTTTTGTGTCTGGGCCAATAACTCAGGAAATGGTCATGATTAAAATCCGGCTCACGTTTCTTCCCACTCTGATTCTTGATGTTAAAATTGCACCATCTCAATAACTACAGAAGGATGCCTTGTTATGTCTTAATAAAATATTAAATCATTTTAAACAAATATTGTTTATTCAGTCATTGTGACTAAGCGGGTCCAGGAGTAAATAATAGTCTGAACAATGGTGCCAAGGATTTGAAAGGATTGAGAGTTTTAATCATTTAGCAGAAGAAAAAAGTGTTTCGCTAATCATCAAGAGATCACAAGTTCCTGATGGAATCCTGATACTAACACAGCCGTCTGTGGCTGAGAGAGCAAAATCGGCTGTGTTCTCTGTGGGGGGTGGAGGGTGCTGTTACTCTCTGCCCTGTCAATCAAAGCAACACTAACCAATGATTGGTATCTGTGAGCTGGTGTATGCAGAAGAGTGCAGTTCTCTGAGAGTGTTCGCTGCCCAGTGGTGTACTGTATGAGTAGCAGTTTGAAAACATGTGACGGCGAGCATGTGCTCGCCTTCACCCTCCCTAGTTGGTCGCTGTCATTTGACCAAATTAGGAGGGAAAAAAATCTTTCAAACAAAACCCAGATAAATAAACGGATTGCGTTGTACGTGGCTTCCTACAGACTCCAGAATATTTTCTGATTTAAATTATAAATACTGTCAATGAGGGCGGCACAGTGGTGTAGTGGTTAGCGCTGTCGCCTCACAGCAAGAAGGTCCGGGTTCGAGCCCCGTGGCCGGTGAGGGCCTTTCTGTGTGGAGTTTGCATGTTCTCCCCGTGTCCGCGTGGGTTTCCTCCGGGTGCTCCGGTTTCCCCCACAGTCCAAAGACATGCAGGTTAGGTTAACTGGTGACTCTAAATTGAGCGTAGGTGTGAATGTGAGTGTGAATGGTTGTCTGTGTCTATGTGTCAGCCCTGTGATGACCTGGCGACTTGTCCAGGGTGAACCCCGCCTTTCGCCCGTAGTCAGCTGGGATAGGCTCCAGCTTGCCTGCGACCCTGTAGAACAGGATAAAGCGGCTACAGATAATGAGATGAGATACTGTCAATGATGTAATAGGATAACAATCAATGATGGGGTGGTGTAATGAAGCAGGGTTAGTTATCAACTGTTATCAGAGCTGATAATTAATTTATATACAGTACCAGTCAAAAGTTTGGAAACACCTTCAAATTCGATGTTTTTATTTTTTAATTTTTTTCCCTACATTGTAGAACAATACTGAACTCATCAAAACTATGAAATAACATATGGAATTATATGGTAAACAAAAAAGTGTTAAAAAAAAAGACGTTTCATCTTTTGGATTCTTCAGAGTCGTCACTATTTACCTTGATAACAGCTTTGCACACTATTGGCATTATCTGAACCAGCTTCATGAGGGAGTCACCTGGAATGCTTCTCAATTAACAGGTGTGTCTTGTCAAAAATGGAATTTCTTGCCTTCTTAATGCATTTGACACCGTCAACCAGTAAAGAGTAAATAATAAAAATACAGTAAATAGCCCTGTTCGACAACTGTAGTAATCCATATTATGTCAAGAACTGGTCAACTAAGTAAAGAGAAATAACAGTCAGTCATTACTTTAAGACACGAAATGCCTTTTAGTTAATTAAAATAAAGAAAAAACATCGAATTTGAAGGTGTTTCCAAATTTTTGACTGGTACTATATATATAATTATTATTATTATTTTCACAGTTATTCCATGAAATTGAGTTGTACATGACCTGATAGCCGATCAGGCACATAGCATCGAGTTGTCTATCAGCCATGTATGACGAGAATGAGTGGAATAACTGTTTTATTCTATCCACATTCGCTGGATTTTGATAAAGCAGAGCATTTTTATTTTTATTTTTTGCCAATTCAGTAAATAAAAACTTTATCCAAAACATCCGACAAAACCATTTCCCCTTAGAATGTAAGTGAACCAGTGAAATGAAAGTAGCGTTTTGTGAAAAGTGAGATAATAATAATAATAATAATAATAATAATAATTTTTTTAAAAAGAAAAAGATACGTTCTTACCATGAAATACTTTTATTCCATATGTTGTTGCTTTTTTGCATTTTTTTGTGGTTTTGTTTTCAAGTAGTTTTTATTTCATCATTGGTTGGTTCAGCAACATGGTTTGTTTATCTCTACTCATGGTATATGAGCTGATATCCTCGTAGTAGAGTAGCCAATCAGAGCGCACGATTGCTCATATCCAGTGAATGTGGATAGAATATGAAAACAGCTAGTTCCTGTTATCCCTTATGGTATGGCAGGTATAAACAATCATTCCATCTGTAAAGATGAAAAAAAAAAAACCACAGCTTTGTGACTGAGAAATTGAAAAGCTGTCTCTCCTGAAAACCTGCCAATGGTGGAAAACTTACTGACTCCTACAAAGGGCTGGAAATAAACATTCCATTACAGAAAGGTGTACCATATTGTTAGGTTAGTGCCAGTAACAGTGCAGGATCACAGCACCCATCAGCTACTACCACTGAACACGTGTTCACATCACACACCAAGTCATATGACCATCACGGACACTTGAATCACCTTTATACACAATGAGCACTTGTATTGTTGTTTATTGTCCCATCTATGCCATGTTTATGTTGATTCCATGCTTGTGATTCCATATGTAGTTATGTTGCAAAGCCCTAGTCCTTGTTCTTGGGTGTTTTGCAATTCATAAAAGACCCTGCATCCATTTTCAAGCCATCCATAAGACATATCTATCTATCTATCTATCTATCTATCTATCTATCTATCTATCTATCTATCTATCTATCTATTGATCGATGCCCCTTTTTCATTTCTTTATTACCTCACCCGCGACGGAGTAAGTGGGGTGAGGTAATCAGTGCGGTTTGTGTGTCTGCTGTTAACAATCTAGCATCTAGACGGTTGCACTGATTGACTTCAAATTTTCAGGGTAGATGGGCAATGGTCCATAGATTACCTGATTAAATTTTGGGGTAATCGGGTCAAGGTGAAGGTCAAGGTCACCAGAAAGGTCAAGCTTTCAGTCAAAATAACATATTTTCCATTATAACTCAAAAACGTTTGCCGATAGACAGATGTTTACTATTATGAGCATATACCATAGGAACTCCCATATGGCCTTTCATTTGGTACCATGATCTTTAACCTTGAGTGACTCTGAAAGGTCAAACTCTCAAGGTCACAGATTTTCAGAAAACTATACCTTGAAAATGGTTGATGGTAGACAGATATTTACCATCATCAACTTATAGGAAGTGCCATATGGGCTTTCATTTGGCACTGTGATCTTTGACCTTGAGTGACTTTGAAATGTCAAACTCAAGGTAATGGATTTTCATAGGACTATAACCTGACAGCTGATGATTGAGAAATATTACCATCATCAACATATAGGTATAAAATACAGTGGCATGCAAAAGTTTGGGCACCCTTACTGAAAATGTCTGTTACTGTGAATAGTTAAGTGAGCAGAAGACAAACTGATCACCAAAAGGCATAAAGGTAAAGACGACACATTTTTCTCAGTGTTTTCTGCAAGATTTGTGTATTATTTTTGTTTTGTACAATTGGAGAGTGAAAAAAGAAAAGGAACACCATGTGAAAGTTTGGGCACCCCAATACATTTGAGTTCTCAGGTAACTTTTACCAAGCTTCCAGACCTTAATTAGCTTATTGAGCTGTGGCTTGTTCAAATTCTTCGTTAGGAAAGGTCAGATGATGCAGATTTCAAAGCTGTATAAATTCTCTGACTCCTCAAACTTGTCCCTAAAATCAACAGCCATGGGCTCCTCTCAGCAACTCCCTCGCATTCTGAATAATAAAATAATTGATGCTCACAAAGCAGGAGAAGGCTACAAGAACATAGCAAAGTGTTTTCAGGTAGCTGTTTCCTCAGATTGTAATGTTTTTAAGAAATGGCAGTTAACAGAAACAGTGGAGATCAAGGTGAGGTCTGGAAGATGAAGAAAACTTTCTGAAAGAACTGCTTGTTGGATTGCTAGAAAGGCAAATAAAAACCCCTGTTTGACTGAAAAAGACCTTCAGAAAGATTTAGCAGACCCTGGAGTGGTGGTGCACTGTTCTACTATGCAGCGACACCTGAACAAATATGACCTGCATGGGAGAGTCATCAGAAGAAAACCGTTCCTGTGTCCTAGCCACAAAATTCAGTGTCTGAAGTTTGCAAATGAACATCTAAGCAAGCCTGATGCATTTTGGAAATGAGTCCTGTGGACTGATGAAATCAAAATAGAACTTTTTGGCCACAATGTGCAAAGGTATGTTTGGAGAAAAAAGGGTGCCAAATTCCAGGAAAAGAACACCTCTCCAACTCTGAAGCATGGGTGTGGATCGATCATCCTTTGGGGTTGGTTGCAGCCAGTGGCACAGGGCACATTTCATTGGTCGAGGGAAGCATGGATTCGAATAAATACCAGCAAACTCTGGAAGCAAACATCACACCATCTGTAAAAAAGTTGAAGTTAAAAAGAGGATGGGTCCTACAATAAGACGATGATCCAAAACACACCTCAAAATCTACAATGGAATACCTGAAGAGGCACAAGCTGAAGGTTTTGCCCTGGCTCTCACAGTCCCCTGACCTAAACATCATTGAAAATCTGTGGATAGATCTCAAAAGAGCAGTGCATGCAAGACAGCCCAAGAAACTTGTCGAACTGGAAGTTCAACAAAAAGTGTTTACAAGCTGTGATACTTGCCAAAGCGGGTGTTACTAGGTACTAACCATGCAGGGTGCCCAAACTTTTGCTTTGGGCCCTTTTCCTTTTTTGTCATTTTGAAAATGTAAAAGATGAAAATTAAAAAAAAAAATGTTTTTGCTTAAAATATAAAGGGAATGAGTCATCTTTAACTTTATGCCTTTTGGAGATCATTTCATCTTCAACTTGCTTAACTGTTCACAGTAACAGCAATTTTGACCGGGGTGCCCAAACTTTTGCATACCACTGTAAGTGCTGCCAGGCGAGGTTTGTTTTGCCTGGCAACACTTGTTATTAGTCTTGGATGATTTGCAGCATCCACCATACAAGTTGCTATGAGAGCTGTTTCTGAAGAAAACAGAATTGTTTTGAAAAATACATTAAGATTGCGAATTGAATTATCCCTGTCACTTCAGTCAGAGCAGCTGTTTATTCATGATTCAAATTATTAAAATTAATCCACACCTTCTAACCAATCAGATTAAAGATAGTATAAAACATAATACTGGCCCCTAATTGAGACAGGACATTCTGAGAACAACGTCTACATCTGAAGGCACATCTAAGGTCCTTTTCCTGATGAGGATGTTGCTGGTCTGTTAGAATTAAGAATTAGGCCAGGAAAAGTGGAGGCCATGCTTTGAACCAGTCACATACTCCACCAGTGATGTCTCAAATGGGAGGACTGATAATAGCTTTGGTGGCAGTGTGCACCATGAAAAGTGGTGAGCAGTAGGGAGCACAGCCAGATGATGAATATGATGAATGGTGCCAGCCCAGGCTGAAATGGCGTGGGAGTTGCTTTCATGTCAGTATTTTTCTTCTTCTTCTTCTTCACAATGAGATTTTCCACATAGTCCCAGTACTGTTAGTTGGACTGTATTTGGGGTGAAGGGGTGATCTGTCTTCTGAGGAAACTGGCAAATGGAACAATTGCTAGAGCTTGTGTGGCTTGACATTGTAATTAAGACACAAGCAAATGTGCCCTCACCTTTTCACCATAAGCTGAGTGAAGAACCAACCACCTGTACTATGTTCTCTAAAATATTTTCCATCTTTTGATTTTTTTACACAGTGATATATATATACACACAGTGCCTTGCACAAGTATTCATCCCCCTTGGTGTTTGTCCTGTTTTGTTGCATTACAAGCTGAAATTAAAATGGATTTTTGGGGGTTAGCACGATTTGATTTACACAACATGCCTACAACTTTAAAGGTGCACTTTTTTTTTTTTTATTGTGACACAAACAATAATTAAGATGAAAAAAAACAGAAATCTGGAGTGTGTATAGGTATTCACCCCCAAGTCAATACTTTATAGAGCCACCTTTTGCGACAATTACCGCTGCAAGTGTCTTGGGGTATATCTCTATTAGCTTAGCACATCTAGCCACTGGGATTTTTGCCCATTCCTCAAGGCAAAACTGCTCCAACTCCTTCAAGTTAGATGGGTTGCGTTGGTGTACAGCAATCTTCAAGTTATGCCACACACAGATTCTCAATTGGATTGAGGTCTGGGCTTTGATTAGGCCATTCCAAGACATTTAAATGTTTCCCTTTAAACCACCCCAGTGTAGCTTTAGCAGTATGTTTAGCATCATTGTCCTGCTGGAACGTGAACCTTCGTCCCAGTCTCAAACCTCTGGCCGACTCAAACAGGTTTTCCTCCAGAATTGCCCTGTATTTAGTGCCATCCATCGTTCCTTCAGTCCTGACCAGCTTTCCTGTCCCTGCAGATGAAAAACATCCCCACAGCATGATGCTGCCACCACCATGCTTCACTATAGAAATGGTGTTCTCAGGGTGTTGGGTTTGCACCACACGTGGCATTTCCCATGATGGCCAACAAAGTTCAATTTTTGTCTCATTTGACCAGAGAATCTTCTTCCATATGTTTGGGGAGTCTGCCACATGCTGTTGGGCAAACTCCAAACGTGATTTTTTTAAGCAATGACTTTTTTCTGGCCACTCTTCCATAAAGCCCCGCCCACTCTGCAGAGTGTATGGCTTAAAGTGGTCCTATGGACAGATACTCCCATCTCTGCTGTGGATCTTTGCAGCTCCTTCAGTGTTATCTTTGGTGTCTTTGTTGCATCTCTGATTAATGCCCTCCTTGCACGTCTGTGAGTTTTGGTGGGCGGGGCCTTCTCTTGTCAGGTTTGTAGTGGTGCCATATTATTTCCATTTTACTATAATGGATTTAATGGAGCTCTGGGGGATATTCAAAGTTTGGGATATTTTTTATAACCCAACCCTGATCTATACTTCTCCACAACTTTGTCTCTGACCTGTTTGGAGGCTCCTTGGTTTTCATGTTGCTTGCTTAGTCGTGTTACAGACTCAGGGTCCTTCCAGAACAGTTTGATTTCTACAGACATCATGTGACAGATCATGTGACACTTTGATTGCACACAGGTGGATCTTAATCAACTAATTATGTGACTTTTGAAGTGAATTGATTGGACCAGCTCTTATTTAGGGGGTTCATATAAAAGGGGGTGAATACTTATGCACACTCCAGATTTCTGTTTTTTTCATCTTAATTATTGTTTGTTTCACAGTTTAAAAAAAAAATAAATAAATAAAATGTTCACCTTTAAAGTGGTCGGCATGTTGTGTAAATCAAATGGTGCTAACCCTCCAAAATCCATTTTAATTCCAGCTTGTAATGCAACAAAACAGGACAAACACCAAGGGGGATGAATACTTTTGCAAGGCACTGTATATTTGTACTTGGATAAAGTGTTCATCAGAGAGTGTCAGGCAATATCTATCTTAGTAGATAATGTTATTAAAGGTTATTAAAGGTTACATACTAAAAATGAATCCTTGTTTTTTGATTCATACCTTTATTAGGGCTTATATGTAAAAATAATCAGGAAATATTTTCATTTTCTTTTCAGCTAATGGAGAATTCCCACCAGTGGCTCCTACAAGTGTAACACCGGCGCACTTCAGACCGACACAGCACGTTACGCCCATGGCACCATTAGATGAAGGTATGCTGACCCTCCCTCCCATGTCTGCAGACAGTGAGTCTCATCTTCTTCACTATGGACTCAGTGTTGGAAACTTACTTCAGTACTTGGACTCGGAATGTTCTGTATTAAGACTCGTCTTACAGTTATACTGAACATAAATTTCTGGGCAGACAAATCAGGGGTGGGTTTCCCAAAGCATCGTAGCACAAGGATCACTGTTAAATGGTACAGTGAGCATCACAATGAACATATCCTAGTTAAGATGCTCTTAGCGTTAAGAGGCTTATGAGAAACCCACTGGACAATCGCCTTCAAGGAAAAATATTTTCCTTTCAACACACACAGACACAGACATTTTACATACACATTCACTGTGAGCAATGAACAATATCGCATGCTCTGATTGGCTACTCTACTACTAGGATATCAGCTCATATACCATGAGTAGAGAAAAAACAAACCAAATGGCAGAGCATGTTGCTGAATCAACCCAGGACAAAATAAAAAACTCTACTTGAAAACAAAACCTGCCGAAATACAAAAAAAGACAACAAAATATGGAATAAAAGTATTTCATGGTAAGAATATATCCTTTTTATTTTTCAAGGATTATTATTATCGCGTTTTTTTACAAATTGCTCCTGTCATTTCACCAGTTTGTTTACATTCTAAGGGGAAATGATTTTGTCAGATGTTTTGTGTAAAGTTTTTATTTATCAAATTCGCAAAAAAAAGCTCTGTTTCTCAAAATCCAGTGAATGTGGATAGAATAAAACAGTTATTCCACTCAATCCCGTCGTACATGGATTATAGACAACTCAGTGCTACGCGCCTCGTCAACTATCAGCTCATGTACGACTCGATTTCGTGGAATAATTGTTTTATTTATATATATATATATATATATATATATATATACAGTAGACCCCCGCCTATTCGCGGTTCAGTATTCGCGAATTCACATATTCGCGGGATTTTATATAGAACATATCTCCTATACATTCGCGGAAATCTCAGCGATTCGTGGTCATTTGCGGTGAACATATCGAACGTTTACGCACTGCTACATTCTTGGAGCCGAATGGTCGCTCGCTATTGGCTGAAGTTTGAATGGCGGGCTGCTGCTCATTGACTGATACGAATGAACGCATTGTACAGTACAGTCTCGCGGTTCCCGTAGTTCAGACTTGTTTACGTGTTGTGCGTTCTTGGTATTTTTGAATAATTTTACGCCCTACAATGGCTCCTAAACGCTCTGCATCTTCTAAGGCTCCTGCCAAGGAACCTAAGCGCCAGAAGAAGGTAATGACGCTGCAGGAGAAGGTAGGACTTCTCGATATGCTTCTCAATAGACATCAAAATAAGCATTTGTGAGCAGTTTTATGGGGGGGGGGTTACAAGTATTCACGATTTTGGCTTATTCGCGGCCATGTTCGGTCCCTAACCCTCGCGAATACTGAGGGCTTACTGTATATATATATATATTCCATTTAGATGAAGAAGTGAGACTTTCGAACTCTAGCTAGCTCACATTGATTTGTACATTCCTGTTAAAGGTGTCCCTTCTTCCTTTTCATCTTGAGATTTCATATTTTAAGTCAAAATTTATGTTCCTTATATTTGCTGGCCGCTGATGGATATCCACTGATGATGTCACTAACATTACCTTAGTAACCAATAAAGACATAAGACTTGTGCCTTGAACAGGCTGTGCAAAAGGGGCTATAGTCACTCTTGGAATGTCACTCAACAAATCCAATTAGTGGATGGGAATTAACTGTTGTATAATATGTTTCCTAATCCGTGTTAATATTCTCCCTGCTGCATTTTGAAAGTTGTAGCTTGTTTGGTATAGGAATAGAGAAGTGCATTACAGTAGTCAAGATGAGGGGCAAAAAGGATAAATATCTTGATATCTTGCAACTGGAGATTGGGGCTTATCTGTGCTATATTGATCATAAAATAACATGCAGTTATAGAAATGTTAGAAATGTCAAAATATCTTTTTTTTTTTTTACTTTTTAACAGTTCTTGTCTGTATGAATTTTTAAATCTGTCTTCAAAAATTCATACAGATCTTTTTTTGTTCTTTGCTTCACTACAAATGACCAGTATTTCTGTCTTGCCTTTGAGACAGAATGGATCACTTACTGAATTATGAAACAGTCCGGTTACAATCCTAGAAAACTGTAATCAGCAATTCTGTCCTCTGAAGCATCAGCATAAGTTTTCGTTTTAGGATTCTTTTTGCATCTCTATGGCCTTGAAATTAGGCAATGCAAGAAATTATCATCTGGTGTACAGCGGATATAAAAAGTGTACACACCCCATTAAAATAATAGGTTTTTCTGATGTAAAAAAAAAAAAGAGACCACGATAAATAATTTCAAAACTTTTCCCACCTTGAATGTGACCTATAACATGTACAATTCAACTAAAAAAAAAAAACCAATCTGTTAGGCGGAAAAACAAAAAAAGTATAATAAGCTGGTTGCATAAGTGTACACACCCTTACATTAATACTTTGTTGAAGCACCTTTTGATTTAATTACAGCATTCAGTCTTTTTGGCTCGGAGTCTATTAGTCTGCCACATCTAGACTTGGCAATATTTGCCCACTCTTCCTTGCAGAAGCGCTCCATATCTGTCAGATTGCGAGGGCGTCTCTTGTGCACAGCCCTCTTCAGGTCACCCCACAGATTTTCAATTGGATTTAGGTCTGGGCTCTGGCTGGGCCGTTCCAAAACTTTTTTGGGGTCACTGTCATGCTGAGAGATGAAATTCCTCTTCATCTTCAGTTTTCTCGCAGACACTTGAAGGTTTTGGGACAAAATTGACTGGTATTTAGAACTGTTCATAATTCCCTCCACCTTGACTAAAGCCCCTGTTCCAGCTGAAGAAAAACAACCCCAAAACATGATGCTGCCACCACCATGCTTCACCGTGGGTATGGTGTTCTTTTGGCAATGCGCGGTGTTGTTTTTGCGCCAAACATACCTTTTGGAATTGTGGCCAAAAAGTTCATCCTTGGTTTCATCAGACCATAACACATTTTCCCACATGCTTTTGGGAGAGTTGATGTATTTTTTTTGCAAAATTTACCCAGGCCTGGATGTTTTTCCTTTGACCCTACCTCATAGTCCAGACATATGGAGAATACGAGAGATTGTTGTTACATGTAGTACACAACCGGTACTTGCCAGAAATTCCTGCAGCTCCTCCCGGCAGCCTCCCTGACCAGTTTTCGTCTTGTCTTTTAATCAATTTTGGAGGGACGTCCAGTTCTCGGTAATGTCACTGTTGTCCCATAGTTTCTCCACTTCTTGATGACTGTCCTCACTGTGCTCCATGGTATATCTAATGCCGTGGAAATGTTTTTGTACCCTTCTCCTGACTGATACCTTTCAACAATGAGATCCCTTTGACGCTTTGTAAGCTCTCTGTGAACCCTGGCTTTTGCTGGACGATGCAACTGAGTAAATGTCTGAACTTTATTTGGGGTTAATCAGTCACTTTAATTGAAGGCAGGTGTGAACCCAAAAAGACTGAATGCTGTAATTAAATCAAAAGGTGCTTCAGCAAAGTATTAGTTTAAGGGTGTGCACACTTAAGCAACCAGCTTATTGTACATTTTTATTTTTTATGTTTTTCCCCTGAACAGATTTGTTTGTTTTTCAATTGAATTCTACAGGTTATAGGTCACATTAAAGGTGGGAAAAGTTTTGAAATTATTTATTGTGGTCTTGTTTTTTTACATCAGAAAAAACGATCATTTTAACGGGGTGTGTACACTTATTATAGCCACTGTACATATTTCCATGTGACTGTAGAATCGCAGTAGACTGCTTCGGCTAGTTGTAAAGTGTTTTCACAGTTATTCTGACCGAACACACATTCATTTTTGGTGCTTCAAGCTTAGAAAATAACAGAATTACTAGTTTTGCTTTTTATTTTGGGAATAAAGGAGTGCAATAGAAAAAGCACAAGTAGCTAAATAGCATTATAAATTTAGTAGTAGTAGTACTATTACTACTACTACTACTACTACTAATAATAATAATAATAATAAAAATAATGAGGTCATCAATTATGGCGTAGCTCACTCTGGCTCCATCTAGTTCAGAAGGAATGATCTAAAGTGGGCCACCTTGCACAATAAATGTTGCAAGCTATATACACTATATCCATCCATCCATCCATCCATCCATTTTCTGCTGCTTATCCAGGTCACGGGGGTAGCAGCCTCCTTAGCAGAGTACCCCAGACTTCCCTCTCCCCAGCCACCTCCACCAGCTCCTCTTGGGGCTGTAATGTAGATGTAATCTCTCCAGCGTGTCCTGGGTTTGCCCCGGGGTCTCCTCTCGGTGGGGCATGCCCAGAGAACCTCCCCTGGGAGGCATCCAGGGGGCATCCTAACAAGGTGCCCGAACCACCTCAACTGACTCCTTTCGATGTGGAGGAGCAGCGGTTCTACTCTGAGTCTCTCCCAAATGACCAAGCTTCTCACCCTGTCTCTAAGGGAGAGCCCAGCCACCTTGCAGAGAAAACTCATTTCGACCGCTTGTATCTGCGATCTCATTCTTTCAGTCACTACCCACAGCTCATGACCATAGGTAAGAATGGGAACATAGATGGATCAGTAAATTGAGAGCTTTGCGTTTTGGCTCAGCTCTCTATCACAACAGACTGGTTTAGCATCCGCATCACTGCTGACGCTGCCCCGATCCATCTGTCCAGCTCTCGCTCCCCCTACGCTCACTCATGAACAAGACCCCAAGATACTTAAACTCCTCCACTTGAGGTAGCAATTCCCCCTGACCCGAAGTAAGCACTCCACCCGTTTCCGGCTGAGCGCCATGGCTACAGACTTGGAGGTGCTGATCCTCATCCCAGCCACTTCACACTTGGCTGCTTGTATATATACACTATATACAAGCGATATACACCCTAGGAATACTGACCTATTTGCCAGAAAGAATCCAAAATGGCGAGGAATTGACTGAGAAGAAGCGATTTTTGTTGAACTGCTTAAGGCATTAAGGCTTAATTAGTCCATAACTTCATTAATAATTGTAATTAAACAAATCTGGGTAGAACTGGTGAAGAATTGAGGGAGAAGTGATTTGTGTGGAAACTGCTCATTTGGGCTTAATTACTCCATATCGTCATTATTAATTGCAATTATGCAAATTTGGGTGGAAGCTATGTGCACCCCAGGCAGACCTACCTTCCTGCCAAAAAGAATCAAAATCGGTGAAGAATTGAGAGAGAAGAAGCGATTTACGTGAAATGTGGACGACGACGGACAGACGATGGACAAGACATGCTGGCATAAACTCGTCACCTGTTGGCCGGATGAGCTAATGTACATAAATACTAAAGGACTTTAAGGAACAAAAAATATATACATTTACTGACATAGGCATAATGCTAAATAAAAAACTAGCAAACTAACAAGTTGTATTATCTTATACACATCGTAAATAAATTGGCTCAGGAGAACCGGTACCTTGTACATTTTTCCGTAGCTATAAACTGCAATAATAGCCATGAACTTTATTGTTGTTTTATCAACACTGCTCTTCACATTTTGTTTTTCAAAGTCAAATATATAAAATACACTGTGGGATGCACCAGGAACACACCTCAGGCTGCATACTTGGAAAATTCATGGCAGTTTCATCACCTGGGCATTTTTGACTTGCAGGAAATATCCGTTTTGTTCCTGCGTAGTCTGTATTGCATTTGGTGAGCAATCAGTGTGAGTAGTGTGCTATAGTTTCAACAGAAGGAATGAGAGGAAAGGAGGTGGTTTGTCAGTGTTTTGATTGCTAAACTGCTTTATTACATTTTACCTCACAGACTGGAGAGAGCTTGAAAAATCTGCCTCTACCTGCCTACTCAACTCCACAATGTTTAACTGAGATTTTCTTCCATATTTCTTTTAAAATGTCACCTAAGGTCTGGGGGAAAATGAGTGAAAGTCATCTCCGTGATACGCTAGACAGATTTATCCCTGTATATAGTTTGAAGATGTCCTTTAGATTCATTTAGCTCCTGGTTAGTGAAGCTGAATGGAAGCACCACACTGCATATTATTTTTTTTTATATCTCTGCAAGTCAGGTCTTTTTTTTTTTTTTTTAATTCTGATTTATAGACTTTGGGCAAGGATTTACTCTCATCCAACTAACTGCATTCATCAGTACTTTTGGCAAGGACCCAGGTGATGTTTGTGACATGGCTCACATGCAATCGCAGTCATAATAAATCTGAATGGGATCCTAATCTGCAATTCGTTAAGACCTGTTAGAGGAAGGCAGCTCAATCAGATACAGTCCCCGGTGGCACAATGTGTTGATGGCAGCCTGCCCAATTAAAAGTGCTTACTAGTTTGACAGGCTACTGGAATGGGAAATGATGTTGCATTTGCTAATTGTGCCTGGAAATCCTGAAATTCAAGAAATGCTTCTGCTTTGTAGGCCAACATGTAATATTTGGTAACTTTCTGTTGGGAGATCACTATGCTAGAAACACCTCATGGATGCACTGGGACGCATCCTCAGTGATGTATCCTGGGGTCCTCGGGTGTTTCGGGTCTCGCAACATCATACACCCTCACCCAGGCGACCCAGCCGGGGTTGATCAAGCCCCGACTTGTGTCCCAGTAGCAGTCCACGGATCACCCCTTTTAATCCAAAGCCACCGTGTGGCTTTCTCTGCGGCTTTGCTTACGGATGCAATGGCCCTCTTCTTAGCTGCTCCTACAATGCCCAAGCGGCTCAGGACTTTGCAGAGGGAGTGCCCTGCAAAACCCCTACAGCCGACTTCTATGGGCTCGTAGAAGGTTCTCCAACCTCTCTCCCTGCACTCCTCCACCAGCTCCTGGTACTTGGCTCTTTTCCTCTCACTGGCCTCCTCAAGACGCTCTTCCCAGGGAACTGTTAGTTCCAGAATGATGAGGTGTTTTGAAGCCTCAGATGTTATCACCACGTCTGGACAGAGAGTTGTTGCTGCCACATGTTGGGGAAACCTCAGCTGCTTTCCCAGGTCGGCCTGCAGCTGCCAGTCATTTGCCGTGTGGAGGAGGCCTGTTGTTATACAGTATGTTGGCGTGCTCGGGGTTTCTCTCCAGCTTTTACGAAGGAGACTGCCTTCTTTGGGGCATGATGGTGCTTGCAGGAGCTGATGGCAGAGGTTAAGCTTTCAGCAACTGCTGAAACACCTGGTCATGGCGCCACCGGTAGCGGCCATCAGCCAGGGCCTTTGGGCAGCAGCTGAGGATTCAACTTCAGGGTAGACTGTTACTAAAATGAATACTATGACAACTGCAATATTTTCACCCATGGTAGCTAGACGGTAAACTTGGGAATTTGGATCTGCACGAGCTTGTTTAAAAACGCTTCTTCAGTGTGCTTTTGTAACATATCAGTCTCAGAGAGACTCCATGCACAGAGGAACTTTAACGCCTAATCCAGGCATACAAAATGAAATCCAGATCAAAGTCGGCGAACAGGAAGTAGTCTGAACAAGAGATATCAGAGTGCAAACAGACCAAAACATTATCCAAAGAACATGATGAAAATGGGGAAAGCAAGCACAGCTAATCAATCAGCGGAATACAAAGGCTTATAACTTACACTACCAGAACGGTTAGCAAGACTTTGCAATGAATGAATATTCACTGCATTTTTAATCATTTTTATATACTTCTGTAGTGATTCTCAGGGTTCTCAGTTATTTGTGAAGAATAGTCAAAGGGACTTTTTTTTTTAAATAGTGGTGGAAATCACAAAGCAAACATTATCGGAAAAATATTATGCTTATTTGTGGGCTCTTATAATTATTAACCTGTTTTATGGGTAACTTATTTGCTTGATTAGTTTAATCCAAACCTCAGCTACTCAGAAACTCAGTTAGTTAAAGCTAGACTGCCTTTCAGATTTTTCAAGTGTAGGCCATAAAAAGAATTTTCCCAACACCCAATTATTTTTGTTTCGTGGCCCGAGAGCTGCTGAATTCAAATCACAGACTTCCAATTTTATTAGCTTTTTATTTTTAACAGAATAATTCATGAATTTAAGGCAATGTGGTCCTAAATTCTCCGCTATTTTTTCCTGCTTCACCATGACCCAATTCAAGATACTACGTCATGCATCACGTGGTCGGCTTTCCCCGTTCGCGCAAGGCATTGTGGGATACAAATTTGAAACAGGAGAGAAAAATGGAGGATGTGAGTGTGTGAATGAAACGTGAAAGACCAACTACAGTAACGGAAAGAAAGCGAGAAGAAAAGATGTGATGTTATATACGAAGGAAAGGAAACGCAGGACCAAACTAATAAATATGGGCGCTCAGCGAGCACCTCGGTGTGATCAGCTGTTCGTTTAGCGACAGAATGATGGAACTGTCAGTGCACGCTCAAAGGGAAACCTGTAGATGGCAGTAATGCAGCACTGTGGATGCCAGCTGCCCTAAAACCCAAAAGAAGAAGAAGAAGAAGGTAAACCTGCGCATGCACACACGGACTTCCTCTGTCTGCTCGACTGCACAAAGCGAGCGATTTCATGCACATTATTTGCTTTAATCCCCTCAAATTAAATAACTTCCCAGCCACAGAATGGCCTGATATTTTGTGAGATATTACAGAAATAAACATACATCACAATCACCACATTTCAGACAGAACTAAATTTCACAGACTTCATTAAATTGATAGGCCATCTACTTTTCGAATAATATTATAAAAATATTAACTTGGACCTCATGTGTTATGCCTGTGGAAAGTTCCCGAATAAAAAAGCTGTATGGCGCGAAGAAATAGATACATAACCAAAATATTAATGTACAAGTTAATGAGAAATTTGTACTGAGGGGGTATGTGGTCTTTCGTTTAAAATTAAAAAGGTCCCTGTCTACAAAAAGATTTTAAAGCACTTGTACAAGAAAATAAGGAAGTGAACCTGAAGTAGAACCAGAGAGGATGATAGAATTCCAGACATGGTGACCTCCGCTGTTGGGGAGGGGAAATCTCGGGTTGGTGTTAGAATTATAGTACAACAAGTCATGTGATAAAGAATTGTGTCAATCTGATTTTGTTCAGTTTATGGTAGGTTTAAGCACTTTATTTATTCCTTAGTTAATGCAATTTATCTCATCTCATTATCTCTAGCCGCTTTATCCTGTTCTACAGGGTCGCAGGCAAGCTGGAGCCTATCCCAGCTGACTACAGGCGAAAGGCGGGGTACACCCTGGACAAGTCACCAGGTCATCACAGGGCTGACACATAGACACAGACAACCATTCACACTCACATTCACACCTACGCTCAATTTAGGCCATGTTTACATTAGACCGTATCTGTCTCATTTTCTTCGCGGATGCACTGTCCGTTTACATTAAAACGCCTGGAAACGCCGGGAAACGGGAATCCGCCAGGGTCCACGTATTCAATCCAGATCGTGTCTGGTCCGGTGCTGTGTAAACATTGAGATACGCGGATACGCTGTGCTGAGCTCTAGCTGGCGTCGTCATTGGACAACGTCACTGTGACATCCACCTTCCTGATTCACTGGTGTTGGTCATGTGACACGACTGCTGAAAAACGGCGCGGACTTCCACCTTGTATCACCTTTCATTAAAGAGTATAAAAGTATGAAAATACTGCAAATACTGATGCAAATACTGCCCATTGTGTAGTTATGATTGTCTTTAGGCTTGCCATCCTTCCACTTGCGAGTGGTAAGTGATCTGCGCTGGGATCACACACACAGCGGCTCAGTCCCGAATCACTGCTTGTGCACTTCACTCGCGTGCTCTGTGAGCTGCGCAGGGCCGGAGTGTGCACCCTCCAGAGGGCACTCGCTGTTCAGGGCGGAGTGATTTGGAGCGCAGGATGCCTGCAGAGCCGAGCGTATCCGTGTATTGGTGTTGCTGTGTGCACGTGAATCGTGTATTGGTGTTGCTGTGTGCACACTAATCGTTTTAAAAACGTTAATCTGATGATCCGCTGATACGGTCTAATGTAAACCCCACCTTAGAGTCACCAGTTAACCTAACCTGCATGTCTTTGGACTGTGGGGGAAACCGGAGCACCCGGAGGAAACCCACGCGGACACGGGGAGAACATGCAAACTCCACACAGAAAGGCCCTCGCCGGCCACGGGGCTCGAACCCGGACCTTCTTGCTGTGAGGCGACAGCGCTAACCACTACACCACCATGCCACCCTAGTTAATGGAATTGAAACTGAAAATATTTTTCTTATACTTTTTTGTTTGTTGTTTTTTGTTTTTTGTCCAGAAATACAGTTGAATCTTTCACCCGAGGCACTCTGAAAAAGTGGTTTTGAATGTTTGCTTAAATGCTTGTGGGTTTTTTCCTTTATTTTATTTATTTGTTATTTTTATTTCTTACTAATTTATTTTATTTTGGAGATCTTGCAAATAGACAAGTCTCCAGTGTTTAATTAACACCTACATTGTTCACCGTAGTGTTAAAGCCCAGCTGGAGACAAATGAGCTGTTAGGGTTTTGCTGGGATTCGAACCTGGTTCGTTGGTGTGATAATCCAGCAAACCCCCACTAGGCCACCAGGGGGATGACTCAAATGCAGAGGCGTGAGGCGGAAGTAGAAAAAGAATCAAAAGGTTTATTTAAACTATATACACTATATACAGGGCAAAACAAAAGACAAAAAAAAAACCAAAGAGTAAAATCCAAAAGAAAAGCAAAGTGCAAAAATACAAAAGCTAAGAAGATCAAAAAACACAGTACAAAGGAAACTGGAGATAAACATAACAGCACAAAGACTCCGTGACAAGAGGACTGAACTCAGGGGTATAAATAGACAAACTAATTAAGGACACAGGTGAAGATAATTAGGCAATTAACACAAACACAAAACACAGGAACAGTGGCGGCCTCTAGAGGCCAAAATAAACACGACATGAAAAGGAAATAACAGCGGCCTCTAGAGGCCAAAACAGTCCTAGTCCTAACAGGACCCCCCCCTCTAGGAGCGTCTCCTGACGTTCCCAGGGCGATCCGGATGGGCCGAATGGAAGTCCCGACATAGTTCTTTATCAAGGACATCCCGAGCAGGAACCCAGCAGCGCTCCTCAGGACCATAGCCCTCCCAGTCCACCAGATATTGCAACCCGCCGCGGACCCGGCGGGAGTCAAGCAGGCGATTCACAGTGAACACAGTCTGCCCCTGGAAGATGCGGGGGGGTGGGGGGTTCCTAGGGGCAGGGGCATACGTAGACGTCAGTACGGGCCGTAACAGGGAAACATGGAAAGTGGGGTTGATCCTCAGAGTCCGGGGCAACTGGAGCCGGTAGGAGACAGGGTTCACCCTGCGCACCACCTTGAAGGGGCCAATGTAGCGAGGAGCAAGCTTGCGGTTCTCCACCCGCAGTGGAAGGTCCTTAGTGGACAGCCAAACACGCTGCCCAGGGCGGAAAGCGTGTGCAGGTCTTCTATGGCGGTTGGCCTGAGTCTGGTTGGTTCTGGAGGTCTGTATGAGGGTCTTCCTGACCTTGCTCCAGGTCTTGCGACACCGTCTCACATATTGGTTGACCGAGGGCACCCCCGCGTCCTCCTCCTGGTCCGGGAACAGAGGTGGCTGGAACCCGAATTGGCACTGGAATGGCGACAGCTTGGTGGCCGATGACTGCAGGGTGTTGTGGGCGTACTCCGCCCATGGCAGCCAGGTGCTCCACGATGTCGGGTTATCCATAGCCAGGCCTCGCAGGGTGGTTTCCAGGTCCTGGTTGAGCCTCTCCGTCTGACCATTGGACTGTGGGTGAAACCCAGAGGAGAGGCTGGCAGTGGCTCCGATGACCTTGCAGAACCCGTGCCACACTCGGGAGGAGAACTGGGGCCCTCGGTCTGAGACGATGTCCTGTGGAAGACCAAAGACTCGGAAGACATGATTAAACAAAAGTTTCGCAGTTTCAAGAGCAGAGGGGAGTTTGCACAGTGGTATGAAGCGGCAGGCCTTGGAGAATCTGTCAACTAAGACCAAAATGACCGTGTTACCTTGTGACTCAGGGAGACCCGTGATAAAGTCGACTGCCACGTGGGACCAGGGACGCCGGGGAATGGTCAGAGGATGCAGGAGACCCTGGGGACGCTGTCGTGGGTTCTTGGTTCTGGTGCAAACCTCACAGGACAGGACAAATGACCTTACTTCCTTCTCCATGTTAGGCCACCAGAAGCGTCTTTTCAGGAAGTCCAGGGTCCTCCGAGCTCCCGGGTGGGCGGTGAGAGGGGAAGAGTGACCCCACTGGAGAACCTTGGCCCGGGCTTGATGTGGGACGTACAAGAGGCCTGGTGGCCCCGTCCCAGGACCGGGGTCCTGGCGTTGGGCTCGTCGGACAGCCTCCTCAATACCCCAGCGGACAGGGGCCACAATCCGGGACACAGGGATAATAGGCCCGACTTCATTCTCCCTGTTAGTGGCAGAGAACAGTCTGGACAGTGCGTCAGGTTTGGTGTTCTTGGAGCCGGGGCGGTATGAGAGGGTGAAGTCAAACCGACTGAAAAACAGGGCCCACCTAGCCTGTCGAGGGTTCAGTCTCTTGGCTTGCTGGAGGTACTCCAGGTTCTTGTGGTCAGTCCAAACCAGGAATGGATGTTGTGCTCCCTCCAGCCAGTGCCTCCACTCCTCAAGGGCCAGTTTGACCGCTAGCAGTTCTCGATCCCCCACATCGTACCGGGACTCAGCAGGACTCAGGCGGTGGGAGAAGTAAGCGCAGGGGTGCAGCTTTCCTTCCGAACGTTGAGAGAGCACTGCGCCGACACCACTGTCCGAGGCGTCCACCTCCACGATGAATGGTTGGGAGGTGTCCGGGAGAACCAGAATGGGTGCCGTGCAGAAGCGGTCCTTGAGGTCTTTGAACGCCTTTTCTGCCTGAGGAGACCAGCCATAAGATCCACCTGTCCCTTTGGTGAGGTCTGACATGGGTGCTGCCACAGAACTGAAGTTCCTGATGAACTTGCGGTAGAAGTTAGCGAATCCTAAGAACCGCTGAACCTCCTTAACGGACTTGGGAGTAGGCCAGTCCCGGACGGCCAGGGTCTTGGCAGGGTCCATTTGGAGTTGGCCTGTCCGTACAATAAATCCCAGAAAGGAGACCTCGGGAACATGAAATTCGCATTTCTGGGCCTTGGCGAACAGATTGTTCTGTAGCAGCCTCTGGAGAACCTGGCGGACATGGTGGCGGTGCTCCTGCACGGTCTTGGAAAAGATAAGGATGTCGTCGAGGTAGACAAAAACGTATAGGTTAATCATGTCCCTTAAGACGTCGTTGATTAGGGCCTGAAAAACAGCTGGTGCGTTGGTGAGTCCGAAGGGCATCACCTGGTATTCGTAGTGCCCAGACGGGGTGTTAAAGGCAGTCTTCCACTCGTCTCCCTGTCGGATACGGATGAGGTGGTATGCGTTCCGTAGGTCCAACTTGGTGAAGACGGTGGCGCCTTGGAGCAGGTCGAAAGCTGTGGACATCAGCGGAAGGGGATATCGGTTGCGCACAGTGATCTTATTCAGGCCCCTGTAATCAATACATGGTCGGAGCCCCCCATCCTTCTTGCCGACAAAGAAGAAGCCGGCTCCAGCAGGTGAAGTGGAGGGTCGAATAAACCCAGAGACCAGGGCATCTTTGAGGTATTCCTCCATGGCCTTGCGTTCTGGCTGAGAGAGTGAAAACAGTCTGCCACGAGGAGGGGTAGTCCCAGGGAGCAAGTCGATGGCACAGTCGTAGGCCCGGTGCGGAGGAAGAACGGCGGCCCTGCTCTTGCTGAATACCTCCTTGAGATCCCAGTACTCTGTGGGAACTTGAGATAACTCGGTGAGATCAGGGGGCTCGGCAGGAGACACAGGAGAGCTAGAGAGCAGACAAGAGGCATGGCATGCAGGGCCCCATTCCACAACCTGGCTTGTTACCCAGTCTATGCGAGGGTTGTGGCGAGTAAGCCAAGGAAGGCCTAGAATAACTGGGAACTCAGGTGAAGGAATCAGGTGCAGGGATATTTCTTCCTTGTGACCTTGAGACTGGAGGAAAACTGGAGAAGTAACTTGGGTGACTCTTCCATCACCTAACGCTTGGCCATCGAGGGCAGACACAGACAGAGGGACTTCAAGAGGTGCAGTCGGAATATTGATGCTTTGGGCGAAGTGAATATCCATAAAGTTCCCAGCCGCCCCTGAGTCTATCAAAGCTTGACAAGAGTGGACAGACTCACCCCAGGAGATGGAGACCGGGATGTAGATTCCTTGGCCAGGGAGTCCGGGAGAGAGGGTAGGCCCCGTCACAACCCTCCCTCGGCTGGACGGGGCGGTCCTTTTCCCAAGAGTTCGGGACATGATGCTCGGAAGTGACCAGGCTTGCCACAGTAGATGCAGCACTTGTCCCTCCTTCTGCGCTCCCTCTCAGATGCGGAGAGGCGAGTACGACCCACTTGCATGGGTTCTGGACAGTCACTGAAGGAGGTAGACGGTCTCCAGGTAGAGGTAGGGAGGCTGGGGGGGCTCAAGGCTTGGTGGCGTTCTCTCATCCTGTTGTCCAGACGAATAGCATGTGAGATGAGGGTTTCGAGGTCACTTGGGCATCCAATAGAGGCCAGACCGTCCTTGATGGGGTCAGACAGACCATGGTGGAAGGCTGACACCAGGGCAGTCTCGTTCCATCCACTTACTGCTGCGAGTGTTCGGAACGAGATGGCGTAATCTGCGACGCTTCCTCCTTGCCGGATGGACATGAGCTTTCGGGCTGCGTCGGTACTGATGTCTGCCTGATCGAAGACCCGAAGCATCTCTTCAGAAAACAGCTGGAAATCAAAGCACTCAGGTCCCTGTCTTTGCCAGATAGCAGTAGCCCAGGCTCGCGCCTTACCAGCTAATAAGGTGATCACAAAGGCAATCTTGCGGCGATCCGTAGTGTAGGTGGTAGGCTGAAGCTCAAAGGTGAGTTGACACTGGGTAAGGAACTCTCGGCACTCACTGTGCTTGCCGTCATACCTCTGTGGTGCAGGAAGGCTGGGTTCGCGAGGTGAAGAAGGCAGCATTGCAGGAGGCACTGGAGCAGGAGCTGGATCAGGAGCAGGAACTGGATCAGGAGATGCAGGCAGAGATGTCAGCTGTGCCAGGGTTTTCCCAATTTGCTGAAGCAGTTCCTCGTGGCGAGCAAGGGCCTCACGTTGGCTGGTGAGCGTACGTCCATGAGCGTCCATGGTCGCTCCGAAGCGTGTCAAAGCTGCCATAATTCCCTGAAGGTTGGCCGGGTAGACAGTTGAAGCAGCCTCTGCTGAGTCGGTCATGACGGAGTCTTTCTGTTAGGGTTTTGCTGGGATTCGAACCTGGTTCGTTGGTGTGATAATCCAGCAAACCCCCACTAGGCCACCAGGGGGATGACTCAAATGCAGAGGCGTGAGGCGGAAGTAGAAAAAGAATCAAAAGGTTTATTTAAACTATATACACTATATACAGGGCAAAACAAAAGACAAAAAAAAAACCAAAGAGTAAAATCCAAAAGAAAAGCAAAGTGCAAAAATACAAAAGCTAAGAAGATCAAAAAACACAGTACAAAGGAAACTGGAGATAAACATAACAGCACAAAGACTCCGTGACAAGAGGACTGAACTCAGGGGTATAAATAGACAAACTAATTAAGGACACAGGTGAAGATAATTAGGCAATTAACACAAACACAAAACACAGGAACAGTGGCGGCCTCTAGAGGCCAAAATAAACACGACATGAAAAGGAAATAACAGCGGCCTCTAGAGGCCAAAACAGTCCTAGTCCTAACATGAGCACCGCGCTTGTTAATGCGATGCTGGGTGTTTTGCTTTGTAGGTGGTTAGTTTGAAACGTTAATGGCATTTTCTGTTTTGAAAGAAGGCACACTGTGATTTCATGATATATAACAGACTGTATTGTAAATTCAAACTGGCAAAAAAAAAAAGACAATCAGGCTGTCAAATGATGCATACAGTTCATTTCTATAGCTGAATTTTAACACAGTTAATGAGTAAATTTTTTTGAGTGCATCAGTTCACACACCTACGTCTCCACACACCAGCGGTCTGGTTTTTCAGACTCTTTCTATTTCCTCAGTCGATTTGCTGGTTTACTGCAGAAACCGAGCTGAACTCTGGATAAGAACAGAGGACAATGCACTGTAAGATCCTGTCATCTCGACAGGTTTTTTTTTTTTCAGCCTTTTTCTGCTTGATTACTTTGATGTGGAAAAATGTGTGCATCATTAACCTTGTGACGCTCTGTGCTCTCTGTGACCCAGGTCTAAACTAAGCACTTTTTAACAATGGAAGATTGAGATGAAAACTGTTCTGTGGCTTGGTTTTGATCAAAATGATCTCATTTCCTTGGTTCATTTTACTCCAGGAATTTGCTCTTCTCACCTGAACTTTACTTCTGGCAATTACTGACATCCTATTGGTTGGTGTTGTGTGTCAGTCAAGGCTATAGATCATCTCATCTCATCTCATCTCATTATGTCTAGCCGCTTTATCCTGTTCTACAGGGTCGCAGGCGAGCTGGAGCCTATGCCAGCTGACTACGGGCGAAAGGCGGGGTACACCCTGGACAAGTCGCCAGGTCATCACAGGGCTGACACATAGACACAGACAACCATTCACACTCACATTCACACCTACGGTCAATTTAGAGTCACCAGTTAACCTAACCTGCATGTCTTTGGACTGTGGGGGAAACCGGAGCACCCGGAGGAAACCCACACGGACACGGGGAGAACATGCAAACTCCGCACAGAAAGGCCCTCGCCGGCCACGGGGCTCGAACCCGGACCTTCTTGCTGTGAGGCGATAGCGCTAACCACTACACCACCGTGCCGCCGGCTATAGATCAGAGGACAATAATTGGCCACCAACAGTCTGTATGCAAAGTATTTTTCCAAAACATTTGAATACTGTATTTGTACTGGAAAAAAAAATTCTCATGCAGAGTTGATCAATTTATGAAAACGAGATTGTCAATGATGGTGTAGCTCACTCCAGTCCCGTCTAGTCCAGAAGGAATGATCTAAAGTGGGCCACCTTGCGCAGTTCTACTGTCAACCAGTCCAGTTCAAATATTTGCCAGAAAGAATCCAAAATGGTGAGGAATTGACTGAGAAGAAGCGATTTTTGTTGAACTGCTCATTAAGGCTTAATTAGTCCATAATTTCATGAATAATTGTAATTAAGCAAATCTGGGTAGAAGGTATATGCGCCCTAGGTACCCCTACCTTCATCCCAGAAAGAATCAAAATCACTGAAGAATTGAAAGAGAAAAAGCGATTTGTGTGGAATATGGACGACGACAGACGGACGACGGACAACGCATGATGGCATAAGCTCATCGCTCGTTGGCTGCACTTCAAAAACTCTAGTTTTCTAAAAATGAACCAGCTCAGCTTTGATAGCAGAAGCATCTCTGTTGTAGTTTATCACATGCATTTGGGTAAATTATGTAGTTCACTGAATGGCTCATCAGATCAGTAACTAGCTACACTGCCACAGCCTCTTAGGTCAGAAAAGAGAGAGTCGATTTTTCATTTTTATTTACTCTCTCTGCACTGACTTGCAAACTGATGATGTGGCTTTTTGTGGCTTATCTGTTTACTACTGTGGTGCGAAACACATTAACAAACCAAAACTACAACAGCAAATCAGAAAACACAACAACAAAACCTTAATAATAGCAAATTTGCAAAAAACAAAAAGAAAAAAGTGTTGGTGTTTGTATAAATCTGTTGCGATGCTCTTGGTTTCTGAGAGCTGTTGCGTTTTTAGTTTGTTAATGTGTTTTGCACTAATGGGCCAATGTAGTTCAGTGCATTAGTGCAACTGCAAAACAAAGCATATCCATTTTAAACTGTCTTATTCAGAGCTATTGATTAATCATTCATGTTTGAAGGTGTAAGAGTTTAAGTTTAAAACATTTAAAAAATTGACTAAAATTATCAACAGAATGTCAAAGGCATCTACAAATGATGTTGCAGAGATCTCATCTCATCTCATTATCTCTAGCCGATTTATCCTGTTCTACAGGGTCGCAGGCAAGCTGGAGCCTATCCCAGCTGACTACGGGCGAAAGGCGAGGTACACCCTGGACAAGTCGCCAGGTCATCACAGGGCTGACACATAGACACAGACAACCATTCACACTCACATTCACACCTACGGTTAATTTAGAGTCACCAGTTAACCTAACCTGCATGTCTTTGGACTGTGGGGGAAACCGGAGCACCCGGAGGAAACCCACGCGGACACGGGGAGAACATGCAAACTCCGCACAGAAAGGCCCTCGCCGGCCACGGGGCTCGAACCCGGACCTTCTTGCTGTGAGGCGACAGCGCTAACCACTACACCACCGTGCCGCCCCATTATAGAGATATCTCCTGAAATTAGCATGCTAACCACCTAGCCCCAAGTCTGTCTCATAATACCACTTTGTACCTCAAGAGGCAATAGTGAGTCACTGCAGCGTCCAGACTGCCCTCAGTCCAAAATGAGAGACTGTAGAAGTAGGAATGTGTAAATGACTGAAGAAATTAGTAAAGATATTACTTTGCAGAAGTTTGATCTGTCTTTATATCTTGATTACTCTGGTATGTACAAATATTATGTGACAAAGCTCGGGTTCCACTCTTTCTTGTGATATGTGTTTCATATCTACAACCCCCAATCAGAAAAGTTGGGATGGTTTGGAAAAAAAAAAAAAATATATATATATATATATATATATATATATATATATATATATATATATATATATACACACTTTGACTTGTATGTCATTGCAGGCAGAAAGAACCCAAGATTCTTCGCGTTTTATCTAGTCAGCTTCATTTCATTTGTTAATATACATCCATTCCTGTCTTTCAGGCCTGCAACAAATTCCAAAAAATGTAGGAACAGGGCAATTTAGGGCTAGTAATGAAATTAAACAATTCAAAAATGGTGTGACGTCAATAAGTGACTTTAAGCATGATCTGATACAACATCAGTATCCAGGAAAGGCCTAGTCTTTGAGGAACATAGTTGGGCTGAGGGGCTTTAACTTGTCAACAAATGCATGAGAAAATTATTGAAATGTTTAAAAACAATATTCCACAAAGAAATATAGGAAGGGATTTAGATATTTCACCCTCTGTGGTGCACAATATCATTAAACGATTCAAGGAATCTGGAGGAATTTCAGTCCATAAAGGGCAAAGGGCTCAAGCCTAATCTGAATCCCCGTGATCTCTGATCCCTCAGACGGCACTGCATCAAGAACCATCACTCATCTACAGCTGATATAACCACATGAGCTAAGGATTACTTTGGCAAACCTTTGTCAAGCACGACAATACAGAGTTACAGACAGTTACTGTACAGAGTTACTGTGCAAAAAAGGAAGACAGTGGAAACGTGCATTGTGGTCAGATGAATCAGTGTTCCAGGTCTTTTTTTTCTAAGTAATGGACACCGTGTGCTCCAGACCAAAGACAAAAAGAACCATCCAGACTGTTACCAGGAACAAGTCCAAAAGCCAGGGACAGCACACGGTTTTTGGTATGGGGTTGTGTCCGTGGCCTTGGCAAAGGTAACTTAGTAATACCTTAATAATAGCAAATAGTTAGCAATACTTCTGTGATGGAGCATTAATGCAGAAAAGGACACTGAGATTTTGGAGCAACATCTGCTGCCTTCAAGACGACATCTTTTCCAGGGAGATTTCAACAAGACAATGCAACACCACATTCTGCACACATTACAAAGGCGTGGCTGTGGAAGAAGAGGGTGTGGCCCCTCTGTCCCCAATCATGAAAGTGTGGTGAATTTTGAAACGAAAAATACGACAGTGACGACCCCGTACTGTTCCACACCTTAACACCTGTTTGCAGGAAGAACGGGACAAAATAACATCTGAAACACTTCATCACTTGGTGTCTTCAGTCCCTGAACATCTTTTAAGTGTTGTGAGAAGGAATGGAAACATTATGAAGTGGTAAATACTTTAGAGTCACGACTTTTTTAAATGTGTTGTAAGGATTAAAATTAATGTGTTTATTTTGAAAGAAAAAAAAAGATTCATGAAGTAAAATATCAAACTTTTTCTGATTTGGCCTTGCATGCATAGACAAGCAACTCGCATCGTTGGAAGGTTGTGCCGTTTCATGTGAAATGCACATGCAGGTCCTTGTTTCTTACAACAGGAGTGGACACCCCAAGTTTCTGGTGATATACTGCCCCCTGTTTGTTTGAAGTGAGTATGAATTCACCAGGTGACCTATTCCAATACTTTTGTAAGCAATAAATGTTATATGGCTGGAACTTTATAAATTTGGAAAACCCCTGGTGTAAAGAGAGGGTTGTGCATTTGCTTTAGATCTGAGTGAGAGAGTTATTTAGTAGCTTGGTCCTGTGGGTCACAGAAGCCTGAACACCATCAGTTTTTACATGGGTCAACACTTTTGTGCACTAGAGAAACACAGCCTTTTTTTTTTTTTTTAACCTTTTTAGTAACCGCTCCAGAGTTATGACCTGTGTTCAGCCATTCTGTCTCTTCCACACACAGCCTTGAGTCCTTTTGTATAGCTGATTTAAAACCGTAAGGCAGAATCACAGGTTATGTTGAATACCCCTTGGGTTGTATGCAGAATATAAAAAAGTAAAACTTTTGTTATGTGAAACAGTCTGCTGCACTTCTGCAGTGCTTTCTGATGTTTTTTGTACCAAATGCCAATGCCCTCTGTGTGTGCGTTTGTGGCTGAGAAAGAAAGAAAGAAAGAAAGAAAGAAAGAAAGAAAGAAAGAAAGAAAGAAAGAAAGAGTTTCATTTACAAAGTTTGTGAGTAATTGAGAAATGGGACATGTCAATCATCACTGAAGGGGAAATAAGGTGTGTGTGTGTGTGTGTGTGTGTGTGTGTGTGTAGTATGAGATAAAACTTTTGTTATTTATGAAGCAAAGAGCAAAGAGTATGTGATCATTAATTTTGGTATAGAAAACACATTTAGTGCAATGAACATTTCAAACAGTAAAGGACTCGATTAAATTTCCATTTTTTTAACAAGCTTTCAAAAGCTAGATTTAAAAAATAAAAAAAACTCTGTTAATTGCATTGAAAGAACAGCCACCCACCATTGTTCGGACTATTTCTGTCCTTTTATGGAATATGTAATAAAGAAAACTCAATGGCACATACTGTTTCAAGAAAATAATCAGGGATGGGGTGATGTGAAGCAATGTGAAGATGCTGGAGGGAGGATTTGTTCAAAAGAGCGACACTGATGAGCTTTATTATATTGAAAATGGTGCTTGTTTCCACATGAAGAAAAAAACAATTCCAAAAATGAACCTCATCTCATCTCATCTCATCTCATTATCTCAAGCCGCTTTATCCTTCTACAGGGTCGCAGGCAAGCTGGAGCCTATCCCAGCTGACTACGGGCGAAAGGCGGGGTTCACCCTGGACAAGTCGCCAGGTCATCACAGGGCTGACACATAGACACAGACAACCATTCACACTCACATTCACACCTACAGTCAATTTAGAGTCACCAGTTAACCTAACCTGCATGTCTTTGGACTGTGGGGGAAACCGGAGCACCCGGAGGAAACCCACGCGGACACGGGGAGAACATGCAAACTCCGCACAGAAAGGCCCTTGCCAGCCCCGGGGCTCGAACCCAGGACCTTCTTGCTGTGAGGCGACAGCGCGAACCACTACACCACCGTGCCGCCCAAAAATGAACCTAGTCAACGTATCTCCACTTTTATCTCTAAGACTTGAGTTCTTTCTCACTCGGTGAAACACCAGACCATAGAAATAAGCTTTCATTAACTGTACACTTATTCTCCATGACTCCTCCCCTTGCTTCACAACTGACACATGACCACACCCATGCTGCGACGTTCCACTAGAATATTAATGTGAAATATGTATGTTAAAATGACATTGTGTTGTATATCATTGCAAAAATATCACCATCTGTTTACACTCAGTTTAAAAGGATTAAGAGGATCAGAGTTCATTGGATATTTTTGAAAATGTAGTTTTTATCCCGTTTAAAAAAAAAAAACTACCATCCATCCACACAAAAATGTTTTTAATGAATTAATTTTATTAATTTTTTTAAATATATTTCCGAAGCTCAAAAAAAATCTGAATACTACAGCCAATTAAACGTAGACGGCCTTTCGATTTCATAAAATCGGTGAAATTTAGTTCCGTCTGAAATGTGGTGATTGTGATATCTGTTTATTTCTGTAATATCTCACAAAATATCAGGCCATTCTGTGGCTGGGAAGTTATTTAATTTGAGGGGATTAAAGCAAATAATGTGCATGAAATCGCTCGCTTGGCGCAGTCAAGCAGACAGAGGAAGTCCGTGTGCGCATACGCAGGTTTACCTTCTTCTTCTTCTTTTGGGTTTTACGGCAGCTGGCATCCACAGTGTCGCATTACTGCCATCCACAGGTTTCCCTTTGAGTGTGCACTGACAGTTCCATCATTCTGTCACTAAACGAACAGCTGATCACACCGAGGTGCTCGCTGAGCGCCCATATTTATTAGTTTGGTCCTGCGTTTCCTTTCCTTCGTATAGAACATAACGTCTTTTCTTCTCACTTTCTTTCCATTACTGTAGTCACTCTTTCACGTTTCATTTGCATACTCACGTCCTTCATTTTTCTCTCCTGTTTCAAATTTGTATCCCACAATGCCTTGCGTGAACGGGGAAAGCCCATTACGTGATGCATGATGTAGTATCTTGAATTGGTTCATGGTGAAGCAAGAAAAAATAGTGGAGAATTTAGGACCACGTGGAGATAAATTCATTAATTGTTCTTTCGGTCCGCTCAACAAAAAATAATTGGGTGTCAGGGAAAATTCTTTCTATGACCTAAACATGAAAAATCTGAAAGGCGGTCTACCTTTAAGTGGCTATAGTATTTCGTAAGCTGTTATTTCAGATGCCACAAGGATAACATTAAAAGCTGCACATTGAGGGGTTGAGACTGAGAAACACTGACAAAAAGCCTCATTAGTGAATCTTCAGTTCCCATTTTATCCTGGTCAAGGTCACAGTTGGCCAAAAGAAATAAAGCAAAAAATGACAAATGCAAGGATTCATATTTGTGGTCTGACAATAATGTGGAACTACAAACATGTTGTTATCCTATGAGTAATTAAACATGAACATAAACCGAAATAAAAACATGCAAAAATGGTGGTTTTGAAATCCAGTTTCAAAAATATCCATGTATGTGTGGATGGAGCCTACATAATTCAGCGACTTTTTTTTTTTCTGGTGGTATCATGATCATGAAAATAGTTCGCAGTTATTCCATGACATCGAGTTGTACAGTACATGAGCTGATAGCTGACGAGACTCGTAGCACCGAGTTAGCTATTATCCATGTACAATGAGACTGAGTGGAATAACTGTTTTATTCTATCCACAATTACTGGATTTTGAGAAACACAGCATTTTTATTTTTATTTTTTGCAAATTTGATAAATAAAATTTTTATACAAAACATGCAATAAAATAATGCCCCCTTAGAATGTAAACAAACTGGTGAAATGACGGGAGCAATTTGTGAAAAATGCTGTAATAATAATTCTTGAAAAATAAAAAAATAAGATACGTTCTTACCATCAAATACATTCATTCCGGGTTTTTATTGTTGTTGCTTTTTTTTTTGTATTTTTTGGCGTTTTGTTTTCAAGTAGAGTTTTTATTTCGTCCTTAGTTGATTCAGCAACACGCTCCGCCGTTATGTTTTTCTCTACTCACGGTATATGAGCTGATAGCCTCGTAGTAGAGTAGCCAATCAGAGCACGCAATTCCTCATATCCAGTGAATGTGGAAAGAATAATGTCCATTGTCCACTGTCGTATAATAGAAAATCTTCCTCCCATGCTTGTGCTATAGTTTAGATGCAGCAGGAGCTCTTTGGCTCATAAAAATGAATAAATGCAGCTCCTCTTGGCTGATGTTCGAAGAACTTGATTCCAAGTCTAGACTGTAGCTCAGAGCAGTGCCACTGTGCCCATCTGACAAGAGTAATCTCCCGGCTAATGGCAAATGCGGCAAATGCTGTCAGGCTTCCACATGGGCCATTACAGCCCTAATGAGGAAAAATATCTGGTCCTTGTCTGTGCCACTTTTGTAAGACATTGGCAATGTTCAAATGGGTCAACATCTACATGTGTGGGTTTTTTTTGTTGTTGTTGTTTGTTTTTTAACTGAGTGACAGTATCAAGATCTAGAGTCTCTTACCCCTGGAACTTAACTGGCACCATATAAGCATCTCATCTGTAGCAGGCTTGTAGTATTCGAGTTCAGGACTCGGACTCAAGTCCAACTCATGCCCTAATTTTAAGGACTTGTGATTTGACTTCAGCTTGAGCACTGATGACTCGGACTTGGACTCGGACTCGTGCATTAACTGCGTTCGGACTCATAAATTAGAGATGAGGACTCTGATTTTTTCTTTATGTTTTGTAACATGCCATAATAATTTGGCATAAGATATTTATCTCTTATATAATACATTAATTTTATACAAATTTTATGCAAGAGAATACACATTCATCTGTTCATACATCATGTTCAGGAACAAACTAACGTTAATGGCGCTAAAATGCCTGGAGAGACGCCCCTAGGATTGTCCGCTTTGCTTATATAGACTTCTCATGCAGTGGGAAAAAATGCACTGCTACATATGTGTTCCATATGTAGAAGAACTATCGAGGAGACGACGGGGACAACCTCGAACTTCGGTCGTCATTTGGCGAGACTCCACCCAGAGAAGGAAGTGACACGCTATGTTCATTGCCCTGTTGATAGTGGGCGTGGCTTGCTTGCCGAGCAATGAACTAGCGAGTGTTAACCCTCTCTCATGTTATTTGCCCTGTTGATAGCAGGGCTTGTGTCAGACTCAAGATCAATAGTGGACTCGACTCAGACTCGACTCAAAATTTTCTTTAATGACTTGGACTTGACTCAGACTTGAACACTGGCGACTCAAGACTGGACTCAGACTCGAGGTTTAGTGACTCGACCACAACACTGATCTGTAGTGAACTAGTCTCTAAGTTTATGATGAAAATAATTGACCAGTTGGAAAATCAAACCTTTATAATGAGAAATGTTTCAAACTTAACCCGAAAGCTAATATAAATGAATGATTTGATTAGATCAGCTTTGGAATGTCCATCCAACCAACAGCTCTATGAGTGTGTGTATGTGTCTTTGCAGCCAAGTGGTTTTTCCACACCTGTGGGGCTACAGGGCCGACTGGTCCTACTCCCACTCAGTGTAGCAGTTCCTACCAGAAGAGCAATGTGAACGTGACTGTAGGAATAAAGGGAGCACTCAAGGGCATCCAGATGTGGAGGGTTCCTGAAACAGGATTATACAGGTACTGGGGAAAAAATGGGATGATAACTGGGGGGGGGATACGATTTTACTTTGAGATTTGATTTGACATGGCTTTCTTTACTTTGGGACTCATAGGATCATGGCTTATGGTGCAGCAGGTGGACGCAGTGTTCTCAATATGTTCAGATCACATGGAATCTGTATCGCTGGAGATTTTAAGCTGCAAAAAGATGAGGTGCTGTACATTCTGGTGGGACAGCAGGGAGAAGATGCCTGTTCGAAGGTGATACGCTTTCTCTTATATTTACAGGAATCAATATGAAACTAATCCAGTAGTTTCGTTTTAGTATTTTGTTTGCAGTTTTTAGTACAGTTTCCCAGTGTAGCATACAGCACAGGATCCCAGTGTAGAGTACAGCACAGCAGCCCAGTGTAGAGTACAGCACAACAGCCCAGTGTAGAGTATGGTATCGGTACAGTGTCCCAGTGTAGTGTACAGCACAGTACCCAAATGTAGAGAACAGTACAGTATCCCAGTGTATAGTACAGTACTGTAGACCAGTGTAGAGTACAGCACAGTACCCCGGTGTAGAGTACAGTACTGGAGACCAGTGTAGAGTGCAGCACAGTATCCCAGTGTAGAGTACAGTACTGTAGACCAGCATAGAGTACAGTACTCCACCCACTGTAGAGTATAGTACAGTATTCCAGTGTAGAGTTTCATACTATGGCCTAGTGTAGAGTTTAGTGCAGTATCCCAGTGTAGAGCACAGTACTGTAGACCAGTGTAGAGTACAGCACTCTACCCACTGTAGAGTATAGTAGAGTATTTCAGTGTAGAGTTTCATACTATGGCCTAGTGTAGAGTACAGTGCAGTACCCCAGTGTAAAGTGCAGTACTGCAGCCGAATGTAGAGTTTAGTACAGTAGCCCAATATAGAGCTTCGTACTGTATCCTAGTCTAGAGTTTAGTACTATAGCCCTATACTGTATAGAGCACAGTACCATAGCCTAGTGTAGAGTACAGTACAGAAACCCAATGTAGAGTTTGGTACAATAGCCCAGTATGAAGCTTAGTACTGTAACCTAGCACAGAATACAGTACTATACCATAGTGTAGAGTACATCATGTAGCACAGTGCAGAGTTTAGTATAGTGGCCTAGTGTAAAGTACGGTACTGTAGCCTACTGCAGAGTATAGTACAGTCACCTACAGTAGTATAGTGTTTAGTACAGTAGCCCAGTGTAGAGTACAGTACAGTATTCCAGTGTATATTATAGAAGCTTTTGCCTAGTGTAGCTAAGTACAGGTCGTAAACCAGCCATCTGTTATCTTAAGAGCATTTAATTGTAAAAATGCTTAGTGACAGAATTAGAGATGAAATAATTACCTGCTGGATCTTCGCTCTGCTCTCATGCAGCCTGAGGAGCCGCTGCAGAAGATCTGCCTTGAGCAGAAAGGGCCTCCAGACAGCAAGAGCACGTTGAAGGGAGGAGGTGGAGGAGGAGGGGGTGCGACCTACATCTTCAAGGTAAGACTTCCATGATATTTCAGAAACAAAATGCACAGTTGAATAAATCAGGGGATGAGTGTATTTCGACTGGAAATGTGTGTAAGCGGGCACACATATCAATGATGACGATCTGGGTCAACTACCAATTTCAGCTCTTTTTAATCAAAAATAAAGATAATCACAAACTTTAGTCACTTGACAGTTAACAGCTGTACCATTTAAAGCGTATACACTCTCCGGTCACTTTATTAGGAACACCCATCCACCTGTTGTTTGATGATGCGGTTCTCTAATCAGCCGATCCCTTGACAGCAGCACGATGCATCAAATCATGCAGATACAAATCAAGTTAATGTTCACAATGTTCAAACATCAGAACGGGAAAAATCGTGATCTCAAAGTGTGACTTTCTTTCACTGTGGCATCATGGGTGTTGGTTTGAGCCAGATGGACTGGTTTGAGTATTTCAGAAACTGCTGATCTCCTGGGGTTTTCACACAGCAAACAGTCTCTAGGGTTTACGCAGAATGGTGCGAAAAACAAAAAACACTGAGTGAGTGAGTGAGTGAGTGAGTGACAGTTCTGTGGGTGGAAACGAACACTTTGTTGATAAGAGAGGGTCAGAGGAAAATGGACAGATTGGTTTGAGCTTTTTTGCCAGGAAAGATATAGTAACTCATAGCAACTCTTTACAACCGTGGTGAACAAAAAAGCATCTCAGCATGCAACAGCAGAAGAACATAATTGGGTTCCACTCCTGCAGCCAAGAACAGGGATCTTAAAACCAAGAACAAGTTTCTAATAAAGTGGCCGGTGTGTGTACTTTGCAGGTATTGACAGCACTAGATATATCCACCCAAGAATGCCTTCTTTGTACATTATTGATTTACTTTTGTTGTGTTGTGATATCCGACACATTCGGTATTAGCTTAGCAATACAATCCTGATATTAATTACAACTGGATTGGTCTTTTTTTTTCCCCCCGATTTTGTCAAGTGTCATTGGGGAAATTTGCAGCCTGGAATGGTTAAGTGATCATTGATCCAGTTTGTATAATGAACTCAAACTCAAGACAACTGTATGCTTTCAGGTGGAGAAGGGAGTTTATATCCCTCTGCTAATTGCTGCCGGAGGTGGGGGTCGAGGCTACAACGGCCACTCAGAGAGCCAGATGGAGCTTGTGGACGATAATTTCAGTATTCCCGGCCTCAATGGCATGTCAGGAACTGCAGGTGAGGGAGGCTTCATCAGAAATGCCATCATCGGACCTTTGAGTTTGAATCTACAGTATATATTGTAAATGAATCCATAATCTACATCTATGCCAAAATCTGTAAATAGTTTTCGGAAGGGAAGAAGAAAGAATATAAATATGGCTTTACAGATGTTCAACACTGTGCCTGCTATTGATTGATCGTATTTACTGTATACTGAAGCAGTTTTAGGTCAAAAACCTGGAGAGACTAGATATGAAACTATTGGTTCTTGAATTAGATGTTTGTGTTGTGGTTCCTGCTCTGCTGAGAGTTTTACACTGCAAAAAATGATCTCTTGTTGAGAGAAAATATCTTTAATATGGGTGAATTTATCTATTATTTCTTATTAGAAGTTTACTAGAACTCAAATATAAGATTATTTAGCTTACTTTGAGATGCTTTTACTAATTTCAAGCCTTAAATTTTCTTATTCTATTGGCAGATAATTTTGCTCATTTTAAGCATTCAATTCTAGAAAGAAGCAAAATTATCTGCCAATAGAATAAGAAAATTTAAGGCTTGAAATTAGTAAAAGCGTCTCAAAGTAAGCTAAATAATCTTATATTTGAGTTCTAGTAAACTTCTAATAAGAAATAATAGATAATTCACCCATATTAAAGATACTTTCTCTCAACAAGAGATCATTTTTTGCAGCGTAGGATGTTCATTTTGGAATGTAAGGGTGGGCAATCTTTCTGTGTGGATATTTTGAGAGTTTTAAAATTGGAGCAACAAAATATAGTGTGCGACAGCATGTGTTCACTTTTTGAGTTTTTTTTTTCTGCACACACATTTGAGAGAGAGAGATAGAGAGAGAGAGAGAGAGAGAGAGAGAGAGAGAGAAAAGAGTGTCTGTTTGTGCCTGCATATGGTCCCATGGTCCTCTCTTGCTGCGTACGCTGTATGACTTCTATCAGCGCCTTGGTTTTCAAAGGCCAGCTTCCCCATTGTGTTCTATTTACTGCTGCTGGGAGTCAGTGCAAGAGGCCAGGGCATGGCCCATTCACAATCTTTCTTCTTCTTCATTCGCTGCTCCCTTGCAGACATTTATTTCAGATTTCTACATTGCCACATGAGGTATGCCTAGAAGATATAGAGGCTGATATTTCAGTTGTGTTAAATCTTATGTAAGCCACTATTTCTGGCTGTGGATTTATATGTTGTATACTGCAGTTAGTAATTCATAATACAGCTAGAATAAGGAGCAACACACTGCAAAAAATTGAAAACTGAATTTGAGGAGAAATGTACTTAATACTAGTGAAATTATCTTGCTGCATGGACAGATAATTTTATTTGACAAGACATCTTGGAATAAGTTGGTTGCAATCTAGAATCTATTAGGTTTAATAATCTCAGCATTGGTGTCTTGTATTCTTCTAATAGGAAATGCTAGATCGTTTCAACTATTTTCAAGATATTTTCACTTGCCAAGACATCATTTTTTGCAGTGCACAAAGATGGTTGTGAAATGTTATGAGCAGTGCTTAATTTGTGAAGTGGGGGGTCCTGGAACGCAGGAGGTGGGTGGGTCCGGCAACTCAAAAAAAAAAAGGCGGGGGGTGGTTTACTATAACTTTACGCACACACGCCTATTGTGTGTGTAAAAAAATAATAATAATAATATCAGACATTATGATCTTAGAAAACGCTTTAGTGACGAACAGTTACAGACAGTAATATGTCGTGATATTATGTTATAAAATATTATTTTTATTAGGCTATATATTAAATTATATATTAAATTTATCTTCTAAAATAACAGACTGTACTCATATCACAACTGATTTATTTCACCATTGGAGATCAGATCACACAAGACATGAGTTAAATGAAATGCCAGCGGGATTTCGTGGCTCAGGTGGATAAGGCGCCGTACCATAAATCCAAGGACCTGGGTTCAATTCCGACCTGCGGGCATTTTCCGAGCCCTCCCTGTTTTTAAAGCAGTGCCAGCAAACATAAGTGCAATCAATTCAAGTAATAGTTAAGAAATAAAGGGTTTACAAAACAAGTTGGAAAATTCATTTTAAAAATTTTAGTAAGCTTTCTTGGTTTTTTGCCATTTTTTCCACAGCGCAAGCTAACGGCTACAAAAAACCCGGTGTTCTATTGAGCGGAAGTATACACCTCATGTCCCTCCCTCTTCCCCTTTTGCATAGATTTTGTGGATGTCATAGGAGAGAAATCAACAACAGATATCAAAATCAAAACCGAACACTAAACAAATTTTTATTTACTTATTTAATTTATTGTTTGATTTTTTCCCCTTTGTGATGGTCACGGAGGTGATCTGATCCATTTAAATAGTTGCCGGAACACCGAATGAAATGAAAATAGCTGCCGGATCCGACAACGGAGGTTACGGATCTTGTTCCATCGTGTTCCGGCTCAAATTAAGCCCTGGTTATGAGGTGATTTCATTCCAAACTAATGTCATCCCAAGCACTATTTGATATGCTTGTTTTTGTCCATACCACATTTTAAAAGTTTCAAAGTCAAAATCCCTCCTGTGCCAGGACCTGGGCTTCCCAGGCAGTCTCCCGTCCAAGTACTAACCAGTCTCTTGAGGCGCATTGGGCGACGCCAGTCTCCATTTCTATTGCTGGGTTTCAGTCATGTGAATTTTCTTAGCGGTTTTACCGGAAGTGAAATAGCTGGTGGTCTGAACAGCTGCCGTAGTGCAAACAAGATGGCGCCGCAAGAGTGGCAGCTAGTTGCAGTAGCTCCGAGCGTGTTTGTGTTTTGGTATGTTTTGTACTTTTCTCGTGTTTCTTTCTGCACTACTCTCAGTCGGAAGTGGGCACCTATGGATGTACTTCTCGTGAGACTATGCATTTGTATTTTTCTCTTTTTCTTTCTGGGGCTACTTAAATCGGCATCAGCGGACCCTTTTAGCCATGGCTCCATTGTTTACACTCGGGAGCAGCTGTTAGCACTGCGCAACACCAAGGTACTCCCCGTGGAAAGACCGGTGATTCCCGCGGAATTAAGGAAAAGGAGAAGGGGATGCAGAGCTGGATTGAAGTGCCGGGAGAAGAAAAGACGGTATACTAGTAAACCATGCATATCTGTCATCATGGGAAACGTAAGATCTCTCCCTAATAAGATGGATGAGCTAACGGCGCTAACCAGGCTGCAGAGGGAGTACCGGGAGTGTAGCCTTACTGTATGTGCTTCACAGAGACTTGGCTGAATGAACTCTCACCTGACTCACACGTCACTCTGGATGGATTTCAACTCGTGAGAGCAGACAGGAAAGCCAAGGAGAGTGGTAAGAGGAAAGGAGGGGTATAGCGATGTTTGTGAATTACAGATGGTGTAACCCGGGGCACATCAGGGTAAAGGAGCAGTATTGCAGTAAAAACACTGAACTGCTAGCGGTTAGCATTCGGCCATATTACCTCCTGAGGGAATTCTCGCACGTTATCACGATAACTGTGTACATCCCCCCGGCGGCCGACGCTGCTGCAGCCTGTGAGCTCTTACACACTACAGTGTCAAAGCTTCAGACATCGCACCCCCAGTCCCTGCTACTAATCTCTGGTGACTTCAATCATGCTTTCCTGTCCTCCACTCTCCCAACCTTCACTCAGTATGTGAAATGCCACACCAGAGACAATAGAACTTTGGATTTAATGTATGTGAACACCAAGGATGCATATAGCTCATCACCCCTCCCCCCACTGGGCCGTTCTGACCACAATCTGGTTCACTTGTCCCCTATGTACATACCTATGGTGAATAAACAACCACCCACCAAGAGGTATGTAAGGAGCTGGTCTGAGGAGACCAGTATGGCACTGAGGGACTGCTTTGACACCACGGACTGGGATGTGTTGTGTGAACCTTACAGGAATGACATTGATAGCCTGACAACCTGCATCACGGATTACATTAATTTCTGTGTTGAAAACACTGTGCCAGTCAGGAAGGTACGGTGTTTTCCCAACAATAAACCTTGGGTGACCTCTGAACTAAAAGCCCTATTAAACAAGAAGAAGAGGGTTTTTAAATCTGGCAACAAGGAGGAGATGAGGAGAGTGTAGAGGGAGTTGAAGAGGGGGATAAGGAGAGGCAAGGACAGCTACAGGAGGAAGCTGGAGGAGCGCCTCAAGGGAAGCAACACCGGAGAGGTATGGAGAGGCCTGAAAACCATCTCTGGCCACACAAAGGACAGTGGGAGGGGCCCTGTATCTGGGGGCCAGGACTGGGGAAATGAGTTGAATCTCTTTTTCAACAGATTTGACTGTGCCACCCCACCCTCCCCCACTCGCCATAGTCCTGACCTGTCTGTGATATCACTCCACCCCCCTCCCCTCATAATACCTCTGACACCAACAGCTCCCTCCTCACACCACATCACCCCCCTCCGCTCCCTGCCAGACCAATCCACACAATCCACCCCCGACCTCACTCTACAGGACTCACACCTCGGCTACACCCCTCGCCTCTCCATAACAGCTGATCAGGTGTTGAAGGAGCTGAGGAGGATCAAGATGAGGAAAGCTGCTGGCCCTGATGGTATCAACTCCAGACTGCTTAAGGACTGTGCAGATCAGCTCTGTGGGATTCTTCTGTACATTTTCAACCTGAGCCTCAGTCTGGAGAAAGTTCCACTTCTGTGGAAAACATCATGTGTGGTTCCAGTTCCCAAGACTGTGCACCCCAGGGAGCTCAACCACTTTCGGCCAGTAGCTCTAACGTCTCACCTAATGAAAATCATGGAGAGCATTGTTCTCTCCCACCTCCGACACCTGGTGAACAGTGAGATGGACCCCCTGCAGTTTGCATATCGACGGGGCATTGGTGTGGATGACGCTGTTATTTACCTGCTACACCGGTCACTTTTGCACCTGGAGGGCACTGGGAGCAATGTGAGAATCATGTTTTTTGAATTCTCCAGTGCTTTCAACACAATCCAGCCATCACTGCTTAGGGGGAAGCTGGAGGGAGCTGGTGTCGACTGCCACCTGGCTGCATGGATCATCGACTACCTCATTAACAGGCCGCAGTATGTGAGGCTCCGCAACTGTGTGTCTGATGTGGTAGTCTGCAGCACAGGGGCTCCACAGGGTACAGTGCTCTCTTCTTTCCTCTTTACACTTTACACATCTGACTTCAGCTACAACACGGACAGCTGCCACCTCCAGAAGTTCTCAGATGATACAGCCATCGTTGGACGTGTGTCAGAGGGGGACGATCTGGAGTACAGAGAGGTCATCACCAACTTTGTCGCCTGGTGCAAACTGAACCACCTACGCATCAACGCCAGCAAGACAAAGGAGATGGTGATCGATTTCAGAAGGACGGTTCCTCAAATTGCATCAGTGAACATCCAGGGTTTGGACATTGAGCTCGTGGAGGAGGACAAATACCTGGGTGTTCACCTCAACAACAAACTGGACTGGACTAACAACACAGATGTCCTGTACAAGAAGGGCCAAAGTCATCTCCACCTGTTGAGAAGACTGAGGTCTTTTGGTGTGTGTAGGACACTGCTTAGGACTTTTTATGACTCTGTGGTAGCATCAGCGATTTTCTACGCTGTGGTCTGCTGGGGCTGTGGAAGCTCAGAGAGGGACAGGAAGAAACTTAATAAACTGGTCAGAAGGGCTGGCTCAGTCTTGGACTGTCCTCTGGACTCCATTGAGGTGGTGGGTGAGAGGAGGACGTTAGCCCCTACATGAGGCTACGGGGGCTTTAAGCAGCTCTTTTAGTAGTAGACTGCTACACCCACGGTGTAAGAAGGAGAGATACCGCAGGTCATTCATACCTGCTGCTGTCAGACTGTATAACACCCACAACTTGTAATGTAGCACCAATAACCTGTTTGTCGTTATATTTGCACTACTTCACCACTACTACCTCTGCCATCTCTCATCGATGCAATTATTATGTGCAACAATATAGGCCTTAAACTATTTTATGCATACTTTATATTTATAGATATAAATATTATTTACAGTATGTATAGATGTGTGTGTATATATACAGAGTCTACCTGTAATGTGCAATTTTTCCGAGCCTCTCAATAAGGCAATTTTTCTATACTTTTTCATGGTAGATAATGCAAATAGCCCTCTGTATTTAATCTTTTGTTTGTCTAATTTTTATTTCAGTTTTATTTGTTATCTGTATGACATTTTCTTGCTACTGTAACACATGAATTTCCCGATGTGGGATGAATAAAGTGAATCTAATCTAATCTAATCTAATCTAAACAACTAGCAATAACTTATCAGAGTACGCTTGTAATCTAGAAGCCACTGCTGGCTTTAGATATATTCAGAAGATTGCTATGTGCAATGGAATCGACCCCTACAGTCTGGGAAAGAAGGATTTGTCATACGATCTCGAAAACTACCCTTCAGTCGAGTTCCCCGACATCTCGAACTATCTGGTGTTGCAGACGTTTTTCTACACCACAAAACAGGTGGAAGAGTATGGAGGCTTACAACTTTTTGTTTTTTTCTGTATGTGGCTGGGTAAAGGACCTTGGGATCAAGTCGCTCCCGAATGAATCCTGTATTGTTTTTGCCCGTGTAAGTTTTTTTTTTTTTTTTACTTTTCGTTCACATCTTTACAACGAAGCGCTGCAAGTTGAAGTGTAAACAAAAACAACAGTTGGCTTGATTCTCACTTGTGTTGGCTGTTATCTCTCAGGTAAATCATTCACAAAAATCATCAGAAACCCCTTTAAAGACCTGGATCTTAGTTAAACAAGACGGAGAAGTGATCACGGTGCATTGTAACTGTACGCCTGGGGAAGAATTTTGTCGCGACCTTCATGCATATGGACTTTGTGAGGAGTAAACAAAGAAACAGCCGGGGACTTTAGTGCTTCGTGACTAAAAAATGTACCGTAAAATAATGACACATAGCAAGAAAAGTACTTGGAAAACACTAAGGACAGAGCTGAGAGGGAAATACAAACCTTTCACCAAGTGATCACTGCAAACTCGAGCTCCCTTCAATTTCAGTCAGAGGTTCAAAAGCCACCTTTCTCGACGTCTTTTTGTGAAATCCTGTGTTCGTTCACCCTTTTTTATTACAACCCCAATTCCAAAAATGTTGGGACAAAGTACAAATTGTAAATAAAAATGGAATGCAATAATTTACAAATCTCAAAAACTGATATTGTATTCACAATAGAACATAGACAACATATCAAATGTCGAAAGTGAGACATTTTGAAATTTCATGCCAAATATTGGCTCATTTGAAATTTCATGACAGCAACACATCTCAAAAAAGTTGGGACAGGGGCAATAAGAGGCTGGAAAAGTTAAAGGTACAAAAAAGGAACAGCTGGAGGACCAAATTGCAACTCATTAGGTCAATTGGCAATAGGTCATTAACATGACTGGGTATAAAAAGAGCATCTTGGAGTGGCAGCGGCTCTCAGAAGTAAAGATGGGAAGAGGATCACCAATCCCCCTAATTCTGCACCGACAAATAGTGGAGCAATATCAGAAAGGAGTTCGACAGTGTAAAATTGCAAAGAGTTTGAACATATCATCATCTCCAGTGCATAATATCATCAAAAGATTCAGAGAATCTGGAAGAATCTCTGCGCGTAAGGGTCAAGGCCGGAAAACCATACTGGGTGCCCGTGATCTTCGGGCCCTTAGACGGCACTGCATCACATACAGGCATGCTTCTGTATTGGAAATCACAAAATGGGCTCAGGAATATTTCCAGAGAACATCATCTGTGAACACAATTCACTGTGCCAGCCGCTGTTGCCAGCTAAAACTCTATAGTTCGAAGAAGAAGCCGTATCTAAACATGATCCAGACGCGCAGACGTCTTCTCTGGGCCAAGGCTCATTTAAAATGGACTGTGGCAAAGTGGAAAACTGTTCTGTGGTCAGACGAATCAAAATTTGAAGTTCTTTATGGAAATCAGGGACGCCGTGTCATTCGGACTAAAGAGGAGAAGGACGACCCAAGTTGTTATCAGCGCTCAGTTCAGAAGCCTGCATCTCTGATGGTATGGGGTTGCATTAGTGCGTGTGGCACGGGCAGCTTACACATCTGGAAAGACACCATCAATGCTGAAAATACCTTTCAGCATTGATGGTGTCTTTCCAGATGTGTAAGCTGCCCGTGCCACACGCACTAATGCAACCCCATACCATACCCCCATCCAGGTTCTAGAGCAACATATGCTCCCATCCAGACGACGTCTCTTTCAGGGAAGACCTTGCATTTTCCAGCATGACAATGCCAAACCACATACTGCATCAATTACAGCATCATGGCTGCATAGAAGAAGGGTCCGGGTACTGAACTGGCCAGCCTGCAGTCCAGATCTTTCACCCATAGAAAACATTTGGCGCATCATAAAACGGAAGATACGACAAAAAAGACCTAAGACAGTTGAGCAACTAGAATCCTACATTAGACAAGAATGGGTTAACATTCCTATCCCTAAACTTGAGCAACTTGTCTCCTCAGTCCCCAGACGTTTACAGACTGTTGTAAAGAGAAAAGGGGATGTCTCACAGTGGTAAACATGGCCTTGTCCCAACTTTTTTGAGATGTGTTGTTATCATGAAATTTAAAATCACCTAATTTTTCTCTTTAAATGATACATTTTCTCAGTTTAAACATTTGATATGTCATCTATGTTCTATTCTGAATAAATATGGAATTTTGAAACTTCCACATCATTGCGTTCCGTTTTTATTTACAATTTGTACTTTGTCCCAACTTTTTTGGAATCGGGGTTGTAGTTCACGGGGAACCCTGAAGAAATTTTTATCAGTTTCACGATTTGATCAATTCAAACAACCTAAAACAACGCAAGCGTAAGGCATTTTTCATGCAAGCAATGCATCTTCTCCGTACAAACGCTTTGTTAACTGAGCTTTGGTAGACCACCAGGTAAAGTTTTGAATAACTAATGAGGCGGATGTGACATCATGTGAAACCCAGCAATAGCCCTCGGCTTCTTGCCTATTATATAGGTAGGGTTACAGTATGGGGCTGGTCCTTTGGTAACCACGAGAGTTTGACTCCCTACTCACCAGATGGCAGTAGGTACCATTTTTACGATGGTCTTTCATATGATCCAACTTTTGATCTCCCAGTCGAGAGGCAGACACGCTACCTTCTCAGCCAGCTCGTGGTCTTAAAAGTTAAAAAAATGTTTTAGATACCGTAATATCTCATGGCAGAAACTAATGAAAAATCCTTGATAAAAATATCAGTTTAGCTGTATCCATGCTTCTTCTTACTCACAATGAAGTCTATCACATGATTCCTCAATAATATACCTAGAAACAGGATCTGAGCAGCTATAAATTAAAAGCATGCACAAATTTCATTTGCTGTGTTTCCTGTTTGCATCACACACTGTGATATCATCACGTTGTAGTTAGTATCGCACATTTATTTACAGAAACCTATCATATGAGTGTGAGGCTTTATTCCAGTTTTGGCTGTCATTATAATGACCAATTTAATCAGCCTGCAAGATTAAACTGTCTGCTTCACTTTACTTTTTCTTCTAATGGGCTCCCAGTAAAGGCACAACATTGGTGATGTAACCTCCTTAGTAACTGGGGCTTATAATAACACTAAAGCTTGTGTGAATTGAAACATGATTTTAAAAGTTACCAAGTTGTATACATGGTTGATTTGCATCATAATTACAACTTGAAATTACATCCTTAATATATTTACAATTTACAGTCTTTGACTTCAAAATTCATCGCCTTTTCATGGTAGCGCTTTACATTAAGGTTTACATATTAACAATTTATTGTATTATTAATGTTGATGATTATACTATTGATATACACTACCGTTCAAAAGTTTGGGGTCACCCAGACAATTTTGTGTTTTCCATGAAAAGTCACACTTTTATTTACCACCATAAGTTGTAAAATGAATAGAAAATATAGTCAAGACATTTTTCTGGCCATTTTGAGCATTTAATCGACCCCACAAATGTGATGCTCCAGAAACTCAATCTGCTCAAAGGAAGGTCAGTTTTATAGCTTCTCTAAAGAGCTCAACTGTTTTCAGCTGTGCTAACATGATTGTACAAGGGTTTTCTAATCATCCATTAGCCTTCTGAGGCAATGAGCAAACACATTGTACCATTAGAACACTGGAGTGAGAGTTGCTGGAAATGGGCCTCTATACACCTATGGAGATATTGCACCAAAAACCAGACATTTGCAGCTAGAATAGTCATTTAGCACATTAGCAATGTATAGAGTGGATTTCTGATTAGTTTAAAGTGATCTTCATTGAAAAGAACAGTGCTTTTCTTTCAAAAATAAGGACATTTCAAAGTGACCCCAAACTTTTGAACGGTAGTGTATTAACTAATCGGTAGTTAATTAGTTTATTGGTATGCATGTAATGATTCAGCCAATTCACAATTTGATTCGATTCACAATATTTGGTTCATGATTAAATTTTCCCATGACGTGTCGCGCCATGGGATTTTTGTCCCGGATGCTCTGTTTACAGAATGTGTAGAAATGGCATTGAAAAGCATGCAATATTTTGCAGCATTTTCACTGTCTGATCCAGTAACAATCAACAAATAATCACCTCAATAGCGCCCCTTTGGGATACATTTACCACTTTTAACATCACCCACGAGGGCGGTACGGTGGTGTAGTGGTTAGCGCTGTCGCCTCACAGCAAGAAGGTCCGGGTTCGAGCCCCGTGGCCGGCGAGGGCCTTTCTGTGCGGAGTGTGCATGTTCTCCCCGTGTCCGCGTGGGTTTCCTCCGGGTGCTCCGGTTTCCCCCACAGTCCAAAGACATGCAGGTTAGGTTAACTGGTGACTCTAAATTGAGCGTAGGTGTGAATGTGAGTGTGAATGGTTGTCTGTGTCTATGTATCAGCCCTGTGATGACCTGGCGACTTGTCCAGGGTGTACCCCGCCTTTCGCCCGTAGTCAGCTGGGATAGGCTCCAGCTTGCCTGCGACCCTGTAGAACAGGATAAAGCGGCTAGAGATAATGAGATGAGATGAACATCACCCACGACTGTGTTGTACTGAGGCTGGTTCTAGAGGACTTGAGACAGGGACTTATTTTAAATGACTACCATGTAGTGACTGTCCAGAACCAGAAATGAGTCAACACTAGACAGTGTCCATTCATTGTACATGTCTTGACTGATTCTGAGTCTGAGGTTAAAGTTGGTCCCATGTTAGAGTATCGGCGACTAATTTTCTGACATAATTGGTAGAATTAAATGAATTTGGCATGGTGCCAGCCAATCAATGAGGCATCAAATTAAATTATCTATAGCTGTTTTGTGGGTGGCATGATGGTGTAGTGGTTAGCACTGTCACCTCACAGCAAGAAGTTTCCGGGTTCAAGCCCAGTGGCCGACAGGGGCCTTTCTGTGTGGAGTTTGCATGTTCTCCCCGTGTCTGCGTGGGTTTCCTCCGGGTGCTCCGGTTTCCCCCACAGTCCAAAGACATGCAGGTTAGAATAATTGGTGGCTCTAAATTGAGCGTAGGTGTGAATGTGAGTGTGAATGGTTGTCTGTGTCTGTGTATCAGCCCTGTGATGACCTGGCGACTTGTCCAGGGTGAACCCCGCCTTTCGCCCATAGTCAGCTGGGATAGGCTCCAGCTTGCCTGCAACTCTGTACAGGATAAGCAGTTACAGATAATGGATGGATAGCTGGTTTGCAAATCCACAGTAAAAGTAGTGTCATTCTGGTCCAGAAATACACTTTAGACCTCCGAGCTGAAACATCATGGACATTTGTGAAGGCTTTCTGACTGGAAGGTGGACCATTTTGGGTTGCATGCACATGATTTCACATCAGATTTACAGTCACTTCCTTCGGTCCAATTTCACTTTGGTTTATATTTCCTGCATACAGAGTCTTGGTAGTGTCATGCAGCAGCTAGAACTCAAAATCCATAATCTGAGCATTTGGGATGAAAATCTGGTGGACTGACACACATATGGAAGTTTAAAAAAATGTTATTACCATAAAAGCAACATTTATTTTCCTATTCTTTATCAACTAAAAATTTGTTTTGTTAAATAAAAAACCCTTTTGTTTCATTTGCTTAATAACAATAATGATTTACCCATATTTGTAAAAGTTGTAATAATACATAAATAAATATAAAATATAACAGCCAATTAACCAAAACATTCCTTTTTAAAAATGAAAAACGTTAATAACAAATAGGCCTTTTCTTCATAAAGTTTTATGAACATTTGTACTACTTCCATTTGCTTCTCTTTTCTTTATCTTTCAGCAGCCTGTAAAAAGAGAGCTCTGATGTCTTCTTAAATTTGTACCATCAGTCACACAACAGCTCTTTCCCATTTTAGATCTGTTTGTGTTGTTTTCACAGCTTTAGAGCTGTGATACTTCTGCTTAGGGTGAAGTCAAGTGCATTGCCGCTATTGTACATTATTGTGCCCTCCGCTATATAAACAACGCAATTACAGCGAGGAATAAAATCGCTTCAATGAGGCTGTAGCTCGTACCGGCCACTGTTGTGTGTGAGTTTGAAATCTCATCACTCCTGTAGGAGGAGTAGCGATTTTTGTGAAATTGCACGTGACCCCTCTGTAGCCTCGTCCATGGCAGGTGGAGCCACCTGGTGAACAATTCTTGTTGGAATATGTCTTTAGAGTCTTCTGGGTGAGTTTCAGTGAAAATGTCCCAGCAGTTTACAAGGAGTAGCGTTTAATGTGATGAGTCACTCAAAAATTTCAGACGCCCATAAAATCGTAAATATGACAGATGGCGCCACCATCTTGACAACTTTTATGCACACCCACATGGGGAACATTGGATGTGAGTTTGATCGAAATCTGATCAATCCTATAGGAGGAGTAGCGATTTTTGTAAATTGTGGACGGATAACGGACGACGCATGATCACATAAACTCATCCGGCCTGACCTACAGCTGGATGAGCTAATAAAAACTATGAGGTTACACTGCCCGATAATAACCACAATTAATTTTTTTAACTTAATTGTTTCAAATCATCATAAATTTGTATCATGATTTACCATTACACAGTATATTATTACATGCTTATTTATGAGTTACTACTCTTAAATAATTAAAGTATTCAGCAATGATTTCTTAAGGACATTGATAAATATTTTAAAAAAGATCACAAGAGACAAAACACACTATAAATGTTCGTTCATTCATTCATTCATTCATTCATTCATTTATTTTCATGCTGTTTTAGTATTAGTTAAAGGCACCTAATTTTATAAAACATCCAAATTATGACTATATGATGTCTGATTGCACAAACGTTGCATTTATACCTTTATTGTTCTGATAAATTACAATCTGGATATAATCTTGATGCATCACCAATCCGAGCCAGTTTTCACAGTCCAAATTAAAACAGGTTCAAACATACAAAAACAATACTGAACACAAGTACTATTGACTTCATATCTATATTTCGAGCTGTCTGGTAAGCTTTAGATCTCTCCTGCTGACTGTGGTCTTGTTCATAACTCTCCATGTAGTACTGTAAAGCTGAAAGGAAAATGGGAGGGTCTGGCCTGGCTTGCAGAATAACTATTTGTATTTTCTTGGTTTAAAAATAATGGTCTGTGTTTGGAAGCTGAAGGAAGGCTATAGATAAGCTCAAGACAATCTGACATCGTCAGACTCCTCAATATGTGCTCTGCTTCTAGACATTCTCTGAAATGCACGAACCAGTGTGTCATAACATCTTCTCGAAGATAGGATGATGAGAACAACCAAAAAACCTAATTCTGAAACCAGAAAGCAAAGGACATGAAGTTGATAAGGTGTAAAGAGTCGACCTGCTCATTGCAAATTCTCAGTCAGACAACGAGTGGGGTGAAATAAGAAGATAAATAAACATGCTTCAAAGACCCTTATTTCTAAAACCTGTTGCCCTCTTTTATGTTCAGGTGGTGGTGGAGGTTGGAATGATACTGCTCCTGTGCCTCAAGGTGGGAAACCCCTCAATTTAGGAGGTCAGGGAGGAGATCCGTGCCGTACGATGGGCTGGAAGACTCATGGTGGCTTCGGAGGAGGCGGAGGAGCTTGCACCAGCGGGGGTGGAGGAGGTGGCTATAGAGGTTCGACATCATTTCCTGGATCCTTTATGCCACATCATACAGACCTGAACTGCTTGCAGTGTGTTATATCTTATTCTAGCATTTGGAACCTGTTACATCACATTGCATCAGCGCTGTTTTGCTCCTCTGTGGTTCATAGGTGGCAGCACTTCCGTAGACAATGACCCTGAGCAGGATGGAGAGGACGGATCCTCCTTTATCAGCCCAGATGGAGAGATATACACAGATGCACTTAAAGGTAACACAGTCAGTGTAGTGTGGTGTCTCCAGGCATGTGAGATCTTACATCATTTTGGTGTCTAACATTCTGGCCATATGTGGCGTTGATGTCAGGCATGGAGGGTGATGGTGAGGTGATCATCAACCCAGTGCAGAACTGCAGTCACTGTGAGTCAGGAGAGTGCCACAAGACTTCAGAGGGAATGGAATGTTACTGTGAAAATGATCTCGTCCTCGCTGCAGACCGTGTCTCCTGTGTCAACTCTACAAACCAAGGTAGAGTGAGTTAAATAAATAAGTAAATTTTATGATCAAACTGGATGTAACAAGATGAATCATTCTTATTTTTTAATTGGTTATATTAAGGAAAGAGTAGATGTGTCTGACTCCTTTTAAATTGTTCTCCAAATTTGATTTGCTTCAAATGTTTTTTTTTTTTTAAATGTTTAGTTTTTCAGTTTTATATACTGTATAGAGCGGCGGCTACAATTATCAACAGTCCATAATTATCGACATCTTTTCAGATTTACCAAAGAAAAACAATTTTACAAAGGTGAGTTTCAGTTCCAACAGTTATTATTGGTTAATTAATCAACCAGAAGACCCCCCTTGCCCTTTGATCTTGTTGTCTGATGACACAGCTTGTTACCGGAGATGGAATTTTTTTAGCACGATCAGCAATTTGAAGAAAACCCAGACGTTATCGTCGCAGGTAAGCTTGGTGGAAAGATCATGGACATGTTTTTACTGATCTGTCAGGGTGCAGGCACTTACACTTACTTAGGTGCAGATGAAGGCGGGAAGCAAACTGTCAACAAAGCCAAAACGAGAGACTGGAATCGTGGTCAGTAAACTAGCGAGGGTCAGGTGATCAGCGAACAACGTAGAAGAGAGAAAACAAAAGGGTGAAAACGTGAAGGGGAAGGCAAAGAGTCAGTAATCGAGAGATAGTCAGAAATAACAAGGCTTGGTAAGAACTGGTAGAGCAGAATGATACTTCATACTGGAGTAGTGCAGGAAAGTGGCTTAAGTGGGGAGAGTGGTGATTAGGAGAATGAGTGTCAGCTGTACTCAGTAATTGGGAGACAGAGGGCACGGTGAACCTTGGGGATTGTAGTTTGAGGTGTCCATGTTTGTAGTCAGAGCATTCTCAGCAAGTTTATTGACAAACACACACCCCACCCCCAGGAGCTACAGTCTTCCTAGGACACCCCCTACCTCTGGGTGCTGGTTTGTCGGGATGAGGAGCATGGAATTCTTGCTTGAGGAGTGGGTCTAGTATGTCCTTGGCGGCAACCCAGCTCTGTTCTTCAGGGCCATACCCTTCCCAATCTACCAGGTATTCGACTTGCCCTCCTCTTCGTCTAGAGTTGAGGATCTTGTTTACCTGGTAGATGGGTTCACCTTCTGTGTCAAGAGCTGGGTACTCCTGGACCAGTGTGTTCTCAGCAAGGGGGCCTGGAATGGCAGGTTTTAGACTGGAGATGTGAAATGTGGGTGCCAATCTGCTGTGAGGGGGGAGTTCCACATGATACGAGACCTCGTTTATGCGACGAATCTGATATATCATGGCTGAAGTATTTTGCAGGTGTTGGGTTCTCTCAGGTTCCTAGTTGCTACCCATACTCTGTTGCCCGGGGAAAAGTTTGGATTGTCTGCCGGATGTTTGTCTGCATGTTCCTTATACCAAGCATTGACGGTTTCGAGACATCTTCCCATATTGTCTGGCTGCATGAAAACCAATCTTCGACGGCTTGTACCTGGCTTGGCGTGTCATCCCAGGGGAACAAGGGTGACTGGTAGCCGAGTATGCACTGAAATGGTGTCAACTGGGTTGCGGAGTGTCTAAGGGAATTCTGTGCATACTCGGCCCATGGGAGGAAGCGTGCCCAGTCCCCCTGATTACGCATGCAGAATATCCTTAAGAAACACCCAGTTTCTTGATTAACTCTTTCTAATTGGCCATTTGACTGGGGGTGATACCCTGACATGAGACTTACTGATGCCCCCAGTCTGTCCATAAAGCATGTCCAAAAGTGTGAGATGAACTGAGAGCCCCGGTTGCTAACAATTTGCCTCGCATGTCCCATAGAACACCGTTAATCAGGCACTGGAACACGCTAGGCGCCAAAGAAAGGCCATACGGCATTACCCGGTACTCAAAGTGGCCGGTGGTAGTGCTGAAGGCAGTTTTCCACTCATCACCCCTCTTGATTCTGATAAGGTTGTAGGCACTGCATAGGTCGAATTTCGAAAAGATCTTGGCTGACCTGAGTTGCTCCAAGGCTGCCAGGACCAGAGGAAGTGGACATGGGTACTTGATGAACACCTCATTCAGTCCCCTATAGTCAATACATGGCTGGAGACCACCACCCCGTTTCTCCACAAAGAAGAGACATACAGAAGCTGGAGATCTGGAAGGGCAGATATAGCCCTGCATGAGGGTTTCTTGAATGTATTCCTCCATAGCTGCATGCTCCTTTTGGGAGAGTAGGTATATATGCCCTTGTGGCGGGGACATACCTGGCAGTAGGTCAATTGTGCAGTCATATGGACAATGAGGTGGTAGCCCACAGGCCTTTCCCTTGTTAAACACCTCCTTGAAAGCCAGATAACATTCAGGGACATTGTCAAGGGAGTCCGGGTGCGGGCTTTCCACAGAGGTAGATGAGATGTTGACTTGTGATCAGGCTATGCAACCCTGGAAGCATGCTGGTGACCATTGGAGGATTTCTTTACTTTGCCAGGAGCTCAAGGGGTCGTGAAGTTGAAGCCAAGGGTAACCAAGAATTATATTGTTATTTTCCGTTGTAGTGACATAGAGGGAGATGAATTCTGAGTGCAGCGCCCCCACCTGGATGTGAAGGGGGTGGCGCACATGGTGACTAGACCCTCTCCAATGGGTCCTCCATCAATAGCTTGAATGCTGAGTGCACTTTGGAGAGGGGTTGTAGGCAGGTTGAACCTCTGAGTGACTGAGCCACTGATAAAGTTCCCCTCTGCCCCTGAATCGATAAAAGCAGAAAGGATGTGTGTGGAATTTGCCAGCTATAACAGCACTGGAACCTTAAATGACCTGGAATTGAATGTTCGTGCTGGATTCACATGATGCGCTGGACCTGCTATGGGAGCTGCGCAAGACAGACGGATGGGACACTGGTTGAGCTGGTGTTCGGCACTCCCGCGGTAAAAGCACAAGCCCTCCCTCTTCCTCCTAAGATGTTCAGAGCATGTTAACCGGGTGCATGATACCTCCATGGGTGAGCTGCCCTCTGAGGTTTGAGCTGGCTTAACACTTTCCTGAATGGATGGACAGTGAGTCAACAGATGATCCAGGCGAATGGCTAGGACCTTTGACCTGGATTTTCATGTGGTTACAATGTCAATTGCCTGTTGACATTTATTGGTAAACTACAAAACTAGAAATTAATACAAACAACAACGAACAATTACCAAAATGTAATCTATGAAAATACTGAGAAAGTGGGTAGAAAGTGGAACAAAAAGATTTTCTGATGCAGGTTAAACATTATCAGTTCATTTGTTTACAAGCATTAGAATCACTACCTCATTTACATAAGCACCGACATGGATCTATTTATATAAAAGATAGTTTGTACTAAATATAAGTCTATGTGAAACAAATTTGAAATAAAAACTATGTTTTGTTAACGTAATACAACATACCAATTATTTTTTTTTATAAATAATCATCTGGATGTCGATAATTGTGGAACGGTGTCGATAACTGTGGACAAAGGTATTGATAATTGTGGAACGGTGTCACGTGATCTGATACACTCAGTAATCGGGAATCAACTCTTTTTTTTTTTTCCAGTGGAAGTTTGAGTAATTATTCATGCCCAATTTATGTATTGAACGTCTTCTCTACTTTTGCAACGGCCAAAAAACCATTAAGGTATCGATAATTGTAACTGCCGCTCAGTATATTTTTTTGATTATTATTACATTTAGATGGTACATTACTTATTAATTCCACAATAACACCAGACCTCAGAGATCTAGACAAATAAATGTTCTGTGCCAGAAGCAGAAAGCCTTCTGAGATTTGGCCCAAACTGTGTCTCCACAGCTTGCACCCAATCATGAAGAACGTGCTCTAACACTGTGTTTTATTAATGATATGGGGATTAAAGAGCAATTAATAATATCCTGCAACACCAAATATATACTGTGCACATTCCTCAGGGGTCTGGATCTACTCCATTTGTCTGATATTGCATGAATGACTATCTATAAGAAGTACAGATGATTGCTGGTAATCCCACAGCATTAATAAAGCTATACTTCATAGAGATACACACATTTTGCTGCCTGATTTTGAGCGTTATTATTCTTGACAGTGGAAAGTCACTCAGATAGTAAATTGACTTACCTGGCTACAGTCTCACTGATATCTATTGGCTTTAATAATGTAATCCCCTATACCTGAGACTATAACAAAAAAATGAAGTATTTGTCAATGATGCATTAGATACAGTACAGCCTGGTAAATGATACACGGCCAAATATGATGAGGAAATTGAAAATGTTGTGTGAGTAAAATAGGAAATAGATAAATGACTAAACATAACGGAATCGATAAAACAGGAAAAGAGTAAGAAAGTGAAAAATTAAAAGGGACATTCCATGATAGATGCGGAAGGTAACACGAAATTATTTTTACTTTCAAAGAACTAAAGAAAATCTTTCATTTAAATATGAAATAACAACTAAAATATATAATAAGAAATAATCCCAAAATATCAAATATATTTTGTCATTTTGGGGATTCCTACAGAACACAAAACATCTAAGAGAAAATAGTTTGAGATTCAGACCCAGAAAAAGAGCAACTACATTAAATATCTACTTGTATGTAATATAATTGCAGTGCAAATGTTTTCTTCGTATTAGCTATAGATTTGAAAGCCACCATTATCTGGAGAGGGTAATGCAGTGATGGCTATTATGAGTGAAGCCTATAAAAAGAAGAATGAGAAAATAATTTCCAACAGAAACCAGGGCCTTCAGAAACAGAACGGGAATAACATGGGATCCATTAAAACAAAATGGGAGAAAGAACTAAACATAAACAGAGAAAGATCACAGGAGGATTGGAGTTCAGTGTGGCGCACACAGCATTCTTCCACAGGTTCAAAGAAGTGTCGAGAATTCGGCTGGAAAAAAAAAATTGATCTGTTTCTTCATTACACCAGATTTTAAAAGTAAACTACCATATCTCAGTCACAGGAACAGTGTTGGAGGCGGTGCGGAAACATGGTCGCCAATCTCAACGACATCTTTTGGTCATGCGCAAAAATCCAAATATTTTGGGGAAATACGTATATGTCTAACTCGAAGAAAGATTTTGGGATATGAAATTCCTAATAATGTTGAGGTCTTCAGTGTTCTCCCCAGAATTAAAATAAAGCCCTAGCTTTTGCGTGGCCCATAGGGTGGCGAGTACATAGGCGTGTGGGGGGAGAGTATGGGGGATGGGGGTTACATGAGTTCTGTTGCAGTCAGAGTTGGACAAAGTACCCAAAGTACTTCATTACTTAAGTCAAAGTACAAATCCCACTGGTCAAATGTTACTCCGATACAAGTGAAAGTTCTGCAGTCAAATTTTTGCTTAAGTTAAAGTAACCTTCAGTACTTGCTTTTAAAAATACTTAAGTATTAAAAGTACATTTTCTGTCAACGCATCATTGTATCATTGCCACAACGATTACAAAACCTAATGCCGTTACCAAAGACAGAAATGTGAATTCACAAAATGAATGCATGCTGTGCCTCATGGTGGTTTAACGTTAAGCGAGCTAGTCAGTGAAATTCCTCCTGACATGCTAGCAAACTCTTTTCAAACTCGAAATCATATTGGGTAGCTAATGCTACTAGAAAAGAAAGATTTCTACATTCTGTTTATTTGGCAAGATTATGCTAAAACATATTTCTGAAAGGACTTCAGATAAGTTAACGTTATTCATGTTAGCGTAACTTCATTTTCATATGCTAACTAACAGTGTCCAAGTTAACTAGCTATGTGTTAACATTAGCCGTGGACAAGGCGATGGCAACTTGGCAGGCAAATCCATAAAAAGTCGTGTTAGAAAAGAAAAGAAAAAAACATCCACTTTCAAACCTGCTTCATAGTAACACGTAAAGAGGACCTTGGCAGAAATGTAGTGGAGTAAAAAGTACAATATTTGTCTTTCAAATGTAGTGAAGTTAGTCATAAGTTCCCCCCCCCCCCAAAAAAAAAAAAAAATACCCAAGTACAGATATTCAAAAAGTGTACTTAAGTATAGTACTCAAGTAAATGTATTTTGTTACTGTTCACTTCTGGTTGCAGTTAGAAAATAAAAAATACATTTAAAAAATACTAATAATAATACCCCTACAGACTGCGTTTCCTGCACAAATGCCCTTTATACTTCAGCCTACTTAATACTTCAAACACCAAAAGCACCTTAGAATTAACAACGTTTGAGCAATAATACTGCTACTATAGTGCATGTAATTATTGTATTAATTAATTAATAATATAATTATTGTAACATCCAATATTAGATAAAATTAAAATAAAATCTTACAATATTGGTTGAAAGTCTAGAGCAAGATATTTTGTTATTTTACAAAAATAACGCTTCAGATATTGCTTTAGCAATAATAAGCGTCACTGTATAAATGATGGAGTGCAGATAGCTGTGTAACTAGATGTCTTTGGTGTTGTTGAGACATGGAGGGCCGGGAGGGAATACCATCCAGCCCACAGTTCAGGTCGGAGTCCTCTGAGAGTAAATGCTTTGGCTTTCGCAACATTCTGTTTCCAAAAGCTGATGTCGGGAAAATTTCTTTACGCAAAGAAAGTTTTCTTGCTTTTGTAGTTTTTTAAACTGTTCTTCCATGTCGGAAATCTTCAGGAAAACAAAGGTATATTCCAACGTGTAGCTAATGCTAACGCTAGGCCACGAATCTGCACCGTCACTCCAGTCATTTCGAGGAGTTTTATACGGATCATAATCACTAATAAGCTCTAATTTCTGCGTATATCTATCCTTCGCTTCTTTCTGACTAAGATTATCCAAGTAATCCGGTAGCAGAGCTTTTTTAGCTGTAGTTTTCTTCAGGCAACAGCAACAGACGTCCCCCAGGCATACTACTGTATAGGGCAGCAACGGTTGCTAAGGTAAATGTGACATCAGTGCAAGGGTGCTCACCTGCCGCGCTTACCCAGGGTATTTCCGGTCTGCCTGAGTGCATCATGGCAGCAAATCGGCCCAAAACACTGATTTTCCTTCAAAATATGCCCCAAACATCGCAAGGCAGAAATCTGACGTGATTTTTCAGTGAGTGTCAGAGGAAAAAATAAAATGTGCTGGCAAATTTAAAGTGTGTCGGCATGAAATTAAAATGTGTCGGGCCCGACACGCAAAAGTGCTCTGGGGAGAACATTGGTCTTGTACTTGTGTGTTTTAAAAGATGATGTGTTTTTTTTTTAAAGACTGGTATCTACAGTATATAAAATACTGCTAATGGCCTGTTAAAAAATTATAAAGAATTGGTTGAGTCCCCAAGCATCAATCAGTGAATGGACAGAGTTAAAGAAACCTATGCAGTGGAGATGATGTCATCCTGCCTGAGGTCCAGAGGAACAATCTTCCCCAGAAAATGGGAGGAATGGACTGCCGATATCAAAGGGGTAGAGGACACTTCCTGAACATGGGACACAATGGACAATTAAGGACACTGGTCACGATTGTTTTTCTTTGTCAGTCTGTTATTGTTTGCTTGTTCCATACTGTATTATGCTGAAAATACTGAATAAAAAGTTATAAAAAAAAAAAGAAATTTGATAGACGACTTCAAATTAGAGCCCTGCACTCCCGTGGGATCCGCGGGACCCGACGCAAAGCAGTGTGGCGCGGGACAAATTTTGAAAGCTCATTGCGGGCGCGGGCGGGAGGGGGAGTGCACAATGTGGGAGTGGGCGGGAGAGGTGATAAGCTGCAGTCCCGCTAACTAAAAACGTGTTTAAAATACAACCCCAGAATGCAATAATTTACAAATCTCAAAAACTGATATTGTATTCACAATAGAACATAAACAACATATCAAATGTCGAAAGTGAGACATTTTGAAATTTCATGCCAAATATTGGCTCATTTGAAATTTCATGACAGCAACACATCTCAAAAAAGTTGGAACAGGGGCAATAAGAGGCTGGAAAAGTTAAAGGTACAAAAAAGGAACAGCTGGCGGACCAAATTGCAACTCATTAGGTCAATTGGCAATAGGTCATTAACATGACTGGGTATAAAAAGAGCATCTTGGAGTGGCAGCGGCTCTCAGAAGTAAAGATGGGAAGAGGATCACCAATCCCCCTAATTCTGCGCCGACAAATAGTGGAGCAATATCAGAAAGGAGTTCGACAGTGTAAAATTGCAAAGAGTTTGAACATATCATCATCTACAGTGCATAATATCATCAAAAGATTCAGAGAATCTGGAAGAATCTCTGTGCGTAAGGGTCAAGGCCGGAAAACCATACTGGGTGCCCGTGATCTTCGGGCCCTTAGACGGCACTGCATCACATACAGGCATGCTTCTGTATTGGAAATCACAAAATGGGCTCAGGAATATTTCCAGAGAACATTATCTGTGAACACAATTCACCGTGCCATCCGCCGTTGCCAGCTATAACTCTATAGTTCAAAGAAGAATCCGTATCTAAACATGATCCAGAAGCGCAGACGTCTTCTCTGGGCCAAGGCTCATTTAAAATGGACTGTGGCAAAGTGGAAAACTGTTCTGTGGTCAGACGAATCAAAATTTGAAGTTCTTTATGGAAATCAGGGACGCCACGTCATTCGGACTAAAGAGGAGAAGGACGACCCAAGTTGTTATCAGCGCTCAGTTCAGAAGCCTGCATCTCTGATGGTATGGGGTTGCATTAGTGCGTGTTGCATGGGCAGCTTACACATCTGGAAAGACACCATCAATGCTGAAAGGTATATCCAGGTTCTAGAGCAACATATGCTCCCATCCAGACGACGTCTCTTTCAGGGAAGACCTTGCATTTTCCAACATGACAATGCCAAACCACATACTGCATCAATTACAGCATCATGGCTGCGTAGAAGAAGGGTCCGGGTACTGAACTGGCCAGCCTGCAGTCCAGATCTTTCACCCATAGAAAACATTTGGCGCATCATAAAACGGAAGATACGACAAAAAAGACCTAAGACAGTTGAGCAACTAGAATCCTACATTAGACAAGAATGGGTTAACATTCCTATCCCTAAACTTGAGCAACTTGTCTCCTCAGTCCCCAGACGTTTACAGACTGTTGTAAAGAGAAAAGGGGATGTCTCACAGTGGTAAACATGGCCTTGTCCCAACTTTTTTGAGATGTGTTGTTGTCATGATATTTAAAATCACCTAATTTTTCTCTTTAAATGATACATTTTCTCAGTTTAAACATTTGATATGTCATCTATGTTCTATTCTGAATAAAATATGGAATTTTGAAACTTCCACATCATTGCATTCCGTTTTTATTTACAATTTGTACTTTGTCCCAACTTTTTTGGAATCGGGGTTGTAAAATGTATAAATTATTAATTTATGTCTATCATATATAATTTGTGCTGGATATTTTATTTGGCATTAATAAAAACATTTTAAGATGCCTAAATTTGCAGATGTGGTCTAATCTCACGTACGTTTCCGATTCCTTTCCGCTCTTCCGTGTTTGAGATCGCCGATCATGGCAGAAGAGCAGAGCTCCTCTAGTGAAGCTCACAATGGGTATCTCTGTAAACCGTCAGCTGCGCATGCCGCCTGGCAACGCGCACCCTCGCTATGTGCGCTAGGTGAAGGATCGGTCAGTGGAGAGCTCAGCTAAGCTCAGCATGTTTAATTCCCCAAGCCAATGACAAGAACTTTCGTGAGAAATAACGCGAACGTCTGCATCATGCGGGCGGGAGCGGGACAAAATATGGCAGGCACGGGTGGGAGCGGGACTGAAAATCATAATTCTTTGCGGGAGCGGGACTGAAAATTCTGTCCCGCGCAGACCTCTACTTCAAATCACAGGAAAATATGATAAAATCGCAAATTTTTTATGACGCCATTTCCCACATTGTGTGACAAGTTGCCAAAGTTTTAGGACAACTTTTTACAAAAATTTGGACGTCTGAATTTTTTTTTTTTAAACGTGAAAATATTCAGAAAATACAGATAGTTGTTGAACATGTGGGCACCACAATAGTACAACAGTGGCGAGAAATGACTAAACTTGGATATTGACCAACCGTGTGTGTGTGGTGTTCCAGATACATCATCAGTACTCCTTCAGCCCTCTCTCTCTCACCTGGCATTGGGGCTCTCTGTAGGAACCTCAGCACTCATTGCAGCTCTGTTGTTGGCAGTTTCTGGAGTCATGATCAGTAAGTTGCAACGTAATTCGGCTAAGTTTATTTGTGTAAACTTATTACACACACACACACACCCATATAGGAATCACCCTGTCCATCCGTCCATCCATCCGTTCATCTGTCTGTCCATGCGTCTTGTAAGCGCAACTCCTCCTAAATGGTTTGATAGATTTTGATGCAACTTTACAGAGTTGCAGTGTACCACCTGAAGATGTGCATGAAGGAAAATAATCCCAGTCTGATGTTTCAAAGGGGAGATAATTCAACTTATTCCCTTACATATGGCGATATATGTGGGCAGGCTCGTAAGCGGGGGATATTCTATAGTGAGTTTACTCACAGTTCTAGTTTAGTCTAATGGTTAGAGATGCAGCTTTGGGACTGAAAGGTTGCTGGTTTGATTCCCTGGACCAGCAGGAATGGCTGAAGTGCCTTTGAGCAAGGTACCTAACCCCTAACTGCTCCCCAGGCTGCTCTGGATAAGAGCGTCTGCTAAATGCCTGTTATGTAATGTATAGTGCTTTTATCTATAGACAAAGAAATTTGGGGTTAAATCTACTCGAAGTGACCGGGACAAAGAAAAACTTCCTGCGACAAAATGAGGAATCCATCCACTTCTAAGTAAACACTGGGTGGTCGGATTCTGTACATTATACTAAAAAAAAAAAGACAAATATTGTGAAAAAAAATCAACATATATATACAAGGTTTGGGGGAAACTGCAAGTCTTGAGAGAATTCAGGTGGGATTATTTTTTACTGTAGCAGAAAAGTGAATCAAGTGGAAATCAACTGTTAGATGAATAACCAGCAGGAACAGCTTCTCAGGAAGGTTACATCTGCATTTTCCTCATTAGAATGACATCTGCTACCAAAATAATGAATGTTATAATGGGTTTTGCATGTTTCCTAAATGACACCTGAATGTAGGATGCATACTCGGATTTTTTAAAATTATTTTGTGATGCATGATAGATGTTTTCAAAGCTTTTTACTGCAGACGTCATGGAAATCTTGAATCTCAATGCACTTCAAATTCCAAATGGATATCCAGAGACTTCAGAAACAGCATCTTCATTTTCATCTTCTATGGATATAAATATGTGCAGTGTCTGGGGATATCTAAGAAAACAAAAAAAAAACTGCCGGTGTAAGCATTTCAGTTCTGAACTAGGAGGATACATAAATGTCCAAGAAGGAAGGGGATAAATAGCACACTCGGATCTCCACACACATCCGCAGACACATGGACAAGATCCCTAACAAGCCCTCAAAATAAAAAATGATTGCACATGACATCTCTGCACAAGCTCTTATTTTTAATGAGTGCAGCTGGATGTCAGGTGGAACTGCACTAATCACTCACACCACATCATGTTGGTGTGTGTGTGTGTGCAGACGTGTGTTTCAGCACAGCCTTATCACACCTTCACACACATTGAGCCATCACATCACATCTGCCAGCGCTGTCCATGCAGCACACAGTAGCGATCAGCCATTGATGAATTAAACAGAGTGATGACGGATGGCCGGTTTGCCATCTTCTGACAAGCCTCGTCCATTACCAAACTGTGAATAAATCACTATTGCAGCTAGTGCTAATGTGTTTACAGCTGAGGGTCAGGGCCACCAAGGTTCCATTATGTGGATGAGTGTGAAGGTGTAGCACACACACATGCTTGTGTCTTTTTGTTTACACGTTTGTGTCAAGGTGTTTACAAGACTGCATAGTTTTGTACATGAGTTATGCTAATGCATGTCTTCCCTTCCCCTGTATTTCATTTAACTTACTGTTATTAACATTAGGGACAAAATATGTGGCCGAGCATGAGCTATTCGAAGAATATATCACACATTCTCCTTGTTATAATGACTTACAAAATGACTTACAGCTGAGCAGAACAGTTGACGGTTCGGACTTTTCTCAAGTGTCCAGAAGAGGTTATCTGGCAGACCTGAAATTTCTAATTATCAGCTCAGAACCGTAACCACAACCACGAAGCCATCAAGTAGGCACCAGGCTTGTAGTACTCGAGTCCGACTTGTGCCCTAATTTGAAGGACTCGTGACTCGACTTGGACTTGAGCACTGATGACTTGGACTTGGATTCATACATTAACTGCATTCGGACTCATAAATTGGAGACGAGGACTCGGATTTCTTCTTTATTTTTTGTAACATGCCATAATAATTTGGCATAAGATATTTATATCTACATTCATTTGTATACTGATTTGGTGCAAGAGAATGCACAGTCACCTGTTCATACGTCATGTTCAGGAACAAACTAACGTTCATGGTGCTAAAATGCCTGGAGAGACGCCGCTAGGATTGTCCGCTTTGCTTATACAGACTTCTTGTGCAGTGGGAAAAAATGCACTGCTATGTGTTCCATATGTAGAAGAACTATCGAGGAGACGACGGGGACAACCTCAAACTTCAATCATCATTTGGTAAGACTCCACCCAGAGAAGGAAGTGACACGCTATGTTCATTGCTCTGTTGATAGTGGGTGGGGCTTGCTAAGTGATGAACTAGCTAGTGTTAACCCTCTCTCATGTTATTTGCCCTGTTGATAGTGGGCGGGGCTTGCTGAGTGATGAACAAGCTTTTTATCTGTAGCCTGTTAACTAAAATGGGGCAGTCGAGCAGTAACGTTAGTCCAACACAGTAGCAGAGACGCTTTCACATAAAGGCAGCAACAGCCACCATCAGATGATGCAGTTAGAGTCTTGTTCTCAGGCTTGACTCTGATCAATAGTGGACTTGACTCGAAATTTCCTTTAATTGCTTGGACTTGACTCGGACTTGAACACTGGGGACTCGAAACTGGACTCAGACTCGAGGTTTAGTGACTCGACTACAACACTGGTAGGCACATGGTCCACTTCTAACCAAGCATATCTAATTGTTGTGTGCCATTTTAGCATTTAGCTCAGAATGATCCAGCTGTATGTCCAGCTAATGCATAGCATATGAGAAAATAGGGTTTTGTTTTTTGGGTTTTTTTCTAAAGCTAGCTGCTTTATTAACCTCACTGGGCAGCAGCATTACTTTTATTCATTTATTCATCTTCAGTAACTGCTTTATCCAGGTCAGGGTCATGGAGCCTATCCAAGAAAGGCTGGAATACACCTGGGATGGGACACAAGTCCATTTCAGGACACTATGCATACACACACACACACACACACACACACTCTCAACAAGAGGCAGTTTAGCTTAGCCAATCCACTTACCTGAATGAATTGGGAGATGAGAAGATACCGGAGAAACTGGAGAACATGGGGAGAACATGCAAAACCTGGCACCAAGATAGTAGCCCAAAGTCAAGATTGAACCCCAAACCTAGGATCTGTTGGATCACTTTTGGTCCTGTAAAACCACAAAAAGATTAGAGATTGAACATTATCAACATAGAACTCTGGTCTGATAACCATTCCATTTACAGCATTTAGCAGACACTCTTATCCAAAGCGACATACAACATACTGAGGGCAGCCTGGAGAGCAGCCAGGGGTTAGGTGCCTTGCTCAAGGGCGCTTCAGCCATTCCTACTGGTCCAGGGAATCAAACCAGCGACCTTTTGGTCCCAAAGCTGCTTCTCTAACCATTAGACCATGGCTTCCCCAAACCAAAATTGCCGAAATGCCTACCCAGAGAAGGGTATGAGTGAGGTCTTCAAATTAGGTCAGAATAAAGAGGGCGGCCACTTTCCACTTAGGACATTCCTTATTTCTGGATTGTGTAAATGCTGTCCAAGAATACTGTACTACCTACGTAGAAAACTACCTTCTGATGACATTACACTTGTTGTCCCATCAAACATGACTTGGTGCATATTTTTCTGCAACTTTCCAGGCCAACAATTGGCCATCACTCACTTGATATCTTGGGAATGTTTGTGTGTACAGTGTACAGACGCAAGCACACTGAGCTACAGTCCATTCAGCTGGAGCTTCAGAGTCCAGACTGCAAGCTGAGCAAGCTGAGAGCCTCCACCATCATGACTGATTACAATCCCAACTACTGCTTCGCTGGAAAGACAGCCTCTTTTAATGACCTGAAGGAAGTTCCACGCCGCAACATCTCACTCACAAGGTTAGCGAATGTTGAACTAGTGTTCAGTCCAAATACATGCTTTCTTTGTACAATATTAACCACTTTGCAAGGAAGGTGTGGTGGGCCTTGTCATCGTAGCTAGAAATATAACCTGTGGCTTGAAGTAGCTACTAGAGAATCAGTTTATTCAAAGATGTAGGGTAAAATGGATGAAAGGAAGTGCAAGGAAAGAAAAAGGCAAGGTCTGTCTTTAGCAGTTGAGGATTAAAATCCTTGCCTAAGGGTTCTTTGGTAGTCACTAGCATTGAATTTTAACATGTAAGCTTCTAAGGTTTGGTTGTTGTTATAGAAACATAGTTGAGGTTTAGCTAACATTTATTTGACTTTTGATTCAAATACTGTTTATATAAGTGCTGTTGTAAATCTGGTGGAATCTAGCTATGTAGATCAGCTGTAATGCATATGATGTGTGTACTGTAGGGGTTTGGGCCATGGTGCCTTTGGAGAGGTTTATGAGGGTCTCGCTGTGGGAATACCAGGAGAGCCCAGTCCCATGCAAGTAGCCGTCAAGGTAAGCTTGAATTATATGCAAAACTCTACCCTTTCTTGGAAAAAAAAACCCCGATAGCATTCATTTATGTAGAGTGAGCAAAAGACAGCAGGTGGTAGTGTTTTGAGGTGATTTCTGTTGGCATTTGTGTTTCTAATCAGACGCTTCCTGAGGTGTGCTCTGAGCAGGATGAACTAGATTTTTTGATGGAAGCGCTCATAATCAGGTACTCGTAAAGACACACTTCTTTGTCCAAAGACAAACAGTGTTCCTTTTATATGTTTTCATAACCTCCATTTCCTTTGGCAGTAAGTTCAGCCATCAGAACATTGTCCGGTGTATAGGAGTGAGTTTACAGGCTCTTCCTCGATTCATTCTGCTGGAGCTAATGGCTGGAGGAGACCTCAAAACATTTCTGAGGGAGACTAGACCCAGGCCGGTGAGCATGCATGCGCGCACACATGCACTTGTAGCCCTTGCTTGGTTGGTCAGCCTTATCCTTAGTTACACCATATGTCTTTATGCGAGTCTCACTACTAGGCCATCTGTTCAGTTTTCCTGTTTTGCTTTTTTGCTTCCAAGCTTTCTTTTTTTTTTTTCCTTCTCAGGAACCTCCTTCCAATCTGACTATGGTGGACCTTCTGAACATAGCCAGAGACATAGCACGTGGCTGCCAGTACCTAGAAGAGAATCAGTTCATTCACAGGTATAACACACACTCACGTACGCTGTTAGTCCATATGTAGCAGATGGCTTCCTTGCTATTCCAGAGACTCAGCAAATGTGTTCCTCTCAGTCACCTTTTTCTCTCAGCATGAGATGGTCCTTTCTAGCTGATACAGAAGTTCTGCTTCGTCTCCACGCCCTTGCTCAGGGGACCGTGACAAACGAGTCCAATTAGAGCTCATTTACACTACATGTACAGTCAAATCATTCACCTGGCTAATGTGGAGGCGAAGTGAGACACAAACAGCTTCATTTACAGCCTATTTCACTACTATTCTGCCATCACCGTGCCTCCATTCACATCGATTGAGTCCATAGAGCTTCACAAATCTGGCACTTTATCTGGCACAACTTTTGATTTTTCAGGAGCAGTGTATGTGAAATTCAAGACTGAAAACAATGTTTGTTCATTCTGAACTTAAAATTAAAAGCAAGGATATCATTCTAATAAAAGAGGATGTCAATAAAGGACCCTCTGTAATTTATATTATGCCACTTTAAGAGGAGGATGTCAATGAATCACAAACATGACAGGTTGTGTAGTAGTACCTATTTTTCTCATCTCATCTCATTATCTCTAGCCACTTTATCCTGTTCTACAGGGTCGCAGGCAAGCTGGAGCCTATCCCAGCTGACTACGGGTGAAAGGCAGGGTACACCCTGGACAAGTCGCCAGGTCATCACAGGGCTGACACATAGACACAGACAACCATTCACATTCACACCTACGGTCAATTTAGAGTCACCAGTTAACCTAACCTGCATGTCTTTGGACTGTGGGGGAAACCGGAGCACCCGGAGGAAACCCACGGGGAGAACATGCAAACTCCGCACAGAAAGGCCCTCGCCGGCCACGGGGCTCGAACCCAGACCTTCTTGCTGTGAGGTGACAGCGCTAACCACTACACCACCGTGCCGCCAGTACCTATTTTTACTACAAAAAAAAAAAGAAAAGGAGAGCAGCCCAAGTACAGAGAACATCCAAGGCACGGGGTTAACATATGACAAAATAACAGTCCTGGTATTATAGGTGCATGTATAGTTTAGCTAGAGAGTTAATAGAGACACTACATTTTCTCCGCTTCAGGACATAATTTAGTTCCTAAAGATTGCTCTCAGTGAATGACTTTATCCACCAAGTATATTGGCAACACATTTATAACTAACTGTGCTGAGAATAATTAAATGTGATGATAGTTCACAGCGGAATGAAAATTTTTTATTCTTTTGCTTTAAATGAAACAAACAACAAATTAATTAAACCAGAAATATAGCAAACGTTTACGCTAGTGCTGGATCAAAAAGTGTTAATTAATCAGCAGCTGTGACTGTAGTGCTTGCTGAATGGTAAGTCATTGGTTTGTATTAATGCACTAATTTTAAACTACGATCATTTCTATAACAACGACAAGTAATTCTCGGGGACTGGAATGTCAGAGGGGATTTTTTAATTATTTATTTATTTGTTTTAAATTTAATATGGCCTGACAAGAACCATATCTCAGAATGTTCTTTAACAAAGAATAAATATACTATATTATATTGACTATAGTTAAGATTTACTGTGAGTTGGCCTCGTGGTTAGCGTGTCTGCCCCTCCACCAGGAGATCATGACTTCTACTCACGGTCAGGTCATACCAAAGGCTGTTATCAAAATGGTTCGTACTGCCATCTGGCAAGGCACACCGCAATACAGATGCAAGTAGGGAGTCAAACTCTCGAGGTTACCAGAAGACTGGCCCCCACTGTAACTGTAACCCTAGCTATGTAATAACAGAGAGACTGAGGGTGATGTACAGTGGTGCTTGAAAGTTTGTGAACCCTTTAGAATTTTCTATATTTCTGCATAAATATGACCTAAAACATCAGATTTTCACACAAGTCTTAAAAGTAGATAAAGAGAACCCAGTTAAACAAATGAGACAAAAATATTATACTTGGTCATTTATTTATTGAGGAAAATGATCCAATATTCCATATCTGTGAGTGGCAAAAGTATGTGAACCTCTAGGATTAGCAGTTAATTTGAAGGTGAAATTAGAGTCAGGTGTTTTCAATCGATGGGATGACAATCAGGTGTGAGTGGGCACCCTGTTTTATTTAAAGAACAGGGATCTATCAAAGTCTGATCTTCACAACACATGTTTGTGGAAGTGTATCATGGCACGAACAAAGGAGATTTCTGAGGACCTCAGAAAGAGTGTTGTTGATGCTCATCAGGCTGGAAAAGGTTACAAAACCATCTCTAAAGAGTTTGGACTCCACCAATCCACAGTCAGACAGATTGTGTACAAATGGAGGAAATTCAACACCATTGTTACCCTCCCCAGAAGCGGTGGACCAACAAAGATCACTCCAAGAGTAAGGCGTGTAATAGTCGGTGAGGTCACAAAGGACCCCAGGGTAACTTCTAAGCAACTGAAGGCCTCTCTCACATTGGCTAATGTTAATGTTCATGAGTCCACCATCAGGAGAACACTGAACAACAATGGTGTGCATGGCAGGGTTGCAAGGAGAAAGCCACCGCTCTCCAAAAAGAACATTGCTGCTTGTCTGTAGTTTGCTAAAGATCACGTGGACAAGCCAGAAGGCTATTGGAAAAATGTTTTGTGGACGGATGAGACCAAAATAGAACTTTTTGGTTTAATTGAGAAGCGTTTTGTTTGGAGAAAGGAAAACACTGCATTCCAGCATAAGAACCTTATCCCATCTGTGAAACATGGTGGTGGTAGTATCATGGTTTGGGCCTGTTTTGCTGCATCTGGGCCAGGACGGTTTGCCATCATTGATGGAACAATGAATTCTGAATTATACCAGCGAATTCTAAAGGAAAATGTCAAGACATCTGTCCATGAACTGAATCTCAAGAGAAGGTGGGTCATGGAGCAAGACGACGACCCTAAGCACACAAGTCGTTCTACCAAAGAATGGTTAAAGAAGAATAAAGTAAATGTTTTGGAATGGCCAAGTCAAAGTCCTGACCTTAATCCAGTTGAAATGTTGTGGAAGGACCTGAAGCGAGCAGTTCATGTGAGGAAACCCACCAACATCCCAGAGTTGAAGCTGTTCTGTACAGAGGAATGGGCTAAAATTCCTCCAAGCCGGTGTGCAGGACTGATCAACAGTTACCGGAAACGTTTAGTTGCAGTTATTGCTGCACAAGGGGGTCACACCAGATACTGAAAGCAAAGGTTCACATACTTTTGCCACTCACAGATATGTAATATTGGATCATTTTCCTCAATAAATAAATGACCAAGTATAATATTTTTGTCTTGTTTGTTTAACTGGGTTCTCTTTATCTACTTTTACGACTTGTGTGAAAATTTGATGATGTTTTAGGTCATATTTATGCAGAAATATAGAAAATTCTAAAGGGTTCACAAACTTTCAAGCACCACTGTAAATGGAGATCGGCGCTGCCCAATGCACTAAGTGCCTGGTTAGTACTGGGACAGGAGACTGCCTGGGAAGATCAGGCCCTGGCACGGAACGGACTTTTGATAGTTAAGATTTATTGAAGAAGAAGATCTGTTTAAGATTTATGGAAGGAGTCTCCAGTGCCACCACTTAACAGTCAAATGTAAAATAGAGAGAGATGTTTAAAATGTAAGTGACAGGATAGTGATAGGAGTGACTGACTTGTTTTGTGGACATTCAACATTCAGTATGTATGTATATATAGATTACAATTATATTGTGTTGTTCTTTAACAAATAATGTCTGCCATTGTTGACAAGTAGACATGGTATATGAGGAATAATGCATCTGAGGCTTCCATCCATCCATTATCTGTAGCTGTTTATCCTGTGCAGGGTTGCAGGCAAGCTGGAGTCTTTCCCAGCTGACTATTGGTGAGAGGCGGGGTACACCCTGGACAAGTTGCCAGATCATCACAGGGCTGACACACAGAGACAAACAACCATTCACACTCACACCTACGGTCAATTTAGAGCCAGCAATTAACCTAACCTGCATGTCTTTGGACCGTGGGGGAAACCGGAGCACCCAGAGGAAACCCACGCGGACACAGGGAGAACATGCAAACTCCAAACTCCCATCAGCCACTGTGCTCGAACCCAGAACCTTCTTGCTGTGAGGCGACACTGCTAACCACTACACCACCGTGCCGCCCAATATACAACATTTCTTTATTAAAACAATCAGTATAAACTATGGGTAATTTTCATGCAATTATACAGTGGTGCTTGAAAGTTTGTGAACCCTTTAGATTTTTCTACATTTCTGCATAAATATGACCTAAAACATCATCAGATTTTCACACAAGTCCTAAAAGTAGATAAAGAGAACCCAGTTAAACAAATGAGACAAAATATGATACTTGGTCATTTATTTATTGAGGAAAATGATCCAATATTACATATCTGTGAGTGGCAAAAGTATGTGAACCTCTAGGATTAGCAGTTAATTTGAAGGTGAAATTAGAGTCAGGTGTTTTCAATCATTGGGATGACAAATCAGGTGTGAGTGGGCACCCTGTTTTATTTAAAGAACAGGGATCTATCAAAGTCTGATCTTCACAACACACGTTTGTGGAAGTGTATCATGGCACAAACAAAGGAGATTTCTGAGGACCTCAGAAAAAGCATTGTTGATGCTCATCAGGCTGGAAAAGGTTACTAAACCATCTCTAAAGAGTTTGGACTCCACCAATCCACAGTCAGACAGATTGTGTACAAATGGGGGAAATTCAAGACCATTGTTACCCTCCCCAGGAGTTGCCGACCACCAAAGATCATTCCAAGAGCAAGGTGTGTAATAGTCAGTGAGGTCAGAAAGGACCCCAGGGTAACTTCTAAGCAACTGAGGGCCTCTCTTACATTGGCTAATGTTAATGTTCATGAGTCCACCATCAGGAGAACACTGAACAACAATGGTGTGCATGGCAAGGTTGCAAGGCGAAAGCCACTGCTCTCCAAAAAGAACATTGCTGCTCATCTGCAGTTTGCTAAAGATCACGGGGACAAGCCAGAAGGCTATTGGAAAAATGTTTTGTGGATAGATGAGACCTAAATAGAACTTTTTGGTTTTAATGAGAAGCATTATGTTTGGAGAAAGGAAAACACTGCATTCCAGCATAAGAACCTTATCCCATCTGTGAAACATGGTGGTGGTAGTATCATGGTTTGGGCCTGTTTTGCTGCATCTGGGCCAGGATGGCTTGCCATCATTGATGGAACAATGAATTCTGAATTATACCAGCAAATTCTAAAGGAAAATGTCAGGACATCTGTCCATGAACTGAATCTCAAGAGAAGGTGGGTCATGCAGCAAGACAATGACCCTAAGCACACAAGTCATTCTACCAAAGAATAGTTAAAGAAGAATTAAGTTAATGTTTTGGAATGGCCAAGTCAAAGTCCTGACCTTAATCCAATGGAAATGTTGTGGAAGGACCTGAAGCGAGCAGTTCATGTGAGGAAACCCACCAACATCCCAGAGTTGAAGCTGTTCTGTATGGAGGAACGGGCTAAAATTCCTCCAAGCCGGTGTGCAGGACTGATCAACAGTTACCGGACACTTTTAGTTGCAGTTATTGCTGCACGAGGGGGTCACGCCAGATACAGAAAGCAAAGGTTAACATACTTTTGCCACTCACAGATATGTAATATTGGATCATTTTTCCTCAATAAATAAATGACCGAGTATAATATTTCTGTCTCTTTTGTTTAATTGGGTTCTCTTTATCTACTTTTAGGACTTGTGTGAAAATCTGATGATGTTTTAGGTCATATTTATGCAGAAATATAGAAAATTGTAAAGGGTTCACAAACTTTCAAGCACCACTGTACATTAAAGAAAAAAGTTAAAGATAGACTGTGAAAATAGTGTTATTCCACCTCCACACTATCATTTAATTTTTCACCCATTTCAAAGCCCTGCTTTATCACCACAATCACTATCAAAATTACACAATCTCCCAGTTCATTTCACGAGGCTGTCATCATTTCATCATTTGGGTGACTGGTTTTTGCTTGCCTCTTTGCTGATGAGATTAACTCAGCGTGAGTACAGTTCATCTGAGAGAGTAAATAACAAGAACATCATCCCAGAAACTGTGGAAGTAAACGTGCAAGTACTCATCAAAATAAACACTGTGGTAAAGTTGAATTGTCAATGTCATCAGACTAACTCAAGCAGAAAAGTATAAACTCTTCAACTGATTTAAAGTAGGGCGATGAAAGCAAAAATATTTTTCACAAAAGAAAAAAGTCTGACTCAGAATGGTGCCTCAAATTAGTTCCTTTTTCACAAAGGAAGGTGGAAAAGCATTAGTTAAACCTAACAACAGCTTCATTCCTAATCTCTCAAACGTTAGCTAGCATGGTAATAACTCTAAGGATACAGACTAGCTGAATGGCAATAGCAAGCCGATATTTGAGAGATTAAGAATTAGCCAAGACTAATTACAGATCTCTGATCTCTCAAATGTTAGCTAGCAGGACAATAACACTGACAAGCCACCTAGATGCCAATAGCTAGCTAATATTTGAGACATTGAGAATTAGCTAAGGCTAAAGGTTTGCTTCTAATCTCTCAAATGTAAGCTAGCATGTTAATAATGCCGATGATACAAACTAGCTAGCTAGCTAATATTTAAAATATAAAGACTCAAGACTCACTAACAATGGATTTCTATTCTTTCAAATGTTAGTTAGCATGATAACAAAGTACTCTGACAAACTACTGGAATGCCAATAACTAGCTAATGTTTGAGACATTAGGAATAAGCTAAGGCTAGATCTCAGCAAGTTTGCTCCTAACCTCTCAAATGTTAGCTAGTATGCTAATAACGCTGACGATACAAACTAGCTAGTTAACATTTGAAAGGTTTGGAATTATTTAAGATGAACTAACAGCAAATTTCTAAGTTCTCAAATATTAGCTAGCATGATAATAAGTCTACTGATACAGACTAGCTGAATGCCAATTGCTAACTAATTAGGAATTAACTGAGGCTAGTTAGCAACAGCTTTATTTCTCATCTCATCTCGTTATCTGTAGCCGCTTTATCCTGTTCTACAGGGTCGCAGGCAAGCTGGAGCCTATCCCAGCTGACTACGGGCGAAAGGCGGGGTACACCCTGGACAAGTCGCCAGGTCATCACAGGGCTGACACATAGACACAGACAACCATTCACACTCACATTCACACCTACGCTCAATTTAGAGTCACCAGTTAACCTAACCTGCATGTCTTTGGACTGTGGGGGAAACCGGAGCACCCGGAGGAAACCCACACGGACACGGGGAGAACATGCAAACTCCGCACAGAAAGGCCCTCGCCGGCCACGGGGCTCGAACCCGGACCTTCTTGCTGTGAGGCGACAGCGCTAACCACTACACCACCGTGCCGCCCAGCTTTATTTCTAATCTCTCAATTGTTAGCTCATTATGAATATATGATTACAAAGCAGTTTAGTGTTGTTCGAGTATGCAGTGTATGGAAAGTAAATATTTTTCTCTTTGGAATGTAGTGAGAAATAGTTAAAAGCATCAAACTCAAGTTAAATATAGATGTTTAAAACCCAGACTTAAACACAATTGCTTTGTTATTTTCCAAAGCTAGTTTTACTATAAGTCCTTCATCTGGCACTAAAGCTGTGTTTATCTTTCACAGGGACATTGCAGCGAGAAACTGCTTACTCACTTGTAAAGGTCCAGGAAGAGTGGCCAAAATTGGAGACTTCGGCATGGCCAGAGACATCTACAGGTACGTTGACCATGACCAAATGTCTTAAAGAAACCCAAGACCTTGAAATTATAGAGTTCTAGCTGACAAATATGTGATTTTAAGCTATTGAGCCATAGTGTTTACTTCTGAGCCCATAGTGTTTACTGACTTACTTCTCAATACTTCTGACTCATTTCGTGGCATCTATTTCTTTCTTATGTCATCACTACTCTATTTTTAGATGTGGTTCAATGGTAAAGTGGTAAATATATTCAATAAATGTAATGAGTTCTTTGGGGGTCTTTTCGAGGGTTCACTTGCACAAAGAATCCCTCAAACATTAACACTTTCATACATAAATTTAAAGTATTAAAAACATATCCAGATTATTTAGATATGCAATTTTATGTAACAAAAGACTATCATATGAATTTCATTCCTTCATCATCTACACTACTTATCCATTTTTTTTTTTCACGGGTAAGCTAGAGCCAATCCCAGCTGGCACTGGGTGAGAGGCAGGGTACACCCTGGACGGGTCGCCAGTCTATCACAGAGAGACATACAGCCATTCACACTCACCTTCATGCCTGTGGGAAATTAAATAAAATAAACTATTATCCATACAGGACACGTTTTCATCTCATCTCATCTCATTATCTCTAGCCGCTTTATCCTGTTCTACAGGGTCGCAGGCAAGCTGGAGCCTATCCCAGCTGACTACGGGCGAAAGGCGGGGTACACCCTGGACAAGTCGCCAGGTCATCACAGGGCTGACACATAGACACAGACAACCATTCACACTCACATTCACACCTACGCTCAATTTAGAGTCACCAGTTAACCTAACCTGCATGTCTTTGGACTGTGGGGGAAACCGGAGCACCCGGAGGAAACCCACGCGGACACGGGGAGAACATGCAAACTCCACACAGAAAGGCCCTCGCCGGCCACGGGGCTCGAACCCAGGACCTTCTTGCTGTGAGGCGACAACGCTAACCACTACACCACCGTGCCGCCCAGGACACGTTTTCAATGGAATAAAAACGTGTTCTATTCCCTTCTAGCAGGTTTCATTCATTTGATTCAGTAGCATGCAATATTGTCAGCATATTGCTTATCCTACATGTATTACGTCACTCTACCCAATGGAGAATGAGCGTTGAATATGGTTTACAATATTGCATGGTTGTCAAGACAACATGATGTCACACGTCGGAGCTGATATGGATATTCAGTGAGACAGTTTTCCGCTGCGTACGTGCAGAAGCATTTCTTTGTTCAACAGGAAAGACAAAGATGCATTGAACACCCAAAAGGTGACTGAAACTTCATTAGATATTCTTCACACATATTTACAAGAGAAAAACATACCAACGGACATTGAAAAACTGGAAAAGAGAGTGTATTATAATAATAATAATAATATAATAATGTCTGGCTTTTTTTGTGGTAGATCAGATGTATTCCATTCAGCTACGCGTCTTTGACCCATTCAGTATCATGCTATCTGAATGGAATACATCTGATATACCACGAAAAAAAGCCTGCCAATATTATTGAAATATTCAATAAAATATAACATATATTTCACACACACCAAATGAACACAGTCTAGGACTGTTGCATGATGAGCTGATTAAAAAAATCTTCAATTAAAATATACTTAAAAAATTCATGAGGTGTTGTCTAGAGTCTAAAACAAGCATGTGTATATATACGGTTTTGGTCAGAAGTTTACATACAGCATCAGTCAAAAGCCTGAACACACCTACTCTTTCATAGATTTTTCTGTATTTTGTATTTTCTATACTGTAGAACAATACTGAGACATCAAAATGATGAAATAACATCTGGAACATAGATGGAATTATGTAGTAAACTAAAAAAAAGTGTTAAAAAAAACCCTAAATGTTTCATATATATATATGTTATTTACCAGCTGGGAGGTCCGTATCATGAAATACTGTGACCAAGGTTTTGAAAGTACTCACTGAGGCCCTCTGGGCCGAGGTCAGTATTCAAGGCCGAAGTCACGGTATTTCACCATATGGACCGACCTTAAGCTGGTAAATACTATATTTTTTTCTTTACCAAATTCTAACAGAAAATGAGAGCGCCCGATAGGGAAAACCGAGCCAAGCCATTTTGAATCCTCATTCACGGCTGTAATGCAAATGGCTTCCTCCTCGGTATACAAGTGCACTTCCATGGCAGGAAAAAACTACATTTTGCCACCTATGTACAGTGCTCAGCGTAAATGAGTACACCCCCTTTGAAAAGTAACATTTTAAACAATATCTCAATGAACACAAACAATTTCCAAAATGTTGACAAGACAAAGTTTAATATAACATCTGTTTAACTTATAACGGGAAAGTAAGGTTAATAATATAAACTTAGATTACACATTTTTTCAGTTGTACTCAAATTAGGGTGGTGCAAAAATGAGTACACCCCACATCAAAAACTACTGCATCTAGTACTTTGTATGGCCTCCATGATTTTTTGACAGCACCGAGTCTTCTAGGCATGGAATGAACAAGTTGGCGACATTTTGCAACATCAATCTTTTTCCATTCTTCAACAATGACCTCTTTTAGTGACTGGATGCTGGATGGAGAGTGATGCTCAACTTGTCTCTTCAGAATTCTCCAAAGAAAATAATTTCTTTCCACCACAAAGGTGAAGGCTACAAGAAGATCAGCAAAGCTTTACTTATCAGTCAGAATACTGTAGCAAAAGTGGTACAAAAATTTAAGAAAGATGGAACTGCAACCATCTCACAGAGATGTCCAGGTCGTCCACGGAAGTTAACACCTCAACAGGAGCATCTTCTGATGAGAAGGGTTGAAGAAAATCGGCGTGCAAGTTCACTGCAGTTATCTAAAGAAATAGAAAGCCAAACTGGGGTGACTATTTCCCGTGACGCAATATGGCGTACACTGCAGAGGAATGGCATGCATGGATGCCGTCCACGAAAGAAGCCTCTCCTAAAGCTCAGGCACAAAAAAGTCCACCTAGAGTTTGCCAGGGCCCATGCTGACAAAGATGAAGACTACTGGGACTCTATACTCTGGAGTGATGAGACCAAGATAAATGTTTTTGGAACTGATGGCTTCAAAACTGTATGGCGTCACAAAGGTGAGGAATACAAAGAAAAATGCCTGGTGCCTACAGTGAAACATGGTGGTGGCAGCGTCCTTATGTGGGGCTGCATGAGTGCTGCTGGTGTCGGGGAGCTGCATTTCATTGATGGCATCATGAATTCACAGATGTATTGCTCTATACTGAAAGAGAAGATGCTACCATCACTCCATGCCCTTGGTCGTTGTGCACTTTTCCAACATGACTAAACACACATCTAAGGCCACTGTTGGATTTCTGAAGAAGAACAGGGTGAAAGTGATTCAGTGGCCAAGTATGTCTCCTGATCTGAACCCAGTCGAACACCTATGGGGAATTCTGAAGAGACAAGTTGAGCATCACTCTCCATCCAGCATCCAGTCACTAAAAGAGGTCACTGGTGAAGAATGGAAAAAGATTGATGTTGCAAAATGTCGCCAACTTGTTCATTCCATGCCTAGAAGACTTGGTGCTGTCATTAAAAATCATGGAGGCCATACAAAGTACTAGATGTAGTAGTTTTTGTTGTGGGGTGTACTTATTTTTGCATCGCCCTAATTTGAGTACAACTGAAAAATGTGTAATCTAAGTTTATCTTATTAACCTTACTTTCATGTTATAAGTTAAACAGATGTTATATTTAACTTTGTCTTGTCAACATTTTGGAAATTGTTTGTGTTCATTGAGATATTGTTTAAAATGTTACTTTTCAAAGGGGGTGCACTCATTTACGCTCAGCACTGTAGTCCCCTATTTATACAAATAGGAGTCATTCAGGATTCAGCCATGTTTTTGCTCGGCGTTGGCAAGTTAGAGGTTTTTAGCTTTCTCCTGAAATGTTTTATTTTATTTCTTCTTCCTCAGGGTAGTAAAACTCGCTTTCGCTGTGACGACTGTCGTTATCGCTATCCATGCTGTAAAATTAATGCTATTCTCCTGAGAAATGCTGGCAAAAATTTATAAGGTTTTTGATAATCTTCTAAATAAATCTTATAAAAAAAAAAGATAAATGTTGACAAAAAATTCTACTATGTTTGTTGATGTTGTGAACAAGCGAGTCGCCAGAGGTCCATAACCGGGGTCCGTAACCGGAGTCCGTACTGTAGGATACGGACCCGCTCGCCAGCCAATCAGAGCGCAGGATTTGATGGAAACTGCACCGCGAAAAAAATTATTTCAGTTATTCAGCGTATCCAATAGTGTTTACCCTGATGATGCTTTACACTCTATTGTCATTATCTTAACCAGCTTCATGAGGTAGTCATCTGGAATGCTTTTCAGTTAACAGGTGTGCCTTGTCAAAAAGTTCAGTAGCGCAATGTCTTGCCTTCTTAATGCATTTGAGATCAAACAGTAAATAATAAAAATACAGTAAACAGCCCTATTCAACACCACAACTGTAGTAATCCATACAGTATTATGTCAAGAACTGGACAACTAAGTAAAGAGAAATGATATCCATCATTGCTTTAAGACATGAAGTGTATTTTAATTAATAAAAATAAAGAAAAACTTTGAATTCGAAGGTTTCCTTGAAATTTAGTAAGTGTACATTGGTTAACAATTAGTCACTGCCACATTCTATAAATAATATTAGACAATGGGATAGTAAAATTGTTTATATTCACATTTAATAAGGTGTAATATGTCAATAACCATTCAGATAAATAAAGAGAAATGACATCCATCATTACTTTAAGATATGAAATGTCTCTTAACTAATAAAAATAAAGAAAAGCCATTGAATTTGAAGGCATATCCAAACTTTTGACTCGTACCAGGCTTGTAGTACTCGAGTCCCGGACTCGGACTTGAGTCCGACTCGTGCCCTAATTTTAAGGACTCATGACTCGACTTGAGCACTGATGACTCGGACTTGAACACTGGGGACTCGAGACTGGACTCTGACTCGAGGTTTAGTGACTCGACCACAACACTGACTGGTACCATATATGAACATGAATGTCATCATGGACATAAATGTCATGGCAATATTGAGCTTTCAGTGATTTTTGTTGAACTGTTCTTTTTTGGCAGCAGAATGAAGTGCATTATGAACAGAAAAAAAATGGTGCATGTTTTAATTTATTTTGGGTATTCTGAATTCAGCACAGGGTCATAATTACACAAAAAGGGTCAAAATAGACAGTACATACTGTATCCCTACTTAGATGATTAATTCAGTAGTGCTGAATGTTCTAAAATGTCTTTGAATTTATCAAAGCCAAGGCCTCTTAACTTCTTGTTTGTGAAACTGGTTCAGATGGTCAGGGCCAACCCAGGAACTGCCACAGCACAGGCCTGGCAGGAACTGGAAACTGCTAGAACATTGTTTATAGTCAAGCCAGTTTTACACTGCCATGAACTGACAGGCTGCTGTCCAAGAAAGAAGCCCCTGCTCCAAAACTGACACCTTCAAACTCGACTAACATTTGCAGCTGACCACATGGACAAAGAGAGAGCCTTCTGGCAGAATGTTTTATGGTCGGATGAGACAAAGATTGAGTTGTTTGCTCCGAGTGTGTTTTGCTGCCAGTGGAACTGGTGCATTGCACAAAGGGATGGAATAATGAAGAAGGAGAAGTACTTCAGAATTCTTCAGCATAACCTCAAACCATCAGTTAGACGGTAGAAACTTGGACACAAGTTGGTTGTTCTAACAGGGCTATGATCCAAAACAAACACCAGAGCTGGTTGTGGAATGGATAAAGCAGGTTAATATTAACCTTAAAACAAGTCCTGACCTCACCCCTATTGAAAATATATGGACTGGGCTTAAGACTCGGGTCCCTCCCAGGAAACACGCAAATTTCATTGAAGTCTACCAAGAAGGGTGGTCAAATATCTGGCCAGAATTCTCCCAGAAGCTTGTTGATGGCAAACAAAAACATCTGGTCAAGGTGAAATTTGTTAAGGGAAAATTTAACCAAATATTATTTATATATAAATTTAGCCACATATTATTGATGTAGGTTTATTTTTAACCTTGTATGTATAACTTTGGTCTTGTGTTGATTTCAGAAAACCCAGAATAAACTAAAACGTGCAAAAGTCTTGTTTTTTTTTTTGTCAGTATACGGTATGTTGTACAATCATTCTGTCACAGTAAAAGAACAGTTCAAAGAAATCATCGAGAACCCAATATTGCCATGACATTCATATCCATGTATGTAAACTTCTGACCGCAACTGTATGTGTCCGTATAAATATATACAGCGCCCTCCACAATTATTGGCACCCCTGGTTGAGATGTGTTAAAAGCCTTAAAATAAATTCAATTTTTATTGCACAAGCATAATCTCACACTGAAAATTGTAGAAAAATGTAACCCTTAACTCAAGTGAATTTAAAAAAAAATCCCTGACTAAGAAATAATATTATTTTTCATAAAATGACCTGTTCCACAATTATTGGCACCCATAACAATTCCTAGAAAATAAATGTAATTGAAGCATTTCTGTCATTTCTACTGTGGTTTATAAAGTTGGTCAGCATATCTAGGAACCTTTAATTAGTAATTCATCACATCCTGTTTCCCTGGGGTATAAATATGATGTGACACAGAGGCCTATTTCTCTTATCCACTCTTCAGCATGGGAAAGACAAGAGAACACACCATTCAGGTAAGGCAGATGTGTGTCGACCTTCATAAGCCAGGCAATGGCTACAAGAAAATAGCCACTCGCCGATGCAAGTTTATCTTGCCACCACGCACAGTGAGGAGGATGGTAAGAGAAGTAAAAAGGTCTCCAAAGCTCACTGTTAGAGAATTGCATCAAAGAGTAGCATCTTGAGGTCACAAAGTCTCCAAAACAACCATCAGGCGCTATCTACATGCCAACAAGCTGTTTGGGAAGCATGCACGGAAAAAGCCTTTTCTCACTTACAAGCATAAACGTACCGGTAAACGTCTGGAGTTCGTTAAGCGGTACTGGGACTTCAACTGGAACCACGTGCTTTGGTCAGGTGAGACCAAGATAGAGCTTTTTGGCAACAAACACTCTAATACATCACAAAAGATGAGTATGCGGAAAAGCACCTCATGCCCACTGTGAAGTATGGGGGAGGATCAGTGATGCTGTGGGCCTGTTTCTCTTCCAAAGGCCCCAGGAACCTTGTTAGGGTGCATGGCATCATGAACTCTTTGAAATACCAGGACATTTTAAATCAAAATCTGGTGGCCTCTGCCCGAAAGTTGAAGATGGGTCGTCACTGGGTCTTTCAGCAAGATAATAACCCTAAACATGTGGCCAAATCTACACAAAAATGGTTCACCAGACACAAAATCCAGCTCCTCCCATGGCCATCTCAGTCCCCAGACCTCAACCCAATTGAAAACCTGTGGGGTGAACTGAAGAGGAAAGTGCATAGGAGAGGACCCAGGACTCTGGACGATTTAGAGAGATTGTGCAAAGAGAAATGGTCGAAGATCCCTCTCTCTGTACTCTCCCATCTTGTGAAATGTTATAGGAGAATATTAAGTGCTGTCTTGTTGGCAAAAGGGAGTTGTACAAAGTATTAACATCAGGGGTGCCAATAATTGTGACACACATGATTTCATGTAAAATAATTATTTCTTAATGTGGGATTTTTTTTTTTCCACTGAATAAATGCACTTGAATTAAAGGTTGGATTTTTCTCATTTTTTGCATTGTTGTCCTATATTATTAAAAAAAAGAACTTATTAGAAGCCTAAGAACATATCTTAACGAGGGGTGCCAATAATTGTGGAGGGCAGAAAACATTAAGAGAGCAATTTTAATTTTTTCCACAGCTGTACTGTATATATTGTGGAAAAAGCTTGTAAGCACATGCAAAGACATGCTGCACTGATGATGGCAAAGTGTCTGAAGAGCAAAATAACTCAAGATTGAAAAAAGAGAGAGAGATAGAATGTATAATAGTTAATTTTTCAGTCTGAACAATGTTGCATTGAACAATAACATCACAAAATTAAAGAAAGCATTTATGCTATGCAAATGAGATTACAAATAATTACGACAGAACGTATTACAACATTGTAATTAAAAATAATGATGACTTATCCAGCACTTCTTCAAATTTAATTTATAGATAATCTGTTAATTTAGTTTAGTTTTTTTAACAAGTTTTAACACATGCATAGAATGAATTGTATGAGAAAATAAAATAACTGTGTTTATTCTATTCACATTCATTGGACATAAGCAGTTGCACACTCTGATTGGCTATTCTACTACTAGGCTATCAGCTCATATATCAGCTTCTAAGCGGAAATGATTTTGTCGGATGTTTTGTATAAAGTTTTTATTGATCAAATTTGCAAAAAATAAAAATGCTCTGTTTCTCAAAATCCAGTGAATGTGGATAGAATAAAACAGTTATTCCACTCAATCTCATCATACATGGATTATAGACAACTCGGTGCTACGCGTCTCGTCAGCTATCAGCTCATGTACGACTCGATTTCGTGGAATAATTGTGAATTATTTCTCTCTTTAAAAGTTCACATGAACAGAAACACGCATACTGTGTTAACTTACTTTTAAGCAAACAATTTGGCATGAAACTTTACACTTTTTCGTAGTGGTATACAAATAAGATTTGTGTTAGCATGAAATCACTTTTGCCACAAATGAATGAACAAACAAACAATATATAATAACATCATTTAATGAATTTAGTATTGTATATCAGGGTTTCTCAACCACTGGGCCGCGAAGCACCATCTGGTGGGCTGCAACTTTTTTTTCCAAGTTTGAAGCCAAATACTAAATAGTTCAGGATGTCGTCATGTCCCAAATCCGGTAGCTGGTTTGCCAAACACTTTTCAAGTGGAATAAATACATTTGTGGGTAAATTAAGAAGAACAAACCTTTATTTTTGTCACATTCCTCCTTTGCATTTAACCCACGCATGCATGCACACATGCAAACACACACAGAGACAGAGAGCGTGCACGCAGAATAAATAAATATGTTTGTGAGTAAATTATATGGATCTGTGATGCCTGCTGGAAAAGAAGAGTAGGGAGGATTGAGAATCGAGCAACCATGGTTTGTTTACACCCGATACTAAAACTTGTAGTGTCCGAGCAACCATCACAAAGACACGGACAAAAAGCCCAGAAATTCCTCCTTACCTAGGCAAAAACAATACAGGATTTATCTTGTAGTGTCCTGAGCTCCAGATCTTTAACCCAGTCACATATAAAAAAGTTGTTCTCCTCCATGCTCTTCCAAGTTTTCATCTGTGTGTCCGTGTAGAACGATGTCTGCAGCACCAGGTAGTCTGAGATGTCGGGAAACTCAATGGATGGAAAATTTTCCAACTCATAGGAAAAATCCTTCTTTGTTAGTGTGTAAGGATCTAATCCCATTGAGTGGTTTCTATATCCACTTCTTTTGAGTGAACTTCTTGGTGTTAATAACTTGCTTGTTTGCTGAACACAAACATGGCAACAAGTTCTTGTGTTAATGGACCAGACTCCACTTTTGGATCATTAATCTCTTTTGACTGAGAATGACCTGCGTGCATGGATTGGCTTCTGGTACATCCATACAGTTTTAAATACATCACCTACAATTAAAAAGAGTTTGTTTTTATTGCATTTATTTAATTCCTGGGCTCCCATTTGTAACAGGGAGTGATGTCACATCCCTTTAATACACTTTACAATAGATTATTAGGTTCTAATAGAATAGATGAGACAAAATAATTGGGGATCTTTTATAATGGGCTACAGGTCGCTACAGGTATGAACAGGTGGGGCTTAAAGCAGAAAAGGTTGAGAACCCCTGGAATATATGATAAATAAATAAACAAACAAACAAATAAATAAAAATCTATTCAAGCTTTATCCTTCGAAAGTCTTGAATGATCATTGCTTAATCATGTGCAGTAGTGGTTTGTTGTGTGTACACATGGTGTAACCAGTGGTGTAGTCTACTTTTTTTTTGCAGTGGGTATACTCAGTGCTTGCCATGCAACGCCCCCCCGGGAAAAAAATTTATACACACGTGTGTGTGTGTATATATATATATATATATATATATATATATATATACGGTATACGGGTGGCACGGTGGTGTAGTGGTTAGCGCTGTCGCCTCACAGCAAGAAGGTCCAGGTTCGAGCCCCGTGGCCGGCGAGGGCCTTTCTGTGTGGAGTTTGCATATTCTCCCCGTGTCCGCGTGGGTTTCCTCCGGGTGCTCCGGTTTCCCCCACAGTCCAAAGACATGCAGGTTAGGTTAACTGGTGACTCTAAATTGACCGTAGGTGTGAGTGTGAATGGTTGTCTGTGTCTATGTGTCAGCCCTGTGATGACCTGGAGACTTGTCCAGGGTGTACCCTGCCTTTCACCCGTAGTCAGCTGGGATAGGCTCCAGCTTGCCTGCGACCCTGTAGAACAGGATAAAGTGGCTAGAGATAATGAGATGAGATTATATATATATATATATATATATATGTGTGTGTTGTGGCTATACTGTTATATTTGTACTCATCCATCTTGTAACTGTCTGATAACCTGAAAGCAACACCTCATGAGCACCATCACTGCCTAATGCATAGTAATATGCATCTGGAAACTGGTTTTGTGTAGAGATCTACTGTATGCAAAACAAATGTGGTTTAAATGTACAAAATTTATAAAATTTTGATTCACCATTCAACTTAAGATAAGTGGGCTTTTCCATCATTGTTTTTTTATTTTTTTTATTTTTCATGTATCAAGAAAATTTGACATATTGACGTAAATTAAACACATATCACAATAATATATTTTTAACATATTAAATGCATTTCTTATTTCTTATCTATTCAGCACATCAGCTTAAATGAACAATAAAACATCCTAGATGTGCTAAAACAAATGTTTGCTTCAAAGAAGAAAAAAATAATTTAATTAACAAATACGCAATGCCCTTCAGTGTGTTAGTCCACAAGCCCTGCAAAAAAGGTCTACAGGACTTTCCAGGTGTTTTTATATTCTGGCATTTGAGGTCTGCATTGAAAACACTGAAATAGTGTCGTTTGTTTTCGTTTCATGATTTCGCATCAAGGCAACAGGCATCAAACTACGTAGCTTCGTACGACCTGTATGCTTTCCCCTCTATTCTGACCTCATTTGACTGGCTACATACACGACAAGTGCAGACGGCTGGCTTGACTGACATAGCAACAGTTGCTATGGGGGGCGGAGCTCCCGGAAGGGTCAATTCTCTGCTCTTGGATCAACTCGCAACGCCTTGAGTGCTGAGTCGGGCTCTGTCAGCGTCTTCTTAATGAAGCCCATAGGATTTGAATTGAATAGGCGCTTGTAGCGCTAAAGCGTGTTTGGTGGACACAGGCATCTAGGAATGGAACTGTGGAACATTCATCTGACAATGTTGACGTTGGTTTGGCCAGTTCAAATAACGAATATATTTTTCGGTAGGCGTATGCGCATACGCAAATCACTGAGCTCTTCAGTGAGTATACGGAAATCGCTGAGCTTTTCCAGTGGGCATACGGCGTATACCTGCGTATCATGTAGACTACACCACTAGTGAGCATTGTATGTTGTGTACACCCTTTGTGACGGTGTTACACCGTGTAACACCCTCACAAAGGGTGTACACAACATACAATGCTCACTAGTGCACTACTTTGACATGATCTTATGTGCAGTATTTATAAGATTCTAGTGATAAAAACATTCAATGTAATAATGGAATTGGCTTGTAGAGGTGTTCCTTTCTTCGCTTTTTTATTTTTATTTATTTGTTTATTTGATTTTTACCCTTTTTGTGTTGATATACAGTAGGGCTGTAGTGTAGTATCAGCTGACGATTTAGCCTAGCTTGCCAAATGTGGAGAACTAGATGAAACTGATGAGATTTATTAACATCAGTAGTTCTGGTAATGAGGGGATTGTTTGCCTTCATTGTATCTTCACAGGCAGAAAATGAAGAGAATTTGAGCTGCTTGTGCGACGCGACTGTTTGCAGCCACACAAAGTGGGACATCACATCATGTCCCAAAAATAGCCGTTATTATTTTTTGCAAAATTGGAATATTGCCGGGCGGCATGGTGGTGTAGTGGTTAGCGCTGTCGCCTCACAGCAAGAAGGTCCGGGTTCGAGCCCCGTGGCCGGCGAGGGCCTTTCTGTGCGGAGTTTGCATGTTCTCCCCGTGTCCGCGTGGGTTTCCTCCGGGTGCTCCGGTTTCCCCCACAGTCCAAAGACATGCAGGTTAGGTTAACTGGTGACTCTAAATTGACCGTAGGTTTGAATGTGAGTGTGAATGGTTGTCTGTGTCTATGTGTCAGCCCTGTGATGACCTGGCGACTTGTCCAGGGTGTACCCCGCCTTTCGTCCGTAGTCAGCTGGGATAGGCTCCAGCTTGCCTGCGACCCTGTAGAACAGGATAAAGCGGCTAGAGATAATGAGATGAGATGAGATGGAATATTGCCAGTGAAGTATTTCATGAGTCTGCTTATAGTCACTAACTAATGAATGAGACTAACAGTTTCTTTTCCACCACCACTCTCTCCTTAACGTATGTTTTTTTTTCTTACGTTCTCTTGAACTTGCGACCTGGTGGATCAGGAGGTACTAAAGTCCTTGGGTGCTTTTAAAAAAACCATGGAGTTTCATGTAAAACATATGAAGAAAATCGAGATGTGTGAAAGCACCATCAAGATTTTTTATTTTTTTTGACCTCCAAAAAGAATTTGCCCCTGTCATATTTGCAATTGCTTAGTAATGAGTATCTGGAATCCAAGGATTTAACTGATTCAGTAAATAATAAGCACCTTCATCTAAAAAAAAAAAAAAAGATCTCTGGCTGAACATTCATTAAATGCCTGGAAGATATGACATAAAAAAAATATTGCATATGTTAAGAAATAGGTTTCTAGGGTGCAATACAAAGAAAGTGTTCAGCGTCTGATCTTCAAATCTTGAGTTCAAATCCCGCCATCCTGCTATCCATGGCTAGGAGTCCAAGTGAACAAAACTGTCTGTGCTTTCAGGGATGGCAGGGTGGCATCCTCTCTGTTCCTTATCAATCACAGTGACACTAGTTGGTCATGGGCGTCTGTGAGCTCATGGATGCAGAAGTAGGAGGATAGAGCTTTCCACAAGTGTGTTACGTTACACAACTGGCAGTTAGAAATGATGTAGTTGGTTGACTTTGTGTGCCTCAGAGGAAGTGAAGAAACTTATTAAAATATCTTTTTTTTAGCATTCCAGGCTTGTAGTACTCGAGTCCGACTCGTGCCCTAATTTTAAGGACTCGTGACTTGACTTGGACTTGAGCACTGATGACTCGGACTTGGACTCAGACTCATGCGTTAACTGCATTCAGACTCGTAAATTGGAGACGAGGACTCAGATTTTTTATTTTCTGTAACATGCCATAAAAATTTGGCATAAGATATTTATATCTACATTAATTTTTATACTAATTTTGTGCAAGAGAATGCACATTCACCTGTTCATACATCATGTTCAGGAACAAACTAACATTAATGGCGCTAAAATGCCTGGAGAGACGCCCCTAGGATTGTCCACTTTGTTTATATAGACTTCTCATGCAGTGGGAAAAAATGCACTGCTATGTGTTCCATATGTAGAAGAACTATCAATGAGACGACGGGGACAACCTCGAACTTCAATCGTCATTTGGTAAGACTCCACCCAGAGAAGGAAGTGACATACTATGTTCATTGCTCTGTTGATAGTGGGCGGGGCTTGCTGAGCGATGAACTAGCCAGTGTTAACCCTCTCTCATGTTATTTGCCCTGTTGATAGTGGGCGGGGCTTGCTGAGCGATGAACAAGCTTTTTATCTGTAGCCTGTTAACTAAAACGGGGCAGTCGAGCAGGAACGTTAGTCCAACACAGTAGCAGAGACACTTTCACATAAAGGCAGCAACAGCCACCGTCAAATGTTGCGGTTGGAGTCTTGTTCTCAGACTCGACTCGGATCAATATTGGACTCGACTCAAAATTTTCTTTACTTGAACACTGGGGTCTCGAGACTGGACTCGAGGCTGAGTGACTTGACTACAACACTGCAGCATTCTCATGTAAAATGCTGAACCTTTACTACATCTTGCCAATATACATGCCAAGTCTTCAAGTCCTGAACTTTATGAGACTTATCTTTGCTCATATTTCATACCTTTCTCAGGACCATCAACAATTAATGAACCTTAACAGTGTCATAACATAACATTCTGTGACCAAAAATTGGTCACTTGACTGTGGCATTATGCCAACTTGACACCAAAATTGAATAAAGCAGTCCTCAGGTCAGTGGATATTCACTGGTATGCGTAAATGTACAAGAAAAAGTCATGCAGCCTTGTGAACACTGTCCTTGAGCAAAGTGTTTATGTCTTAGTCGTGCTGTTGAAATCTCAAATCTGGTTGCTCACAAGGTGATGCCTTTTTACAGCTCTGAAAATATTTCCAATTACGAGGCAACTCAAGGTCAAGGGTTTTTTATTTGTCATTTCAACCATATACAGTTGGTATAGTACACAGTTAAAACGAAACAACGTTTCTCCAGGACCATGGTGCTACACTAAAGGACTACAATCTATAATAGAACATAAAGTGCAAGAGTACAACACTGCAGACAATAAACGACACAAACAGCATAAAGTGCAGAGTTGAGTGTGCATATTGAGGTAGTATATGAAAAGAGAATAAAGAAATGTAAACCTTGTGTGTTTGCCACATTTCCGCCTCCTTGCACACCACTTCTGATGACTCCTCCCTGTGTCACTGGCCTCAGGCGAGGCCGAGGACTGGAGGCCTGTTCCTCGGAGCAGGCCGAAGTTGCATAGCTTCTCCAGCAGATCGTCTTTTATCATGTTTTCTGCATGGTATCTGTATTGAAGGAGTGTCTGGAGATGGTAGACATGAACGCCAGTTGATTCGATGTCCATGTGCTGTACAGGGTCGAGCAGAGGAACAAAATGAAACAAAAAAAGCACCATTTTGGATCCAGAGAGGCCGCTGCATGCTGCTGCCGCACTGCCATCTTGAACTAATATTTATATCAAAGGCAGCATTGGTAATTTTGGAGAAACCAGCAATGTATGCTAGATATTGAAAAATCCCACCCCTTCCTTTCAATCTTGCCTCCAAAACACATGAGCGCTACAATAGAGGACAGGGACTTGTATGGTGCTCCTCGGACCTGCCTGATCCATCCTGGTGCCCTACATCTGGCTGGAGTCTCATCACATCGCTCCTGTAGAGGACGGCCCCATATGGACAGTTGAAAGTCGCACTTGGAAGATGCTCTGGACCCTTACAGTAATGTTTTCTGCCCGAGGACTACAGTTGACTTGCTAACTTTAGGACTGCAGTTGTCATGAACAGTTTTGCACTCAAGTCTTCATCAATGAACAGTTTATAACTTCAACAAAATAGACTTCATATTAAAACTATAATGAATTTCCTGGTTTCACAGTTATACTTTGTGACTCTATAGGACACAGTTACAGAAGTGAATTATTTATAATCACGCTATCTGTTATCACCCAGATGAGGATGGGTTCCCTTTTGAGTCTGGTTCCTCTCGAGGTTTCTTCCTCATGTCATCTGAGGGAGTTTTTCCTCACCACCGTCACTACAGGCTTGCTCACTGGGGATAAATTAGGGATAAAATTAGCTCATGTTTAAAGTCATTACAGTTCTGCAAAGCTGCTTCGCGACAATGTCTGTTGTTAAAAGCGCTATACAAATAAACTTGACCTGACTTTACAAAAAGTGATTTAAAAAAAAGTGTAGTTGCTGATATAGTGATGTTTTCTGTGTGGGAGATTTAATTTAATTTAGTATTTTTGGAAGGAGTCTTCAGTGTCAGAGTTTTCTAAGAGTCAGAGTTAAAGGTGTCACGAGGAAAGTCTTCAGGAGAGATGACTTTGCAGTTTCTCAGTTATGTATCTTATTTAATTAAAGAGAGAGCAAAAAGGTGAGGCTGGTTTAAAAACAAACAAACAAAAAAACAGGAACTAGCTTGTTTAAGACATTCGACAGCCATGTCATGCTTTAATTAGTAATATATAGATTTAGGCACTGCCTAAAAGTGGAGCTCCCATCTGTTTCTGGGTTGTAGAATTTTCTTATATCATAGCCAGTCTCTTTTGTTTTATTTCTTTACTGGCTAACACTGGCCACTAGGCGGTGTGTATGACTGGTAATTACTAACACTGGCCACTAGGCGGTGTGTATGACTGGTAATTACTAACACTGGCCACTAGGCGGTGTGTATGACTGGTAATTACTAACACTGGCCACTAGGCGGTGTGTATGACTGGTAATTACTAACACTGGCCACTAGGTGGTTTGTCTCACCTCATCTCATCTCATTATCTGTAGCCGCTTTATCCTGTTCTACAGGGTCGCAGGCAAGCTGGAGCCTATCCCAGCTGACTACGGGCGAAAGGCGGGGTACACCCTGGACAAGTCGCCAGGTCATCACAGGGCTGACACAGACACAGACAACCATTCACACTCACATTCACACCTACGGTCAATTTAGAGTCACCAGTTAACCTAACCTGCATGTCTTTGGACTGTGGGGGAAACCGGAGCACCCGGAGGAAACCCACGCGGACACGGGGAGAACATGCAAACTCCACACAGAAAGGCCCTCACTGGCCACGGGGCTCGAACCCAGACCTTCTTGCTGTGAGGCGACAGCGCTAACCACTACACCACCGTGCCGCCCCTAGGCGGTGTGTATGACTGGTAATTACTAACACTGGCCACTAGGCGGTGTGTACGACTGGTAATTACTAACACTGGCCGCTAGGCGGTGTGTATGACTGGTAATTACTAACACTGGCCACTAGGCGGTGTGTATGACTGGTAATTACTAACACTGGCCACTAGGCGGTGTGTATGACTGGTAATTACTAACACTGGCCACTAGGCGGTGTGTATGACTGGTAATTACTAACACTGGCCACTAGGCGGTGTGTATGACTGGTAATTACTAACACTGGCCACTAGGCGGTGTGTATGACTGGTAATTACTAACACTGGCCGCTAGGCGGTGTGTACGACTGGTAATTACTAACACTGGCCGCTAGGCGGTGTGTACGACTGGTAATTACTAACACTGGCCGCTAGGCGGTGTGTATGACTGGTAATTACTAACACTGGCCACTAGGCGGTGTGTATGACTGGTAATTACTAACACTGGCCACATGGACAAACCACAAAAAGTCGACTCGATGGGTTTACCATTTTTTCTTAGGTATGGTGCTCCGCTGGGAGCTCCGCTAAAATTGTTCACCTTGGCAAACTGCTGTGCTCTAAGAGAAATAAAACAGTTCAGAATATGCTCTTATCGCAAAATGAACAACTTTGTGGTTGGAACTCTTGCTTCATGACCAGATACAGCACATTTCTCCCTGCTATTGCATGATATCTCTCTCTCTCTCTCTTTCTCACTAAACAATTCAAGATGCTCAGTATTGTTCCATTTGATCTTTGAGAGGAACTGGAGGTAGACCCTGACAGCTTCTATTGCAGTAGGAGATGTCTGAAGATGACTCAGTGAGCTGGAGAAAAGAAGCCTGCTGAGTGAGCAGAAGTGGTGTCGTGCTACAATAAAGCAGTTTTAATTGCTGAAGTAGATTTCTGCACATCCCTGCTAAACTTCAGGAGCTCAGAACTTTAGAAAACTTTCAAATTAGAGTTTTAAAATTCTTCTGTGCTTTCGAGACCAGTTGTTTTATGTAATACTGTCTGGGGAATTGCATCTGTATCTGCGTGAGAGAGAGACAAAGATAGATTGGTTTAATACATTTGATTAACCCCGAGTTGTTAGCTTATATTTCCTCTGTTTTTGTCTCACTAAGCCAGCAGTCTTTCAGTTCTTTGCTCACTTAGACAAATGTAATCCAATATAGAATAACTTAAGGCACCTTCTATTTGCATTGCATGAAGAAGGGCAGGATGCAATGTGCACCCAACTTTAAAACTTTAAAAAAGCAAGACTTACTAAGCATCATTTACTCCAAGTGCAAGTGCTGTTTGCACTTATTGCTGTTTTATATATTGCTTTATATATTTATATGCGTATATTTTGCTATTTGAATTTTCTATATGAATAATTTACTTATTGATACAGCATTGGTAGGTGTATGAGATACAGTAAACAGGTAAAATGTGTTATGTAAAAAAAAAAAAAAAAGATTGACCTCAAATATAAAGACAAAGGTTCTGACTGCAAAGTTGAATTCTGGGTAAAAATGCTCTATTTCTATTGCTGTTGGAGTTTCGAGATGTTTCGCACTGATCTGAAGTTGATTTGAGTTGAAATCGAGGAGTTGTGCTGCTGCACACACACACACCGTGTATCCTGTGTGGAAACGTTTTGCTGAGATAAAACGCATCCCACATTTTATGATTCCGGAGCTCGCCGAAGCAAGTGAGCAACAATATCACATGAGCACCATGGGGTGTGTTTGACCTGCTTTTAAGCAAAACATGTCGGCGTAGGTAAACATGGTGGACTCGGCTCTCCCGCCAGCTAAAATCCAGTGCAAAAGAAAAGGAAAATATACAGTTAGGTCCATATATATTTGGACACTGACACAAATTTTGTTTTTTTACCTGTTTACTGAAACATATTCAAATTTAGTTATATAATGGACATGGACATAAAGTCCAGACTTTCAGCTTTCATTTGAGGGTATCCACATTAAAATTGGATGAAGGGTTTAGGAGTTTCAGCTCCTTAACATGTGCCGCCCTGTTTTTAAAGGGACCAAAAGTAATTGGACAATTGACTCAAAGGCTATTTCATAGGCAGGTGTGGGCAATTCCTTCGTTATGTCATTCTCAATTAAGCAGATAAAAGGCCTGGAGTTGATTTGAGGTGTGGTGCTTGCATTTGCTGTGAAGAAAACATGCGGTCAAAGGAGCTCTCCATGCAGGTGAAACAAGCCATCCTTAAGCTGCGAAAACAGAAAAAACTCATCCGAGAAATTGCTACAATATTAGGAGTGGCAAAATCTACAGTTTGGTACATCCTGAGAAAGAAAGAAACCACTGGTGAACTCATCAATGCAAAAAGACCTGGACGCCCACAGAAGACAACAGTGGTGGATGATCGCAGAATAATTTCCATGGTGAAGAGAAACCCCTTCACAACAGCCAACCAAGTGAAAACACTCTCCAGGAGGTAGGCGTATCAATATCCAAATCTACCATAAAGAGAAGACTGCATGAAAGTAAATACAGGGGGCTCACTGCACGGTGCAAGCCACTCATAAGCCTCAAGAATAAAAAGGCTAGATTGGACTTTGCTAAAAAAACATCTAAAAAAGCCAGCACAGTTCTGGAAGAACATTCTTTGGACGGATGAAACCAAGATCAACCTCTACCAGAATGATGGAAAGAAAAAAGTATGGCGAAGGCGTGGTACAGCTCATGAGCCAAAGCATACCACATCATCTGTAAAACACGGTGGAGGCAGTGTAATGGCTTGGGCATGCATGGCTGCCAGTGGCACTGGGTCACTAGTGTTTATTGATGATGTGACACAGGACAGAAGCAGCCGGATGAATTCTGAGGTATTCAGAGACATACTGTGTGCTCAAATCCAGCCAAACTGATTGGTCGGCGTTTCATAATACAGATGGACAATGACCCAGAACATAAAGCCAAAGCAACCCAGGAGTTTATTAAAGCAAAGAAGTGGAATATTCTTTAATGGTCAAGTCAGTCACCTGATCTCAACCCAATTGAGCAGCATTTCACTTGTTAAAGACTAAACTTCAGACAGAAAGGCCCACAAACAAACAGCAACTGAAAACCGCTGCAGTAAAGGCCTGGCAGAGCATTAAAAAGGAGGAAACACAGCGTCTGGTGATGTCCATGAGTTCAAGACTTCAGGCAGTCATTGCCAACAAAGGGTTTTCAACCAAGTATTAGAAATGAACATTTTATTTACAATCATTTAATTTGTCCAATTACTTTTGAGCCCATGAAATGAAGGGATTGTGTTTAAAAAAATGCTTTAGTTCCTCACATTTTTATGCAATCATTTTGTTCAACCCACTGAATTAAAGCTGAAAGTCTGAACTTCAACTGCATCTGGATTGTTTTGTTCAAAATTCATTGTGGTAATGTACAGAACCAAAATTAGAAAAATGTTGCCTCTGTCCAAATATTTATGGACCTAACTGTAAAAGTGAATCAGCTAGAAAGCACACCAGGAAAGCGATGGAAACCAAAAGGTTGTCCACAAGAATTTTGGGGAAGGGACAGACCGACAGCTGGAATCGACTGAAGGATGAAACGGGTGTAAAATCCGATGAATTTGCAGCACTTGCCTTGGATTGGTGAGTCTGAGGATGGAGTTATACACCGAATGTTTTTGATTGGACAAAGAAAGAAAAGAGAACACAAAAGCAGGAACAGATAAAAGATATAACGTGTTCGTCTTTTGTTTTACGGATCTATTCAAGAACGTCAACCACAAATTATATCCCTGCAACTCAAAACTCTTCGAGGTCGACACAGAGTCATGGTGTTTTCCACGCGTCACCATCTTGGTGTGACGCAGTTCCATAATTATGCTAATCAGTTCAAGCTCCTTGCGTTCGGCTGTTTCCTGTTTCCATAGGGCCGTACTGTTTACCTCAGGAGGTAGGATATTCGGTCCCAAAATGGAGGAAAACGACCCTCAGCACATCAAAATGATCTCAACTTGTCCGCATGATATTGTTCTTGCGGAACATAAGAAAACGCCATGCACAAAATAAATAAATAAATAAATAAATAAATAATCACATGACTTTGCAGTCAGTACCTTTAAATCCATTTTGTAGATGTGTTTCCCCCCCTCTGTGTGTGTATTTTCATGGCATTTGAGCTGAATACTAATACCGCCACTCCATAAGTGAGGCATTCTGCCACTCAGTTGGTGTAACCACACATAGACTTCCAGACAGGTTGATGTCTCGTACATACCTTCTAGCAAGAGACAAAGTGGTTGGTCATACACCTCTACTGACGTTGAATCTACAATATGTTCAGACAAATGCTAAATAGATTCAATGTCATAGTGTACATTTAAAAATAAACTTAAAACCAAGATAATGGGTTTGAGTGAGACGCTAGGCTAATACAAGCCACCAGTAAAGCTATAATGTGTATTAGCAATGATTCTGCAAGACACTTGAACTGTACTGAAGGGATTAAATCCAAAAGATATTCCTTCAACTGGTGTTTTGATGATGGTGGGAGAGCACTGACTAACGTCAGTCCACAATCTCCTACAAACCTTAGCATGTGATTTGATCATTAATGCTCTTGTACCCTGTAGGTAAGTAGTGGGGTCATCCTGGAAGAGATCACTCCCGTCAAGATAAATAAAATATGATTACGTCGAAAGACAGGGACAAAATACCTAACATAACAGGAGCACCAGTTTGAGACACTATTCTTAAAGGAGAACTGAAGGCAATTTTTTTTATCAAAATTCTATTTCTCATTTTATCAAATATATAGGAATGCATTTTTGCTCGCTATTTTGTCACTACTATAGCACGTTGAGTGTTTGAAATACGCTATGTAATATATCAGTCCATATGTAAATCAAATCAAATCAAGTTTATTTGTATAGCGCTTTTAACAATAAACATTGTCGCAAAGCAGCTTTACAGAATTTGAATGACTTAAAACATGAACTAATTTTCTCTCTAATCTATCCCCAATGAGCAAGCCTGTGGCGACGGTGGCAAGGAAAAACTCCCTCAGACGACATGAGGAAGAAACCTCGAGAGGAACCAGACTCAAAAGGGAACCCATCCTCATTTGGGCAACAACAGACAGCCTGACTGTAATATTAACAGTTTAACAGGTATAACCCTCAACTGTCCTCATGGGGCCGTCCTTCACAGGAACGGTGCGATAAAACTCCGACCAGACATAGGGCACCGGGATGGATCAAGCAGGTCCGAGGGGCAGAAGAGGCCAGCATCTCAATCCCAGGATCAACATGTAACTCAGAGGGACAGATGGGGGGGGGGGGGAGAGAGAGAAAGAAAACACGTTGTTAGGTATGCCCTAAAAATGACAAGTATTAAATCTGTGTGGTAGGCTCGCAGAGACGAGAGTCTTTACATCAGGCATAACACACAACAATGGCATGTTAATATGGTAAAAAATATCATGACCTGCTCTGGCTGGATGCTTGACTGGGTGATGGGAGCACACTCCTCAGCAATGATGAGATGCAGATGGGATCCTTAGGGCTGGCCAAGACAATTCAGTTACATTTCACCGGGTCTGGGACATGCGACAGAATGTCTGACGGCCGATTCCCTGCAGGCTACGATAGCCAGTCGAGGTCTCCACCCTCTCCACCAAAAGATTTCCTGTTGACTCCATGTAACTCAGAGGGACAGATTTGGGGTGGGGGGGAGGGAAAGAAAACACAGGTGGTTAGGTATGCCCAATGTCACCTGAATAAGTAGGAACAGTATACATATTGCACCGAGTACAAGCAGGGACTCCGGCAACTAACTATGACAGCATAACTAAAAGGAGAGAGCCAGAAGGTAACACAGGCATGAGGGAGCCCCAGGACATAAAGCAGCCAGCCACTACACCGTCAACAAACTCGAGTGAGCAAGCAAGTGGGGACTGACAGCATCCATACATCCCAGTTTACCAAAACACTCTATGTCTGAGGACCCTCCATATCTACTCCTTTACCTCATAAACACCATTAACAAAAGGCTTGACTAAACAGATATGTTTTCAGCCGAGACTTAAACACTGAGACTGTGTCTGATTCCCGAACATTACTTGGAAGGCTGTTCCATAACAGTGGGGCTTTGTAAGAAAAGGCTCCGCCCCCTGATGTAGCCTTCACTATACGAGGTACCAGCAGATAGCCTGCACCTTTTGATCTAAGTAGGCGTGGCGGGTCATAGAGGAGCAGAAGTTCACTCAGGTACTGTGGTGCGAGACCATTTAGTGCTTTAAAGGTCAATAGTAGTATTTTATAATCAATACGAAATTTGATTGGGAGCCAATGCAGTGTGGATAAGACAGGCGTGATGTGGTCATATTTTCTAGTTCTAGTAAGGACTCTTGCTGCTGCATTTTGAACTAACTGGAGCTTGTTTATGCACTTATTGGAACATCCAGACAGTAAGGCATTATAATAATCCAACCTGGAGGTAACGAAAGCATGGACTAGTTTTTCTGCATCATGCAATGACATTAAATTTCTTATCTTTGCAACATTTCTGAGATGAAAGAAAGCTATCTGGGTGATGTTATCAATGTGAGTTTCGAATGAAAGACTGGGGTCAATAATCACTCCGAGGTCTTTTACTGCTGCATGTAAATGAGATTCGTTGAGACCTGTGCGAGACATCGTAGGACGGAAGTAAAACGTACAGCGGAAATCAAAGTGACCAACATCTGCCAACGTTGTCAAAAGACGCGCGCACCCTCTTTCGAATGCTGATGTAATCAAGCCGGACGTTTTGTTTGTTTTGATGGCAATCAGGACAGTTTGAAAAAAGTAGGCAGTAATCGTCATTTAAACTCATTTTTGTGCAATATTTCATTTGGAAAACAGTTTTCAAAATGGCAGCACTGACAACTGGCTGACACTTCACGTTTCGAAGTCTCGCACAAGTCTCGTGAAGATCGCGCGGATAAGCGACGCCTGCCGTGGACCAAACGAACTAAGGTGGTGTTTACATTAGACCGTATCAGTGGATCATCAGATTGTTTTTAAAACGATTCGCGTGCACACAGCAACGCCAATACACGGATACGCTCGGCTCCGCAGGCATCCTGCGCTCCAAATCACTCCGCCCTGAACAGCGAGTGCCCTCTGGAGGGTGCGCACTCCGGCCCTGCGCAGCTCACAGAGCGCACGAGTGAAGTGCACAAGCTGTGATTCGGGACAAATAGCAGCAAGTGAAAGTCCGCTCCGTTTTTCAGCAGTCGCGTCACATGACCAACGTGGCATGACCAACGCCAGCGAATCAGGAAGGTGGATGTCACAGTGACGTTGTCCAATGACGACGTCAGCTAGAGCTCAGCACAGTGTATCCTCGTTCCTCAATGTTTACACAGCACCGGATCAGATACGTAATGGATTGAATACGTGGGCCCTGGCGGATTCAAGTTGTTCCGCCTGTGGAGTCGTTTCCCAGCATTTTAATGTGAACGGACAGTGCATCCGCGACGAAAATGAGACGGATACAGTCTAATGTAAACACCACCTAAATTCAACACGGCTAAAAACCGAATAGGCCGATAAGTATAATATTTAATTACAATTAGTTGTCAATACGAGTCACGATATAAGGTTATTAAAACCGAAAACGTACCTGAATAACACGTTAATTAAGAAATAAAGCAAGGTTAAAAATGACCTCAGTTCTCCTTTAACACACCCTCTACTCACTATTCAGATAAGGTTTGATACAAGAGATAAATCTTATCAAAGTCTAGATTCCCATAGCGATACACAGCTGAGTGCTTTGCCCATGTTTTGCATGATCCCTTTCCATTTTAGCAAGGATTGTCTCGCTTTTTGTCCTGGAACGAGATCTGTTGCTCTCCCATGAGCAGGATTACACAAGGATGATATATATGTAAAGCCCTAGTAGAGTGATGTCTCTGAGTTGGTGTGGCTGCCAGTTATCTCAAAGCGCCACACATCAGCTCCTGCAGCAAAAAGACACGATAAGGCTGGCAATGCGCCGATTTTTGTCAGGACTGTGGACTAAATATGTCTTTGTTTGGAAGAGACGAGGCAATATGGCTCTGGCTTTCGGCTTCCTTTCATAATAAACAACTGGTTTAACTCCATTCTGTCCCACCAGCACTTAAGGACACAGTAATAATAAGGCACTTTGTGTGTGCCTTTCCCTGAAAGTCTCTCTTTTTTTTTTTTCCCTCACTCTTTGCAGGTGAGCTGAGATAAGCTATCACGAACAGATCTGATACAGGAGCACATCTGAGATAAGAGTCGCTCAGAAAGAGGAAAAGTGACTGAGAGTCTCTGTGACTCGTTTATAAGAGCCACTTTCAATGTAGCTCGCCAAGTAGAATTATAAGCACGTGGAAATTGAATCGTAATTCCCATTTATCAGTGTGAGTACGTGTGTGTCATTACAATTGCAAGCTTTCCTCCATAAGCCATTGGTACGACTTCATTTTTCACACTATTCTGCAGGAGTTTTGCAAGATTCAGCTTTTTACGAATAAAATGCTAAAAGTAGCATTGCTAACGGACCAAACAGAAATAAATAAATAAATAAATAAAAATATTTTTGTGAACATGAACTAATAAAAACCAACAAATTATTTCACTCACACGCAATACGTATTCTTTCATATAGCACTTGAATAAATTCTTGTTTTATTTTCTCATTTATAATACTATTCACATGACAAGTGCATAGTTTACAGTTTTATAGATGAAATGTTGCAAGTTGTTATTAATAGTTTGGGTAGTTTATTAATTTTGTCAAGGTGAACTAGTGAAACTTTTTGTTGACGTAGTACAATTATAGCCTAACACATACAGTATAGCTTAACACATTGTTTCTCAACCACTGGGACCGCGAAGCACCCTCTAGTGGGACATGATTTTTTTTTCCAAATTGAAGCTAATTTTTACTGATGCCCCTTTTCCACCAAAGCAGTTCCAGGGCTGGTTCGGGGCCAGTGCTTAGTTTGGAACCGGGTTTTCTGTTTCCACTGACAAAGAACTGGCTCTGGGGCCAGAAAAACCGGTTCCAGGCTAGCACCAACTCTCTGCTGGGCCAGAGGAAAGAACCGCTTACGTCAGCGGGGGGGCGGAGTTGTTAAGACCAACAACAATAACAAGACCGCAAAAGATCGCCATTTTTAAGCGACGAGAAGCAGCAGCTGTACAAACGCGAAGTCATCCATTATTATTACTGTTGTAGTTGTTGCTGCTGCTGCTTCTTCTGTGTTGTTTTTGCTTTGATATTCGTGCCAAGGTTGATGTAAACGTAGCGACATAACTGACGTATACAGTGACGTAATGACGTGGCTCCGCTTAGCACTGCGAGCTATGGAAAAGCAAACTGGTTCTCAGCTGGCTTTCAAGTTGAACGAGTTGTGAACCAGCACCAGTACTGGCTCCGAACCAGCCCTGGAACTGATTTGGTGGAAAAGGGGTATCATAGTAGGGTACAATTGCTGGGTTGCATTCGATGTCACATCCGCCTCATTAAGCAACAGTAACACGACAGCTTGCGATGCTTTGCGATGAGTTATCGATGAAAATGAGGCATTTTGGTGGTGATATACACGTGAGCTAAAAGTTGTGGTTACACAGGAGGTGAACACTTAACTGTCACTCCTTTGCGCGCTTGAGTCTGGTGCAGCTCGAGCGGCCGCGTGCGCTCACAGAGCACGTTGTGCCTGTGCTTGGGACCCAGTCATTATGGGAAACACCTGATACTGATTTGAGTGCAATCAGCAGATGCAGATACGGACGCTGTTTTCACGGAAGCTTTATGAAGTATCATGGTCACGTTTGTTTCTAGCCATGTTTATAACGCTGTTTAAATACTCTGCTTTATGATTCTGCTTTCTGTTTTGCGAATATCAAGCCTGCTAATAAACGCTTTTCTTGCACTTAGAGCCGTCTATCTTGTCGCATCCTGATCCCCAGATCTTTAACCCAGCCACATATAAAAAGTTGTTCTCCTCCATGCTCTTCCAAATTTTCATCTGTGTGTCCATGTAGAACGATGTCTGCAGCACAGATGGATAATTTTCCAACTCATAGGAAAAATCCTTCTTTGTTAGCGTGTAAGGCTCTAATCCCATTGAGTGGTTTCTATATCCACTTCTTTTGAGTGAACTTCTTGGTTTTAATAACTTGCTTGTTTGCTGAACACAAACATGGCAATAAGTTCTTGTGTTAATGGACCAGACTCCACTTTTGGATCATTAATCCCTTTTGACTGAGAATGACCTGCGTGCTTGGTTTGGCTTCTGGTACATCCATACAGTTTTAAATACAATACCTACAATTAAACACAGTTTGTTTTTATTGCATTTATTTAATTCCTGGGCTCCCATATGTAACAGGGAGTGATGTCGCATCCCATTAATACATTTTACAATAGATTATTAGATTCTAATAGAATAGATGAGCCAAAATAATTGGGGATCTTTTTTTAAGGGGCCCTGACTAGGTACAAGTAGGAATAGGTGGGCCTTAAAGTACGTAGAAATGGTTGAGAACCCCTGGCTTAGTACACTGAACACAAGTCATATCAAGAAAATAGCAAAGAAACACAATACCAGTGACCAGCGTAATCACCGTAAATTGATATCTTTCAGCATTCAGACTCATTATGACATCAAAAATAATGTCTCAACATGGACTATATGACTTGAGAAAATAAGCTTTATTTTCAAATATGATTGATTAAAATGAAAAGTACAAAATGATTTACATAGTTAATGGAGTTGGGGGTAGGAAAGTTATTGATGACAAATATCCAGAGATGAGAGTCTATACATATATTTATAGTCCTAAGACACATTATCTTTCTTTCATTATTGTTGAGAAGCAGAGCTTTATCTTGGTCAGGGTCACAGTGGATCCGGAGGCTGTCCTGGGAATACCGGAAGTGAGTTGGGAATGGAATGAATTTCAGTCATTCACAGGGCACTGCATAGAGATTCACACATTCATTTACAACTAGTAGCAATTTATCTGAGCCAATTCATCTACCGGTATATTTCCGGGTGAACGTGTGAGATCTTCAGCCTCTCTCTCTCTCTCTCTCTCATCTATATATATATATATATATATATATATATATATATATATATATATCAGGGCTTTACATTAGCACCCGCCAAATGCGGGTAAAATTCGGCTTTGGCGGGTAATGATTTTAGTCCCCCTAGCCACTTTGGCGGGTGGTTTATTCTGTGGTATGACAATATATTTTAATTGTAGTTTTCTCTGAAGGCATCTGATATAATAAATGCATTGCAATGTAATATTACGCGCCTACAACTCCCATGAGCACCTGCATAAACATTCTGACACAACATGTTAGAATTGTTTAGAACGTTCGTTAACGTCTCAGATAAAATCAATGATACGGTAACCTGCGGTTAATGAACGAAGCAACAAAGTTGCTGACGACTGACAAGCGCACTATGTGGCGGCATATAGCTGGAGTTTCAAACCCTGCTGCTCAGGGAAAAAGGGGCAGAGATGATCAGGGCTGGAGCAGCATTTTAAAATCACTGAGGTCCGTGACGCGCAAAGCGCGCGCTGAAAATGTTTCAACATATTTAAATGAGAGGGGTGAATTACACGCCACACAAGAGATCTATTCCTGAAATTACTTTTAATGGTGTTTGAACTGAATATCATCAGTTTTGAAAAAAAAAATAATGTATGTGGTAAGAGTAAGAATAATTTAAGCTTGTTTAATGGTTTGATCTGGCCCAAGCAATGAGGACAAAAGATACCCTAACCATGTAGCCTGTGGAACTAAGATACATTAACAATCTGGCATCCGATACACCTACACAAAAAAATTCTGGGAAAAAAATCAGTATACACCACCATGTTTTAGGCAAAGTTATCCAAGGCAAACATAAGTTGAAACTTTCCACTCTATTGCTTTGGCTTATTGAATGATTTATTTTTAAAATCACAAACAAGGTAGGCTACAACTGCGCTGCTTCGAAAATGTCAATTTAACAGCTTGATGAAAGTGCGCTGATGGTTACCATGGAAACCCCGTGTCTGCTGCACTGTGTTCCTCCCCCGAGTCGCGCGCTCATTCGGTTTTGTGTTCTTGGTCTCAGAGCTGCGTGCACCAAACAGACACAGAAGACAGAATCAACATTTAACATCATTAACAATGCACTTTTTACGGAGAAGTTTTAATGTTATTCTTTATTTTTTTATCCAGTTGAATATTTAGCGTACAAATGTATTTTCAGCTCTTAAAAATGACCAAGGTCCGGACCACGGGGGCCTCAGAACTGGCTACAGTCAGGAGATGAACAAGACACTAATAGGAAGATAAGACAGTTCAATGACAAATGGAAGTTCAGGCGAGATTGGCTAGTTCATAGCAAAACAGTGCATAGCAAAATACCATGTACTGCAAAGACTGTAGAAAGTCTGGCAAAGACAGGCGCCAGCAATTTTAAACTCGAAACTATAAAGGACCATGAAAAGTCAAATGCACACATCGGTACTATAACATCAAAACCGGTGAAGACGGCTGGTTCACTACAGGACAGCATTGCTTTCAAGTTCCTGGCTGTCATGAAGTCGGCTGAGCTGGAGAGGATGGAGCTGCTGTTTAGAAACGTTCACACAATTGCAAAGAAGTTGATCTCACCCCAGCTATCAACTTACGGCCTGCTGGAAGCCTCAGGTCATGAAGACCATTTTTCATGGACCATTCAGACTCGTTATATTCAGATGATGAATAATGAGGACATTTAATGTCTCTCTCTACACATGTTCACACACACACACACACACACACTATTAATAGATAATACATAATATACATAATAATACTTGATAATACACATAATACTTGCATATCAAAACATCAAATGTTTTTCAATGATAAATGTTTTGAATTGGACTTTTAATATTAGAATCAGTTCAGTTGTACTGAATGTTATTTTTCATATTATACGATATTTCATATTGTAAGGGGTTTGAATTTGAGTTCAATAAACAGAATACTCTGTTTATATTTTTGTCTGAATTGATTGCATGTTTTCATATAGGGAGCGACCTTAACAGCACTGAATACTTGAGTGCTACTGTAGAGATACATTATATGCTGCCATTTATAATTAAATCTAGATCTTCAGAACTTTAACGTATCATGGTGAAGAAAAAACTGCGATTTCCTGGCAACAAAATTGTGGCTAGTGAAAAGGCTGAATGGCTAGTGACTCGGGAAAACCACTAGCCACAGTGGCCGGTGAGCAAAAAAGTTAATGTAAAGCTCTGATATATGTATATATGTGGGTGGGTATGTGTATATAACAGTTATTCCATGAAATCGAGTCGTATATGAGCCGATAGCTGACGAGGCGCGTAGCTATACGACGAGATTGAGTGGAATAACTGTTTTATTCTATGCACATTCACTGGTATTGAGAAACAGAGCATTTTTTTCCCCAAGTATGATAAATAAAAACTTTATACAAAACTTAGAAGAAAATCATTTCCGCTTAGAATGTAAACAAACTGGTGAAATGACAGGAGCAGTTTGTGAAAATCACAATAATAATTCTTGAAAAATAAATTAGATATGTTCTTAAAATCAAATACTTTTATTCCGTGTATATATATATATATATATATATATATATATATATATATATATATATACACACACACCGGTATATAATTTTGGGGGGTATTTTGGGGGGGTTGTTCACAAGCAGAGTATTTATTTCTTCCTCGGTTGGCTCAGCAACACGCACAGTCATTTTCTTCTTCTTCAGGTTTTTTGGCAGTTAGCAAACCAACTTAAAGGTGCATTACTGCCACCGACTGGGCTGGAGGGTGGAACAGGAAATATTGGGTGAAAAAATACCCCCAAAAATATATTATTTTAGCTATTTCTGTTTCTTTTAAATACTTGATAAAGTGGGGCGGCACGGTGGTGTAGTGGTTAGCGCTGTCGCCTCACAGCAAGAAGGTCCTGGGTTCGAGCCCCGGGGCCGGCGAGGGCCTTTCTGTGTGGAGTTTGCATGTTCTCCCCGTGTCCATGTGGGTTTCCTCTGGGTGCTCCGGTTTCCCCCACAGTCCAAAGACATGCAGGTTAGGTTAACTGGTGACTCTAAATTGAGCGTAGGTGTGAATGTGAGTGTGAATGGTTGTCTGTGTCTATGTGTCAGCCCTGTGATGACCTGGCGACTTGTCCAGGGTGTACCCCGCCTTTCGCCCGTAGTCAGCTGGGATAGGCTCCAGCTTGCCTGCGACCCTGTAGAAGGATAAAGCGGCTACAGATAATGAGATGAGAGAATGAGACTTGATAAAGTGGTATATCTGACTTGATGCACTCCACCATCTTGTTTTTCTCCACTCATGGTATATGAGCTGATATCCTAGTAGTAGAGTAGCCAATCAGCGTGCACGATCGTTCATTTCCAGTGAATGTGGATTGAATGTGTACATCTCAGATGCATTTAAGATGCATTCAAGTGCAGTTTAATGAGAGCTTAACGAGAATATGGTCTTAAAAGACACTTTTCCCTCGTGAGAATCTTTTAGATTGTATTGAAGTATGAATGTATATGTTTTCCCACATTTGGCTGCCTTAGTGATGAATATGTCCATGTTTCCATGACTACAGTCACATATTTTCTCTTCTTCCTATTGGCCCCTACCTCTCTCTCTCACACCATTTCTCATTCTCTCACTTTTGTCTGTAATCTTGGAGCAGAGTTAATCAATTGTGCTGCTGTGCTGGGCTGCTGTGGGCGTGGAACCCAGCATATGGATGAAAAATCTACTCTGTGTCTATTTGTGTCTCCACAGAGCCAGCTACTACAGGAAAGGAGGCCGTGCCATGCTGCCAGTTAAATGGATGCCTCCAGAGGCCTTTTTGGAAGGAATCTTTACCTCCAAAACTGATACATGGTGAAATAAAACTATAGTGTCCTCTATAAAGTTTTCTTTTCAGTCTGTATTTTGGTTGCCATTTATTTATTCATACTTCTAGTCGATCTGATGACCATCAGTTTTCTTTCTCTCTGTATTGCTTTCCCTGATTACACGGCTCAGGTCTTTTGGAGTGCTCCTGTGGGAAATCTTCTCGATGGGATATATGCCGTACCCCAGCCGTAGTAATCAGGAGGTTCTGGATTTCGTCACTAATGGAGGCAGAATGGATCCTCCAAAGAACTGCCCAGGACCAGTGTGCGTGCCTTTATCACTACCATTTACTTTACTTTATACACATGATGTGTAAACAATATACAGGAAACATGCACACATGATATGAAGAGTCTATTCTCTCTTCTCTGGAGTGACCTGGTAACCATATGCAGTAATTATAGGAATATCAATTCAATTCAGTGCACTAGATATAGATTGAGATACCTAATGAGGAACAAATGGTAACAATGACATGTAAAATTTCCCCAAGAAGTTATGAGGAAGAAAACGTCATAGCAACCAGACTTAAAATGGAACCCAACCTGTTCTTGGTGAGACTTGGGTATAACCTGTTTCATAACCTGTCACAAATCTTTAGTGTATCCTTGCAGGACCAACCGCAATAGCAGAAATAAGCAATATATCATATCCTGGTCAAATATCCTGCTACTACATTACTCTGCCAAAACAACCAAAAAAAAATTCACACACTGTAATATTTGGTTGGACCGCCTTTACCTTCGATTACAGCATGCATTCGCTGTGGCACTGTTTCGAAAAACTTATTCGATGTCACAAGATTTATTTCAGTCCAGAACTGTATTAATTTTTCACCGAGAGCTTGTGTTGAGGATGGGAGAGTCAAACCACTGCATAAAGTCTTTTCCAGCACATCCCAAAGATTCTCAGTGGGGTTAAGGTCGAGACTCTGTGGTGGCCAATTCATGTGTGAAAATGATTCCTTATGCTTCCTGAACCACTTTTTCACAGTCTGAGCCCTAATTATATGTCCGTGCTATCAGGGAAGAAAAAAAATCCATTGATGTGATGATAACTGATCATTCAGGTCATCAGCTGACTTCACGTTTTTGCCCCATAACGTTGCTGAGCCTTGACCTGATCAACTGAAGCAACTACAGATCATAACACTGCCTCCAGAGGTTTGTACAGTGGCCACTATACCGGTACATGATGGGTGCATCGCTTCATGATCTTCCCTTCTTACCCTGGCACGCCCATCACTCAGGAATAGGGTCCATCTGGATTCATCAGACCACATGACCTCCTTCCATCGCTCCAGAGTCCAACCTTAATGCTCCTGAGTGAATTGACGCCTTTTCTTCTGATTAGTCTCACTAACAAGTGGTTTTCTAATGGACACACAGCTGTTTAATTCCAATTCCCTGAGTTGTCATCACACTATGAGTGGAAATGATCTTAATTTCAATACTAAACATAGCCGTGAGTTCAACTGTCGATTCTTTTTATGATTTGACTTTACCAAGTGCTTAAGGCCAAGTTTACATTAGACCGTATCTGTCTCGTTTTCTTCGCGGATGCACTGTCCGTTTACATTAAAACGCCTGGAAACGCCAGGAAACGGGAATCTGCCAGGGTCCACGTATTCAATCCAGATCGTGTCTGGTCCGGTGCTGTGTAAACATTGAGAATACGCGGATACGCTGTGCTGAGCTCTAGCTGGCGTCACCATTGGACAACGTCACTGTGACATCCACCTTCCTGATTCGCTGGCGTTGGTCATGTGACGCGACTGCTGAAAAACGGCGCGGACTTCCGCCTTGTATCACCTTTCATTAAAGAGTATAAAAGTATGAAAATACTGCAAATACTGATGCAAATACTGCCCATTGTGTAGTTATGATGGTCTTTAGGCTTGCCATCCTTCTACTTGCAAGTGGTAAGTGACGCGCATGCCTGATATGCACTGGGATCACACACACAGTGGCTCAGTCCCGAATCACTGCTCGTGCGCTTCACTCACGCGCTCTGTGAGCTGCGCAGGGCCGGAGTGCGCACCCTCCAGAGGGCACTCGCTGTTCAGGGCGGAGTCGAGCGTATCCGTGTATTGGCGTTGCTGTGTGCACGCGAATCGTGTATTGGTGTTGCTGTGTGCACGCTAATCGTTTTAAAAACGTTAATCTGATGATCCGCTGATACGGTCTAATGTAAACCCCACCTAAGTGATCTCTGATCATAGTCAGTCAGGATCTTTTTCCAACCAAATTTTTTTCCACGAAGTTGATGGTTCACTACAGGTTTTAATAATGTGCTAGATGGTTCTTAACCCAATTCCAGTCATTTCAGTAATCCCCTTTGTTGTTTTCTTTGCTTGATGCAGGCCAATAATTTGACCTTCTGAAACATATTGTAATAATATTTTTTTTCCATGAACTCGGATACGTTTTCTGACATGGTCGTTTAAGAAACAAGAAGCTACTCACTGAATCAGTTAGGGTTAAAAGAATTGTTGCCAGCTGAAACACATTAATCACTGTAGTAATTATCCTATCAAAGGCTCTTGTGTATTTGCTTATTTAAATCCAAATGGTGACTTTTTTTTCTTTTTTTTTTGGCTGGGCAGTATATTACACAATGCATGTGGGATTTTCTTTCTTTCTTTTTTTCTTTCTCAGTCAATATTCCTTCAGTCTGCCTCCATTAGTCCTCTCATTTGTATAAAATTCTAACTTAATCAGTTGAGACACTGATTTAGAATTAATAATGCAAAGCCTCACCAAATATAAGACAAAGCTCCAGAAGCTTGTTTGGAATTGTCTGATCAGATTTAAGTTCCACACTGAAATAAACCTTTAAATGACACATTTATATATTGTGCAGTGGATACAATGGAAAAAGAAGCATGCAACCGAAATGATAATTGTAATTAGCTGTTTAAAACAAAAAAAAAAAAAAAACAGGCTTGATTAAATCAAATCTCAGTTGGGTGCCTTTCACTCTAGTTTGGCTCTCAGCTATCCAAAGGCAATCACCCACACAGTAAATAGCCTGGCTTGGTAAGGGAGAAAATCCAGTAATGAGGAAACAAACAAAGCACAAAATTTTAATGAGTCAACTTTTTTTGTGTGTGTGTGTTTAACAGTTATCGGATAATGACGCAGAGCTGGCAACACCAACCTGAAGACAGGCCAAACTTCTCCACTATCCTAGAGCGGATTGACTATTGCTTGCAGGTGCAGTAGTGATTCTTACGAGGTTTCTTGAGCACCACATCTTGTAACTACAGATTCAGTCAAACTGTATTTAAGCAAAAAAAAAATAAACACTGTAGGATGAATCTGTTGTCTAATACACTTACAGAATCATTCGGTAAATGCTGTAATTATAATAGTTATTATTCTATCCACATTCACTGGGTATGAACAATCGCACGCTCTGATCAGCTACTCTACTACTAGGATATCAGCTCATATACTGTGAGTAGAGAAAAACAAAATGGCGGCACATGTTGCTCAACCAACCAAGGACGAAATAAAAACTACTCAAAAACAAAACCCCAAAAATGCAACAAAAAAAAGCAACAAAATATGTAATGAAAGTATTCAATGGTAAGAACGTATCTTTTTTTAATTTTTAAAGAATTATTATTATTACTATCGCATTATTCACAAATTGCTCCTGTCATTTCGCCGGTTTGTTTACATTCTAAGCGGAAATGATTTTGTCAGATGTTTTGTATAAAGTTTTTATTAATTAAATTTGCGAAAAATAAAAAATGCTCTGTTTCTGAAAATCCAGTGAATGTGGATAGAATAAAACAGTTATTCTACTCAATCTCATTGTACATGGATTATAGACAACTCGGTGCTAGGGGCCTCGTCGGCTATCAGCTCATGTACGACTCAATTTCATGGAATAATTGTTAAATATACTCAGTACTTTGCTAGAGTCATGGTTCTTGCTACATGGATAACTAGACCTTAAAGATGAGGTAATATACTCCTTTTCCATAAATTGACACAGTTCCCTGTGGTCTGTCAAACCGACTGATTTGAGTACCCGTTCCTTTAAATGATAACGAGTCACTGCTCACCCCACACCCCTTTTCCGCTGGCCAATCAGGAAGCATTTTCCTCATGAATATTCATTCACAAAGGCAGTTCTCAAGCCATGGGTGGAAATGCTCAGATGAGGGGCGGGATACTTCTAATTAGCTCCGTTTGTGACATAGAAAGTGGAGCCAAATCTGAATGGCTTGTTGAAGCACGTTTTCTGAAATAGGATCCCAAAAGAAACTGACTGGGTTGTTTTATTTCAAAGTTTGTGAGTTGGTAGGCACTCCAGATACCCAAATGTATGTGCACAAGCAGTGAAGTTGTGAGTTTTTTCCATATGTCCCCTTTAAAATTACATTTAGTCATTAATGCATGAGAATATTTAAAACTAATACTTTCTTACATTAGGGGAGCGAATGCCCTTATACTAAATAAACAGATGAGTCTATGAGTACCTTGGTGCCTTGGAAAGACACTTGAGTAAATCTCCATTTTGTACCTTCACATTCAGTGACTATGTTAAAGTTGGTAATTTTCCTATTTGTGATATCCTTCCCTTCCTCAGGATCCAGATGTGGTAAACGTACCCTTACCTGTTGAGTATGGCCCAATGCCTGAGGAGGAAGAGCAAGTGCCCATGCGTCCGGATGATCCTGCTGCACCCTCTTTACTAGCCGCCCCTCAGGGCACAGAGGAAACATCATCTTCCACCACTGTGACCCGCTCAGAGGAGGCCAAGAGAGCTGCTGAGGTTCTCCTGATGAGTGCTTGTTCCTCTGACAATAAACCTGTACCCAGTGCTGCCTCCCAGCTCCACTCTCATCCACCAGTGTCCTCAGCAACTGCGCTGCCAGCCTGCAGCAAGCCCTCCTCTCTTGTCCCTGATCCCCAGGATGGAGGCCATGTCAACCTGGGTTTTGCTCAGGCTCCTACAAGTGAGAAGGATAACCGTAATGGGAAGCCAACCAATTTGTGGAACCCTACGTATGGTTCGTGGTTCCTCCAGCAACAGCAAAAGAGGCAGCAGGCCCAGGCCCAAAGGCAGGCAGGAGGTCAAGGTCATGAGCTCTCTGGCCGGACTGGGAGTATGGCAGAAGCACTGGGCCTGCAGCACAAGCAACAGCAGATCCAGCAGCAGCAGAAGATACAGATCCAGCAACAGCAGAAACTTCAACAGCAACAACAGCAGCTCCAGATCCAGCAGCAGCAGAAGATCCAGCAGCAGCAGAAAATACAGCAACAACAACAAATTCAAATCCATCAACAGGGGCAGTGCAGGCCTCTCTTGCCTCCTCCTCCCCAAACTGCCCCTGCCCCTCTTTTGCTGGATTCAGCAGCCCTGCCCCCTGTACCACTTTACAGACTGCGCCGATTCCCTTGCGGCAACATTGGGTATGGCTACCAGGAGCAGGGTCTGCCTTTGGAGTCAATGTCTGGACCCCAGAATGCCATGCCACCTCCTGCTCTCGCCAACCAGCAGAGACCCATCTCACTAGGCCGGACTGGCACAACTGAGGACAGCCGCCCCCTGCTGGTGACAATGGGAACAGTTCAGGACTCCAGACTCCCTAAGATGGATGGGCACAATGCCACAGTGCTTTAACCCTCCACCTTCTCCTCGCTCCCCAGACTCTTTTATTCAGTGCCCGCTTGAAACACTGTGCCATCCGTCCTTGCCCACTTCAGCTCACAACCACCATGCATCCCCTGTCCCTCACCATGCTTCTCAGCCAGACAAACATTCACTCCTCATTACCAGCGACTTCTGGGATGAGACTGACTGTTTTAATATCGAAATCTTTAAGAAATCATGAGATGGAGGGAGCACTGGGAGTTTTGTCGAGGTTACAGGTTGAGAGATTCTGCTGGAGTTGCTCATTAGAACTTGAATACCTGCAAAATGCCCTCAACATTTCTCACATTCACAGGGAAAAACAAGTTTGTTGATGTTTGCTTGCCTGCTTGTTTATTTATTCATCTGTTAATTTATTATTTGGAGGCTGCGTAAATTATTAATGGGTGTGCTTCATAAGGCAAACTGCTCCACTCATTTATGCATCATTTTGTTCACTCTTGAATTTGGTTGGCTTTTAATCTCCAACAGTTTTCATCTGACTTGAAATTTAATGAATTAAATGAATCGTTAATGGTTTCTGTTTAGCAGATTGGTTGATGTCAAAGGTGCCTGACATCTGTTAGCAGGAAGGTAATTGGTTGCCTTGGGATTTGAAAAGGGGTTAAGTGGTCAAGGAAATTGTCATATCTGTGAATAATTTTACTGTTGTATGAACACTGCGAGGTTTTGTGTGACTCTTGTGAAAGAGATGTAAATTTGTGTATTTAACTCAAAGAGGAATTGAGGTACTGATCTCTCTCATTCCATCTATTTTCAGTTAACCTGTGGCTTCTGAAAGAAGCTTTTGTGTATATAAGAGCTGTATCCATCTTTGCAGAAAATTTAATTATTGCTCTTCGGTCTCTTTGTTTCAGTTCAAATGAATTCAATAAATGGTTAATTTTAAAAAATACTTAACAGGGCTATATCATTGAATAATAATGTTTTCTACTAACATTTAGGCCTGTTGTCCCATCTCTATGTATTTCTGTCATTTTGTTGTTTAAAATGCAGCTTGCATATATATATATATATATATATATATATATATATATATATATTATATGGACACGAGTGTATTACTGGGCAAGGCAAGTTTATTTATATAGCGCATTTCATACACAGTGGCAGTTCAATGTGCTTTACAGAGGTAAAGGCAAAACAGTAAACAATAGAAAATAAAAATTACATAAAATAAAGGGGGAAGAAGAGAGAAAAATATAAGAATTAAACAATAGTAGAAATAAAGTAATAAAATGAAGTAAAAGTTCAGTAAAAACAGCAGAATAAAATGGAATAAAAGTTAAGTTTAAAACATGCAAAGACTGTAAAAGTTAAGTAAAGTTTAAAACGTAAAGATAATGATATTTATCAGTTAGCAGAAAGCATCTGGGGCAGCACGGTGGTGTAGTGGTTAGCGCTGTTGCCTCACAGCAAGAAGGTCCTGGGTTCGAGCCCCGGGGCCGGCGAGGGCCTTTCTGTGTGGAGTTTGCATGTTCTCCCCGTGTCCGCGTGGGTTTCCTCTGGGTGCTCCAGTTTCCCCCACAGTCCAAAGACATACAGGTTAGGTTAACTGGTGACTCTAAATTGACCGTAGGTGTGAATGTGAGTGTGAATGGTTGTCTGTGTCTATGTGTCGGCCCTGTGATGACCTGGTGACTTGTCCAGGGTGTACCCCGCCTTTTGCCCGTAGTCAGCTGGGATAGGCTCCAGCTTGCCTGTGACCCTGTAGAAGGATAAAGCGGCTTGAGATAATGAGATGAGAAAGCATCTGAAAACAGCTTGGTCTTTAATCTAGATTTGAAGCTGCCAACAGCAGGAGCATTATGTCCTCTGGGAGTTGGTTCCATAGCTGTACTGCATAGTAGCTAAAAGCTGCTTCACCACACTTTGTTTTAACAACAGGTTTTACCAGTAAATGTTGCTGCTGCGATCTGGTAGATCTGATTGGGTTAGGCCGCTGCAACATATCAGAGAGGTAATTGGGCCCTGTACCATTTAGAGATTTGTACACCAGCAGCAATGCTTTAAAGTCAATTCTGTAGCTTACTGGAAGCCAGTGAAGGGACCTTAGAATTGGAGTAATGTGCTCTGTTCTTTTTGTTCGTGTGAGAACCCTCACCGCTGCATTTTGAACCAGCTGAAGTCGTTTGATGGTCTTTTTTGGCAGGCCTGTGAAAAGGCCATTGCAGTAATCAACCCTACTAGAGATGAAGGCATGGATACATTTTTCCAGATCATTTTTTGACACAAGTCCTCTTAGTTTGGAAATGTTTTTTAGGTGATAAAATGCCGTTTTAGTGATTGCTTTCATGTGACTGTCAAAGTTTAGCTCGATGTCAATGAAAACACCAAGATTTTTAACCATATCTTTTGTTTTAATCCCCTTTGTGTCAAGAATAGTGGTAATCCTAAGTCTTTCATCTTTTTTTTCCCCAAATAGAATTACTTCTGTTTTATCTGTGTTCAGCTGAAGAAAATTTTGTGACATCCAGTTGTTGATTTGGTCGATACACTGGTAGAGACATTCAAGGGGGGCATAATCATTAGGTGATAGAGCAAAATAAATTTGGGCATCATCTGCATAGCAGTGATACAAAATTGAGTTGTTCTTGATAATTTGTCCAAGTGGGAGCATATAAAGGTTGAATAGTAATGGTCCAAGGATCGACCCCTGGGGGACACCACAGGTCAAGGACATTGATGTTGAGGTACAATTTCCCATGGTAACAAAGAAGCTTCTATCTTTTAAGTATGATTTTAACCAATTGATAACTTTACCAGTCAACCCAACCCAGTATTCAAGTCGATATAGCAGTATGTTGTGATCAACAGTATCAAAAGCTGCACTGAGGTCCAGTAACACCAGGACCGATGTTTTGCCTGCATCAGTATTAAGACGTATGTCATTTATAACCTTAATCAGCGCTGTTTCAGTGCTGTGATTGGCATGAAATCCTGACTGAAAGTTAAACAGCTGTTTGATATCAAGAAGGCAGTTAATTGATTGAAGACAATTAAAATACACTGGGAAATACACTACTCATATTTTTCATACAAACTACAGGACATCTGGGACATGAAGAACCAAAACCGTGATATAAATCTCTCTATATATCACTCATGAGGAAATCAGTGAATTTTGTTTGCGAATGTGTCTATCCTTGACTTGCAAGTGACGTCAAAACAAAATAGAAACCCGGATGTCGGCCATGTTGGTGGATATACAAATGCAGAATCAAGCGACAGTCCATACAAAACATGGTCACGCGTGTGCAACTCTTTGTTTTTCCACTGCTTTAAGCGTTCTTTTAGCTCGGCTATATCTTTGTGCTGTATACGGTTGTGGTCACAACAGTACTCGCGACCGTGGCACGTTCCACTTTTTTAGAATTCCGTCTGTGATTCGGAAAGAGGGCGAGGAAACTCTGAGGCTTCGTACGGAGAGGAGACGAGCACGGCTGAACAACATCGACAGGGCTGATCTAACAGAGACTAAAACCAAAACAGCTCGTGTTTGCAGTGATCATTTTATCTCAGGTGAGATTCAAAAGCTTTCTCAAGAATATCATAGGAGAATTTTATTTCGTGTTGCTAGAATTTTGCTATAAAATGAGCATTCTCTTGTCATGGTTCACTCAGTCGATGTTATAATTTTAACATGGGTATTACCATTTCGCTTCTAGGAGTGCCAGCAAAATTATACGATAGAAACAATCCAGACTGGGCACCCACTCAGAACATGGGTTATGTTTTGTCCAAGGTCGGACTTGATTCTTCAGCAGCCAAACCAGATAGAACGCGATATCTGGGTACTCGATGGTCAGTAGAAGCATCTTATCTTCAGAAAAGTCTGACTTTTTTCAATAATATCGGTCAAAACCACACATATCTAGCTTCTCTTTGTATCAAATTTTCACTCGACTGTTCAAATCATGGTAATACTGAGAAAATTCAGCATTGTTACAGACACGCTTTCAGTGGCTGCCATCCTAGTTGCTTTGTATATCCACCATCATGGCGGACGCTCATGATGTAGCACATTTTGATCACGTGGTTGCAAGTCATCTATATAATAAAAAGAAAATCACACATTGGCTTGAAGATATGAAGTTTATTTTCTCATGTTGAAAACCACATTTTTCATACGAAAAAAAAAATCACAGATCTGAGTGACATTTAAATAATATCAGCTAGCATTGAGGCCCACTTTACACGGGGACGGTCTGAAACAAAAACGCAAAAGTCCGTTTTCGTTCTCACTTTTTTCCACGTCTACACGACCGTTTTCAAGGAGGAAATCTGCGTCTATACGGTGACGCATAAATGTGTGGAATTCAATTGGATGTGCATGCCAGGCGGCTAGGTGGTGCTGTGAAAGACCTCCGCTATGTCTGCACGCATGCGCAACGTCTTCCGTCTTGTCTGATCTGCACATCTGCGCCGCGAAAACTTTGACTACTCTGGCTATGGTAAGTAAGAAAGTAAGTAAAAAAGTAAGAGCATACTGTACCCACCTCTGTTCATTAACGGTATATGTGCAGATTCGGTATAGATGTTCGAAGGACTCCTGGACGTTTATTAAAGCTGCCAGAGCAGCTTGAAGGTCTGTTGGATCGATGTAATCAGACATGCTCTTACTTTTTTACTTACTTTCTTACTTCCCGGGCTGGCATGTACAGTATATGACATATGTATGACGTAAACGAGTACCCGACGTGAGCAGATCCGAGCAGAGTTTCGCGTATTGGGTAGTTTAGACGGATATGCAACGGGGGCTGTTTTTAACTTATCCACTCTGGAAGGCGTTTTCAATTTTTTTCGTTTTTCAGCCTCAGAAATGCCGTCCCCGTGTAGACGAAAGGCACTTCCGATAAAATATTTAGTCGTTTTTACCCGACAGCGTCCTCGTGTAAACGGGCCCTGAGTGGTCTGTCAGATATATTCCATTCAGATAGCATGATATTGAACGAGTCAAAGACAAGTAGCTGAATGGAATACATCTGATAGACCACTCAACGCCAGCTATTATTATTATTATTATAATACATACACATTCCTTATGGGTGTTCAATGCGTCTTTCTCTTTTCAAAATTCTTTCAAAATCTTCTGTATTTAACAAAGCAAACCTGGCAGCCATGTTTGTTTACAAATTGTCACGGTCGCTCGCTAGTGCGGAAGTTTTACGTCTCAGATGTGTGACGTCATGTTGTCTTGACAATCATGCAATATCGTAAACCATATTCAACACTCATTCTCCATTGGGTAGAGTGACATAATACACGTAGGATAAGCTATATGCTAACAATATTGCATGCTGTCAAACCAAATGAATGAAACCCGCTAGAAGGGAATAGAACAAGTTTTTATTCCATCGAAAAAGTGTCCTGTATGGATAATAATTCTCGATATTTCACTCCAATGACATCACTTCCCAGTGTTTTCCCGCTGACTGGATGCGCATTGTCAAAATGGCGAACCAGTTCAAAGTTAAAATTATTTTGCTATTTTTTTTTTTCCTTGAATGTGTCCATATAATATAAAGAACATTACACAGTGGTGCAAAGATATGAAGTTTATCTTCTTGTGTTGAAAAATATATCATGAGTGAGTGCAGCAAACGAGAAGATAAACTTCAGATCTTCATGCGACCATGTACTGTAATATCCTCTAAATACATATAGAATTAAATCGGGGCTTTTGGAGAGCCCCAGAACAGGAGGGCAGGTAAGTACAGTATAGTTCTGGTAGGTTTGGCTTTCAATCGCAGTAATAGTAACGAGGGCAGATAAACGTGTTAAGTAATCGTACAGTATTTTTCACCTGATCCCACAACATGTAGCCACATTATGAAGAAATAAATCCAGTCCTCTTGGACGACTGGATTACCAGATGGGCTACTTGGCTTCAAGAATATTCCAAAGGCTTCAAGTTTGCATCAGTATTGACAATATGAATTTAAACTTCCTTCTTCTAGTAAAACAGAAATGCTACTGTTTGACACCAAGTCTGTTTGCAGTGAGATTGTTTTGCCCTGGAGCTTGACAGCTTTTATGTAAAACTAAAAGATTCAGTTAAGAACCTCGGTGTAACCTTCAATGCTAAAGTCTCTAAAACTACTTATTATCATCGGGGAAACATAGCCAAAATATATATTAAAAAAAAAATGCTAACCTTACATGACACTGAGAAACTAATACATGTTTTCATAACTTTGTAATGTGTTGCTGGCTGGCTGGTTGCCTGCCCTGCTGCATCTTTAAGGAAGCTTCAGCTTGTTTTGCATGCAGAAGCTTGTTCCGCATCCTCGTCTTATTTTTGTGCTCAAAAAAGAAAGCACAGAGCACATTATTGCCCATTACTGCCTAATTCAAGCTACACTAACTGGCTATAAACATTCCCATTAACTAAACTCGTGGTCATGAGATTTAAAACTGTGAATGGGTGAGGTCTGGTGTATCTTGATGAGCTTCTGAAGCTTTTTAGCTCATCACAAGGACTTCACGGTTAATACCAAGGATTATTCACAGCTCAGCTAATGGGAGATGTTTTTTTTTTCTTCTCAACAATAAACAATGAAATAGTGTTCCAGAAACTATTAGGAACCAAAATGTAATCCGATTCAACAGCCAGATTAAAAATCTTCTTGTTTGTCAAATTCGTCATTTGTCCTCTAATGTTAGGTTTATGATTTGTAGTAAGTCTCAGTGTACAGTAGCTAATTCATTAGTGATTTATATCTGTACTTTATTTTCATTAAACAAGTAGTTCTGAGAATATAGTAGTTTGTATGTAAAGCACTTTGAGATGCAAAATGCATCACAAATAAAAAAACAGTTTTTTTTTTTTAAGCTATTTGGAATCGCTCATTCAGGGCGGCATGGTGGTGCAGTGGTTAGCGCTGTCGCCTCAGAGCAAGAAGGTCCTGGGTTCGAGCCCTGTGGCCGGCGAGGGCCTTTCTGTGTGGAGTTTGCATGTTCTCCCCGTGTCCGCGTGGGTTTCCTCCGGGTGCTCCGGTTTCCCCCACAGTCCAAAGACATGCAGGTTAGGTTAACTGGTGACTCTAAATTGACCGTAGGTGTGAATGTGAGTGTGAATGGTTGTCTGTGTCTATGTGTCAGCCCTGTGATGACCTGGCGACTTGTCCAGAGATGAGATGGGGGAATCGCTCATTCACTTTAGCAGCATGTTTTTGGGAGGTGGGAGTAAAGCCAGGCAGACACAATGTGTGGAAACTTGACAGACAGGAACCCAAACTCAGGATCAAACCAGGGCCCATGGAGCTGTATGGTGGCAACACTTCCTGCTGTACCAAGATTATTATTATTATTATCTGATCCAGCTGACAGGCGATGAGTTTATACCATCATGTGTTGTTCGTCGTCCATCTGGTGTCATCCACATTTCATCAAAATCATTTCTTCTCTCTTAATTCTTCACCGATTTTTATTCTTTATAGCAGGAAGGTAGGTCTGCCTAGGATGCATATACAGTAGCTTCTACCCAAATTTGCATAATTGCAATTAATAATGAAGATATGGAGTAATTAATCAATCCCTAATGAGCAGTTTCCACACAAATCGCTTCTTCTCCTTCAATTCTTCACCGATTTTGATTCTTTCTATCATGAAGGTAGGGGTACCTAGGGTCCATATAACTTCTACCCAGATTTGCTTCATTACAATTATTAATGAAATTATGGACTAATTAAGCCTTAATGTTCAACAGCAGTTAAACAAAAATCGCTTTTTTTTGGTCAATTCGTCGCCGTTTTGGATTCTTTCTGGCAAATAGATTGGTATTTCTAGGGTGGATATCGCTTCTATATATAGCTTGCAACATTTATTGCACAAGGTGGCCCACTTTAGATCGTTCCTTCTGGACTAGACGGGGCCAGAGTGAGCTACACCGTCATTGACTGTCTCCTTCTTCTTCTACTTAATATTAATCACATTATTAAATTACCTCATGTCAGGCTAATATAAAAGTCACTTCCACTCCAATTTTTAGTGATCTCAGTGAATGCCTGGTACAGCTGTGCTGAAACCTGAGAAATCAACAGTGAGGATGTCCTGGGGTTGTTGAGGATTGGACTGAAGAACAAAGCATTTCATATAATAACTGGTCTAATTTCTATATAATAAAAGGACGATTATTTGTTTCCAGATTTGTAAGAAATGCCCTGGCACTATCAACGACTGGAAGGGAAAAAAAAAATCAGTTGAAAATTGTATGGATATTCAGCAGCGTGGTGGAGAATGCTCCGAGTAGGTGCAAAGCTAATCACTGAAAAAATAGGAGGGGGAAAAAAGCCCAAAGACCAATGTTATATATATATTTGTCATTTTCTGTATGCATTAGTATGATCCAGTTATCCAGCTAACTCTGGGCTATGAGGAATAGGTAGTGAAATCCCTGCTTCTGTGTTAACGATGTGTTGATGGAATACATGCACATGCTGAGACTTGACACGAGGACTTAAGGTTATACAGTAAAAAAATAGATGATGACGATGATGAAGAGGACCATAACGATCAGTTGGAAATTTGCCCTGGGACCCTTTTGTACAGTACGCTACATAAACAAACCACTGAGCTCAGTACGGTATCTGCAACCAAAGCAGCTCATTGAAATTCAGAAAAAATACACAACAAACATACTGCAGAACTAGACGGCTCTCCCACACTGCATACAGAACAGAGAGCGCCGCCTCTGTGCTCTGTTTGGACTCGAGTATCAATATGAGACAGCACAATCCCTTTTACCAATCCCATTTCACTTTGGAATAAAGTGCAAGGGAATTGGACTGGCTGTCATTGGAGGGTGGAACAAAAAAAAACAAAAAAAAAACAAAGGAGAATATGATGTTCCTACTCTTGTAAACACATGGATTTAGCTGAAGGAAATGCTTAGGATGGAACACACTTTTTTCCCTAAAGGAAGATCAAATGACATCTTTCTTTCTGTTTGAGAGAATTCCGCTTCGATGCAAGTCTAATAGAAGCCTTTTCCTGTAAATACAGTTGCTTGGCTGTTTTCCTTGTAATTATACCTCAACAGCAAATGAATCCTCAAGTCATTTAAGCAACTGAATGCATTAAGTGCAAGATGATGACTGGAGAGCAACACTGAATGCCGATAATGATGTTGTGGGCGAAGCAGAAGTGCTTTGTTTCTGAATAGAAATCTTTACTTCTAACAATCATACAGTAATTCCCAAATTACAGTTGCATCGTGCTTTTTCATAATTATTTCAGGGGGAAAAAAAACACGAGTGAAGATATGTTTTTCAACACAAGAAGATAAACTTCATATATTTGCGCTGCCGTATAATGCTCTTTATATTAGATGGACTCATGCACAAAAGAAGTTAATCAAAAGAATTTTAATTTTGAACCGGTTTGCCATTTTGACAACATGCATCTAAGCAGCAGGAAAACACTGGGAGTGACGTCATCGGAGTGAAATATCGAGAAATTATTATACATACAGGACACTTTTTACATTAAATAAAAATATGTGTTCTATTCCCTTCGCACAGGTTTCATTCATTTGGTTTGATAGCATGCAATATTGTCATCATATCGCTTATTCTACATGTATTACGTCACTCTACCCAATGGAGAATGAGCGTGCAATATTGTTATAATATTGCACATTGTCAAGACAACACAACGTCACACATCGGAGCTGATGCGAATATCCAATGACAAAACCTTTCTGTTGTGCATGCGCAGAATTATTTCTTTGACTGCCGGGAAAGAGAGAAGACAAGGCTAATCCAGTGCTACTGGTAGGATTAACTATGCTATATTTAAGCATTAAATAAATAAACTGAAATGAAAGACGCGCTGAACACCCAAAATAGGTGAACAAAACTTAATTAGATATTCTTCATGCATATTTACAAGAGAAAAAAAACATACCAACAGACATTTAAAAAAAAACTGGAAAAGAGAGACGTCGGAGATGGAAAAATTCCACGCTAGTGAGTGACTGTGACAGTTTGTAAACAAACATGGCCGCCAGGTTTGCTTCTGAAGATTCTGAGAGAATTTTGGCTGCCTGGTTGTTCCGTTGTGTGTATCTGTCGGTGTTGATTTTAAAAGTAACTCAGTAAATTAGACAGGGAAATGGATATTTAAGTATGAGTGAAAAATCCTGTAGCGAGCATGCAGCGTGGAAGAAGTCTGGAGACAGAAATCTTAGTTTCTCGGTTGTTAGCCTGTCCTACTTACTCTCGATAGATAGCACTGGCTTGACTGCACTAGCGTTGGTCTTCGCTAACACTACAGATGAACACTACACTGGCTGGAAGGTGAAAATGCTGATATAGAGTGTGTATGTATAATAATAATATTGGCTGGCTTTTTTTTCGTGGTATATCAGATATATTCCATTCAGCTACTCATCTTCGACTCGTTCAATATCATGCTAGCTGAATGGAATATATCTGATATACCACTCAACGCCAGCCAATATTATTTAATTATGTCACTCAGATCCACAATGATTTTTTTTCGTATGAAAAACGTGAGTTTTTCAACACGAGAAGATAAACTCCATATCTTCAAGCCAGCATGTTATGTTCTATTTATTATATAGACACATTCTCACACACACACACAAAAAAGTCCCCAACTTTATCAAAAACAAAACAATTCATCAATTTCCTCACGAGTGACATACAGAGATTTATGTCACAGTTTTGGTTCTCAATGTCTCGGTCGGATGGAGCTCGTATGAAAAATACACTGCTGTATTTCCCAGCAAAACACTCGTCCATATATATAATATGGTATATTAGTAATGTGCCCATATTGAGACCTTTTCAAATGAATACACGGCTACACCTGAATAATCCTTCGAGAAAATTTATTTCCTGAAGATGCATTCAGAAGGAAATCAGAAGGGTGTATGTTCAATGGAAGTTCAATCATTCTGACGAGGCAAATGCTTTGAGAGAATTCTCCCATTAAATTTTTTTCTCTTTCTTGAGCAAAATGAACATGGTCAGAGTAAAAACAGCAACACTAAACATAAATCCACACTCAACAACTGTTTAAAAATTGTTCTTGGGAGGGGAAAGAAAAGTGTCGGAGTTCAGTAGTAACACCATCAAAGTGCTATTGAATGCTGGAATCTTGGCTTCATTTCAAACAATGTGAAAGAAACTTTTTATATCCCAAGGCTATGCACAATCATAAACGGGAAAAAAAAATCATAAAGGAAAAAAGTAACACCCTACGGTAACACGTTCGATGAAGGCCATGTGTATAATGAAAACAATGAATACATTCATTTCTTGTTATATTGCATTCATAATGCATTATTCACGTTGTTATAATTATTTATGAAAAGGTATGACATGGGGCGGCACGGTGGCGTAGTGGTTAGCGCTGTCGCCTCACAGCAAGAAGGTCCGGGTTCGAGCCCCGTGGCCGGCGAGGGCCTTTCTGTGTGGAGTTTGCATGTTCTCCCTGTGTCTGCGTGGGTTTCCTCCGGGTGCTCCGGTTTCCCCCACAGTCCAAAGACATGCAGGTTAGGTTAACTGACCTAAGGTCTAAATTGACCGTAGGTGTGAATGTGAGTGTGAATGGTTGTCTGTGTCTATGTGTCAGCCCTGTGATGACCTGGCGACTTGTCCAGGGTGTACCCCGCCTTTCGCCCGTAGTCAGCTGGGATAGGCTCCAGCTTGCCTGCGACCCTGTAGAACAGGATAAAGCGGCTAGAGATAATGAGATGAGATGAGGTATGACATGACATTAATAGCATTTAGCTCTTATGCGGAGCGATGTACAACGTACTCGGAGCAGCCTGGGGAGCAGTTAGGGGTTAGGCGCCTTGCTCAAGGGCACTTCAGCCATTCCTGCTGGTCCAGAGAATTGAACCAGCAACCTTTTGGTCCTAAAACTGCTTCTCTAACCATTAGACCATGGCTTCCCCATATTACCCTTTTGGTTTCCTTGGTAATGGTGAAGTACTCTAATATGTTATGAGCACTACTTATATTAACAATTCATAATGCACAGTAAACATTGCTCTAAAGCGTAATGAATTTTCATAAACATTTCGACAACGTGTATAATACCTGACGGGTGCTTTATAACATGATATGAATATGTTCACTTTTCATTACACCATGCGCTTGATGAAAGTCATTGTCATAATCCTCATTGTTTTTGTTTAAAGTGCTTACAACTTGCTACTGTTCAGCTATTCACTTAACAAACCAAATAAAACATTAAATTCTCAGAAACTAACGTTAACTTAATCATAACGTCACTGATTATAACTTAAATAACTGACTTCACTTCCAAGGTGAACGCTGTCTAAGACAAAAACAAATGACTGAACTAAATTCCCCAGTAAACATCATCCAGAACCCAAACAACACACAATAATAAATCTCATTACATAGACTGAATTGCTGACTAATAACCCTGTCCTTTGTGCTTTCCAAGTGCTTCATCTCATCCTCTGGCAGCATATCCCTCCATCCAGCTGCTTATTAGAAGAAAAAGAGCATGACTGAGCTGAGAGACAGGTGAAAGTGGGGAAAAAGATAATAGCCTGTGGTCTCAGCTGCTTTCGTCAACCAGCTTGGCTCCATTAATACCGCGGTACGTGACCCTGCTCGGGCGCACCAGGACACCATGGAAAGGCCGACAGCTGAAGTACCGCCTACAGCCAACTGAACCGTCATTCTTCCCCTTAGCACTACGCAACTCCAGGCCCAGCCAGAGGCCTGGTGCAAAGTCAGTAGTGCCAAAGTAGCGGATGATGCCCATTTCATTGGCGCTGATGAGCAGGACCTGCATGCCCAGGTGCAGTTTGACAGCGCTGTCTGTACTGGAGGAACTCATGCTGCCACCTAGAGTGCCTGAACCTCGAGGAGAGGCTACACCTGAGGCCAAACTGATGGAGGTCCACCGCCGCTGGGTGCTGGACAAATGGTTGCTGTACAATGAACCAGAGACAGAAGAAAAAAAATAAATTAAAATAATAGAAATAAAATAAACATATAAGCCAAAAAGTTATTTTTGTCCTGGAAAGCAGTTTGACTGAAATGTTATAATTATACATTTCCTTTGCATTGCTTCGATATAATTATTAATACAATTTCACACTTCAAGTGTTGCGTGAAATGTAAAACGCCAGTACACGTCGTGCAGACTCACAGTAAACATAATAGACTTTTCAGTAAATATTCAATACATAACGTACCGGTATATTTATTTTATCACCATTCCCAGGATATGAGCAATCGCGCGCTCTGATTGGCTACTCTACTACAATGATGTCAGCTTATATACCGTGAATAGAGGAAAAACAAAATGGCAGAGCGTGTTGCTGAACCAACTGAGGAAGAAATAAAAACTACTCACAAACGAAACCTCAAAAAAATACAAAACAAAGCAAGAAAATATGGAATAAAAGTATTTGATGGTAAGAACACGTCTTTTTTCTTTTTTTCAAGAATTATCATCACATTTTTCACAAATTGCTCCTGTCATTTCGCCGGTTTGTTTACATTCTAAGCGGAAATTATTTTGTCGGACGTTTTGTATAAAGTTTTTATTTATCGAATTTGCAAAAAAATAAAAATAATAAATGCTCTGTTTCTCAAAACCCAGTGAATGTGAATAGAATAAAACAGTTATTTCACTCAATCTTGTCGTACATGGATTATAGACAACTCAGTGCTACGCGCCTCATCGGCTATCAGCTCATGTACGACTCAATTTCATGGAATAACTTAATTATTCACTTAAAAAAAAACCAAACAAACATGACACAGATATGCTTTAACCACTAGTGGGCATATTCATCACATTTCATTACATTCAGCACTCTAGATTAGAGTACAGAAACACTAGCAATTAACGCCTGGTATATTCTTCATATGGAGTGTATTTAATTACATAATCACTTAAATAAAAACAAGTGTTGGCGCTACAGTGCAACAAATACTCAGACCCTCACGGATAAATATGTAGTTAATAAATATATTATTCTAATGAAAAAAAAGATAATTACTACTAGATATTAATTTGAATCTTTGCTTGCTAACTGCACTCATTTGTATATTCTTATAATATTCCAAACAGTATTTTGTATATCCTCTCACTTCTATCGTATACATCACAATGAATTTGACAGCAAAAGGGGAAAACATTTTTCTTTAGTCCACAATTTATATCCCCTGCTTATTTATTTATTTTCCCCAAGGCTTAAAGGAAAGTGCTCAAGAGATAAAGTGGTGCGTTGGACACAACTGAAAAACTGCTGTGCCAAGTCGTGTCATATACATGGCATGACTCAAGCGCACATCAAATATTTCTAATTATTATACATGCAGGACACTTTTTCGATGGAATAAAAATGTGTTCTATTCCCTTCTAGCGGGTTTCATTCATTTGGTTCAATAGCATGCAATATTGTTAGCATATCGCTTATCCTACGTGTATTACGTCACTCTAACCAATGGAGAATGAGCATGCAATATTGTTACAATATTGCACTGTGGCAGCAGGGGCGTGGCCGAGCGTCAGTCTGTGAATGGAGGGCGGAGTCGGGGAAGGTGAGTGGTCGTATCACTACACCTGTTGTCAGGTGTTTGTGTGTCTCTTACAGTGACGGTGCTCTATAAAAGGAGTGAGAGGAATAGAGGAGGGGAGATCGGGGACCAGAACACGATAGTACTCTCTGTGTGTGTATGAGTGTATCCCAAATGAAAAGAGTTGTGCTGAAAAGCAAAATAAAGCAAATTCACAAGCAAATAACAGCCTGCCGTACTTCTGTGCTCCACCCACATCCGGGCCAGTTCTACAGTGGTGCCGAAACCCGAGAGTGCAGAAGGGAACAGCCCCATGGAGTCCTCACTGTTTAAAGATCTCATTCATGCCCTCGCCACAGCACAGCAGAACCAGCATCAAGCGCTGATCGCCCTCTGGAAGGAGTAGGAACAATGGTTTGAAGCCTTGATGCTGGCCCAACAAGAAGACCGCCAGGCATTCTGGCACCTGCTTGCTTCGGTGAGGTCCACGACCGCCACCAGAGCGGACCCTCCCCACCTCACCCTAACAAAGATGGGTCCTCACGACAATCCAGAAGCCTTCCTCGCACTCTTTGAGCAAGCAGCGGAGGCATGGGGTTGGCCGGTCAAACAGCGTGCAGCACACCTCCTCCCCCTGCTGACGGGCGAGGCACAGCTTGCTGCGCTGCAGCTCCCTGCCGACAGCCGGCTCGTGTATGCGGACTTCCGAGGAGCCATCCTCCAGCATGTCGGCTGCTCCCCAGAGCAACAGCGGCAGTACTTCTGCTCTCTGCGCTTGGAGGAGGTCAGCCGACCGTTCGCGTTCGGGCAACAACTCCAGGACGCCTGCCGGCGGTGGCTGAGGGCAGACGACCGCGACGCCGAGGGAATTATCGACCTGGTGACACTGAAACAGTTCATCGCGCAACTTCTGGAAGGACCGGCAGAGTGGGTCCAGTGTCATCGCCCGGCATCGCTGGATCAAGCTATCGAGCTGGCAGAGGACCACATGGCGGCAGTTCCGATGGCAGGAAGACGTGCTTCTCCTTCTCCTCTTTCCTCTCTCTCTGCTTCCCGTCCTCACCCCATTCCCCCACCACGGAGGCAGGGGCTGGCTTCCCCCCAGCCGGCCCCGCACACCCGTGGTGTCCTTCTGTTTTCCCCTTCCTTGTCTGTCTTCTCCCCCCCCCCCCAGGTGAGTGATGTCCGTAACACCGGTGCAGAGGGAGAGCCTGGGCCGGTGTGCTGGTGCTGCAGGAGGCCGGGACATCTCCAAAATCAGTGCTCCACGATGGATCAGTGCTCCGCGATGGGTCCCCAACGTGCCAGAAACCGCCCTCGATCGGGCCGGAGCGTATCGTAAACTGGTAAGTGTCCAAGGGGATACGTATCAGGCTTTGGTGGATTCTGTCTGTAACCAGACCTCAATCCACCAAAGCCTGGTGCAATGTGAGGCATTGGGGAGAACACGAGTGGTGAAGGTGTTGTGTGTGCACAGTGATGTTCACAACTACCCTTTAGTGTCCGTCCACATTCTATTTCGGGGAGTAAAGCATAGTATAAAGTTGGCGGTTAACCCTCGTCTCACCCACTCACTGATTTTGGGGACTGATTGGCGTGGATTTAAGGAGTTAATGACACACATAGTAAGGAATGGGTCCTGCAGTAATCCGTCTGGGAAAGACCCCGGACTAGCATTGGCGAGAGAAGCTCTCACAGAGCCATCTACGTCAGCACCGTGTCAGGGCGATACACGGAGTGAGGAGTACCCCGCCCCTCCTCCCTCTCTCGGGGATTCCCTTGGGGATTTCCCATTAGAGCAGTCGCGAGACGGGACTCTGCGGCATGCTTTTGACCAAGTGAGAGTAAATCGATGGTCAAATTCTCCAGCCAAATGCAACACCGGCCTTCTCCAATTTTCTATTATTAAGGATAGGTTATACCGAGTGACGCAGGACACTCAAACTGGCGAAAATCCCAAAGAGCCCTCAGGAATTCATATTCCAGGCAGCTCACTTTAATTCCATGGCCGGACACTTAGGGCAGGATAAAACACTAGTACGAATAATGGCCCGGTTCAATTGGCCAGGGATTTGCAGGGATGTCCATCGGTGGTGTGCGGCATGCCGTAAATGCCAATTAGTAAATCCCGCGGCCACTCCAAAAGCACCTTTGCGCCCTCTCCCTTTAATCGAGACCCCTTTTGAAAGAATTGGGATGGATCTCGTCGGGTCATTAGATCGGTCAGCACAGGGATATCGCTTTATTTTAGTTCTGGTGGACTATGCAACTCAATATTGGGAAACAGTGTCTCTCCGCAATATCTCAGCACGCAGTATTGCGGAAGCGCTCTTCCACTTTATCTCCCGGGTCAGGATTCAGAAAGAAATCCTGACAGACCAAGGCACTACATTTATGTCACGCATACTGCACGAACTGTATGGGTTACTGGGGATTAAGCCTATCCGCACCAGTGTCTATCACCCACAAACTGATGGCTTAGTGGAACGTTTTAATCAAACTCTCAGAAATATAATTCGGAAGTTCATAAGCGAAGATGCACATAATTGGGATAAATGACTCGAGCCCCTGTTATTTGCAGTAGGAGAGATCCCGCAAGCCTCCACAGGTTTTTCACCATTTGAATTATATGGCCATAAGCTGCATGGCATTTTGGACGTACTACATGAAAATTGGGAGGAGGGACCTTCATCTAGTAAGAATGAAATTCAATACGTTCTCGACTTGCATGCCAAACTCCACACACTCACACACTTAACCCAGGAGAATCTGCGGCAGGCGCAAGAACGTCAAATCCGACTGTATGACAGGGGCACGCACCTTAGAGAGTTCACATCGGGAGACAAGGTACTCGTATTATTGCCCACGTTGAGCTCCAAATTGATCGCCAAGTGGCAAGGGCCCTTCGAGGTCACACAGCAAGTCAGGGACGTCGACTATGAAGTGAGGTGAACGGACGGGGTGGGGCATTGCAAATTTACCACCTCAATCTGTTAAAACATTGGAATGAGGAGGTCCCCGTGGCGTTGGTGTCAGTAATCCCGGAGAAGGCGGAGCTGGGGCCGGAGGTTCAAAAAAGAAAATTGACGTCGCCAACCACTCCGGTCCCTTGTAGAGACCACCTCTCCCCGGCCCAACTCACAGAGGTAGCCCAGTTGCAGAAGGAATTTTCTGACATGTTTTTGCCCCTGCCTGGCTGCACCCACCTCACAGAACACCACATTAAGATGCCCCCAGGGGTGATAGTGTGCAGCCGCCCTTACCGCCTGCCCGAACACAAGAAAAAGGTGGTCCGGGATGAACTCAAGGCCATGCTCGAAATGGGCATAATCAAGGAGTTCCACAGTGACTGGAGCAGCCCAGTGGTCCTGGTCCCCAAGACTGATGGGTCGGTCCGTTTCTGTGTGGACTATAGAAAAAAGTCAACGTGGTGTCTAAATTTGACGCATACCCAATGCCTTGCATTGACGAGCTGCTCGATCGATTAAGCACTGCTCGTTTTTATTCGACACTGGATTTAATGAAGGAATATTGGCAGATCCCCTCGACTCCTCTATCCCGAGAGAAAACGGCCTTTTCCACACCATTTGGCTTACACCACTTCGTCACACTTTCTTTTCGGTTATTTGGGGCTCCCGCCATGTTCCAGCGGCTCATGGACAGGGTTCTCTGCCCCCACACCACCTATGCAGCTGTGTATCTTGATGATATTATCATTTATAGCAATGACTGGCCGTGGCACCTCAAACACCTTAGGGCCATCCTAAAGTTGCTGAGGCATGCGGGTCTCACAGCTAACCCAAAGAATTGTGCAATTGGGCGGGTGGAAGTACGGTATCTGGGTTTCCACTTGGGCCATGGGCAGGTGCGTCTCCAAATCAATAAGACTGCAGCGATTACGGCCTGCCCAAGGCCAAGACAGTTCCTGGGGCTGGCTGGCTACTATCGTAGGTTCATACCTAATTATTTGGACGTCACCAGCCTCCTAACTGATTTCACTAAAAAGGGAGCACCAGATCCGGTCCAGTGGATGGAGCAATGCCAACAGGCTTTCTCTAGGGTAAAGGCTGCACTGTGTGGGGGGGCCACTGTTACACTCCCCTGATTTTTCTCTCCCCTTTATTTTACAGACGGACGCATTGGACAGGGGGCTGGGGGCCGTTCTGTCCCAGAAGGTGGAGGGGGAGGAACGTCCTGTGCTGTACATTAGCCGGAAGCTGTCAATGCGGGAAGGCAGGTACAGCACGATAGAGAAAGCGTGCCTAGCCATCAAGTGGGCGGTCCTCGCCCTCTAGTACTACCTACTGGGATGCCCTTTCACCCTCTGTTCGGACCACGCACCCCTCCAGTGGCTCCACCGCATGAAGGATGCCAACGCGCAGATTACCCATTGGTATCTTGCCCTCCAGCCATTCAAATTCGAGGTGGTCCACAGGCCAGAGGTGCAGATGGTGGTGGCGGACTTCCTGTCCCGTCAAGGGGGTGGGAGTCCGCTGCATGCTGGACGGCTCCCCGGCCTGAGTCGGGCAGTGGGGGTATGTGGCATCAGGGGCGTGGCCGGTCTGTGAATGGAGGGCGGAGTCAGGGAAGGTGAGTGGTTATATCGCTACACCTGTCATCAATTAACGTGCGTTTGTGTGTCTCTTACAATGACGGTGCCCTATAAAAGGAGTGAGAGGAATAGAGGAGGGGAGATCGGGGACCAGAACACGATAGTACTCTGTGTGTGTATATGAGTGTGTGTGTATATGAGTGGGTCCCCAATGAAAAGAGTTGTGCTGAAAAGCAAAATAAAGCAAACTAACAAGCAAATAACAGCCTGCCGTACTTCTGTGCTCCACCCACATCCGGGCCGTTTCTACATGCATGTTGTCAAGACAACATGACATCATACGTCGGAGCTGATGTGAATATCCAATGACAAAACTTTTCTGCTAAGCATGCACAAAAACATTTCTTTGTCTGCTGGGAAAGGGAAAAGATGAGGCTAATCCAGTGCTCCTGCTAGGATTAGCTAAGCTATAATCAAGCACTAAATAAACAAACTGAAACTAAAGACACATTCTTTACGCGTATTTACAAGAGAAAAACATACCAACGGACATCGAAAAACTGGAAAAGAGACACATCGGAGATGTAAAACTTCTGTGCTAGCGAGTGACTCTGACAGTTTGTAAACAAACATGGCTGCCAGGTTTGCTTGTTTATATATGAAAGATTTTGAGAGAATTTTGGCTGCCAGGTCGCGCCGTTGTGTGTAGCTATCAATGTTGATTTTAAAAGTAACTAAGTAAATTACACAGGGAAATGAATACTTAAGTCTGATACTCTGTTATGAAAATCAACATTTAAAAAACATAAATGTGTGTAAACAATGAATAATTGTTGCATCTCATCTCATTATCTCTAGCCGCTTTATCCTGTCCTACAGGGTCGCAGGCAAGCTGGAGCCTATCCCAGCTGACTATGGGCAAAAGGCGGGGTACACCCTGGACAAGTCGCCAGGTCATCACAGGGCTGACACATAGACACAGACAACCATTCACACTCACATTCACACCTACGCTCAATTTAGAGTCACCAGTTAACCTAACCTGCATGTCTTTGGACTGTGGGGGAAACCGGAGCACCCAGAAGAAACCCACGCGGACACGGGGAGAACATGCAAACTCCACACAGAAAGGCCCTCACCGGCCACAGGGCTCGAACCCGGACCTTCTTGCTGTGAGGCGACAACGCTAACCACTACACCACCGTGCCGCCCTAATTGTTGCATATTTACACTATATACTTACTGTATTGGAAAATAAAGTGCTATCAGATGTTGAAATAATATTGGCCGACGTTAAGTGGTACATCAGATATATTCCATTCAGCTAGCATGATATATCATGATATCATGCTAGCTGAATGGAATATATCTGATAGACCATGAAAAAAGCCAGCCAATATTATTATTATTATTATTATAATACATACACATTCCTTTCGGGTGTTCAACGCGTCTTTCTCTTTTCAAAATTCTCTCAAAATCTTCTGTATTTAACGAAGCAAACCTGGCGGCCATGTTTGTTTACAAAGTGTCCCAGTCGCTCGTTAGTGCGGAAATTTTACATCTCTGATGTGTGATGTCATGTTGTCTTGACAACCATGCAATATCGTAAAACATATTCAACACTCACTCATTCTCTACTGGGTAGAGTGACGTAATACACATAGGATAAGCGATATGCTAACAATATTGCATGCTATCAAACCGAATGTATGGAACCTGCTAGAAGGGAATAGAACACGTTCTTATTCCATCGAAAAAGTGGTATAATAATTACATTTATGGCATTTGGCAGACGCCCTGATAAGATATCAAAGACAAATAATTCACTCAAGCACCCAACCATCATATTGCTGTAACCGGGGGAAGCCATGGCCTAATAGTTAGAGAAGCAGCTTTAGGACCAAAAGGTTGCCAGTTTGATTCCCTGGAGCAGCAAGAATGACTGAAGTGCCCTTGAGCGAAGCACCTAACCCCCAACTGCTCCCCAGGCTGCTCTGGGTACATTGTACGTTACCCTGGATAAGAGCGTCTGCTAAATGCCATTAATGTAATGTAAATGTTAGACATTTAGCTTTTTTTTTTTTTTTAAGCATGAGTAACATTTTGGAAGGAGTAAATTACACTGAAACTTGTATATAATACGATCTTGGCACTGGATAGCCACAGGAGCTAATGGTAGTAGACTTTACACACCTGCAAGACATAAATTAAGCAAGAGAAGAGATTTATTGCTTGCTAGGATGAATAACAAGTCACTGCACAGAACTCCGGTGCTCACAGAAGAACTCTAATTACTTACACACACAGAATTTCTTCAACTCTTATGATACTGAACTTGTGTTTTTGAAGTAGGCTCAAAAAATACAATTTATGTATCATTACGATGAAAAAAGAAAGTTTTATTTACAAGTTTATCTGTATAGAATTCCAGTAACGTTCAGTAAAAATCTGCTATGATGCCGTATTCATCTCAGCCGGCCTCATGTGAGGTCGCAGCCCCGCAGTTATGATCTTAGGACTGAATAATTTTGCTGTTGAACTGCCTCAATTTTTCATGATTGTTTTGCTTGCCTCTTGGCTACAATCAGGAAACTCCTGCCTTTCCTATGCATTTTAATGGAAGTGTCAACTGTAAATTCTCATTATAAATTGCTGAAAATGGACCTGTTAGAACAGTTATTCATCACTGTGCATTTCTGATGAAGCCAGTTCCTCTCTGCTTAGCGGTTTACATCCTTGGCCTTATTCTGAGTCGAGTTACACGTACATACTGAGGAGTTAATCCTGAAAATGTGTGCAAGCATCGGATCGACCTGGGAGCTGTTTTATATCCAGCTTTGCTTTCTGACAGTTTGCTGTAACCACAATTTTTCAATCTGAAACATGTTTTAGATGACGCGACCACACTGAAAATATTAAACCAGCCCTATATGGATTCCATACATATTTGAACGTTGGCAAAATTATTATTTTAGCAGACTACCACAGTATACTGGGGCTGAAATTAAATAATGAATAGACTTTCAGCTGTAGGATTGCTGTAGGATTTACAGCACGTTTTGTTCCCCCTGTGCCAATAGTTCGGTAATTTATCATCCCCAAACATGGCAAATTCAGAGCAGGGTGCTTTTCATAATCTTACTGAACCATACAGACATTTAAATTAGGCAACTTTTCTCGTAAATACTGAGGTAATGTTTGAACTCTGTATACGGCTTACTACGACAACATGTGATTCTATTTACTTCATGTTAATCAATTATTTCTCACCGGCTCACTTGAGTCTTCCGATTTGGCTCTCGCTGTGTGGCGATGGCTGAAGTGGTGCTCAAACTACGACGCATTCCTGGATCACACACACACACACACACACACACACACACACACACACACACACACACAGTTACTCTCATTTCCCAATGCAACCGCTGCAATCTTTCCAAGCACTTTAGTATTTATAGCACGTGCATCACAAGAGGAAAGAGGACAGGCCACCAGCATTAGCTCACCAGTGAAGGTGGGATTGGATCGGGAGGAGGACAGTTCAGACAGGCAGTCCACAGAACCATGGATCCTGGGAGCAAAATGCATGTCCAATATCAATTACTATCATTTTCAGTCAACATCCAAGCCTACAATAAACTGACTGTTATTATCCCCGTGCTGTGTAACACCCATCACAGAAAAGCACTGCGATACACATTCTGGGAGGATTGAAGTCATCAAGACTGCAGCAGCTGCAGAAATTTCTGGAGTGATGTTTTAAAGACATTAACTTTTAGAAATTTAAGAAAAAAAAAAAGTTCACAAACTTCAACAACATTATATGGGGCAGGCCACCACAAAATGAGTCCAGTGTAACAAAATTTTATTTCGAGTTAGTCATGTTACGATTTACTCAATTCATGATTCAATTTAATTCACAATACGAATGGAGTGGAGTGGAAGGAATGAAGGAAAGAGAGAATTTTATAACCAAAAAAGCAACAAGCTGGAGTAAAATATAACAGTCTATTAACTAAAATATTCTTTTTATTTTAAAAAAAGTGGAAAAACCTTTTCTTAGACTTTCATGAACACTTGTACTACCTCTATTTGCTTCTCGTCTTTAGCTTTTAGCAGTCTATAAAAAGTGAGCTCTGATTTCTTGTTAAATCTATTTGTACAGTCACACAAGAGCTCTTTGTGTGTGTTTTCATGACATTAGAGCTGTTACACTTCCATCTAGGGTGAAGTCACATGGACTCCTGTTCTTGTATGTTATTGCACCCTCTGCTATCTAAACAATGCAATTACCCCAAGGAAAAACTAGGAGATTAAATTTTTATTTAATCGATTCACAGTCATAAATTTATATTGTGATTTATCACTGTATGATGTATTGTTACTTGCTTATTTTCAGATATAGCGATGTGAAAAAAAGAGTGATTAAAAAAGACCCTGATTTTTTTTCTAATTTTTCTGTATACACTGTTTAATCTATACTGTCACCCAAATATTATACTGTGAAACAGCATATAAATATGATTGTGTGAAATAAATGTTATACATTAATTTCAATTTACACATCACGTTTTACAACGAGACTCGTATACATATATCAGTGTTGTAGTCGAGTCTGAGTCCAGTCTCGAGTCCCCAGTGTTGAACATTTCGAGTCGAGTCTGAGAGCAAGACTCCAACTGCACCATTTGACGGTGGCTGTTGCTGCCTTTATGTGAAAGCATCTCTGCTACTGTGTTGGACTAACGTTCCTGCTCGACTGCCCCGTTTTAGTTAACAGGCTACAGATAAAAGGCTTGTTCATCGCTCAGTAAGCCCCACCCACTATCAACAGGGCAAATAACATGAGAGAGGGTTAACACTGGCTAGTTCATCACTCAGCAAGCAAGCCCCGCCCACTATCAACAGAGTAGTGAACATAGCGTGTCACTTCCTTCTCTGGGTGGAGTCTTACCAAATGACGATTGAAGTTCGAGGTTGTCCCCGTCGTCTCCTCGATAGTTCTTCTACATATGGAACACATAGCAGTGCATTTTTTCCCACTGCACGAGAAGTCTGTATAAGCAAAGCGGACAATCCTAGGGGCGTCTCTCCAGGCATTTTAGCGCCATTAACGTTAGTTCCTGAACATGATGTATGAACAGGTGAATGTCCATTCTCTTGCACCAAATTAGTATAATATATGAGTAATTCCACGCTTATGGGTACTGAAATGGGGACATGAACTTATTCACCTAAAACCATTTCTTTTTTTACCATCAGGTCACAAAACATGTAATCTTTAATGACTGATATGTTAAAAGATAACTTTAATTTTCTGAGATGTAATAAAAACATATTTATATGCCAAAGTCAAGCCTATGAGTTCCAAAATGATGTCTGTTACATTACTTCTGTTACGATTGTCCATCTCGCGTCTGTTACAAATTAATTACAATCTAGCTATATACCATGTTAATCTTATTGAAAGAATGTGTATGTTTATTCTACTACACATGATTATTAATTATATTTGCTAAAACATCACCTTCCTATGTTTCAAAAAGTAAATCTACATTGTTAAAATTGAGAATATATATGTCCACAACACTTCTGTTATGTTCTGACTTTGGCATATAAATATGTTTTTATTACATCTCAGAAAATTAAAGTTATCTTTTAACATATCATTCATTAAAGATTACATGTTTTGTGACCTGATGGTAAAAAAAAGAAATGGTTTTAGGTGAATTTTAAAAAATAAGTTCATGTCCCCATTTCAGTACCCATAAGCGTGGAATCACTCATATAGATTTAGGCACTGCCTAAAAGTGGAGCTCCCATCTGTTTCTGGGTTGTAGAATTTTCTTATATCATAGCCAGTCTCTTTTGTTTTATTTCTTTACTGGCCAACACTGGCCACTAGGCGGTGTGTATGACTGGTAACTACTAACACTGGCCACTAGGCGGCGTGTATGACTGGTAATTACTAACACTGGCCACTAGGCGGCGTGTATGACTGGTAATTACTAACACTGGCCACTAGGCGGCGTGTATGACTGGTAATTACTAACACTGGCCACTAGGCGGCGTGTATGACGTAATTACTAACACTGGCCACTAGGCGGCGTGTATGACTGGTAATTACTAACACTGGCCACTAGGCGGCGTGTATGACTGGTAATTACTAACACTGGCCACTAGGCGGAGTGTATGACTGGTAATTACTAACACTGGCCACGAGGCGGAGTGTATGACTGGTAACTACTAACCCTGACCACTAGGCGGAGTGTATGACTGGTAATTACTAACACTGGCCACGAGGCGGCGTGTATGACTGGTAATTACTAACACTGGCCACTAGGCGGCGTGTATGACTGGTAATTACTAACACTGACCACTAGGCGGAGTGTATGACTGGTAACTACTAACACTGGCCACTAGGCGGAGTGTATGACTGGTAATTACTAACACTGGCCACTAGGCGGCGTGTATGACTGGTAATTACTAACACGGACCACTAGGCGGAGTGTATGACTGGTAACTACTAACACTGGCCACTAGGCGGCGTGTATGACTGGTAACTACTAACACTGGCCACGAGGCGGCGTGTATGACTGGTAATTACTAACACTGGCCACTAGGCGGCGTGTATGATTGGTAATTACTAACACTGGCCACTAGGCGGCGTGTATGACTGGTAATTACTAACACTGGCCACTAGGCGGAGTGTATGACTGGTAACTACTAACACTGGCCACTAGGCGGCGTGTATGACTGGTAATTACTAACACTGGCCACTAGGCGGCGTGTATGACTGGTAATTACTAACACTGGCCACTAGGCGGCGTGTATGACTGGTAATTACTAACACTGGCCACTAGGCGGCGTGTATGACGTAATTACTAACACTGGCCACTAGGCGGCGTGTATGACTGGTAATTACTAACACTGGCCACTAGGCGGCGTGTATGACTGGTAATTACTAACACTGGCCACTAGGCGGCGTGTATGACTGGTAATTACTAACACTGGCCACTAGGCGGCGTGTATGACGTAATTACTAACACTGGCCACTAGGCGGCGTGTATGACTGGTAATTACTAACACTGACCACTAGGCGGAGTGTATGACTGGTAACTACTAACACTGGCCACTAGGCGGCGTGTATGACTGGTAACTACTAACACTGGCCACTAGGCGGCGTGTATGACTGGTAACTACTAACCCTGACCACTAGGCGGAGTGTATGACTGGTAATTACTAACACTGGCCACGAGGCGGCGTGTATGACTGGTAATTACTAACACTGACCACTAGGCGGAGTGTATGACTGGTAACTACTAACACTGGCCACTAGGCGGCGTGTATGACTGGTAATTACTGGTAATGAGTTCCAAAATGATGTCTGTTACATTACTTCTGTTACGATTGTCCATCTCGCGTCTGTTACAAATTAATTACAATCTAGCTATATACCATGTTAATCTTATTGAAAGAATGTGTATGTTTATTCTACTACACATGATTATTAATTATATTTGCTAAAACATCACCTTCCTATGTTTCAAAAAGTAAATCTACATTGTTAAAATTGAGAATATATATGTCCACTAGGCGGCGTGTATGACTGGTAATTACTAACACTGGCCACTAGGCGGCGTGTATGACTGGTAATTACTAACACTGGCCACTAGGCGGCGTGTATGACTGGTAATTACTAACACTGACCACTAGGCGGAGTGTATGACTGGTAATTACTAACTGACCACTAGGCGGCGTGTATGACTGGTAATTACTAACACTGGCCACTAGGCGGCGTGTATGACTGGTAATTACTAACACTGACCACTAGGCGGTGTGTATGACTGGTAATTACTAACACTGGCCACTAGGCGGTGTGTATGACTGGTGGTACACGTACACGGACAAACCACAAAAAAAAAAATCGACTCAATGGGTTTACCATTTTTTCTTAGGTATGGTGCTCCGCTGGAGCGCCGCTAAAAAATAATGTAGATATAAATATCTTTTGCCAGATTATTATGGCATGTTACAAAAAAATAAATAAAGAAAAAATCTGAGTCCTCGTCTCAAATGTACAAGTCCGAATGCAATGAATGAGTCCAAGTCATCAGTGCTCAAGTCCAAGTCAAGTAACGAGTCCTTAAAATTAGGGTACGAGTCGGACACATGCACACACATCATGCAACATATATGTAAATAAAATAAAATTTAGATTTATTCAATTAGTTAGTTAATTTTTCCCCAAAGTGACTTATAACAGGACAGGATATAACTGAGCGGGTTAAAAGTCTTCCTCAGTGACCCGATAGTGGCAGTTTGGCATCAGTTTGGGGGCTATGACAATGTGACACTCGAGTTGGTGTAAAACCTGACGATCCATATGAGCTCAAATCCACTCAAGTGTCGCCTGAACACACGCTTCAGTGGATTAAAAGTGTTAAAATGCTCATGGTAACAGATTGCTAAAACTTTAATCGTGACCGGAATCTTGAATACTGAATATTCATCTTGAAATGTTTTATAATTATCATTTCTCTTTGTTTCACCAAACTGTGATTAAAAAAATGTGCACAATTATGCGCTGATAATGATATCAGCTGATACAGATGTTGAAATACATGTAAAATATATGTGATGTTTTAAAAGATCTGTGTATTCTTGTTTGCAAAAAGGAGGGAAAAAACCCTCAGCAGACTGCTTCTTAAACACCAAGTCATCAGTCTCTGCCAAGATGAAAAGCACTGAATAGAAAAGGAAGTGGCTGCTTTGCCGATGTTGGTTCCTGCTCAGAATATCGGCACTCTCCATTAGTTCGGGGATGCTTAGCTGGCTGCTCTATCTCCGTCACTGCCCCCGGGGTTAATTAGGAAAAAAATCCACAGTGCTTCTGACAATATAGCGCTTATTGCTGAGAGGTGCTGGAGAAGGGAAGGGAATGAGTGATGCTGAACGGTGAGCAGGGGCCTGCAGAGACCAGGAGACTTTCTGGGATGAACGGAAGAGGAGAGTCACCACAAAAAGAGGAAATGGAACAAAAAAAAAAATACAGGATATTGGCGAAAAGAAAATAAACAGGATGGCACAAAATGGAAAGGATGACAAATGACTGAGTATTAAGTAAAGACTTGGCAGCATGTTCACAAATAAAACACTGTCAGGAGTTAATGTATGACATTTAATGTACAACAGCCAGAAAGTCATAAAATCTGAGTCACAAATCTGCTGCAAAAGTTTGATGACATATGTGAACACCATAACTCACTCTGAAAAAGTGTTTTTTTTATGAGAAACACATTATTACTATTATTATTATCCATCCATCCATTATCTCTAGCCGCTTTATCCTGTTCTACAGGGTCGCAGGCAAGCTGGAGCCTATCCCAGCTGACTACGGGCGAAAGGCGGGGTACACCCTGGACAAGTCGCCAGGTCATCACAGGGCTGACACATAGACACAGACAACCATTCACACTCACATTCACACCTACGCTCAATTTAGAGTCACCAGTTAACCTAACCTGCATGTCTTTGGACTGTGGGGGAAACCGGAGCACCCGGAGGAAACCCACGCGGACACGGGGAGAACATGTAAACTCCTCACAGAAAGGCCCTCGCCGGCCACGGGGCTCGAACCCGGACCTTCTTGCTGTGAGGCGACAGCGCTAACCACTACACCACCGTGCCACCCCTTATTACATTATTATTATTATTATCTCAACAGAAAACCCATTACTATGAATTGCTATGCAGTGTGGATAGGAAGCGACGTGGATTTTCCTTTCATTCAAAGCAAGACTATAAATACGACAGGGATCATTTCATTTTACACCACAGCGATGTTCTCGCTTCTGATTGGTCGATTCATTCTCGAATCAGCCACTTGGAAGGTATTTCCAGCTGCATGACAAACCGCAAGTTTGTTTTAACGAGCTCGCTCGATGATGTTCTTAATATGAAGGACGCTCCACGTGGTGATGTGTTTTCTGTTCTGGAAGGAGTCTTCAGGGTCATTGCTTTGTACAGTCAGATGTAAAGCTGCAGCTTTGTGGTTTCTCACTAACATCACAAAATGCTGGGTTTTTTTTTGTATTATTAACTTTGATAGAGAAAGTGACCGAACAACCGTCTACATCTGCTATAACGCATGTGATAACAAGAACTCACTTATTTCACAGACTTTCCATAACATTAAACAGAACTATAAATGGATAAAATATACCGTATGATGCGTCGTTCTTTAATGAATTTAAAAAATGCTGGGAAATTACTGCGGCGTAACAGGAATAAAACAGCTCCCTGACTGGAAAATCAGAACATCAAGGACGTACCGCAGTCGCTTATCCGGCCTGCCATTGAAACAACCATGACGACCAAAACATCAAACAGAACTGAAATGTGACAATGTGAGAGAGGACCAACCTCCACAACAAACTGTTCACAACAGGAACATCAACAAAGGACTAAATTTTGTTCCCTGAGGGACGATCGACCCAAAACATCGCTCAGAACTGAGATCGGGTGAGAACTCCGAGAGGAGATACAATTCTAATGAGAAGTCCCAAAACTCGTTAAGGTGACCTAATTGGCAGTTCGTTAGCAAAAAATTGACAATGCAATGACCGTGTTGTGCAGAAGGACTAGTTCTTTCAAACGAAACAATCAGAACTGAAATCCACTGAGAACTGAGGAAGGAGATACGATTTAACTGGAAATAAACAAAGCTGTAAATAAATTGTTTACAACAGGAAAATCAACAAACAACCAAGTTTTGTTCCTCATGGGAAATCGACCCAAGACATCGATCAGAACTGAAATTGGATGATCAATCAGAGAGGACATACAATTCTAGTGAGAGGCCGGGAAAATTTGTTAATTTGGCCTAATTAGTAACTCAGCAAAAAATCTGACAAAACAACCACCAAGTTTTGTGCAGAGTGATGAGTTCTTTCAGACAAAACAATCGGAACGGAAATCCGTGGAGAACTGATGGAGGAGATACGATTTAACTGAACTGTGGACGACGGACGCGACGCCATGGCAGCAGGTCATCGGCCTTATGGACAGATGAACTAATAATAATCAACTACAGGGTGGTGGCAGTAACTTGGCCACATGTTGGGCTGTACCAAATCACCCTGTCATTGTAACTGCATATTATCCTGTAACATCACACCCGGTCATGTTTAAATCCTAACAAAATGATCCAGTATTCCCCAAAGGGAAGAAGAAGAAATAACGGAGAATGAACTCCTACTGCTAGGCAGATCAGGCATACATGTCAACCTTTGGTCAATCAAACCTGTATAACCAACCTCCAAAATCCGTATTTCCCTTATAAAATCTGTATAAGATGCAAATTAAAATAATTTACCTAAAATTTGAATGATAATTAACAATGATATATCTCAGTTACTTTTTATTCAATATTAATAACAATAAACCTTCAGAATGAATACAAAGCTCCAATGTTTGACAAAAACACAAAGTGTTATCAGCGTAGTTACGAAGGAAATACTTCGTTGTTTGGAGACAGGTTTCACCGAGCGGCTATTATGCGCGAGACTTCATATTAGCCACAAAGTCAGGAAAATCTGTTCGTAAAATTACGTTATAATGACCAAATACAATGAAAAGTATTTTTCCAGTCTCACCTGTGAAAGGTAATCCCATGTGATCTCGTTTGGACGGTAAACCTGTTGGTACAGTTAAACGCAGCACATGAATGAGGCATCTTTATTCTCGGGCGAGGATGACGTATGATTCTACGCAGAAGCCGGCGTCTATGACTTCCCGGTTGGCGGGATTCTCGCAGTGGGGTGTGCGCATGATCAAAAGTGGAACGAAGTCTCGCTACCACAAGATAACGTGCAATTTCATAAGACTCTTTACTGGCTGTCTGTGGTGTACAGTACGTTTGTAAATGTTATGCGTTCTTTTATCATCGTGGGAATTGATTATAGCTCTAAATAAATATTGAAGTTTTTTTTAAAGAATCCGGATAACATTATTTATACGCCCGTATACGACGTTTATTGAATCAAATCCGTATAAAATACGGACATTCCATATAGGTTGACATGTATGATCAGGTGAAAATTCAAATTCAGTCCACACTGCTTGAAACTGGTCTCACTGAATTCAGAATTGAATGCAAAACAACAGACTTTTTACAGATTTAAAATGTTTATCCACTCTTGAGATATTACCAATCAAAGATTGAAAAAAAAGGTTTATTTTTTTCGAAAACTAATAAATAGTAATATTCTGTATGAGGATCACATGGGGGCGGCACGGTGGTGTAGTGGTTAGTGCGGTCACCTCACAGCAAGAAGGTCCGGGTTCGAGCCCCGTGGCCGGCGAGGGCCTTTCTGTGCGGAGTTTGCATGTTCTCCCCGTGTCCGCGTGGGTTTCCTCCGGGTGCTCCGGTTTCCCCCACAGTCCAAAGACATGCAGGTTAGGTTAACTGGTGACTCTAAATTGACCGTAGGTGTGAATGTGAGTGTGAATGGTTGTCTGTGTCTATGTGTCAGCCCTGTGATGACCTGGCGACTTGTCCAGGGTGTACCCTGCCTTTCGCCCATAGTCAGCTGGGATAGGCTCCAGCTTGCCTGCGACCCTGTAGAACAGGATAAAGCGGCTACAGATAATGAGATGAGACGAGAGGTAAACTCATTAAATCGGTACACTCTCTTCTTCAAAGTTTCACCAAATGGCTTTATTTGTGCAACAGAAAGCTGATCTTAACTCTCATTTATACATCACAAAGAAGGAGAAATCAATGCTCATTACAATTACAGTCATAAAATCTGCATAAATAAGCACTGAATGTCATGTCATTCACATCTACCATTCTCTATCAAAATAAAAAAAAGCAATAAAATATTTTTTCTAATCCCCTCTCTGTGCCCTGCAGACCTTTGTATTTCTAAGTAGAGCCTATTCGTATTTATATGAAAGAATATAAATGATTATTTCGATTAATATTCACAGCTTTTAAGATGAACCTTGAGGAAAAAAAAAAAAAAAAAAAAAAAACCCCAAAAAACTGTGATCCACATCCAATAAACAATTTCAGTTAATTGAACTGAAATTGACACTCGTGTTTCTGACTTTTTAAATCTCATTCCGACCACTACGAGCTCAATATTTTTCATCAAAACAACTCGTTATATTCTAAAATAAATAGTTATTTCTTGACATGAATCAGTTTGATTTGAAAAAATAAGTAGGTAAAGCTATGAAAACTCACTTCAAAGTCTCCCGTGAATCAGAACATCAAAACTAGCAGACGGAAAATTTTGCTGAATCCTTCATCAGAAATAGCGAGAGCGAGAGAACATCCCTATAAAAGTGATCGGATTGATATTCACGAGCAATCCATTGGGAAGCCAATCAGAAAAAAAGAGAGCGCCTGACCGCTTTCCCGTGACTCAAAAAGAAAAGCACCGGCAGTTTCCTGACGTCACACGGGCAGAGTTTTTACTCTGTTGTACCGACTTCAACCTGCCGTTACTCCCAAAGTACTGAACAGATCTTAACCAGATACATTTCTTTGGAAAGCAGAAATAAGCTTTTTAATGACAGTATTCACGAAATAAAGTATTCAAGAGTGAAGCAATGACAGATTTGGAAACTTAGATGAGCGTCTGCATGGATAATTTTCACAGCGCGGCCAGCCGAGCGCCTGATACGCCCACTGTTGCTAACTTTTTCACCCAAAGAGACACGCCATATCAGTTTTATTCCTTACTTAAAAGCTGTTTGGGGGTTTATATACTCAACCTAAACATCCATTTTTGCACAGCCTTTATTTTCAGCACTGTATCACACACTGATGGAGTGTCAACGTCACAGCAGAAGCCGAGTAAACAGAGACAATTTACATAAAGCTGGTACAATAATAACAAAACTAGTTTTATTCAAATTCAGGAAATAATACAGCTCGTTATGACACCCCAAGACACGAGCATATGAGCAAGAAAAGAAATGAGTGTTCAAGTGCAAAAAATTTCTGATTATCTGTGACATTTTGGGGATATATATTTCTCCATGTGCACTTCTTGTAGGTGCTCTGACTTCTCGAAATGTCACACAGCCAGTCTGAAGATGCAGCATATACAAATCTGGATGACGAACAGCTCTCTGGTGAAAATCCGATGCAGCATTAGCATCCTGGAAAGGCCTTTTAAATAAATCAAAACCCCTTTTCTATTAGTGCCGACACAAATCTGACTTTTTCCTCACAAAAAGCCAGAACGGTTCAATGTATTCGACGGCATACCCCAATATATCGCATAAGTGCATTTCAATTTCTGCGAAAAGATATACCACTGGTACACAGCAAGACAAGTACGGAGCAGAGATTTGATGTATGTTTACACCAATAACAGACTTCTCAACCCGTAGCGGAGTAATGCACAGTCCCAGCAAAGTCTCATCTCATCTCATTCTCATTATCTGTAGCCGCTTTATCCTGTTCTACAGGGTCGCAGGCAAGCTGGAGCCTATCCCAGCTGACTACGGGCGAAAGGCGGGGTACACCCTGGACAAGTCGCCAGGTCATCACAGGGCTGACACATAGGTGGGGTTTACATTAGACCGTATCAGCGGATCATCAGATTAACGTTTTTAAAATGATTAGCGTGCACACAGCAACGCCAATACACGATTCGCGTGCACACAGCAACGCCAATACACGGATACGCTCGGCTCCGCAGGCATCCTGCGCTCCAAATCACTCCGCCCTGAACAGCGAGTGCCCTCTGGAGGGTGCGCACTCCGGCCCTGCGCAGCTCACAGAGCGCGCGAGTGAAGCACACGAGCAGTGATTCGGGACTGAGCCGCTGTGTGAGAGATCCCAGTGCATATCGGGCATGCGTGTCACTTACCACTTGCAAGTGGAAGGATGGCAAGCCTAAAGACAATCATAACTACACAATGGGCAGTATTTGCATCAGTATTTGCAGTATTTTCATACTTTTATGCTCTTTAATGAAAGGTGATACAAGGCGGAAGTCCGCGCCGTTTTTCAGCAGTCGCGTCACATGACCAACGCCAGCGAATCAGGAAGGTGGATGTCACAGTGACATTGTCCAATGATGACGCCAGCTAGAGCTCAGCACAGCGTATCCGCGTATTCTGAATGTTTACACAGCACCGGATCAGACACGATCTGGATTGAATACGTGGACCCTGGCGGATTCCCGTTTCCCGGAGTTTCCAGGCGTTTTAATGTAAACGGACAGTGCATCCGCGAAGAAAACGAGACAGATACGGTCTAATGTAAACTTGGCCATAGACACAGACAACCATTCACACTCACATTCACACCTACGGTCAATTTAGAGTCACCAGTTAACCTAACCTGCATGTCTTTGGACTGTGGGGGAAACCGGAGCACCCGGAGGAAACCCACGCGGACACGGGGAGAACATGCAAACTCCACACAGAACCCAGACCTTCTTGCTATGAGGCGACAGCGCTAACCACTACACCACCGTGCCGCCCCCAGCAAAGTGCGGAAACAAAAACATTATAGTTTTAATTACTTTATTTGTCTGTCTAACATTATTTGTAAAATGGTAGATTTGACACTTCATTGTAGGCGCAGTTTTTTCTTCTTCTTCTCGAAAGTGTCATTTTTAACCATGTGCATTTTTGCGCATCCCAATTAAATAGATTTAACTGATCTGACAATGATACTTATGTAATTTTAGCCAAGTCAAACATACTTTGATAGGTTTTATTTCACAAATGAACTCAGAACATACGGAAACTCAATCGAGGCGAGAACACAGATATAATCTAGATCAGTGTTTCTCAACCAAAAGCGCCATCTAGTGGGCTGCAAATTTTTGTTTTCGATTTGAAGCTAATATTTAGTAGGGTACGATTGCCGCGTTGCGTCCAACGTCACATCCGCCTCATTAGATATGCAAGACACGAAGTGGTGGTCAGCTGAGTTCACTGTTCACAAAAGCGTTACTATCGCTGAGGCGCCTTGCTAGTCACTAAAATGCTCCATGCTTGCGTTTTTTTGCGCTGCTTGAATCAATCAAACCATGAAACTGATAAAAGTTTCTTCCAGGTTCCCCGTGAAGTAAAAAAGGGTGAAATAGCAAAGAATTTTACTAAAAGACGATGAGAAAGGTGGCTCTTGAATCTTTTGTTGCGACTGAAGGGAGCTGAGGCGAAGAACATTCGAGTTTGTAGTGATCACTTCGTGAAAGGTTTGTGAATGCCTCAGATTTATTTTGTTTGGATTCAGAAATCAGTTTTCTTGCCATTTTCTGTTATTTCGTGATGTTTTGTCAGGAGATGCTTCAGTCGTCATGCATTTTTGTTTACTGTTTGATCGTGGTTGCTATATTGTAAACTAACGCGTATATAATACATGTAATCCCCAGGTCTTTAAAGGGGTTTCTGCAGATCTTTGTGAATGATTTACCCAGAAGAGAAGAGGAGGGAGGATTGAGAATTGAGTGGCTATGGTTTGTTTACACCCGATACTCAGTGTTGTAGTAGAGTCACTAAACCTAGAGTCTGAGTCCAGTCTCGAGTCCCCAGTGTTCAAGTCCGAGTCATTAAAAAAAAAAAAAAAATTGAGTCGAGTCTGAGAACAAGACTCCAAACGCACCATTTGACGGTGTCTGTTTCAGCGCCATTAACGTTAGTTTGTTCCTGAACATGGCGTATGAACAGGTGAATGTGCTTCTCTTTGTCAGGGAGTGTGAAGTATTCTGTCAGAGATGGTTGGGAGACGGATGTAAATGCAGAAGGTGTGTTTATTAATACAAGTGAAGACGGTAAAAAATCCAGAACGGCAGGCAAAATTGTAAAACGGTGAAACGGGCGATAGGTCAAGCAAGACACAAACAGGCTATCGTAGACTCGGCAGAATCAAAGACGAGAAACAGGAACTCAGGGATCAGGAAACCAAACAAGGAAATAAGGCTCGGTAATGTGTCAGCAATGCAACTCAATACTTCGCAAAGTAAGTATGTTTTCACAGTTTTTATATACCGGCGTGCTGATTGCGCCTTAATCCTGTGCAGGTGCGAGTCGTTTACGGCGCACGCTGTCCGGAGCGCGCCCGAGAGCCTATCTGATAGACTCATATCAACATAGGAGCATTACATCATTAAGTTTTCAGATGATATAGCTTTACTGAGCCTTCTGTCAGCACAGGCAGACCCTAGGGGGCATCACAGAGAGGTACTGTACAGGATATAGTGCTGTGGTGTGAGGACAACAACCTCATTTTGAATGTAGATAAAACAAAAGAGATGGTCTTTGACCCCAGGGGTGTGGGGGATTATAGTCCAGTGCTTATTAATGGACAGGGAGTCCAACAGGTATCACATTTTAGGTATTTGGGTATACATTTTTGATTGTCAGTTACAGTGGGCAACTCATGTGGAGTCTGTTTGCTCAAAGATCTGTCAAAGGCTGCACTTTTTACAGAGACTTAAGGTCCATGGTGTTGATAAAAGCATCATGCTTTTGTTTTATAGAGCAACTATTGAATCTGCCATCCGCTATGGCATCACAACATGGTTTGGAAGCTTGACTGTAAAAGTCAGAACACAACTCCAGACTTTTGTCAAGAGGGCAGGGAAAATAATGGGCATACAGCCCTCATACTCTTTACAAGGAGTTTTTGAGGAGACAGTTAGGAGTCAGGGCCTCAAGATTGCTACTGACCCAACCCATGTTTTAAATAATGAGTTTGAGCTGATGCCCTCTGGTAGGAGGTGTAGGCTGCCAATATGCAAGCTAAACAGATACAAATTTTCATTAGTGCCTACGGTATGTCCATCAAATTAATTAATAAGAGATGACAGGAATAGTTGCAAGGTTTGAAGTAGGGTAATAGTGCAGTAGGCTAATCTCTGTGTAGGAATATGATGACATGTATGTTGGAGGTATATTTATTTATTATTTTTAGAGGGATGTGCGATATTTTAATTGTTTGTGCAATATTTTTGATAGAGGGTTGTGCAATATTAGGGCAATGATGTAATAATTGTTGTGTATTTATTATAGGATGCGTTTTTGTGGAGTGTGTGTGTGTGTGTGTTGTATGCTCAAGACAAATTTCTCTGCAAAGAGACAATAAAGATCAACTTAACTTACTTAACTGATGCACACACCAAGGCACACAGGTGTGACACACTTACATGAAATTAGTACAAAAATTTATGTAGCTATAAATGTTGTATGCAAATTATTATGGCATGTTACAAAAAATAAACAAAAAATCCGAGTCTTCGTTTCCAATTTACGAGTCAGAATGCAGTTAATGCATGAGTTCGAGTCATCAGTGCTCAAGTCCAAGTCAATTCATGAGTCCTTAAAATTAGGGGACGAGTCGGACTCGAGTACTACAAGCCTGCCGATACTAAAACCTGTAGTGTCCTAGCAACCATCACAAAGATTTGTACAAAAAGCCCAGAAATTCCTCCTTACCCATGCAAAAACGATACAGGATTTATCTTGTAGTGTCCTGATGCACAGATCTTTAACCCAGCCACATATAAAAAGTTGTTCTCCTCCATGCTCTTCCAGGTTTTCATCTGTGTGTCCGTGTAAAACGATGTCTGCAGCACCAGGTAGTCGGAGATGCCGGGGAACTCAACGGATGGATAATTTTCCAAATCATCGTAAAAATCGTTCTTTGTTAGCATGTAAGGATCTAATCCCACTGAGTGGTTTCTATATCCACTTCTTTTGAGTGTGTTTTAATAGCTTGTTTGTTTGCTGAACACAAACATGGCAACAAGTTCTTGTGTTAATGGACCAGACTCCACTTTTGGATCATCAATCCCTTTTGGCTGAGAATGACCTGCGTACATAGTTTGGCTTCTGGTACATCCATACAGTTTTAAATACATCACCTATAATTAAACACAGTTTGGATTTACTGCATTTATATAATTCCTGGCCTCCCATCTGTAACAGGGAGTGATGTCGCATCACATTAATACACTTTACAGTAGATTATTAGATTCTAATAGAAAAGATGAGGCAAAATAATTGGTGATTTTTTTTTTTAACTGGCCCTGACTCATTACAAATACGAATAGGTGGGCCTTAAAGTAGAAAAGATTGAGAATCTTGTTTTAGATTATAGTGTGAGATTTGGGGAATGGAAGCTTGAAAATCTTAAATATTTTTATTGGTAGGGGAAAAAAGCCTGCTTTTTTTGGCATACTTGTTCTTTTTAAGGTGCAGCCTTGGGCCCAAAGGGTTGCCAGTTCAATTCCTGGGACCGGCAAGAAAAAGCTTCAGGGGAGTTGAGTGAAGTCAGCACTTTCCCCTCCCTCTGTATCAGGGCTGAAGTGCCCTTGAACAAGACACCGAACCCCCAACTGCTCCCTGGGTGCTGTAGCATCGCTGCTCACTGCTCTGGTTGTGTGTGTGTGTGTGTTCACTGTTTCAGATGGGTTAAATGCAGAGGAGGAATTTCACTGTGTTTGAGTGTACATGTGACAAATAAAGGCTTCTTCTTCCAAGTGATAAGTCATAACAGCTGTGTGAATGTGTAAAATGTTTGCGGGTCTGGAATAATGTCTGTACTGCAGATGTATAGTATGAGTGTGTATGAGAACTTATGTACATACCGCTGCACTCGTGAAGGTGGAGCAAATACTCCATGTTTAGGCGGGCAGCTGAAATACTTCACTCCTCCAACAGAGCCATTGTTCTTCCCACTGGGCTTATCCAGTTCAATCCCAAGCCAAATTCCTGAACCCACATAAACACACACACGGCATACGTCAGACACAAGACCAAAAAAACCAACACAAAAATAAAACAAAGCTAGATTCATACAAGATCATACCTTACATCTATAACAGAGTTTAATTTTGAACTACAGGCTTTAATTCAATTTCGCTGGAGCATTTTTGTGGTTTTGGGGCTTTCAGAGCTCTCACACTGCCAGTGTTTATACATTATATAAGACCGATAAATAATGTAGGCATACATTCTCATGAATAAAACAGCATAATGATGACATTATCGAGTAGTTTATATGTTGATTGAGTCAGCTTATTCCTGAGTGTGCCCACACAGACTAAATACATTTTTCTTTATACTGGGTCAAGTGCTGCACAGATTCAAAATCACCCTGCTGTGTGAATACAAAAGAAATCTCCTTGAAGGACGTGAGTTTAGATAAGGAGTTTTAAAGAGTTTTAAATTCTCACCTTGAGATTGTGGAAAAAAGAACAAGACAATGAAGCTGGCGTAAAAAGGTTGGTAAATGAACAGATGTATGGACAGGGAATGCAACTGAGCACCTCATTTAAGTAATAAGGGGCACACGCATATAATTAACTCGACGTAAGGAATAAAATTGGGGGGAATCCATGGCCAAATTGTTAGAGAAACAGCTTTGGGACCAAAAAGCTGCTGGTTCGAGTCCCTGAACCAGCAGGACTGGCTCAAGTGCCCTTGAGCAAGGCACCTAACCCCCAACTGCTCCAGCAAGAGTGGTGGCGTACCTTGTGTCTGTTTAGCCAGAGAAAAACTGATGATGTGATTATCAGCTCGGGCAAGAACCCGGCCATAACTAATAACTAAAGGAATAAAACACGAAAGGAAAATAATCAACAACATGTGAAGTTACTGTTACCATGAGTATTTATTTATTTACCTACCTACCAAATTACTAATTACTCATTAGTAATTATTTATAATACATTTATAATGTATTTAGGAATTTGTAATAATCAACTGTTACCACCAGCTGATTATTTTTTAACAACATGTCAGGAAGTGTTTTATTCCTCTTATACCACAGCAGTATGCCAACTATTACAATTATTTATTTATGAAAGCGATCATACGTTTAATCCATATACTAGTGCACCTCAAACAACTTGAATATCGTGAAAAAGTTCAATATTTTCCATCAGGTATTTAAGAAAGAGAAAATTTTAAATATTCTAGACTCATTCCATCCATCCACCCATCCATCCATTTTCTACCGCTTATCCGGATCTGGGTCACGGGGGTAGCAGCCAAAGCAGAGCAGCCCAGGCTTCCGTCTCCCCGGCCACCTCCACCAGCTCTTCCGGGGGAATACCAAGGCGTTCCCAGGCCAGCCAAGAGATGTAATCTCTCCAGCGTGTCCTGGATCTGTCCCAGGGTCTCCTCCCGGTGGGGCATGCCCAGAGAACCTCCCTTGGGAGACGTCCAGGGGGCATCCTGACAAGGTGCCCGAACCACCTCAACTGACTCCTTTCGATGTGGAGGAGCAGTGGTTCTACTCTGAGCCTCTCCTGAATGACCAAGCTTCTCATCCTGTCTCTACGGGAGAGCCCAGCCACCCTGCGGAGAAAACTCATTTCTACCGCTTGTATCCGCGATCTCATTCTTTCAGTCACTACCCATAGCTCGTGACCATAGGTGAGAGTGGGACCGTAGATGGACCAGTAAATTGAGAGCTTTGCCTTTTGGCTCAGCTCTCTCTTTACCACAACAAACTGGTTTAGCATCCGCATCACTGCTGACGCTGCCTCGATCCATCTGTCCAACTCCCGCTCCCCCTTACCCTCACTCGTGAACAAAACCCCAAGATACTTAAACTCCTCCACTTTAGGTAGCAACTCCCCCCTGACCCGAAGTAGGCACTCCACCCATTTCTAGCTGAGCGCCATGGCCACGGACTTGGAGGTGCTGATCCTCATCCCAGCCGCTTTGCACTCAGCTGCAAACTGTCCCAGAGCATGCTGTAAGTCACAGATTGATGAGGCCAACAGGACCACATCATCCACAAAAAGCAGAGACGTGATCCTGATGCCACCAAACCAGACACCCTCCACCCCTTGGCTGCGCCTAGAAATTCTGTCCATAAATTTATGAACAGAACCAGTAACAAAGGGCAGCCCTGGTGGAGTCCAACGTGCACCGGGAACAAGTCCAACTTACTGCCAGCAATGCAAACCAAACTCCTGTTCCAGTCATACAGGGTCTGAATGGCTCACAGTAGTGGGCCCTGAACCCCATACTCCCAAAGCACCCCCCACAGGGCACCATGAGGGACATAGTCATAAGCCTTCTCCAGGTCCACAAAACACATGTAGATCAGTTGGGCAAACTCCCATGCACCCTCCAGTACCCTTGCAAGGGTAAAGAGGTGGTCCAGTGTTCCATGACCAGGATGAAAACCACATTGTTCCTCCTGAATCTGAGGTTCTAATATTGACCGGACTCTCCTCTCCAGCACCCCAGCATAGGCTTTCCCGGGGAGGCTGAGAAGTGTGAGCCCCCTATAGTTAGAACACACACTCCAGACCCCTTTTTAAAAAGGGGGACCACCAAACCCAATCTGCCAATCAAGAGGCACTGTCCCCGACCTCCACACAATGTTGAAGAGGCGTGTCAGCCAAGACAGCCCAACAACATCCAGTGCCTTCAGGAACTCAGGACGAATCTCAGCCACCCCCAGAGCCCAGCCACCAAGGAGCTTTTTAACCACCTTGGCAACCTCAGCCCCTGTGATGGGCGAGTACTCCCAAGCACCCTCAGACTCTGCATCCTCCTTGGACAACATGAAGGTGGGATTGAGGAGATCCTTGAAGTATTCCTTCCATCGTTGGATGATGTCTCCAGTTGACGTCAACAACACTCCATCCTCACTGTAAACAGTAGGGACAGAGCACTGCTTCCCCTTCCTGAGCTGCCGGACGGTTTGTCAGAATCTCTTTGAGGCCAACCGAAAGTCACTTTCCATGGCCTCACCAAACTCCTCCCACACCTGAGTTTTTGCTTCAGTGACCACCAGAGCCACGTTCCACTTGGCCCATCGGTATCTCTCAGCTGCCTCTGGAGACCCACAGGCTAACCAAGCCCAATAGAACTCCTTCTTCAGCTTGACAGATCCCCTCACCGCAGGTGTCCACCACTGGGTTCAGGGATTACTGCCATGACCGGCACCAACAACCTTGCAGCCACAGCTCTGCACGGCTGCCTCAGCAATGGAGGTGCGGAACATGGTCCGCTTGGACTCTATGTCCCCATCCTCCCCCGGTATGCAGTTGAAGCTCTGCCAGAGGTGGCAGTTGAAGAGCCAACAGACGGAAGTCTCCGCCAGACGTTCCCAGCATACCCTCACTACACATTTGGGCCTACCAGGTCTATCCGGCCTCCTCCCCCACCATCTGATCCACTACCTGGTGGTGAGCTGATCAGTTGACAGCTCTGCTCCTCTCTTCACCCGAGTGTCCAAGACATATGGTCATAGATCAGATGAAACAACTACAAGGTCAATTATCGATCTATGGCCTAGGGTGTCCTTGTGCCACATGCACTTATGGACACCCTTATGCTTGAACATGATGTTCGTTATGGTCAAACCATGCATAGCACAGAAGTCCAACAACAGAACACTCCTCGGGTTCAGATCGGGCAGGCCATTCCTCCCAATCACACCCCTCCAGGTCTCACCGTCATTGCCCATGTGAGCATTGAAGTCCCCCAGTAAAACAATGGGGTCCCCTCGTGGTGCACTGTCTAGCACCCTACTCAAGGACTCCGAGAAGGCCGGGTACTCTGAACGACCATTTGGCTCATAAGTGCAAATGACAGTCAGAGACCATTCCCTGACCCGAAGGCACAGGGAAACAACCCTTTCATTCACTGGGAGAATTCCAATATTAGCATGCTGAACTGGGGAGCTATCAATAGCCCCGCCCGGCACCGCTCACCCTTGGCAACTCCAGCATAGAAGAGAGTACAACCCTTCTCCAGAAAATTGGTTCCAGAGCCCAAGCTATGCGTTGAGGTGAGCCCAACTATATCTAGTCGGTACCGCTCAACCTCACACACAGGCTCAGGCTCTTTTCCCACCAGAGAGGTGAAGTCCATGTCCCAAAAGCCAGTTTTGTCAGTCGGGGATCAGTACACCAGGGTCTCCGCCTTTGGCTGCTACCCGATTCACAGTGCACCGGACCCTTATGGCACCTCCTGTGGGTGGTGGGTTCACAGGAGAGTGGTTCTGTGTTGCTCATTCGGGCTGGGCCCAGAGACTCATTACATGTAAACTAAAATGCTTCAAGCATTTTTTTTTCTATTTTAATTTTCATAAGGCCTACAGTGCAAAAAAAGTCTCAAAATATTTGAATATTTAATTTCAAGTTTGAATAAAACAATATAAATCCTGTGTATCTCTTGGTAAAGTTCAGTCCACACAACCACAATCATGGGGAAGATGGCTGACTTGACAGTTATCCAGATGATGATCAACGCCCTCCACAAGGACAGTAAGCTGCAGGTCATTGCTGAAAAGGGTGGCTGGAAAAGGTGCACAAGGCAAGGCAAGTTTATTTATATAGCACATTTCATACACAGTGGCAGTTCAATGTGCTTTACAGAAGTAAAAGCAAAACAGTAAACAATAGAACATAAAATTACGTAAAATAAATGGGGAAGAAAATTAATAAGAATTAAACAATAGTAGAAATAAAATAATAAAATGAGATAAAAGTTCAATTAAAAAAACAGCAGAATAAAATAGAATAAAAGTTAAGTAAAATTTAAAACATGGAGAGACTGTAAAAGTAGAGTTTAAAACATGTAGAGATGGCAATATTAATAATTTAGCAGAAAGCATCTGAAAACAGCTTGGTCTTTAGTCTAGATTTGAAGCTGCCAACAGCAGGAGCACTTTTGATGTCCTCTGGCAGTTGGTTCCATAGCTAAACCATAGTATAGTAGCTAAAAGTTGCTTCACCACACTTTGTTTTAACAACAGGTTTTAACAGTAAATTTTTTTCTGCTGCGATCTGGTAGATCTGATTGAGTTAGGCCGCTGCAACATATCAGAGAGGTAATTGTGCCCTGTACCATTTAGAGATTTGTACACCAGCAGCAATGCTTTAAAGTCAATTCTGTAGCTTACTGGAAGCCAGTGAAGGGACCTTAGAATTGGAGTAATGTGCTCTGTTCTTTTTGTTCGTGTGAGAACCCTAGCTGCTGCATTTTGAACCAGCTGAAGTCGTTTGACGGTTTTTTTTGGCAAGCCTGTGAAAAGGCCATTGCAGTAATCAACCCTACTAGAGATGAAGGCATGTATAAGTTTTTCCAGATCATTTTTTGACATAAGTCCTCTTAGTTTGGAAATGTTTTTTAGGTGATAAAATGCCGTTTTAGTGATTGCTTTCATATGCCTCTCAAAGTTTAGCTCGCTGTCAATGAAAACACCAAGATTTTTAACCATTTCTTTTGTTTTAATCCCACAAGCAACAGGGATAAGCACAGCCTTGAGAAGAGTGTGAAGAAAAGTCAACTTCATGCTTCCATATGCTGACAAGCTTTATGGAGATGCTGATTTCCTTTTCCAGCAGGACTTAGCACCTTCCCACAGTGCCAAAACTACGACCAAATGGTTTGCTAACCATGATATTACTGTGCTTGACTGGCCAGCCAACTCACCTGACCTGAACCCCAGAGAGAATCTCTGAGCTATTGTCAAGAGGAAGATGAGAAACACCCGACCCAAAAATACAGATGACATAACACCTCAGCAGTGCCCACAGGCTGATTGGCTCCATGCCATGCTGTATTGATGCACTGATTCATGGTAAAACTAAGTACTGAGTGTATAAATAAACACACTTTTCAGAAGTTGGATATTTCTGTATTGTAAATCCTTTTTTGGTTGATCTGAGGAAATATTCCAATAATTTGAGACATGGATTTCTGATTTTCATGAGCTTGTCATGGTCCTACCTGTGGGTTTCCTCTTGTCAGGTAACATCTCCACTCCTCTCCACTCAGCATTACCGGCCACACCCGCATACACTTCCTCTTATTAACTCTCAGTGGCTGTCATTGGCTGTTGCCCATCACCTGCTCCTCCTCTGCATATATTTAAGCTGCTGTCCTCCCTAGCTTCACTGTCAGATCGTCTTCTAGACGTCGACTCCGTCAACTCTTCAGTCCTGGTAACCTGACCCTGCATTTCTGTCCCTTATCTTGCTACCTGATCTGTGACTCTGTGTTCCAGCCTGTTCCCTACTCCTGCCTGTTATGCTGTCTTGTCTGTCTGCTGAGGGACTGCTCGCTGGGAGACTGCCTGAACACCTAGTGCGGTCAGCTTACAGCCTCACTGCTCTGACAACACCTGATCCCGTCTGATCTTTGAAGCTAAGCAGGGTCGAGCCTAGTCAGTGCTTGGATGGGAGACCGCAGACATCACCACCATGCTCCCACCAGCCGTCCCTGCCTCTCAGTCCTCCTGCCACTGAACTTCACACACGCATATCCTCCCAACTCCCTTTCCCCTGTTATCAATAAAACTCAAACATTTAACTTGCGCTCTTGGGTCCTCGTCTGTTTCTCCTGACAGAGCTATAAGCCATAACCATTAAAATTAAAACAAAACAAACAAAAAAGGCTTGAAATATTTCATTTTACATGTAATGAATATAGAATATATGAAACGTCACCTTTTTTAATTAAATTATGGGAAAAAAAAGTTTTCTACGATATTCTATTTTTTTGAGATGCACCAGCATAGTTTATGTTTATGTTTTATGTTTATTTTTAATGTTGTGGAATGTCCTCAAACCAAGTTAGTTGTAGTCATTCCATCACTTGCCTCTCTTTTACTGTTAATAAGACAAAACTTGCAGCTTGTAATGTTACTGCTGGAACAGGAACTGCCTTCATCATAAAGACATTTCCCTTTAGGAAGACCCTGACACTGAAGACTCCTTCCAAAAATGTGACAAACATCTCCTCATCGAAAATTTCACCACATCAACAATTCCATGATTTTTAAATCTGTTTATGCGGCGTGGCCACCAGTGTATTAATATAAAACTGCTATTTGCTTTGCAGTCAGCACAAATGTCAGAGCTGCTGTTGTAGAAAATTAATCAATACTACAGTCTATGATGCATCATATTTGAGAACTAAACAAAACTGAGGGAGAGAATTATATAATCCTGTGCTGACACTGGAGACTCCTTCCATAAATTATACATAAAAAATTCCTAACAGAAAAAAAGAAAAAAAAAAGTGACCATACAACAATTATTACACTTTACTAATTAGCTGTTACTAATAGAAACAATAATAACTACTTATTAACTGAGTGCAAGGTTTTTATGGGAAAATATCAGACCAAGGTCTTGACAGTATGGACTCGGTCCGTACACAAAGACCTCGGTCTGATATTTTACTTTAAAAATCGAGCAAGTGAGGTTAATAAGGAGTTTATTATATGGCTTTTTTATTTCTAAGATTAAAATAGACGGTCATTATAACAAGGCATGACACTGCTTTCAGTCACATATTTGTAACATACTTGAGTAGAAACAGCTAGCGGTTTCAAAACTGAATTTCTGTTAGCGGTGAGTGGTTTCTAAGTGCTCTTCATTGCTCATTTCTTGAATAACTCTGTGACTCTTGTTTATCTTTTGTGTTCTGGCTGTTTTTGATTCCGTTTTAGTTTCCAATTCACATACCTGCCAACCTTGGAAAAAAGTTTTGAGTAGCAACTTATCGCGGGGGTGTGGCGCAGCACGGCGTGAGGTCAGGCACGTTTGCTGATCAGTATTGATTGTTCACATGCTCACTCATTACAATGTAGTACTAAGCACAGAGTTCCCACTCACCACCATATCTAGTTATTCAACATACAAGTAGACTATGAAGAAAACAAGAACTCTTTTTATGAAAAGGCATGAATATATTCCCAATGCTTTCACCAAGACATTTGGCACAAGGCAACTGTGCCCGAAAAATATGTCCCTTATACAGACCTTAAACTTAAAGATAAGGGATAAATGTACTGCCTTTGGCATATTGTGTCTTAAATACATTGGGAATTGTAAACAACAAAGAATCCCAAATAGCATGCTATGTCCCTTTTGACATTTAGCATTATATTGTATAGATAACAGAAAAACCAAAGGGCTATAGCGTATGTCTTTTAAAACAGACGACGGCAGTCTGCAAAACACACACACAATCCTTTTTTCATAAATTTAGCTTTGACCGTAAAAGAGATTCTGTTGCTCCTCGCTACACTTTGAACTAGGCTACATTAAACATCGAAAGTGAATATTCCAGAGTACCTATATAAATATATATTTTTCAAAATTAATATTTAGTAAATGCAAACTGATAACCACACTTACAGGAAAAACTTACTGGAAATAAATTATAGGCTACTCTGGCCTATCCAATAACATAGCCTTTATAATATTCATATTCACTGACCTGGCCTAATTTGGGAAAAATAATGGCCTATGTATAGAAATACAAGCATTTCTATGTTAGCAATATTATTACCTGTATTTCCTTGATGGCTAAATGTCAAAATCATAATTGCACACTGTGCAAAATGCATGATTAGGCAGTTTAGAGGGGCAGAGGCATGGCCATTGATCTTGATACTTCGTTAGGAACTTCTGAGGGGCATAGACTCCCTTCTTTTTAGATTTGCTTCCCTCTCTCTCTCTGTCAGTATCCTCATCTGACGTCATGTGTATTATTAACCGCAAGGCACACACACACAAACACATCATCCACCACACGCACTTACGTGAAAACACTTCGTGCGGTGCTCATTGAATCTCACATGCATGAGTAGCCTAGTTCAGAAGATTTTAACGCGTCTATCGGTTGACTGGATGGAAACGTCAGTAGGCTACTACAGTATATTTTCACTTTAGGCTATGCAATATTTTTTGGATTGAGAAGCCTGGGTCAAATATCAAAACAAGCTGGAACAAATATTTCCTTCAGATAAGGCGGAACACTGCTTTGAACTATGACGTTAGGACGGTTGTCCTTGCTTTATTCACAATACCCTTGCCCTGCCCAGTTACCTTTGAAACGGTGTTTAGCACCGTCCTCTCTTGTAAAACCAGTCACAGTATGAAGATCGACCAAGAGGGATGAAAATCAATTTCGCTACTTTCGTTTTGACGGCTCCTCGGCTCTCCGCTTAGCCTCATAGCTTAGGCCTATTTGAAGAGTTTAAAACTAGCGCTGTGATTGGTCAAAGTCTTCTTTTCTCTACAGGTTGCTAGTCAATGCGGTTACACCCATAGATGAGTTGCCTAGTGCGTGAATGCACAGACAGTTGAACAGGAATATTAAAGATCTTTGAACTCAAAGCCATCAGTGGCTTTTTGTGTATTTTGAAGTGTTAAATCGTAGCAGCATAGTTTGATGTCTAAATGCGTATCTGCTATGCAAAATGCGTAAAGGTTGGCAGGTCTGAATTCATCCATTTTTGTCGTTTTGTTTTTTGCAACATTGAAAGCTGGCACCTTGGAAAGAAAATCTGTAATCGCCCAACGGTATTACGGGAAAATACTGCCTGCCAAGAAACCAATCAGAGCACACAATTTTACCAGAAGTAGCTCATGCCTTATAATTAAGTTATTCCATGAAATAGAGTCAGACGTGAGCTGATAGCTGACGAGGCGCGTACCACTGAGTTGTCTATAATCCATTTTATGACAAGATTAAGTGGAATAACTGTTTTATTCTATCCACATTCACTGGATTTTGAGAAACAGAGCATTGTTATTGCAAATTCGATAAATAAAAACTTTATACAAAATCATTTCCGCTTAGAATGGAAACAAACCGGCGAAATGACGAGCAATTTGTGAAAAATGTGATGATAATAATAATAATAATAATAATAATAATTCTTGAAAAATAAAAACAAAAATATGTTCTTACCATCAAGTACATTTATTCCATATTTTCTTGCTTTGTTTTGTATTTTTTGGGGTTTTGTTTTTGAGTAGAGTTTTTATTTCGTCCTCGGTTGGTTCAGCAACACACTCCGCCATTTTGTTTTTCCTCTACTCACAGTATACTAGTGCATCTCAAAAAATTAGAATACCATGAAAAAGTTCCTTTTTTCATAATTTAATTCAAACAGGTAAACTTTCATATATTCTATATTCATTACATGTAAAGTGAAATATTTAAAGGCTTTTTTGTTTTAATTTTGATGATTATGGCTTATAGCTCATGAAAATCAGAAATCCAGTATCTCAAATTATTAGAATATTCCCTAAGATCAATCAAAAAAAGGATTTACAATACAGTAATGTCCAACTTCTGAAAAGTATATTCATTTATACAATCAATACTTGGTTGGGGCTCCTTTACCATGAATTACTGTATCAATGCGGTGTGGCATGGAGGTGATCAGTCTGTGGCACTGCTGAGGTGTTATTGAAGCCCAGGTTGCTTTGATAGTGGCCTTCAGCGTATCTGTATTTTTGGGTCGGGTGTTTCTCATCTTCCTCTTGACAATACCCCATACAGTGGGGCAAAAAAGTATTTAGTCAGCTACCAATTGTGCAAGTTCTCCCACTTAAAAAGATGAGAGAGGCCTGTAATTTTCATCACAGGTGCACTTCAACTATGAGAGACAGAATGGGGGGAAAGAATCCAGGAAATCACATTGTAGGATTTTTAATGAATTAATTGGTAAATTCCTCGGTAAAATAAGTATTTGGTCACCTACAAACAAGCAAGATTTCTGGCTCTCACGGACCTGTAACTTCTTCTTTAAGAGGCTCCTCTGTCCTCCACTCGTTACCTGTATTAATGGCACCTGTTTGAACTCGTTATCAGTATAAAAGACACCTGTCCACAACCTCAAACAGTCACACTCCAAACTCCACTATGGCCAAGACCAAAGAGCTGTCAAAGGACACCAGAAACAAAATTGTAGACCTGCACCAGGCTGGGAAGACTGAATCTGCAATAGGTAAGCAGCTTGGTGTGAAGAAATCAACTGTGGGAGCAATTATTAGAAAATGGAAGACATACAAGACCACTGATAATCTCCCTCGATCTGGGGCTCCACACAAGATCTCACCCCGTGGGATCAAAATGATCACAAGAACGGTGAGCAAAAATCCCAGAACCACACGGGGGGACCTAGTGAATGACCTGCAGAGAGCTGGGACCAAAGTAACAAAGGCTACCATCAGTAACACACTACGCCGCCAGGGACCCAAACCCTGCAGTGCCAGACGTACTTAAGCCAGTACATGTCCAGGCCCGTCTGAAGTTTGCTAGAGAGCATTTGGATGATCCAGAAGAGGATTGGGAGAATGTCATATGGTCAGATGAAACCAAAATAGAACTTTTTGGTAAAAACTCAACTTGTCGTGTTTGGAGGAGAAAGAATGCTGAGTTGCATCCAAAGAACACCATACCTACTGTGAAGCATGGGGGTGGAAACATCATGCTTTGGGGCTGTTTTTCTGCAAAGGGACCAGGATGACTAATCCGTGTAAAGGAAAGAATGAATTGGGCCATGTATTGTGAGATTTTGAGTGAAAACCTCCTTCCATCAGCAAGGGCATTGAAGATGAAATGTGGCTGGGTCTTTCAGCATGACAATGATCCCAAACACACTGCCCGGGCAACGAAGGAGTGGCTTTGTAAGAAGCATTTTAAGGTCCTGGAGTGGCCTAGCCAGTCTCCAGATCTCAACCCCATAGAAAATCTTTGGAGGGAGTTGAAAGTCCGTGTAGCCCAGCGACAGCCCCACAACATCACTGCTCTAGAGGAGATCTGCATGGAGTAATGGGCCAAAATACCAGCAACAGTGTGTGAAAACCTTGTGAAGACTTACAGAAAACGTTTGACCTCTGTCATTGCCAACAAAGGGTATATAACAAAGTATTGAGATGAACTTTTGTTATTGATGAAATACTTATTTTCCACCATAATTTGCAAATAAATTCTTTAAAAATCAGATAGTGATTTTCTGGATTTTTTTCTCATTCTGTCTCTCATAGTTGAAGTGTACCTATGATGAAAATTACAGGCCTCTCTCATCTTTTTAAGTGGGAGAACTTGCACAATTGGTGACTGACTAAATACTTTTTTGCCCCACTGTAGATTCTCTATGGGACCACTGAGCAACAGTCCATTTCTTTCTCTCCTTAGCCCAGATAAGACACTTCTGACATTGTCTCTGGCTCAGGAGTAGCTTGATATTAGGAATGCGAAAGTTGTATCCCCTTTCTTGAAGATGTCTGTTCGTGATGGGTCTTGATACACTGACACCAGCCTCAGTCCACTCCTTGTGAAGCTCTCCCAAGTTCTTGAATCAACTTTTCTTGACAATCCTCTCAAGACTGCGGCCATCCCTGTTGCTTGTGCACCTTTTCCAGCCACCCTTTTCAGCAATGACCTTTTGTGGCTTACCCTCCTTGTGGAGGGCATCAGTGATCATCTTCTGGACAACAGTCAAGTCAGCAGTCTTCCCCATGATTGTGGTTGTGTGTACTGAACTAGACCAAGAGATACACAGTGTTCATACTGTTTTACTCAAACTCGAAATGAAATATTCTAATATTTTGAGATTTTTTTTTATGCTTTTGTACTGTATGCCATACTGATTAAAATTAAAATAGAAAAATGCTTGAAACATTTGTGTAACGAGTCTATAATATATAACATTTTCACTGTCTTAAATAACTGATAGAAAATATTGAACTTTTTCACAATATTCTAATTTTTTGAGATGCACTAGTATAAGCAGATACCCTAGTAGTAGAGTAGCCAATCAGAGTGCATGATTGCTAATATCCAGTGATTGTGGAGAGAATAATAATAATGTATTATACGATACAGTTATGTAAGGAGCACATTCATATAAACCTTGCAGATGAAAAATGTGTCAGACTTGCTGTTAGAAAATTCATCAACACCTTTCGACCAATTAGAATTGAGAATTCATCAGTGCTGTGGTAGAAAATTGGATATCTGATTTTTGATAGCATGAATAAAGTAAAAACATAGAATCAGGAGATACAGAATGAGTAGAGGAGATGAACTTTGAGTACATGCTAAAACTCTTACTCCACCAGGCAGTTTTCATAATCTCACAGTTTTGCTGAATACTGCTAATAGCTCTTCAGCTTCACTTTATGCTCCTGATAGTGTTGTAACTGTGCTCCATTATGTCTCCAATTACACGGAGTAAACACTTATCTGTAATAACTGCTATTAAGTACCGAACACAGTGATGTGGACTGCAATTCAATAAGAAGCCAGTGAGGCCGTTTTATATTCTGAAAAGACGTCCAAAGATAAAAGTTGTAGGCACTTGTAGTAAAGCTGCACCGACATGACATACCGCAATTTACTGATGAAAGAACTCCATATATTTCATTAATTTATCATAACTATTCAGCAACAGTCAAAAGTTTGTACACCCCTACTCATTCATAGGATTTTCTGTATTTTGACTCTTTTCTACATTGTAGAACAATTCTGAAAACATCAAAACTATGAAATAACATCTGGAACATACAGTGGTGCTTGAAAGTTTGTGAACCCTTTAGAATTTTCTATATTTCTGCATAAATATGATCTAAAACATCATCAGATTTTCACACAAGTCCTAAAAGTAGATAAAGAGAACCCAGTTAAACAAATGAGACAAAAATATTATACTTGGTCATTTATTTATTGAGGAAAATGATCCAATATTACATATCTGTGAGTGGCAAAAGTATGTGAACCTCTAGGATTAGCAGTTAATTTGAAGGTGAAATTAGAGTCAGGTGTTTTCAATCAATGGGATGACAATCAGGTGTGAGTGGGCACCCTGTTTTATTTAAAGAACAGGGATCTATCAAAGTCTGATCTTCACAACACATGTTTGTGGAAGTGTATCATGGCATGAACAAAGGAGATTTCTGAGGACTTCAAAAAAAAGTGTTGTTGATGCTTGTCAGGCTGGAAAAGGTTACAAAACCATCTCTAAAGAGTTTGGATTCCACCAATCCACAGTCAGACAGATTGTGTACAAATGGAGGAAATTCAAGACCATTGTTACCCTCCCCAGGAGTGGTCCACCAACAAAGATCACTTCAAGAGCAAGGCGTGTAATAGTTGGCGAGATCACAAAGGACCCCAGGGTAACTTCTAAGCAACTGAAGGCCTCTCTCACATTGGCTAATGTTAATGTTCATGAGTCCACCATCAGGAGAACACTGAACAACAACGATGTGCATGGCAGGGTTGCAAGGAGAAAGCCACTGTGCTCCAAAAAGAACATTGCTGCTCATCTGCAGTTTGCTAAAGAACACATGGGCAAGCCAGAAGGCTATTGGAAAAGTATTTTGTGGACGGATGAGACCAAAACAGAACTTTTTGGTTTAAATGAGAAGCGTTATGTTTGGAGAAAGGAAAACACTGCATTCCAGCATAAGAACTTTATCCGAGCTGTGAAACATGGTGGTGGTAGTATCATGGTTTGGGCCTGTTTTGCTGCATCTGGGCCAGGACGGCTTGCCATCAGTGATGGAACAATGAATTCTGAATTATACCAGCGAATTCTAAAGTAAAATGTCAGGACATCTGTCCATGAACTGAATCTCAAGAGAAGGTGGGTCATGTAGCAAGACAATGACCTTATGCACACAAGTCGTTCTACCAAAGAATGGCTAAAGAAGAATAAAGTTAAGGTTTTGGAATGGCCAAGTCAAAGTCCTGACCTTAATCCAATCGAAATGTTGTGGAAGGACCTGAAGCGAGCAGTTCATGTGAGGAAACCCACCAACATCCCAGAGTTGAAGCTATTCTGTATGGAGGAACGGGCTAAAATTCCTCCAAGCCGGTGTGCAGGACTGATCAACAGTTACCGGAAATGTTTAGTTGCAGTTATTGCTGCACAAGGGGGTCACACCAGATACTGAAAGCAAAGGTTCACTTACTTTTGCCACTCACAGATATGTAATATTGGATAATTTTCCTCAATAAATAAATGACCAAGTATAATATTTTTGTCTCATTTGTTTAACTGAGTTCTCTTTATCTACTTTTAGGACTTCTGTGAAAATCTGATGTTGTTTTAGGTCATATTTATTAGATTAGATTAGATAAAACTTTATTGATCCCTTTGGGCGGGTTCCCTCAGGGAAATTAAGATTCCAGCAGCATCATTACAGATAAACAGAGAAAAGAAATAGAGAAAACTTCTAGATAATTTATTTTAATTTAAGTATTTACATATACAAATATATAAAAAGAATAAGATATGCAGAAATATAGAAAATTCTAAAGGGTTCACAAACTTTCAAGTACCACTTATGTGATGAACAACAAAAGTGTTAAAAAACAAAACATTTCATATTTCAGATTCTTCAGCGTATCCAGCGTTTACCTCGATGACGCTTTGCACACTATGGTCATTATCTTAACCAGCTTCATGAGGTAGTCACCTGGAATGCTTTTCAATTAACAGCTGTGCCTCGTCAAAAGTTAATTTGTGCCATTTCTTGCCTTCTTAAAATATTTAAAATCAAACAGTAAATAGAGCGTGGGCTACAATTATCAACACCTTAACGATATTTTGGCCATTAAAATAGTAGAAAAGACTTTCAATACCTAAATTGGGCATGAATAATTACTCAAATTTCCACTGAAAAAAAAAAGAAGTTGATTCTTGATTACTTAGTGCATCAGATCACACGACACCGTTCCACAATTATCGACATCCAGATGATTATTTAAAAAAAAAAAAAATCAGTATATGGTATTAAGTTAACAAAACACAGTTTTTATTTAAAATGTATTTTACATAGACTTATATTTCATACAAAATATGTTTCATGCCGTGTTCATGTTCATGGAGTTCACTTTGTGCACAGGGGCACTGTCATGTTGGAACAGGTTTGAGCCTCTTAGTTCCAGTGAAGGAAAATTATAATGCTACGGTTTACAGACAGATTATATGACTATGTGCTTCAAACTTTGCGGCAAAGGTGTGGCGAACGAACACACACGGGTGTGATGGTCAGTTGTGCACAAAAGTTTATCCATATAGTATAGTTTATACTGATTATGGTTTATATTGTTTGTATTGTTTATAGCCCATCCATCCATCTACAGTATACCACTTATCTGTCAGGCTCTCTGGGGAAGCTGGAGCCAATCCCCGGTGACTTCAGGTGAGAGGTGGGGTACACCAGGCTTGTAGTACTCAAGTCCGACTCGTGCCCTAATTTTAAGGACTCACGACTCGACTTGAACTTCAGCACTGATGACTCGGACTTGGACTCGAACTCGTGCATTAATTGCATTTGGACTCTGTAGAAGTCAGAGTGGGTGGGTGGAGTACAGAAGTACGGCAGGCCAGAATTGAGTTCCAAAAACTTTTTAAAAATTTTTTTTTTTATTTGCACTTTTCAGTACCACATATATTCTCCCAGCCACACACATACACAAGTCATCTGGTACGGGAGAGAGCTCCCTTCCTCTGCCCTCTCTCTCCTTATATAGGGCGTGGTTGCTGGGAAGACACACAAACACAGGTTAATTCACATCAGGTGTAGTGATTCTGCCACTTACCTTCCCTGACTCAGCCCTCCAGTCACAGACCAACGCTTGACCACGCCCCCACTGCCACAGACCCCCACCACCCGACTCAGGCCGGGCAGCTGTCCGGCCTGCAGCCGACTCCCCCCCCCCAACAGGAGAGGAAGTCCGCCACGACCATCTGCGCTCCCGGCCTGTGGACCACCTTGAAGTTAAAGGGTTGGAGTGCCAGATACCAACAGGTGATCCGCGCGTTGGCATCCTTCATGCAGTGGAGCCACTGGAGGGGTGCGTGGTCTGAACAGAGGGTGAAAGGGCGTCCCAGCAGGTAGTAATGGAGGGTGAGGACCGCCCACTTGATGGCCAGGCACTCCTTCTCTATGGTGCTGTAGCGCCCCTCACACACTGACAGCTTTCGACTAATGTACAGCACTGGGTGATCCTCCCCCTCCACCTCCTGGGACAAAACAGCCCCCAGCCCTCTGTCCGACGTGTCCGTCTGCAATATGAAAAGGAGAGAAAAGTCAGGGGAGTGTAACAGTGGCCCCCCACACAGTGCAGCCTTTACCTCAGAAAAAGCCCGCTGGCATTGCTCCATCCATTGGACCGGATCTGGTGCCCCTTTTTAGTGAGATCAGTCAGCGGGCTGGTGACGTCCGAATAATTAGGTATAAACCTACGATAATAGCCAGCCAGCCCCAGGAACTGTCTCACCCCCTTTTTGGTCTTGGGCCTCGGGCAGGCCGCAATCGCTGCAGTCTTGTTAATTTGGGGACGCACCTGCCCATTGCCCAAGTGGAAGCCCAGATACCGTACTTCCACCCGGCCGATCGCACACTTCTTCGGGTTGGCTGTGAGACCCGCCCGCCTCAGTGACCCAAGGACGGCCCTCAGGTGTTGTAGGTGCCGCGGCCAGTCATTACTATAAATAATGATGTCATCAAGGTATGCAGCAGCATAGGTGGCGTGGGGGCGGAGGACACTATCCATTAGCCGCTGAAATGTAGCGGGCGCCCCAATCAGCCCAAAAGGAAGTGTGACAAACTGGTGTAAGCCAAACGGTGTGGAAAAGGCCATTTTTTTCTCAAGATAATGGAGTCAAGGGGATCTGCCAATAACCCTTTGTCAAATCCAGCATCGAGTAAAAGCGAGCCGTGCCTAGTCGATCGAGCAACTCATCAATACGAGGCATTGGGTACGCATCGAATTTAGACACCGCGTAGACTTTTCTACAGTTTACATAGAACCGGACTGACCCGTCGGCCTTGGGTACCAAGACCACCGGGCTGCTCCAGTCGCTGTGGGACTCCTCGACGATGCCCATTTTGAGCATGACCTCGAGTTCTTCCTGAACCACTTTTTTCTTGTGTTCGGGTAGCCTGTAAGGGCGGCTATGCACTACCACCCCCGGGGGCGTCTCAATGGGGTGCTCTATAAGGTCGGTGCGGCCGGGCAGGGGCGAGAACATGTCCAAAAATTCGGTCTGCAACTGGGCAACCTCCGCGAGTTGCGTCGGACCAGAGAGGTACGCGATGCCAATGCTCCCTTTTGAACCTCCGTCCCCAGTTCCGCCTTCTCCGGAACCACCGACACCAACGCCACAGGGACCTCCTCGTTCCAGAGTTTGAGTACATTGAGGTGGTAAATCTGTAGCGCCCCACCCCTGTCCGTTCACCTCACCTCGTAGTCGACGTCCCCGACTCGCCGTGTGACCTCAAAGGGTCCTTGCCACTTGGCGATTAATTTGGAGCTCGATGTGGGCAAAAGTACGAGTACTTTATCTCCCGGTGCAAACTCCCTAAGGCGCGTACCCTTGTCGTACAGGCGGGTTTGCCGTTCTTGGGCCTGCCGCAAATTCTCCTGGGTTAGGTGCGGGAGTGTGTGGAGTTTTGAGCACAGGTTAATAACGTATTGAATTTCATTTTTACTTGGTGAAGGTCCCTCCTCCCAATTTCCTCGCAGCACGTCTAAAATGTCGTGCGGCTTACACCCATATAACAATTCGAACGGGGAGAACCCCGTGGAGGCTTGTGGGACCTCTTGCACTGCAAACAACAAGGGTTCGAGCCATTTATCCCAATTACATGCATCCTCACTTACGAATTTCTTAATTATATTTTTGAGGGTGCGATTGAATCGTTCGACTAAACCGTCTGTTTGTGGGTGATAAACGCTGGTGTGGATTGGCTTAATACCTAATAACCCATAAAGTTCGTTCAGTGTTCGTGACATAAACGAGGTGCCTTGATCAGTCAGAATCTCTTTCGAGATTCCAACTCGGGAGATAACGCGGAAGAGCGCTTCCGCAATACTGCATGCTGAGATATTGCGAAGAGGCACTGCTTCTGGGTATCGCGTTGCATAGTCCACTAGAACTAATATAAAGCAGTACCTTCGTGTTGACAGATCTAATAGCCCGACGAGATCCATCCCAATTCTTTCGAACGGGGTCTCAATTAATGGGAGAGGGCGCAAAGGCGCTTTTGGGATGGCCACTGGATTTACTAACTGGCATTCGCGGCATGCCGTACACCACCTTCGGACATCGCCACAAATCCCTGGCCAATAGAATCCCGGGCCATTATTCAGGCTAGTGTTTTATCCTGCCCTAAGTGTCCAGCCATGGGATTAAAGTGAGCCGCCTGGAATACCAATTCCCGGCGGCTTTTTGGAATCAAGAGCTGCGCGATTTGTTCTTTAGTCGGAGTGTCCTGCGTCACTCGGTATAATCTATCCTTCATAATAGAAAAATAGGGGAAGGACGGGGTGGCATTTGGCTGGAGCGTTTGACCATCAATTACTCTCACTTGGTCAAATGCATGCCGCAGAGTCTCGTCTCACGACTGCTCTAACGGGAAATCCGCAAGGGATTCCCCGAGAGAGGGAGGAGGAGCCGGCGGCTCCTCACTCTGACGCGGAGATGACGTAGACGGCTCTGTGACAGCTGCTCCCGCAAAAGCGACACCGGGACCTCCCCTTGCTGAAATACGGCAGGACTCACTCTTTACTAAATGACTCATTAATGCCCCGAATCCCGGCCAATCAGTCCTCAAAATTATCGAGTGGGTGAGGCGAGGATTAACCGCCGCCTTTACTCTAAATTTTTCCCCTCTGAAAAAAATGTGGACTGACACTAAAGGGTAGCTGTGAACATCCCCGTGCACACACAACACCTTCACCCCCTGTGCTCCCCCCAATGCCTCGTCTTGCACCAGGCTTTGGGGGATGGAGGTCTGATTACAGCCAGAGTCCACCAAAGCCTGATATGTATCCCCTTGGATACTCACCGGTATGCGATATGCTCCGGCCTGATCGAGGGCAGCTCCTGGCGCGTCGGGGATCCGAACCACCACGCCCACTTCCATCACCGAGCACTGCTGTTGGAGGTGGCCCGGCTCCCCGCAGCGCCAGCAAACCGACCTGGGCTTTCTCTCTGCACCGGTACTCTGGGGCTCACTCACCTGAGGGGGGGGGGGGGGGGGGAGAGACAGACACGGGAGTGGGAAACGGGAGGACACCGCGGGTGCGGCGGACCGGCTGTGAAGGAGCCGGCCCCTGCCTCCGTGGTGGGGGAATGGGGCGAGGACAAGACACAGAAGGGGAGGGGGGGAGAGAGAGAGGACAGAAGCGAAGAGGGGATCTGTGATCCTGCCGTGGGAACAGCCGCCAAATGATCCTCCGCCAACTCGATGGCCTGATCCAGCGACGCCGGGCAATGGCACTGGACCCACTCCGCCGTTCCTTTGGGAAGTTGCGCGATGAACTCCTCCAGTGCCACCAGGTCGACAACTCCCTCGGCATCGCGGTTGTCAGCCCTCAGCCACTGCCTGCAGGCGTCTTGGAGTTGCTGGCCAAACACGAACGGGCGGCCGACCTCCTCTAGGCGCAGAGCGCAGAAGCGCTGACGATGTTGTTCGGGGGTGAGCCACACACGCTGGAGGACGGCCCGGCGCAGGTCCGCGTAGACCAGCCGGCTGTCGGCGGGGAGCTGTAGTGCGGCCAGCTGCACCTCGCCCGTTAGCAGGGGAGGAGGCGCACCGTGCGCTGTTCCACCGGCCACCCCGAGGCTTCTGCTGCTTGTTCAAATAGCATGAGGAAGGCCTCAGGGTCGTCGTGCTGGCCCATCTTCATTGGGGTGAGGTGGAGTGGGCCTGTAACAGTGGAGATGGTGGCCCCCGCCGACGCGATGAGGTGCTGGAACACCTGACGATCTTCCTGTTGCGCCAGCACCAGGGCCTCGAACCGTTGTTCTTGCTCCTTTTGGAGGGCGAGCAGCACCTGGTGCTGGCTCTGTTGGGCCGTGGTGAGGGCGTGGATCAGGTCTGCGAAGGGGGAGGACTCCATGGGGCTGTTCTCTTCTGTGCTCAGTCCCGGGTTTCAGCACCACTGTAGAAGTCAGAGCGGGTGGGTGGAGCACAGAAATATGGCAGGCCAGAACTGAGTGCCAAAAACTTTTTTTTTTAATTTTTTTAATTTGCACTTTTCAGTACCACATATATTCTCCCAGCCACACACACACACACACACACACACACACACACACACACACACACACAAGTCATCTGGTGCGGGAGAGAGCTTCCTTCCTCTGCCCTCTCTCTCCTTATAGGGCGTGGTTGCTTGGAAGACACACAAACACAGGTTAATTCACATCAGGTGTAGTGATTCTGCCACTTACCTTCCCTGACTCCGCCCTCCAGTCACAGACCAATGCTTGACCACGCCCCCACTGCCACGGACTCGTAAATTGGAGATGAGGACTTGGATTTTTTCTTAATTTTTTGTACCATGCCATAATAATTTGGCATATTTATATCCACATTAATTTTTGTACTAATTTTGTGCAAGAGTGTCACACCTTGGCGCATGCATCAGATAGACTCTCGGGCGTGCTCCGGACAGCGCGTGCACCAAGTGGACTCTCGCACGCACTGCAAACGACTTGCACCTGCGCAGGATTAAGCCGCAATCACCACGCCGATATAAAAACCATGAAAACACACTTACTTTGCGAAGTATTGAGTTGCATTGCTGACACATTACCGAGCCTTATTTCCTTGTTTGGTTTCCTGAGCCCTGATTTCCTGTTTCTCGTCTTTGATTCTGCCGAGTCTACGATAGCCTGTTTGTGTCTCGCTCAACCTGTCGCCTGCTTCACTGTTTTATGATTCTGCCTGCCATTCTGGATTGTTCACCATCTTCACTTGTATTAATAAACACACCTTCTGTACTAACATCCATCTCCCAACCATCTCTGACAGAATACTTCACACTCCCTGATAAAGAGAAGCACATTCACCTGTTCATATGCCATGTTCAGGAACAAACTAACGTTAATGGCGCTGAAACAGACACCGTCAAATGGTGCAGTTGGAGTCTTGTTCTCGGACTCGACTCGGATCAATAGTGGACTCGACTCGAATTTTTTTTTTAAATGACTTGGACTTGAACACTGGGGACTCGAGACTGGACTTGGACTCTAGGTTTAGTGACTCGACTACAACACTGGGGTACACCCAGGGCAGATCTTGTTTACAGTTCATATTGTTCATATTTTATACTATTTATAGCTTATACTGTTGATGGTTTATATTGTTTATGGTTTAAAGTTTATATACAGGTCATGATTTAATAAATGAAAAAAAAAAGTCAGTGTTAGAATATGGTATAAGAGGACTAAAACACTCCAACTCCAGGACATGATTTTATTGAAAAAGAATGACATTTCAGTTAGAAACAGTGACTCCACTTTGCATTGGGCTGCATCGCTACACCAAGTCATTGATCATTTTCCTATAACAGCAAGTCCCCAAAGTGTTTTACTCCATACATATTGAACATTTGGAACTAGGAGTATAAGCGTCACTTTGAGGTTTAGAAAACAGCTTAATTATACTGTACATCACATCACAAGACAGCTCTTCATACAAAATATCTACTTCCACGAGTAAGCTTTAATATTGTTTCATTAAGTATTCAAACTTAGCAGTCCGGACACAGCCAGCCAATAGGTTCAGATTGTTTTGGCTGTCAGCATTGTCAGTCCATCAAACCCTCGAAAATACAGAGGGAAAGCACTGCGTGGCTATGATGGCCCTTTGGGCTTCTTTTATTCTTTGTAAAGTTTATCCTTCTAAAGTTTATGCAAATTCATTCATAATATTTTTTTTCTCACAGCTGCAAAAAGCCCAGCTGTGCTTCCTTGCTTGTATTAGTGATTATTCATTTTGGGGACACCATGCTCAGCAAACCTGTAACCTTTCCTAGCATGTTGATGACTCTTGGTAGTGTTGTGGAACTAAAAAAAAAAAAAAAAAAAAAAAATTAGTTAGAACACACACACACACACACACACACACACACACACACACACACACACACACAAAAAAAAAAAAAAAAAGTTTTGTGAGCCTGCAGGATAAACTTGTTTATTCTATCCACATTCACTGGGTATGAGCAATCGCACGCTCTGATTGGCTACTCTACTACGAGGATATCAGCTCATATACTATGAGTAGAGAAAAACAAAAGGGCGGCGCGTGTTGCTGAACCAACTGAGGACGAAATATAAACTCTACTCAAAAACATGTCTGTGAAGATTCTCAGTCATCCAGGTCATAGTAAACTGTAAAAGAGAGCAAGAAGAAGAAACCTTTATTTGTCACATGCACACTTCAAGCACAGTGAAATTCATCCTCTGCATTTAACCCAGCTGAAGCAGTGAACACACACACACACACACACACAGAGCAGTGGGCAGCCACACTACAGCGCCCGGGGAGCAGTCAGGGGTTCGGTACCTCGCTCAAGGGCACCTCAGCCCAAAGCCGCCCCACGTCAACCTAACTGCATGTCTTTGGATTGTGGGGGAAACCGGAGCACCCGGAGGAAACCCACGCAGACACGAGGAGAACATGCAAACTCCACACAGAAAGGGCCTCGCTGGCCGCTGGGTTCGAACCCGGAACCTTCTTGCTGTGAGGCGACAGTGCGAACCACTACACCACCATGCCGCCCAGCAACTGGACTTGCTTGAAGATTCTTGAAGACGTTTCACCTCTCGTCCGAAAGGCTTCTTCAGTTCTGGCTGACTAATAGGGAGTATCAGGTATTTATCCTCTCATGGATGAAAAGCAATCCTAAGGCGTCGTTAAGTCATCTTGTTGGTGTGGGTCACTGGGGGCTGGGTGTGAATGGCCTCGAGGGTCGTGGGAAAGAGAGAACCAGCAATCCATTGATCACCCAACGACTCTCGAGGCCGTTCACACCCAGCCCCCAGTGACCCACACCAACAGGATGACTTAACGACGCCTTAGGATTGCTTCTCATCCATGAGAGGATAAATACCTGATACTCCCTATAGATAGTTTTCACTGACGTCACGGCATTCCAGGGAACGCCCTCCAGCTGCCATCTTGTGGGGCAAACAAAACGGACCATCGCCATTACTGGCTACGTTATCTCGGACGAATTTATGAAGTTATATAGTCAGTTTTCTAAAATAAAGATCAATGTCGGCAAAATTAAGCAAACAGAAGTATATAGATACATTAGACGACATCTCATGACAACGGTATGCAGCCAAACTGGCCTTGATTGGGGGAATTGACCCCTACGAAGTGGACAAAGATGCATTTTCAAGTGACTATGCAGGGCTGCCAAAGCCTGAAACTGCCAAAGCCTGCTCCAAAGCCTGAAACTCAGTACGTTTACATGCACGTCCAAATCGAGCTGCTGTCGGTAATCGAGCAAAGGGTCCCAGCAGGGGTGCCAGAGAAATCCAATCCTACATGCACAAGTGAAATCGGGCTATTGTGCAAGGTGCATTGTGCACCCGAGCCACACGTGGCGCTACACGCCCCATCGTGTTGGTACACTTCCGGTTGTCGTCATGAAGAAGAGCTATAGTGTTGCCAGATACTGCTGACGTCTTCCAGCCCAAAACATGTTCAAATCCGCTAAAATGCACTTAAAACCCCCAATCTGGCAACACTGGAATTTCCATGTTCAAGCTGTTAGGCTTGCTCTAACAGACTGTATGGCTACAAACTGTCCGGCTCAGACCACTGTTTTGTAAGACAACTTATTTTGCACAATAATATTTTTCTAAAGTCCATTTTTTGCTTACAAAAATTTTTTTTTTTTGCTTACAATTTAACTTGTGTCTTAATAAACACACAAAAAGTTCAATTGTTTTGTTTTTATTGACATTCTTCAGATGTTGGACATATATATACACACACAAATACAATGACTTGTTTATGTACACAATTCACAGCTATGCAACAGCTGTACAGATGTATTTGGTGATACAGTAAGTGAGCTAAATTTTAACAGTGCAAATAATGCCACAAAAAGAAAAGATTCATGCCGTTGTCATGATTCGTTGTCATGCCGACCGAGGCTGTTGTGTTTCCCTTGTGGTCTCGTCACTCGTCACTTCCGGAAGGGGCAGTGCTGAAGTAAGTAGCTCGAATACGTAGCTCAATAGGGTATACGTGCACTAAGTAGCTCGGCAGAAATCGCATAATCTAGGTCGTGTAGCTCGATTCCGAGAAATCAAGTTCGGTTCAATTTCAGCCGAATTAAGGTGTATACATGGCATTTTGAACTTCGATTCTCTCTATGTGCATGTAAACGCACTGACTGACTTCACCAAACTTTAAAGGCTGTCTGATATATACAACTTTATATATTCACAGCGCGCCTTTTGTCGGATGCCGCCTTTTTCACGGCTGAATCGCGCAGATCCGATTTTTTTTTAGGGGGGGGCGTTGGAGTGTCTGATTATAATTTCAAAGTAAATTCTGTATTAAAATTATTAAATAAGCAAATCCGTTACAGTCCATGAAACAGGAAGTATAAGGATGATAAAAAAAACAGTTTAAATCGCAAAGTTGCGCACATTTGCGCAGCCCGAGCGGTGTGCTGGACTGCGCAAATGTGCGCAGCCCGAGCGGTGTGCAGGACTGCGCAAATGTGCGCAGCCCGAGCGGTGTGCAGGACTGCGCAAATGTGCGCAGCTTTGCGATTTAAACTGTTTTTTTCTCATCCTTATACTTCCTGTTTCATGGACTGTAACGGATTTGCTTATTTAGTAATTTTAATACAGAATTTACTTTGAAATTATAATCAGACACTCCAACGCCCCCCCTAAAAAAAAAAATCGGATCTGCGCGATTCAGGCGGCATCCGCCAAAAGGCGCGCTGTTTGCATCCCAAACACAAATCAAATCATACAGAATAGACCTAAAATGTTTTTCAAAAATGACCCTTGCGTGAGTGAAGTGACAAGTTTCAAATAGAAACGTGACAAACGAGCGATATTAAGTGTACATTACAATGTAAACGTACACTCAGCGGTTCCAGTTAGGCATTCTCCAGTGATTGTTTACACAATGTTTTGGTTTCCAAAAACAAACTTAAACACAATTGATTGTTTATTTAAACAAGTTACCACTTATAAAATGATCGCAGCAGACTTTACTGGTGTTTGGAAGGCTGATAATCCTTGCGGTTGATTCTTGCAAGCCATAGATTTCTCCTTTGTATGCTGAGTTTCTTTGTTTGCTCGCCTTCGTGCTCCCGTACAGTGGGAATTCCATAAAAGCTCCGCTTGATGTCATCATCTGACCTATTACGACAGCCGTGAATACAACAGGTGTGCACCATTGCTAGCTTTAAATAGCCTGCTTGGGTTCTTTTGAAGACTTTGTACTCGCGTGTTACAATGTGTGCTCAGTGACCCGTACGGTAAGCTTGACCTGCAAGATGGCCGCCACTAGGGAATCCCCGACTCTGTGACGTCATATGAAAACTATCTATTAGTCAGACAGAACTGAAGAAGCCTTTCGGACGAGAGGTGAAACGTCTTCAAGAATATTCAAGCAAGTCCAGTTGCTCTCTTCTACCACCTACAGTCTACTCGAAAACAAAACCCCAAAAAATACAAAAGAAAAAAAGCAACAAAATATGGAATAAAAGTATTTGATGGTGAGAACATATCTTTTTTTATTTTTCAAGAATTATTATTATCATCACATTTTTCATAAATTGCTCCTTTCATTTCGCTGGTTTGTTTACATTCTAAGCGGAAATGATTTTGTCGGACATTTTGAATAAAGTTTCCATTTATCGAATTTGCAAAAAAAATAAAATAAAAATGCTCCATTTCTCAAAATCCTGTGAATGTGGATAAAATAAAACTGCTATTCCACTCAATCTTGTCGTACATGGCTTATAGACAACTCGGTGCTACGCGCCTCATCGGCTATCAGCTCACGTATGAGTCGATTTCATGGAATAACTTAAGTGTGCTCACTCTCCTAATGAAAGACAAACAAGGACTGGCAAGAGTATGGTAAATTTTGGGGTGCACAAATTTTTGCATTATAGCAAAGCATGTATGCGTGAAAGCTTCTGGAATTTCATAATGGAAGAAATATGTTCTTGTCTTAGCAGTTAAAACTAGACGACCTTTTGATTTTATAAAATCAGTGAAATTTAGTTCCCTCTGAAATGTGGTGATTGTGATATCTGTTTATTTCTGCAATATCTTACAAAATATCAGGCCATTCTGTGGCTGGGAAGTTATTTAATTTGAGGGGATTAAAGCAAATAATGTTCATGAAATCGCTTGCTTGGCGCAGTCAAGCAGACAGAGGAAGTCCGTGTGCGCATGCGCAGGTTTACGTTTTTCTTCTTCTTTTGGGTTTTACGGCAGCTGGCATCCACAGTGTTGCATTACTGCCATCTACAGGTTTCCCTTTGAGCGTGCACTGACAGTTCCATCATTCTGTCGCTAAACGAACAGCTGATCACACCGAGGTGCTCGCTGACCGCCGATATTTATTAGTTTGGTCCTGCGTTTCCTTTCCTTTGTATATAACATAATGTCTTTTCTCGCTTTCTTTCCGTTACTGTAGTCGGTCTTTCACGTTTCATTCGCACACTCGGGTCCTCCATTTTTCTCTCCTGTTTCAAATTAGTATCCCACAATGCCTTGCGTGAACAGGGAAAGCCCACCACGTGATGCATGACGTAGTATCTTGAATCGGGTCATGGTGAAGCAGGAAAAAACAGCGGAGAATTTAGGGCCATGCTTTTGGTCCACTAAACAAAAATAATTGGGTGTCGGGGAAAATTCTTTTTATGACCTACACTTGAAAAATCTGAAAGGCAGTACAGCTTTAAGTAAAGATCATTACAGCAGGATTGCCAATACTCTCTGTAGAGCGGCATAAACATGTGCAAAATATTTCTGGTGCTGAGAGTGAGACACGTCCCATCAGTCTATGCAGAATGTAGATACACATCTCTATGGTTTAATGCAGGGGGTTTTCAAGCTTGTCCACAAAAGAGCAAATTCAGCTGCTGGTTTTCATCCTAAGCAAGCAGGAGCAGGAGCCACATCGGATCCTGCTTATTTAATCAATTAAACTTGGTTTTTAAATGACTCGGTATGGCTCCTATTCAGCAGAAATGAAAACCTTGAGCCAGATAGACTTTTTTTTTTATTTCAGAAAAGATTGGACACACATGACTTCAACTTTCTCATCATATAAATATGGGATAAACATCACTTTTAAATTGCATCACATTCATTCTGTTTCTCTTTAACTAATTTCAGCAGATAGACACACCTTTGCGTTCACTGGTCTTAAAAATTCCAATAATAATAATAAAAAAAAATACTCCATAACTCTAATTAAAATGATTAAGTTATCACTGGAAAATAAAGTGAATATTTCCATCCATGGTCCCTTTAGAGATTCCATAATCATCATCTGAACGACTTTCAACAAACAAGTGTGTGCCATTGGCCCATACCTCCAGGTTGAGTGATGCTTGCACACAGGGGTGCCATGCTATGTGCTGATAAAGAAACTTTTTCACACGTGAACTTCTGCTGTAGCTCCGTAATATTTCATCCATTTTTATCGCTGCGGCATCCAGAAGCAGAAATAAAGTGATTTAGACCCTGAAATGGTTTAAGGTCAGCGATTTAGCCATGCGGCTTGAACAATACTTTAAAGACCAATTGTGTTTTGCCAATCGATTGCACTTGGCATAAGGGTATAAGGAGAAAACCATTTACAAAAATAGTGGACAGGATATAAACCCTGAACATTTGCAGAAGAGCTTAAAATATTGATCCTTTCAAAAAAACAATTGTTTATCCCTGTTATTCTAGGGAGTTTAGTTTGTCATATTGAGTTTTATTTTTATTCCATTTTTGGTGGGATTTTTTTCTCCCTTTGGTTGGTTTTTGCAATTTAAACTTTTGTTAAAGATGTATTATTAATTCAAGCTAGAAGCAGCCCAAAGTTTTCCTTTATAAATAAAATACAAGTTTTTTTTTTCTTTTTTCCTGAATAGTGTTTACTTGTGCATTTTGGTAAGAGACTGAGGAGAGAAATTTCAACTCGAGTTTCTAGCTTCCTAAAGAGATGCTATGTGCATCCTTTCCTGGAGAAAATGCTCTGTTGTGAGGTTCAACAAGAAACATTTCCCCCAGAGATACAAACTGAAGAACACTTTATGGGACAAGCTGGAGCCTTCTCAAACCTATTAGTCTGTTTACTAATTCTCAGCATGTTGTGCATTTTGAGGTACTTTTCTGCTCACCACGGTTGTAAAGAGTGGTTATTTGAGTAACTATAGCCTTCCTTTCAACTTAAATCATGCTGGCTGATTTTCCTATGACCTTTTGCAACCACTCCCAGAACTGATGTTCACTGGATGTTCCCCCCTCACCATTCTGCATAAACTCAAGTGCACAAAAAATTCCAGATAGTCAGCACTTTCTGAAATATTCAAACTCGTGTTGTAGTCGAGACCACCTAAACTAATGCCACTTTTCCACTACCAACGCGGCTGAGTCGGGCTGAGTCGAGCTGAGCGGGGCTGTTGGGGTTGCATTTCGACTACAACCGCGCTGAACCGTGCTGGCTGGAAGTGGGTGGACACATTGGGTGGAGTTAGCGAAAGTGGGTGGACGTCAGATGATGTCGTTAGGCGGCGCAAACAGTGACATCAGTGATCTTTTAAGCGGTAGTCTCACGACCCGGAGAGTAAACAATAAACATGGAGGACATGGAGTCGTTAGTGTTGCTGGTCTTGGTGCTGTGGCTTGTTGTCACCGACAACGCCAACAGATACTGGCAAGAGCGTATAGATGAGGCGAGGCGCATAAGGCTTCATAATTCTCGTAATTCGTAATTCTCCTTCTTCTGGGTTTACGGTGTTTACAGATCCCAGCGTGCTCGCGGGGCGTGTGTGGGCATGTGAGGACACTCCTCCTCACCAATCAGTGCACAGGGGAGTGTCTCCTCACGCCCCTAGCTCCACTCGGCTCGGTTTGGCTCGCTTCAGCCCCACTCCAAAACCGTGCGAGTTTTGGGGGCTGAGCAGGGCTGAAGCGAGCTGAGTCGTGCTGTTCTTAGATAGTCGAAACGCGAGCCGTGTCGGGCTGAAGTGAGCTGAAAAAGGGTAGTGGAAAAGGGCCATAAGACCAACACAACAACACACCTGGGCAAGTTTATAGAGGTCCTGTCTTGTCTCAGCGACATGGCCCCCCTCTCGACCTCACTAGCATAATCCAGAGGAAAGCAAAGCAGTACATCTGGTACCAGTTTGGTTGCAGGAGTTGCCGAGAAGACTGATGAGTAGACAAGTCTTGCCGCCTGCGGGGCTCCACTCCGATTTTTCTGTCAGAGTTGCTTCCCTTATTTTTCTGCTATCCCTAGCACTCACAAGGCAGTGAGACCCCATGGAGGTTTGGGTGGTGCAGGTGCTATTAGCCAGCAGCAGCTCCCCTGGGATCCGTCCCACCAAGGTTGAACCTGCCAGGAGCAGGGGGAACCTAGCAGGACTAGGCCTGATGGTTTGCCACCATGCTCCCGATGGTAACGCAACCCAGGGTCATCGCTATAGCTGCTGCCCAGGGAATACCACTAGGAGGTTAGCACGCTGACTTAACTAAGACCAAGCCATGACTAAGACCAGAGTGTATCAAGACTGAGACAAGACCAAGACTCTGAGGAGGTGAGACCAAGTCAAAACCAAGGCCAAGGCAGGGCAAGACGAAGTCAAGACCAGGACCAGAACCAGTAGATGTGAAGGGTAGCGGGGGAGGGGTGACAGCTGTTAACAGTGACGAAAATTTTGAATTTGCAATGAGTCACGTTACTGGTTGCATTTGAAGTAGGAAACTTTACATCCAATCACAGTAACGATGTTAACAAATAAACCAGACAATGCACAGGTAGGTGATTTAGTGAAATCCCTGAAGTTGTGGTCTTGACTGGTCTGGAAAAAAAAATAAATAAAAAAATCCAGAGTCCTCTATATCCAAGACTGAGAAAAGACCGAGTAAAAATGCGGTCAATTCTGAGACGAGACCAAGACCTTCAAACAGTGGTCTTGAGACCAATCTCAAGTACTACAACACTAACTCAAACTATCTAGCACTACCAACCATTCCAGGACAATTTTTTTCCCCCCAGTCTGTTTTTAGGTGAGCCATTCCAACGAATCGGGTCCCTAGAAAATTATATGTATAAATGCACATAAAAATTTACTTTAAAATACATTTCCTTATTACGCAGAATGTCCTGCACATTGATCTGATTTCAAATTTAACATATATAATTGTAAGGATTAATAAAAACTACCTAAAACACTGAAAAATAGCATGTGTAACCTGTCCCCGCACTCTAACTTTATACTTAACTATGAAATATTATGATTAAAATCCATCAGAAACAGTATTTCTTTTGCACTGTTGTGTGACTCCATATCCTATCCATGGTTTAAATATATTTTTTCATAAGAAATCCACAATATCTTAGTTAAAATACACATTTTAGTCATATCCCTGGGTTTTCACTCAGTCCTGTTACCCAAACATATTACCCCATCTGACAAATTTGGAACATTCCATAAATCACATGCTCAACAGGAAGTTACATCAGTTGTGTCTTCTGAAGGCCATGGGAAGACCAAAAGTTAGTTCGCTCATTTACTTTTCTGTATATTTGATGATTTTTTAACTTTGACTGATAAGGTCAATGTCAACATACTGTCCTGTTACTTAAATTATTTCTTAGATGATATTGTAAATCACTAGAATGTGCTAAGTGTGGTCATGCTATTAGCGATGACGCCATGTGGCTTAATTCCATGTATTAGCTAATCCTAGGTTAAAAACTCAGTCCTGTTACTTTCAGAGTTTTGGTAACAGGACTGAAAAAAAAAAATGCAGCCATCTTTGACTTCCAAACCTTGTAACGTAGCCTGAGGTTGACCAATACACATTTTGAATAGTTAAATATGTGTGTTATTGTAATCAGTGTTGAAAAGATATAACAAATTAAGTTTAATTTGGGAGTGGTACAACAAGCAAATGGCACCCATTCGGTGGAATGTCCCAGGTGCGAATGTTAACGGAAGCTCTTAACCCTATATCCGCATTACGTTATATACAGTGCTGCAGCAATATGATTGGCCGATTGCATGAATGAGCATATGTAGAGGTGTTCCTTATAAAGTGCCCACTTAGTGTATCTGAAATCAGGATGCTGTGATGTTCCTAAACACAATGACAACGTTCAGAGAGGTGTACCTGGGGCAAAGCTGGTCTTGCCGCAGAATCGGACAACTCCTGTCCTCTGACCGATCACAAGAACTCGCTCTCCCAATCGCAACATGGGAACATCTGACACCGAGCTGCAGGCTGATGGAGTCCTGCTGCGCGTCGTACCTATAAAAACACACATCCGGAGCTCATCTTCATCCATTACATCATCATAATATGCTCACTCCAGTACAAAGACATCATTAATGCTGCAATCATCGCTCAACCAACGTCAAAATAGCATCTGCATTCTCGGTTATCAACGAACATTATTTGCAATCATCAATAACACCATAATCGCAGTGGCAGCAGTAATTATCACTGCACTTATGTAAATGGACTGATCCATCTGGGCCATTCATGTGGGTGAGTGCCTAAATCACAAATCGACTCAGGACACTTTGCACTGCTGTAGATAAGCCACGCTCATGAGCCTTATCTGTAATGGGTAACACAGTCCTAGCTGGTTTCCAGAAGCGGAGATAAGCATGTGGTGTGTGACAGTACCACACTGCGAGGATGGTGGAGGAGTAGATCTGGAATTAGGAGGTGTTTGTTCCTGACGAGGACGAAGGGGACGTCTTTGTCGAGGTGCAGGAATCGGAAGGTGGAGAACAGAGGTGTGTCTGGAATCCAGAGAGGAAGAGGATGTGGAACAGCTGCGTGACAGAGCACCTGGAAAACAGAGATGATAAAAATAGGGACGTTTAGTTCAGAAGCTGCAGTTAAAAGTAGTCAAGGGTACAGAAAATGGCCACAAACTTTACTGACCGTACCATAATCGCCACCAACACGCATGCACTTTCAGATCTCTAGCGTTTGAGTTGTGCAAGGTAATATAAACCATAAACATCACTTTGAGAGCTGTGCAGTGCACTAAGCCGTGCCTGGTTAAAGCACATTCGTTAAGGACTTCACGGACGTCAAATCTATCCCCAAAATAACCAACGTCAAACGCAATTTCATGTCTTCATGTCAAAGTAAACGACCTTTGAAGAACATGGAGCCACGCTCAATATATTCAACAGTTATTCCACGAAATCGAGTCGTACATGAGCTGATGGCTGACAAGGCACGTAGCACCTTGTTGGCTTTAAGCCATGTACGACGAGACTGGGTGAAATAACGGTTTTATTCTATCCACATTCACTGGATTTTGAGAAACTGAACATTATTTTAACTTTTTTTGTAAATTCGATCAATAAAAAATTTATACAAAACGTCTGACAAAATTATTTCCACTTGGAATGTAAACAAAGCGGCAAAATGACGGTAACAATTTGTGAAAAATGCTATAATAATAGAAGAAGAAACCTTTATCTGTCACATGCACACTTCAAGCACAGTGAAATTCATGCTCTGCATTTCACCCATTTGAAGCAGTGAACACACTCAGAACAGTGGGCAGCCACACCAGAGCGCCCAGGGAGCAGTCAGGGGTTCGGTACCTCGCTCAAGGGCACTTCAGCCCAAGGCCGCCCCACGTTAACCTAACTGCATGTCTTTGGACTGTGGGGGAAACCGGAGCATCCGGAGGAGACCCACGCAGACACGGGGAGAACATGCAAACTCCGCACAGAAAGGCCCCGCCGGCCACGGGGCTCGAACCCAGAACCTTCTTGCTGTGAGGCAATAGTGCTAACCACTACACCACCGTGCCGCCACTAATAATAATAATAATAATACTTGAAAAAAAGATACATTCTTGCCATCAAACACTTTCATTCCATATTTTGCTGCTTTTTTTGGGGTTTTGTTTTCAAGTCGAGTTTTTATTTCATCCTTGGTTGGTTCAGTAACATACTCCCATGTTGTTCTTCTTCTTTAGGGTTTTTTGACGGTTGGCAAACCAACTTAAAGGTGCATTACTGCCACCGACTGGGCTGGAGTGTGGAACAGGAGCTATTAGGGTGGGGGAAAAAAAAAAAAACACCCAATATTCTCATCTCATCTCTCATTATCTGTAGCCACTTATCCTGTTCTACAGGGTCGCAGGCAAGCTGGAGCCTATCCCAGCTGACTACGGGCGAAAGGCGGGGTACACCCTGGACAAGTCGCCAGGTCATCACAGGGCTGACACATAGACACAGACAACCATTCACACTCACATTCACACCTACGGTCAATTTAGAGTCACCAGTTAACCTAACCTGCATGTCTTTGGACTGTGGGGGAAACCGGAGCACCCAGAAGAAACCCACGCGGACACGGGGAGAACATGCAAACTCCACACAGAAAGGCCCTCGCCGGCCACGGGGCTCGAACCTGGACCTTCTTGCTGTGAGGCGACAGTGCTAACCACTACACCACCGTGCCGCCCCCACCCAATATTATTTTAGCCATTTCTGTTTCTTTTAAATACATGATAAAGTGATATATCTGACTTGATGTGCTCTGCCATTTTTGTTTTTCTTTATTCATGGTATATGAGCTGATAGCCTAGTAGTAGAGTAGCCACTGGTATTGCTGGTTTGCGCGCCAAGTCGAAGGTGCGAAAGTCACTATCAGAGACATGTTGTTTGCCGATGATGCTGCCATCGTCTCTCACTCTCAAGAAGGTCTTCAGAGGCTAATGGATGATTTCTCTAGTGCATGTGACCTGTTCAGTCTACGAATCAGCCAGAAGAAAACGCAGATCATGGGCCAAGCAACACCAGCGCCACCAAATATCACAGTTCATGGGGAAAACTTAGAAGTCATCCACCAATTCCAATATCTTGGGTCTACTATAACCGACACGCTCTCATTGGACGTTGAAAATCAACAAACGTATCAGAAAAGCTTCAACAACGATGGCTAAATTATCAAAGTGTGTCTGGGAAAACAAACACCTCACTGTCTCCACCAAAAGCAAAGTCTATCAAGCTTGCGTCATAAGCACTCTGCTCTACGGCAGTGAGTCCTGGACCACTTACGCACGGCATGAAAAGAAACTTCATGTTTTTCACATGAGATGTCTGCGTAGGCTTCTCGGCATCACTTGGAAAGACAAAGTAACCAACAACGAAGTGCTAGCTAAAGCAGACATACCTAGCATGTACACCTTGCTTCGCAAGCGACGTCTTCGCTGGTTGGGCCACGTTCACAGGATGGACGACGGGTGAATCCCCAAAGACCTGTTATACGGGGAATTGTCAAGTGGTAAGCGCAAGGCAGGCCGGCCCTTCCTTCGCTTCTCAGACGTCTGCAAACGCGACATGAAGGCGTGTGGCATCGACACCAACAACTGGGAGACCCGTGCGACAGACAGGTCAGTCTGGAGGTCTCTGGTGCGCCACGGATTGACCGAAAGTGATGGGAACGTGAGAGCCAAGGCAGCGGAACAACGCCAAAGAAGAAAGGACAGGCAATTCCAACAGCAGCCCATCAACAATGCAACATTCATGTGTCCTTGCTGCAATCGACAGTGCCGATCAAGGATCGGCCTCTACAGCCACAGTAGAGGTTGTACCTCCTAAAGCGCAACCCCATAGTCATCACTGACTGACGGATGCCAACAGAGTAGCCAATCAGAGCCTGCGATTGCTCATATCTAGTGAATGTGGATAGAATAATACTAGATAATTACAGAAATGACTAGAAATGACTTTTAATTTAGAACATTTTGTGCATCACAGCCAACTTTTTTTTTTAAACTTTTTGCATGTTACTCCAACTCTCCAGAGCACGTCGCATTTCTGCAGCACTGTGGTCTGTTCTTTGGCTCAGTTGGCAGGTCACAGATCAGTTTAGCAGCATGCATCTACAGAAAAACGTCAACTGCAAGCCAAAACGCAAGGCATGTTTGATCCACTTCCTGTATTTGGGGTAATTCCGGGTTGAATTACTTTCTCACGGCAACTGAACAGCTTGAGAGAGAGATGAGAACTAGACCAAGAGCATCTCTGTGAGGTGATGGAGATGGTCTCAGACCGGTTGCTTTGGTTTTCACCTGCGCGAATGAACCACACCAAAGAGGTAAACGCACCAGGGTTCAATTCAAATTGAATAAACCCTGCATATATGAAAGCATCCATTGTGACTTTTGGGTGAAATAAATTCTACTAGTTTCCTGGAGACCAGCTTTTTTTTTTTGTACCTTTTAATCGAAACACGCCCAAATTTGGTTTAAGAAAAAAATATATCCCTCTCTTAGTAAGCATATTTATTTGAACTGCATTAAGTGCACTTCAAAGTCAGTGAATGTAACTCTGCCCAATCTTAAATGGAGCACAGTGATGGAAAAGTGTGTAGCATGAGCAGGGACCTAAACCCCTCATCCCGACTACTTAAAAGGGCAAGATCAGACACTGCAGGAGGAGCCAGGTCAAGCCTTCAGTGCCTTTCTAAATGAGTTTGGGACATGATGTCATTAAGCCTTCACATTCAGAGACCTTCATGGGCCAAGGAGTTCATTAATGAAACAAGTTCGAAGCTAATGGATAACCATGCACCATGTCTTAAGGGGGGGGACAGTGTCAGCAAGGAAAAGCTGTCTGATTAAATGCCTTTCACATTTCATCAACTAAATTTAGCCCGTAGAACTTGTGCCTCCTTTGGAGATTCAGATGGCCTTTAAACAGTACATTAATTACAGGACACTTATGGCATAAAGAATAAGGCCCACTTCAGACGAAAGTTAAGTTATAATACATCTAGTTAAGACAATTTTTATATTTTTAGCAGTGGACAGCAAAGAAAGGTGGACAGCTGGTTCAATTATTGTTATCATCTGTGCCTTTAGAAATGATGTCTGCTCACTTTTCCTTTTTCCCCCCAATGAGAAAGCATTTGGTTTCTTTGCATGAAAAAAAAGGAAAGTAATTCAAAGTAAAATACACTAAAATCAACAAGTTAACTCATCCAGCCGACAGGTGATGAGTTTATGCCATCATGTGTTGTCCATTATCTGTTGTCCGTCCGGCGTCGTCCACATTTCACGAAAATCGTTTCTCCTCTCAATTCTTCACCAATTTCTATTCTTTTTGGCACTAAGGTGGGTCTGCCTGGGGTGCATATGGCTTCTACACAAATTTGCATAATTGCAATTAATAATGAAGATATGGAGTAATTAATCAATCACTAACGAGTAGTTTCTACAAAAATTGCTTCTTCTCCCTCAATTCTTCACCAATTTTGATTCTTTCTGGCATGAAGGTAGGGGTACCTAGGGTGCATATAACTTCTACCCAGATTTGCTTCATTACAATTATTAATTAAGTTATGGACTAATTAAGCCTTAATGCCTTAAGCAGTTCAACAAAAATTGCTTCTTCTCGGGCAATTCCTCGCCATTTTGGATTCTTTCTGGCAAATAGGTCGGTATTCCTAGGGTGGATATCACTTCTATATATAGCGTATATAGCTTGCACCATTTATTGTGCAAGGTGGCCCACTTTAGATCATTCCTTCTGGACCATCATTGACGGCCTCGTTATTTAAAATTGATTCATTAAATTTAATTAACATTGGAGGACAGAGTGAAACAAACAATTACTCATCAGATTCAACCATGCTACACTTGGAAAGAGAAAAATGACCACAGTTGAATTAAACAAACAAACAACCCACAAACCTCTAAGGTGTGGGTGAAATCGCTTCACCTTTTCACAGTGCAGAAATACTGTATTCCTCTGCATCATGGCTGAAGTGCCCTTGAAGAAGAAACCTTTATTTGTCACATGCACACTTCAAGCACAGTGAAATTCATCCTCTGCATTTAACCCATCTGCAGCAGTGAACACACGCACACACACACACAGAGCAGTGGGCAGCCACACTACAGCGCCCGGGGAGCAGTCAGGGGTTCGGTACCTTGCTCAAGGGCACCTCAGCCCAAGGCTGCCCCACGTCAACCTAACTGCATGTCTTTGGACTGTGGGGGAAACCGGAGCACCCAGAGGAAACCCACGCAGACACGGGGAGAACATGCAAACTCCGCACAGAAAGGCCCTCGCCGGCCACGGGGCTTGAACCTGGAACCTTCTTGCTGTGAGGCGACAGCGCTAACCACTACACCACCGTGCCGCCCTTGAGCGAGGCACCTAACCCGCAACTGCTTCCCAGGTGCTGTAGCATAGCTGCACACTGCTCTGGGTATGTGTGTGTGCTCATTGCTCACTTCTTCAGATGGGTTAAATGCAGAGAGGAATTTGTATTTGTCTGTGTATGGTGCGCTGCTGATATTGTTGATAGCATACATACAAGTATTTATAATGCATATTGCATATTATAGATATATACTGTTGATATAGATCTTTTATGCATAATATAGATATGGTATATTGTAGTGCTTTATATATGCACACAGACACACACACACATTTTAGACATACTGTACATTATATATACCCATTTTTGTGGCATCATCGAGGCAAAGTGAGGCAGCAGCCACTATGTCATCGTGTTGTAAGAATGAGTGTAACAATAAGCGCATTGCGCATACACGTAAGCATTACAATCACCAGAACGGCGAATCGTGATCTCGCAATACAAACAGTTGATCTGGCGTTATCAAAGGTACACAAGAACGAGTGGCGAAGCCGTGACGTCATCGTGTTGTAAGAATGTAAGAATGAGTGTAACAATAACGAAACTTCGTAACCAATCAGCACTCATCCTGATCAAGTTCGATTACCCGTTCTACTTCTTGATAAACTTTGGAACCAATCAGAACCAGAAACGGAATAAGAAAAACCTTGTTATAACTTCATAGTATCGGAAGATAACCGGCAGATAAAAAGATAAACGAAATTCACCTCGTGGTTCGCCGAGGCTGCTGATTCGATATCAAGTAAGTGGTGTTTATTTTAAGAAAATTGACCTTTTGATTATCACAGCTTTTGTTTGGTCCTTCTGAAAGGTCAAATGAAAGGTTTTGTACTTTTTTTTTGAGCTTTTTGGCAGATATATATTGAGAAGCCGATATCAAACTTCTGCTATTCGCTTTAATTTTTACATTTTATTTTAGAGTCTTTACACTACACTTGTGAAACAAAATGTGCTCATTAGTACTAAATAATGCTTCCAAGACAATTCATGAACAAGTGCTTTCTTTCTTACTATTTTGAAAACAGATCGAGTTCACAGCACTGGATTTTGAACAAAACACAGTAAACTAAATTGTTAACCAAAATACTCCAAACCCTGATGCTGCTCACAGCTTGGTGATGCTTGGAAGAGATGAGGCAAGTATCATTGATAACATGTATATCTGCTATATTTACTGTCTGGACATGGGATCAGAAAACTATTTTATTTATAAGCAGAAGCCACATGTTAGCAACGAAGAAGTTTTGAAAAGAGCCGGAGCAGAGGATATCGAAGTCCTCCTCGCCAAAAATCGTCTACGTTGGCTTGGACATGTTGCTCGGATGGAGGACACTTGAATGGTCAAAATGCTAATGTTCGGTGAATTAGCAGAAGGTGCAAGAACGGTCGGGCGTCCAAGATTATGTTTTAAAGACAATTGCAAAAGTTTATTAAAATTTGGTGGTTTGCACAATACATGGTCTGACTTTGTTGCTGATCGTGTTAAGTGGCGACAGAGCATCAAAACGACATGCAACAAATTGAACGAACATCGTATAAACAAATACGAAAAACAAAAAGAAAAAAGGAGATAATATTTAATCATTAATTTATTTTATACGTTTCGCATTCTCTAATTGTTTAGCTGTTTCTGTATTTTGCTCGCTTGCGAGACTAGGCTAGTGTGTGTATATGAGTGATTCCACGCTTATGGGTACTGAAATGGGGACATGAACTTATTCACCTAAAATCATTTCTTTTTTTACCATCAGGTCACAAAACATGTAATCTTTAATGAATGATGTTAAAAGATAACTTTAATTTTCTGAGATGTAATAAAAACATATTTATATGCCAAAGTCAAGCCTATGAGTTCCAAAATGATGTCTGTTACATTACTTCTGTTACGATTGTCCATCTCGCGTCTGTTACAAATTAATTACAATCTAGCTATATACCATGTTAATCTTATTGAAAGAATGTGTATGTTTATTCTACTACACATGTTTATTAATTATATTTGCTAAAACATCACCTTCCTATGTTTCAAAAAGTAATTCTACATTGTTAAAATTGAGAATATATATGTCCACAACACTTCTGTTACGTTCTGACTTTGGCATATAAATATGTTTTTATTACATCTCAGAAAATTAAAGTTATCTTTTAACATATCATTCATTAAAGATTACATGTTTTGTGACCTGATGGTAAAAAAAAGAAATGGTTTTAGGTAAATTTTTAAAAATAAGTTCATGTCCCCATTTCAGTACCCATAAGCGTGGAATCACTCATATACACACACACATACATATACATATATATATATATATATATATATATATATATATATATATATATATATACACACACATACATATATATACACATATATATATACATATATATATATATATATATATATATATATATATATATATATATATATATATACACACACATATATATGTATACATACATATATATGTATATATATATATATATACACACACATATATATATATATATATATATATATATATATATATATATATATATATATGTATACATACATATATATGTATATATATATACACACACGTGTATATATATATATATATATATATATATATATATATATATATATATATATATATATATATACACACATATATATATATATATATATACACACATATATACATATATGTATATATATATATATATATATATATATATATATATATATATATATATATATATACATACACACACACACACACACACACACACACATACACATGGGATCAGAAAACTATTTTATTTATAAGCAGAAGCCACATGTACACATAGGGGACCTTTTTTTCCCTTATATTACATATATTCACAAGGAACCAAATTTCTTGTATCAACATACTTGGCCAATAAACATGATTCTGAATTTCACTCTGCTTGAGTCTACAGTACATGTGACAAAAATAAAAGCTTCTTCTTCTGTTAATTACAATCGAATTGAAGGCAGTGAGATATCAAATAATTGTTCAAAAATATGAAATATGACAGTGTAAATGAATCTCAAATATAAAGCCTTAAAGCTTTGCTGTTGCAAAAATCAGTCACGAAACTGATCATTTTTAGTATAATTTAAATACTGCAAATTTAATACATGCCCTTCTGTGGTATTAAGGTACATACTCAAAACCCGTTTCCAAAGTGACTTTAAAATCACACTGTGGATGCTATATTAACATATATTTTCATTGACACCACCCTGTGTTTTGCTCATTTATACAGCAAGACACAAATTAAATATATATATATATATATAATAAATAAATAAACAGCCGAGTCAATTATTATTACAATTATTATTATCATCAGCAGCAGCACTGCCTTTCAAGACACCTGCTCACTTTTCAGTTCTTTCAAGAAACCATTTGGCTACTTTGCATGTCATAAAGGGAAGAAAATTAAAGCGAAATTAAACAAGTGGGATAACTTTGGGGGACAGAATTCAACAAAGAGCACTGTTCCTAGCAATCAGCTTCAACTGTGCTGACAGAACAAAACAAGTGCAAGCTGAAAGAGAAAAACAACCTCAATTCAGGAGTTAAAAAAAAAAACGAATCTCAAACCTCTAAAGGTGTGGATGAAACCACTGCAAGTCCGCAATGCAGAAACAATCAACTTTCCACAAATGAAAGAATTAAAAAGACTGAAAAAGACTACCTTTCACTTCTCAACATCTGCAAAAGTGCAGAACAGAACTGATGAATAGTGATAAATGCAACACTAAACTATCGAGCGAATAGAAATCTAGAAAGGGCAGTGAAGAGAGAATACAAAGGAACAAGGCTGAGAATAATGCCATTAAAGCTCGGTCAGGCATGATTCAATAAAAGCTCATAAAAATCAAATCAATGATACAATTACAGAGGAATATGAGTAATATTTATCTCCCCTCATGCAAGTGATGAGAATGGACCCTCACATGAGTCCAGGCATCCTGCACAAACTCAGAGAAGGTTAGATTTGGCACAGAAATGAATATGGTGAAGGATATTGATTAGGCAACTCCTTAAGGTCGTTAAATGATCTAATCTAGTAGCTAGATCAGTGTACATCTTGAAAAAGAACTACATTTCCAAATAGTGTCACAAATGCTCCATCAGCATTCTCTACTTTCCTCCAGCGTGAGCCAGGTGCTAGTGCCAGTTTGGAGCTGTTTCAACTTGTGAACCTAACCCGTGGAAAACCAGATCTAAGAACCGATCTGGTTTTCCATGGGCTAGTGTCGTGGAAGTCTGTAACTCAAAAATAGCCCAAAATTATACTTGCATGAAAGAATTTGCCTTAAACACTTTTATTGTACAGAACCAATACAAGTATGAGTGAAATCCCAGGAGAACATTGAGGTTTGAGTTTCTTCCATTAGTTTTTAAGTCAGGTCCCTTTTTGGAAGACCCGCCCTAGGACCGCCACAGGACTACTCGCACCAAAATGGCAGCTCATACTGCTGGGTTGCAGTCATGTGACTTTTCTTAGCCGTTTTACCGGAGGTGAAATAGCTGGTGGTCTAAACGGCTGCTGTAGTGCAAATAACTAGCGATAACTCATCAGAGTACGCTCGTAATCTAGAAGCCACTGCTCACTTTAGATATATTCAGAAGATTGCTGTGTGCAATGGAATCGACCCCTACAGTCTGGGAAATAAGGATTTGTCATACGATCTTGAAAACTACCCTTCAGTCGAGTTCCCCGACATCTCGAACTATCTGGTGTTGCAGACGTCCTTCTACACCGCAAAACAGATGAAAGCGTGGAAGAGTATGGAGGCTTACAACTTTTTTGTACGTGGCTGGGTAAAGGACCTCGGGATCAAGTCGCTGCCGAATGAATCCTGTATTGTTTTTGCCTGTGTAAGTTTGTTTTTTTAAGCTTTTTGTTCACGTCTTTACAACGAAGCGCTGCAAGTTGAAGTGTAAACAAACAACAGTTCGCTTGATTCTCACTTGTGTTGGCTCTTATCTCTCAGGTAAATCATTCACAAAGATCATCAGAAACCCCTTTAAAGACCTGGATCTTAGTTAAACAAGACGGAGAAGTGATCACGGCGCATTGTAACTGTACGGCTGGGGAAGAATTTTGTCGCGACCTTCATGCATATGGACTTTGTGAGGAGTGAACAAAGAAACAGCCGTGGACTTTAGCGCTTCGTGACGAAAAAAAGTACCATGAAATAACAACACGCAGCAAGAAAAGTACTTGGAAAACACTAAAGACATAGCTGACAGGGAAATACAAACCTTTCACCAAGTGATCACCGCAAACTCGAGCATGCTTCGACTCGGCTCCCTTCGATTTCAGTCTGAGGTTCAAAAGCCACCTTTCTCGACGTCTTTTTGTGAAATCCTTGTGTTCGTTCACCCTTTTTTATTAGTTCACGGGGAACCCTGAAGAAACTTATCAGTTTCACGGTTTGATCAATTCAAACAACCTAAAACAACGCAAGTGTAAGGCATTTTTCCATGCGAGCAATGCACCTTCTTCATTAAAATGCTTCTGATCTAATGGTTAGCGTGTCCGCCTCTCAATTGGGAGATCATGAGTTCTGCTCGTGGTTGAGTCATACCAAAGACCATCATAAAAATGGTACCTACTGCCATCTGGCAAGGCATGCTGCAATACAGATGCGAGAGGGGAGTCATGGTGCGTTCATGTGCTATGGGAATTATGGTAAATACCAAACGCCGACATGGAAAGCACACATGAACGCCCCCTCTTGTGGTATTTTCCACTGGGCAACTCGTAGAAAATTTTGATACACGAGTTGCCGAGATGAGATGCACTTTAACCTTTTCAACATGGCGGCAAGCGGTACAAGACTAGCTTATGAACCAAGAAAGAAGTGGTTTTCACCTACGGAAAGCTGACTCTCACCTTTTAAACGAGTCATGTTATGTATATTATATTATTATAATATGTATATTATAGCCTAATACAAAATATTCTGTGGCTGTCCAAAGAACGCCAACAATGATCTAGATACTGGCTACTCTCATTGTGGCTACAGCCAAATTTCCAAAAACTGCGTGGCATTCAATGTGTTAAGAAAATCTCTACTTGTCACGATCAGGAAATATTCAGCATTATTTACCTTTTGACTTTTGATAACTCATATTCCTGCTGCAGCTGATGAACAAGGCAATCTATAATTGTTTTAGCCAAATAACAGGCCTGATTCTGAATCTGGTCCACCATCTTTAATTTGTCAACAACAACAAAAGCATGTGAACACAACACACTGGTAAATACCACTTCCCAACTGGAAAATATCATCTTCCCATAGCACATGAACGCAGCATCAATCTCTCGCGGTTACTAGAGGACCCGCCCCCCCACTGTAACCTTAGCAATGTAATAGGCGAGAGGCCGAGGGCTACAGAAACGGAGATCGGCGCTGCCTTATGTGCCATATGGTGAGGGAAGGACTTTAGACATGCTACACCAGTTCTATTTTGCTGTTGTTGTTTAAAAAAATATGGAGGTCACAAAGTTTTAGCTGGGCTTGTTGGTCACAATAATCCCGTCCCTAGCCCCTGACGTAAGCAATTCTTGGTTCTAGACCAGAAAAGAGCTGGTGCTGCTCTGGAGGCTTGCTGCCCAAAAGCCAGTTATTTGGCTGTTGAAATGCAATGAAATGGTTCAAGATTAGACACGGGCTCCAAACTGGTCCTGGCATTGCCTTGGTAGAAAAGGGGTAACCGAGAGTTTCCCCAGGAATACTGCGAGTGCTTCACATCATGCGCTTGCTTGCTCATTTATTTATTTCAGTTCTCTCTCATCTTTGGTCGGTTTCCTAATGTGTGCACACCTGTTCTTGGTTCAGTCCTTGATTAGTTTGTCTTTCTATCCACTGATATTTCTCTTTCCTCATGATGCCGCATATTGTTTACTTGATTACTATTCGCCCTTTCAGCGGGAACTGTCTTTCTCAAGCAATTACAGATTTGATTTGTCTCAGCTGTGTCTCAATGAGCTTTGCACATTTTGATTTTGGATTTTCTTCCATTCCTCAATGCACAGTTTCACCAAATCTGTGACGTTAAATGGTGAATGTTGGTGAACAGCAATTTTCAGGTCATGCCACAGATTTTCTGAGCTTTGACTCAGGCAATCCAAAACACTAACCAACTAACTAACTAACTCATCTCATCTCATCATCTCTAGCCGCTTTATCCTTCTACAGGGTCGCAGGCAAGCTGGAGCCTATCCCAGCTGACTACGGGCGAAAGGCGGGGTACACCCTGGACAAGTCGCCAGGTCATCACAGGGCTGACACATAGACACAGACAACCATTCACACTCACATTCACACCTACGCTCAATTTAGAGTCACCAGTTAACCTAACCTGCATGTCTTTGGACTGTGGGGGAAACCGGAGCACCCGGAGGAAACCCACGCGGACACGGGGAGAACATGCAAACTCCACACAGAAAGGCCCTCGCCGGCCCCGGGGCTCGAACCCAGGACCTTCTTGCTGTGAGGCGACAGCGCTAACCACTATGCCACCGTGCCGCCCATAACTAACTAACTATTTATTTATTTATCAAACTATTCCTTTGTAGTTTTTGCTTCGGCTCATTGTCCTGTTGGAACACACTTTTTTTTTTTGTCCTAAATGCAGACTGGAACAGGTTGTTCTCAAGAATTTGGCTCTTCCCATTTTGCCTGTGATGGCAACAAGCTTTCCAATTCCTCCTGCTGAAAAGCATCCCTAGAACATGACACTACCACCACAGGAATGGTGTTGCCTGGGTGCTGGGCAGGATTTGGTTTGCATTAAACATTCTGTTTTGGTTGATGTGGTTTGCAGGATGAGTCAGTATGGCCAGATCTTCGGAGAGAAAATAATCACCGAGGGGTGAATACATTTTTGGAGGTACTGCATATGAATCCTCCTCCTCCGAGCTGGTTGCATGGATTTCCATAACTCGATCCCTCTATCCATTCCGGTCATTCATCATCCCAGGCAAGTCTGAAGGACAGCACCCAAGGTCATTGCATAGCTGCTGAACATACATTTTGGGAGGTCTTCCAGCGTTTGCTCAGCCATGTTTAGGATCCCACAGTAGGACATCACTAATGATTTCATTCTTAACCCTCCAGCAGTGGCCTGAAAAGCATGTTGTTATTTCACAAATGACATCAGAGATGGGTGGTAGGTGCCCACAGAGATGTTTATTAGTTAGATGTTGCCTCCAGGATATGTATATTAATAAGACAATGAAATAAAGATGCGAATAGACAAAAGGCATGAATGCGAGTGTGAATGATTGTTCAGTCAGCTGGGATTGGCTCAAGCTTCCCTGTAGGCCTGATAGATAAGATGTTTAGATAATTAATGGATGGATTTATCCCTAACGAGCAAGCCTGAGCAATGGTGGCAAGGAAAAATATTCTGAAGCGACAAAAGGAAAAGACCTCGAGAGGAACCAAACTTGAAAGGAAATCCTTATCTGGGCAGCACAGGATAGGATAGTGCAATTATAGATATCAAATTGATTATAAATATTTATAAAATATAGTGCAAAAAGAAAGTATTAACAGAATGTCAAAGATGTAGTAGCTCATCTGGCATGCCATCAAAATAACCATGATGACTAAAACATCAAACAGAACTGAAACGTGACAATGTGAGAGAGGACCAACCTCCACGACAAACTGTTTACAACAGGAAAATCAACAAAGGACTAAATTTTGTTTCTCAAGGGAAGATCGACACCAAACATCGATCAGAACTGAAATCGGTTGAGAACTGCGAGAGGAGATACAATTCTAATGAGAAGTTCCAAAATTTGTGAAGTTGACCTAATTGGCAGTTCATTAGCAAAAAATTGGCAATACAGTGAGCAAGTGTTGTGCAGAAGGACTAGTTCTTTCAAATGAAACAATCAGAACTGAAATCCATTGAGAACGGAGGGAAGAGATACGATTTAACTGGAAATAAACAAAGCTGTAAACAAATTGTTTACAACAGGAAAATCAACAAACAACCAAGTTTTGTTCCTCAAGGGAAGATCAGAACTGAAATCGGATGAGAAATCAGAGAGGAGATACAATTCAACAATACTGAGAGGCCTGGAAAATTCGTTAATTTGGCCGAATTAGTAACTCGTTAGCAAAAAAATTGACAAAACAACAACCAAGTTTTGTGTGGAGTGATGAGTTCTATCAGACAAAACAACTGGAACAGAAATCCGTGGAGAACTGACGGAGGAGATACGATTAAACTGAATTGTTGATGACGGACGGATGGACGATGGATGCCACGCCATGGCAACAGCTCATCGGCCTTATTGCCAGAGCAGCTAAAAAGATTTCACATGGACAGTCCTTTATTCCTTTTCTACACCATCCAACACGATTTATTTGTTTTCAACATGTCCCCCCCCCCCCCCCAAGTCCTTTCACTGGGTGGGAGGGAAGTCATGGCCTAATGGTTAGAGAAACAGCTTTGGGACCAAAAGGTTGCTGGTTCGATTCCCCAGACTAGCAGGATTGACTTAAGTGCTCTTGAGCAAGGCACCTAACCCCCAACCGCTCCGGCAAGAGTGGTGGCGTACCTTGTGTCTGATTAGCCAAAGAAAAACTAATGATGTGATCATCAGTTCGGGCATTGAACCCGACCAACTGAACTGAACTGAACTGGGTGGCACATTTTGGGATTTACAGTCACTTAATCACACAAGAAAAATACGTGATGAGAAACAAAGTTAATCATCTCTCAGTTGAAAGAGGCCTTTTCTTCCTGACTTGTAAATAACAAATAAAACAAATGATCCATGATAAAATGCATGCGCCAGGTATTATTTGTTGAAATTGTATTTTAGATGTTCAACAAAACCAAATCTTTTAAGTCTGTATAAATACTGTAAGTAAATACGAGCTGAGGCACCAGGCTATTTTCAATCACTAAATAATGACCATCCGAGCAGGACAAAAGAGAAAAATAATCAAGATCCATGCTTAAGCATGCTGCTGCTATCATGTAACTCAGCTTATACTTCTCCATTTGATGTCTTTATCTTGCTTGTGCTCTTCTGTTTCAGCAAATTGAAAAAAAAAAGCCCATTTTTGAACTCAAACGCAGCAGATTGTAGGTGTTGATATTGAGCAGCATTTCAGCAAGTTCATGAGCTTATGCGTAATGTACAGTGGTGTGTACGGTCGCAACGCTACAGCCCTGCTGTGAATTCTAGATTAGTGTGAAAATGTTGAGTCGTAGTTACTCTGGGCAGAAATGAGCCGGAGGGCCATATTTACCCTGTAGGCTTTGAGTTTGACACATGAGCTAGAGCGAGTAAATGTTCAGAAAGCACACTGTTTGCACCACGGTTTACAATATGTGCCGACAACTAGGTAAATCCTCAGCTTTATTTGAGCCACTTAAGCATGTCTTGCCAGCCATAATTAGTGTTACAGGTTACAGCTGAACAAAGCAAGGGTTAGTTTTTAATTAAAATCCAACATGGACTTTTAATTACCTGTCTGAATATCCACACCACCTGCAAGCGTTGGTAAGGACTTCGCCCTTATTGATGCTAAACCTTCAGATCGACCACAGGATGAATGAATGAATGAATGAATGAATGTAGCAGAGACAAAAGAATGGTCAGCAAATACTGAATAGTGAAACAGGAAAAGCAGTGAATTGGACAGATGAGAGGAAAAAGCATGATATTGATTTGAACTTAAACAAGAAGAGAATAAAAAAAAAAATGATGGAAAGCTATAGGAAAATAATAACCCAGTGAGAGAGAGAGAGAGAGAGAGAGAGAGAGAGAGAGAGAGAGAGAGTGTGTGTGTGTGTAGTCTGCTGAGCGGCCCTGGAAAAACAGAGGTGAGCATGCACTCACACAATGACTTCAGGTCTCTGGTGTAAGTTTTCAAAAGAACAAACAGTGGTATACAGTCACACAATTATTATTAGGGCCCGAGCCCTATAGGGCGAAGGCCCTATTGTTCTTGTAAGAGTTCACTATTATTAGGGCCCGAGCCCTATAGGGCGAAGGCCCTATTGTTCTTGTAAGAGTTCACTATTATTATTCTTCCTTCTTCTTCTTCTTCTTCTTCTTTATTTTTCTCCGCTGTTGGGCCATTTTCGGGGCGCTTGCCATGGGCGAAAATGCACCAAATTTGGCACCAGTTCCGAGAATTGTCACCGCTACTCAGAACCAAAAGCCCAAACTTGGCCGGGGCTCAGGGCCTCTATAGCGCCCCCTAAGTCGTTGTGATTTTGGCCTCCCGCATTAAGGTGCCTGGTTGCCATGTAGTTTGTAGTAGTGGCATGCCATTTGGAACGCATATGTATCTCACTAAGCCGGACAAAAATGTAATGCCAATGCATTAGCCACGCCCAACAGGAAGTGAGGTAATTTCACTTTTGTGCGAAATGCATGGCCACGAAGACGGCGCAACTCCTCCTAGACCGTTCATGGGAATGTCACCAAAATTGATACACATCATCTACAGACATGGCTGACAAAAGTTACTAAATACGTTTCACGTAGCATAAACCGTTCAGAAGTTATACGTCAATCAATTTTCGATGCAAAATTTTACATGCTTAAAATTTCATTACAAATCTTCTAATTGCTCAAAGCTGCTCATACTTCACACGCAGATCACTCATTGGGCTTCTGACGTGTTCCCCAATTTCTGTGATATTTCGCCACTGGGGGCGCTATTTTTGGGCAAAAATTCCAATCTTTCCTCAAATTTGGTCAAACTTCACGGCCACCCTCTTACTACCTCCCATGTCATGTATACCACATTTTGGGAATTTTCGTCCATGGGGGGCGCTGTTTTTGGCCGACGCAATTGCTCCAAAACGGGTTTTTGGTAAATAATTCCATAATGCTTTTCCTTCACACCACTACCTTGTGATAGTACGTTGCTGTCACTTATTTTTCCAACTCATAATCGCTCATGTACAGCATAGCGCCACCTACTGACATGGGAAAAACCAAAAAATTTATTCTTCAAAAATGTATATCTCATCTTCTATTTACTCAATTGTCATCAAACTTCATACGCAAACTCTTCATAGCTCACCTGACATGTACGCCAAATTTTGTGCACTTTCACCCCTGGGGGTGCTGGTTATGGCAGAAATTATATTGCAGCTTCTGATTTGTCAAACTTGGCAAGCAAACTCTTTACAAGACCCTTATTGGGGCGCTTGCCATGGTCGACAACGCACGAAATTTGGCTCCTTTTTCTTAGACTGCCCCCGCTACTGAGAACCAGAAGCCCAGATCCAAGCGGGCCTCAGGGCCTCTATAGCGCCCCCTAACTCATTGTGATTTTGGCCTCCCACATTAAGGTGCCTGGTTGCCATGTAGTTTGTAGTAGTGGCATGCCATTTGGTACGCATATGTATCACACTAAGCCGGACAAAAATGTCATGCCAATGCATTAGCCACGCCCAACAGGAAGTGAGGTAATTTCACTTTTGTGCGAAATGCATGGCCACGAAGACGGCGCAACTCCTCCTAGACCGTTCATAGGAATGTCACCAAAATTGATACACATCATCTACAGACATGGCTGACAAAAGTTCCCAAATACGTTTCACGTAGGATTAACCGTTCAGAAGTTATACGTCAATCAATTTTTAATGCAAACTTTTACATGCTTAAAAATTCATAACAAATCTTCTAATTGCTCAAAACTGCTCATACTTCACACGCAAATCACTCGTTGGGCTTCTGACATGTTACCCAATTTCTGTGATATTTCGCCACTGGGGGCGCTATTTTTGGGCAAAAGATCCAATCTTTCCTCTTTTCCTTCACAACACTACCTTGTGATAGTACATTGCTGTTGTAGACACTTATTTTTCCAACTCATTATCGCTCATGTACAGCATAGCGCCACCTACTGACATGGGAAAAACCAAAAAATTTATTCTTCAAAAATCTATATCTCATCTTCTATTTACTCAATTGTCATCAAACTTCATACGCAAACTCTTCATAACTCACCTGACATTTACGCCAAATTTTGTGCACTTTCGCCACTGGGGGCGCTATTTTTGGGCAAAAAATCCAATCTTTCCTCAAATTTGGTCAAACTTCACGGCCACCCTCTTACTTCCTCCCATGTCATGTATACCACATTTTGGGAATTTTCGTCCATGGGGAGCGCTGTTTTTGGCCGCCGCAATTGCTCCAAAACGGGTTTTTGGTAAATAATTCCATTATGCTTTTCCTTCACACCACTACCTTGTGATAGTACGTTGCTGTTGTAGACACTTCTTTTTCCAACTCATAATCGCTCATGTGCAGCATAGCGCCACCTACTGACATGGGAAAAACCACAAAATTTATTCTTCAAAAATCTATATCTCATCTTCTATTTACTCAATTGTCATCAAACTTCATACGCAAACTCTTCATAGCTCACCTGACATATCCGCCAAATTTTGTGCACTTTCGCCCCTGGGGGTGCTGGTTATGGCAAAATTGATATTGCAGCTTCTGATTTGTCAAACTTGGCAAGCAAACCCTTTACAAGACCCTTATTGGGGCGCTTGCCATGGTCGACAACGCTCGAAATTTGGCTCCTTTGTCTTAGACTGCCACCGCTACTGAGAACCAGAAGCCCAGATCCAGGCGGGCCTCAGGGCCTCTATAGCGCCCCCCGAGCACCGTACAGTGCGAGACCCTATTGTTACCATGTGGCCAATTCTGTGCTTTGTCGCCATTGTGGGAGTAATGTCTCTTGCCGAAGAAGCTGTGGAAGTTATTTCGCGGGGACGCATGCCCCCGCCCCCCTTGGCCGCTGGCGCGAGGGCCCGTCGAGGCCGCTTGCGGCTTTAATTATTCTTCCGTCTTCTTCTTTATTTTTCTCCGCTGTAGGGCCATTTTCGGGGCGCTTGCCATGGGCGAAAACGCACGAAATTTGGCACCAGTTCCGAGAATTGCCACCGCTACTCAGATCCAAAAGCCCAAACTTGGCCGGGGCTCAGGGCCTCTATAGCGCCCCCTAAGTCGTTGTGATTTTGGCCTCCCGCATTAAGGTGCCTGGGTGCCATGTAGTTTGTAGTAGTGGCATGCCATTTGGTGCGCATATGTATCTCACTAAGCCGGACAAAAATGTAATGCCAATGCATTAGCCACGCCCAACAGGAAGTGAGGTAATTTCACTTTTGTGCGAAATGCATGGCCACGAAGACGGCGCAACTCCTCCTAGACCGTTCATAGGAATGTCACCAAAATTGATAAACATCATCTACAGACATGGCTGAGAAAAGTTACTAAATACGTTTCACGTAGGATAAACCGTTCAGAAGTTATACGTCAATCAATTTTCGATGCAAAATTTTACATGCTTAAAAATTCATAACAAATCTTCTGATTGCTCAAAACGGCTCATACTTCACACGCAAATCACTCATTGGGCTTCTGACATGTTACCCAATTTCTGTGATATTTCGCCACTGGGGGCGCTATTTTTGGGCAAAAAATCCAATCTTTCCTCAAATTTGGTCAAACTTCACAGCCACCCTCTTACTACCTCCCATGTCATGTATACCACGTTTTGGGAATTTTCGTCCATGGGGGGCGCTGTTTTTGGCCGACGCAATTGCTCCAAAACGGGTTTTTGGTAAATAATTCCATAATGCTTTTCCTTCACACCACTACCTTGTGATAGTACGTTGCTGTTGTAGACACTTATTTTTCCAACTCATAATCGCTCATGTACAGCATAGCGCCACCTACTGACATGGGAAAAACCAAAAAATTTATTCTTCAAAAATCTATATCTCATCTTCTATTTACTCAATTGTCATCAAACTTCATACGCAAACTCTTCATAGCTCACCTGACGTCTACGACAAATTTTGTGCACTTTCGCCCCTGGGGGTGCTGGTTATGGCGAAAATGATATTGCAGCTTCTGATTTGTCAAACTTGCCAAGCAAACTCTTTACAAGACCCTTATTGGGGCGCTTGCCATGGTCGACAACGCACGAAATTTGGCTCCTTTTTCTTAGACTGCCACCGCTACTGAGAACCAGAAGCCCAGATCCAGGCGGGCCTCAGGGCCTCTACAGCGCCCCCTAACTCGTTGTGATTTTGGCCTCCCACATTAAGGTGCCTGGTTGCCATGTAGTTTGTAGTAGTGGTATGCCATTTGGTACGCATATGTATCTCACTAAGCCGGACAAAAATCTAATGCCAATGCATTAGCCACGCCCAACAGGAAGTGAGGTAATTTCACTTTTGTGCGAAATGCATGGCCACGAAGACGGCGCAACTCCTCCTAGACCGTTCATAGGAATGTCACCAAAATTGATACACATCATCTACAGACATGGCTGACAAAGTTCCTAAATACGTTTCACGTAGCATAAACCGTTCAGAAGTTATACGTCAAACAATTTTCAATGCAAAATTTTACATGCTTAAAAATTCATAACAAATCTTCTACTTGCTCAAAACTGCTCATACTTCACACGCAGATCACTCATTGGGCTTCTGACATGTTACCCACTTTCTGTGATATTTCGCCACTGGGGGCGCTATTTTTGGGCAAAAATTCCAATCTTTCCTCAAATTTGGTCAAACTTCACGGCCACCCTCTTACTACCTCCCATGTCATGTATACCACATTTTGGGAATTTTCGTCCATGGGGGGGTGCTGTTTTTTGGCCGTCGCACTTGCTCCAAAACGGGTTTTTGGTAAATAATTCCATAATGCTTTTCCTTCACACCACTACCTTGTGATAGTGCGTTGCTGTTGTAGACACTTATTTTTCCAACTCATAATCGCTCATGTACAGCATAGCGCCACCTACTGACATGGGAAAAACCAAAAATTTTATTCTTCAAAAATCTATATCTCATCTTCTATTTACTCAATTGTCATCAAACTTCATACGCAAACTCTTCATAGCTCACCTGACATGTACGCCAAATTTTGTGCACTTTCGCCCCTGGGGGTGCTGGTTATGGCAGAAATGATATTGCAGCTTCTGATTTGTCAAACTTGGCAAGCAAACTCTTTACAGGACCCTTATTTGGGCGCTATTATTATTAGGGCCCGAGCACCGTACAGTGCGAGACCCTATCGTTGCCATGTGTCCAATTCTGTGCTTTGTCGCCATTGCGGGAGTAATGTCTCTTGCCGAAGAAGCTGTGGAAGGTGTTTCGCGGGGACGCATGCCCCCGCCCCCCTTGGCCGCTGGCGCGAGGGCCCGTCGAGGCCGCTTGCGGCTTTAATTAGGGCCCGAGCCCTATGGGCGAAGGCCCTATTGTTCTTGTAAGAGTTCACTATTATTATTCTTCCGTCTTCTTCTTCTTCTTCTTCTTTATTTTTCTCCGCTGTTGGGCCATTTTCGGGGCGCTTGCCATGGGCGAAAACGCACGAAATTTGGCACCACTTCCGAGAATTGCCACCGCTACTCAGAACCAAAAGCCCAAACTTGGCCGAGGCTCAAGGCCTCTATAGCGCCCCCTAAGTCGTTGTGATTTTGGCCTCCCGCATTAAGGTGCCTGGTTGCCATATAGTTTGTAGTAGTGGCATGCCATTTGGTATGCATATGTATCTCACTAAGCCGGACAAAAATGTAATGCCAATGCATTAGCCACGCCCAACAGGAAGTGAGGTAATTTCACTTTTGTGCGAAATGCATGGCCACGAAGACGGCGCAACTCCTCCTAGACCGTTCATAGGAATGTCACCAAAATTGATACACATCATCTACAGACATGGCTGACAAAAGTTACTAAATACGTTTCACGTAGGATAAACCGTTCAGAAGTTATACGTCAATCAATTTTCACTTCAAAATTTTACATGCTAAAAAATTCATAACAAATCTTCTAATTGCTCATAACTGCTCATACTTCACACGCAAATCAATCATTGGGCTTCTGACATGTTACCCAATTTCTGTGATATTTCGCCACTGGGGGCGCTATTTTTGGGCAAAAAATCCAATCTTTCCTCAAATTTGGTCAAACTTCACGGCCACCCTCTTACTACCTCCCATGTCATGTATACCACATTTTGGGACTTTTCGTCCATGGGGGGCGCTGTTTTTGGCCGACGCAATTTCTCCAAAACGGGTTTTTGGTAAATAATTCCATAATGCTTTTCCTTCACACCACTACCTTGTGATAGTACGTTGCTGTTGTAGACACTTATTTTTCCATCTCATAATCGCTCATGTACAGCATAGCGCCACCTACTGACATGGGAAAAACCAAAAAATTTATTCTTCAAAAATCTATATCTCATCTTCTATTTACTCAATTGTCATCAAACTTCATACGCAAACTCTTCATAGCTCACCTGACATATACGCCAAATTTTGTGCACTTTCGCCACTGGGGGTGCTGGTTATGGCAAAAATGATATTGCAGCTTCTGATTTGTCAAACTTGGCGAGCAAACTCTTTACAAGACCCTTATTGGGGCGCTTGCCATGGTCGACAACGCTCGAAATTTTGCCCCTTTTTCTTGGACTGCCACCGCTACTGAGAACCAGAAGCCCAGATCCAGGCGGGCCTCAGGGCCTCTATAGCGCCCCCTAACGTGTTGTGATTTTTGCCTCTCGCATTAAGGTGCCTGGTTGCCATGTAGTTTGTAGTAGTGGCATGCCCTTTGGTACGCATATGTATCTCACTAAGCCGGACAAAAATGTAATGCCAATGCATTAGCCACGCCCAACAGGAAGTGAGGTAATTTCACTTTTGTGCGAAATGCATGGCCACGAAGACGGCGCAACTCCTCCTAGACCGTTCATAGGTACGTCACCAAAATTGATAGTCATCATGTACAGACATGGCGGACAAAAGTTGCTACGTAGGTTTCACGTAGGGTAAACCGTTCAGAAGTTATACGTCTATCAATTTTCAATGCAGAATTTTACATGCTTAAAAATTCATAACAAATCTTCTAATTGCTCAAAACTGCTCATACTTCACACGCAAATCACTCATTGGGGTTCTGACATGTTACCCAATTTCTGTGATGTTTCGCCACTGGTGGCGCTATTTTTGGGCAAAAAATCCAATCTTTCCTCAAATTTGGTCAAACTTCACGGCCACACTTTTACTACCTCCCATTTCATGTATACCACATTTTGGGATTTTTCGTCCATGGGGGGCGCTGTTTTTGGCCGACGCAATTGCTCCAAAACGGGTTTTTGGTAAATAATTCCATAATGCTTTTCCTTCACACCACTACCTTGTGATAGTACGTTGCTGTTGTAGACACTTATTTTTCCAACTCATAATCGCTCATGTACAGCATAGCGCCACCTACTGACATGGGAAAAACCAAAAAATTTATTCTTCACAAAACAATATCTCATCTTCTATTTACGCCATTGTGGGTGTAATGTCTCTTGCCGAAGAAGCTGTGGAAGGTTTTTCGCGGGGACGCGTGCCCCCGCCCCCCTTGGCCGCTGGCGCGAGGGCCCGTCGAGGCCACTTGCGGCTTTAATTATTCTTCCGTCTTCTTCTTCTTCTTTATTTTTCTCCGCTGTTGGGCCATTTTCGGGGCGCTTGCCATGGGCGAAAACGCACCAAATTTGGCACCATTTCCGAGAATTGCCACCGCTACTCAGAACCAAAAGCCCAAACTTGGCCGGGGCTCAGGGCCTCTATAGCGCCCCCTAAGTCGTTGTGATTTTGGCCTCCCACTTTAAGGTGCCTGGGTGCCGTGTAGTTTGTAGTAGTGGCATGCCATTTGGTACACATATGTATCTCACTAAGCCGGACAAAAATGTAATGCCAATGCATTAGCCACGCCCAACAGGAAGTGAGGTAATTTCACTTTTGTGCGAAATGCATGGCCACGAAGACGGCGCAACTCCTCCTAGACCGTTCATAGGAATGTCACCAAAATTGATACACATCATCTACAGACATGGCTGACAAAAGTTACTAAATACGTTTCACGTAGGATAAACCGTTCAGAAGTTGTACGTCAATCAATTTTCGATGCAAAATTTTACATGCTTAAAAACTCATAACAAATCTTCTGATTGCTCAAAACTGCTCATACTTCACACGCAAATCACTCATTGGGCTTCTGACATGTTACCCAATTTCTGTGATATTTCACCACTGGGGGCGCTATTTTTGGGCAAAAAATCCAATCTTTCCTCAAATTTGGTCAAACTTCACGGCCACCCTCTTACTACCTCCCATGTCATGTATACCACATTTTGGGAATTTTCGTCCATGGGGGGCGCTGTTTTTGGCCGACGCAATTGCTCCAAAACGGGTTTTTGGTGAATAATTCCATAATGCTTTTCCTTCACACCACTACCTTGTGATAGTACGTTGCTGTTGTAGACACTTATTTTTCCAACTCATAATCGCTCATGTACAGCATAGCGCCACCTACTGACATGGGAAAAACCAAAAATTTATTCTTCAAAAATCTATATCTCATCTTCTATTTACTCAATTGTCATCAAACTTCATACGCAAACTCTTCATAGCTCACCTGACATATACGCCAAATTCTGTGCACTTTCGCCACTGGGGGCGCTATTTTTGGGCAAGAAATCCAATCTTTCCTCAAATTTGGTCAAACTTCACGGCCACCCTCTTACTACCTCCCATGTCATGTATACCACATTTTGGGAATTTTCGTCCATGGGGGGCACTGTTTTTGGCCGAAGCAATTGCTCCAAAACGGGTTTTTAGTAAATAATTCCATAATGCTTTTCCTTCACACCACTACCTCGTGATAGTACGTTGCTGTTGTAGTTACTTATTTTTCCACCTCATAATCGCTCATGTACAGCATAGCGCCACCTACTGACATGGGAAAAACCAAAAAATTTATTCTTCAAAAATCTTTATCTCATCTTCTATTTACTCAATTGTCATCAAACTTCATACGCTAACTCTTCATAGCTCACCTGACATATACGCCATATTTTGTGCACTTTCACCCCTGGGGGTGCTGGTTATGGCTAAAATGATATTGCAGCTTCTGATTTGTCACACTTGGCAAGCAAACTCTTTACAAGACCCTTATTGGGGCGCTTGCCATGGTCGACAACGCACGAAATTTGGCTCCTTTTTCTTAGACTGCCACCGCTACTGAGAACCAGAAGCCCAGATCCAGGCGGGCCTCAGGGCCTCTATAGCGCCCCCCGAGCACCGTACAGTGCGAGACCCTATTGTTGCCATGTGTCCATTTCTGTGCTTTGTCGCCATTGTGGGAGTAATGTCTCTTGCCGAAGAAGCTGTGGAAGGTCTTTCGCGGGGACGCATGCCCCCGCCCCCCTTGGCCGCTGGCGCGAGGGCCCGTCGAGGCCGCTTGCGGCTTTAATTATTATTATTATTATAGTGAAGTGGTTCACTGGGAAATACACCACTCGTATTTTTCATCCGTGTTCCATCTGGGACATGGAGAACCAAAACTGTGATATAAACCTCTATATGTCACTCGTGAAGAAACCAATGCATTGTTTTGACAAATTTGGGGACTTTTTGTTTGTGAATGTTTCTATATACACTACCGTTCAAAGGTTTGAGGTGACCCAGACAATTTTGTGTTTTCCATGAAAAGTCACACTTTTATTGACCACCATAAGTTGTAAAATGAATAGAAAATATAGTCAAGACATTTTTCTGGCCATTTTGAGCATTTAATCGACCCCACAAATGTGATGCTCCAGAAACTCAATCTGCTCAAAGGAAGGTCAGTTTTATAGCTTCTCTAAAGAGCTAAACTGTTTTCAGCTGTGCTAACATGATTGTACAAGGGTTTTCTAATCATCCATTAGCCTTCTGAGGCAATGAGCAAACACATTGTACCATTAGAACACTGGAGTGAGAGTTGCTGGAAATGGGCCTCTATACACCTATGGAGATATTGCACCAAAAACCAGACATTTGCAGCTAGAATAGTCATTTACCACATTAGCAATGTATAGAGTGGATTTCTGATTAGTTTAAAGTGATCTTCATTGAAAGAACAGTGCTTTTCTTTCAAAAATAAGGACATTTCAAAGTGACCCCAAACTTTTGAACAGTAGTGTAATAAAAAGAACATCACACGTTGGCTTGAAGATATGAAGTTTATGTTTTTGTGTCGAAAAATCTGCATTTTTCATACGAAAAAAACCCCATTGTGGATCTGAGGGACATATTTCCTGATATTTCACTCCGATGATGTCATTCCCAGTATTTTCCCGCTGACTAGACGCGTATTGTCAAAATGGCGAACCGGTTCAAAATTAAAATTCTTTTGATTAACTTGCAGGGGGTTTTTTTTGTGGATGTGTCCATATGTTATAAAGAACATTACATGGTTGTGTAAAGATATGAAGTTTACCTTCTCATGTTGAAAATATTTTCACTCAATCACGTCGCTCACTTGTGAAATATACATTCAAGACGACAGTAAATTTCATATCTTCACATAACTGTGTAATAGCCTATATATATATATATATATATATATTGCACGATTGTGGAGGAAAGACTGCATTTCCTCTAACTCTCGGCTTTGTCGTGGTGTCTCTGGTGTGATGACGTTGATCCAGCCTTGCAAAGTGAAGTGATATCTTGACCACAAGAAAAAAATAATTCAATTTTTTTTCTTGTAAAATTTGTGACTTTTTAATCTCATAATTAGGGCCCGAGCCCTATGGGCGAAGGCCCTATTGTTCTTGTAAGAGTTCACTATTATTATTCTTCTTCCGTCTTCTTCTTTATTTTTCTCCGCTGTTGGGCCATTTTCGGGGCGCTTGCCATGGGCGAAAACGCGCGAAATTTGGCGCCACTTCCGAGAATTGCCACCGCTACTCAGAACCAAAAGCCCACACTTGGCCGGGGCTCAGGGCCTCTATAGCGCCCCCTAAGTCGTTGTGATTTTGGCATCCCGCATTAAGGTGCCTGGTTGCCTTATAGTTTGTGGTAGTGGCATGCCATTTGGTATGCATATGTATCTCACTAAGCCAGACAAAAATGTAATGCCAATGCATTAGCCACGCCCAACAGGAAGTGAGGTAATTTCACTTTTGTGTGAAATGCATGGCCACGAAGACGGCGCAACTCCTCCTAGACCGTTCATAGGAATGTCACCAAAATTGATACACATCATCTACAGACATGGCTGACAAAAGTTACTAAATACGTTTCACGTAGGATAAACCGTTCAGAAGTTATACGTCAATCAATTTTCACTTCAAAATTTTACATGCTAAAAAATTCATAACAAATCTTCTAATTGCTCAACACTGCTCATACTTCACACGCTAATCACTCATTGGGCTTCTGACATGTTACCCAATTTCTGTGATATTTCGCCACTGGGGGCGCTATTTTTGGGCAAAAAATCCAATCTTTCCTCAAATTTGGTCAAACTTCACGGCCACCCTCTTACTACCTCCCATGTCTTGTATACCACATTTTGGGAATTTTCGTCCATGGGGGGCGCTGTTTTTGGCCGACGCAATTTCTCCAAAACGGGTTTTTGGTAAATTATTCCATAATGCTTTTCCTTTACACCACTACCTTGTGATAGTGCGTTGCTGTTGTGGACACTTATTTTTCCATCTCATAATCACTCATGTACAGCATAGCGCCACCTACTGACATGGGAAAAACCAAAAAATTTATTCTTCAAAAATCTATATCTCATCTTCTGTTTACTCAATTGTCATCAAACTTCATACGCAAACTCTTCATAGCTCACCTGACATGTACGCCAAATTTTGTGCACTTTCGCCCGTGGGGGTGCGGGTTATGGCAGAAATTATATTGCAGCTTCTGATTTGTCAAACTTGGCAAGCAAACTCTTTACAAGACCCTTTTTGGGGCGCTTGCCATGGTCGACATCGCACGAAATTTGGCTCCTTTTTCTTAGACTCCCACCGCTACTGAGAACCAGAAGCCCAGATCCAGGCGGGCCTCAGGGCCTCTATAGCGCCCCCTAACTCATTGTGATTTTGGCCTCCCGCATTAAGGTGCCTGGTTGCCATGTAGTTTGTAGTAGTGGCATGCCATTTGGTACGCATATGTATCTCACTAAGCCGAACAAAAATGTAATGCCAATGCATTAGCCACGCCCAACAGGAAGTAAGGTAATTTCACTTTTGTGCGAAATGCATGGCCACGAAAACGGCGCAACTCCTCCTAGACCGTTCATAGGAATGTCACCAAAATTGATACACATCATCTACAGACATGGCTGACAAAAGTTCCTAAATATGTTTCACGTAGAATAACCCGTTCAGAAGTTATACGTCAATCAATTTTCAATGCAAAATTTTACATGCTTAAAAATTCATAACATATCTTCAAATTGCTCAAAACTGCTCATACTTCACACGCAAATCACTCATTGGGCATCTGACATGTTACCCAATTTCTGTGATATTTTGCCACTGGGGGCGCTATTTTTGAGCAAAAAATCCAATCTTTCCTCAAATTTGGTCAAACTTCACGGCCACCCTCTTACTACCTCCCATGTCATGTACACCTCATTTTGGGAATTTTCGTCCATGGGGGGCGCTGTTTTTGGCCAACGCAATTGCTCCAAAACAGGTTTTTGGTAAATAATTCCATAATGCTTCTCCTTCACACCACTACCTTGTGATAGTACGTTGCTGTTGTAGACACTTATTTTTCCAACTCATAATCGCTCATGTGCAGCATAGCGCCACCTACTGACATGGGAGAAACCAAAAAATTTATTCTTCAAAAATCAATATCTCATCTTCTATTTTCTCAATCTTGATCAAACTTGATAAGCACACTCTTAACAGGTCACCTGACATATGTGCCAAATTTTGTGAACTTTTGCCACTGGGGGCGCTGTTTTCAGGCAACAATTTATATCTCGGCTTCTGATTGGTCAAACTTGATCAAACTTTACAAAACAACTCTTCATAGGTCCATTGACATGTATACCAAATTTGGTGAACTTTCACCACTGGGGGCGCTCATTGCGCTGTAGCAGTTGCAGGAGAGGTGTTTACAATCATGAGGCACCAGGAGTATGTTGTTTTGGTTGCCTTAAACACACATGACTTGTGGACCACTGGGGGCGCTCATTGCACTGTAGCAGTTGCAGGAGAGGTGTTTACAATCATGAGGCACCAGGAGTATGTTGTTTTGGTTGCCTTAAACACACATGACTTGTGGGGAATGGGTAGGCAGTCGGGAGCAAGTGTTGTAGCGTTACATCCAGACTAATAGATGTCTAACAGAAGACAATCCTATGTAGCTATAGCTTGGTGACTGATGAGGTAAATACATTAATTTGGTTGGGAAGCCATGGCATAAAATGTTCTGTCCATGACAACGTCTCAGCGCACCGTGTACTCTGTGTCCAATTCTGTGCTTTGTCACCATTGTGGGAGTAATGTCTCTTGCCAAAGAAGCTGTGGAAGGTATTTCGCGGGGACGCATGCCCCCGCCCCCCTTGGCCGCTGGCGCGAGGGCCCGTCGAGGCCGCTTGCGGCTTTAATTATTCTTCCGTCTTCTTCTTCTTCTTTATTTTTCTCCGCTGTTGGGCCATTTTCGGGGTGCTTGCCATGGGCGAAAACGCACGAAATTTGGCACCACTTCCGAGAATTGCCACCGCTACTCAGAACCAAAAGCCCAAACTTGGCCGGGGCTCAGGGCCTCTATAGCGCCCCCTAAGTCGTTGTGATTTTGGCCTCCCGCATTAAGGTGCCTGGTTGCCATATAGTTTGTAGTACTGGCATGCCATTTGGTACGCATATGTATCTCACTAAGCCGGACAAAAATGTAATGCCAATGCATTAGCCACGCCCAACAGGAAGTGAGGTAATTTCACTTTTGTGCGAAATGCATGGCCACGAAGACGGCGCAACTCCTCCTAGACCTTTCATAGGAATGTCACCAAAATTGATACACATCATCTACAGACATGGCTGACAAAAGTTACTAAATACGTTTCACGTAGGATAAACCGTTCAGAAGTTATACGTCAATCAATTTTCACTTCAAAATTTTACATGCTAAAAAATTCATAACAAATCTTCTAATTGCTCAAAACTGCTCATACTTCACACGCTAATCACTCATTGGGCTTCTGACATGTTACCCAATTTCTGTGATCTTTCGCCACTGGGGGCGCTATTTTTGGGCAAAAAATCCAATCTTTCCTCAAATTTGGTCAAACTTCACGGCCACCCTCTTACTACCTCCCATGTCATGTATACCACATTTTGGGAATTTTCGTCCATGGGGGGCGCTGTTTTTGGCCGACGCAATTTCTCCAAAATGGGATTTTGGTTAATAATTCCATAATGCTTTTCCTTCACACCACTACTTTGTGAGAGTACGTTGCTGTTGTAGACACTTATTTTTCCAACTCATAATCGCTCATGTACAGCATAGCGCCACCTGCTGACATGGGAAAAACCAAAAAATTTATTCTTCAAAAATCTATATCTCATCTTCTATTTACTCAATTGTCATCACACTTCATACGCAAACTCTTCATAGCTCACCTGACATATACGCCAAATTTTGTGCACTTTCGCCCCTGGGGGTGCTGGTTATGGCAGAAATGATATTGCAGCTTCTGATTTGTCAACCTTGGCAAGCAAACTCTTTACAAGACCCTTATTGGGGCGCTTGCCATGGTCGACAACGCTCGAAATTTGGCTCCTTTTTCTTACACTGCCACCGCTACTGGGAACCAGAAGCCCAGATCCAGGCGGGCCTCAGGGCCTCTATAGCGCCCCCTAACGTGTTGTGATTTTTGCCTCTCGCATTAAGGTGCCTGGTTGCCATGTAGTTTGTAGTAGTGGCATGCCCTTTGGTACGCATATGTATCTCACCAAGCCGGACAAAAATGTAATGCCAATGCATTAGCCACGCCCTACAGGAAGTGAGGTTATTTCACTTTTGTGCGAAATGCATGGCCACGAAGACGGCGCAACTCCTCCTAGACCGTTCATAGGTTCGTCACCAAAATTGATACACATCATCTACAGACATGGCTGACAAAAGTTGCTAAATAGGTTTCATGTAGGGTCAACCGTTCAGAGGTTATACGTCAATCATTTTTCAATGCAGAATTTTACATGCTTAAAAATTCATAACTAATCTTCTAATTGCTCAACACTGCTCATACTTCACACGCAAATCACTCATTGGGCTTCTGACATGTGACCCAATTTCTGTGATGTTTCGCCACTGGGGGCGCTATTTTTGGGCAAAAAATCCAATCTTTCCTCAAATTTGGTCAAACTTCACGGCCACCCTCTTACTACCTCCCATGTCATGTATACCACATTTTGGGAATTTTTGTCCATGGGGGGCGCTGTTTTTGGCCCACGCAATTGCTCCAAAACGGGTTTTTGGTAAATAATTCCATAATGCTTTTCCTTCACACCACTACCTCGTGATTGTACGTTGCTGTTGTAGACACTTATTTTTCCAACTCATACTCGCTCATGTACAGCATAGCGCCACCTACTGACATGGGAAAAACCAAAAAATGTATTCTTCAAAAATCTATATCTCATCTTCTATTTACTCAATTGTCATCAAACTTCATACGCACACTCTTCATAGCTCACCTGACATATACGCCAAATTTTGTGCACTTTCGCCCCTGGGGGTGCTGATTATGGCAAAAATGATATTGCAGCTTCTGATTTGTCAAACTTGGCAAGCAAACTCTTTTCAAGACCCTTATTGAGGCGCTTGCCATGGTCGACAACGCACGAAGTGCGAGACCCTATTGTTGCCATGTGTCCAATTCTGTGCTTTGTCGCCATTGTGGGAGTAATGTCTCTTGCCGCAGAAGCTGTGGAAGGTTTTTCGCAGGGACGCATGCCCCCGCCCCCCTTGGCCGCTGGCGCGAGGGCCCGTCGAGGCCGCTTGCGGCTTTAATTTGAGTTGTTCTTTCTTCCTCACAAATGTGTGAATTTTTAATCTTGGAATTTCTCTTTTTTTTCTAGCAAATTTATGACAATCTCTGAGAATGTTTGGTTTTTTTTCTTGTAAATGTATGATCATAGTCTGAAATTCTGTGTTTTGTCTCAGAATATTACCCCCTGACTTAGCTTTTGTTTTCTTTTTTGAAGCTAGACGGCCTTTTGATTTTATAAAATCGGTGAAATTTAGTTCCCTCTGAAATGTGGTCATTGTGATATATGTTTATTTCTGTAATATCTCACAAAATATATCAGGCCATTCTGTGGCTGGGAAGTTATTTAATTTGAGGGGATTAAAGCAAATAATGTGCATGAAATCACTCGCTTTGCGCAGTCAAGCAGACAGAGGAAGTCCGTGTGCGCATGCGCAGGTTCACCTTCTTCTTCTTCTTCTTTTGGGTTTTACAGCAGCTGGCATCCACAGTGTTGCATTACTGCCATCTACAGGTTTCCCTTTGAGTGTGCACTGACAGTTCCATCATTCTGTCGCTAAACGAACAGCTGATCACACCGAGGTGCTCGCTGAGCGCCCATATTTATTAGTTTGGTCCTGCGTTTCCTTTCCTTCGTATATAACATAACGTCTTTTCTTCTCGCTTTCTTTCCGTTACTGTAGTCGGTCTTTCATGCTTCATTCGCACACTCGGGTCCTCCATTTTTCTCTCCTGTTTCAAATTTGAATCCCACAATGCCTTGCGCCAACAGGGAAAGCCCACCATGTGATGCATGACGTAGTATCTTGAATTGGGTCATGGTGAAGCAGGAAAAAATAGCAGAGAAGTTAAGACCATGTGGCTCTAAATTCATTAATTGTTCTATTTAAAAACAAACAAAAAAAAAACGAATAAAATTGGAAGTCTGTGATTTGAATTCAGTAGCTTTCAGTCACTAAACAAAAATAATTGGGTGTCGGGGAAAATTCTTTTTATGACCTACACTTGAAAAATCTGAAAGGTAGTCTACGTTTAATACCTGTAATGGGCCAAATACATCATTACATCTACCACAGAAAAAAAATAAATAAATAAATAAAAAATAAAACCAGTGCATAAGCATTCTGCTATGATCATGTCATTCATCTCTGTATTTCTCCATTTCCATGTCTTTCTCGTACTCTCTGGTGTATTTTCTTCCTTTCTGCTTCAATAAATACCGGCAATAAGAGCTGAGATTGTGGGAATAGCTGTATGTGATCAAGTTGAATGCACAGTGTGTTCATGTAAAGGAACTCCAGTGTCAGCATGCCTCGCAACTGAATAAAGAAGAAAAGGCACCGTGCTGTGACTGCTTAACTAAGCCTTCTAATTGTGAAAGTAAATTATACTGATTAAAAAATAATAAAGAAACAAAAAAACTGAAAACAAAAAGAAACTTCAATTAATTTCTCAGCAAGTTCACAAACAATGCACTAATGAGAGACGACTGAGTCAAATTAGAGAGAGAGAGGAAAAAAAAAAATAGGCCAATAGTCTATTTCTGTTTCTATATGTGACCAGGTTAATGATAAGATGCAAAGTACGGAGATCTTTTTTTTTTTTTTTTTTTTTTTTTTTAAAGATATTTTTTTGGGCTTTTTGCACCTTTATTGGATAGGACAGTGTAGAGACAGGAAATGAGCAGGAGAGAGAGACGGGAAGGGATCGGGAAATGACCTCGGGCCGGAATCGAACCCGGGTCGCCCGCATTCATGGTATGACGCCTTAACCACCTGAGCCACGACGCCCCCAGTACGGAGATCTTTTAAAGAAAAATGTGACGCTGCTGCCCAGTTCTAGTTGAAAAAGGTGAAAGGTTTGCAGATTACAATTATTTCTATTGACTGAGAACATGCCTGTGTATCATTAAAACCAAAAACTCATCTGTGAATTAAGAATGACCTTAAGGACAATAATTAAGCAGTTGATATGCAAGGAATGAAACATGTGCTGATATTGGAAAATAATCAACTTGTATCAAACTGACAGATCTAAAAATAATTAAAAAAAAAGACTGTTACACTAAAGTTGATTATGTTTCAATAACAGCATGTCCTGAAGTGTTTTATTCATCATAAACCCACAGTAATTTGAAATACATTAAAAAAGTTGGCTCTTTTTACCTCTGACAACTTTGTTGGACGAGGTTATGTTTCTTCACCTCTGTTTGTTTGCTTGGTTGTCTGTTTCCAAAGTAGCACAAAAAGTAGTGAAGGGATTTTGATGAAATTTGGAGTAAAGGTGAGCCATAGGCCAAGGAACAACTGATTAGATTTTGATGCAAATCCAGATGCCCGTTCTATAATTGCGGGTACATTTCAAGTGTCGACTCTGCTAGTCATTGTCAACTCCGTTATCGTTAAACCGGGCGATCCATTAACAGAATTGATGGTAACAGAGTTGACATTTCCCACCATTTTGTGTCTTAACTCCACACGCTAACCTCAAACTAGCCACCACATGGCATGTATAAACACAGGATTGTATGGATTTTAACCATATTATTATTATTTTTTTTTTAATGAGTGAGAGATTCACGCCGATATCACAATAACAGATTTGACAAATAATTAATCTACTGTTGGTGTAAAATCCTCAACATTTTGTTCAAATTAATGAGAGAAGAAACAGAACAGAACACACCTCACTGCCTTTCTGAAGTTTCCCGCGAGAGGAAGTGACATCACTCGGTGTAGGTGTCATGCATATTATTAAAAGTCTTTGTAGATTTTATGCCGTTTTCTAAAAGTTAACAAGAACATTGGGATGGATTTTTTTTTTTTTAATGGCTGAAATTTCACATAATACAGAAAATAGACTTTCTATGCAATTGATTTTATTACAGTTAACAGAATAAGCTCCAAAAAACAGATCGTTCAACTGAATCACTTCCTGTTTATTGGAGTTGAATGGATGAATCAGGAGTCGAAGATGGCCAATAATGTGGGGGGAGTCATTTAGTTAACGTTTTATGGATAAATTAGGTCTAAAATGTACATAAAGCATCACTATTGGTCAAAGTTTGTCATAATTTGCATTATTGTTCAAAACTGATTCAATACAGATTTATTTTGTGGAAAATAACAAAAAGGTTTCTCTTGGAGATGCAAAATGTCCCCTGAATTCTAGAATGATCTGTGTACGTGGATCCAGGACTTTTTTTTGTCTGTTCCCAACGTAACTCAAACAGTAATGAACGGATTTGGATGAAATTTGGTGTACAGCTTTAGTATGATCCTACGTTCAACTGATTTGATTTTGATGTTGATATGCGGCTTGGTGGAGGTACACACTCCAACGAGTGCCCTTCTATTTATCACTTAGTTTATTGTAACTATAAACAGCTGGTTCCTCACCAGCCTCTCTTTTTTCCTCTCTTTTGAAGAGAATAAAAAATAAATAAATAAATCACAGAAATGGAGAAGCTGCAAAACCCTCCGTCATGAACATGAGTGGCACCAAGGAAGGGCTTGGGGGTGCTGTAACTGCCCCAAGGATAGCCATAGCACCTCCTGAGCACCCCCAATAAATTTCTGTGGTCTATTCAGACTTTTTAAAATTACCTCTGCTAACTTTGTTGGAGGGGGTTATGACTTTGCCTACGTTTGTTTTTTGTTTGTCTTTTCCCAAAATAACTCAAAACGCAGTCATTGGATTTTGATGAAATTTTGAGGCCAAGGAACAATTGATGAGATTTTGATGTAAATCCGAATATGTGGCTTGGCGGAGATATGTACTCTACCGAGTGCCTTTCTAGCTTTTAAATGTGTGAATACGAGAATTTATAATTTGAAAAATAAACAACTGATTATTTTAGACTAAAAACAAAGTCAACACAGGTGATCTGATTCAACCAATCAGCACAGCATGCATTGAACCTTTGACCTTACTTTCACATCCTGTTAGCCAGAACGCAATTTTTTTGTAACTTAGCATTAGTGATATCACAATTGATTTTTTTTTAACTTCATAAACATCCACAACTGGAGATTCAATCAACAGATGCAATATTTTATTTTTATGAAGATGGTAAGGGCATGATTTTTTCCTCTGTTGCCATTTATAAGTTTAATCGAGGCACACATTCTGACTCCTTATAGTTATCTCAAATGTGATGCTCATTCATATAACATTAGATCTATAGCACGGAATACTGTTGATTCATTAGTTGAGGTGTTGGGAACGGACAGCATGAGTTTGCGATCTCAGAACCTGAGGCTGAAATTACATTAAATGGCATTTAGCAGACGATCTTATCCAGAGCGACGTACAACATACCCAGAGCAGCCTGGGGAGCAGTTGGGGGTTTGGTACCTTGCTCAAGGGTACGTCAGCCATTCCTGCTGGCCCAGAGAATTGAACCAGTGACCTTTAGGTCTCAAAGCTGCTTCTCTAACCTTTAGGCCATGGCTTCCCCCATATTATGATTGGTGCACAGACCTGTGACTGTTGCTTGCTACTTGTGTCTAAAGTCTGTCCGTGGAATAATTGCGTGAAATTTTATATTCAGAGGTGTGTTTACGTCAGCTGGCTCGTGAAATTGACATCTATATCCTGTGAGCTGAATATCTCGCCTTGTGTTCAACACAGAATGGCATTGTAACTGTCATAGAGCGGGTACACATATATACATACACACACGTACGTGTCAGGGGTGTTGCAGTAGAAATTAGAAGGGCAGTCAGAGAGCACAGACCTCTGGCAAGGCTAAAATGCTACAATGTTAGTGAAAGTGAAATGAAATTCGTCGAGCTGACCTGCGAGTCGAATCCACTCCAAAATTGAATGGGTTCTTCTTTGGCCAATGCTACACCTTTCCACCAAGTTTCAACCTCCTTGGTGGAGGTAATTAAACTGTAGCTACTGGCACGTTAACGGGAAACCCAGAATTTCAGAGCACCCTCACTGAAAAATCAAGCAACACCACAGCACCAGCAAAAGAAAGTCTCTGGCATCACCCCTGGTCCTGAACACCTCCCCATATCAGAAAACCGAAGGTTACGTTATAGTTTTACCTCTGGTTATTGCAAAGTGCTCAGATTGAAGACTCCTTTCAAAAACGCCTCACCATATCAACAATTATACACGGTTAAACCAATTTTAATCTGGAGTTACCCACCATGTGCAAGTTGTTCCTCGTGAAATTGTAATGGGTTCGAACAAGGGCATTAATAAAACGCGGGATTTACTTTGTAGCCTGAACCACTGTCAGAGCTGCTGCTGTAGGAAATTAATCAGCACCTTCTGATAAATCAAAATTGAAAAAAGCTGAGAACAGCTGGCATAGTGTAAAATGTAAAAGGAAGGGAAAAGGGGAAGGAAAAGGGAAAGGGAGTGAAGAAGGAAGGCAGGAAGGATATGGACAATATAATAAAGATGATAAAGAAAACTTGGAAACTTGCACATCCAGCTTGAGAGAAAGAGAGAGAGAAAGCCAGCATTTCCATATTGAATCATAATTGGCTTTTATAATGTAATAAACTGTAATACACAGTACTGTGCAAAAGTCTTTGGCCCCAAGTTTTTTTCCATACAAACTTTCTTATTGATTTCTGTTTTATGACTTCTACATTATTAAGTCAAAACATTACAAAAACATTTTAGAGTCCAAACATTCGTTCATTTTCCAGCACAAAATTAAATGTTAAAGAAAAAAAAAAGTTTGTATCTGAGCAGCATATTCCATAAGAGAGCACTTTTCAGATTAAAAAAGAAAGCATAATGAAGGCTGCTGGGTTTTGGTGCAAAATGAAGAAGAAGTGAGTGTGACGGTCAAAGTGTCCAGAAGAACTGTAGCTGGTTCTGTAAGATGCTCAGTAAAACCTACAGATCATTTCCACATAAAACTGCACTCACTGGACCTCAGACTACTATCTTTTTTAAAGCAAAAAGTCGTCTAACACCAAATATTGACTTTGTTTCATTTATTATGGCTTACTGATTACTGTTTATAGGATTTTTTTTTTATTGAAACCTTTCATTTCATTATTTTTCAGCCATTTTTTTGTCTACAGCATTTCTTTACATGTACTTAAGAGCTTTGCACACTACTGTGTGTGTGTGTAAAGCGGCTAGAGATAATGAGATGATATATATCAGGGTTCTAACTCAGCCTTTTCAGCGTATCAGGCCGATATGCAATGTCTCCTTACCGTTATGCCTGCAATATTACCGACACGCTTGCAAAAGTTGCCACTATGCTAATAAAAAGACTTGTCAATCTTCAAAATGTGGTCCTTTGTTTAATTTTCTCTTGTTATCCCCAAGCGGCAGTGACAGTGCGCTGCCATGCGAATGATCTCCATTTGGACATACTCCACTCCCCATCCACAGCTGCCCGAGTAGCTCCGTGTGGAGATCGTCACCGATCTCGCTAGTCTGCTTTACCTCCTTCCTTATGCTGTGTTCATGGTAAAGTGCCATCCATGTTAAGAGGCGCTTACGTGCCATACACGTAATACATTCCGGTCCCTGAGTTAGATCTGGACCATCATGTACTGTAATTGAATGGCTGAAGCTGAAAATAAAGCCGATGCTTGGTGAACATCAACTGGTTGTTTTATTCTTATTCCATAAACATGTCACTAATATAGTTGAATATTAATAAGTCTTCAATCAAAAACAATCACAGCAACTTTTGGAAAAAAAAATCATTAATATTATCAAAAAAAAGTGACTTTCAGGGAGGCCTGCAAGTACCAAGAAATGCACTAGAATGCATCTCTGAGCGTGTAGAACCCGTGAGTTTTCAGGGGCCTAAGGCAGAACTGGCGGCATGGTGGTGTAGTGGTTAGCACTGTCACCTTACAGCAAGAAGGTTCTGTGTTTGAGCCCAGTGGCCGATGGGGGCCTTTCTAAGTGGAGTTTGCATGTTCTCCCGTGTCTGCGTGGGTTTCCTCCGGGTGCTCCAGTTTCCTCCACAGTCCAAAGACACATCGATTAGGTTGACTGGCTACTCTAAATTGCCCATAGGTGTGTATGTGTACTTGCCATCAGATGGAGGTTTGGGTCCCTCTGGTGTGCTCTAATCACCCAAGAGAATTCAGGGAAGCTAGTTGATATTTGAACAACATGAGAGAGGTGTGGAGTGGAATGAAGACCATCACTGGTTACAAGCCAACCAACAGTGAAGGAGTGGATGGCAATGCGGAAAGGGCAAATGAGCTGAACCTCTATTTCAACAGATTCGATGGCGTGACCCCAACCCACCGCCACCACTCTTCTGCGGGATGGCTAAAACCACACACTTCACACTCTCTCCCCTCCCCCGCCTCTTCTTGCCCAACCTCATCCCCATTTCAGGACCTCGCTCACACCTCCTCAACAGACCCCCTGGCTGAGCACCCCCCTCCCCCCGAGAAACACCTTCATCCCTCCCCCACCCGTCACCTCCACACCGATCATCAGCAAGGAGCAAGTGAGAAGACAGCTGAAGAGACTCCATGCAGGAAAATCAGCAGGCCCGGATGGTATTAGCCCCAGGGCCCTGAAGACCTGTGCCCTCCAGCTAAGTGGAGTACTTCAGCATGTCTTCAACATGAGCCTGGGTCTTCAGAGGGTCCCCGTGCTGTGGAAGACGTCATGCCTCGTCCCTGTACCGAAGAAGCCGCGTTGACAAGCCCTGTACCGAACAGGCCAATGGCGTTGACATCACACATCATGAAGACCCTTGAGAGACTCATCCTGGAGCAGATCCGGCCTATAGTCCAACCACTTCTTGACCCCCTTCAGTTCGCCTACCAGCCCCATCTTAGACTAGAGAATGCAATCATCTACCTGCTCAACAAAGTCTACAGCCACCTGGACAAGTCAGCCAGCACTGTGAGGATCATGTTTTTTTTATTTCTCCAGTGCTTTTGACACCATCCGGCCGGCTCTGCTGGGTAAGAAGTTGACAGCGATGCAGGTGGATGCCCCACTGGTGTCATGGATTGTGGATTATTTGACTGGCAGACCACAGTACGAGCGCTTGCAGTGCTGTGTGTCGGACAGAGTGATCAGCAACACCGGGGCTCCGCAAGGGACTGTCCTTTCTCCTTCACTCTCTATACCACTGATTTCAACTACTGCAGGGAGACGTGCCACCTCCAGAAATTTTCTGATGACTCTGCAGTGGTTGGACATATTACTAGTGGTGATGAGAGCGAGTACAGGACGGTGGTGGACAACTTTTTCATGTGGAGCAGGAAGAACCACCTACAGTTCAACGTGATGAAGACGAAAGAATTGGTGGTCGATCTGAAGAGAATCAGGGCTCCGGTGAACCCTGTTAACATCCAAGGGGTCAGTGTGGACATGGTGGAGGAATATAAGTATAATAAACTGGACTGGTCCAAAAACGTGGACACTGTATACAAAAAGGGCCAGAGCCATCTCCATTTTCTGAGACGGCTGCGGTCCTTCAACATCTGCCAAATGATGCTGCGGATGTTCTACGAGTCTGTGGTGGCCAGTGCCATCCTGTACGTTGTCGTCTGCTGGGGCAGCGGCTTGAAGGTGAAGGACACTAACAGACTCAATAAGATCATCAGGAAGGCCAGCCATGTTGTAGGCGTGGAACTGGACTCTGACAGTGGCGTTGGAGAAGAGGACACTGTCCAAAATAAAAACAAACAATCTCAGACTGTCCTTCCCACCCTCTACACGAGGAGCTGATGAGCCACAGGAGCACGTTCAGTAAACGGCTGAATCTTCCACACTACACAACTGAGAGACCCAGGAAATCATTCCTACCTGTTGCAGCCAAGCTGTACAATGCCACTGTATAACTGTGGTACACTGTCTTACCATGTATCCTTAACTCAGGTGCAATCTATGTATATAAAATCACTTCATTTTGCTTTTACTTAAATTATTGAATGTATTTAAATTTATTTCATTTTTATTTATTCTTTTTTCAGACGATTTTATCTTCTATTTTTAGACATGTTTACTACTTCTTTGATTCAGGAGCTTGGTAGCAAATTTTAATTTCCCTCCGGGGATTAATAAAGTAATTCTGATAGCTTCCTGGATCGCTGACCCTCAAGTATGAGGACGGCAACAGACAGGCAGGCAGAACCCTGATTTTTATTTACACACACAGTGCCTTGCAAAAGTATTCATCCCCCTTGGTGTTTGTCCTGTTTTGTTGCATTACAAGCTGGAATTGAAATGGATTTTTGGAGGTTTAGCACCATTTGATTTACACAACATGCCTACAACTGTAAAGGTGAACTTTTTTTTTTTATTATTGTGACACAAACAATAATTAAGATGAAAAAACAGAAATCTGGAGTGTGCATAGGTATTCACCCCCCAAGTCAATACTTTGTAGAACCACCTTTTGCTGCAATTATAGCTGCAAGTCTCTTGGGGTATGTCTCTATTAGCTTAACACATCTAGCCACTGGGATTTTTGCCTTCCCTCAAGGCAAAACTGCTCCAACTCCTTCAAGTGAGATGGGTTGCATTGGTGTACAGCAATCTTCAAGTTATGCCACAGATTCTCAATTGGATTGAGGTCTGGGCTTTGATTAGGCCATTCCAAGACATTTAAATGTTTCCCTTTAAACCACTCCAGTGTAGCTTTAGCAGTATGTTTAGGGTCATTGTCCTGCTGGAACGTGAACCTTCGTCCCAGTCTCAAATCTCTGGCTGACTCAAACAGGTTTTGCTCCAGAATTGCCCTGTATTTAGTGCCATCCATCTTTCCTTCAGTCCTGACCAGATTTCCTGTCCCTGCAGATGAAAAATATCCCCACAGCATGATGCTGCCACCACCATGATTCACTGTAGAAATGGTGTTCTCAGGGTGTTGGGTTTGCATCACACATGGCATTTCCCATGATGGCCAAAAACTTAAATTTTAGTCTCATTTGGCCAGAGAATCTTCTTCCATGTGTTTGGGGAGTCTGCCACATGCTGTTGGGCAAACTCCAAACGTGATTTTTTAAAGCAATTTTTTAAAGACTTTTTTTCTGGCCACTCTTCCATAAAGCCCCGCCCACTCTGTGGAGTGTACGGCTTAAAATGGTCCTATGGACAGATACTCCCATTTCCACTGTGGATCTTTGCAGCTCCTTCAGTGTTCTCTATGGTGTCTTTGTTGCAGCTCTGATTAATGCCCTCCTTGCCTGGTCTGTGAGTTTTGGTGGGCAGGGCCTTCTCTTGTCAGGTTTGTAGTGGTGCCATATTCTTTCCATTTTGCTATAATGGATTTAATGGAGCTCTGTGGGATATTTTTTATAACCCAACCCTGATCTATACTTCTCCACAACTTTGTCTCTGACCTGTTTGGAGGCTCCTTGGTTTTCATGTTGCTTGCTTAGTAGTGTTGCAGAGTCAGGGTCCTTCCAGAACAGGTTGATTTCTACAGACATCATGTGACAGATCATGTGACACTTTGATTGCACACAGGTGGATCTTAATCAACTAATTATGTGACTTATGAAGTGAATTGGTTGGACCAGCTCTTATTTAGGGGTTTCATATGAAAGGGGGTGAATACTTATGCACACTCCAGGTTTCTGTTTTTTCATCTTAATTATTGTTTGTGTCACAATAAAACAACAATGTGCACCTTTAAAGTGGTCGGCATGTTGTGTAAATCAAATGGTGCTAACCCTCCAAAAATCCATTTTAATTCCAGCTTATAATGCGACAAAACAGAACAAACACCAAGGGGGATTTTTTTTTTACACACACACACACACAAATAAATGCAGCATTTTTTGCAGTTATTCAATTGCAGTTATCATTTTTCCAAACAAAGTGTCCTGAAAGCATTCAATCATACAAGAACAATTAAGGTGACTCTAATCTTGTGAATTTTAATTGCAGACTGCTTGGGCTTTGACATATAACAATAAGAGACCTGCAGTAAAAGCTCATCAGCTTTCTTATGTAGGACTGTTTAGTTTAATTAATAGGATAAAATAGTCATGATAATTTTTGTTTTTTGTGTGAAATTGTGAGTGGAATGTTTATCCGCTCCACCCATTTACAAACAATTTCTTTACATCTTTTACTTGAAAAGATTGACTTAATTGTTAAAAATGAGTCTTCAGCGCATGTTACGAGACCATAACTGTTTGCGGGAAATGAACCGCGAGGGTAATGTCTTCTCCCTATGCAACATAATTAGCCTCCATAAGAGCGAACTAAGGAAACTCGGCCTATCATGCCCAAAGTAATGAGGGCAATGATGTCACATATACCTCTCGACTCCATCTCACTCCTGACGCCAGCAGATCTGCTCATGAACACGCAATTCTCAGGATGACGTATCAACAGGAGGCACAAAAATCCACTAATTCAGAAGAGCAGGCACACCAGGGAGCATTAAAACAGCTCACTGTCCGACTGAATGGCCCACCACCGACATGTCGTCTTTTACCACTGGCAGGCTTTTGAATGATTGTATCATTAAAGCTTCTTAAAAATAAGAGTAAAGCATCATTACTGTCATTATGGGATGGTGGGGCTCCACAGAGCAGCGATTTGAAGCCTGTAGTGTGCTTCACACTGACTCCGTGACTCATGAAACACCCCACAGGACTGGCATGAACAGTGGCGCATGACTCAGCCCTCGACAGAAAATCAAGAGGAAATGAAAAGTAAGGGGGGGGAGAGGTGCTGGCTGAGGGCATTAAAGGCGTGTGTGTGTATAGAAGAAAAAAATAGTAAGTGCAGTTTAGGAGACAGTACAGAGAGATAGAAAGGCTTTGTCATAATGAAGCAGAAATAACAGCTGAAAGCATTTCAATTAAAAATAAATGAAAAAAAGGAGACAAAAATCACAAGATGCAGAAATGTGTACAACCCCGACTCCAAAAAAGTTGAGACAAAGTACAAATTGTAAATAAAAACGGAATGCAATAATTTACAAATCTCAAAAACTGATAGTGTTCACAATAGAACATAGACAACATATCAAATGTCGAAAGTGAGACATTTTGAAATTTCATGCCAAATATTGGCTCATTTGAAATTTCATGACAGCAACACATCTAAAAAAAGTTGGGACAGGGGCAATAAGAGGCTGGAAAAGTTAAAGGTACAAAAAAGGAACAGCTGGAGGACCAAATTGCAACTCATTAGGTCAATTGGCAATAGGTCATTAACATGACTGGGTATAAAAAGAGCATCTTGGAGTGGCAGCGGCTCTCAGAAGTAAAGATGGGAAGAGGATCACCAATCCCCCTAATTCTGCACCGACAAATAGTGGAGCAATATCAGAAAGGAGTTCGACAGTGTAAAATTGCAAAGAGTTTGAACAGATCATCATCTACAGTGCATAATATCATCAAAAGATTCAGAGAATCTGGAAGAATCTCTGTGCGTAAGGGTCAAGGCCGGAAAACCATACTGGGTGCCCGTGATCTTCGGGCCCTTAGACGGCACTGCATCACATACAGGCATGCTTCTGTATTGGAAATCACATAATGGGTTCAGGAATATTTCCAGAGAACATTATCTGTGAACACAATTCACCGTGCCATCCGCCGTTGCCAGCTAAAACTCTATAGTTCAAAGAAGAAGCCGTATCTAAACATGATCCAGAAGCGCAGACGTCTTCTCTGGGCCAAGGCTCATTTAAAATGGACTGTGGCAAAGTGGAAAACTGTTCTGTGGTCAGACGAATCAAAATTTGAAGTTCTTTATGGAAATCAGGGACGCCGTGTCATTCGGACTAAAGAGGAGAAGGACGACCCAAGTTGTCATCAGCGCTCAGTTCAGAAGCCTGCATCTCTGATGGTATGGGGTTGCATTAGTGCGTGTGGCATGGGCAGCTTACACATCTGGAAAGACACCATCAATGCTGAAAGGTATATCCAGGTTCTAGAGCAACATATGCTCCCATCCAGACGACGTCTCTTTCAGGGAAGACCTTGCATTTTCCAACATGACAATGCCAAACCACATACTGCATCAATTACAGCATCATGGCTGCATAGAAGAAGGGTCCGGGTACTGAACTGGCCAGCCTGCAGTCCAGATCTTTCACCCATAGAAAACATTTGGCGCATCATAAAACGGAAGATACGACAAAAAAGACCTAAGACAGTTGAGCAACTAGAATCCTACATTAGACAAGAATGGGTTAACATTCCTATCCCTAAACTTGAGCAGCTTGTCTCCTCAGTCCCCAGACGTTTACAGACTGTTGTAAAGAGAAAAGGGGATGTCTCACAGTGGTAAACATGGCCTTGTCCCAACTTTTTTGAGATGTGTTATGAAATTTAAAATCACCTAATTTTTCTCTTTAAATGATACATTTTCTCAGTTTAAACATTTGATATGTCATCTATGTTCTATTCTGAATAAAATATGGAATTCTGAAACTTCCACATCACTGCATTCTGTTTTTATTTACAATTTGTACTTTGTCCCAACTTTTTTGGAATCGGGGTTGTAAAATGTGATGCAAAACTTCACATATACACTGTGAATGTACTGTAAAGAAAATATTTTTCAGTCTTAAAATCTTCAACAGGGCTTTCCCCAAAGTGCGGATATGCGGCGCTCTGTCACGCCATGTGACGTCAGCGCCACACTGTCACTTACACACAAAATTTTTTTTTTGAAAAAATCAATACGAGCGAGCGATGTAGTGAACAGCTGGTCGGGGTAAGTCGTGATAAAGTGCACTTATGCACATGAACCACTTATATTCTTGCTTTCTGACTGTTTACATAAAATGTATGTGTTTTTTGTGGCTACTGTCTCATAGAGGCGGAGCCACTATGTCATCATGTTGTAAGAATGAGTGCAACAATAGCGCACTGCACATGCGCATACAGTACGCATAAAGCCCGGCGTACACAAGCGATTTTCCATCACTTGGTCGTCCAACTTTTTGACGCAAGCGAAAAATCGCTTCGTGTGCGGATATTTGTGACGGCGATTTTTTGTTGCTTGTGACAGATCGCAGGTATCAAACATGCTTGATATTCTGTGACAAAAAAAAAAAAATATCACCAGTTGCTGACTTGTTGCAGAGATATCACCATGTCTGCGTGTCTTTGCGGTAACGAAGCGATCACCTCCAAAGGCTAAGTCAATCCCCGCCCGTGAAGTAGTCACGTGATTTTCACGTGACTTGCATCCCCCTCCCCAAATCGCCCACTGGTTGCAGATAACGTGCACATGCAGCTACCCGAGAGGGGAAACTTGCATCCAAAAATTGCAATACGCTTACGATGAGAAGTCTCCCGTGTGCTCACGCGTTACAATCAACAGAATGGCGAATCGTGATCTCACAATACGAACAGTTGATCTCACGTTATCAAAGGTACACAAGAACGAGTGGCGAAGCCATGATGTCATCGTGTTGTAAGAGTGTAACAACAGCGAAACTTCGTAACCAATCAGCATTCATCCTGATCAAGTTCGATTACCCGTTCTACTTCTTGATAAACGTCAGAACCAATCAGAACCAGAAACGAAATAAGAGAAACCTCGTTATAACTTCATAGTATCGGAAGATAACCGGCAGATAAAAAGATAAACGAAATTCACCTCGTGGTTCGCCGAGGCTGCTGATTCGATATCAAGTACGTGGTGTTTATTTAAAGAAAATTGACCTTTTGATTATCACAGCTTTTGTTTGGTCCTTCTGAAAGGTCAAATGAAAGGTTTTGTAAGTTTTTTTTTTTTCGCTTTTGGCAGATATATATTGAGAAGCCGATATCAAACTTCTGCTATTCGCTTTCATTTTTAAATTAATTAATTTATTTTTTATTTTAGAGTCTTTACACTCCACTTGTGAAACAAAATGTGCTCATTAGTACTAAATAACGCTTCCAAGACAATTCATGAACAAGTGCTTTCTTTCTTACTATTTTGAAAACAGATCGAGTTCACAGCACTGGATTTTGAACAAAACACAGGAAACTAAATTGTTAACCAAAATACTCCAAACCCTGATGCTGCTCACAGCTTGGTGATGCTTGGAAGAGATGAGGCGAGTAGAATTGATAACATGTATATCTGCTATATTCACTGTCTGGACATGGGATCAGAAAAATATTTTATTTATAAGCAGAAGCCACATGTACACATAGGGGACCTTTTTTTTTAATCAAATCAATCTGCTTTTAATGGTCCAGAGGGAAGAAAAGATGATGTGTTAAGACTCAGGCGTGTGTGTGTGTTTATATACTACCGAGGACCAAATGTCCCCAAAAAGGATAGTCAAGTCTGACAAGTTCGACCTTGTCGGGACATTTGGATGGTCCTCACAAGGAAATTGCTGATGTGTTTTTTTTAAACAAAAATTTTAAAAATAAAAAAATGCCAAAAAGTTGCCTTTTCATTACTGAGGTTAAGGTTAGGGTTTAGGTGCAGGGACAGCATTAATTAACTGCAATAATAATAATGATAATAGTCAATGGAAGGTCCTCGTAAGGACAGTGAGACAAATGTGTGTGTGTAGGCTGCACACTGGAGTGAGAGAGTTTGTTTTATTCTGAGAAATGTGAGAGTGATGTAAAAGTGTTTATGAACAGTTTTTGCTCCTGAGGGTTCTGTATATTTATCAGTGAGTTTTTGCATTTTACTGGAAAACATCTTTGAGGCGGCACGGTGGTGTAGTGGTTAGTGCTGTTGCCTCGCAGCAAGAAGGTCCGGGTTCGAGCCCCGTGGCCGGCGAGGGCCTTTCTGTGCGGAATTTGCGTGTTCTCCCCGTGTCCGCGTGGGTTTCCTCCGGGTGCTCCGGTTTCCCCCACAGTCCAAAGACATGCAGGTTAGGTTAACTGGTGACTCTAAATTGAGCGTAGGTGTGAATGTGAGTGTGAATGGTTGTCTGTGTCTATGTGTCAGCCCTGTGATGACCTGGCGACTTGTCCAGGGTGTACCCCGCCTTTCACCCGTAGTCAGCTGGGATAGGCTCCAGCTTGCCTGCGACCCTGTAGAACAGGATAAAGCAGCTACAGATAATGAGATGAGATGAACATCTTTATGAGCTGTGTGCCTTAACACATGGATTTATTTGGGTTTTGTATTTTTATTTTCTTTATTTAAAGACAGCTGCTACTGTTGTCCCAAGTTTGCATCACCGAGTGTCAGTGTTGTAGTCGAGTCACTAAACCTCAAGTCTGAGTCCAGTCTCGAGTCCCCAGTGTTCAAGTCCAAGTCAAGTCCAAGTCATTAAAAAAAAAAAAAATCTGAGTCAAGTCCACTCTTGATCTGAGTCGAGTCTGAGTCCAACACTCCACCCGCACCGTTTGACGGTGGCTGTTTCAGCGCCATTAACATTAGTTTGTTCCTGAACATGGCGTATGAACAGGTGAATGCGCTTCTCTTTATCAGGGAGTGTGAAGTATTCTGTCAGAGATGGTTGGGACATGGATGTAAGTGCAGAAAGTGTGTTTATTAATACAAGTGAAGACGGTAAACAATCTGGAACGGCAGGTAAAATCGTAAAACGGTGAAACAGGTGATGGGTCGAGCGAGACACAAACAGGCTATCGTAGACTCGGCAGAATCAAAGACGAGAAAGAGGAAATCAGGGATCAGGAAACCAGACAAGGAAATAAGGCTGGGTAACATGGCAGCAACGCAACTCAATACTTCGCAAAGTAAGTGTGTTTTCACAGTTTTTATATCAGTGCACTGATTGTGTCTTAATCCTGTGCAGGTGTGAGTCGTTTATGGCGCGTGCGAGAGTCCGCTTGGTGTGCGCGCTGTCCGGAGCGCGCCCGAGAGTTTATCTGATGCACGCGCCAAGGCACACAGGTGTGACACTCTTACACGGAATTAGTACAAAAGTTAATGTAGATATAAATATCTTACGCCAAATTATTATGGCACGTTACAAAAAATAAAGGAAAAAATCCGAGTCCTCGTCTCCAATTTACGAGTCCGAATGCAGTTAATGCACGAGTCCGAGTCACCAGTGCTCAAGTACAAGTCGAGTTATGAGTCCTTAAAATTAGGGCACGAGTTGGACTCGAGTACTACAAGCCTGGAGTGTGTTTAATTTATTTTTTGAGGCTGGAAGTTAAGTCCAGATCTTGAGGAAAATCCTGCATTGTTTTGTTACACTGAATTGTTTTTTTTTTTTAAATGCAGTGGGGGAATAAAACATCCACAAAAATAATTTTTGCTGTGGCTAGCCTCATCCTTCCTGACCTGATCACATACATTTGCATAAAGCAAGCAGATTTGTCCACTTGCAGTCGCACTCGCCAAAACTTGAAAAATATCCCTTTAAGGTACATTTAGAACAGATTAAAAAAAAAAAAGTGTGATTAACTGCAAGTTAACTACGGACAATAGTGTGATTAATCACTATCAAATATTTTAATTGATCGAGAGCCCAAGTTTTAACCGATAACCCACTAATGATTGCTTTCTTCTCAACCACATGGAATACATCATTACAACATTTACAGTGTATGTTGGAAAAAGTATGTGAACCCCAAGGCTAACGACTTCAACAAAAAACAATTAATTAGGTCAGGCTTTAACAAATGTCGAGTCCAGTCAAGGAAACGAGTTTGGAGATGTGGGTTCGAGCTACTCTGAAACACTGAGTTTGCTATTCACAAGAAGCATCTGCTGCCTCACAGAAGAGAGATCTCAGAAGAGCTAAGATCAAGCACTTCATCCTCCTCGAGAGAGCAGGGGAGTAGAAGGCGGCGCCGCAAAGCACCAGTCGAGTTAGTTGAGCTTCGGCATAACTATTCTGTTCATGCTCTTCTCTTTTTCTCTCTGCATAGGCGAGACTGCTGACGACGAAGACAAGGAGAACCTCAGCACCCGAGCACCACGCCGAGCACTGCACAGAGCACCCTGAGAATCCATGCCTGCTTCAGATTGGCACCGAAAGGCCACCGAGGTTCATCCAGCGCTCTCCACGGTCCTCTGTGACCCTCCGCCTGACCAACTCCACCTTCTGTACTCCTTCCACCTACGCTACCCTTCTCCCTCACCTGGTTTCTAAATAAAAGAGCATTTCTTTTTTCACCTTATCCTCTGGGTCAGTGTCTGTGTTCTGTCTCACTGAGCGGTCTCGTTACAGCGCTCATCACACCACCCTATCTGTGATTATTTTCCCATAATCGCATGCCCTGGCATCAAAAGCATCAGGTGCTAATTTTGACCTCAAACATTTCTTGTTAAGGTTTTTAAGGAAAATCCGACAGGTTCCATGTCTATGTTCCAGGTCAGAATTGGCGGTCAGGTGGAATTTTTCAACCCAGTTCATAATTTGCTAGTTGTATTAGGGAGACTTGCTCTCTCTCGGGTTAGGTTTAGAGTTAGGATTTGGGAACAGTTTGTATTTTAACAGTATATACGGTATAGAACCCCAAGATGAAGCTCGGTACTGAATATCAAGCAGTTGTGATTTGTAGTTGCTGAGAAAAATGTTCCGAAAATTTTGGAAATCCACGCTATACGTTTCGTCAATACGTTAAGCTGGTAAACAGGAAGTTGATGTGTGACAGATCTGAAAGTGATAGACACAGTATAGAAACCCAAGATGAAGTTTGGTACCAAGTGGCCATGATTTGTGGTTGCTGAGAAAAAGGGTGTTTTGGACGGACGGAAATACGGACGGACAGACAGAGATAAACCGGTATATATCCTCCCTCCTTCGGAGCAGGGGTATAATAAGACTGGACTCGTTAATAAATTCTAAATATACATCATTCCTTCCATTGCAATCGTCACTGCTCTAGTGGTTAAGGTGTTGTGTTAAGAATCGGAAGGTTCTGAGTTTGAATCCTGGTTGCGTATGAAAAACGATAAAATGCTAATCAGGAAGACAGACAGGCAAGAGGAAATACTAGGTCAGTGTAGATGGAGAGGAAGTGGATGGAAGAAAGAAAGAGAGACAAAAGAATTGACGGAAAATCCCTTTCAAGAATCTTAGATAATCCAAAATTTTACAGAGCTTGGAAATTATGAATCTGGTTGAAATTTTAAACCTAGGTCAAAAACAAACACCTAGGTTGAATTTTTTTTCACCTTTAACATCTACCACTGAGGCACATCACCATTCTACAGAATGTATCTGAGGAGTTTCCACTAGAGGTCTGCGCGGGTCGGATTTTTCAGTCCCGCTCCCGCCCGCGCCCGCATTGTGCAGTCCCACTCCCGCCCGCGCCCGCAAAGAATTATGATTTTCAGTCCCGCTCCCGCCCGCGCCCACAAAAAAATTAAGATTTTCAGTCCCGCTCCCGCCTGCCATATTTTGTCCCGCTCCCGCCCGCAAATCCCGCATGATGCAGACGTTCGCATTATTTCTCAGGAAAGTTCTTGTCTTGGCACAGCGTGATGGTGCCCCGCCCCCTACTTTGAGTGGATTTCAGCATAAATATTTACAGCTCATGTTATTATTTACCTTGTTTTGGAATTCAGCATGTACTCTCTCGAATAACAATAATAATAATTAGTGATGTCAAACAATTAAAATATTTAATCGTGAATCACACATTTTTATCAGATGAGAAGCCATTGCAATTCTCTGATCAGCATAAAAAAGTGAATGCGCTTGCTTTGTAGCAATGGCGTTTTTTTTTTTTTAAATTGCAAAGCAGAGTTAGTAAGAGAAGTGAATTGATTTACTGCTTGAGTTAGTCTACAACTTTAGTCAGAGAGACAGGTTACACAGTGACGGTAGGCTTGATTCAATGCTATCCCAGAAATCCTTCCTGTAATATGCAAATTTGGCCGCCTCTGATTGGACAGCCAAATTTGCATATTACAGGAAGGATTTCTGGGATAGCATTGAATCAAGCCTACCGTCACTGTGTAACATGTCTCTCTGACTAAAGTTGTAGACTAACGCAAGCCGTAAATCACTTTACTCACGGTTCTCTTGCTAGCTGGGTGTGAACTGCGAGTTATTAGTGTGATCAATGGCAAATTTAAGATGCCCTTCCGACTCTCTCTGCAAATTTAGGCATCTTAAAATGTTTTTATTAATGCCAAATAAAATATCCAGCACAAGTTATCTATGATAGACATAAATTAATAACTTATGCATTTTATTTCAAACACATTTTTAGTTAGCGGGACTGCAGCTTATCACCGTTCCCGCCCGCGCGCGCATATGTGCGCTTCCGGTCCCGCCCGCGCCCGCAATGAGCTTTCAAAATTTGTCCCACGCCGCACTGCTTTGCGGCGGGTCCCGCGAGTCCCGCGGGACTCCCACGGGAGTGCAGGGCTCTAGTTTCCACTTCTCCCAGATCATCATCTTGAGGCAGCTTGAGGCAGAGTGAAGGTATTTGTTTCAATATACTGTACGTATCAGCTGTGTCAAAAAGAAAGACAATATTAAACCAAAGGAGGGAAAAATAGAAGAAACATATCTTATAATAATAATAATAATAATGCCTTTCTTAAAGCAGTGCTCTTTTATAAACACCATACACAGAAACACAGAGTCATAGATCAGGGATGCGCTGCAGGAAAATCCAATACAAGAGTGCTGCGGAGAGGTTAGGAAAACAAATCAACAACTCTGTACTCATCTTCCAAGTGTGCAACACACACACACGAAAATTAATGCTATATCTTACACCGCTGTGGGGAGATCCTGTGATAAATAAGGATGCACAGAGAAGGTGTAATGATTTCTATTAATCAGGATTAAAATTATATTGGCAGAGAGCAGAGTACACAGAATTGTTTTAGCACAAAGCAAGTGTGTTTATACACACACACACACACACACACACACACACATACATATATATATATATATATATATATATATATATCACACACGTGTGTATACGTACCAGTTAAGACATTACTAATCAGGCTACTATAGTAATAATAATAATAATAATACCCCAAAATTTGTAAAGCAGTGTTGTTGAATTCTTGAATCTGACTGGTCAGAATGTGTGGGTTCAATGTTTAAAACAGAAGCTTGTTCTAATGTTTCTATACACTGCAAAAAAATTATACCTTGTTAAGAGAAATTATTCGATCCACATTCCCTAGATATGATCAATCACGCATTCTGATTGGCTAGTCTACTACTAGGATATCAGCTCCTACACCGTGAGTAGAGAAAAACAAAATGGCGGAGTGTGTTGCTGAACCAACCGAGGACGAAATAAAAACTCTACTTGAAACAAAACCCCAAAAAATACAAGTGTGCTCTGAGAGCACAATATCCCTCGCTGGCAACTGTGCCATAACTCTGGTAAAATGTGACTGAATTGGACAAAATTGCAGTATGTGTATTACCAACATATAACAAAGAATCCGGGGTGGCACGGTGGTGTAGTGGTTAGCGCTGTCGCCTCACAGCAAGAAGGTCCGGGTTCAAGCCCCGTGGCCGGCGAGGGCCTTTCTGTGTGGAGTTTGCATGTTCTCCCCGTGTCCGCGTGGGTTTCCTCTGGGTGCTCCGGTTTCCCCCACAGTCCAAAGACATGCAGGTTAGGTTAACTGGTGACTCTAAATTGACCGTAGGTGTGAATGTGAGTGTGAATGGTTGTCTGTGTCTATGTGTCAGCCCTGTGATGACCTGGCGACTTGTCCAGGGTGTACCCCGCCTTTCGTCCGTAGTCAGCTGGGATAGGCTCCAGCTCGCCTGCGACCCTGTAGAACAGGATAAAGCAGCTAGAGATAATGAGATGAGATGAGATGAACAAAGAATCCTGTCAAGTTTCGTGAAATTCCTCCAACAATTGTGAGAGGAGTTGATTTCAGAAGGTGATCACCCTTCCTGGGACGGGCAGATGGACATCGTCGCGACATAATCCCCCTTCGGGTCTCTCGGCCAGCAGGGGATAAAAAGCAAAAAAATATGGAATAAAAGTATTTGATGGTAAGAATGTATCTTTTTTTTCTCTAGAATTATTATTATTATTATTACTATTATTATTGCATTTTCACAAATTGTTCCTGTCATTTCTCTGGTTTGTTTTCATTCTAAGCGGAAATTATTTTGTTGGACGTTTTGTACAAAGTTTTTATTGACTGAATTTCATCTCATCTCATTATCTGTAGCCGCTTTATCCTTCTACAGGGTCGCAGGCAAGCTGGAGCCTATCCCAGCTGACTACGGGCGAAAGGCGGGGTACACCCTGGACAAGTCGCCAGGTCATCACAGGGCCGACACATAGGCCAAGTTTACATTAGACCATATCTGTCTCGTTTTCTTCGTGGATGCACTGTCCGTTTACATTAAACCACCTGGAAACGCCGGGAAACGGGAATCCGCCAGCGTCCACGTATTCAATCCAGATCGTGTCAGCTCCGGTGCTGTGTAAACATTGAGATACGCGGATACGCTGTGCTGAGCTCTAGCTGGCGTCGTCATTGGACAACGTCACTGTGACATCCACCTTCCTGATTCGCTGGCGTTGGTCATGTGACGCGACTGCTGAAAAACGGCGCGGACTTCCGCCTTGTATCACCTTTCATTAAAGAGTATAAAAGTATGAAAATACTGCAAATACTGATGCAAATACTGCCCATTGTGTAGTTATGATTGTCTTTAGGCTTGCCATCCTTCCACTTGCAAGTGGTGAGTGATGTGCGCTGGGATCACACACACAGCGGCTCAGTCCCGAAAACACTGCTAGTGTGCTTCACTCGCGCGCTGTGTGAGCTGCGCAAGGCCGGAGTGCGCACCCTCCAGAGGGCACTCGCTGTTCAGGGCGGAGTGATTTGGAGCGCAGGATGCCTGCGGAGCCAAGCGTATCCGTGTATTGGCGTTGCTGTGTGCACGCGAATCGTTTTAAAAACGTTAATCTGATGATCCGCTGATACGGTCTAATGTAAACCCCACCTTAGACACAGACAACCATTCAGACTCACATTCACACCTACGGTCAATTTAGAGTCACCAGTTAACCTAACCTGCATGTCTTTGGACTGTGGGGGAAACCGGAGCACCCAGAGGAAACCCACACGGACACGGGGAGAACATGCAAACTCCGCACAGAAAGGCCCTCGCCGGCCACGGGGCTCGAACCCGGACCTTCTTGCTGTGAGGCGACAGCGCTAACCACTACACCACCGTGCCGCCCCGATTGAATTTGCAAAAAATAAAAATAAAAATACTCTGCTTTATCAAAACCCAGTGAATATGGATAGAATAAAACAGTTATTGTACTCAATCTCATCGTACATGGCTTATAGACAACTCGGTGCTACACACCTCGTCGCCCATCAGCTCATGTACGACTCAATTTTGTGGAATAACTGTTAAATAGATTACTTTTAGATGCTTTTACTCATTTCAAACCTTAAATTTCCTTTATCCATTGTCAAATAATTTTGCTTCTTTCTGGAATTAAATGTTTAAAATTAGCAAAATTATCTGCCAATAGAATAAGCAAATTTAAAGCTTGAAATGATTAAAAGTGTCTAAAAATAAACTAAATCTTATATTCGAGTCGTAATAATCTTCTAATACGAAATATAAGACAAATTCACCCATATTAAATATATTTTCTCTTAACAAGATATCTTTTTTTGCAGGGTAGTAAAAACAGACTTTAAAGCTAGACGGCCTTTCGATCTCATAAAATCGGTGAAATTTAGTTCCCTCTGAAATGTGGTGATTGTGATATATGTTTATTTCTGTAATATCTCACAAAATATCAGGCCATTCTGTGGCTGGGAAGTTAATTAATTTGAAGGGATTAAAGCAAATAATGTGCATGAAATCGCTCGCTTGGCGCAGTCGAGCAGACAGAGGAAGTCCGTGTGCGCATGCGCAGGTTTACCACCTTCTTCTTCTTTTGGGTTTTACGGCAGCTGGCATCCACAGTGTTGCATTACTGCCATCTACAGGTTTCCCTTTGAGCGTGCACTGACAGTTCCATCATTCTGTCGCTAAACGAACAGCTGATCACACCGAGGTGCTCGCTGAGCGCCCATATTTATTAGTTTGGTCCTGCGTTTCCTTTCCTTCGTATATAACATAACGTCTTTTCTTCTCGCTTTCTTTCCGTTACTGTAGTCGGTCTTTCACGTTTCATTCGCACACTCACGTCCTTCATTTTTCTTTCCTGTTTCAAATTTGTATCCCACAATGCCTTGCGTGAACGGGGAAAGCCCACCATGTGATGCATGACGTACTGTAGTATCTTGAATTGGGTCATGGTGAAGCAGGAAAAAATAGCGGAGAATTTAGGGCCATGTGGCTTTAAATTCATTAATTGTTCTATTTAAAAAAAAAACGAATAAAATTGGAAGTCTGTGATTCAAATTCAGTAGCTTTTGGTCACTAAACAAAAATAACTGAGTGTTGGGGAAAATTCTTTTTATGAAAAATCTGAAAGGCAGTCTAGCTTTAATGCCAGACACACTACATTCTACATACTACAATGAATGTCTTCGTCTTCAGTCCAGTCAATGAAAACGGAGAGTTATTATTTGAAATCTCAGTAAGGAACATTTATAGACACACCTCAGGTACATAAGAGATCACAGACATTGGAAACACACCACTGTGCGATCGAACCGAGCTCGTACCATCGCATTTTTCATATAGCTTACTATTAGCTTTTCAATTACCTTTTACCAACAGCCTTTTTAAAGGCTATATCCTTGCAGGTATAGCTAGCCTTCCAGCACTGCTATTGTGGTAATGATTTAAACAAACAGTCTTTTTAAAGACTAATTCAGCCCTCTGTTCTCACTTTAAAACTTCATTTAAATCCGATCTTACCATCTCTCTTTCTGACTTATCAACTTACTTTCTCCTTTGCCTACTTGTCAACCTACTCTTTCTCCTTTCTTTAATGTTTCTCCTACTTTTTTCCTCCAGCTTTTTTCTTCACTTAAAAACTGTAAGGTCCAACACCATATCACAGTTAATTATATTTTAACTTAATTCCATTAAGCAGGGTTTGAAGATTGATCGTTTTAGCCGAGCCAAGTCTGGTGCGTGGTGGTAAGGTGCTAGTATTCTTAGCTGAGCAAGTCCCTTTGCTACGTTCACACTTGCAGCATAACGATCTTTTATTGGGTTAATAAACAATATGGACAAACTTCTAATTCATGAAAAAAAGTGCTGGTCCCACTGATGCACCAGTTCCCAAAAAAACGAAACTCCGCAAATATGACGAAAGTTATTTACAATACGGTTTTTCTGTTACTGGCACACTGGAACCACGTCTGCAATGTCAATCCAAAAACCTGTCCTCTGGCATGACCGTATAAATGTCAGAAATTGTGACATGTTCCCCAGCCTCGCGGACTTCATCACTGAGGCACACGGCAGTGATTTCTCCTCTATTTTCCAATCAGCTGCAGATCACCTTTCTGGGCTTAAGCAGCAGTTAGTTTCTTATTTCAAGGAGGACTAACGGACATTTTCATGGGTTCGGGACCCATTTGTTTGCACCGCAAACGATTCGTCACTGAGCATCTTATTGAGCTGAAGAGTGACAGCAGGCTGAAGCACCTTTTCAGCACCTGTTCTCTTACATCCTTCTGGGTAACATGGCTGCAAAGCTCTGTGACGCTGCCTTAAAAATTCTCCTACCTTTCGCGTCAACATAACTTGTGTGAGGCAGGCTTTTCAAAACTGACCACGCTCGAAACTAAGTACTGCAATCACGCACAGATTGAGGATGACCTGAGGCTGTTTTTCACTAAAATTGAGCTGAGAATTCGAGAACTCTGCCAAACAAAGCAGGCTCATGTGTCACACTGAGACATTCGTTAACACGACCTCCGGCACTCCGGTAGAGTTTGTTTGTTCTTTCATGTGTTTGTTTGTTAGCAACTTTGCAGAAAAAAAAAAATGTACAGATAGATTTTCATGAAAATTTTACAAGATACAGTACGTGTCTCCACAAAAAATTGCAGTGCATCATTAAATCAGCCAGCCGGGTTATTGGTGTGGACCAGACATCTGCAGTCGGGCTGTACAATGAGCTTATTTTAAGAAAGATGGATCAAATTTTAACTGACCCAACACATCCTCTGTTCCCAAAGTTTTTAAGAAGCACCAGGTCTAATAACAGAGTTCTGCAGAGGCCAATCAGGACAGCGAGGTACCACAAATCATTTGTACCCACAGCAATAAGACTATACAATAACAAACCAAAAACATCTGTTGCACTTTAGTTTACTCATCTGTACAAATTTCCTTTTACGCATTTTATTTATTTTATGTAGCGCACAGTTTTTATCTTTTGTTTTTATCTCTTATTGTTTTTATCTTATATCACAGATTTATTTTAATGTGGTATGTCTACTGTTAGGGCGGCACGGTGGTGTAGTGGTTAGCGCTGTCGCCTCACAGCAAGAAGGTCCTGGGTTCGAGCCCCGGGGCCGGCGAGGGCCTTTCTGTGTGGAGTTTGCATGTTCTCCCTGTGTCCGCGTGGGTTTCCTCCGGGTGCTCCGGTTTCCCCCACAGTCCAAAGACATGCAGGTTAGGTTAACTGGTGACTCTAAATTGAGCGTAGGTGTGAATGTGAGTGTGAATGGTTGTCTGTGTCTATGTGTCAGCCCTGTGATGACCTGGCGACTTGTCCAGGGTGTACCCCGCCTTTCGCCCGTAGTCAGTTGGGATAGGCTCCAGCTTGCCTGCGACCCTGTAGAAGGATAAAGCGGCTAGAGATAATGAGATGAGATGAGATGTCTACTGTTTGTCTGTCTGTCTATATGTCTTTGGTATGTTTTGAGGAGATGTGCAATATGGACCACTTGAGTTTCCCCCTGGGGGATAATAAAGTTTACCTTGAACCTTGGCCCAATGAAGAACTTTAAATTTTGTCAGTGATCCGGAACCACGTCTGGATCCAGAAATTTTTAAAAGGATATAGGGCAAAATTGAACATTTTCAGTCTCGGACTGTGTTGTCTAACATTGTAATAATACAAAACAACAAAAAACAGCCCAATAATAATAATAATAATAATAATAATAATAGCTTATCTTTTTTCTGGGGGGCCTCAAACTACACTTGCTACAGTCGGGGGGGGGCAGATCGCAAATATTTGAGAACCCCTGCCCTAAGACTAATAGACCCCTTCGCAGTAAACGTCATTCATACGTAAGAGGAAATTGCGCGCGCAGCCTGGACCCAAAAAAGACTCAGCGACGGTAGAGACGAGAAGAAATATGTGGAAGAAATGCCTCGTCGTTGTGTTGTCGGGTGTCAGAATCGTAGCAGTGATGGGGTTAAAATGTTCAGAATTCCAGCAGGATCTCACCCATTCCAAAAAAATTGCCGACGTCTATGACTACAAGCTATCAAACGTGTAGACTGGGATGAAAGCACCATCAAAAATGCGCGGGTTTGCAGCACCCACTTCATCACAGGTAAGATCAGGCTATTTATTAAATCTTTCTTTTTTATTCTTTCTAGTCTTCGTTTATTGATGTAGCAAAATACTTTGGTAACGTTTGTCTGATTAGCTGGGTCATAGTTACACAATGTAATGAATATTGTTAGCATGTTAACTTAGCTTTGCATGCAATTTTGTTTGTAGGAGAGGTCTCGCTTGACTCAAGCAGTCCAGATTTTGTGCCATCATTATTTGTGTATGCCGAAAATCACAATTTTAAAGCAAGGATGGAAAGGTAAAATTGTGTGCCCTTGCTCTAAATGCCAACTTACGTTGACTGCTCTAACCTAGCTCCCGCCCCGCTCAGTTTAATTTCTGCTCTCTGCCTCTCGCTTTTTACGCAGCTCTGATTTCTCTTAGCTGCACTCTTTACACTATCATTCCTTTCATGCCATCACCTCCTGCAAATTGCTGTTTAGTGTTGGGATTTACTGTTGTAGCTAAAGCCACATTGCCATCACATCACTGGCATAATTTGATTAAAACAAAATGAATATGAATGTCCCATTGTTAATCAAGTTGTAGTCTCGCTGTAACCAGAATGTTGATGGCAGGCTACTTTTGTAAATAGGGTTTTTTTTTTTTTTTTGAGTTTGACATTTTTTGTAAATAGTATGACTGCCTTCAGGTATCAGAGGAAAATTTACTAACATCGTCCGTCCACTCTTTAATTGAATACGGATCCGGTAGGTGATGTCCACTTGTTAGAGTTAACTTATTTATGTAGCATTCTCGATCTTGTAACGACAATTGTTTGGCATAATCTGACAGCTCATAATGCCGGTCTATGGGCAGCGCCATTGTTTCTGGGTCCAGGCAGCACGCGCATCCTGGCAACGGTCGGTTTGTTTACAAACATGCGAAGGGGTCTATAATAAACAGATTTTACAAAAAAAAAAGTATGGTTTAACAGTTGAAAACTTTACAATCTCTGATACTACTGGGACATTTTCTGTGAAAAGTTGTTTAATTTGTACTTTTGGAAGGAGTCTCCAGTGTTCAAGCTTTGTAGCCGTCAGTAAGTTTTTAACTATCGGAAAGTCTTCAGGACAGAGAGAAATAAAAATAGAGGCTGCTAACTGAATAACGTTTATCGCTGTACCCAGGGCTTTGAACCGGTTCAAGGAACGAAAACGAAAACCGGGAACTTTTTCTATTTCACATGGAACAGAAACGAAACCAGAAACTTTATTATTTTTTATGTTCTGGAACAGAAACGCTTATTAAAAATAATGGTAACCGGTTAATACCGGTTTTTATTTCGTTCCTCAAAGTTTCCGTAGCCTACAAATAAAAAAGTCATTCTCCTCCTGCGCAAGTTTCTATGACCCGCTGGAGTTCACTTCCTGTGTGACGTTCGCTGATTGAATGGAGAGAGCGGGAAGGTGGACTACTATCACTTCTCCACGTGATAATAAGTGAGTAAGTGCATTACTGAGTGTCTGAGCAAAGAAGAGCCTGAACGTTGCAACCTCCCTATTGGCTGTTTGTAAAAATGTATCAATTGTTGCCCTTCCCACGGGAATCATCGCGGGCTCGAGAGACGAGACCTGACGAGTTAGTTCGTTGGTAGCAGAACAAAATGTCTGGACACAAATCGGGTTTTCAGAAAAGGAAAGAAAATAAACGGAGGGTCGAAAATACAAAAAAGGAGGCAGAAAATGCAAAACGAGTTTTAAGGTAGGACAAATGGTTACTTTTCTGAGGCAGCCTGCCGTGGCTGCCTGCAGGCTTATTTATTATAGCCCATTTAGTTAAAATAGTTGATATAAAATGTTTATAGTTATAGTTATGTGATGGTTGTCCTGATTTAGACTGGTTTTTTTTTTTTTTTTTTGGGGGGGGGGGTTGCGCGATGTTGCGCCCGGGTCCAGATTAGGGCAGAACCGGCCCTGGCTACATTTCAGGTGTAGTTTGTTTTATGTATGTATGTACTTGTATAGATGTGTACTTGGTCTTCCAATATGGCGCCTAACAAAATCTCGCGGCGCGGTGACATCATGCGGTAGCCCTCTATAGGGCCTGACTAGCCTTTGGTAACACACTAAACGAATTATCTTTCATTTTTGGCACTTTTTCTGTTTGTGTAGATGGGAAGACATACTGAGAATCCAAATCGCCAACATTTGAAATAATAATTGTTTTGAATTATTTCTTGTCTTATTTAATGAAGGTTGTAATAGAATTAGCCGACATTTGGTTTAAGCTGGATGAGACAGAGACATAATTTTATAGCCATTTGTTAAACAGCTGACAGGGAACGTAATTAACCATTCCGGGAACGAAATTTTTTTGTTCTAACTGGTTCGGGAACGTCTATTTAATGGTGGAACCCAAAACCGGAAACGTTAAAATTCCGTTTCTGTTCAGAACGAACCAATAGGAAAAAAATTCTGGTTCAAAGCCCTGGCTGTACCTGATATACCATATGGTGTATCTGATATCAGGAACTAGCTTGTTTTGTTTTTTTCATTAATGCATTAATAATTGTACTTCTTGGTAAATCCCTGTTGCATAATGGGAATAAAACATCTTAGCATGTGCCGCTATTGGAAAATAATGAACTCTGAACGGTAAAAGTAACTCTGCTTTGTTCTCGGTTGCATCACACCGCTGAATATTTTCCTAGAACAGCAAGATCCTTAGATAATGATGAGAAACTACTGATAATGTTTGCGTTCTAAATGGGGAAAAAAAAAAGTGACTGAAAACATTTTCAGTATTAAAAAAAAAAGTTCTTTAATATTCTGTATATCTTTCATTCACGTCTCACAATTACTTTCCTTCACGTTCTTCTCTTTTTCATGCTTACGTTTGTTACACAGGATCATTCTTCATCACTACCTCCACAAATTACTTCAGGGACGGGTTTAGGGAAGGGTTATGAATCATGTGAGCCCTAAGGATACACACGTACTGTACCATGTGGATAACTAGGGCATGTTCACTGTGAAAGGGAATCGTACCTGTGTTGACTTTCGACTTGACCCGGGAGAGGTCGATGTGGCGAAGAGGGCGGAGAGGAGCGGCGGGGTGACGAGGGATGGGTCTGCGTCGCTCAGAGAATTTACTGATTTTTGAAAGAGGGGCAAAGATTCCTGTAGGGCAAAAAGTGTGCGCGTGTGTGTGTGAGAGAGAAAGAGAGAGAGAGAGAAAAACAAAGACTGATTTTACAACTACAGTGTTTTATACTACAACTACACTAATAGTTCCTAACTCAAAAGTTTAAGCTTATTTCATTCGAGAAAAAAAATAAAGAAACAAACAAAGACAGGATGGATTCTGCTCCTCTCTGCACTTTTAAATAGTGTTTTGCATTAACATAATATAGTCTGAAAGATATATTTCATCATTACTGAGCTATACATAGCAGGAACGACCTATTTACAGACAAGAATGCTGGGATATAAAATCTTAAGTGCAAAATAAATAAAAAGCAGACAGGGGAGAGGAAATGAAAAATGAATGATGCTCATAACCAAAGGTACTTGGAAAGCAATAAATAAATACAGTAACACGTTCTATAAGGATCATACCGGTACGTACTGTAGACTGAACTAAGAATACAGTCATAAAAGATCACAACTTTATAATAACATTATAGGTACATATTTCTAAAAGCATTACAGTTTATCGGTATGTTTATTTACAATATTTATCAGTAGTTAACAATGCAGAGTAAGTAGTAAGGAAGTTCTAACATTTCTGATAGCCAATCGTAAAATAATAAATAATTCAGTTTCGGTTTACTTTGTGTCCGATGTTTAGTTGGAGACACAATGCTACTATTTTTTGTGAATAATAATAATAATAATAATAATAATAATAATAATAATACATTTAATTTGTTTCACGGCGCCTTTCAAAGCACCCAAGGTCACCTTACAGATAAAAAGTCAACGTTAAAAAGAAAAATCAATGATAAAAACATCAAAACCATAAACAGCAAGTGGGTGGCTTAGAGCCCATATGCTAATTTGAAAAGGTGAGTTTTAAGTGCACTTTTGAATTGTGAAACAGAGTCCAGGGTACGAATATGTGAGGGAAAGGAATTCCATAGTTTAGGAGCGGCATATGAGAAAGCCCTTTCTCCCATTGTAGTGAGTCTGATGTTTGGTTCAGCCAATAATCCCGTGTTAGATGACCGTAGTGAATGGGAGGGTGTGTAGGTCTGTAGGAGTTCTTTAATATATGGAGGGGCAAGATTGTGGAAGGCTTTAAAATCCTGCTAATCACTTTCAAAGTCGATACGTTGGGATATTGGAAGCCAGTGTAGTTGGATCAACAGGGGTGAAACATGGTGGAAGGACTTTGAACAGGTAATAATGCGTGCCGCGGAGTTTTGGATGAGCTGTAGACGATGGGTAAGTTTGTTTGGGATGCCTGTCAAAATTGCGTTGCAGTAGTCTATGTGGGACGTTACCAGGGTGTTAACAAGCACTTCAGCAGAGTGCTGGGTAAGTACTGTACAGGACGCAGTCTGGAGATGTTCCTGAGATGGAAGAACGCAGTTCGACAGACATTATTGATGTGGTTGGAGAATGAGAAGGTACTGTCCAGGATAACTCCAAGGCTCTTTGCCTGTTTAGAGACTGGTATAATGTCCTCACCTATAGAGAGTGATTTGAAATTGCTTTTTTTGAAGTGTTGTTGTGGTTCCAATGAGTAGAAGCTCAGCTTTACTGCTATTGAGTTTTAGGTAATTTCTTGTCATCCATGCCTGTATGTCATGGAGACAGGCAGTGAGGGCACTGGGTGAGACGCTGGCAGTGGGCCTAGTGGACACATAAAGCTGGGTGTCATCAGCGTATGAGTGAAACTGTATTTCATAGTGCCTGAAAATGTTACCAAGGGGAAGGAGGTAGACAATGAACAGGAGTGGCCCCAGTACTGATCCCTGTGGAACTCCATGATTGAGGATGGAGCTTTCAGATCACTGGTCCTAGATCTGGACAAAGTAGGTTCTGTCAGATAAGTAGCTTGTTACGGTCGGCTGCACTAATGCTTGTTTGGGCCACGCCCCCTCCTTAAACCACTTATAGGCAGTGCCACAGACTCCTATGCTCATTAGCCGCTGTAACAGAAGTTGATGGGATATTGTGTCGAAAGCGGCACTGAGGTCCAGAAGGATGAGGATGGACAACAGACCAGCATCAGCTGTACGAAGATAATCATTTGTGATCTTAACAAGCGCTGTTTCAGTACTGTGTTGAGGGTGAAAACCAGATTGGAATTGTTCAAAAAGGTTATGATATTGGAGGTATGTCAGAAGTTGAGATGCAACTGCTTTCTCAAGTATTTTGGAAATGAATGGCAGGTTAGATATAGGACGATAGTTGTTGAGGTCATTACAGTCCAGTCCAGATTTTTTCAGTGTTGGTCTGATTATGTCAACTTTTAGTGATGATGGGACTGTGCCGGTTGTCAGAGAGGATTTTATAATGGAGGTTATCAGAGTTATTAAAGCTGGTAAGCATGCTTTAACTAGAGAGGTGGGGATGGGATCCAGAAGACAGGTTGAAGAGTTTGATTTAGTAATGAGCTCAGAGATGTAGTCCTCAGTTGGAAGACTGAAGTCACATAAGGCACTAGGTGAGATTAGTTTTGTGGCACTTGCTGCCAGCAGTTCAGGCTGGATGACATTTGCAGTGGCCAGCTGTTCATGGATGTTGGTGATTTTAGAATCAAAGAATTTCAGGAAAGCAGAGCAGTGGTCATTAGGGAGGTTGTTGTTAAGGCTGGATACTGGTGGTTTCAGTAGATTTTTCACAGTGGAGAAAAGTTTCCTAGTATTCACATCACCAGAGCTGATGGCATTAGTAAGGTAGGAGTTTTTCGCTACTGATAGCATATTTTTGTCATGAAGTATATGATCAGAGTACATTTGTTTATGAATAGCAAGTCCAATTTTTGCACTAAGCCTCTCCAGGCGATGTCCTGCTGCCTTGAGCTGCCGTAGCTCCAGTGTATACCAAGGGGCAGAGTGGGTAAAGGAAACAACCCGAGTTTTAACAGGGGCGAGGGCATCAAGTGCAGAGGATAGGCAGCTGTTATAATAGTCCACTAGGTTTGAAGGTAGAAAAACGGAGACAGGGCTTGGACTTGAGGCAATTAAATTAATAAGATCCTCCTTCTCTACATGTCTGATGTTGCGAAAAGACATGATGCGATGTGATTTTAACTTACTGAGCGGTAGGTTAGCATTGAATAAGACAGGCTTATAGTCAGAGATGGGTAGGTCAGCTGAACAGATACTAAATGGGGCAATGCCAGTACAACAGATTAAATCAAGAGTGTGGCCCTTTGAATGCGTAGGAAAATCAATATTGGGCCAATCAATATATTGATTAAAGTTGCATACTTTTTACATCTGAGGGTAGATAACTGACAGACATGCTGTATTTTTTTTTTTTTTACCTAAGCATAAAAGCATACAAGTTGTATTTGTCAGCAGTAAGTAAAATGAGACATAATATAACAGCAACAACATAACGGCATAACATGACATAACACAACACAACACAACCACCATCATCAAGCTTCTAGCAGAATTCTAGTTGGATATTTGACCACTCTTTTTGGTAGAATTAGAACAGTTCAATTAAATTTGTTGGTTTCCCGGCATGGACCCGACTTTTAAGCACAGCCCACATATGCACCGATCAGCCATAACATGATGACCACTGACAGGTAAAGTAAATAACATTTGATTGTCTCATTACAGTGGCACCTGTCAAGGGGTGGGATATATTAGGCAGCAAGAGAACAGTCAGTTGTCGAAGTTGATGTGTTGGAAACAGGAAAAATGGGCAAGCATAAGGATCTGAGCAACTTTGTCAAAAGTCAAATTCCCTCTCATGCCAGAATCTGGTCTTCCCAGGCAGTTTCCTGTCCCAGTATTAACCAGCTCTGAGGCATATGAGTGAGGCGCCGATCTCCGTTTCAATAGCCCTCGGTCTCTCACCTATACAGCAAGGGGGCTAGTCCTCTGGTAACCACAAGAGTTTGACTTCCCCACTCGCATCTGTATTGCTGCATGCCTTACCAGACAGTACCGTAGGTACCATTTTTATGATGGTCTTTGGTATGACCCGACCGCGAGTAGAACTCGTGATCTCCCGATCGAGAGGAGAACACGCTAACCACTAGGCCAACTTGCGTCTGAGTGACTTTGACAAGGGCCAAATTGTGATGGCGAGATGACTGGGTCTGAGTATCTCCAAAATAGCATGTCTTGTGGGGTGTTCTTGGTATGCAGTGGTTAGTACCTACCAAAAGTGCTCCAAGGAAAGACAACCGCTGAACTGGCGACAGGGTCATGGGTGTCAAAGGCTCACTGATTCGCATGGGGCATGACAACAAGCCCATATGGTCCAATCCCACAGAGGAGCTCCTGTAGCACAAACTGCTGAAAAAGTTGATGCTGGCTAAAACAGAAAGGTGTCAGTATTAACTTTCTCAGCAGTTTGTGCTACAGGAGCTGTTCTGTGGGACTGGACCATATTGACACCCATGACCCTGTCGCCAGTTCACCCGTTGACCCTCCTTGGACCACTTTTGGTAGGTACTAACCACTACATACCAGGAACACCCCACAAGATGCACCATTTTGGAGATGCTCAGACCCAGGTCATCTTGCCATCATTAATTGGGCCTTGTCAAAGTCACTCATGATCCTTACACTTGCCCATTTTTCCTGCTACCAACACATCAACTTCAAGAACTGACTGTTCTCTTGCTGCCTAATATATCCCACCCCTTGACAGCTGCCACTGTAATGAGATCATCAAATGTTCTTCACTTGTCAGTGGTTTTAATGTTATGTCTGATCAGTGCATTTTCAACAGGGTTGAGGACAGGACTTGAGGAAGGCCATTCCATAAGCTTATGTCAGCCTACATTATCCATTTTACAACCAACATTGATGTGTTTGGGGTCATTGTCCTGTTGGAACATCCAACTGTGTCCGCGTTTCAACTGTTTAGCTGATAGTTTGAGGTTATGCTGAAGAATTCTGAGGTAGTCCTCCTTCTTCATTAGCCCATCAACTTTGTTTAACTATTATTTGACAGATGATACAGTGCTCTTAAGGTTGAATGCCTCACGTTTACTTCTCCAAACATACCTCTGGCCACCGTAGCCAAACAACTCAACCTTTGTCTCATCTGAGCACAACATTTTCCTCCAGAAGGCTTTTTCTTTGTCCATGTTGTCAGCTCCAAACTTTAATCATGCTTGAAGGTGTCAATTCTGGAGCAGAGGCTTCTTTCTTGGACGGCAGCCCCTCATTCCATGGCAATGTAAAACTCACTTGACTAAAGATAGTGTTCCAGCAGCTTCCAGTTCATGGGAGGCCTCTGCCTTGGTGGTTCATGGCTTGTCCCTGACCATCAAAACCAACCCTCAGGTGAGGGTTACAGCCTGGGTCTTCTTCCAGAGCTTGTCAAAGTCACTACACCCCCAGTAAAAAGAGTTTGTCTGGCAGCACTGATTGGCTTGACCACCACACAGTACAATGGGAAAGTCCAAGGAGCTTAGTGCAGATCTGAGAAAGATCATCAGTTCAAACAACTGTATGTAACTGTACTTACATACAGTTGTTTGAACTGATGATCTTGGAATCCTTCAGTTGTTTATAAATGGCTTCAAGAGACTTTCCTGAGTTGTGTATATCTATGATCCTCTTTCTCATATCTGCACTGAGCTCCTTGGACTTTCCCATTGTACTGTATGGTGGTCAAGCCAATGAGTGCTGCCAAACAAACTTTTTTTTTTACGGCGGCACAGAGAAACTACAGTCTGTAGTCAATCATGATCACTAACAGGAAGTTAGGGGGCCTTAGCAAGTTAAAAGACATTTTGGAACTCTCAGCACCACTGAATTAATAAGTTAAGTGGGTTTATGTAAATTTTTGACCCAGTATGCATCATTTTGACCCTGTGCTGATTTCAGAAAACACAAAATGAACTACAATGGTGCTTGAAAGTTTGTGAACCCTTCAGAATTTTCTATATTTCTGCATAAATATGACCTAAAACATCATCAGATTTTCACACAAGTCCTAAAAGTAGATAAAGAGAACCCAGTTAAACAAATAAGACAAAAATATTATACTTGGTCATTTATTTATTGAGGAAAATGATCCAATATTAGATATCTGTGAGTGGCAAAAATATGTGAACCTTTGCTTTCAGTATCTGGTGTGACCCCCTTGTGCAGCAATAACTGCAACTAAACATTTCCAGTAACTGTTGATCAGTACTGCACACTGGCTTGGAGGAATTTTAGCCCGTTCCTCCGTACAGAACAGCTTCAACTCTGGGATGTTGGTGGGTTTCCTCACATGAACTGCTCGCTTCAGGTCCTTCCACAACATTTCCATTGGATTAAGGTCAGGACTTTGACTTGGCCATTCCAAAACATTAACTTTATTCTTCTTTAACCATTCTTTGGTAGAACGACGTGTGCTTAGGGTCGTTGGCTTGCTGCATGACCCACCTTCTCTTGAGATTCAGTTCATGAACAGATGTTCTGACATTTTCCTTTAGAATTCGCTGGTATAATTCAAAATTCATTGTTCCATCAATGATGGCAAGCCGTCCTGGCCCAGATGCAGCAAAACAGGCCCAAACCATGATACTACCACCACCATGTTTCACAGATGGGATAAGGTTCTTATGCTGAAATGCAGTGTTTTCCTTTCTCCAAACATAACGCTTCTCATTTAAACCAAAAAGTTCTATCTTGGTCTCATCCATCCACAAAACATTTTTCCAATAGCCTTCTGGCTTGTCCATGTGATCTTTAGCAAACTGCAGATGAGCAACAATGTTCTTTTTGGAGAGCAGTGGCTTTCTCATTGCAACCCTGCAGTGCACACCATTGTTGTTCAGTGTTCTCCTGATGGTGGACTCATGAACATTAACATTAGCCAATGTGAGAAAGGCCTTCAGTTGCTTAGAAGTTACCCTGGGGTCCTTTGTGACCTCGCCGACTATTACACGCCTTGCTCTTGGAGTGATCTTTGTTGGTGGACCACTCCTGGGGAGGGTAACAATGGTCTTGAATTTCCTCCATTTGTACACAATCTGTCTGACTGTGGATTGGTGGAGTCCAAACTCTTTAGAGATGGTTTTGTAACCTTTTCCAGCCTGATGAGCATCAACAACGCTTTTTCTGAGGTCCTCAGAAATCTCCTTTGTTCGTGCCATGATACACTTCCACAAACATGTGTTGTGAAGATCAGACTTTGATAGATCCCTGTTCTTTAAATAAAACAGGGTGCCCACTCACACCTGATTGTCATCCCATTGATTGAAAACACCTGACACTAATTTCACCTTCAAATTAACTGCTAATCCTAAAGGTTCACATACTTTTGCCACTCACAGATATGTAACATTGGATCATTTTCCTCAATAAATAAATGATCAAGTATAATATTTTTGTCTCATTTGTTTAACTGTGTTCTTTTTATCTACTTTTAGGACTTGTGTGAAAATCTGATGTTTTAGGTCATATTTATAAAGAAATATAGAAAATTCTAAAGGGTTCATAAACTTTCAAGCACCACTGTAGACAGAGACCGTGACTAAAGCCACAGTAATTTACGCTCGCTGTTACAAACTGGGACGTCGGGTCACCATACCGTATAGACCCGAACGGTAAGAGATAGAGAATGTGAGGACGCTTAGAGAGGAAAAGTTGCGCCCTGCCGCCCTGAACAAAATAATAAATAAATAAATAAATAAATAAATAAATAAAGCCCGATTGAAAAAAAATCATGAAAAAAGTGGCAGAGTTATAAGTGATTGGAAAAAAATCCCGTTTTTTCATGGATCATTCCGGATCAGTGATCCAGATCAGCACCAAAAGTCATTGCAACGGAAGTCAGCCCAGAGTTATTCTTCATGTGAAATTTGGTGATGATTGGTTGAAAACTGAGGGAGAAATAGCGTTCGAAAAACAATAGGAGAGTAATAATAAGAAAAATAATTAATAATGAGAATAATAAAGTAGAAAGATCCTGAGTGAGCGTAACGATTTACGCCGACGCTGCTAGTGCAAATTAATTAAAACTTGTGCACAAACATCTATTGTTTTTATTTTCCGATTAAAGATGTACTTTGTACGATCATTCTGCCACAGAAAAAGAACAGTTTGAGCTAAATAAATAAGTTTAATTAATTTAAAGAAATAAATCATTGAAAGCCCATTACTGCAATTACAGACAACATTCCCGATGCTTTATTTCTCATATATTAGCCCTGTAGTCTGTATGATTAAACAAAATTAATAAATAACCAGAGGAAACACAGGTTCCAGAAAGCAGTATACACAGTTTGCGATATAATATGTATTAAAAAGCACTACTTCTAATCCATCATGTTAATTATGCATATTAAAAGACAACTATAAACTTGCATGCATTTTCATAACTAAATCACAGCAGGGCATCATGCCTTATGACTGCTTAAAACCATGATATGAGGCCATCCTTAAAAAAAAAAAAATCCGTTTCCTGTCCACCGGGTGAGCCAAAAAATTCAGTAGGGAGGGATTTATATATATATATATATATATATATATATATATATATATATATATATATAAAAAGGGCTGTAACGATACACCCAACTCATGATTTGATTCGTATCGCGATTTTTGACCCACGATTCGATACGCCCACGATTTTTTTAAAAATGTTTTTTTAAAGTAGTAAATTTGACTTATTAACATTTACTTACTTACATTAACTATTTAATAACAAATAATTCAGACCACTGCAGAGAATGAGTAATATGTATGCAAAAATGAACAAATGTATATCCAAAGATTGTTTTATTTCTCAAAATAATACTGTTGAGCCGGAAGCTCTGGTTTTTTAGGTTCTGAAAAAGTCATTTTTCCAAATCGTGTAAATCCGTTAAGATTTTTTTTTTTTTTTTGGGGTGGGGGGGTGGGTGGCTCTCTCACTGTCTCACTCTCATAGGGCCAATGATTTTCTGTGATCGTGGAAAACAGATGGAAATTACGGAATTTTTATGGTGAAACATTGCTCGCGTGTCAAAATGTAACTGTCGCAGAAGGCTTCTGCCCAAGCAGACATGCCTTCAGTGTTGCCAGATATTGCTAACGTTTTCCACCCCAAAATATGTTCAAAACCAGCCAAAAAGCACATAAACCCGCCCAATCTGGCAACACTGCATGCCTTTCCGGTCAAGTGATTGTGATTGGCTTGTGGCACATCTAGCCAGCCAATGAGCTGCTTGTTTACAGATTCGCTCCCCGCATCGCAACCAGAATGGCGACCGCTTAAAAGAAATGAATGCTCTGCCAGTGGCGAGTGTGGACGTTGCGTGACTCGCAGAAGATTGTCGCAGGTCGGCGAAAAAACGACTTACTAATAGATATAAAAAAATAAAAGTAATTTAAGTAAGTTTAAAATGTAATTTAAATAAAAAGTAAAGTATTCATAAATTGAAGTTTGGAAGCGCATCTGTTTTTGGGCTGAGGAGAAGTTTGAAAGGGTGTACCGTGATTCTGCCTTCTTGTATCGCGATATGGATCGTGGCTCTGCGTATCGCGATTTCGATTTCGATACGCATATCGTTACAGCCCTAATATGGATGGATAAGAAATCGCAATGCTGTGTTTGCTTTTTCTTTCAGTACTTTTTTATTACAAAAGCAGACACTTTTAATAAAATATGACAGTTTAATCAACTGAAACTTGTACAAAAACTTTAATATTATTATAAAACCTACCGTGCAGGAACAGGCGTCACCACAGACGGTCCTCGGCATTTCACTGCCTCTTTATGTCCTGGCGGCCGTCTAAATACCACAAGCAGTTTGTAATGTTCATTGCTACATTTGTTCCTTCAGTTTGGCCAGTATGTCTAGATAGACAAGGTCCTTCTCTCTGGATGTCTTTTATAATAATTTCGTTGTGTAATTAGTTGTTTTTATTTGCTACAGACACAGTTTTTAATTCTGTCCAGCCAACCTGCATTAGTTCCGTAAACGCATTTTTTTGTTCAGTTCCTTTCTCATTTTGAATAGATCTGTTAGGTTCTCCTACAGATCTGTCAGGGTCATTAACAAAGTAGGTAATGAATTTCGCATAACAAAACTCAAAAGCTGTTTGTAACGTCTCGGATGGATCAAGATCAAACGAATTTTCCAGTAACGGTTTGTGACGGTCCGACACACGGACTTTTTGTAGTTCTAAATCGACCGTTAGGCCTAGTTCGGATGAAATCACACTATTAAAGTGATCACTGAATGATTTGTTTTTCTGAATCTTTACTATTTTGTTGTTCGCTAGAATATCATTTTGCAATTTCACACTTAAGCGAATGTTTGAAAACTCCGGATCTCCTTCCTTCATGGTGGCTGCCATTTTTTTGTGCCACACGGCGCATGCGCAGAGCTGATTCAGTTCTATATTCTGCACGGAATGCGTAAATGTCAAGTTCGATTTTAGATTTACGAACCTGAAAAAAATGTAGAAAAACTGGCGTTAAAAAAGAAAAAAATTCAAACGCATAAACGGCACTCACCCGGCCAGTGGACCGGAAACAGAGCATTTTTTAATAATGGCCTGAATGTGTTCATCGTTTGTTATCCAGTTACTGTACTATGACCTTCACTGAAAATCTTACCAAGACGTCATGTGTGGAGGTAGAGAAAGTAGATTTACTATTATACCGTGTTTCATACGACAGGTGAAGTATTGCACACCAGCCACAGATCCGTCGTTCTTCCCGTCTGGCTGCTGAAGCTCCACACCAGCCCACAGACCCCCGGCAAACTCGGTGCTCCCACAGAACCGCAGGGTCCCTATCTACACACATACACACCACACTCACTGTTAGACAGGAAATCAAGAAAGAAGTGTGTTCTTAATGTGTAAAAACAGTTATTACAAGTGCCATGTTCTTAGTGAAGTCCTTGAGCCAACGGAAAAATCTTCAGGGAATAGCAGTCAAAATTGTTTTCTCGCCATGTGGGGTTGTGGAAAGATAATGCTCATTCAATAGACCTGTTTCACGCCTGCTTTATCATACTGTCCTCCAGAGAGCAATGAAATGTGATTACTCTTTCACACACACACACACACACACACACACAGCGATGCGTATTCAGGACAGTGCAGAGCGGGTGGCAATTTTTGCATGCCTACATTCGTAAACAGGCAGATGAACTCCAATAGAAATAACGTTAAAAAAGTAAAATAGAGATCAAAGAGAGCGGGTGGTGCAGAGGCGGCCTGACGATAATGGAGTTTTGATCAGCCAATCTACGGATTCTTGCTGCTCGCTGCACTTTAGTCCCAGTGTGCTGTGGGATTTTATTAATGCCTTATTCATCTTTGTGCCTGAATAATTATTCATTTGGAGCTCCAGATTTAAAAGGAAGGACAAAGCCAATCAGGTAGCTATCTGCTCCCCACAGAGAACGCACGTCCCCGCTTTCTTCTCATTTAGGTGTAATGACCTGAGAATAAGAGCAAACAAGCCTGATTCTGATAATGAAGTTTAAGTGAAATATATTTAGAATTAGTATTCAGGGTCAATCTGTAGGTTAGGCTTTGAGCTACTTTTCAGAAGATTACGAGACCAAATCACAGCATGACCAAGCTGCTGCTGCTGTTGGATTCTTGAACAAGATCACCTGATAGTAAAGCAAGACGGCCTTTCAACTTCATAAAATCGGTGAAATTTAGTTCCCTCTGAAATGTGGTCATTGTGATATACAGTCAAACCTCGAGCCATGAACGTCCCTATTCACGAACAAATCGGGCTACAAACACCATTTCCGAACAAATTTTGCTTTGATTCGCGAATGAATGATGACGCACGAATGCACAAACTGGCGGGCTTCCGCACCACGTGAAGCATGCAGCAGCATCAACTGTAGTCAAGGTGGCACACTGTGAACATTGTTCGTCATTGCGTTGTGTTGATACGATTACTTTTTTTTTAGTGCTGTCAAGCGATTAAAATATTTAATCGCGATTAATGTCGCGACAGTCATAGTTAACTCGCGATTAATTGCAATTTAATCGCACATTTTTGTCACATAAAAAAACATTGTAATTCTCTTATCAGCACAAAAAAGTGAATGGGCTTGCTTTGTACCAATGTTTTTTTTTTTTTTTATTGCAAAGCATAACACGTCTTGACACAGCCACTGCAAAGTGAAACCTAAGCCGAACATCAGAGCAGGGCTAGCAAGAGAACCATGAGTGAAATGATCTACTGCTTGAGTTAGTCTACAACTCTAATCAGAGAGATAGGTTACACAGTGACGATAGGCTTGACATGCTTGATTATAATATAAAGTACACTATTATATTAAGTTTAAGTTGTTCGTTGATAAATATTGCATTGAATCTGATCTTTACTGTTTCAGCTCACTTAACACATTTTGTACTTTTACACTTTCTGCCTGTTCATGCGTCGCGCTGTCCAATCAGAGGTGGCCAAATTTGCATATTACAGGAAGGATTTCTGGGATAGCATTGAGTTTACAGTTCAGAGGGATCTGGCTTCTTTAGACGCTGTCTTCTTAAAACTGAATGAATATTTAAAAAGAGCCAAATGAGCCAGTCTTTTGAACGGCTCTTTTCAAAGAACGGATCACAAAGATGCGGATCCCATCAAAGAGCCATGAATCCCATCTCTACTAGCGCGCCCTGCCCGCGCTGGTTCTTTGGGGAGGGCAGAGGACTCTGGCTGTGCGGGGCGTGGCATTACAGTCTAGCTGCTATCGTTTTTTTTTGCAAAGTCTTTGTTCCAAGTTCCTGGCAGTTTCAAAAGCTTATGAAAAACCTACATCATGTCACAGAGCGTTAATCTCGCGATAAAAAAAATTATCGCCGTTAAAATTGAGTCAAGTTAGCACGTTAATAACGCGACATTTTTGACAGCACTACTTTTTTTGCTTTTTGCATTAAATTAACCCTCATTATGGCTCCCAAGAAAGTGAAAAGTGTTAGTGCTCCTCCTCCATCCACCCACATGTATCAGCATCTATCAACCACACGGTAAAGTGTACTGTACAATTATGTTTTATTTTAGTATTACAGTATTTTTCTATAATTAAGGTTCTTTTTAATTCTTGTCTGTATTTTTTCCACACATAAACCCATAAAAAGTTACAAAAAAACTATGTTTCTGGGGCTGGTGAACAGATTAATTGGATTTACATTAATTTCAATGGGAAAAAAATGATTCGGTTCGCAAACTTTTCGGTTCGCGAGCGGAGTCAAAAAACGAATCAAGTTCGTAACCCAAGGTACCACTGTACGTTTATTTCTGCAATATCTCAAAAAAAAAAAGTGCATGAAATCGCTTGCTTTGTGCAGTCAAGCAGACGGAGGAAGTCCGTGTGTGTGCATGCGCTGATATTTATTAGTTTGGTCCTGCGTTTCCTTTCCTTTGTATATTACACAACGTCTTTTCTTCTCGCTTTCCGTTATTGTAGTCGGTCTTTCACGTTTCATTCGCACACTCGCGTCCTCCATTTTTCTCTCCCGTTTCAAATTTGCATCCCACAATGCCTTCGAATGGGTAAAGCCCACCACATGATGCATGATGTAGTATCTTGAATTGGGTCATGGTGAAGCAGGAAAAAAATAGCAGAGAATTTAGGGCCATGTGGCTCTAAATTCATTCATTGTTTTATAAAAAAAAAAGTATAAAATTGGAAGTCTATGATTCGAATTCAGTAGCTTTCAGTCCACTAAACAAAAATAATTGGGTGTCGGAGAAAATAATTTTTCTGAACTAAACTTGAAAAATTTTAAAGGCAGTCTATCTTTAAACTGTCTAAATGCATCCTGAATCAATTGCAAGTGGATTTGGATAAAAATGTTCAGAGAAGAGGAGAAAATGGAAAGCATTCACCCGGAAGATCGAATCACAACGATGCCAAAATGGCTTCGCTCTCTGTGTGAAAGGGACGACATACTCTTTCTAAGATGGCAATCACAGTGACACTAGCTAATCGGGAGTCTGTGACCTCATATATGCGGAAGAGCGTGGATAGCACGTCTCTTCAAGTATGTTGCGCTGCCCTGTGCTGCAGCATGCACATAAATGGTTAATATCATTTGTTTATTTTGTTTTTTTCGGTGCCAATGTGTTTTTGGGTTGTCGGTGTTTTCATCCATCTGTCTACGCAGCTGTCCATGCGTCCATCGAATATTCAGGCTACTGTGATATCTTAAGTATGAGTGGCTAAATATATGTAGAATTTAAACACAATTCTCACTGAATTCAGCAAATAAACTGATTACATCTTGGACCTGATCCAAACGGGGTTAAAATCACAGCAAGCTCAAACGTCTGAAATATTATTCATTATTCTCTCCACATTCACTGGATAGGAGCAATCACACGCTCTGATTGGCTACTCTGCTACTAGGATATCAGCTCATATACCGTGAGTAGAGAAAAACAAAATGGTGGAGCGTTTTGCTGAACCAACCGAGGACGAAATAAAAACTCTACTCGAAAACAAAAACCTCCCAATAAATACACAAAAACCAACAAAACCAATGAAAATGAAAGCATCTGATGGTAAGGAATTTTTTTCAAGAATAATTATCAAATTTTTCACAAATTGCTCCTGTTATTTCGCCGGTTTCTTTACATTCTTCATCTTTAAACATTAAAATTTGTTGAATTTTTTTAGACTGGTTCAAAAGCTCAAAGAAATTAAAAAATTACAGACCTGAAATGTCCTGTAATTTTCAAATTTCTTTGAGCTTTTGAAATAAATGTCTCAAGCTATTCTATACCTTGACAGCAAGACGGCACTTTCTATTAAAAAAAAAAAAAAAAACTCAAACAACACTAAAACATCAATTCATGCAGCCATCGATAAGTTTTTAAGAAGTCCGCCAAAGCGGAAATTATTTTGTCGGACATTTTGTACAAAGCTGTTATTTATCGAATTTGCAAAAAATAAAAATGCTCCGTTTCTCAAAATCCAGTGAATGTGGATAGAATAAAACAGTTATTCCACTCAAACTCGTCGTACATGGCTTATAGACAACTCGGTGCTACGTGCCTCATCGGCTATCAGCTCATGTACGACTCGATCTTGTGAAATAACTGTTAAATAGTTTTCTTCCTGCATGAAGTATATCCTAAGGGTATTGCAGGCATACAAATTAGTAACAAACGGACTGGACATGATGGGGGCGGAGGCATCCCGATCTACTTGTACTAAACAGTAAATGCAATCAATTTGAGGATTAATTTGGTATAAAACGTTAAACACTATTACACAGCGGCTAAGCACCGAAATCTAAGTTATTACTAATGTAAAACAACACTGTGTTTTCAAGTGCAGTCCACGCTTACGACATAAGTGGTTGTGAAACTGTAAAGAGAGAGAAGTGGGATGTTTTTGGCAGCTGCTGTTTGAAAGCAGAGCCAAATCCCAGACTGATTAAACATGGGCATGGGATTCTTTAAAAAGTACGCAGGAGATGAAGAACAGAGAGATAGAAAGAGGTGTGTGATTAATTACAAGGATAGAAATTGACAAATGGAACTAGATATGTAGATGTTACAGGTCAAAACATTTCAACTTAGGTGATTTTTTTTTTTTTAAAACCTGGTTTAAAAAAAAAAAAAAATTAACCTAGTTCATAATTTCCAACCGAGGTAAAATTTTAGATTATCTAAGATTCTTAAAATTGAAGATTATTTCCATCAATTCTTTTATCTCCCTTTCTTCCATCCACTTCCTTTCTGTCTGCACCTATCTAGTATTTCCTCTTGTTTGTCTGTCCACTGATTCTAACTCGGAACCTTCTGATTCTTAACCCAACACCTTCACCACTAGACCAGTGATGATTGCAATGGAAGGAGTGATATATATCTTGAATTTGTTAAGGAGTCCAGTCTTATTACTTCATCAAGTAGTTTAAAATACAAAGTCTTCCCAAATCCTAACCCGAGATAGAGTAAGTCTCCCGAATTATGAACTGGGCAAAAAATTCTAACCGAGGTTGAACAAGATCAACTGTGAGCTACTGCTCACTTACGTATCCCCCACGCTCGCTTATATCAGAATGCAAGCGATCGAAGGAATAGGACACTTATTATGAATGTTGACTTCAACAAATAATTAACCTTGAAACAAGTAAGTAAAGATTAGATATGGTTAGTTTTTTCTTTTTATCAGACATCTAGTTTTAGGTTTGTTTACCTGACATGTTTCGACGTACGTAACTGTTGTCTTCCTCAGAGTGTCACCGGATGTTGTTGGTGACGCATCTTATCAGCTGATGTTTCCGAAGGCTGGTTTGACAGGTCGGTGACGTCTTCTGCTGTCCGTTCGTCCCCTGCAAGATGGCACTCCAGGTATGGGAGAGCATGTATGCTCCCTCATCCCGGTTGATGGTCCTCGGGCTTCGCTTTCAGAGCTCCATGGCCTCCACGGCCTTCGGAAACATCAGCTGATAAGATGCGTCACCAACAACCAGGGCTTTGAACCAGATTTTCTTTCCTATTGGTTCGTTCTGAACAGAAACGGAATTTTAACGTTTCCGGTTTTGGGTTCCACCATTAAATAGACGTTCCCGAACCGGTTAGAACAAAAAAATTTCGTCCCCGGAACGGTTAATTACGTTCCCTGTCAGCTGTTTAACAAATGGCTATAAAGTTATGTCTCTGTCTCATCCAGCTTAAGCCAAATGTAGGCTAATTCTATTACAACCTTCATTAAATAAGACAAGAAATAATTCAAAACAATTATTATTTCAAATGTTGGCGATTTGGATTCTCAGTATGTCTTCCCATCTACACAAACAGAAAAAGTGCCAAAAATGAAAGATAATTCGTTTAGTGTGTTACCAAAGGCTAGTCAGGCCCTATAGAGGGCTACCGCATGACGTCACCGCGCCGCGAGATTTTGTTAGGCGCCATATTGGAAGACCAAGTACACATCTATGCAAGTACATACATACATAAAACAAACTACACCTGAAATGTAGCCAGGGCCGGTTCTGCCCTAATCTGGACCCGGGTGCAACATCGCGCAACCCCCCCCCCCAAAAAAAAAACAAAAAAACAAAACACCAGTCTAAATCAGGACAACCATCACATAACTATAACTATAAACATTTTATATCAACTATTTTAACTAAATGGGCTATAATAAATAAGCCTGCAGGCAGCCACGGCGGGCTGCCTCAGAAAACTAACCATTCAACTGAAAGCCTGCAGCCACGGCGGGCTGCCTCAGAAAACTAACCATTTGTCCTACCTTAAAACTCATTTTGCATTTTCTGCCTCCTTTTTTGTATTTTCGACCCTCCGTTTATTTTCTTTCCTTTTCTGAAAACCCGATTTGTGTCCAGACATTTTGTTCTGCTACCAACGAACTAACTCGTCAGGTCTCGTCTCTCGAGCCCGCGATGATTCCCGTGGGAAGGGCAACAACTGATACATTTTTACAAACAGCCAATAGGGAGGTTGCAACGTTCAGGCTCTTCTTTGCTCAGACACTCAGTAATGGAGACGTGATAGTAGTCCACCTTCCCGCTCTCTCCATTCAGTCAGCGAACGTCACACAGGAAGTGAACCCCAGCGGGTCATAGAAACTTGCGCAGGAGAAGAATGGCTTTTTTATTTGTAGGCTACGGAAACTTTGAGGAACGAAATAAAAACCGGTATTAACCGGTTACCATTATTTTTAATAAGCGTTTCTGTTCCGGAACATAAAAAATAATAAAGTTTCTGGTTTCGTTTCTGTTCCATGTGAAATAGAAAAAGTTCCCGGTTTTCGTTTTCGTTCCTTGAACCGGTTCAAAGCCCTGCCAACAACATCCGGTGACACTCTGAGGAAGACGACAGGTTACGTACGTCGAAACATGTCAGGTAAACAAACCTAAAACTAGATGTCTGATAAAAAAGAAAAAACTAACCATAAGTAAGTAAAGAGCAGTGTCTCTCCCCAGGGATTTCAAACCGCATCCTGGTAAACTGTCATTTTGAAATAGCATTTGGATTCTTGAAAGAGCGTCAAAATCCACGCTATATGTTTCATAAATACATTCAGTCGGTAAACAAGAAGTCGATGTGCGACAGACCTGAAAACGGTACACACGGTATTGAAGTGGCTATGATTTGTGGTTGCTGAGAAAAAGGGTGTTTCGGACGGACGGAGATACGGGCAGACAGAAGTAAACCAGTATACCTCCCTCCTTCGGAGGGGGGTATAAAAAAAATCCCACCTGTGCCGAGTTTCCCAAAAGTATCGTAGCACAAATCTCATCTCATTATCTCTAGCTGCTTTATCCTTCTACAGGGTCGCAAGCAAGCTGGAGCCTATCCCAGCTGACTACGGGCGAAAGGCGGGGTACACCCTGGACAAGTCGCCAGGTCATCACAGGGCTGACACATAGACACAGACAACCATTCACACTCACATTCACACCTACGCTCAATTTAGAGTCACCAGTTAACCTAACCTGCATGTCTTTGGACTGTGGGGGAAACCGGAGCACCCGGAGGAAACCCATGCGGACACGGGGAGAACATGCAAACTCCACACAGAAAGGCCCTCGCTGGCCACGGGGCTCGAACCCGGACCTTCTTGCTGTGAGGCGACAGCGCTAACCACTACACCACCGTGCCGCCCCATAGCACAAATATCATCGTTAAATGGTAGAGCGAGCAGCACAATGAACACTCTCTCTCCTAGTTAAGATGCTCTTAGCGTTAAGAGGCTTTTGGGAAACCCACCCCTGACCTACAATTCTGACCTGTAACATATACTGTATACTTGGATCTAGCAGTTTTGTGTTACAGCTAACATGATCAGTCCTCGGTTAATAAAACTGACTACACACTCTTTTTGGTTGCTTGTTGTTACAGAAAGACTCCTCAGACTAAACGGTACCTTCTGGCCGGCGATGACGACTTTGTCTCCGAGACAGATACCCATATTAGCGAGATGTGCTCGGGCTTTCTCGGAGTGAAGGTCAAGGGGTTGCCCAAGCAAGAGAGGCCGAGGAGTGACGGGTTGGGGTAGAACGTCCCTCAGCATAGTCCTCAGTTCTTTGGCCTGAGCTGCAGCATCTGCCATCTCAAGAGGCATGTCCAGAGGCTCGGGCACCACGTCTACAGGGCACTGTCCCTTATCATTCTGCTTGAACAGAACCAAAAGCAGATAATGGCAAACTTTTATGAGCACTGACAACTTTTATTTTTCATTATTATTTACCAAAGGGTGTCTTGTTAGCTGAGAACAATATATTTATCCAGTACCAGTCAAAATTTTGAACACCCCTACTCATTCATAGGGTTTTCTGTATTTTGACTTTTCTACATCATATGTCGATCAGCATGCTGTATGCTCAGCTCAGGAACGTTGGACACACCAGACGATATCTCACCAACGATGCAACACAATCTCTCGTGAACTGACTTGTTACGTCCAGGTTAGATTATTGCAATGTGCTCTTGCACGGGCTTCCCAGGACCCTGATTCAGAAGATGCAAAGAGTTCAAAATGCTGTAGCCAGAGTCAGCAGAAGAACTTCGAGGTATAGTCACGTTATTCCTGTTCTCAAGGGTTTACACTGGTTACCAATCCCGAACCACCTCGACTTAAAAGAGCTGGCACATACGTTTAAGGCTCTACATGGCAAATCGCCCACATATATCCATGACATGCTTACTGTGTATGAGCTAAGGAGATCACTCAGATCAGAGAACATTCGCTTGCTAGTCAGGCTGCGTGTTAGGACTGCTACATTTAGTCACTGATGCTTCAGTTGGAGTGCCTCTAGTCTTTGGAACAATCTTCCGTGCCATGAGACTCAGGATCAGGTGACATTTTTAAGCGTTCTCTTAAAACTCACTTGTTTATATGATATAATGATAGAGTCTGAATGTAATTAGTCAGGTTTTAATGTTAATTATATACTATGCTTTATACACTATGATTTTAATTGGTATTCTGTCTTTTGTTTAATTTCGTATTCCTACATACAATTTATTGTTAAGCACTTTTGAACATGCTCAATGTAAGAAAAGACGTGGTAAATAAAATATTCTTAACCAGCTTCATGAGGTATAGTGCCTTGCAAAAGCTTTCATCCTCCTTGGTGTTCGTCCTGTTTTGTCACATTACAAGCTGGAATTAAAATGGATTTTTGGAGGGTTAGCACCATTTGATTTACACAACACACCTACCACTTTAAAGCTGAAAATTGTTGTTTTATTTTGAGACAAACAATAATTAAGATTTTGAAAAAAAAACAACAACCAGAAATCTGGAGTGTGCATAAGTATTCATTCACCCCCAGCCACCCCAAAGTCAATACTTTGTACAGTAGAACCACCTTTTGCTGTAATTACAGCTGCAAGTCTCTTGGGGTATGTCTCTATTAGCTTAGCACATCTAGCCACTGGGATTTTTGCCCATTCCTCAAGGCAAAACTGCTCCAACTCCTTCAAGTTAGATGGGTTGTGTTGGTGTACAGCAATCTTCAAGTTATGCCACAGATTCTCAATTGGACTGAGGTCTGGGCTTTGATTAGGCCATTCCAAGACATTTAAATGTTTCCCCTTAAACCACTCCAGTGTAGCTTTAGCAGTATGTTTAGGGTCATTGTCCTGCTGGAACATGAACCTTCGCTCCAGTCTCAAACCTCTGGCCGACTCAAGCAGGTTTTGCTCCAGAATTGCCCTGTATTTAGTGCCATCCATCTTTCCTTCAGTCCTGACCAGCTTTCCTGTCCCTGCAGATAAAAAATATCCCCACAGCATGATGCTGCCACCACCATGCTTCACTGTAGGAATGGTGTTCTCAGGGTGTTGGGTTTGCACCACACATAGCATTTCCCATGACGGCCAAAAAGTTCAATTTTAGTCTCATCAGACCAGAGAATCTTCTTCCATGTGTTTGGGGAGTCTGCCACATGCTGTTGGGCAAACTCCAAACGTGATTTTATTTAAGCAATGGCTTTTTTCTGGCCATTCTTCCATCAAGCCCTACCCACTCTGTGGAGTGTACGGCTTAAAGTGGTCCTATGGACAGATACTCCTGTCTCTGCTGTGGATCTTTGCAGCTCCTTCACTGTTATCTTTGGTGTCTTTGTTGCATCTCTGATTAATGCCCTCCTTGCCTGGTCTGTGAGTTTTGGTGGGCGGGGCCTTCTCTTGTCAGGTTTGTAGTGGGGCCATATTCTTTCCATTTTGCTATAATGGATTTAATGGAGCTCCGTGGGATATTCAAAGTTTGGGATATTTTTTATAACCCAACCCTGATCTATACTTCTCCACAACTTTGTCTCTGACCTGTTTGGAGGCTTCTTGGTTTTCATGTTGCTTGCTTCGTCGTGTTGCAGAGTCAGGGTCCTTCCAGAACAGGTTGATTTATACAGACATCATGTGACCGATCATGTGACACTTTGATTGCACACAGGTGGATCTTAATCAACTAAATTCTGTGACTTATGAAGTGAATCGGTTGGAGCAGCTCTTATTTAGGGGTTTCATACGAAAGGGGGTGAATACTTATGCACACTCCAGGTTTCTGTTTTTTCATCTTAATTATTGTTTGTGTCACAATAAAACAACAATTTACACCTTTAAAATGGTAGACATGCTGTGTAAATCTAATGGCGCTAACCCTCCAAAAATCTATTTTCATTCCAGCTTGTTAATGCGACAAAACAGGACAAACACCAAGGGGGATGAATACTTTTGCAAGACACTGTAGTCACCTGGAATGCTTTTGAATTAACAGCTGTGCCTCATCAAAAGTTAATTAGTGCAATTTCTTGCCTTCTTAATGTGTTTGAGATCCAACAGTAAATACAGGTAGTCGTCGACTTACGACTGCGTTTGGTTACGACTGACTGGTCGTAAACCGATCTGTTCGTAAGTCGGCCTCTGTTAAATGAACGTAAGTATATTGTGATGTGTAATGATATTGTAATCATCTTAAAGTCTTATTTTATCAACATTTTCTTATTTCATTACCTTGGCTCGTTATTTGGTTTAAGTCAAACACTGCATACTCCGGGGTGAAAGTAACTTTTATTTCTTGCCGGTATATTATTTTGAGCCATAGTGCGTACGCAGCCGAAAAATACACCTAATTATTTATTATTGTCTACTTATCAAGCATTCACTAGGACTTCTTATCACTCAGTAGTACTAGTATAGGACTTTATCACACTATCACTCTTTTATCCACCAGAGTCAGGGTCCTTCCAGAACAGGTTTTTGATTATAAATAAATTGCAAACACATCATTTCAACAACACAATCGTTTTAATTACATTTTTTTAGCTGAACAGTTGAAAACTAACTTTTCATTTTGGACACAGAACAGAAAAGTGAAAGTTACTTTGATTACCAGCTGCGCACGTTATAGCACAAGATCTGGTTAAGCCGTACGCGCGCTGTAGCTCGCTTGTTGTTTGTCCAGCGAAACACTGCACACATAATAGAAGAGGCTGGATGCTGTGTTGCCAGATTGGGCGGTTTTAAGTGCATTTTGGCGGGTTTTGAACATAGACATATAAACTAGAGCCCTGCACTCCCGCGGGAGTCCCGCGGGACCCGACGCAAAGCAGTGCGGCGCGGGACAAATTTTGAAAGCTCATTGCGGGCGCGGGTGCGAGGGGGAGTGCACAATGCGGGCGCGGGGAGGAGAGGTGATAAGCTGCAGTCCCGCTAACTAAAAACGTGTTTGAAATAAAATTTATAAATTATTAATTTATGTCTATCGTATATAATTTGTGCTGGATATTTTTTTTGGCATTAATAAAAACATTTTAAGATGCCTAAATTTGCGGATGTGGTCTAATCTCGCGTACGTTTCCGATTCCTTTCCGCTCTTCCGTGTTTGAGATCTCCGATCATGGCAGAAGAGCAGAGCTCCTCTAGTGAAGCTCACAGTGCTTCAGAAGTAAGTGCTGCTTTAAAAAGAGGTACATTTACCGTTAAAAAGTCAAGAGTATTAGTCCTAAGTATTAAAAAGTATTTAAAAAGTATTAACTAGTATTAAAAAGGACTGTGTATCGCACAGATTGTTCAATTTAAAGCTAGAAATAGACAGTGTATAATCTGAGGAGCTGGTTGTGGTTGCGCAGCACTTCATATGAGAGGAGAATGAAATCGCGGTTGGAATCATAACGCCACAGACTCGGAAGTGGGAGTGCGAGTGCGCAAAGCGAGAGCTGTCAATCATGAGCGCATGCAGCGCTCAACTTGGAATGTGTCAGCAGAATGTCAGAGTCTAAACAATAAACTTACAATAAATGAAGGATCGGTCAGTGGAGAGCTCAGCTAAGCTCAGCATGTTTAATTCCCCAAGCCAATGACAAGAACTTTCGTGAGAAATAACGCGAACGTCTGCATCATGCGGGATTTGTGGGCGGGAGCGGGACAAAATATGGCAGGCGCGGGCGGGACTGAAAATCATAATTCTTTGCGGGAGCAGGCGGGAGCGGGACTGCACAATGCGGGAGTGGGACTGAAAATTCTGTCCCGCGCAGACCTCTAATATAAACATAGACGCCGCATTGAGCTGGTGGCCCGTTGCTGGGATACGTCAGAGTGTCCGCCATATTGGATGTGGCAAATCTTCCCCGTAAACCAATGCAAGTAAATGGACTGAACTTCATAAAGCCCCTTTCTACAATAATATTTAACTCGATGCCTTTTATTCACCCATTAAGACACACACGTATATATTTGGGAAACAAACAGGCATCAAAACAACACATATACCTTTTAATGTGATGGTTATAAATAGTGTGCGAAATACCCTGTACACTGCAAACTAGCGACAGATACGCGATAGATAGCTCAGGTAAGCTAATCAGTCAGCATACCGTAGCAAGCTACCAAAACCTGAGGCCACAATAACCAACCTACAAGACTGAATATGATAAATGATGGAAATAGTGGAAAAATTGGAAATAGTGAATGAAAATAAAAATGTACTGTTTTATTTATTGAGTCACCACACAGACCTACTCTCGTTGAATAAAGTGAGCTGAATGAGCGCCAAACTGAGTTCGGCCAGGTTCTAACGTCATACCAAAACAAAATACATCACTGATTCCTTCCCATTCAGAAAGGTTAAAAACATTCATCATGCGTTCAAAAACGTCCATCATAGTGTGGCACTGTATTATCTAATTCTCACTGCTTATAACTCTACACCTCCCCGGTGGAGATGAGCTGGGAAACTGAAGACTGAAGGAACAGTATTGAAAAGTATTTTTCCAGTCTCACCTGTGAAAGGTAATCCCATGTGATCTCGTTTGGACGGTAAACCTGTTGGTACAGTTAAACGCAGCACATGAATGAGGCATCTTTATTCTCGGCTACTGTCTAGACGCTATACCAGAGACGGTTGAAGAATCTCCACTTTACCACATCCAATATGGCGGCGAGGATGACGTATGATTCTACGCAGAATGCGGCGTCTATGTTTATATGTCTATGGTTTTGAACATATTTTGGGCTGGAAACCGTCAGCAGTATCTGGCAACACTGGCTGGATGCTGGGCGCTGCCGGGAGCTGGGGCGGAAACTGTCGTACGCTCAGCTGGGAAACACTTGCGAGTCATAACCAGACGGTCGTAAAGTCGATCGGTCGTAAGCCACATAGGTCGTAAGTCGACGACTACCTGTATTCCTATTCAACACCACAACTTTAGTAATCCATATAACGTCAAGAACCGCTCAACTAAGTAAAGAGAAACGACATCCATCATTACTTTAAGACGTGAAGTATCTTTTAATTAATAAAAATAAAGAAAAACATTGCATTCGATAGAAGGTGTGTCCAGCAGGGCTGTGCCGATAGACGATGCCATCGTCCATCGACGATGGTGGTCATCCATCACGATGGAGAGCCACCATCGTGATACCACGCCCCCTCCTGTCATAAACATGCATATATCATCTGGGCCTATTTAACCTAAAAAGTTAGTTTTTTGTTAGTTTAGTTAGTTAGTTTTGTTTAATATATAAATATATTATATAGCATAATTATATATAAATACATAATTATATAAAATCATTATAAAGTAATATCCTATTACCGCTTGTTCACGTAGGCTATGGTGCAGGGACGTGCTAGTGAACATAATGTGGTTACACAAATACAGTATGCTACTAATAATAAATTTTGACTTCATTTTTTAGCCTACACTATACTTTTAATGTAAAATTTGTCATGTTGTTCAAACAAATAGCCACTATTAACGACTTCAGTCGGGAAATATTGCACCTTATCAAACGGCAGTGAAGCGCAGACTTCAGCAGAAGTCAAATAACTTTAATCTGGTAAATAGGCCTACTTTCAGACACAAAATGGTCCACTCTAAGCCATAATGTCAAACCAAATGGAAGAATGAAGGTGATTCTGTGAACCGGTATTTGTGAAAAGATACAGTAGGCTGAACAACAAATCAAGTAGGAACGCACAAGCATGCGCTTAACGGTAGCCTACACAATTTAATTTAGGCATTAGGCATTAACCAGGCTTAGGCATTAACTTTTTATTGTAAAAATGCTACAAAATAAATAGTCATGAACATGATTTTGTAAACATATATTTATTTAAAGATGAACGATCAAGACTAAGAGAACCGGAACGTGCGCAACACGAAATGCGCTCACAAAGTTTAACGTAGCCGGGCATTAACTTTTTACAGTGAAATTAAAGCTACCAAATATTCATGAGGTCGACTCAGTTAGCAAAGAACAGCGATAAAAAAACGAGAGAGCCTGCGTTAATACAAGAACAAGTAAATAAATAACAATAATAGTAATAATAAAAATCAATCAAGAAAACGCAGGCAGTCCGAAGCAATTTAACCTAATGGGTTAACAGTGCAGGCAATGGTCACCATGTTTAAATGTCGAGGTTTCTGGCCAAAAATACTAGCATGTTTACTTTGTCTGGTTTTAATGAGCTGCGGATTGGGGTAACTATACTACCCGCGGTGCTGAACACTCGTTCTGATGGAGTACTGGTGGCGCATATGCACAAATATTTACGTGCTAATCTTGCCATTAATGGAAGTCTTTTCTCGTTCCTTTTCCACCACATCAGTGAGTCCTCCCCCCATCAATGACAATTTCCTGCAGGTACATGGTCATTTCTGCCTCAGACTTTTCTTCATCAGTAAGCGTGGATGCTCTGGCTGCTGCTCTCTTCCCAAGAAGGCTGCCCAAAGACCCTCTCTTTTTCTTAGGCACTGCCGCGGCGCAGTCACCTGGTTCCTCCCCTTCATTATGTGACGGACCGGGCGTTGTAGCACCTGACAGCGACGGAACGATCTCCGTCACCATCTCTTCCATCAACTGAGATTTTGTGGCGTGAAGATCAAACATAGAAAATTAGGTAGCCTAAATTTAAAGAGATAGTAGGCTATGGGATATAGTATACAGTATATCACAATTCTCAGCGCAATGGAATTTTTTTTTCTTTACGTGCCAAAGCCTCGGATGAGTATCTAATACTTATAATAATAATAATTAAATATTTTATAATGTGGTATTAAAATCCCCCCCCACGATATGATCGTCCATCACGATGTTTGCACTGTAAACATCGTCGATGCCAATTAAGGGGACATCGCACAGCCCTAGTGTCCAGACTTTTGACTGGTACTATAATTATTAGCACCTTTCAAAGAATGGGCGCTATTACAGTTACATTTTCCTCTATAACATCTAATGAAACATCTGACTTTTGGTTTTGAATCCAAACATCATCATCATAACATTTGTGAGCAATGGATGGTGAAGGAGGCAAATATGGATCCAGAGACCAAAGTTTCAGAATAATCAACTCCACTTGCAAAAACAAACAGATTAAAAAAAATGCATAAAAAAGGTTTTCATGAAAGAACTCCTTACTAAGAGCAACCTGGGAATGTAGCTCTTGCACTTGGAATCACTGGAACTAAAATAAAATAAATCTTTTTGCCAATGAACACCATCAGCAAAAGTATCACAACATGAGACAGAGGAGGGGGGGAGAAAAAAAAAAGGAATTTCACCATAAAACTCAAACTCCAAGGGTATCTCTCTGGGCACCAAGCAACACTAAGAAAGAAAGCACTCATGAATTCAAGGGTCAAAGTTCATGAAGAAACAAAAGTAAAATGTTTTTTTCGCATCCCGCATATTTTCCTCTTCAGTGAACTGACTTTTGGATCCCATTTGGTCGGAGTGCTGCTTTAGCTGAATACGCAGAAAAGTCTAGTTTTCACGCTTTGACATTGTGAGGGAAATTTAAATGGACGAACATTATTATTCTCTGCGTTTCTGTATGTTGAGCTAAAGTGGCTTAGTTACTGAGAAGAGATGTTTTTCCACACGCTGTAATCGCTTTTCTGTGGCCTTGGTGATAAGCAGGGTGCCCGAGTTCTCCATAACTACGCATCCGCCTGCACATACCAGAGCACGCCAGGTGCACGCTTTAACAAAGCTTCATAGAAAATCTTGAGCCAATCACGTGAAGATGCGAGCAGTAAGCAAATGCCTTTAGAGTATAATAGATAGCAGCCACTAAAACACAACTCAGAGTGCGCGTACTCTCGGCATCATCGGAAGTGGTGTCGTCTTCTATTCTTCTCTTTCCTTTCCTATTTTATATATCTTTTATATGATCTACTATAATAAATGACTGAAAAGACAACTGCTAAGCGTTCTGAAGTGTTTATTAGAAATTTCCATTACATCATCGCCACAGCAAGGGGTTCAATTAAAAAGTACTATTGCTAAACAGTTAATATTCACCTCAGCATGTTTCAGCCCATGTGACTTCTTCTTGAATCTTTTTCTTAAAAACGTTATATACTGTATATTCCATATCTGAAAAATAGGTAACGTTAGAAAAAAACGGTTATTGGTGTTAATTGATAGAATAGGCCTACATAAACAATGAATAGCCTTAGTTCTTGGATCTCACTAAATGCTGATGTGGCACTGTCTGACATGTCTTCTCCAGTAGCGGGGCTCCCCGTGTGCGAAGCGCGTGGAGCAGAGCTCGATATGTAAAGGAGAACTGAAGGCAAATTTTTATTATCAAAATTCTATTTCTCTCATTTATTAAATATCAGAATGTATTTTTGATCGCTATTTTGTCGCTGCTATAGCAAGTTATGAGTGTTTGAAATATGCTCTGTAATATATCAGTCCATATGTCAAAGCAATGGCCGTAAATGAGACTTGTTGAAACCTGTGCAAGACATCGTAGGACGGAAGTAAAACGTACAGCGGAAATCAAAGCGACCGACATCTGCCAACGTTGTCAAAAGACGCGCGCGCCCTCTTTCGAACGCTGACGTAATCAAGCCGGAAGTTTTGTTTGTTTTGATGGCAATCAGGAAAGTTTGAAAAAAGTAGGCAGTAATCGTCATTTAAACTCGTTTTTGTGCAATACTTGGTTTGGAAAACAGTTTTCAAAATGGCGGCACTGACACCTGGCTGACACTTCACATTTCGAAGTCTCGCACAAGTCTCGTGAAGATCGCACGGATAAGCGACGCCTGCCGTGGACCAAACGAACTAAATTCAACACGGCTAAAAGCCGAATAGGCCGATAAGTATAATATTTAATTGCGATCAGTTGCCAATACGAGTCACGATATAAGGTTACTAAAACCGAAAACGTAATTGAATAACACGTTAATTAAGAAATAAAGCAAGTTTAAAAATGACTTCAGTTCTCCTTTAAGAGAATATGATAATGCGTCGACCGGAGTTTTGATGGTTTTTGCGATCATACAACATCCGTACATATGAACGACGTACGTGAACCGCCACAGGGAACCCGATTGTAAAAGCAAGGCAACGCATCTCAAACACCGGACCACCGGACAACAAAACGTGCATCTTTATTTAGATAAGATAGATAGGTTTTTAATCCAGCACTCATTTTTAATTTGCTTTAAAAAAAAATAATGCGGGATTATTTACTAAACACTGTAGCAGCCGTTGGTATTAAGAACAACAGCAGAGAGTCTCTGACGGGTGCAGATGTGTTTTATTCCTCTTGAACACGAGTATAGCATCGAACACCAGACACCATTCATCAAGAACCATTAAAACTAAAGAAAACAAAACCAAAAAAATAATTACCATAACATGGTTGTAAACAAATACAAAATTTTGCAGAGTGATGTTTCCAGACTATGCTCTGAACGTTACGTTCCTTGCTCTGCTCAACCAAGGGTGCAAACCTCTACAATTTCGCTAAACATGCATCATTAGCCTCCGCGCTCAAAGCCTCGTGCTAAACCACAGTTCAACCAATGCACCGACCACAAACAAAAAATACAGTCAATAAACAGCGCACACAAACTTCACATTGTGCAAAGCTTTACAACATACCATGATAATAAACCTCTGATGGAGACACATGTGGAATATGAACACAGCAGCAAGCGCCTACAGCATAACAAAGACAGCTTCCTGGGCCGACAGCTCCGCCCATAACATGAATAATGAATAACTGCTCCGTCACTTCCAAACACATTTTATACTCATAGGCAGCTCTGCTTTTAGTGCAGCACCTCAGTATATATTTTATTCTATCCACATTCAATGGATATGAGCAATTGCGCGCTCTGATTGGCTACTCTACTAAGAGACTATCATATACAGTGAGTAGAGAAAAACAAAATGGCGGAGCGTGTTGCTGAACCAACCGAGGATGAAATAAAAACTCTACTTGAAAACAAAACCCCAGAAAATACAAAAAAAAAAAGGAATAAAAAGTATTTGATGATAAGAAGGTGTCTTTTTTAAAATTATTTTTCAAGAATTATTATTATTATCGCATTTTCACAAATTGCTCCTGTCATTTCACGTTTACATTCTAAGTGGAAATTATTCTGTCGAACGTTTGGTATAAAGTTATTTATTTATCAAATTTGCCAAAAATAAAAATGCTCCATTTCTCAAAATCCAGTGAATGTGGACAGAATAAAACAGTTATAACATTCAATCTTGTCGTACATTGATTATAGACAACTCGGTGCTATGTGCCTCGTCGGCCATCAGCTCATGTACGACTTGATTTCGTAGAATAACTGTTAAAGCTAGACGGCCTTCTGACTTCATAAAATAGGTTAAATTTAGTTACCTCTGAAATTTGGTCACTGTTATATAAAAGTTATATAAGAAATAAACGTACAAGTTATTTAATTTGAGGGGATTAAAGCAAATAATGAACATGAAATCGCTCGCTTCACGCAAATCAAGCAGACAGAGGAAGTCCGTGTGCGCATGCGCAGGTTTACCTCCTTCTTCTTCTTTTGGGTTTTACAGCAGCTGGCATCCACAGTGTTGCATTACTGCCATCTACAGGTTTCCCTTTGAGCGTGCACTGACAGTTCCATCATTCTGTTGCTAAACGAACAGCTGATCACACCGAGGTGCTCGCTGAGCGCCCATATTTATTAGTTTGGTCCTGCATTTCCTTTCCTTCGTATATAACATAACGTCTTTTCTTCTCGCTTTCTTTCCGTTACTGTAGTCGGTCTTTCACGTTTCATTCACACACTCACGTCCTCCATTTTTCTCTCCTGTTTCAAATTTGTATCCCACAATGCCTTGCCTGAACGGGGAAAGCCCACCGCGGGATGCATGACGTAGTATCTTGTAGTGGGTCATGGTGAAGCAGGAAAAAACAGCAGAGAATTTAGGGCCACGTGGAGATAAATTCATTAATTGTTCTATTTAAAAAAAAAAAAAAACTAATAAAATTGGAAGTCTGTGATTCAAATTCAGTAGCTTTCGGTCACTAAACAAAAATAATTTGGTGTTGAAAATTCTTTTCATGACCTACACTTGAAAAATCTGAAAGGCAGTGTAAATGTCTCAATACTTCTTCTCATCTCATCATCTCTAGCCGCTTTATCCTGTTCTACAGGGTCGCAGGCAAGCTGGAGCCTATCCCAGCTGACTACGGGCGAAAGGCGGGGTTCACCCTGGACAAGTCGCCAGGTCATCACAGGGCTGACACATAGACACAGACAACCATTCACACTCACATTCACACCTACGCTCAATTTAGAGTCACCAGTTAACCTAACCTGCATGTCTTTGGACTGTGGGGGAAACCGGAGCACCCGGAGGAAACCCACGCGGACACGGGGAGAACACGCAAACTCCACACAGAAAGGCCCTCGCCGGCCACGGGGCTCGAACCCGGACCTTCTTGCTGTGAGGCGACAGCGCTAACCACTACACCACCGTGCCGCCTCAACACTTCTTCAATCTGAAAAAACGATGACTTCAGATGATGTCCCAAACACCTGGAATAAACTTCACAGCTAAGTTTTCTTATTAATAAACTACAGCATTTGCATGAAAATTGCAATAGTTGCAGAAGTAAATGAACACTTTACGTTTCCATTGTTCACTATTTCGATGTTTAATTCAGCAGACTTGTAAACAAAGACTGCCCTCAATTTTTCCTGTGATTTAATTTCAACAAAATAATGAAATCATGAACCAATTCCGAAACGAAGGCGGCTGTAGTTCACACAGGGAGCTTTCCTTCAGGCCAGGAAACATTCGGCACCACGGTTTTGCCGAGAGTCTGTGCGCTCCGGTTGCATTTCAGTGTGATACTCGATCAAACGAGCTGCGAGTCAGTCTGAGCAGAGCGAGTGGCCTGAACATCCGACACCCTCCACTCTTTCTGCTTGCTCCACAATGCACTCCGACAGGCACAGAACAGGCATCAGGAAGCCAAGATGGCCAGCAGTAAAGTGTCACACTTGACATTAATTGAGTAACAAGATTAAGCGTCGCACGCAGAAAAGCGCCTACGGCTGGCACAAGAAGAAAGGCAAACGCGGTTACGATTTAATGCAGCCGAAACTCACACAGTGCTTCGATACAGCCAGACAGAGCTGGACCTTTCCACAACGAGGACGCCTTTCTACTATACGGATGAGGCTGAAGAGGCTTTCTGTGCGCTCGTATTTTTCAAACGGATGTCACGTTCCATTATTAGCACACAAACATACAGCTTGAGAGAATGAGGGTGCTTTAGATTTATCATGCTAAGATGCTCAAAAAGGCTGAGAAACAGGGTTGTGTTGCTCTACAGCACAGTGCAGCATCGCGTCCCTTTTTGCTCAGAGGCACAAAGTGTGTGGGAAACAAGTCAACACCCACACACCCACACACACACACACACACACACACACACACACAATGAAGCAGCGGCAGCAGCAATCACTCTTGCTCTTATTTATCAGGAGAGTTTTTAAAGGGCATTGATCGCAGACATTACATAAAAGACCTTACACCAGAGGCGATGGAAGCTATAGGTGATAAAAAAAAAAAAAAAGAAGACATCTAAAATTTTAGAATTGATACAATTGTTTGAAAACATAATGAATGAAAAATATGATGAAGACTGAATAGTGTGCAAATGTTTCATACGACTTTCCGACACAAACAGCCAGTTATGGGGAAATAAATAAATAAACAAACAAACAAACAAACAAACAAACAAACCAGCATTACTCGATCAGTCTCTCTCTCTCGCTCGCTCTCTCCCCTACACTTAAAATGCAGATGAACTCTTTCATCCTTCCCAGTGGAAACATTACAGTTTTCTGAACAGCAAACCGAAGCAGTTTGATGTTCGGCTCAGACCCAAGTTGGGCCCGAGTCAACTCCATTGAATGCATAACATGTACAGGCCAGTGACTGGAAATAAATCATGACTGACATTTGGCACTCGTCACGTCCTGGGTAAAAATGAAATCAAAGCGAACAGGGCTCAGCTATTCGAGAGCTTGAAATTAAATGGAGATCTGATGGTTGGTACTCATGTTCTGAGAACCAACCATAATATGAGGGCAGCCATGGCCTGAAGGTTACAGAAGCAGCATTTGGTCCAAAGGGTTGCCGGTTCGATTTTGGGGACCGGCAGGAAAAATGAGAGGAGAGTTGAGTGAATGAACAGCACTTTCCCCTCCCTCTGTATCATATCTGAAGTGTCTTTGAGCAAGACACATAACCCTAAACTTACTCCCTGGGTGCTGCAGCGTCGCTGCTCACTGCTCTGGGTAAGTGTGCGTGTTCGCTGCTTCAGGTGAGTTAAATGCAGAGGACAAATTTCACTCTGCTTGAGTGTGAATGTGACAAAGGATTATTATTATCATCCTCATGTTTTTTAGGATGTTATTTCTCCCTCAGTTTTCAATTATCCATCCATTATCTGCAATCACTTATCCTGTGTAGGTAAGCTGGAGCCTATCCCAGCGGACTATGGGTGAAAGGCGGGGTACACCCTGGACAAGTCGCCAGGTCATCACAGGGCTGACACATAGACACAGACAACCATTCACACTCACATTCACACCTACGCTCAATTTAGAGCCACCAGTTAATAATAATAATAATAATAATAATAATAATAATAATAATAAATGTTATTTCTAGGTGCCTTTCAGGACACTCAAGGTCACAGTACACAGACAATAATAAAAGCAATCAATGAAATGAAAAATATAATCAAAATAGTGCAAAACATAAAACAGAAATAAAGTGCAATGGTGGGGTCATTCCAGTCCCAGATTAAAAGGAATATGCTTGTCAGAAAAGGTGGGTTTTGAGGCGAGATTTGAAGGAGAAGATGATGGAATGATGGAGTGTTGTATGTCCTGTGGCAGGGAGTTCCAGAGGCGGGGGGCCGAGCGGCTGAAGGCTCTCGACCCCATAGTGGACAAGCGAGCAGGTGGGAGGGTGAGTTGGATGGAGGAGGAGGACCTGAGAGTACGGCTGGGTATGTTAGTATGGAGGAGCCCAGTAAGGTACTGGGGGACGAGGGTGTTGATGGCCTTAAAGGTAAAAAGTAGGATTTTATAGATGATGCGAAATTTGATAGGAAAAAAAAAATGGAGTTGCTGCAGGACAGGTGTGATATTACTGACGGAGGGGGTTCTGGAAATAATTCTGGCGGCAGAGTTTTGAACCAGTTGCAGTTTATGGATGGACTTGTCAGGTAAACTAAAAAGAAGGGAGTTACAATAGTCAAGACGGGATGTAACCAGGGTGTGAACCAGGATAGTGGTACTGTTGGGTGTGAGGGACGGACACAAGCGTGAGATATTACGTAGATGGAAGTAAGCTGACCGAGTGACATTATTTATGTGGGACTGGAATGATAGAGTGCTATCAAGGATGACATCCAGATTCTTAACCTGGGGGGAGGGGGAAACTGAGGAGAAACTTTATTTTTGAAAGGGTGGATTTAGTACCAATGAGAAGGACCTCAGTTTTATCACTGTTAAGTTTAAGGAAGTTATGGGAAAACCGGGATCTGAGTTCCTGTAGGCAATCAGAGAGGGAGGTGGGTGGGAGACAGGAGGTGGGTTTGGTGGACAGGTAGAGCTGGGTGTCATCCACGTAGCAATGGAACTGGATGTTAAATTTATGGAAAATACTGCAAAGAGGGAGAAGATAAATAATGAATAAAAGAGGTCTAAGCACAGAACCTTGGGGTACACCAGAAGAGAGGGGGAATGGTTGGGATGTGAATGTTTTCAGTTGGACCAACTGAGTGCGGCCAGAGGATTTAAACCAGTCCAGGGGCGTGTCAGATAGTCCAATAGCGGCTAATCTGTCAACGAGGATAGTGAGAGAGATTGTGTCAAAGGCCGCACTCAAGTCGAGGAGGATGAGGATGGTAAGGAGTCCAGTGTCAATAGCCATGAGGAGCTCGTTAGTGATTTTGACAAGAGCTGTTTCTGTGCTATGAAGTGGGCGAAAGCCAGACTGGAACTGTTCATAGAGATTAAGAGAGATGCGATCGTGAAAATGAGATGCAACAATTTTGTTCCAGGATTTTGGAAAGGAAAGGGAGATTGGAGATGGGACGAAGGTTGTTGAAATTATTGGGGTCAGGACCAAGTTTCTTGAGAATCAGGGTTACTATGGCTGATTTGAAAGATGAGGGGACAGTACCAGAGGTGAGAGAAGAATGAACAATAGCAGTTATTAGAGGGATCAGAGAATGGATAGAGGCTTTTACCAGGGAAGTACGGAGAGGATCAAGCTGGCAGGTAAATGGCTTGGATTTGTGGATGAGGTCAGATATATCAGCAGCAGAGGGAAGTTTGAAGCTAGAGAGTGGGTGGGACAAAGGGATTTGAAAAGTTGGGAAGGGTGAGGTGGCTGAGATGTTGCTGATGAATACTGTCAATCTTTGTGTTGAAAAATGCCACAATTGAGTTGCAAAAATCAGTTGAGTAGAAATGGGGAGGGAGACAGTCAGGTGAGCATAGTGTTTTGTTAACCAGAGAAAATAATGCTCGTGTGTTTCCATTACCTAGTCTGAGTAAGTCTGCATAGTAATTGGATTTTGCAATGGAGAGAGAATCCTTATAGAAGAGAATGTGATTCATGAACATGTCCTTATGAACAGTGAGACCAGGTTTTCTGTAGAGGCGTTCCAGTTGATGACTTTTGGCCTTAAGTTGGCGGAGTTTGAGTGTAAACCAAGGTGCGGATTGGATGAAGGAGACAGTCTGTGTTTTTAAAGGAGCCAGGGTGTCCAGAAGATTGTGGAGGCCACTATTGTAGTGGGAGAGCAGTTCATCAGGAGTGGATGTAAGGTTGATGCTAGGGAGAGTTGCAATACCAGTGTCCAGTGCAGTTAAGTTAATGTCCTTAATATTACGGAACGAGATGGTACGAGACAGTTTAGTTTTGGATAAAGTGACATTAACATTAAATGAAATAAGCATGTGGTCAGAGATGGGGAGATCGGCTGCAGAATAATTAGAGGGAGTAACACCAGAACAACAGATAAGGTTCAAAATATGGCCTTTCGAGTGCGTGGGGAAATCAATAAACTGCTACAGCCCGAAGCTGCCTCAGCAGGATATGAAGTCTTTGGTCAGGTCAGTTAACCTAACCTGCATGTCTTTGGACTGTGGAGGAAACCCACACAGACACGGTGAGAACATGCAAATTCCACACAGAAAGGCCCTTGCTGGCCACTGGGCTCGAACCCAGAACCTTCTTGCTGTGAGGCAATAGGGATAACCACTATACCACTGTGCCACACTCACCAAATTTCACATGAAGAATACCTCTGGGCTGAATTACATTGCTATGACTTTTGGTGCTGATCTGGATCACTGATCCGGAATGATCCATGAAAAACAGGATTTTTTTTTTTTTTTTAAATCACTTAACTGTCGATTTTCATGATTTTTTTTCAATCTTTTTTTTTTTTTAATTAATTTTGTTCAGGGTGGCAGGGAGCAACTTTTCCTCACTAAGCATCATTCTTTATGTCTGACCATTCCAGATCTATAGGAGTATGGTGACCAGACGTCCAGGTTTCTAAGAGCTAGCGCAAATTGCTGTGACTTTAGTCACTATGTTTGTATTCTTACTATAACTGCCATGAATGACTCCATGGTGGCACAGACAGACAGCTTGGCATATTCAAGTAAAGCACACTGCGAAGTGTGCTCTGCGAAAATATCAAGCGCAGCATCTTCCTACCATACATATAACCTCATGAAGCATATTCTTCTTCTTCTTCTTCCTTGTGTTAGTCCCTCCCGCATGGGTGCAGGGTCCACAGCTCGGCTCAGCTGTCTCCATCTACTCCAATCAAAGACATCCTCTGGTTTTGCTTTTGTGGACTTTAGGTCCTCCTTTATTGAGTCAGCCCATCTCTTTTTGGGTCTTCCACATGGCTGCTTGCCTGGAATGTCCAGTGCTGTTGCAGATTTAGCCATTGCTCCATCCGAGCGTCACATACCGTACCATCGGAGGCACCACTCTCTCATCTGTGCAGTGATTGGATCCACCTGCATTTTCCTACGGACTTCTGTATTTTCCACATGATCTAAGAGAGAAAGTCCTTGAGACCAGTGTAGCATTTTCATCTCCACGGCATGTAGATTTTGCGAATGTTTTACAGTGACTGGCCAACATTTGCAGCCATATAGTGCTACTGGGCATACCACAGTCTTATATACGTTAGCCTTCAAATGGGTCGGCATCCTGCTGTCATAAAGTACACCTGTTACCTTTCGCCATCTCATCCAGGCAGCATTTACACCTCATGAAGCATAGTATGGGGTTTAAACACCATCTTTAATAGCGAATGAGAGGGCAGCCAACCCAACCTGAGCACACAGCAGTAGGAGTACCTGCAGGCGTGGTCCTCAAAAATGCAGTGGACTGCCCTTACTCAAAGGTATTCATTAGCACTGAAAAGAGCATGCAGTGAAACCGTCTCGTCTGACCTCATCTCACTTCTGTGGGCACTGAGCACCGAGACACGTGTGTTTGAGTTACTTTGCTTGTCAGCCAAGGTCCAATTCATGCTCATTTTTAAATCATGATGCTTACCGATACTTCTCTGTGTGCTCAGGCTGGCTACTTTCACACTCGCTATTAAAGATGTGGTTTAAACGGCATAACATGCTTCTTACGCTGATACTGCGGCAAGAGCTGCTACAACATCTTAAAGCACTGTTCGGTCCTCGCAGTACAGGGCAGCGACCAACATAAACCCAGAGAAATAAAAGGATCCATGACATCAGTGATTATTTAATACTAATCAGGTTAATAATTTTGGTAGCAGTTACAACAAACACCAGAAAGTTGTACTCAGTGTGAAAAAAAAAAAAAAAATTATATATTACTGATGCATCCATAGTATAGCTGCTATATTATTGTTGTTGTTGTTGGTGGTGGTGCTACTTGTATTTATTGTTCATACTGTATTAGTATTGTCATTATTGATACTGCTGCTATTAAATAATCATTACATAAATCAGAAATAAATGAAAATACTCATATTAATGATAACTACAGTTACAACACAATAGCAAATATCTATTGTTATTAACAACAATAATACATAATAGCAGAAATATCCATCATAATAATATGAATATTAATGATTACAATAGCAACGTTATGATATACTGTTATGGCGGCACGGTGGTGTAGTGGTTAGCACTGTCGCCTCACAGCAAGAAGGTCCGGGTTCGAGCCCCGTGGCCGGCGAGGGCCTTTCTGTGCGGAGTTTGCATGTTCTCCCCGTGTCCGCGTGGGTTTCCTCCGGGTGCTCCGGTTTCCCCCACAGTCCAAAGACATGCAGGTTAGGTTAACTGGTGACTCTAAATTGAGCGTAGGTGTGAATGTGAGTGTGAATGGTTGTCTGTGTCTATGTGTCAGCCCTGTGATGACCTGGTGACTTGTCCAGGGTGTACCCCGCCTTTCGCCCGTAGTCAGCTGGGATAGGCTGCAGCTCGCCTGCGACCCTGTAGAACAGGATAAAGCGGCTAGAGATAATGAGATGACATGAGATACCCATGCTATCATGAATCATTTTTACTTTGTTATATCATATACTATTGTTATTCTAATATAAGCATTGTTATTACTGATATTTATGGTGGTATTATTTGTTGTTATTACTTTTGTTAATTACTTGTATTGTCGCTCTTGTCCATTTTTCTGCTGCCCCTGTGGTCATTCTCCTCCATTTAATATTAACAGCTGCATTATTATTATTGATATCTATGCTATCTTATCATTTTTGTTTTTGTTATATCACATATTATTATGCTAATATTTGCATTGTTATTATTGGTATTCATGTCCTTGCGGTCGCTCTCGTCCATCTCGTCTTCTCATTGCTGTCGTCCATTTTTCCGCCGTCTTCTTTCTTGTTGATTTTTTCGCCCACTGTCACTGCTGTTGTTCATTTTCTGCTGTTTGTTGTTCTCGTCCATTTTTTTTTGCTTTCGCCGCTGTCGCTCTTGCCCATTTTTCCACTGTCCTTGCTGTCGGCCATCTTTCCACTGTTGCTGCTGTCGCTCTCATTGATTTCCTGCTGTCGTCGCGCTCGTCTGTTTTTCCGCTGCGCTTGCCGTCGCGCTCGTCTGTTTTTCCGCTGCGCTCGCCGTCGCGCTCGTCCGTTTTTCCGCTGCGCTTGCCGTCGCGCTCGTCCGTTTTTCCGCTGCGCTCGCCGTCGCGCTCGTCCGTTTTTCCGCTGCGCTCGCCGTCGCGCTCGTCCGTTTTTCCGTTGCCCTTGCGGTCATTCTCCTCCATGTAATATTAACAGCTGCATTATTATTATTGATATGTATGCTATCTTATATCATTTTTGCTTTTGTTATATCACATATTATTATGCTAATATTTGCATTGTTCTTATTGGCATTCATGTCCTTGCGGTCGCTCTCGTCCATCTCGTCTTCTCATTGCTGTCGTCCATTTTTCCGCCGTCTTCTTTCTTGTTGATTTTTTCGCCCACTGTCACTGCTGTTGTTCATTTTCTGCTGTTTGTTGTTCTCGTCCATTTTTTTTGCTTTCGCCGCTGTCGCTCTTGCCCATTTTTCCACTGTCCTTGCTGTCGGCCATCTTTCCACTGTTGCTGCTGTCGCTCTCATTGATTTCCTGCTGTCGTCGCGCTCGTCCGTTTTTCCGCTGCGCTTGCCGTCGCTCTCGTCCGTTTTTCAGCTGCCCTTGCCGTCGCTCTCGTCCGTTTTTCCGCTGCCCTTGCCGTCGCTCTCGTCCGTTTTTCAGCTGCCCTTGCCGTCGCTCTCGTCCGTTTTTCAGCTGCCCTTGCCGTCGCTCTCGTCCGTTTTTCAGCTGCCCTTGCCGTCGCTCTCGTCCGTTTTTCAGCTGCCCTTGCCGTCGCTCTCGTCCGTTTTTCAGCTGCCCTTGCCGTCGCTCTCGTCCGTTTTTCAGCTGCCCTTGCCGTCGCTCTCGTCCGTTTTTCAGCTGCCCTTGCCGTCGCTCTCGTCCGTTTTTCAGCTGCCCTTGCCGTCGCTCTCGTCCGTTTTTCAGCTGCCCTTGCCGTCGCTCTCGTCCATTTTTCAGCTGCCCTTGCCGTCGCTCTCGTCCGTTTTTCAGCTGCCCTTGCCGTCGCTCTCGTCCATTTTTCCGCAGTACTTGCTGTTGTCCTCGTCCATTTTTCCACTGCCCTTGCTGTCGCTCTCGTCCATTTTCCTGTAGTCCTTGCTGTCGTCCTCGTCCATTTTTCCGCTGTGCTTGCTGTTGCTCTTGTCCGTTTTTCTGCTGCCGTTGTCCATTTTCTGCTGTTGTTGCTCTCGTTGATTTTCCACTGTCCTTGCTGTCATTGTCGTCCATTTGTTGCTCTCATCCGTTTTTCCATTCCCATTGTCCATTTTCTGCTGTTGTTGCTTTCGTTCCTTTTCCGATTTTGCTGCCGTTGTCACCGATTGTCTGCTGTTGTTATGCTTGCAGGTTTTATCATTTTATTTGCAGCATTCAGCACAATTAACTCCAGACTACTAATACTGTTAATATGAGTATCGCCATTATTGGTATGTGCACTGACCTTTTTTATTATTGTTGCTTTTTAGCATTAGTATTGTTATTTATCTCATCTCATCATCTTTAGCCGCTTTATCCTTCTACAGGGTCGCAGGCAAGCTGGAGCCTATCCCAGCTGACTACGGGCGAAAGGCGGGGTACACCCTGGACAAGTCGCCAGGTCATCACAGGGCTGACACATAGACACAGACAACCATTCACACTCACATTCACACCTACGCTCAATTTAGAGTCACCAGTTAACCTAACCTGCATGTCTTTGGACTGTGGGGGAAACCGGAGCACCCGGAGGAAACCCACGCGGACACGGGGAGAACATGCAAACTCCACACAGAAAGACCCTCGCCGGCCACGGGGCTCGAACCCGGACCTTCTTGCTGTGAGGCGACAGCGCTAACCACTACACCACCGTGCCGCCCATTGTTATTTATATTTCTGATATTACAACGTATTAGTATCCTGATTGATATTTCTGCTGTCATTGTTAATTTAAGCTTTGTGATTTTTTTTCTTATTTCTTGGCAACAGTGCCCTCGACACAGTCATGCCAATAATGCTGCTTGAACTTAACTGAACTAGTCATCTTAGTCAAAGTCAAACTGACAGAATAGTGAAGGAAGCTCATGTCGGAGCTCTAGACTTTAAGCTAATTTAGTCTGAGAAATGATCCCAGAATACGCAAACCTAAAGCAAACTCAGTGCAAATTAAACAATTACTGGTGTTCGGTGATTTCTCTGCTAATAATAAGAAGTGAGAGCGGTCCCAAGTATTGACCGGATCATTGTTTATACTGATGCACTAAACCACTAACCACACAGCTATCACTTCATGCTCTCAGCTGGAACTTCCTGCAATTCTGAGACTTCACGGCTATTAAATGTTGCCACACTGCCCTCAAGTGGTGCAGTTCAGCACAGACAAACCTCGTCCATATGAACAACTGAACATTTAATCTTAAAAACCAATTCAGGTGATAGCAGGACAAACTTGTTTGTAATTTTGTCTCTAATTTTCCTCGGTCAAATGTCATGAGATCTTTCAATTTAAATTATTTTTCTTCGTATTGCTTACTGACATGCAACCATGCAAAGACATCCTGTTTAATTCCAAGTAAACTCTATTGAAAATCATCCTGACAGTGAAGCCAAAAACCAGAATTAATAGCATGAACACTGATCGAGAAAGGTCAGTCTTTATAAATATGCAGTACGCGAATCCCTTAGGGTTTCTTCTTGTTGTTGCTGTTGAATATTATTCCTCCTCCATCCTTTTACTAAATGCACTATTCACTGCTGTCCCACTCACCAGGACATGTGGGCTCTGATTCAATGCCAGCTCTCTGTGTGCTGTGCAACAGGCATGGAATCACTCGTGCTGTATCATATCAGAGAGCTACACCAATGATTTCATGAATAATGCATTATATACAGCAGGAAAATTTGAAACTGTACGACTGAAAGGCTGTGCCATCAGCTCTGTATTAGAAACAAAATAAAGCTTTTTAAATCGCCCCTTTAAAATTGCAAACTCAATTACATAAACTAGATTAGAGAATGCAATTCACTAAACGGATTAATTAGACGATTAAGACAAGTTCTAGTATCATTTTAATCCCGGGGTTAGGTGACATGACAATAGAATATTGATCGTGATAAATGATATATATAAAAAAATGAACTGACTGGTAGCAGCTGATGTTAAAATTTTGCACTTAATCTTTCAAATTGTAAAATTTCACAATTTTCAGATTCTTTTTTTCTGTGAATGGAAAAAAAAAACATTTTTTGCTCCATTTAATAAATAAAACACTTTTCAGTCAGAAGAAATGTTAAATATTTTCACATATATTAAATAAAACCAACTTATTAATTATTAATTTATGAACAAACTAAATGTATTTTGGTAGATATTAAAATCACTTATTTTATAAACTACAAAAAGCAGAACAAAATTTTTTTTTTCCCCCTGATCCATCATGGATATTGTGATTCCTTTTTATTTTTAATTTTTTTTACTTTTTTATAATTATAATCCGAATTTTAAATTGTAAAACGTTAAACATCTTTATAGACTATTTTTATTGAGTTTAAGATATATTTTAATAAATAAAAATACAATTTTGTGGATTAAAAAAAATATTTTTTTAATTTATTTTTGCAGACATTTAATAAAGACTCATTAATGTATTAACGGGAAATTGCTTGCAAACCTAAAAATCATGATTCATATTTTGCATCACCGAAAGAATCAACATTTTCATAGATTTAACAAACCTCTAAATTGTTATTTAAAAAGCACAATCGTGTAAATAACAACAAAGCAACAGCAGCAGCAAGAACAACATTTATTTTAGTGAGCTTTTCAATTTATATGGATAAAAACATGAAGTGCACGTGATTGGGAGCGGTCAGTCGCGTACTGCAATTCTCGAAAGGGGAGACGACTATTTTGAGCCCAGCCTAAGCTTCACCCTTTGTGCTGCTGCACTTCTAATCCAACATGCTGTTAGAGGAATTGGATTAAGTCCTATTTTATAAGCAGACAAGTCATTCATTTTGTCCAAGGAGTATGTAAACTTGTGCAATTAATAAATTAAGAAATCTAAAATAAGACAAAGATATTTTATAGAAGTTATCGTGACCTGATTTCCAGTCTATAGATAGTAAAAAAAAAAAATCTATTATTATTTACAGTACACTGCGGCTGCTTGCTGGAACCTTCTATACAATAAGCTGGACTTCAGGAGAAGCTGAAAGGAGACAGTCTGGTCATTTTGTCTGGCACTTTCAGACCATCAGAATGAAGGATTTCTCCTTTCCAGTGGCGAGACACTTCAACAGCAATGGACACGAAATTATTGCATCGCTAGCTGTTTCAGAGCAACGAAGTGAGAAAACTCAAAAGAAAAAAAAAGCCTCATTTACACTCAGAACTCAGCTTGGGAAGCACTTTCCTTGTGATATTCAGTGCTCTTAGAAGACATCTGGTGTGACTGGTGCATGTGATGTGGCCGACTCGAAGCAGAGTTACTGCGACCAAACTGATTATCTTTATTTATTAAAGAACAACAACAGGTACATTTCATGTTGTGGAATGTCCAAAAAACTAGTTATTTCGCTCATGACTGACACTTCCTTATACTTGCACATCACTTACAGCAGCTATGACATGAGCTGTTCCTTCACCAGCCTTATTTTTATTCTCTCTCTCAAACATATACCGCCTTTCAGATTTTTCAAGTGTAGGTCATGAAAAGAATTTTCCCCGACAGTTAATTATTTTTGTTTAGCGGACCGAAAGCTACTGAATTCGAATCACAGACTTCCAATTTTATTAGTTTTTTAAAAATAGAACAATTAATGAATTTATCTCCACATGGCCCAAAATTCTCCGCTATTTTTTCCTGCTTCACCATGACCCGATTCAAGATACTACATCGTGCATCACGTGGTGGGCTTTCCACGTTCACGCAAGGCATTGTGGGATACAAATTTGAAACAGGAGAGAAAAATGGAGGATGTGAGTGTGCGAATGAACCGTGAAAGACCGACTACAGTAATGGAAAGAAAGCGAGAAGAAAAGACGTTATGTTATATACGAAGGAAAGGAAACGCAGGACCAAACTAATAAATATGGGCGCTCAGCGAGCACCTCGGTGTGATCAGCTGTTCGTTTAGCGACAGAATGATGGAACTGTCAGTGCACGCTCAAAGGGAAACCTGTAGATGGCAGTAATGCAACACTGGATGCCAGCTGCCATAAAACCCAAAAGAAGAAGAAGGTAAACCTGCGCATGCGCACATGGACTTCCTCTGTCTGCTCGAAGCGAGCGATTTCACGCACATTATTTGCTTTAATCCCCTCAAATTAAATAACTTCCCAGCCACAGAATGGCCTGATATTTCGTCTACCTTTAATGATACTAAGACGGGGGTGGGGGAGTCATTTTACCAAGAAAAATTTTCTTTGTCTGACACAAAGGTACAGCTTTACCTCTCACACTGGAGACTCCTTCCATAAATGCAAAATAAAACATCCTCTTACAGAAACTTCACCATGTCAACTAATACACAGTATTTAAATCCATTTATGTGGCTCGTCTGCGTAAGTCGTCTCTGTGTAAGTTGCTACTTTGGAAGCTATTTAACAGTTATTCCACAAAATCGAGTCGTACATGAGCTGATAGCTGACGAGGCGCGTAGCACAGTTGTCTATAATCCATGTCCGACAAGACTGAGTGGGATAACTGTTTTATTCTATCCACATTCACTGGATTTTGAGAAACGGAGCATTTTTACTGTTATTTTTTGCAAATTTGAGAAATAAAAACTTTATACAAAACATCCGACAAAATCATTTCCGCTTAGGCGGACTTCTTAAAAACCTATCGATGGCTGCATGAATTGACTTTAGTGTTGTTTTTTTGTAAAAAGTGCCATCTTGCTGAGGAATCGGATCACTTTAGACATTGATTTAATTCTTCCTCTGACATTTCAGTTCTGTAATTTTCAAATTTCTTTGAGCTTTTGAACTAGTCAAAAAAAAAAATCAACAAATTGTAATGCTTAAAGATGAAGAATGTAAACAAACCAGCAAAATGACAGGAGCAATTTGTGAAAAATGTGATGATGATAATTCTTGAAAAATTTTTCTCTTACCATCAAATACTTTCACTCCACATTTTGTTGCTTTTTTTTTTGCATTTTTTTTTGAGTGGAGTCCTCGGTTGGTTCAGCAACACGCTCCGCCATTTTGTTTTTCTCTACTCACGGTATATGAGCTGATATCCTAGTAGTAGAGTAGCCAATCAGAGCGCACGATTGCTCATATCCAATGAATGTGGATAGAATAAAACTTATTAGAACAAGTACATGAATGGATAACCTGTGGTTTGCCTTTTAAGATGGAATTACAACAATTAATCCACACATTCTGACCAATCAGGTTTGAGAATTCATCAGCATTGTGGTATAAACTGGATACATTACTACACAATAAGACGACTCTTAATATGAAATGTAAAGCATCTGCATGGCAAGATACAAGTTACGTAGCTCCAGTTATGACATCACTTTTAAAAGCTCTGCCGACTGACTGTGATAGCGATTCACGTCAATCACAAAGGTCAAAAGCCAAAGGTCACAAAGTAATCTGATAAGGAGAACCGACCCATCAATAAGGAAATTTATTTTTCAGAAGGGTAAACAATATCAGTAATTAGGCCCACCGTTCAAAAAAGGGTGGAAACTGCTGTTTGAGTGTTCAGGACTTCTGGCTTTAACGCCTTGAGTGTGTAAAATGCGTCTAGGAAAATAAATGAGCATGGCTAATAGCAGAGCTACAGCGGAGCACCATACCTAAGAAAAAAATGGTAAACCCATCGAGTCAATTTTTTGTGGTTTGTCCGTGTACCACCACTCATACACGCCGCCTAGTGGCCAGTGTTAGTAGTTACCAGTCATACACGCCGCCTAGTGGCCAGTGTTAGTAATTACCAGTCATACACACCGCCTAGTGGCCAGTGTTAGTAGTTACCAGTCATACACGCCGCCTAGTGGCCAGTGTTAGTAGTTACCAGTCATACACGCCGCCTAGTGGCCAGTGTTAGTAGTTACCAGTCATACACGCCGCCTAGTGGCCAGTGTTAGTAGTTACCAGTCATACACGCCGCCTAGTGGCCAGTGTTAGTAGTTACCAGTCATACACGCCGCCTCGTGGCCAGTGTTAGTAATTACCAGTCATACACGCCGCCCAGTGGCCAGTGTTAGTAATTACCAGTCATACACGCCGCCTAGTGGCCAGTGTTAGTAATTACCAGTCATACACACCGCCCAGTGGCCAGTGTTAGTAATTACCAGTCATACACGCCGCCTAGTGGCCAGTGTTAGTAATTACCAGTCATACACGCCGCCTAGTTGCCAGTGTTAGTAATTACCAGTCATACACGCCGCCTAGTGGCCAGTGTTAGTAATTACCAGTCATACACACCGCCTAGTGGCCAGTGTTAGTAATTACCAGTCATACACACCGCCTAGTGGCCAGTGTTAGTAATTACCAGTCATACACACCGCCTAGTGGCCAGTGTTAGTAATTACCAGTCATACACGCCGCCTAGTGGCCAGTGTTAGTAATTACCAGTCATACACGCTGCCTAGTGGCCAGTGTTAGCCAGTAAAGAAATAAAAGAGGCTGGCTATGATATAAAAAAATTCTACAACCCAGAAACAGATGGGAGCTCCGCTTTTAGGCAGTGCCTAAATCTATATATTTTAACTTCATGCCTCTGGGCATGGCAGAAAAAGAGAAATAAAAGCCAGTCATGCATCTGTGTGTGTAAACAAAGTTACATCCTATAAGGCTCTTTCACATCATCCAAAAACAAGGAATATGAATTGTGCGCGCATATATATTATATAAATTAAAACGGCAGTATTTTTTCCCTGCCCAGTATCTTAGCTGTTCCTAAGACTGCACTTTTCTGGACAGAGATCTCAGATGTTATTCCTGGGCCCTGTTGGAGCCCCTCTCCCAGTTTGGGGGGGTCACTGCACCGAGGGCTCCGATCACTACAGGGACCAATGTTGTCTTCATCTTCCACATCTTTCCTAGCTCTTCTTGCAGTCCTTGATACTTCTCGAGCTTCTCAAGTTCCTTTTTCCTGATGCTGATGTTGTTGTCACTTGGTATTGCCACATTGACAGCATTACCAAGCCTTGTTCTCCCGTTTGTCCACCACTACCATGTCCGGTTGGTTAGCCATTACCAGTTTGTCCATCTGTATCTGGAAGTCCCACAGGATCTCAGCATGGTCATTCTCAACCACCTTCGGAGTTTGGACACACCTTCTAATTCAATGGATTTTCTTTATTTTTATTCATTAAAAAAACATTTCACGTCTTAAAGTAACGATGGATGTCGTTTCTCTTTACCTAGTTGAGCCGTTCTTGACATAATATGGATTACTACAGTTGTGGTGGTGAATAAGGCTAGTTACTGTATTTTTATTACTTACTATTTACTGTTTGGTCTCAAACGCATTACGAAGGCAAGAAATTGCACTAATTAACTTTTATTAACTAATTATTGTTTAACGAGGCATACCTGTTAATTGAAAAGCATTCCAGGTGACTACCTCATGAAGCTGGTTAAGATAATGCCAATATAGTGTGTAAAGTGTCTTCAAGGGAAACGCTGGATACTTTGAAGAATCTAAAATGAGACATTGTTTAACACTTTTTTTTGGTTTACTACATAATTCCATATATGTTCCAGATGTTATTTCATAGTTTTGATGTTTTCAGTATTGTTCTACAATGAAGAATTAGCAGACGCCCTTATCCAGAGTACCGTACAACGTACCGAGAGCTGCCTTGTTCGGTGTGTCAGGTGCCTTGCTTAAGGGCACTTCAGCCATTCCTGCTGGTCCAGGGAATCGAACCAGCAACATTTTGGTCCCAAAACTGCTTCTCTAACCATGAGGCCATGACTTCCCCAATTGTCAAAAAGATAGGCCGTTCAATTCTGCTTGAAAGCCAAATTTTAACACTAAAAGCACGTGATATTCAGCTTAGGATTTAAGAGTATGGTCATGGAAAGGGGAAAGAAAAAAACAATTCTTGATTCATTATGTGAAGTTTGTCGTTCAAATAATTAAACATATTGACAGGTTTTATTCAACTTAAACGAACTCAAATCATTCTCCATAATTTAACTTGACAGAAAGTGAAGCCACATCTTTCAAGCAAGAAGCTGAGACGAGAGATTATTAATGCAAGATGAATGATGGATGAAGGGGGCGGGGCTTTCATAGGAGACAGTTAATATTGGAGAGGTCAAAACACCCAGGCACCTGTCAATCATTCCAGATTCACATGTTGATACTACGATATTAAAATGTGGAGCTCATACGCAATATGTGTAAAGGTCGGCATGTCTGAGCTACGTTGTTATAGAAAATTAACCAACACCTTCTGACCAATCAAATGCGAGAATTCAATAGCGATGGGTTAGAAATTATTATAATTACAGTATTTGGACATAGTGAGAGGATAAGGTGAGACCATAATGTAATAAACATCATTAATTTGACTGATATCCATAAACAAAAACTTTTTTGAATCCTAATTTATGGCCATATGGACTAAACCCCACTATGAATAATAAATGTATTTGCAGCTCCTTTCGGAGTTTTCGTAGTGGTGCGTACCCTGAATGCAGGATTAGCTCCGAGCTCTAGCAGGCAGCGGACTGCAGCGGTGCAGAGGTTAGCAGCGGCTATGTGCAGGGCGGTGCCGAAGTCAAAATCACTGCAGGTGGCATCCACTTCTGAAATAAAGCAAACACAGAAATCGTCACCTCATTCTGAAGCCATGTCTGAGCAAATGAGGAGTCAGACTGAGTCACTCGGTCACACTCGCTCACCTCCCGGCTGTGACGCCTGCAACACCACACGGATGAGGTGAGGAACGTCGAAGTAGGCAGCGTAATGAAGGGCGCTCATGTTGGTCCAGCGGCTGCGCAGAGACGGGTCTGCTCCCAGAGATAAGAGTTTCCGGGCAAAACTCGCTGCGCTCTCTGCATCACCTAAAAAATATGCGAGATGCAAAGCCCTTTAACCATCATGTTGAGCTCATTATCAATTAAAAGTTCACGTTATAATAATCAATTTTACTTCAAAATAGTCATACATATTACTCAGCTGCCATCAATATTAACGACATTACTAGAAATAAAACAACAAATGTGTTTCCCATACATGCAGGCACTGAACACGTCTCGGGAAGACGTTTATCCGCTCTCGGCTGAGATGGACGGTGTACTGCTGCAAAATGTGCCTTTCCGTTTGATGAAAGACATTCCTTTTTAAAGGATTTTATTATTCTATAGTATTGTTGTTTGTACTCTTACCGTTTTTATTGAATAAAAAAAATATTTTCCCAAAAAGTTGGTGTGTTTCGGTGTACATGTTTGTAATCCTGAAGGGTTTGGGTGAAAGAAGTCCTATCCATGCACTTTTTGTCTTGTAATGTAGGCGAGATGAATGCAGGTGCAGGATGAGAGCGATTACTAAAAGGGCTTACATACAGTTCCAAATTGTGAGGCCAAAATGAGGTCGAGGAACAGATAATGGTTGGGCGATCTGTAAATAGCAGAAACAAAACAAGGCAGATCGCAAAAAAAAAAAAAAAAAGAGGAAATTAAAAATAGCCTCAATGAGGCTGGAGCTCATACCAGACACTGTTGTTGTGTGCGAGTTTGAAATCCGATCAATCCTGTGGGAGGAGTAGTGATTTTTGTGAAATTGCATATGACTCCCATCCATGTAGCCTCAACCATGGCAGGTGGCGCCACCTGGTGAATAATTCTTGTTGGAATATGTCTTTAGAGTCTTCTGGGTGAGTTTCAGTGAAAACATCCTAGCAGTTTATGAACAGTATTGTTTGGTGTGACGAGTCACCCAAAATTTTCAAACACTGATAAAATGTTAAATACGACAGGTGGTGCCACCATCTTGACAACTTTTATACATACCAACCTGAGGAACATTCCATATGAGGTTGATCAAAATCTGATCACTCCTGTAGGAGGAGTAGCGATTCTTGTGAAATTGCACGTGACCCCTGTGTAGCCTCATCCATGGTAGGTGGTGCCACCTGGTGAACAATTCTTGTTGGAATGTCTTTAGAGTCTTCTGGGTGAGTTTCAGTGAAAACGTCCCAGCAGCTGACGAAGAGGAGTGTCTAATGTGACAAGTCACCCAAAAATTTCAGACGCCCACAACATCGTAAATGTGACAGGTGGCGCCACCATCTTGACAACTTTGATACACACCCAGCTGGGGAACATTGTATGTGAGTTTGATCGAAATCCGATCAATCCTGTAAGAGGAGTAGTGATTTTTGTAAATTGTGGACGGACAATGGACGCGTTCGCATAAGCTCATCCAGCCTGGCCTACGGCTGGATGAGCTAAAAACAGGATGAAAATCAGAAAAGACGAAGGCAAAATACAAGGTTTGATAAAGACTGGTATGGGACAAAGAGTGTATAATTCATGAAGAACAAAAGAAACACAAGTGCTTATATTGAGAAAATAATCAAGGAGAAAACCGAAACAGGTGAAGGTGAACATGACACAACGTGAATGAGGGGACATAGGAGGCCATGGCCTAATGGTTAGAGAAACAGCTTTGAGACCAAAAGGTTGCCTGTTCGATTCCCTGGACCAGCAGGAATGGCTGAAGTGCCCTTGAGCAAGGCACCAAACCACCAATGAGAGCATCTGCTAAATGCCTGCAGTGTAATGTAATAAGACAAGATAGGAACCAAATCAAAACACACGTGGTAACGAAAATAAACAATCAGTGTGGAAGTGTTTGGCATGAGGGGGAAATATGTGACATTTTTGTGACATAATAACAGCTTGTGACAATTGCTTATCATGGATAAATTATAGACTTTCATAAACGCTCATAATAATAGGCTCCGAATCTGAGACAAAGCTTGACAAAATGCTGTGATTTTCCAAGCAAAGTGCATGTTTATCACATGGAATGTTTGTTTAACCGGTGGGTAAAAGCAGCTTCATCATGACGACAGACATCAGCCAAGATAAGTTTGCTCGCTAGTCTGCACTTCTCCCCCATCCACAATTTACAAAAATCGCTACTCCTCCTACAGGATTGATCAGATTTCGATCAAACTCGCAATGTTCCCCAGGTGGGTGTGCATAAAACTTGTCAACACAGTGACACCACCCGTCATATTTATGATTTTATGGGCGTCTGAAATTTTTGGGTGACTCGTCACATTAACCCTCTGGAGTCTGAGGGTATTTTCTGGCACTCTAATGACTTTGGTACGCTCTGATTGTGTTGTCAATTTCAACAAATCTAAGCAGTATTTTCAAAGTCATATGACTTTTTTGTATTCAGCACAAGTTCAGCTACAATAATATATCTGTATTACGTATATCACGATTGTACTTTTTTTTTTAAATACCAGATAAATGAAGATGTTGTAAAAAGGAGTTTTAGAATTATGTTTGAATGTGTGAAAGAAACATTACCTTACCTATTGTATCGAACCGTTTTGGTCACTTGAGGTGATTCTGTTCAGTCTTAGGAATGGATCAAGCACAAAAACTTAAATCTGCTCCATTGGTTTGGACAATTAATTGGCCATCAAAAAAAGTATGTCCTATTGTTTTGGGATAAAGGGTTGGCAGTGGGAGGGGTATTCAATGAGAAGGGTGAAAAATTTCCATTCCATTCAATGAGAAGAGTGAAAAGCCCTTCCACTGCAAACTCTTAATCCCATCAGGTCAAGTCCCAATGGGTAAGGTCATGTTTTGTTTTGTTTTTTTACACATTCCAACACAGTTCTAAAACTGCTTTTTACAGCATCTTTATTTATCTGGTACTTGACTTTATTTTGGTATTTGACTCTATTCAGTGGGTCTTGAAATTAACTCTTGTCCTACTTTACTCAGTTCAGAGCCACAACCAACTCTGTTACACAATTACTCTTTCATTTTGCTCTTACTCCAACTCCAAATTTTACTCTCTAAACTCAAAATCAAGCAAAATTAACTATTTTTGAGGAAAATGCTTTTAACTCTGGAAAAACTTAGAATTGAGAACTCAGTCATGCTTCCTGTGTATACACTACAGCGTATGCACATCAACCGATCTGCTCATCAGAAATTGAAGAAATATTTACACTTACTCGAGTTGATCTTTGGCTGGATCGAGTCGAAGTAAAAAAAAATTTTTTTAAATAAATAAATATCTCATCTCATTCATCTCATTATCTCTCTAGCCGCTTTATCCTGTTCTACAGGGTTGCAGGCAAGCTGGAGCCTATCCCAGCTGACTACGGGCGAAAGGCGGGGTACACCCTGGACAAGTCGCCAGGTCATCACAGGGCTGACACATAGACACAGACAACCATTCACACTCACATTCACACCTACGCTCAATTTAGAGTCACCAGTTAACCTAACCTGCATGTCTTTGGACTGTGGGGGAAACCGGAGCACCCGGAGGAAACCCACGCGGACACGGGGAGAACATGCAAACTCCGCACAGAAAGGCCCTCGCCGGCCACGGGGCTCAAACCCGGACCTTCTTGCTGTGAGGCGACAGCGCTAACCACTACACCACCGTGCCACCCCATAAATAAATATATAGATTAAAAAAAAAAAGGCACCACGTTGCAGTTCTCAAGACTGAATCGCTGTCCTGAATCCTGAAATTAATCATGAATTGATTTGCTGTCCTGAATTACCCAAAGCACGTAAAATCTCGCAATTTTTACCTCCAAATAGCCTAAACTATGTCTGACAGATTTTATCCTGTTTATGGTGGGCGTTCCCACAGCAAAAGAGACACCAATCGAAACCGAAAGAGTGAAAGTGATTATCATGCCGTTACCATGCGAGTAGTCTTTTATGAATGTGTAAGTGGGCACTCAGAGCTCCGACTCCAGTGTGACTGAGTAAGGTGACAAGTTTTATGTTTCATCTAATTTTGGTCATTTAAAAACTATAATATTATTTGGCAGTGGGCACAGAAGAAAGTATAAAGTTTCTGTCAATATGTTTACCATGCTTGTATGAGGAAAAACTCGTGAAGATCTTTATCTAAATACATGACCTACTTGTTCAAAACCTGCCGAGCTTCGCCGATGAAGCTCTCGACCCGGATACTACTTTTCTTAAACTGCTGGGACATTTTCACTGAAACTCACCCAGAAGACTCTAAAGACATATTCCAACAATAATTGTTCACCAGGTGGCGCCACCTGCCATGGATGCAGCTACACAGGGGTCATATGCAATTTCACAAAAATGACTACTCCTCCTACAGGAGTGATCAGATTTTGAACAGTCATATGGGATGTTCCTCAGGTTGGTATGTATGAAAGTTGTCAAGACAGTGGCGTTTGAACATTTTGGGTGACTCATCACACCAAACACCACCGTTCGTAAACCGCTGGGATGTTTTCACTGAAACTCACCCAGAAGACTCTAAAAACGTATTCCAACAAGAATTGTTCACCAGGTGGCACCACCTGCCATGGTTGCGGCTACACAGGGGTCATATGCGATTTCACAAAAATTGCTACTCCTCCCACAGGATTGATCGGATTTGAAACTCACACAACAGCAGTGGCCAGTATGAGCTCAAGCCTCATTGAGGTGGGTTTTTTTTAAACCATGTCAAACAATAGCTTACTATTTACAGTATTCAACTGACTTTATTCTTGTTGTACCACCATGGTAGGTTACTTTCAAATGCCATATTTGCCTTTGTCCTGTCTTCACTCAATTTAAAGCGTTCCTTCATAGCTGAAGTATTTGGCATTTTGTGTCCCGTTTAACAGCCAAAGTGTACTGGAGCATGACGTAGCGCAAAGGAGGGGGGAAAACAAACAAACAACAACAACAAAAACCCCACTAATATCCGAATCCCAAAATTGTAAACCAAATACCTACCCAACAAATAAATACCCAAATAGTCAAAATATCTGGGTGCAGGCCATTAATAAAAAAAAAAATAAAATCATGATGTAGAGAAGTATCAAATGGTCGACTCTCCGTCAGCATCGGCCTTGCACAGTTCAGGATGATTTTAACCAGTAGATGGCGTTTTGAGCCATTTTCAACCCATAAAATCCCAATTTTAATAAGATTTTTTTTCCCCCCAATACTAACATCAACACTGATGTGTTTCATCACAGTACTCATATCAGTTAGTTTACAGCTCAAAAAACACATTTCAAAACAATGACCAATCAAATTTGAGACTTCATCACAATCTTCTTGTGGTGTATTGTTGATTATTAGGTATGTAACAATATATTGAGTGACAATAAATCACAATACAAATTTATGACAATTCAAAACGATGAAATAAAAAACTGAATTGCAATTATTATCAGTCTGCGTACTTTTTGTTCTTCCGAGCTGTAATTGCATTGTGTAGACAGCAGGAGCAATCATGTACAACAGCAGGAATGTACATGACTTCATCCGAAGCTGAAGTAACACAGCTCTAATGCCGTGAAAAAAAAAAAAACCACACACACAAAAAAAAAAGAAGAACGGGAAATAGCTCCTGTGACTGACTGTACAAATAGAATTAACAAGTCGTCGCAGCTCTCTCTTTGCAGATTAGATTGCCAAATGCTAAAGAAAAGAGAAGCAACTGCAAGTAGTACAAATTTTCAACAAAATTTATTAAGAAAAGGCTTGCAATTTTTTTTTCCATTTTTAAGAACAAGAACGCTTTGTTAATCGACGGTTATATTTTACTCCATCCTTTACAAATGTGAGCAAATAATAAATGAAAGTTTTTTTTGTTTTGTTTTTTTATTTAACAAAAGGAATACAAGTTGATAAAAAATAAGGATTTTATTATTTTTTGGATAATACAATTTTCTTATTTTCTTTTCCCAAAAAAAGATAATGGGAAAATTGAATCATGAACCCAATATCATGAACCGCATCGTTAATTGGGTAAATTGTTACATGCCTATTAATTATACATCAACGAGGTCCAGTGCACTAATTTAATTGGCCAGGCGACATTCCAAGAGTGCTAATATTTAGCATAACTGCTCTGGGATGTTTCACTGTACCAGTCATGTTGCTTTCTTGCGTTTGCCATGTAAAATTCCACTTCCTATTTTGATATGGTTACGAGAGTCTGATCCGCCCCTACACGCCAGCCAGATCCCTACGCTCCGCTACTGAATGCGCGTTAGCTGCATTCAGACTCGTAAATTGGAGATGAGGGCTCGGATTTTTTCTTTATTTTTTGTAAAATGCCATAATAATTTGGCATATTTATATTTACATTAATTTTTGTACTAATTTCGTGTAAGAGCGTCACACCTGCGCGCCTTGGCACGTGCATCAGATAGACTCTTGGGCGCGCTCCGGACAGCGCGTGCACCAAGTAGGCTCTCGCGTGTGTGTCGTAAACGACTCGCACCTGCACAGGATTAAGGCGCAATCAGCGCGCTGATATAAAAACCGTGAAAACACATTTACTTTGCGAAGTATTGAGTTGCATTGCTGACACATTACCGAGCCTTATTTCCTTGTTTGGTTTCCTGATTTCCTGTTTCTCGTCTTTGATTCTGCCGAGTCTACGATAGCCTGTTTGTGCCTCGCTCAACCTGTTGCCTTCTGCCTGCCATTCTGGAGTGTTTCCCGTATTCACTTGTATTAATAAACACACCTTCTGCACCTACATCCGTCTCCCAACCATCTCTGACAGAATACTTCACACTCCCTGATAAAGAGAAGCACATTCACCTGTTCATACGCCATGTTCAGGAACAAACTAATGTTAATGGGGCTAAAACAGCCGCCATCAAATGGTGCGGGTGGAGTGTTGGACTCGGACTCGACTCGAAGTTTTTTTTTAATGACTCGGACTTGAACACTGGGGACTCAAGACTGGATTCGGACTCGAGGTTTAGTGACTCGACTACAACACTGCAGACAGCTGTGATTAGCTACGGCGGATACGGATACCGACACCTCAGTTCCATTTGCCTGTGATGTAATACCAGCTAGTTGACTAACCGGTTAGCTTTTAGGAACGGTAGAGTAGCATGAGGACATTTTTGTTGCGCTGAGGGTAAAGGTGTAGAAAGTTATTCTAGTAGTTTATTGATTATTAACAAAAACTAAGCAATTTACTATTCCACACAGATAATTTAACAGCTTAGTATTTCTTATTTAGATGCATTTTCAACAACAATCAACCGGTTTTCAGTATCTTCAGCGTACTCATGCACATCTCACCTATGCCTGGTGCACCAGCTTTGCAGCAGTAATGCAGCAAGCTCATGTCAGTAAGCCCATCTCGGTCATTGACACCACAACCTCTCTTCAGAATCTAAAACACGAAGCACAAACACAAGTCTAATGTTACATGCCAGTCCCTACCAGGAAGAGATCATAAACTACCCACACACGCAGTGCAGCGGATCACTTTTCAACACCATCTTGGCATGTGGGCGAGTTGTGTGTACGTTTTTCCAAAGCTGCAAAAGAAAAACACTGACCTCGTTACCGATGAGTGCGATGTTCTTCTGCACTTGAGGGACCCACTGTCTGAGCACTGCAAATAGCTCAGGGACCGTGGTACGGGGATCCAACAGCACCACCCTGCACTGCGGATCACTGGGGTCGAAGAAAGAGAAGTCTGCAAAACAAAAACAACCAGATTAGTGTGAGCGCATACTGTATCTGAAGCTGACGAGTTTGAAGAAAAAAAAAAATCAATAGGCACAGTTTGTATCAAATTATAATCGACTGCCTGTTGATCCATATTCAGAGAGACAAGTAACTGTAACTGGATTTAATTGAGGTGTAGGAGGAAACAAGCACAGTTTTAAAAGGGAAATCTCAGGAATGCAGGTACGGACATGAGTGCAGGTATTAAACTTGACAATAAAGACAAAAGAGCTTGTGCACAAGTCATGGGGAGTGCGTAGGTAAGAGTCCGGCAATCAGCAAACAACATGGACTCGGGCAGGCAAGGGCAAGACGAGGAAACCAGAAACGAGATCAAAAACCAGAATAACGATCAATGAACAATAAGCTTGGTAATAACTGGTACAAGAACACAGAGCACGTACTTCGCAATGTGCGCGTGTTTGGAATCTGCTTAGATACACCCATCCATCCACCTGCTGTCTTATTTTATGCAGTTCTCTAATCAGCCGATCCCTCGACAGCAGCATGATGCGTAAAATCATGCAGATACAAATCAAGAGCTTCAGTTCATTAATGTTCAAACATCAGGACGGGGAAAAAAAAAAAAAATCGTGATCCCAAAGTGTGACTTTCTTTCACTGTGGTATGGGTGTTGGTTTGAGCCAGATGGACTGGTTTGAGTATTTCAGAAACGGCTGATCAACAGTCTCGAGTGTTTACGCAGAATGGTGGGAAAAACGAAAAATGTCATCGAGTGAGTGAGTGACAGTTCTGTTGGTGGAAACAAACGCCTTGTTGATAAGAGAGGGTCAGAGGAAAATGGACAGATTGGTTTGAGCTTTTTGGCTAGGAAGGATATAATCACTCTTTACAACCATGGTGAGCAGAAAAGCATCTCAGCATGCAACAGCAGAAAGAACAACACACTGGGTTCCACTCCTGCAACCAAGAAAAGGGATCTTAGAACCAAGAACAAGTTCCTTTTAAAGTGGCCGGTGAGTGTATGTGAGGTTGTGATTGAGTCCAGGTGTGTGTAATCAGTAGTCAGATGAATGCGAACGTGAGCGTGTCGGTGATGGCTGTGAATGGTAATCCATGGCCATGTTTGTAGGCCGTACTCTGGGAGTTGGAGTTTGATATGACGACCAAAAAAAAAAAAAAAAAAAACTTTCAAATTGCTATTGACCAGCAGATAGTTAACGATAAGCAAAAAAAAAAAAAAATTCAAGCAAACACAGATTAAAGTTTAAAAGTCCCTCCTAGAGAAAAAAAAAAACTCCCATGACTGAAAACTTCATGTCACAGAGATTCTGATACTGAAGAGTCCGTCCATAACTGTTAAAGTTAACTGGAAAAGTTACCAATATTGTTGCCATCTACCATACAGGTCCCTGTGTATTAGGGTCATATTAATGAACAAGCTCTTTAATATAAACAGTGCGGATGAATATTCTATCAAAACTAGGAAATAACATATGGAATTATGTGGTAAACAAACAAAACAAGAGTGCTCTGAGAGCACAATACCCCCCCCACCACTGGCAACTGTGCCATAACGCTGGTAAAATGAGACTGAATTGAACAAAATTACAATATGTGTATTACCGACATACAACAAAGAATCCTGCCAAGTTTCGTGAAATTCCTCAAAAAACTGTGAGAGGAGTTGATTTCAGAAGGTGAGCATCCTTCCCGGGCCGGACGGACATCGCCACGACATAATCCCTCTTCGGGCTTTTCAGCCAGTGGAGGATAAAATTGTTTTAACAAATTACATGAAATTCCTCCAAAAATTGTGAGGGAAGTTGATTTCAGAAAGCAAGCACACCTTGATGAAACTGCCAAAGTACAAGTTTGTTAATAATCAAGGGCATAACTCTGGTAAAATTTGCCCAAATTAAACAAAATTTCAATCTGCGTACAACCATCATATAACAAAGAATCCTTTTGCCAAGTTTGGTGAAATTCCTCCAAAAATTGTGAGAGGAGTTGATTTCAGAAGGTGAGCACCCTTCTGAGGCCGGACGGACATCGCCGCAACATAATCCCTCTTCGGGATTTTCAGCCAGCGGGGGATAAAATTGTTTTAACAAATTACATGAAATTCCTCCAAAAATTGTGAGGGAAGTTGATTTCAGAAAGCAAGCACACCTTGATGAAACTGCCAAAGTACAAGTTTGTTAATAATTGAGGGCATAACTCTGGTAAAATTTGCCCAAATTAAACGAAATTTCAATCTGCGTACAACCATCATATAACAAAGAATCCTTCTGCGAAGTTTGGTGAAATTCCTCCACAAATTGTAAGAGGAGTTGATTTCAGAAGAACGTACACCCTTATGAAATTGTCAAAGTACAAGTTATTTAATCAAAGGTCAAAACTCTGGTCAAATTTTCACAAACGAAATTAAAATCGCAATATGTGTGTATTACCGTCATATAACAAGGCCTTTTACCAAGCTTCGAGAAATTCCTCCAAAAATTGTGAGAGGAGTTGATTTCAGAAGTAAAAAACACTCTTATGAAATTGTCAAAGTATAATTCTGTTAATCAAGGGCTGTAACTCTGGTAAAATGTGACTCAGTTTAATGCAATTACAATATCCGTATTACTGACAAAGACCCGGCCAAGTTTCGTGAAATTCCTCCATAAATTGTGAGAGGAGTCGATTTCAGAAGGCGAGTACCCTTTTCTTGGACAGACAGATGGAAATTGCCATGACATAATCCCCCTTCAGGCCTTTCGACCAGCGGGGGATTAAAAAAAAAAAAAAAAAAAAAAAAATTGTAAATATATTTGATTCTTCCAAGTAGCCACCGCTCACCGTGCATGCATCCAGCTCTTACCAGAGTCAGAGGGCATGGGTGCAGATGCCACCTGGTGAATAACAGGGCGAGCAGGAGCGTTGGAAAGAACACTGGACCGGTCCAGGACTGCGTTTTCTTCCGAGGACTCCTTCAACACTTCCTCTTTAGTCATCTCCCCCTTCAGGTCTAAACACAGAGCAAACATTCAAAGTCTAAGTTCTCTCAAATGCTCCATACCGACTTCTATATACATACAGAACAACACTGCTTTGTTCCATGGACCTTTCCTTTACTGAACAGGTGAAATTTGATTGTAGGTATAGATTACAGTGTGGGCCAAAACAAACAAAAACAAACAGACAAAATAATACTAGAGCGGCGGCTACAATTATCGACAGCCAATAATTATTGACACCTTTTTAAATTTACCAAGGGGGAAAAAAAAATTACAAAAAGGTGAGTTTCAGTTCCAACAGTTATCATTGGTTAAATAAATCAACCAGAAGACCCGCCTCGCCCTTTGATCTTGTTGTCTGATGACACAACTCGTTACCCGAGATGGAATTTTTTTTTAACATAATCAAGAATTTTTCAGAAAACCCGGACGTTATCATCGCAGGTAAGCATGGTGGAAAGATCATGGACATGTTTTTACTGATCAACTGATCAAATTCACCGATATTTCACAATCTCCTCGTCGAAACCTACCGTACTTTGTTTCTGACTATAGAGATGAAAGTGGAGCAAAGAAAAAAATCCTGAACTTTTGAAAGTCAAACTAAGATGGGGGTCGGAGGGCAACGTCCCCCGAAAAAATTTTAATAACATAACACGCAAAACCCTGCATTCTAGTGCATTTTAGTACTTATTTTCACTAAAACAAGTTATAACTCTGAAGTCTTTTTCTTTCATGTACATAATATCATTTACGTTGAATGTGTGGTTAATTTTTTATTTTTACTAACATTAACACTTCAATACGCCGACAGAGTTTACAATATCATGCACGCTCACTGATAACTACTTTTATTTGCGGTCATCAGTCACGTCAAGTCAATAAGAATTCATTCACAATTTTCTAAATCTCAACACGGATCTCAAGTACAACAAATTAAGAATAAGAAAAAAAAACTACTCACCACGTGCATAATGCATATCCTGGCCTGTCCACTTTCCTCACATAGTCCGATAAGAAGTCACCGTTTGCATCTTTCTCCTCCAGCCACGACCATTTGAACTTGTTCTTTACCTTTCCTTCTATGCTACGGATATCCGCCGACCTGTCAACTTGTTTGTACGTTATTATTGCTGAACCGGTAAACACATTTCAATAGAGAAGGCTCTCAATTGTCTCGCTCATTAGAAAGGTACACAAAAGAAAGACTGCGTTTTCTAAAGCACGATATTGCGATAAAATCTCGTTCACATGACATGAGGTATGTATATAGAGAGCGTGCACGTGACGTCACGAGGTCACGTGATATTTGTTTATCTGCCATTTTGGACGGCATGGCCGCGCATAGAACTTAGACGAACCCGTTCTAATTATCAAGTGTGTGGGAGTAGATCTTTCGAGAATGGTTATATCTTGTTCAGCATTTGGTTGTACCAATAGACAGGGCCAAAAGGAGGGCCTGTCATTTTATAGATTCCCCGCAGACGAGGAGAGACGCGCAAAATGGGCATCCGCTGTGTGAAGAGAAAACTGGTACCCCAGTTCTACCGGCCAAATTTGTAGTGAACACTTCATATCAGGTAGGTGTAATCTTCTAATTCAATACTCCTAGTACATCTGTTAAGTTGATTTTCAGATTGAATGATAACTGCATACTTAGAAACTAGACAGTCTCTAACGTTTAAAATGGCTATGCCTAGCCCTACTACCCTGGCCTAGTCTATGACAATGTTTTATCTTTTTGGCTCATATATGCCTTTGAAAGGCCAATCCATAGTAGGGATGGCAAAAACTAAAAAAAAATCTTGACCGACCACCGAGCCTCATTAGCCGGTTAAAGTCGGTTAACCTATGAGTTTAAACAGGGATGCAAACGGTGGATGCCGCCTTTTTCACGGCTGAATCGTGCAGATCCGATTTTTTTTTTGGGGGGGGGGGGGGGGGGGGGAGCGTTGGAGTGTCTGAATAATTTCATCAGAGTAAATTCGGTATTAAAATTACTAAATAAGCAAATGCTGTTACAGTCCATGAAACATAGGAAGTATGAGAAGAAAACAGTAAATCAGAAAGCTGCGCACGTTTTCGCGGAAGCTGCGCAGCTTTCTGATTTACTGTTTTCTTCTCATATCTGGAACTGAGTTTAGATTTCGAACATTCGTACGATAAAACGTCCTGCATAGTCTCTTTATGATAAACGTCTTAATGCCACTTACCCGTGAGGTTATCAAGTAGACATTCTTCTTCGGAACCTTCCAGAGGTATAGTTGGGATACCCATCCCGCAACAAAATATTTATAAGCTTCCAGGCTCTTGTAAGCTTTGAGGGCTTTGCCAGTGTAACACGATTCACAATTAACGAGAAAATTGTAAATGTCGTGGTAGGCCAGATCGGGCAAATCGCCGGCACCGCAGCTCCGAATTTCCCTGAACAAGGATTGCAGCAAGTTGCACGGATCTGCAATCCCCAACCTGGAACACTTTTCCACGTAACGCTGCCTCACGTCACCTTCAAGATGCTGAACAAACTTGGACAAAGTTATCGCGCGATGTAGATGGGGTATTTTCCGAATTTTCTTGGGGATTACTGCCTGGATCCATTACGCTCGCACAAGGTAAACAATCCTGAAGCCGTCCAATATGGCGGAGTATACACGGACGGGTCACGTGACTGCACATCCTCTATAAGCATATAAGGTCTCGTACACACCAGCAAGCATTGCGAGACTACAAAAATGGCAGCGCCCTGTCGCCGAACGTAAACAAGCCGCGCAATCGCAAAACCGAATTTCTACGAAACGGAACGCGAAAAATCCGAAAAATAAACTTCTCCATTCGGAAAACTGGAGATTTTCGAGAGTTTTGTCAAACATCCGGATAAATCCGGAAGACTTTCATCTATAAACTTACTCTTTCATTTGACAGGCACCATTTTGTATCTAAATGCGCGTTTGAGAAGTCACGTGAGGTGTCGATAATAGTGATCACTTTCACCGGTGTCCACCATTATCGACACCCTGTGGAATTAAGTGACATTTACAACCGTTATGGATCGATCTCTGTGTAACATTGTTGAAGTAGATGAAGTACTTAAAAAAAAAAGTGCTGTAATTTATTATTTTTTTTCTGATTCATAACAGAATGGAATGTTTATAAAGTATTTGGAATCTTACTGCAATAAATAGAATTAGACCAGAATTAAATTCCTTGCATATATAAAAAAAAAAAACCACGCTTGAAATATTAAGATTTTTCTATTCCAGTCAGATTTTTTTTTCAGTTTGTTGTAAATATCTGGCACATATTACAATATCAGTGGACATTTTGGTTCAAGGAATGACATGCGACCTTTGACCTGGAGTTTCATGTGGTTACGATATCAATTCCCTGTTGACATTTATTGGTAAACGACAAAACTAGAAATTAATACAAACAACAACGAATGATTAACAAAATGCGATCTACGAAAATACTTAGAAAGTGGGTAGAAAGTGGAACAAAAAGATTTTCTGACGCAGGTTAAACATTATCAGTTCATTTCTTTACAAACATTAGAATCACTAACTCATTTACATAAAACACTGTCATCGATATATTTATATATAAAATATATTTTGTACTAAATATAAAAAAGTCTATGTAAAACAAATTTTAAATAAAAACTACGTTTTGTTAACTTAATACCACATACCCATTTTTTTTTTTTAAATAAATAATCATCTGGATGTCGATAATTGTGGAACGGTGTCGATAACTGTGGACAAAGGTGTCAATAATTGTGGAACAGTGTCAAGTGATCTGAAAGTAATCAGGAATCAATTCATTTTTTCCCAGTGAAAGTTTGAGTAACTATTCATGAACAATTTACTTATTGAAAGCCTTTTCTACTTTCGTACTTTTTTTTTCCTACTTTTGCCGCCGCTCTACGAATCAATTGTCTATTAGGAGAATCCTAAAGGCCTCTGCATGCTCTTGCGACAAGGCTTTCGCAGATAGCTTTTCGCAGACAGTTGTAATTTATCGTTGAGCGGGGAGTAATAGGCGTGTGCGATGTTATTCACCGGCACAACGCAAGGGGGCGTGAAGTCGCGAGGAGTAGTTGGTGGGTGTGGTTAGTGGAGTGTTTATCCTCCGGTTACTTATAATGACTAGAACTTTTTTTTTTTATAATGACTAGAACTGGAGTCGTATAGATATACTTCCTCAATCAACCGCTCTTCGTGCTGCTCCATCTTCGCTCGTGTTTTTAAAAATGCCGGTCGTGAAAACAAAACAAACCGGGAAAGTAGGGAAGTGGAAGTGCGTGTACAGCGGATGTAGAGTGGACCAATCAGAGCCCTCTTGTCTGCGGCGCTGTCTGCGAGGCTTCTGCGGTGGTCACAATTTTTGGGAGGTGCGCGCAGAGCGTCTGCGAAGGTGGGGGGGCTACGCAGACACTGTCTGCGACGCTATCTGCGAGGACTGGGTTGTCAGCATAAATTGGCCTTAAGTAATAAGTAAGTCAGTAATAAATATACGACACACCTGTACAGATTTATTTTACAAACATTTTTATAAACTGTTCAAAAATTATGCTTATGATTTAAACATGTACAATATTTTGTTAATTTACTCGAACCATAGAGGGTTTTTCCCCCCATTCTTTAAATGTACACTTGAAAAACACTTCGCAAAATATATTTTCATAGAAATCATTTACTTACTTATTTATTAACTTATTTATTATTTACTTGCTTTGTTAAATTTGTACAGCTCATTCTTTAGTTATTTCGGTTGAGCGTAAACCCATTCAATTCAAGTCACCAGACAAAAGGCTACTCTCTAAACGAAAAGAACTCAGTAATAAATATCATAACTTTCTTAATGCTGGTTTGTGATTGCCACCACTGGGATATTATTATTCGTATTATTTTATTTGCACACCTAAATCTGGAGAAGCATGAACAGTGAATAAGCTTGGACCACAAGTCCATATTAATTCCCCAAAACGTTAGCGATGCTGGCCAGATCAATACAACTATCCGCAAACACTCCGGTGACTCACCAATCCCAGACTCAAACTTGCTGCTTTCAGCTTCCTCCATAGACAGCTAAGCAAAAGGCACTGCAGTCGAGTTCGCCCAAGTATAAAAAGTGCCAGAGTGAATAAACTGACCTGTCTGATCTCCCCAGCCTCTTCCATTACCACTCTGTAATCAGTCACAACCACTGAGCTATTTATGGCTCACTGCTGCATTATTCCCCTTACTACAACACATTTGACTTACCACCTATAAACTAAGAGAACGTTATGTCCAAGTGAAACAAAACTCACACACGAGATGAATAGCATGCATTCAAAGAAAGTATGAATTCAGAAAGTAAAAGAGTTCGCTGGTTCATTTAAGCCTATTAATTAGCCTTGGATTTATTTCGAAATCAATGCTCGGGCTGTGCTTTGTGCAAACTATCATGCAATATCCCTTTCAGCTAGTATTGGGCAAAACTATTAACCATACAGAGCAAGGATTTATGATGAGAAACTCCATATTTTATTTATATTCTTCCTTTTCCAGGCATTAGCCTCGGTGCAATGTTTTATAAGTTATGAGTCTGGCTCAGTTATGGAATGAACTGCAAGTTAATAAGCAAATACTGCATAAAAAAAAAAAAAACAATATGATCAAACTAGGCTTGTGCACTGTAATGATATTACAGTCTCCAAACAATATTACGGTACATTATCATGATATCCAGTGACGTTAATTGCGGATTATTATTCGCCTACCTTACCAGACCTGCCAAACGCGACACATTCATTTTGAATAGGAGCTTTGTAAAAACATCGCCGCAATAAAACAAGAGATGAGCTAATCAACAAGTGAACGTGGAATAATCTGTGCAGGTGTTCTGACCTCTCGGATATTAACAGACACTTCCTGGAAGGCCCATCCCTTCCTTCCCTCCATCTCATACACATTCACTGTCTGCCATGGGAAACGGAGGATATTTTGAATACATTAAAAGGTAGACTGCCTTTCTGATTTTTCAAGCGTAGGTCATAAAAAGAATTTTCCCGACACTCAGTTATTTTTGTTTAGTGGACTGGAAGCTACTGAATTCGAACCACAGACTTCCAATAGAACAATTAATGAATTTAAGGCCACATGGCCCGAAATTCTCCGCTATTTTTTCCTGCTTCACCATGACCCAAATCAAGATACTACGTCATGCATTACGCAGTGGGCTTTCCCTGTTCACGCAAGGCATTGTGGGATACAAATTTGAAACAGGAGAGAAAAATGGAGGACGTGAGCGTGCAAATGAAACATGAAAGACCGACGACAGTAACGGAAAGAGAGAAGAAAAGACATTATGTTATATACGATGGAAAGGAAATGCAGGGCCAAACTAATAAATATGGGCGCTCAGTGCAGGGCTCTACAGTGCGCACGTTTCACTCGCATTTGCGAGCGAATTTTTCGGCATGCGAACGACGAAAAAAAAAAAAAACACGCATTCGTGCGAGGGCTTATTGCGGCCGACAATTTAGGAAAGCACTGAGCACAGACGCGACGAGTTTAACATTCTAAAATGTATCAAACGTTAAACTGCAAAGTATGTACTGTAAATCCAGCGCTGGATAGCCTACCTAATATAGTGTAATGAGTAACGGCCTGTATTGTTGTAAGTGTGTGTGTTCAGTGTTGTGTGTGTGTTCTGCCTGCGCCTTGCTCCCTGTCTGTAGTTGCATGCATTGCTTCTGTCTTGCACTGCGGTGGTTCCCATGGTAGCCGGGGTGTGTGTGGGTGTGTGTGTGTGTGTGTGTGTGTGTGTGTGTGTGTGTGTGTGTGTGTGTGAAAAAGTTAAATTTTTTTTGCCGTTCTGCCACATCTTTCTGTGATTGCCCCTCTTTCCCACGGTTGTATGTTGTGGGTGTGGCATAAGGTGGGAAAAGTGCTTTTTAGGGATTCATCAGATCATTCAACTGAGAGATAACTGAGAGCTGGTTCGGACCGAGCTGAGAAATATATTCGCTATGCAGAGAATAACGGCGTTTTTTTAAAAGCAATGATGGTGGAAACAAGAATAAAAGACCAGACGAGGAAGAAAGTGTAGTGAAGAAAGTTAGAACGACGAGAGAAGGTGCGGGAAAATTATATAATGAGATGGAAAGCAGGGCGGCACGGTGGTGTAGCGGTTAGCGCTGTCGCCTCACAGCAAGAAGGTCCTGGGTTTGAGCCCCGGGGCCGGCGAGGGCCTTTCTGTGTGGAGTTTGCATGTTCTCCCCGTGTCCGCGTGGGTTTCCTCCGGGTGCTCCGGTTTCCCCCACAGTCCAAAGACATGCAGGTTAGGTTAACTGGTGACTCTAAATTGAGCGTAGGTGTGAATGTGAGTGTGAATGGTTGTCTGTGTCTATGTGTCAGCCCTGTGATGACCTGGCGACTTGTCCAGGGTGAACCCCGCCTTTTGCCCGTAGTCAGCTGGGATAGGCTCCAGCTTGCCTGTGACCCTGTAGAAGGATAAAGCGGCTAGAGATAATGAGATGAGATGAGATGGAAAGCACACACCCCAGTGCAAACATTTAGATGGGAACATACAACACAGCAGAAAAACAAATAATATACAGTATATACAAATGGTGCATGTCACAACACAGCAGAAAAACAAAGAATATATATACAACTGGGCGTGTTGAGTTGCAGATGTTAATTGCACATTAGTTATAGAAACTCAGTTCAGCTACAAAACTCAGGATATTGCACTGTATTTGGTATTGTGTTGTATTGTGTATGGATGTAAAAGTGTAGAAATATAAATATAAAATATACAAAAGCTATAAAAACTAAAAAAAGTTGCTGTGTGAGGTTGCACTGTAATAAGTATTGCACTGTATCAGGTAAGTGTGAGAATATTGTCCTTTTAGGTCCTTGTTGGTGCATTGTTGCACCTGCCAGAAGTGGCATCAGTCAGTGCATGTAATTAGCCTTTTTCACATTACGTCACTTGCAGAAGAATCTCACATCCGTTTTCAGCCTTCTGAATGGAAGAAGAGGCGGCATGCTAATCTGCTGGCTAACAAGTAGCAACCATAGAAAGTCAGTAAACTTCCTTTCCAAAACAAGGCAGATAGGTGACTGGAATGGTTGCTAACAATACGTAATGATAAACAACAATGCGCAATATTATTATCAATCTTATCTGTGAATGACAGTTTTGTTAACATATGTTGCCGCCGTATACCTCTTCTTCCATTCAAAAGGCTGAAAACGGATACGAGTTCCCCTGCAAGTGACGTAATGTGAAAAAGGCTAATTGTTCAAGGTGGTTATGGCCTGTGGGAAAAAACTGTTTTTGAGTCTGTTGGTCCTTGCTTTGATGCACCTGTAACGCCTGCCTGAGGGCAGCAAGTCAAAGAACTCAGAGCCAGGGTGGGAGCTGTCCTTGATGATGTTGTTAGCTCTGCTGAGCTCTGCTCTCTGTTTAGCTACTGTTTGTTCATTCATTCAGTTGTTCGTTATTCATTTGTTTGTTCATTCATTCATTCGTTCTCAATTGAATTTTGCGTTTTATGTAGGGTGACCAGATTTCCCTAGTCTGAAGCCGGGACACTTTTGCGCGCGACCATGCTCGTGCACGCACACCTTTTTTTTTTTTACGTAAACGTGACACTCAGAGAGGTGCTCTTATCATTTTGTTGAAGCTCACATTTATCAACATCTCACATGAAATAAAACAAACAGGCATTTTGTTATCTAGTAGCATAGTGGTATACAGATCAGTTAAATTATGGTCAGACAACAGATATTGTAATGGCTGAGAATAGGCCAGGCTATGTCCATAGGCCAAATTTACACTGATCTATTTCACCTGTTTGTGAGAACACCAAGAAGAATGCATATGCACATGTAGGCTATATCTCTAAAATTGTATGCACTATAGCATGAACTTCAAAAGTAGATATGTGACCTCAACATAGCCTAGGTCAGAATCAACCTTACTAACCATTCCCCACAACTGAATGAATAAAGCAAGAAGATGTGGACAAAAGTGAACACTTTAATGGAAGGTGCAACAAGCTGTTCAACACAGCAATATGGCCAAACTGTCAGAATGGTATGTTAAACAGAATCCTTTTTTTTTTATTCACCTTGTTATCCCGAGATAACGATATAATTAATTCAGGATCTCGAGAAAACAAAACCGTTATTCCGAGATCTCGAGAAAACAAAACAATTATTTCATGATCTCGAGTAAACAGCTGAGAAATGGTTCATTCAGGTGCGCCAAGAGACTTGTGATATGCTGACTTTGGGGCTATTTCTCATTCTGTATAGACGCAACTTTGGTCATTAGAATGTCTGGAATAATCGATCACCTAATAAGGCAATATTTTGATCAGGGGTTGACACAGGGAGAGATTGCATTAAGTCTTTTAATAAGGGATAATTTCAAAATTAGTCCGCAGCACCTCCGCAGAAGACTGGCCCGGCTTCGTCTCTACCGACAGAGATACAGTGATCCAGCTGAAATCATGAAATAACTGTTTTGTTTTCTCGAGATCTCGAATTAGTTGTGTTGTTTTCTCGAGATCCTGAATTAATTATGTCGTTATCTCGGGATAACAAGGTGAATAAAAAAAGATTATATAAAGGGCCTCTCGCGGCTTCCGTAAATATACACTCAAACAAAACAGCAGTAAAGGAGGAGAGGGGCGACAGCCCGAGGAAAGCCCCCACAGGAGCGCACAGCATTTGCAGCATAGGCTACCCAACTCAATACAAGAACAAAGCACTTACAGTGTGTGCAGTCGGTTTCGTGCGCATTGTTCTGCACCTCTCGGAGGAAGGGGTAGGTGCCCTGTAAATCTTTGGAAAAGGTACATTTTCTTTTCGGCATAATTGCTGCGGCATTACTGCTGCTAGCTGCTAGACAAAGAACATTCGTGCCAGTTAATGTTTATTTTATTGTTGCATGGCAACACGTTCTGTTGTCTGGAATAATGTGGCTAAATAAACACCCATGCCACAGGGCCAGGGGGCAGTAACCAGGAAAGTTTGCAATTCCTGTCAATTCATCAAAATAGTAAATGCAGACATTTCTCCGCTAATGATTCCCACGCTGCTCAGTCGCAAACGTCGCGAGTGGCGAAAACCGGGACGTATCCGTGTCCCGACAGACTTTTGTCGGGACTCGGGACACACAACCCCAAATCGGGACTGTCCCGGTAAAACCGGGACGTCTGGTCACCCTAGTTTTATGTGTTGGTGTGTCTAAGGTTTGCGCTACAATCTCATCTCATCTCATTATCTGTAGCCGCTTTATCCTTCTACAGGGTCGCAGGCAAGCTGGAGCCTATCCCAGCTGACTACGGGCGAAAGGCGGGGTACACCCTGGACAAGTCGCCAGGTCATCACAGGGCTGATACATAGACACAGACAACCATTCACACCTACGGTCAATTTAGAGTCACCAGTTAACCTAACCTGCATGTCTTTGGACTGTGGGGGAAACCGGAGCACCCGGAGGAAACCCACGCGGACACGGGGAGAACATGCAAACTCCGCACAGAAAGGCCCTCGCCGGCCACGGGGCTCGAACCCAGGACCTTCTTGCTGTGAGGCGACAGCGCTAACCACTACACCACCGTGCCGCCTGCGCTACAATAAACCTTCAAAATGAAAACCTACTTGTGCTTGTGCCCCCATTTTTTTCCCTGTGCTCCTAAAATTTTTAACTTAGGAGCACGTGTGCTCCTGAAAAAAAAAGTTAGTGTACAGCCCTGGCTCAGTGAGCACCTCGGTGTGATCGGCTCTTCGTTTAGCGACAGAATGATGGAACTGTCAGTGCACGCTCAAAGGTAAACCTGTAGATGGCAGTAATGCAACACTGTGGATGCCAGCTGCCGTAAAACCCAAAAGAAGGTGGTGGTAAACCTGTGCATGTGCACACGGACTTCCTCTGTTTGCTTGACTGCGCGAAACAAGTAATTATTTGCTTGGGAATCCTCTCAGATTAAATAACTTCCCAGCCACAGTATGGCCTGATATTTTTTTGAGATATTACAAAAATAAACATGTATCATAATTATCAAATTTCAGAGGAATCTAAATTTCACTGATTTTATGAAATCAAAAGGCCGTCTCGCTTTAATGTAAAATAAAGTCTATCAATGTATATTCATCTAGCTAACATTAGACAAGCATATATTTAACATCATCCATCCATTATTTATACATACACCGCTTATCCGTCAGGGTCTCAAGGAACCTGGAGTCAGCCAATCTCAGATGACTTTGGGCGAGAGACGGGGTTCACCCCAGCAGGTCGCCAATCTATCTCAGGGCTGATACAGAGACGAACAACTATTCACACTCGTATTCACAACTATTGGGCAATTTAGAGTAACCAGTTGACCTGATCCGAATGTCTTTGGACTGTGGGAGGAAACTGGAGGCACAGGGAGAACGTGCAAACTCCACACAGAAAGGCCCCAGTCAGCCACAAGGTTTGAACACAAAAGCAATACCCAGAAGCAATACCTCTTCATAATATCTTTGCATGTAGTGTTGCGGAAGCACTCTTTCGCATTCTCTCGAGTCGGGATTCTGAAAGAAATCCTAACTGATCAGGCGCCACCTTCATGTCACATACACGATGTGAACTGTACAAATTATGAGGGATTAAAAGGATTTGTACCAGTGTTTTACAGGATGGACTGGTAGAATGATTTAATCAAAAGCTTAAAAATATGATTCATAAGTTCATTCACAGGGATGCTAGAAACTGGGATAAGTGGCTAGACCCTCTGTTGTTCACAGTGCACAAGGTCCCATAAGCCTCCACCAGGTTTTCCCCATTTGAATTGTTTTATGAGCACGAGACCCGTGGCATTTTGGACATCATTAAAAACTGAGAGGAGGGACCGTTCTTTAGTACGTTCTTGACCTGAGGGCAAAACTCCACGCACTGAGTCACATAACCCAGGAGAATTTGCTACAGGTGCAAGAACATCAATCCTGCTTGTACAATGGAGGAACACAGCTAAGGAAATTTGCACTGGGAGTTAAAGTGCTCATTTTATTACCTACGTATAGCTCAAAATTACTCACAAATTGGCAAGGACCCTTTGAGGTCACACAGCGAATTGGGGAAGTCGACTATGAGGTCAGGCACAAGGATGGGAGATGCACATCAAATTTACCACCTCAAGCTCCTGAAACAATGGAGAGAGGAGGTTCCTGTGGCTCTGGCAATGGTAGTTCCCGAGAGGGCAAAGTTGAGACCAGAACTAAGTCCAGAAGGTGTGGCTCAATTCACCTGGTCACCTGTGGAGACCGCCTCTCACCATCCCAGAGAGTAAAGGTTATCGAGTTGCAGGAGGAATCCTGCAATGTGTTTTCACCCTTTCCCGGGCACACTAACCTCACAGACCACCACATGGAGACTCCCCCAGGGTGGTGGTGTGCTGCTACCCATATCGGCTCCCCGAACACAAGAAAAACGTGGTTCAGGATGAACTCAAGTCAATGCTCAACATGGGGTTAACTGAAGAGTCGCACAGCAATTGGAGCAGCCCAGTGGTCTTACCTACCAAAACCGACGGGACAGTCCAGTTCAGTGTAGACGATAAAAAAGTCAATGTGGTGTCTATACCGTATTTGATGCATATCCAATGCCTCGCATTGATGAGCTGCTCGATCGGTTAGGTGTGGCTCACTTTTATTCAACACTGTATCTGACAAAGGGATATTGGCAGATCCCTTTGACTCAATTATCCTGTGAAAAAAAACAGCCTTTTCCACTCTGTTTGACTGACACCAATTTGTCACTCTTCCTTTTGAGTTGTTTGAGGCCCCAGTGACATTCCAGCGTCTCATGGACAAAATCCTCCATCCCCACGGTGCGTATGCCACTGCGTATTTAGATGACATTATTATTTATAGTAATGATTGGCAGCAGCATTTACAACCTCTAAGGGCTGTCCTGAGGTTGCTGACGTGCACGGGACTCAAGGCAAACCTGAAGAAGTGTGCAACTGTGCGGGTGGAAATAGAGTATTTGGGCTTCCATTTGGGTCATGGGCAGGCACGTCCTCAAATTGATAAGACTGCAGCAATTACGGCCTGTCCGAGACCTAAGACCAAAAAGGGGGTGAGGCAGTTCCTGGGACTTGCTGGCTATTATAGGCGGGTCATGCCTAATTTTTCAGACGTCACCAGGCCACTGACTGACCTCATCAGATCCAGTCCAGTAGGCAGAGCCATGCCAAAGGGCTTTTGCTCAAGTTAAAGCAATTTTGTGTGGGGGCCCGCTGTTGCATTCACCTGACTTTTCTCTTCCTTCTGTTTTATAGACCAACGCGTCAGAGAGAGGGCTGTGGGCAGTTTTGTCCCTGGTGCTGTACATCAGCTACAAGCTCTCGATGCAAGAGTCAAATTATAGCACCATAGTGAAGGAGTGTTTGGCCATCAAGTGGGCAGCCCTCACTCTCCAGTACTATTTGCTAGGATGCCCTTTCACCCTCTGTTCCGATCCTGCCCCGTTCTAGTGGCTCCACCGCATAAATGATGCCAACATATGGATCACTCATTGATTTCTAGCCCTTCATGTTTGAGGTGGTCTACAGGCCAGGGGCACAGATGTTGATGGCAGATTACTTCTCCCGTCAGGGTGGGGAGTCAGCTGCAGGCTGGATGGCTCCCCGGCCTGACTCGCGTGGTGGGGATATGTGGCAGCGAGGGTGTGGTCGAGCTTCGGCTGTGTAAGGTGAGGAGTCAGGTTGAACCAGCAGGTAATGTGACAAGTTACACCTGTGTCTAATTACTGGCTGTCTATTAATGTGTGTCTCTGTGTGTCTTTCAGAAGGCAAGTCATGAGAGAGAGCCATGTTCCCAAACACATGTGGTGTGTGTATCAGCAGTCACTGAAAAGTGAAAAAAATAGAATAAACAATAAAAAAGGGCCTGTACCATGAAGAATGCCTCCCAGTTCCTCATACCCGTATATCCCAGCACAGAAAGTGTCATGACAATAAATCCAATCATGGAGAAAAAGATGTTCAAATACTGTAAAGTCAGCGTCTTGCACTTTCTTGTTTAAGGATTTGTGTGGAATACAGTGTGGAACTGTATCATTTCTGACTGAGTATATATGAGTACCTGGTTCCAATTGAGTACTTCACTCATATTTACCAATGAGAACTGATGAAATGGCTTGAGAGAACAATGAGGAAAATGTTTACACGAGTGGTGTATCTTGAGTCGACAGACACTCTCGTGCCATCAAACGCTCCACAGTTCCACACCCAACAGCGTCACCAAAGTGCGCTCTTGGCAGTGCAGCAAAGGGCTTTAGGGCACCATTTTGGGTAGGATGCATGGCTACAGCTGTGTCAAATTTCAGAAGCATCATGAAACAGGTTCTAAACAGGTCTTGAAAATGTACTCAGTTTTTGATAAATGGTTTGCAAAATGGTTTGAAGCTGTTACTGTCCCCATCATGCATGTTATGACAGCTATAAACAGTCATTCCCTCACCAGCCTCACTCGTTTTCTCATTTTTGAAGTTAATGAGACAAAAAAAACCAAGATCGACTGTGAGCTACTGCTCACTTACATATCCCCCACTCTCGCTTATATCAGAATAGGACACTTATCATGAATATTGACATCAACAAATAATGAACCCTGAAACAAGTAAGTAAAGAGCAGTGTCTCTCCCCAGGGATTTCAAACAGCATCCTGGTAAACTGTCATTTTGAAATAGCATTTTGCTTCTTAAAATAGCATCAAAATCCACCCTGTGTGTTTCATAAATACATTCAGTCGGTAAACAGGAAGTTGATGTGCGACAGACCTGAAAACGGTATACACGGTATCGAAGTGGCTATGATTTGTGGTTGCTGAGAAAAAGGGTGTTTCGGACAGACGGAGACACAGAGATACGGACGGACGGACAGAGGTAAACCAGTACGGAGCGGGGTTATAATAAAAAAAAAAAAACCCACATGAGATAAAAATAAACAACCTCAAAAGGTACTACTTGACCTCTGACTGTTCCTTTCATAAACGTCAAACAAATGTCTCCTTTTAGAAAACTAAACTAATCTAAATTATAACCTGTTTATCTGTAGCCTTGGATGACGTGGATCATCCACCAATTCCCTGTGAAATTATTTTTACGATAGAAACGATGACATTAGAACGGAATGCACCTGTTACGTGAATTTCAGCCAACAGTAGTTTCAGAGCTGCTGTTAGAGAAAATTAATCACCCATCTGAGCAATCGGATTTGAGAATTTAACGGCACTGTGGTATAAATAGATTTTAACATTGATCTAAAAAGTCTTCATCTGGTGTCTTGTTTGGCGGCGTGCCGAGAGGCAGAGTACGTTCCAGAAAAAGCACAGAACAGATGTCCTAAAGCAGACCAGCTACTCCATGTCATAACAGAGTCAACTAATGATTTCAATCTTCACATACCGTGAGCAGATCTTCATCATAGTATACTGGATGCAACGTCTGTTTATTGACCAAGCCACTGGACCTAAGAAGCAAATGTACAAAATATAAAAGACATGTATAGCGTTATACTAATGTGCTCTTAATATTGCTCATAGTGCCATTTGTTTTGGAGAACTGTTTTGTGCTTTCAAACACAGAATGCATCATCTCGAGCTAGTGCAGCCAGTGTTTTAGTGGACCTAGTGCATGCTGAAATGTATATGTAATAATCATCCAGCATGGATTAATGATCATGACTTTCACATCTTAACCTATTGATGACATCAGTGATTAAAAGGTTACAATTAACAGTGTTATAGTCGAGTCACTAAACCTCGAGTCTGAGTCCAGTCTCGAGTCCCCAGTGTTCAAGTCCGAGTCACGAAAGAAAATTTCGAGTTGGGTCCAAGTTGAGTTCACTATTGATCCGAGTCGAGTCTGAGAACAGGACTCCAACTGCACCATCTGACGGTGGCTGTTGCTGCCTTTATGTGAAAGTGTCTCTGCTACTGTGTTGGACTAACGTTCCTGCTCGACTGCCCCATTTTAGTTAACAGGCTACAGATAAAAAGCTTGTTCATCGCTCAGCAAGCCACGCCCACTATCAACAGGGCAATGAACATAGCGTGTCACTTCCTTCTCTGGGTGGAGTCTTACCAAATGACGATTGAAGTTCGAGGTCGTCCCCGTCGTCTCCTCGATAGTTCTTCTACATATGGAACACATAGCAGTGCATTTTTTCCCACTGCACGAGAAATCTGTATAAACAAAGTGGACAATCCTAGGGGCGTCTCTCCAGGCATTTTAGCGCCATTAACGTTAGTTTGTTCCTGAACATGATGTATGAACAGGTGAACGTGCATTCTCTTGCACCAAATTAGTATAAAAATTAATGTAGATATAAATATCTTATGCCAAATTATTATGGCATGTTACAAAAAAATTAAGAAAAGATCCCAGTCCTCGTCTCCAATTTACAAGTCAGAATGCAGTCGGAGTCCGAGTCAAGTCATGAGTCCTTAAAATTAAGGCACAAATCAGACTCGAGTCCGAGTCCTGGACTTGAGTACTACAAGCCTGACAATTAACATGCCTTTATAATTAACGTGTCTACTTTGGTTTTGTACACAAGATTTATTTAAGATTTATACAATCAAATTCTGAACTGAGTGAGTTGAGCACATTAATTAGAGATGAAGTTCGAAATTCCAAAGAGTATGATGCAGCAGCGCTTTAGTCAGTCTGGTTCTTTCACCTCCTCGACTGAACACTGTTCTCAAACAGAAAACTCTCGAGTTTCAATGTTCGTGTCAATACCACGATAAACACAATTATGCTGGTCAGTTCATACATCATTAATTATTCTATCCACATTCACTGGATATGAGCAATCATGCACTCTGATTGGTTACTCTATTACTAGAATATCAGCTCATATACCGTGAGTAGAAAAAACAAAATGGCAGAGCGTGTTGCTGAACCAACCGAGGATGAAATAAAAACTCTACTTGAAAACAAAGCCCCCCCCCAAAAAATTTAGCAAGTATTTAAAAGGAAGAGAAATCACAAAACGAATATACCCCTCCGTTCCATAATCCACCCCAGACAGTGGCGGTAATGCACCTTTAAAGTTGGTTTGCCAGCCGCCAAAAACCCTAAAAAAAAAAAAAGAAAACAAAAAAAAAAGCAACAAAATATGGAATAAAAGTACAGGTAGTCGTCGACTTACGTGACTTACGACCGATCGACTTTACGACCGTCTGGTTATGACTGGCAAGTGTTTCCCAGCTGAGCTAGCTGAGTGTACGACCGTTTCCGCCCCAGCTCCCGGCAGCGCCTCTCGCCGCGTACAACAGTTTCCGCCCCAGCTCCAGGCACATGCGCAGTCTCCCTCGCGCACTCCATCATACAGTTTCCGCCCCAGCTCCTGGTTTATGAAACGAGCAAATGCTCCCGCCAGCCCGAGCGCTGCAACAGCTGATGATGACATAGACGACCCACAGCCAAGCACCAGTGATGCCAGCGGTCACTAAGTTTTGTATTTTGCTATGTTTTACATTTGTATTTTGCTATGTTTCACATTTGTATTTTGCTATGTTTCAAACTAAAAATGTTTTCTATTTTTCACACCTGTATTTCGTATTTTTTGTTTTGCACATATTAAACGAATTGTACTGTACGCAGTGTAGTATGCAGTGTTTGACTTAAACCAAATAATGAGCCAAGGTAATGAAATAAGAAAATGTTGATAAAATAAGACTTTAAGATGATTACAATATCATTACAAATCACAATATACTTACGTTCATTTACCGTAGGCCGACTTACGACCAGATCGGTTTACGACCAGTCAGTCGTAACCAAACGCAGTCGTAAGTCGACGACTACCTGTATTTGATGGTAAGAACGTAGCTTTTTTTATTTTTCAAGCATTATTATTATTATCATTATTGCATTTTTCTCAAATTACTACTGTCATTTTGCCAGTCTGTTTACATTCAAAGCAGAAATTATTTGGTCGGACGTTTTGTATAAAAGTTTTTATTTATCGAATTTGCAAAAAATAAAAATAAAATGCTACGTTTCTTAAAACCAAATGAATGTGGACAGAATAAAACAGTTAAGCCTCGGTCACAACTGGCCGTACGTGCTCCTACGGCCGGTCTACGTGCAAAAAACGCAAGAAACGCACGGAGGGCGCGCGTGCGACGTGCTGATTTTCGAGCCGTAGGCCGGTCGCAGAGGTTCTTTGTCGTGTCAAACAAACTCTACGGGTGCTTACGTTTTTTTTCAGGTTGCAAGACAAACTTACGGCCAACGTGCGTCTTTCTCCACGAACAAAAAAAACGCAGCGATTTGGGAAACGCCAAAAATCGCACAGCCAAAAAAATTGTACGTCCGGTTGTGACCTAGGCTTAACTCCACTCAATCTCAGCGTTACGCGCCTTGTCAGCTATCAGCTCACGTACGACTCGATTTCGTGAAATAATTGTTATGGGTTGTTTTACAATCAGGGTACAAAGTTTGTGTCATAGGGGTCCAAAATTCAAATTGATTCAAACTGGTTCTTGTACCAGTTTTTAAGTGAAGGACAAGTTAAAGAACAGATTTCAGGTAATTTTTTGACGCGTGAGTATGGTAGTTTTGTGTAATCTGCTATAAGATAAAGAAGATTAAGTGTAGCTTGAAGCAGGGCTGGGAGAAACAAATGAAGTGATTCTCGGAGAGGACATTTTTTTTTGACAATTCAGAATCCACTACTTCCATAGTGCTTTTAAATATAAGGCTGTAAGCTTTGTGTTAGTTGCCTAATATTTATGTCCCAATATCTTGACCACATTTTAGGATGAAAATAATCATTTTAGATATGTTATTTTATATTGAAAAATTAGCTGTCTCGGAGAGGACTTTTTTTGACACAGTTACATACTAATTTGATCAAAACAGTCTGAAAACTTACCGGCATTCAACATTAAAACTTAACTATGTTACCAATGATATGGAACCAAATATGTGTTTTATGGTATAAAGAATGATTTAAGTGCATCCCTTTTGGAGCTACCTGTGGTCAAAAAAGCACTTTTTCTAAATGATATGAGTAATTTTGCTAAATATATGACATATTGCCATACATTCACCAAAAATAACGTTATCACCAAATTTTTTTTGCATGGTAAATAGAGCTATCACAGGGCTACAATAAACAACCAAGTTTATTTAGTCAAGCCTTTTGATATTGAAGATAATAAGTGTTCAATGTGATTTTTAGCTTGCGTACCCTGATTGTAAAACAACCCTTAACTAGCTGAGTTGAGTCTCTGTTGTACCTCAGTGCAACTACACTGTATTCTGTAATTCTACACTGTATTCAAATGAGGATGGGTTCCCTTTTGAGTCTGGTTCCTCTCGAGGTTTCTTCCTCATGTCGTCTGAGGGAGTTTTTCCTTGCCACCGTCGCCACAGGCTTGCTCATTGGGGATAGATTAGGGATAAAATTAGCTCATGTTTTAAGTCGTTCAAATTCTGTAAAGCTGCTTTGCAACAATGTTTATTGTTAAAAGCGCTGTACAAATAAACTTGATTTGATTTGATATTCTGGGATTTGCTGTGTCTATTATTCTCATTAATGGGACATTGAAAATGGCGAGCTTGGAAAAAAATTATTTTGCATTTTTGTTTTGGGGAACTAATGACAAAATATAACCCGGCAAGAAGGTCCTGGGTTCGAGCCCCGGGGCCGGCGAGGGCCTTTCTGTGTGGAGTTTGCATGTTCTCCCCGTGTCCGCGTGGGTTTCCTCCGGGTGCTCCGGTTTCCCCCACAGTCCAAAGACATGCAGGTTAGGTTAACTGGTGACTCTAAATTGACCGTAGGTGTGAATGTGAGTGTGAATGGTTGTCTGTGTCTGCCCTGTGATGACCTGGCGACTTGTCCAGGGTGTACCCCGCCTTTCGCCCGTAGTCAGCTGGGATAGGCTCCAGCTTGCCTGCGACCCTGTAGAACAGGATAAAGCGGCTACAGATAATGAGATGAGGTGTGTGTCACTGAAAGTAAACATCACAGTAAATGTCCCCCTGTGACATCATGTGTCACACAACCACTGCTTTCCCTCAGGAATAACAAAAATACACCATGAACAAACAAATCAAGATCAGGATCACGAAGCACATGACCAGGATTTTTATCTGAACCTGTTTGGTGTGTTTCAGGGTGGACTTTCCCTTTAACAGGAATGCATTAGATGATGCTGATGTGCTCATCAGGGCCTAAACTGCACCAGGTTCATCACTAAATCCCTTGCAATGCACATCACACAGGCACAAGGACGTGATCCTGCAGAAGCACACGGTGTTATTTTAGGACGCAGTGTAGTTTGACTCCAAAGCACCTGCAGCATCACTTCAATATTTAAACAGGTGATTCTTGACGCTGTAACCAATAGCAACCAGCAGCAGCTTTAACGCGAGCTAACGAGCTTCACATCTCGGAGCAAGAAAAGGGCCAAATACCTGCGTGTTCATGCGGAAGAACCGAGTTCGGACTCCAGAGCTCTAATGGTCATAATGAGGAGCTCATTTCTCTCTCTCTCTCCTCCTTCTCCTCCCCCTCCTTCTCCTTCTCTACCCTGCAGACGGTTTGTTCACATCCACTTCCGCATAGGATGACGCAGACAATACGTCAGCGACAATCTCCGCCCACATCAGGGTTGCCAGAATCTTAGCTCCTGTTGTGTGTGTGGGGGGTTTTCGAATGGCTGTTGCTAATATGGGTTAAATTCAGCTTTATATTCAAAAGTTTGGGGTCACTTTGAAATGTCCTTATTTTTGAAAGAAAAGCACTGTTCTTTTCAATGAAGATCACTTTAAACTAATCAGAAATCCACTCTATACATTGCTAATGTGGTAAATGACTATTCTAGCTGCAAATGTCTGGTTTTTGGTGCAATATCTCCATAGGTGTATAGAGGCCCATTTCCAGCAACTCTCACTCCAGTGTTCTAATGGTACAATGTGTTTGCTCATTGCCTCAGAAGGCTAATGGATGATTAGAAAACCCTTGTACAATCATGTTAGCACAGCTGAAAACAGTTGAGCTCTTTAGAGAAGCTATAAAACTGACCTTCCTTTGAGCAGATTGAGTTTCTGGAGCATCACATTTGTGGGGTCGATTAAATGCTCAAAATGGCCAGAAAAAATGTCTTGACTATATTTTCTATTCATTTTACAACTTATGGTGGGAAATAAAAGTGTGACTTTTCATGGAAAACACAAAATTGTCTGGGTGACCCCAAACTTTTGAACGGTAGTGTATATTTATCGATTCCCCTGCCTTAAAGTAAAGTAGGGTGACCAGATGTCCCGGTTTTACCGGGACAGTCCCGATTTGGGGTTGTGTTTCCCGAGTCCCGACAAAAGTCTGTCAGGACACGGATATGTCCCGGTTTTCGCCACTCGCGACGTTTGCGACTGAGCAGCGTGGAAATCATTAGCGGAGAAATGTCTGCATTTACTATTTTGATGAATTGACCGGAATCGCAAACTTTCCTGGTTACTGCCCCCTGGCCCTGTGGCATGGGTGTTTATTTAGCCACATTATTCCAGATAGGGGCGGCATTGTGGTGTAGTGGTTAGCGCTGTCGCCTCACAGCAAGAAGGTTCTGGGTTCGAGCCCCGTGGCCGGCGAGGGCCTTTCTGTGCGGAGTTTGCATGTTCTCCCCGTGTCCGCGTGGGTTTCCTCCAGGTGCTCCGGTTTCCCCCACAGTCCAAAGACATGCAGGTTAGGTTAACTGGTGACTCTAAATTGACCGTAGGTGTGAATGTGAGTGTGAATGGTTGTCTGTGTCTATGTGTCAGCCCTGTGATGACCTGGCGACTTGTCCAGGGTGTACCCCGCCTTTCGCCCGTAGTCAGCTGGGATAGGCTCCAGCTTGCCTGCGACCCTGTAGAACAGGATAAAGCGGCTAGAGATGATGAGATGAGATGAGATTATTCCAAACAACAGAACGTGTTGCCATGCAACAATAAAATAAACATTAACTGGTGCGAATGTTCTTTGTCTAGCAGCTAGCAGCAGTAATGCCGCAGCAATTATGCCGAAAAGAAAATGGACCTTTTCCAAAGATTTACAGGGCACCTACCCCTTCCTCCGAGAGGTGCAGAACAATGCGCACGAAGTCTACTGCACACACTAAGTGTTCCTTCTCCGTAGCCCACGGTGGTAACGCCGATATACAGGACCACATTAAAACCCTACTGGAAAAGATTCACTCTTCTTGTAAATATACGTAGGCTAATGCATTTTGTTTAGGGTGGGTGGACTGACAGTCGCCTTAGCTTTGTTCCTGTGCTTTGTTCTTGTACTGAGTTGGGTAGCCTATGTTACAAATGCTGTGCGCTCCTGTGGGGGCTTTCCTCGGGCTGTCACCCCTCTCCTCCTTTACTGCTGTTTTGTTTGAGTGTATATTTACGGAAGCCGCGAGAGGCCCTTCATATAATCTTTTTTTAATTCACCTTGTTATCCCGAGATAACGACATAATTACGTCGAGATCTCGAGAAAACAACACAATTATTTCATGATCTCAGCTGGATCACTGTATCTCCGTTGGTAGAGACGAAGCCGGGCCAGTCTTCTGCGGAGGTGCCGCGGACTAATTTTGAAATGATCCCTTATTAAAAGACTTGATGCAATCTCTCCCTGTGCCAGCCCCTGATCAAAATATTGCCTTATTAGGTGATCGATTATTCCAGACATGCTAATGACCAAATAGCCCCAAAGTCAGCATATCACAAGTCTCTTGTCGCACCTGAATTAACCATTTCTCAGCTGTTTACTCGAGATCATGAAATAATTGCTTTGTTTTCTCGAGATCTCGAATTAGTTGTGTTGTTTTCTCGAGATCCTGAATGAATTATGTCGTTATCTCGGGATAACAAGGTGAATAAAAAAAAGGATTATATGAAGGGCCTCTCTCAGCTTCCGTAGTATATATTCTCAAATCACTTGTCTCTTTTTTGTTTCTGTTTAACATACCATTCTGAGTTTATTGCTGTGTTGAACAGCTTGTTGCACCTTCCATTAAAGTGTTCACTTTTGTCCACATCTTCTTGCTTTATTCATTCAGTTGTGGGGAATGGTTAGTAAGGTTGATTCTGACCTAGGCTATGTTGAGGTCACATATCTACTTTTGAAGTTCATGCTATAGTGCATACAATTTTAGAGATATAGCCTACATGTGCATATGCATTCTTCTTGGTGTTCTCACAAACAGGTGAAATAAATCAGTGTAAATTTGGCCTATGGACATAGCCTGGCCTATTCTCAGCCATTACAACATCTGTTGTCTGACCATAATTTAACTGATCTGTATACCACTATGCTACTAGATAACAAAATGCCTGTTTGTTTTATTTCATGTGAGATGTTGATAAATGTGAGCTTCAACAAAATGATAAGAGCACCTCTCTAAGTGTCACATTTACGTTAAAAAAAGGTGTGCGTGCATGAGCATGGTCGCGCGCAAAAGTGTCCCGGTTTCAGACTCGGGAAATCTGGTCACCCTAAAGTAAAGGCTCAATTCCAAACACTTATCAACACTGTATTATAAGCCTGTCTCAGTCTTCAAGTGTTTATTTTTGAAAAGAAGAAACCTTTATTTGTCACATGCACACTTCAAGCACAGTGAAATCCATCCTCTGCATTTAACCCATCTGAAGCAGTGAACACATGCACACACACCCAGGGGTTCGGTACCTTGCTCAAGGGCACCTCAGCCCAAGGCCACACCATGTTAACCTACTGTAACTGCATGTCTTTGGAGGAAACCGGAGCAAACCCACACGGACAACATGCAAACTCGACACAGAAAGGCCCTCGCCAGCCGCTGGGTTCGAACCTAGAACCTTCTTACTTTGAGGCAACCATGCTAACCACTACACCACTGTGCCTAGCCAGCCAGATCAGCCGAATCAACCCTAGCGATCAATGGGTTTATTTTAAAGTCCTCACAGGTTTTGGTTTGACCTTCACCAACTTGTCAGCCACTTGAAGCACAACCATCTGTCTATTTTCAGTCATGTATTCAGGAAATAAATACACTACCATTCAAAAGTTTGGGGTCACCCAGACAATTTTGTGTTTTCCATGAAAAGTCACACTTTTATTTCCCACCATAAGTTGTAAAATGAATAGAAAATATAGTCAAGACATTTTTCTGGCCATTTTGAGCATTTAATCGACCCCACAAATGTGATGCTCCAGAAACTCAATCTGCTCAAAGGAAGGTCAGTTTTATAGCTTCTCTAAAGAGCTCAACTGTTTTCAGCTGTGCTAACATGATTGTACAAGGGTTTTCTAATCATCCATTAGCCTTCTGAGGCAATGAGCAAACACATTGTATCATTAGAACACTGGAGTGATAGTTGCTGGAAATGGGCCTCTATACACCTATGGAGATATTGCACCAAAAACCAGACATTTGCAGCTAGAATAGTCATTTACCACATTAGCAATGTATAGAGTGGATTTCTGATTAGTTTAAAGTGATCTTCATTGAAAAGAACAGTGCTTTTCTTTCAAAAATAAGGACATTTCAAAGTGACCCCAAACTTTTGAACGGTAGTGTATCTTGGCTCTTGGGTCAACTTGACTGAACAAGATCTAAAATTCAGGAAAGCCCTTGCCTGGAAAATGCTCAGTGACTGAAGTACAATCTGGAAGTCAAGTGTCTCCCGGGATCTAAAGATCCGGCTCTTCGTGACGACAGTAGAGTCAGTTCTACTTTATAGGTGTGAGTGTTGGTCTCTGACATCGACCCTTGAAAAGTCACTCGATGGTGCCTACACTCGTATGCTGCGAACAGCACTTAACATCAGCTGGCAGAGCTTCGTTCCAAATGAAGATCTATACGGAACGCTTCCCAGAATCTCGGACAAAGTGGCCTGGAGGATGCTGGGACTCGCCGGCCACTGTTTCTGCCATAAAGAACTACCCACTGGGGAGCTACTACTCTGGGAGCCTACCCATGGACACAGGAACCCGGGCCGCCCACCAACAACATTCATCGACCTTCTAAAGAAGAACTTTTGTGCAGCGACCATGTCCGAGCTGGGGTCCTGCATGGCTGACCGTGAGGACTGGTCTTCCAGGCGTGTGACTCGGCTGAGGCCGCCCTGAGTAAGTGAGTATTCAGGAGAGAGAGAGAGAGAGAGAGAGAGATATCCCAGAGGGTAATTCATCTATTACAGCAACACACAGGTTTTTTTGTGGGGTTTTTTTGGACAAGCTAACACAATTCTAAATATAAACATCATTTTTAATATCTCAGTGCAAATCCATTGGACTCAGTGGCTGCCTGAAATTGGGAACCCATAACCCATGGACATCACCAAATGCAGAGTTTCCTCCCTTGAGATGCTTTGCCAGGCATTTACCATGCGAATCAATGAGTCTTCAAGACCCATGACCCTGGCGCCGGTTCACCAGTTGTCCTTCTTTGGACCACTTTTGGTCGGTACTAACCACTGCATACCAGGAACACCCCACAAGATGTGCCATTTTGGAGATGCTTAGACCCAGTCATCTCGCCATCACAATTTGGCCCTTGTCAAAGCCACTCAGATCCTTACGCTTGCCCATTTTTCCTGCTTCCAGCACATCAACTTCAAGAACTGACTGTTTTCTTGCTGCCTAATATACACCCCACCTCCCATTGACAGGTGCCACTGTAATGAAATCATCATTGTTATTCACTTCTTCACCTGTCAGTAGTCATAATGTTATGACTGATCGGGGTGTGTGTGTGTGTGTGTGTGTGTGTGTGTGTATGTGTGTGTGTATAACCGGTGTATAACCAGTTCACCGTTTTGGACAATGTGCATCAAGTCAGCAGGAAAACACTGGGAGTGAGGTCATCAGAGCGAAATATTGGAAATTATTATACATAGAGGCCACTTATTCCATGGAATAAAAACATGTATTCTATTCCCTTATAGTCGGTTTACTGATAGAATGCAATATTGTTATTCTATCGCTTATCCTCCATGTATTACGCCACTCTCCCCAATGGAGAATGAGCATGCAATATTGTAACAATATTGCATGTTGTCAAGACAACACAATGTCACACGTCAGAGCTCATGCAAAGATCCAATGACAAAACTCTTCTGCTGCGCATGCATACAATCATTTCTTTGTCGGCCAGGAAAGAGAGAAGACAAGGCTAATCCAGTGCTCCTGCTACGATTAAGCACTAAAGAAATAAGCTGAAACAAAAGATGCACTGAACACCCAAAAGGCGACCAGCACCTCATTATATATTCTTCACGCATATTTACAAGAGAAAAACACACCAACAGACATCGAAAAACTGGAAAAAAGACACGTCGGAGATGTAAAACTTCTGTGCCAGCAAGTGACCATGACAGTTTGTAAACAAACATGGCCGTGAGGTTTGCTTCAGTAAAAGCAGAAGATTTTGAGAGAATTTTGGCTGCCAGTTTGCTCCGTTGTGTGTAGCTGTCGATGTTGATTTTAAAAGTAACTAAGTAAATTACACAGGGAAAATAAAAATAATAATAATAATAATAATAATTGGCTTGACTGTGCTAGCATTGGCCTTCGCTAACACTACACCGGCTGGAAGGTAACTGCACTGCCGCGGTAACAGCACCAAGTTGTGGGTAAGCTAGTGTTGGCCTTCGCTAATGCTACTGCTACGCCAGCTGGAAGGTAACTGGATTGCCGCGCTAACAGCACCAAGTCGCAGGTGAACTAGCGTTGGCCTTTGAGAATGTTGATATGAAAAGAGTGTGTATGTATAATAATAATATTGGCTGCCTTTTTTTGTGGTCTATCAGATATATTCCATTCAGCTACTCGTCTTCGACTGGTTCATTATCATGCTAGCTGAATGGAATATATCTGATATACCACTCAATGCCAGCCAATATTATTTAACTTTGTCATCGTTTTAGTTCTCAATGTCCCGGATGTAGTTTGTATGAAAAAATATGAGTGGTGTATTTCCCACTAAAACACTTGTGTCTATGTTTATATATATATATATATATATATATATATATATATATATATATATATATATATATATATATATATATATATATATATATATACACACAGTAGTGTGCAAAAGTCTTTGGCACATGTAGAGAAATGCTGTCGACCAAAAATTGCTTAAATATAATGAAACGAGGCGGCATTGTGGTGTAGTGGTTAGCACTATCGCCTCACAGCAAGAAGGTCCGGGTTCGAGCCCCGTGGCCGGCGAGGGCCTTTCTGTGTGGAGTTTGCATGTTCTCCCCATGTCCGCGTGGGTTTCCTCCGGGTGCTCCGGTTTCCCCCACAGTCCAAAGACATGCAGGTTAGGTTAACTGGTGACTCTAAATTGAGCGTAGGTGTGAATGTGAGTGTGAATGGTTGTCTGTGTCTATGTGTCAGCCCTGTGATGACCTGGCGACTTGTCCAGGGTGAACCCCGCCTTTCGCCCGTAGTCAGCTGGGATAGGCTCCAGCTTGCCTGCGACCCTGTAGAACAGGATAAAGCGGCTAGAGATAATGAGATGAGATGTTTCAGCATTTAACAAAAATACTATAAACAGTAATCGGTAAGCCATAATAAATAAAACAAAGTCAATATTTGGTGTGAGGCGACCCTTTGCTTTAAAAAAAAAAATCCGTCTCAGGTCCATTGAGTGCAGTTTTATGCGGAAATGAGCTGTAGGTTTTTCTGAGCTTCTTGCAGAACCAGCCGCAGTTCTTCTGGACACTTTGACTGTCACAATCGCTTCTTCATTTTACACCAAAACCCAGTAGCCTTCATTATGATTTCTTTTTTAATCTGAAAAGTGCTCTCTTATGGAATATGCTGCTCAGATACAAACTTTTTTTTTCCGTAACATTTAATTTTGTGCTGGAAAAAAACCCCAAACGTTTGGAACTCTAAAATGTTCTTGTACTGACTGTTAGGGTTTTGCTGGGATTCGAACCTGGTTCGTTGGTGTGATAATCCAGCAAACCCCCACTAGGCCACCAGGGGGATGACTCAAATGCAGAGGCGTGAGGCGGAAGTAGAAAAAGAATCAAAAGGTTTATTTAAACTATATACACTATATACAGGGCAAAACAAAAGACAAAAAAAAAAAAAAAAAACCAAAGAGTATAATCCAAAAGAAAAGCAAAGTGCAAAAATTCAAAAGCTAAGAAGATCAAAAAACACAGTACAAAGGAAACTGGAGATAAACATAACAGCACAAAGACTCCGTGACAAGAGGACTGAACTCAGGGGTATAAATAGACAAACTAATTAAGGACACAGGTGAAGATAATTAGGCAATTAACACAAACACAAAACACAGGAAAAGTGGCGGCCTCTAGAGGCCAAAATAAACACGACATGAAAAGGAAATAACAGCGGCCTCTAGAGGCCAAAACAGTCCTAGTCCTAACAGGACCCCCCCCCTCTAGGAGCGTCTCCTGACGTTCCCAGGGCGATCCGGATGGGCCGAATGGAAGTCCCGACATAGTTCTTTATCAAGGACATCCCGAGCAGGAACCCAGCAGCGCTCCTCAGGACCATAGCCCTCCCAGTCCACCAGATATTGCAACCCGCCGCGGACCCGGCGGGAGTCAAGCAGGCGATTCACAGTGAACACAGTCTGCCCCTGGAAGATGCGGGGGGGTGGGGGGTTCCTAGGGGCAGGGGCATACGTAGACGTCAGTACGGGCCGTAACAGGGAAACATGGAAAGTGGGGTTGATCCTCAGAGTCCGGGGCAACTGGAGCCGGTAGGAGACAGGGTTCACCCTGCGCACCACCTTGAAGGGGCCAATGTAGCGAGGAGCAAGCTTGCGGTTCTCCACCCGCAGTGGAAGGTCCTTAGTGGACAGCCAAACACGCTGCCCAGGGCGGAAAGCGTGTGCAGGTCTTCTATGGCGGTTGGCCTGAGTCTGGTTGGTTCTGGAGGTCTGTATGAGGGTCTTCCTGACCTTGCTCCAGGTCTTGCGACACCGTCTCACATATTGGTTGACCGAGGGCACCCCCGCGTCCTCCTCCTGGTCCAGGAACAGAGGTGGCTGGAACCCGAATTGGCACTGGAATGGCGACAGCTTGGTGGCCGATGACTGCAGGGTGTTGTGGGCGTACTCCGCCCATGGCAGCCAGGTGCTCCACGATGTCGGGTTATCCATAGCCAGGCCTCGCAGGGTGGTTTCCAGGTCCTGGTTGAGCCTCTCCGTCTGACCATTGGACTGTGGGTGAAACCCAGAGGAGAGGCTGGCAGTGGCTCCGATGACCTTGCAGAACCCGTGCCACACTCGGGAGGAGAACTGGGGCCCTCGGTCTGAGACGATGTCCTGTGGAAGACCAAAGACTCGGAAGACATGATTAAACAAAAGTTTCGCAGTTTCAAGAGCAGAGGGGAGTTTGCACAGTGGTATGAAGCGGCAGGCCTTGGAGAATCTGTCAACTAAGACCAAAATGACCGTGTTACCTTGTGACTCAGGGAGACCCGTGATAAAGTCGACTGCCACGTGGGACCAGGGACGCCGGGGAATGGTCAGAGGATGCAGGAGACCCTGGGGACGCTGTCGTGGGTTCTTGGTTCTGGTGCAAACCTCACAGGACAGGACAAATGACCTTACTTCCTTCTCCATGTTAGGCCACCAGAAGCGTCTTTTCAGGAAGTCCAGGGTCCTCCGAGCTCCCGGGTGGGCGGTGAGAGGGGAAGAGTGACCCCACTGGAGAACCTTGGCCCGGGCTTGATGTGGGACGTACAAGAGGCCTGGTGGCCCCGTCCCAGGACCGGGGTCCTGGCGTTGGGCTCGTCGGACAGCCTCCTCAATACCCCAGCGGACAGGGGCCACAATCCGGGACACAGGGATAATAGGCCCGACTTCATTCTCCCTGTTAGTGGCAGAGAACAGTCTGGACAGTGCGTCAGGTTTGGTGTTCTTGGAGCCGGGGCGGTATGAGAGGGTGAAGTCAAACCGACTGAAAAACAGGGCCCACCTAGCCTGTCGAGGGTTCAGTCTCTTGGCTTGCTGGAGGTACTCCAGGTTCTTGTGGTCAGTCCAAACCAGGAATGGATGTTGTGCTCCCTCCAGCCAGTGCCTCCACTCCTCAAGGGCCAGTTTGACCGCTAGCAGTTCTCGATCCCCCACATCGTACCGGGACTCAGCAGGACTCAGGCGGTGGGAGAAGTAAGCGCAGGGGTGCAGCTTTCCTTCCGAACGTTGAGAGAGCACCGCGCCGACACCACTCTCCGAGGCGTCCACCTCCACGATGAATGGTTGGGAGGTGTCCGGGAGAACCAGAATGGGTGCCGTGCAGAAGCGGTCCTTGAGGTCTTTGAACGCCTTTTCTGCCTGAGGAGACCAGCCATAAGATCCACCTGTCCCTTTGGTGAGGTCTGACATGGGTGCTGCCACAGAACTGAAGTTCCTGATGAACTTGCGGTAGAAGTTAGCGAATCCTAAGAACCGCTGAACCTCCTTAACGGACTTGGGAGTAGGCCAATCCCGGACGGCCAGGGTCTTGGCAGGGTCCATTTGGAGTTGGCCTGTCCGTACAATAAATCCCAGAAAGGAGACCTCGGGAACATGAAATTCGCATTTCTGGGCCTTGGCGAACAGATTGTTCTGTAGCAGCCTCTGGAGAACCTGGCGGACATGGTGGCGGTGCTCCTGCACGGTCTTGGAAAAGATAAGGATGTCGTCGAGGTAGACAAAAACGTATAGGTTAATCATGTCCCTTAAGACGTCGTTGATTAGGGCCTGAAAAACAGCTGGTGCGTTGGTGAGTCCGAAGGGCATCACCTGGTATTCGTAGTGCCCAGACGGGGTGTTAAAGGCAGTCTTCCACTCGTCTCCCTGTCGGATACGGATGAGGTGGTATGCGTTCCGTAGGTCCAACTTGGTGAAGACGGTGGCGCCTTGGAGCAGGTCGAAAGCTGTGGACATCAGCGGAAGGGGATATCGGTTGCGCACAGTGATCTTATTCAGGCCCCTGTAATCAATACATGGTCGGAGCCCCCCATCCTTCTTGCCGACAAAGAAGAAGCCGGCTCCAGCAGGTGAAGTGGAGGGTCGAATAAACCCAGAGACCAGGGCATCTTTGAGGTATTCCTCCATGGCCTTGCGTTCTGGCTGAGAGAGTGAAAACAGTCTGCCACGAGGAGGGGTAGTCCCAGGGAGCAAGTCGATGGCACAGTCGTAGGCCCGGTGCGGAGGAAGAACGGCGGCCCTGCTCTTGCTGAATACCTCCTTGAGATCCCAGTACTCTGTGGGAACTTGAGATAACTCGGTGAGATCAGGGGGCTCAGCAGGAGACACAGGAGAGCTAGAGAGCAGACAAGAGGCATGGCATGCAGGGCCCCATTCCACAACCTGGCTTGTTACCCAGTCTATGCGAGGGTTGTGGCGAGTAAGCCAAGGAAGGCCTAGAATAACTGGGAACTCAGGTGAAGGAATCAGGTGCAGGGATATTTCTTCCTTGTGACCTTGAGACTGGAGGAAAACTGGAGAAGTAACTTGGGTGACTCTTCCATCACCTAACGCTTGGCCATCGAGGGCAGACACAGACAGAGGGACTTCAAGAGGTGCAGTAGGTATATTGATGCTTTGGGCGAAGTGAATATCCATAAAGTTCCCAGCCGCCCCTGAGTCTATCAAAGCTTGACAAGAGTGGACAGACTCACCCCAGGAGATGGAGACCGGGATGTAGATTCCTTGGCCAGGGAGTCCGGGAGAGAGGGTAGGCCCCGTCACAACCCTCCCTCGGCTGGACGGGGCGGTCCTTTTCCCAAGAGTTCGGGACATGATGCTCGGAAGTGACCAGGCTTGCCACAGTAGATGCAGCACTTGTCCCTCCTTCTGCGCTCCCTCTCAGATGCGGAGAGGCGAGTACGACCCACTTGCATGGGTTCTGGACAGTCACTGAAGGAGGTAGACGGTCTCCAGGTAGAGGTAGGGAGGCTGGGGGGGCTCAAGGCTTGGTGGCGTTCTCTCATCCTGTTGTCCAGACGAATAGCATGTGAGATGAGGGTTTCAAGGTCACTTGGGCATCCAATAGAGGCCAGACCGTCCTTGATGGGGTCAGACAGACCATGGTGGAAGGCTGACACCAGGGCAGTCTCGTTCCATCCACTTACTGCTGCGAGTGTTCGGAACGAGATGGCGTAATCTGCGACGCTTCCTCCTTGCCGGATGGACATGAGCTTTCGGGCTGCGTCGGTACTGATGTCTGCCTGATCGAAGACCCGAAGCATCTCTTCAGAAAACAGCTGGAAATCAAAGCACTCAGGTCCCTGTCTTTGCCAGATAGCAGTAGCCCAGGCTCGCGCCTTACCAGCTAATAAGGTGATCACAAAGGCAATCTTGCGGCGATCCGTAGTGTAGGTGGTAGGCTGAAGCTCAAAGGTGAGTTGACACTGGGTAAGGAACTCTCGGCACTCACTGTGCTTGCCGTCATACCTCTGTGGTGCAGGAAGGCTGGGTTCGCGAGGTGAAGAAGGCAGCATTGCAGGAGGCACTGGAGCAGGAGTGGGAGCTGGATCAGGAGCAGGAACTGGATCAGGAGCAGGAGATGCAGGCAGAGATGTCAGCTGTGCCAGGGTTTTCCCAATTTGCTGAAGCAGATCCTCGTGGCGAGCGAGGGCCTCACGTTGGCTGGTGAGCGTACGTCCATGAGCGTCCATGGTCGCTCCGAAGCGTGTCAAAGCTGCCATAATTCCCTGAAGGTTGGCCGGGTAGACAGTTGAAGCAGCCTCTGCTGAGTCGGTCATGACGGAGTCTTTCTGTTAGGGTTTTGCTGGGATTCGAACCTGGTTCGTTGGTGTGATAATCCAGCAAACCCCCACTAGGCCACCAGGGGGATGACTCAAATGCAGAGGCGTGAGGCGGAAGTAGAAAAAGAATCAAAAGGTTTATTTAAACTATATACACTATATACAGGGCAAAACAAAAGACAAAAAAAAAAAAAAAAAAACCAAAGAGTATAATCCAAAAGAAAAGCAAAGTGCAAAAATTCAAAAGCTAAGAAGATCAAAAAACACAGTACAAAGGAAACTGGAGATAAACATAATAGCACAAAGACTCCGTGACAAGAGGACTGAACTCAGGGGTATAAATAGACAAACTAATTAAGGACACAGGTGAAGATAATTAGGCAATTAACACAAACACAAAACACAGGAAAAGTGGCGGCCTCTAGAGGCCAAAATAAACACGACATGAAAAGGAAATAACAGCGGCCTCTAGAGGCCAAAACAGTCCTAGTCCTAACACTGACTTGATAATGTAGAAGTCATAAAATAGAAATCTATAACAAAGTCATTATGTTCCTATAGCACATTACTATATCCAAGTACGAATGAGACTTAATACACATCACTGTAGCCTGTCTGCTGCTATGGACACTTAATTTTTCTCGTGAATATTTGTATTGTGACAGCTTGTAATTAGAATTCAGCTTGTTTCTATCACCAGCATTATTTTCCTGCTATCAAACATGTGAGATATTCGGAATTATTACTTGGCCTTAGCTACCGTAATTCCTAATCTCTCAAATGTTAGCTATCTATTAGCATTCAGCTAGTTGGTATCATCAGAGTTATTATCATGCCAACTAACATTTGAGAGAGTAGGAATAAGGCTGTAGTTCATTAGATTTCACTAATTCTTCGTTTGCATGTGTCATCATAATTAATTATGCATGAGGCTTTGAACCGGAAGTGGGCCATGTTGGAGGATATACACAAACTCATTCGGCGCACATTTACTATAGAAGATATACCCGAGAGGTTGTTATGCTCAAGAATTCCTTTTGTTTCTTTGCTATGCCGACTCTTTGTGCTGTAATTGGATGCAGGCACAACTCTATTTGAGAAAAGGGAACTTATAAGTTCTTTAGAATTGCTGTGGATAAGAGCGTCTGCTAAATGCCTGTAATGTCGTGATCTAAGTGATGAGAACACAAAAACCACACGAGTCTGCAGTGATCGTTTTATCAACAGTACGTGGTATGAACTAGTTATTAATGAAAGATCACAAGATATAAGAAATGTTGGATTGTTTAATAGCCCGATTGTGCAGAAACTCGCCGTGATCATCGAGTGTGTGATCCAACAATCAAAGGCTTCTACTATTATTTCATTTTCAAAAAAGCGGTGTAAGTGGTTAGCACAGTCGCCTCACAGCAAGAAGGTTCTGGGTTCGAGTCCAGCAGCCGGCGAGGGCTTTTCTGTGTGGAGTTTGCATGTTCTCCCTGTGTCTGCGTGGGTTTCCTCCGGGTGCTCCAGTTTCCCCCACAGTCCAAAGACATGCGGTTAGGTTAATATGGGACGGCCTTAGGCTGAGGTGCCCTTGAGCGAGGCACCGAACTCCCAACTGCTCCCCGGGTGCTGTTAGCATGGCTGCCCACTGCTCTGGGTATGTGTGTGTTCACCGCTTCAGATGGGTTAAATGCAGAAAGGAATTTCACAAGTGTGTGATGAATACAGTTGTGCTTGTGCTAATTTTTGATGGCGCTGCTTTTATTTTGCTTTTTCTTTCCATTAGGGAAACCAGCTGATCTCTACAATTTTACGGATCCAGACTGGGCTCCGACACAAAATATGGGCCACAGCAAAATCAAAGATGGTACTAAAGTGGTAGCTCAAAATGCTAGGCCTGCAGAGCGCAGAAAGAAACGCAAAATTATTGAAGAATCTTCCCAGACGATCACCGAGTCAATCGAACAAGATTCTTGTCAATCCACTACCTCAAATACTGCACCCTCGTCGCCTGGTGAGTGCCTCTTTTAGAAATAAATATGTTATATAGTGTGTTAGATACCTGTCTTTTGAAGCAGTCAGAATGATTGTTTTTAAAATAGATATGAGAAATAACTACAAGCTTCTCAATGTAACTCCTCTTTACCTTCCAGTCTGTACTCTCACCACTGTACATTGTATATCCTCCAACATGGCAGCGGTCAATGGCGCAAGCAATTTTGGTCACGTGATTGCAAACAAAGAATTCTTAATCTAGCAGTTTGCATTAATCTAGTTTGAACTGTCATGTTTGCTAACATTTGAGAGATTCATAATATTGTTAGTTAGCCGTAGCTAATGCGTTTCTGTTCGACGTCAGTGACTAAAATCTGGTTCAAGGCAGACATCCTTTTCTTTTCTGAATCATTATTGTACTTGTGAATAAAGCTAAAGGTTTATGGTATTTTTGATACTCTTCGACTTTAAATTAAGTGGAGAATTTAAACGAGTTATTCAGTGTTTTACCAAACTATGTATTTCAAGAATTTGGGTACATTTAAAACTTTTTACAGCACTATCAGAACCATATCCTGGTATAAACTTTGATAAACATCTTGTCGATTCCTCTCTCTCTCTCTCTGTCTACCACATACAGAAGCATGTATCTATTCTACGTGAATTCTTCCTGTTTTATTGAGGTCCTATGAGTTTTTAGTTTACACTGCAAATGGAAATATACTGAATGTAGTCAAAAAGGTTCCGTGTTTTCAATTATACGATTACAGATATAAGATGGTTTAACCTGTTTCTAGACATTTTTATAAACTTCAAACTTAGTCTGAAGTAGTCTTGTTTTATTGGCAGACTAGTTTTGGTAATCTTAAGCATTCATTTGATAGAAACTAGCAGTTATTGACCATGGGAGAGAGGAGACGTAGTAGTTATTACCCGCCACTGAGGAGACATAGACTCGGCCCTAGCGGAAGTCTCTGGTGAGGAGCATTGATCCCGTAAAATCAAAACTCTCAGGCAAGTGGGAGAGGGGATTGCTTGCCGAGGCTGCACGCAGTGTGTTAGCGTGAGCATGTAGCCTACGGGAAATTAATAGTGTTGTTAGGTTTATATAAGTATTATTCTTATTATTCTTATAAGTATTATTATTAAAATGGTGAATGACGCCAAGGTCTGTTCTGATGTCAGATTAGCACCAATCCCATGTTTTGGAAAATTGAAAATGTTGCCTTGGGCCCCTCTGGGGTGTCACTAATCCATGTGCAAAGTATGGAGTATGTGAGTCCAGCCATGTTGATTTGCATAGGTGAACAGACAGAGAGACAGACAGACAGACAGACAGACAGATGGCCTTCCTTTAGTAGAGTGGTGGCTACAATTATCAACAGTTCATAATTATCAACACCTTTTCAGATTTACCAATAAAAAACAATTTTGCAAAGGTGAGTTTCAGTTCCAACAGTTATTATTGGTTAATTAATCAACCGGAAGACACCCCCCACACACACACACCCTTTGATCTTTTCGTCTGATGACGCAGCTCATTACCTAAGATGGAATTTTATTTAACACGATCAGCAATTTGAGGAAAACCTGGACGTTATCATCGCAGGTAAGCATGGTGGAAAGATCATGGATATGATTTTACTGATCAAATTCACTGATATTTCATGATCTCCTCATTGAAACCTACTTTGTTTCTGACTCTTTCATTTGACAGTTGCCATTTTGTATCTAAACGCGCGTTTGAGAATCACATGAGGTGTCGATAATAGTGATCACTTTCACCGGTGTCCACCATTATTGACACCCTGTGAGATTAAGTGACATTTACAACTGTTATGGCTTGATCTTGGTGTAACACTGTTGAAGTAGATGAAGTACTTAAAAAATAAAAGTGCTATGATATATATATATATATATATATATATATATATATATATATATATATATATATATATATATATATATTTTTTTTTTTTTGATTCATAACAGAATGGAATGCTTATAGAGTATTTGGAATCCGATTGCAGTAAATAGAATTAGATGCAGGTTAAACATTATCAGTTCATTTGTTTATAAACATTAGAATTACTTCCTCATTTACATAAGCACCAACATCGATATATTTATATAAAATATACTTTGCACTAAATATAAGTCTATGGAAAACAAATTTTAAATAAAAACTATGTTCTGTTAACTTAATACCACATACTGATTTTTTTTTTTTTTATAAATAATAATCTGGATGTCGATAATGGTGGAACGGTGTCAATAACTGTGGACAAAGGTGTCGATAATTGTGGAAGGGTGTCACATGATCTGATACACTAAGTAATCGGGAATCAACTCGTTTTTGTTTGTTTGTTTTTTTCCAGTGGAAGTTTGAGTAATCATTTATGCACAATTTACATATTGAAAATCTTTTCTACTTTTGCAACAGCCAAAAGATTGTTAAGGTATCAATAATTGTAGCCGCCACCCTAGTATAGATTTTTAAAAGTTGAAATTAGTACAAAAAAATGTCTCAAAATAGTTTTAATAATTGTATATTAGTTGTTTTGTTTTGTAACCTTATAATAGGAAATGACTTTCAAAAGATACATTTCCATTGATAAGAATTTTTTTTAAATACAGTGGTACTTGAAAGTTTGTGAACCCTTTAGAATTTTCTATATTTCTGCATAAATATGACCTAAAACATCATCAGATTTTCACACAAGTCCTAAAAGTAGATAAAGAGAACCCAGTTAAACAAATGAGACAAAAATATTATACTTGGTCATTTATTTATTGAGGAAAATGATCCAATATTACATATCTGTGAGTGGCAAAAGTATGTGAACCTTTGCTTTCAGTATCTGGTGTGACCCCCTTGTGCAGCAATAACTGCAAATAAACATTTCCAGTAACTGTTGATCAGTCCTGCACACCGGCTTGGAGGAATTTTCGCCCATTCCTCCGTACAGAACAGCTTCAACTCTGGGATGTTGGTGGGTTTCCTCACATGAACTGCTCACTTCAGATCCTTCCACAACATTTTGATTGGATTAAGGTCAGGACTTTGACTTGGTCATTCCAAAACATTAACTTTATTCTTCTTTAACCATTCTTTGTTAGAACGATTTGTGTGCTTAGGGTCGTTGTCTTGCTGCATGACTCACCTTCTCTTGAGATTCAGTTCATGAACAGATGTCCTAACATTTTCCTTTAGAATTTGCTGGTATAATTCAGAATTCATTGTTCCATCAATGATGACAAGCCGTCCTGGCCCAGATGCAGCAAAACAGGTCCAAACCATGATACTACCACCACCATGTTTCACAGATAGGATAAGGTTCTTATGCTGGAATGCAGTGTTTTCCTTTCTCCAAACATAACGCTTCTCATTTAAACCAAAAAGTTCTATTTTGGTCTCATCCATCCACAAAACATTTTTCCAATAGCCTTCTGGCCTGTCCACTTGATCTTTAGCAAACTGCAGACGAGCAGCAAGGTTCTTTTTAGAGAGCAGTGGCTTTCTCCTTGCAACCCTGCCATGCACACCATTGTTGTTCAGTGTTCTCCTGATGGTGGACTCATGAACATTAACATTAGCCAATGTGAGAGAGGCCTTCAGTTGCTTAGAAGTTACCCTGGGGTCCTTTGTGACCTCGCCGACTATTACACACCTTGCTCTTGGAGTGATCTTTGTTGGTCGACCACTCCTGGGGAGGGTAACAATGGTCTTGAATTTCCTCCATTTGTACACAATCTGTCTGACTGTGGATTGGTGGAGTCCAAACTCTTTAGAGATGGTTTTGTAACCTTTTCCAGCCTGATGAGCATCAACCACGCTTTTTCTGAGGTCCTCAGAAATCTCCTTTGTTTGTGCCATGGTACACTTCCACAAATATGCCAGACTTTGATAGATCCCTGTTCTTTAAATAAAACAGGGTGCCCACTCACACCTGATTGTCATCCCATTGATTGAAAACACCTGACTCTAATTCCACCTTCAAATTAACTGCTAATCCTAGAGGTTCACATACTTTTGTTGCCACTCACAGATATGTAATATTGGCTCATTTTCCTCAATAAATAAATGACCAAGTATAATATTTTTGTCTCATTTGTTTAACTGGGTTCTCTTTATCTACTTTTAGGACTTGTGTGAAAATCTGATGATGTTTTAGGTCATATTTATGCAGAAATATAGAAAATTCTAAAGGGTTCACAAACTTTCAAGTACCACTGTACATTTACTCAAATTTAATACAATATTGTGTTCATCAAAAGTCATATTATTATGACTTTTTTTTTTTTTTGGGGGGGGGGGGGGGGGGGGGGATTTCTTCTTTTGCCCAGGCATGGCAACTTGCAAAACTGGTTTCTGTCAAGGAAGTATAATATGACATTTAGTGTCTGACATCACATGTGGCCTCTCATTCTTTCATGTCTACGGAACTGAAGGTGTTGTGAAGCACGTGATGTAATTTTTTTTTTTTTGCTCTCAGATTAAAACCAGTAGTGCCGCCAATTTTCACAACTACTTCATTCTTGTTCACTCCTCTTGTCTTGGATGTAATCTGTAAATCATATGGTGTGACATGTTGCTTTGGATATCCGTAGTGCTTTCACGCACTGTTTTATCAGTCGCTTTTGGAAATGTTTGCAATTATGAATTGCATAAATGTGGAGCCTGGGCTTCAGGAGACATCCAGATAGGAATGCTGAGCTCCTGTTTTTCTAAAGTGGAGAATCAATATTCTCGAAGAGCTCCAGATATTTACCACTGCTCAGAGTGAGTTATTTGCTATGTCATTTATGTAATGTGTTTAAATTATTATATCTCTACTATATATTCTATATGTTTCGGTATTTTCTTTGCGTCAGATTGCATCATGGACTATGATAAACATATTACTGAACAAGCCTATAGACATGACAAGAAATATTAAACGTTTCTATTTCACAGTAAGCTATTCTGAAAGTTAAAGTCTGTGTTATGTTTATCGAATTCCTATACTTCTTTTCCCCCCCGAGATTTAATCATGAATCATTTGTACGGATGCTTGCGTTCATCTACACCATTGAAACCATCAATAACTCCAGCTTTCTGCCTGGGATACGTCTTGGTTACCACATCTGTGACACTTGCTGTCATGCTGCAAAAGCCTTACAGAGTACAGCGTACCTGCTGGCGATAAACAACACTGAACCTGCTGGCCAGTGTGAGCTCAATCAAAACCCCAAGGTAAAGGCGATCATCGGAGCACAGTACTCGGAGGTGTCAATCAGTGTAGCTCGCTTTCTGAGCCTCTACATGGTGCCACAGGTGAGATATAATAAACAAACATGACATAGTGTCATGTTATAGATGATAATTAACAATTTGAAGGTGTGATGCTCGTACAGTGTTTCATTCCTCTTCTTCCAAAGCAATTTGATGACAATGATGACTTTTTTTATTATTAATGAAATAATTGCATCATGTGTTTTTATCCCTTTTTATGTACATTGTGGAATGTCCATGAAACAATTATTATTGATATAATAGTTGTACACATTCCCTCATCAACCTCTTCTTTTCTTTTTCTTTTGTGAAGTTAATAAGACAAAAAAAAATGGAGATGATGATATTGAGAGAGCACAAAGTCTATTCTGACGACATTCACTGTCACATTCACAGCCTGTTCTCCGTCTCCGGCAGCTTCATGCACTCCATTACACACCTCGCACTACACCTTCCGGCATGACCTCACCGCTCCCCGTCACCTGAGTATTAATCATGCACTGCAAAAAATGGCCTTTCAAAAATAAGAAATAAAAGATTAAAACAAAGCATATTTGCTTGTATCAGGTGAAAAAAATCTGACAATGGAACTAGTCAAATTTGACTTGGTAAGATTTCTTAAAGGAAGATGAAAAATCTAACCTGTTTTTAGATTAAATAATTCCAAAATAAGATTGGGGAACTTATTATGCGAGATCTGATTAACTGAAAATAATCAAAATAGTTCTTATAACAAGATCGTACTTCTTACATTTAGCCATTCAAGTCGTTTTTATTTATTTCATTTTAAGGGTATTTCACTTAAATTCATGACAAAGTCTTAGCAGTAAAAACTGAATTTAAGATAAATATACTAATATTAGGATTGTTAAATTCTACAACTAAGCATTGCTAGCTTAAAAGATTCTCCTTTTGTGACCTGTAATTAGTAAAATACTCTAGATATGAGACCAGAGACTATCTTGAATCAAGTTGACGACACGTGTAGCATTGCAACAAGTTTATTTTTTTTCCCATTTCAACATTAAAACATCTCTTAAGATTCCACTTCCCCAGGACTTTAGGCACCAAAAAAAAAAAGTCTATGCATTTTGACTTACAGTGCTTACACAACGCCAAAGCAACAGTGCATTTTGGGGGCACCGACTATTCATGTGTACGAGGGGTTTACAAGATCAGGCACAAAAAAACCCAACCAACCAACCAACCAACCAACCAAACAAACAAACAAACAAACAAACAAACAAAAAAAACCCACTGAACTTAACTCACAGCATTCCAAAAAGACCTCACTAAAACGCCCTCCACTCACTCATAGCCTTTTTGAAGGCACTTGTCTGGTCTAGAGTATATGTTTTGAAATGTATGAATTGTAATGAAAGATTCAAAGATTTCAGTAAAGTTCATTTATTCCCAAAACAAGCATACTTTTTTTTTTTTCTTGAAACAAGATGAACCGCATTTGACAAATGTCCAAAATGTACTTACTTGTTTTAAAAAAAACTTGTTTTATTTTCAAAGGTGCTCCAAATAAGACTTTTTCAAGACATTTTGTCTATACAAGATTTTCAAGATGGACTGTCTAAAAACTAGCCTTTCTAGCTAAATGAGGTTTTGCTTGTTGGGCAATTATGTCTTATAATAAGGGTGGCTAGATGTTTTGACTTGAAAATAGACAAATAAACTTCTTAAGATTTTTATTTTTTGCAGTGTGGCCACCTGTTTATAATCTCAGCCACTCTACTTAATGAGTCTGCACACACACACACACACACACACACACACACACACACACACACTCTCACTCGCTCACATTGTGAAGTATTGATCTTGCCCCTGCTGTTTGTTTATCTTGCCCCTTTCAAAGTATTTGACCTGTTTTCCTTATGTCTTACTTACATACATGTCAACCTATGCGGAATGTCCATATTTTATACGGATTTGATTCAATAAACTTAGTATACGGGCGTACAAATAAAGTTATACGGATTCTTTAAAAAAAATTCAATATTTATTTAGAGCTATAATCAATTCCCACGATGATAAAAGAGCGCATAACATTTACACACGTACTGTACACCACAGAAAGCACTGACAGCCAGTAAAGAGTCTTATGAAATCGCGCGTTATCTTGTGGTAGCGAGACTTCGTTCCACTTCTGATCATGCGCACACCGCATTGCGAGAATCCCGCCAACCAGGAAGTAACATTTTGTTTGAAAAGCGTATTTCCACCTGAGCGACTTTCACTAGCGACTGAAAAGATTCTGAATGGGCACTCCGGCAAGATCAACACAGACACTTGCTGTGACATGCAGCCTCGTGAGGTATTGGTGCAGAGCGCTAAAAAAGCTGTCATGGAGTACAATTCAGAACATTAGAGTGACACTTTGTGTTTTTGTCGAACATTGGAGCTTTGTATTCATTCTGAAGGTTTATTGTTATTAATATTGAATAAAAAGTAACTGGGATATATCATTGTTAATTATCATTCAAATTTTAGGTAAATTATTTTAATTTGCATCTTATATGGATTTTATAAGGGAAATACGGATTTTGGAGGTTGGTTATACAGGTTTGATTGACCAAAGGTTGACATGTATGTACTTACTGTTTTGTGGATGTAGTCTACGATATCCTGTTCGTGCCTCGGTTTACCTCTGCCTCTTTTGACCACGATTCTGCTTGCTGTTATGGATTTGCTTGGTTGCTTGTTTGAACTTCCATGAAAGCCACCTCAAACTGCACTTGCATTCCCCTCACCTTGTGCTTGGTTCTTATAACATTCACATGTCAAAAAACTTAAAATTTACGTTTTTTTCTTCAGGGGAGCATTTTTGATTTTTAAAAAATAAATAAATAAATAAGGGGTGACACAGTGGTGTAGTGGTTAGCACTGTTGCTTCACAACGAGAAAGTTCTGGGGTTTGAGCCTAGTGGCCGACAGGGGCCTTTCTGTGTAGAGTTTGCATGTTCTCCCCGTGTCTGCGTGGGTTTCCTCTCAGTGCTCCGGTTTCCACCACAGTCCAATTGACTGTAGGTGTGAATGTGAGTGTGAATGTTTGTGTGTCTCTGTGTGTCAGCCCTGCGATGATCTGGCGACTTGTCCAGGGTGTACCCCGCCTCTCGCCCATAGTCAGCTGGGATAGGCTCCAGCTTGCCCGCGACCCTGCGCAGGATAAGTGGTTATGGATAATGGATGGATAGATATTGTCACCTTTTTTGTCTTGAGAAGAAATTCAGCCTTACTTATGTCTGTGAAGGTAATCCATAGGTGCTAAAGAAGGCAACTGGACTTGCTTGAAATCTTTGAAAACATTTCACCTCTCATCCAGTTCTGTCTGACTAGTGGGGAGTTCCAGGTATTTATCTTCTAGTGGACCAAAAGCAACCCTAAGGAGTCGTTGAGGTCACATGGGTCATTGACCCTCTCAGGCTACATCCACACGACAACGGCAACGAGATTTAAAAAAAAAAATATCGCGTCCACATGGGCAACGGATCAGTAAAATATCAGGTACATATGGCAACGCAACGCTTGCTGAAAACGATGCAATACACATGCCACACCTCTAGGTGCGCTGTAAGACGGTCCCATCGGAGACACCAGAATAATAGAAGAAATAAGGACGCATGCGCATAAACTATTATGCGCGAGACTTCATATTAGCCACAGTCAGAAAAATCTGTTCGTAAAATCACATTATAATGACCAAATACAATGAAAAGTATTTTTCCAGTCTCACCTGTGAAAGGTAATCCCATGTGATCTCGTTTGGACGGCAAACCTGTTGGTACAGTTAAACGCAGCACATGAATGAGGCATCTTTATTCTCCGCTTTGCCCCATCCAATATGGCGGCGAGGATGACGTATGATTCTACGCGGAAGGCGGCGTCTTTAATGGTCCGGAATAAATTGAATGCTACACGTTGATGGATTAATTTGTTCTTCTATGCCCTTTTTGAGGAATGTATTGTAGGACTTAAACCAACATCTGAAGAGGTGAGATCGCTCCTTTTTTTTTTCCCTATTTTTGCTGGCGGGATTGACTTTGCCCTAAGGGCTATTCTCTCTCTCTCTCTCACTTTGCACCATTACACAATAAATATTCACAGTGAAAATATTTTGTAAGCGCGTTTCATGAACCAGGTTATAGGATTTGTTGACAACTCGCATCGAGTTCGTTACACTTCTACCTGGCGTGAAGCACGTGGTTGTGACGTCATCGTAAACAAATCCGTTCTACTCATCCAGACGACTTCGCAACGGTGCCGTTGCCAGATCTTTCCACTCTGGAACCCATTCTCAAAAGATTTCGTTTTGGGGCACCCAAAACGCTGGTGCCGTGTGGACGCCAGGCCGAAATGATAAACAATTTTATCAGATTCACCTGAATCTGTTGCCGTGTGGACAGGGCCTCAGTTATCCTGGATGTTGTTAGGGTCACTGGAGGTGAACGGTGTTAGCAGCCTAGAGGGTGATCTGTGGGTCGTTGGCTCTCTCTGCCATCATGTGAGTCATTGAAGTCGGCTGAGTCTTGGTGTGGATGTGTATTCAGATTTCTGGGAAGTGTGCCAAGGCCTGCATTGTATGTGACTGATAAGTGGTGTCTCAGACCACCTCCTCTGTTCAGTGATGGACATTCCAGGCTGACAAAGATGGCTTCTTTTACTCCTCTTTCAGCCTTACTTCTTAACAATAGTATCATGTAAGTACAGAAATAATTAATTGTTTTCTTTTTTTAACAATTTATTACAACTGATATGTTGAAAATAGGGCTGGCAGACTGGTGCAGTGATTTGCACTGTTATCTCACACCAAGAAGATTCTGGGTTTGAACCTCACAGCTGACTGGAGCCTTTCTGTGTGGAGTTTACTTGTGTGGGTTTCCTCCAGGTGGTCTGGTTTCCTTCCACAGTCCAAACACATGCAGATTAGGTCAGCTGACTAGTTGAAATTGCCCATGGGTTTGAATGTAAGTGTGAATGGTTGTTTATCTTTGTGTTAGCCCTGAGATAGATTAGCGACCTGCCCAGTGTGTACCCTGCCTCTTGCCCGAAATCAGCTTCCACCGCTACCCTGACAGATAAACGGTATAGTTAATATATAGATGGATCTTGAGAATATTGCATTGCTTTGTACTAAAATATCTTCTGGGAAACACATACTGTATATGATAATCACTTAATCATTGTATTTCAAAAGCACTGAAACAATCAATTAAGGATTCAAGGTCATGGTTAAAGATATAACATTGACTCTGAGTTTTGGTGAACTCATTAGCATTCTCTGAATGTACCCTTGGGTCAAGTATGAAGCAGAGCACTAAATAGTTTCACTCAAGGGATAAACATGGGCAGTTCCAGAAAGAATAATTGATTTCAGATCCCTTTTTTAATCAGCGCTGAACTTTAACCACTCCAGTCTAACTACCTTTTTGTTGTTTGTGTGTAAACAGATAAGTACAACTTCCTCTGCAGATGCATTGAGTGACCGTCTGCGCTACCCTTCCTTCCTCCGTACCATACCCAGCGATATCCACCAGACGAAAGCCTGGGCCAAACTCATGTCGTATTTTAAGTGGGAGTGGGTTGGTGTCGTTCATGGGGATGATGACTATGGCAGAAATGCTTTCCAAGGCTTCCTGGATAATGCAGAACATGAGAACGTTTGCCCTGCTTTTATAGAAACATTGCCATACTACCTAGATTTTAAGCACATTGATGATATGATCCAAAAAGTGGTTCAAACCATTAAAAACTCCAGAGCAAATGTTGTGTTGGTCATCTTAAGAGAGGAGCTAGTGCATAAACTCTTCACCAAGGTGATCAAGCAGAAAATATCACGCACCTGGATAGCCAGTGATGCCTGGTCACTGTCACTAAATATCAGTCACATGAAGGGCATCAACAACATCGGGGATGTATTTGGTTTCAGTTTTATTACAGGCCCTAACCCTGGATTCAGAGAGTATCTGCAAAATCTTGCCATTACCCCGGGTACTGAGAATAAGTTCATAGAAGAATACCTAAAGTTAGGCAATGACAAAGACTTTTTAACAAAATTGGTGGATATTAACCGGACTTATGCTGACCGATTGGCTGTGCTATCAATTGCTCATTCCCTAAGGACAATTTTAATCTGTAACCAAACTGCCTGTCCAGGGAACAAAGATTTCCCGCCGTATGAGGTAAGCGCTACATGGAGAAATGTTATATGATTATCATTCTATCTACATTCACTGGATATAATCAATCACGTGCTCTGATTGGCTACTCTACAACTAGGATATCAGCTCATATATCATGAGTAAAGAAAAACAAAATGGCGGAGTGTGTTGCTGAACCAACCGAGGACGAAATAAAAACTCTACCCAAAAACAAAATCCCAAAATATACATAAACAAGCAACAAAATATGGAATGAAAGTATTTGATGGTAAGAATGTGTCTTTTTTATTTTTGAAGAATTATTATTAAATTATTATTAAAGTTTTTATTTTTGAATTTGCAAAAAATAACAAGTGTTGCCTGGCAAAACAAACCTCGCCTGGCAGCACTTATTTTATACCTATATGTTGATAATGGTAATATTTCTTAATCATCAGCTGCCAGGTAATAGTCCTATGAAAATCCATGACCTTCAGTTTGACATTTCAAAGTCATTCAAGGTCAAAGGTCATGGTGGCAAATGAAAGCCCATATGGGACGATGTTGATAATGGTAAACATCTGGCTATCATGAACCATTTTAAAGTTATAGCCCTTTGAAAACCCATGACCTTCAGGTTTGACCTTTCAAGGTCACTCAAGGTCAAAAATCATGGTGCCAAATGAAAGCCCATATGGCACTTCCTATGAATTGATAATGGTAAATATCTGTCAACCAGGGGCGGCATGGTGGTGTAGTGGTTAGCGCTGTCGCCTCACAGCAAGAAGGTCTGGGTTCGAGCCCCGTGGCCGGCGAGGGCCTTTCTGTGCAGAGTTTGAATGTTCTCCCCGTGTCCGCGTGGGTTTCCTCCGGGTGCTCTGGTTTCCCCCACAGTCCAAAGACATGCAGGTTAGGTTAACTGGTGACTCTAAATTGACCGTAGGTGTGAATGTGAGTGTGAAGGTTGTCTGTGTCTATGTGTCAGCCCTGTGATGACCTGGCGACTTGTCCAGGGTGAACCCCGCCTTTCGCCCGTAGTCAGCTGGGATAGGATCCAGCTTGCCTGCGAGCCTGTAGAACAGGATAAAGCGGCTACAGATAACAAGATGAGATGAGATCTGTCGACCATCAACCGTTTTCAAGTTACAGCCCTTTGAAAATACATGACCTTGAGTTTGACCTTTCAAGGTCACTCAAGGTCAAAACTCATGGTGCCAAATGAAAGGTCATATGGGAGTTCCTATATGCTCATAATAGTAAACATTTGTCTATCGGCAACCATTTTTGAGTTATAATGGAAAATATGTTATGTTGACTGAAAGGTTGACCTTTCCGGTGACCTTGACCTTCACGTTGACCTGATTACCCCCAAAATTTAATCAGGTAATCTATGGACCATTGCCCACCTATGCTGAAAATTTGAAGTCAATCAGTGCAACCGTCTAGACGGAATATTGTTAACAGACAAACACAAAAACAAACAAACAAACAAACCACACTAATTACAATACCTCGCCTCGCTTACTCCATCACGGGCAAGGTAAAAATGCTCTGTTTCTCAAAATCCAGTGAATGTGGATAGAATAAAGCAGTTATTCCACTCAATCTTGTCGTACATGGTGTATAGCCAACTTGGTGCGATGCGCCTCGTCAGCTGTCAGCTCAAGTACGACTCAGTTTCATGGAATAATTGTGAAATGTATGATTGGTATAATAAACATGCACTTACTGTATGTACAAACTAAATGGTTGACTTAGTGTCCTGTTATTTATTTATTTTTTTCAGCTTCTCAGTGAACTGAAACAGGTCAGATTTACTCTGGACAATCAGACATTCCACTTCAATACATCAGGAAATTTTGTCAATGGCTACCATTTGATGAACTGGGCACAAAATAAGTCCAGTGGACAAAGAGAGTTTGTTGTTGTTGGGGGATATAAACTGGAGCAAGAACAAATTAATATTGAGAAATACATTCGGTGGTATAATTCAAATTCAAATACGGTGAGTATTTACAGTAATCTAGAAATACAAATATACATCTGGATTTAAAACCAAAAATCCTTATTTTATTTCATAAATTATTTCAGACACCAATTTCCATATGCTCCAGTGCCTGCCCTCCTGGCAAAGTAAAAAAACTTTCAAAGAAATCCTGTTGTCATGAGTGCATAGACTGCTTGGAAGGCACTTACTCCAATGGCATGAGTGAGTTACATTATTCATTAATATAAGAGATACATTCACAGTTAATGAAAATTCAGTTAATACATGCATGTTCATACAAAGGTCATGCGTGCATGTATATGTACTGTATATTTTTGAAAATGTAGATATCACACCTCCATTTTCATGTGCATGTTGACACTCTGACATCAACTTTTTTCGAAAATATGGTTGTTGTTTTGTTTTTTCCTGTCCATACAAAACATTTTAAAAAAGTTGAATTTGCAGTGTTGTAAAATGTACTGTTTGTATGGACAGGAAGCCAAGATGCAGAGAGAATTGAAATCTAAATCTCAATAAAATATTCAAAATTATTCTATCCAAATTCACTGGATATGAGTAATCGCACACTCTGATTTGCTACTCTACAACTATGATATAAGCTTATATATCATGAGTAGAGAAAAACAAAAATGACGGAGCATGTTGCTGAACCAACTGAGGATGAAATAAAAACTCTACTCAAAAACGAAACCCCCCAAATTGTTATCAAGTATTTAAAAGAAATAGAATTACCAAAAATAATATAGTCCCCCCCCCGCCCCAATATCTCCTGTTCCACCTTCTGGCCCAGTCGGTGGCGGTAAAGCACCTTGAAGTTGGTTTGCCACAGTATTTTAGTTGAGTTACTAAACCTCAAGTCTGACTCCAGTCTCGAGTCCCCAGTGTTCAAGTCCGAATCAAGTCCAAGTCATTAAAGAAAATTTTGAATCGAGTCCGAGTCAAGTCCGAGAACAAGACTCCAACTGCACCATGTGACGGTGGCTGTTGCCTTCATGTAAAAGCATCTCTGCTACTGTGTTGGACTAACGTTACTGCTTCAGTGCCCCATTTTAGTTAACAGGCTACAGATAAAAAGCTTGTTCATTGCTCAGCAAACCCCGCCCACTGTCAACAGGGCAAATAACATGAGAGAGGGTTAACACTAGCTAGTTCATTGCTCAGCAAGCCCCGCCCACTATCAACAGGGCAATGAACATAGCATGTCACTTCCTTCTCTGGGTGGAGTCTTACCGGTACCAAATGACGATTGAAGTTCGAGGTTGTCCCCGTCGTCTCCTCGATAGTTCTTCTACATATGGAATAGCCTGGGCCCGCCCATCCTAAGCGTGACGCAACACGAGGGCCTGTTGCGAGCTTAGTCTGGCCAGGCAAGCTATCTACAGCTCTTCCAAGCTCCCGAAAAATCGGGAACCAATCAACTTTGAGCATCTCCAACGGCCCTGGGTAGAGGCGTGTTCAAGGCAGTGACGTAGTAGAACTGCGACCGGAAGCCATAGATTGTTTACAGAATCTATGCCGGAAGCGCTTCATTCACATCACGAACATGGAGCAGCGGCAAGCCTTTAACACAGCGGTTACATGTTCGACAAAAGTAGTTTCTCTCCATTTCTGCTCGTGTTATTATCGTCTTCTTCCTCACACATCTTCAGCTCCTCCTTCTTCTTCCTGTTACTCAAGTAGTTTCCGTCGCGTCACGTACGTCAGAGGAAAGAGTGATGTGATTGGTTTAAGCTTCGTCACAGCCTTTTCTGGCTTCGACCAGTAGCAAACTGAGGCATTTCAGGGAGGCGGGTCAACCACGGGCTCTGGGAAACGGTTTGGCTTAATAGCTTGGCCAGACCAAATGCTCGGAGAGCTTTGAAGTCGCGTTAGCCAGACTACATATGGAACACATCGCAGTGCATTTTTTTCCCACTGCAGGAGAAGTCTGTCTAAACAAAGTGGACAATCCTAGGGGTGTCTCTCCAGGCATTTTAGCACCATTAACGTTAGTTTGCTCCTGAACATGACGTATGAACAGGTGAATGTGCATTCTCTTGCACAAAATTAGTATAAAATTAATGTAGATATAAATATCTTATGCCAAATTTTTATGCCATGTTACAAAAAATAAATAAAACAATCAAAGTCCTCATCTCCAATTTATGAGTCCGAATGCAGTTAATGCACGAGTCTGAGTCCAAGTCCGAGTCATCAGTGCTCAAGTCCAAGTCAAGTCACAAGTTCTTAGAATTAGGGCACGAGTCAGACTCGAGTACTACAAGCCTGGATTGCCACCTGCCAAAAAACCCTAACGAATAAGAAGAAAACCCCCCAAAATACAAAAAAATGCAACAAAATATGGAATAAAACAATTTGATGGTAAGAACGTATCTTCTTTTAAATTTCTCAAGAATTATTATTATAGCATTTTTCACAAACTGCTACTGTCATTTCGTCAGTTTGTTTACATCCATCCATCCATTCATCCATTATCTGTAGCCGCTTATCCTGTTCTACAGGGTCGCAGGCAAGCTGGAGCCTATCCCAGCTGACTATGGGTGAGAGGCGAGGTACACCCTGGACAAGTCACCAAGTCATTGCAGGGCTGACACATAGAGGGTTTGTTTACATTCTAAGTGGAAATTTTGTCTGACGTTTTGTATAAAGTTTTTAATTTATCGAATTTGCAAAAAGTAAAAATAAAAATGCTCTGGTTCTCAAAATCCAGTGAATGTGGATAGAATAAAACAGTTATTTCACTCAATCTCGTCGTACATGGCTTATAGCCAACTCGGTGCTACAGTACGCGCCTCGTTGGCTGTCGGCTCATGTACGACTCGATTTCATGGAATAATTGTTAAATGTTTGTATATGTGTGGATGGGGCCAAAGTGTTAATGCAATTTTCCAAATGTGTGCCAAAATTTAATTTACTCTGAGTTAATAAATTCTTATATTTATTGCAGACCTTCAAAATTGCCTCCCGTGCGAAAACGGGACATGGTCACTGAAAGGATGGACGCACTGTCAAGCAAAGAAAGAAGTCTATTGGAATTGGGATGGGCCACGAGTTATCGTTTTACTAGTGTTTGACATGGCAGGATTTCTCCTCTTGTTAATGAACCTGATTATCTATTTGGTGTTTCGTAAGAGTCCTGTCATCAAACAGGCTGGAGGCTATATGTATCTTCTCATTATGGTAGGGTTAGCACTTAGCTATACCAGCATCATAATTTTCTTCGGTAAACCCAATGTTCATAAGTGTCGGATGCGGCAGGTCCTGTATGGCTTAGGCTTCTCAATAACTGTCTCATGTATCCTGGTTAAAGCCCTGCGCACATTTGTAGCATTCCTTCCTCGATACCGCCAACACAACATCAAGAAATTCTACAAGCCTCCTGTTATTATTGGCTCCGGCACTTTCATTCAAGTCCTCATTTGCATCTTTTGGCTCATTTTTGATTCTCCTTCTGTGGAGACCCTGACATCTAATGACAGTATGGAGATCAGTGTGCAGTGTGTTGAAGGTTCTGGCATGGGATTTGGCTTCATGCTTTGTTACATTGCCCTGCTTGCACTCATCTGCTTTATCCTGGCCTTTAAAGGGAGAAAAGTTCCTCAGCGCTTCAATGAAACTGGACACATTATCCTCAGCATGCTGATATACCTGTTTGTATGGGTATGCTTCACTCCAATATATGTTGCAAGAGTCATAGAGCGCTACTCAATTCAAGCAGCAGCTATCTTGGTTTCATCGTATGGAATTATCTTCTGTCACTTTGTCCCTAAGTGGTACATGGCCCTTTGCAAAAAGAAGGATGAGGTTACTAAGGAGGCCTATATTGCACAAGCATGCAATTCCAGACAGTCCGTTGCTTCCATTCTGACTACTTCTTCAGGGGTCGGGTCGCTAACTTCAGAAACTGGACTCCGTCTCTCAGGTTCACAGACCAGCATGAGCTCAAATGATACAGGGTTTGTCTGCACTGTTAAGACTCCATATGTTTTACATGCAAACAAATCCAGTGGCTCTCAGCAGATCATACGGAAAAGATTCCACAGAAGGTCTATTTAAAGGACACTGAATCCGTCTGCACCTAGAAGTATTATCATTAAAGGCGTTTAACTTTCTACAAGTATTTTTCATCTATCAAATGTTTACACATCGCTTTATGTTTTTACATGGACATCATTGTTGTAATTATGCACCGAGTAATACAATCTTAAAATCAGATTTTAAAATCATCTGTATTCCTTTTTGAAATTGACTTTTAGTTTGTGTTCTCTTTTGGAAGAAATAAGAGTCTATTGTGTTGATTGTGTTATTTATTGATTTCTTAGGCATTTTACCTCTGTATGATGCAATATAAAATGTTATGAAGGCTTCTCCTTGAGGATTTGATGCAATTTGCAGTAATTAATAAAAATGCAGTAATGTAATGTGGAAGTGTTTGGAATAGAAAGTTAATTAGCTTTATAAAAATATAGGTTTTATTCATAATATGACCATGTTATGGGCTTTGTTTGTTTGTGTGTGTGGAATACAAATTCTGTTTTAAGTGTATAATTGATGACTTCTGCATTATTGGGTAAGTAAAAACAATACTTTTCTGCTGTTGTTGTCATCTAGCTGTATTTTGTCCAGCTTTTTGTCAAGTTTCAATATGCTCTATTTTGAGAGGCTTTTCTGTTTAGCACAGGTGTAAAGTGTGTTTATTTGAGCTACTTTCCTTTCATCTTGAAACTGTCTGCCTGCAGAACATTTTCTTCTTTTTTTTAAACTCTCGAGTCTGTTGTACACTACCGTTCAAAAGTTTGGGGTCACCCAGACAAGTTTGTGTTTTCCATGAAAAATCACACTTTTATTTACCACCATAAGTTGTAAAATGAATAGAAAATATAGTCAAGACATTTTTCTGGCCATTTTGAGCATTTAATCGACCCCACAAATGTGATGCTCCAGAAACTCAATCTGCTCAAAGGAAGGTCAGTTTTATAGCTTCTCTAAAGAGCTAAACTGTTTTCAGCTGTGCTAACATGATTGTACAAGGGTTTTCTAATCATCCATTAGCCTTCTGAGGCAATGAGCAAACACATTGTACCATTAGAACACTGGAGTGAGAGTTGCTGGAAATGGGCCTCTATACAGCTATGGAGATATTGCACCAAAAACCAGACATTTGCAGCTAGAATAGTCATTTACCACATTAGCAATGTATAGAGTGGATTTCTGATTAGTTTAAAGTGATCTTCATTGAAAAGAACAGTGCTTTTCTTTCAAAAATAAGGACATTTCAAAGTGACCCCAAACTTTTGAACGGTAGTGTATGTGAAAACCCATAGTGAGCACAGTTGGATGACATCATGACTGAATGGTTCAGCACGACACATTATGTGTTCAATAAATGCAAACTAGTGAAAGGGAAAATAGTATTTTTGTTTAACAACAAAAATACTATTTTCCACACAACTTTCTGTTCTCCCCGTGTCCGTGTGGGTTTCCTCCGGGTGCTCCGGTTTCCCCCACAGTCCAAAGACATGCAGGTTAGGATAACTGGTGACTCTAAATTGACCGTAGGTGTGAATGGTTGTTTGTCTCTATGTGTCAGCCCTGAGATGAGCTGGTGACTTTTCCAGGGTGTACCCCGCCTCTCGCTGATAGTCAGTTGGGATAGGCTCCAGCTTGCCCGTGACCCTGCACAGGATAAGTGGTTATGGATAATTGATGGATGTGTAAGGCACAATTCAGTAGATCATTCTGTGTTAAGCAACCTTACTTGGATTTATTTCTTTGTTGGTGATGGTTGGCTATCTTCATGGGCTCTGTTATAACTTCAAAATGTGTAAACATGAGAGCATGCTAATATCAGGCAGACTATAGCTGTACCATGAAAATCCCATTCCAGATTTAGCCCCCTCCCCTGCTGTTATAACCTCTTCTTCTGTGAAGGAATTCCACTAGATTTTTGAGCATGGTTATATCCTGGTTATAAGGATTTAACCCTTTAGTGAGGTCAGGCACTGATGTTGGGTGAAAAGGCCTGGTGTGTAGCCAGTGCTCCAGTTTATTCCAAAAGTGTTCAGTGGGGTTGAGGTCTGTGTTGGCCACTTGAGTTCTTCCACTAACACCCTGGTCGATTGTGTCGATTGTGGTCATGTAGACATTCCCTTGGTTTTGAAATAAAACCATGCTTTTTTCAGGCATAACCCCCCATCCTCTAAAGCCCATGAAGATAGCCAACTCATCTTTTAAAGCCATCTTCATGCTAAAGCCCATGAAGATAGCCAACCATCACCAACAAAGAAATAAAATCCAATAAGGCTCAGTAACCCAGAGCCTTAATATTGAGCCACTACTGCCCCATGTCTAATATAAACCAATAAAAGGCCAATAAAAGGAAGAGATAAAGATGGGCCAAAGAACACAGACACTGTACAGAGGAAGATTCGGATAAAAAAAAGTGTTATGGACAGACGAATCTAACTTTGAGGTCTTTGTAATAGAGAGAACATTTGTTCTTTTGATGCAGAAACAAAATGAAAAGATGCTGGAGAAGTGCTTGATGTATGTTGGTCTGGGGGTGCTTTGGTGGCACTAAAGCAGGGATGGATCTAGACCAGTGCAACTGATACACGTGCATCGGTCAGAAATATATGTGCACCACTTGGCATCGGTCATGGGGCATTTGCTTACTTTACCGCTACCTGGCTACATGGGCTATAGCCACGCTCAACCAACAGACCAATGGTTCAGGATGCAACCACCTGTGATAAGCGGTGATGCTTACCTGTCCTAATTACCTGTATTCTCACGATGCTTTGTATAGCATGACCTGAGACAAAGATCACTGCAAAAAATTGAAAACTGAATTTGAGGAGAAAATTACTTAATATTAGTAAAATTATCTTGCTGCATGGACAGATATTTTTTACTTGAGAAGACATCTTAGAATAAGTTGCAATCTAGAACTAAGTTTAATAATCTCTGAATTGGTGTCTTGTATTCTTCTAATAGGAAATGCTAGATTGTTTCAACTATTTTCAAGATATTTTCACTAGCTAAGATATCATTTTCTGCAGTGATTCTAGGTCAAATCAATAAAATGCTCCAGAAAGAGGTAAAAATTCAAAATTTGCCAGGAATATTGGGCTGAGCTGCGGCCGTAGCAGGCCATGCCTGGGCTGTTTCAAAAGGTCTCGGGAAGATGGAGGTGCCTGTAAAGTTTGGTGGGGCTATGACTTTCAGTGGCTGAATTATGAATTTTTAAATTCCCCCATGTATGCACGGCTGGGGCCAGGGCTCATATTAAAAGTTTTCAGCGAGCCATGCTTGCGTGGGGTTTCTGGTGAGCTGCAGTCATAGCAGGCCATGGCTGCCCTCTTCGGAAAGGGCTCAGCGTGTGTCCTGTGCCCCGTGAAAATCCATAGCGATCTGGTAAAATTAGTGAAAATATTTCTGCAAATGTGTATCTGTCAGATTCTTGGGCCGGATCCGTCCCTGACTAAAGTGGGAGATTTATATGTGATAAAAGGGATCTTGAACAAGAAAGGCTATGACTCCATTTTGCCCTGCCATACCATACCCTGTGGACAGCACTTGGCTGGAGAGAGTTTCCTCCTACAACAGGACTAAGACCCAAAACACAGCTCCAAATTATGCAAGAACTATTTTGAGGAGAAGCAGTCAGTTGGTATTCTATAGTATCTGTAATGGACTGATGAATGCAAGATCTTTAAGGCTATAATTGCTGAAAAGTGATTCTGCAAAGGATTCTTTGAAAGCAAAATCTGAAAGACAACATTCTTATTTCAAGGAAAAATCATCATTTCTAATGTCAATCTCTTGATTACATTTCCTGTTCATTTTATTGCTCTTTTAATGAATAAAAATATGAGTTTTCCTGGAAAACTTGACATTTTCTGTGGGACCACAAACTTTTGACAGTTAGTGTGTTCGGACATATTTGTTTAAATATTTGTTCGGGCGGACTTAAAACACCTCCTGTGTAAAATGATATATTGTAGTAAGTGAATTGGATTAACGTCTGCCAAATTAGTGTTTGAATCTAGTACGTATATATTTTGTATACATAAAGGCCTTTCGATTAATTTGTCCTCTCCCAGGACTTCCTCCCTCTGCTTTATAATGTTGTGAGAGAAAGAGATTATATTAACACCTTGTTGCCATGCTTACCCTCCATCTCCAGCTTCTTACCCTCCCCATGACCTGCACAAGTTATATAAGCACAATGAAAGAGGAAGCAAATGTGAAGACATCCTTTTCCTTTAATCTGTGCAGTTGCCACCAGCTCAAGTTTCTTTCCCGTAGCTTACATCACACCAAGTTTGACAGCAGTATTCAGGTTGGCTGAGTACACTGACACAAGTTGTAGTAGTTGTGTTAGTGTAATGATGTTTAACAGGAATTTTAGGGGGGAAATGATGTAAATATGACCTCAGAGTAGTGAGGCTATCCAATGGTTTTACAGAGTACTGTAGAATAGAAAGGTGCTGGCTGGGCTATTAAAAGGTACCTGAAAGCAGTCCCGATTATCTTAATGAGCTTAACGTCTTGCAAGTATGCGGGTTTCATTTGCTTGAACATGACATGTGTATCCTGAGGACTACAATCAAATCCTTTCTAATCCATTCATCTGCTTGTCCTTCACAAGATGCACAAGAAGTCTGACTTGTTGAAGCTATTTGAAACTGTCCTGCCAGTTCACTTCAAGAAAAAGGAAAATTCAATTCAAGGACAATTCAAGTAATATTCATAAATATTTTTGTAACAGTAGAATGTATTTTTCTTTTTATTACCAATGACACAAAGACTGTCAAATGCAAATGTGTGCTCAATGGTTAGCCATCTGACAATGACAAGTGCAGCTGCTGGGTAAGGCTCTAATCCTTCCTTATCTCAGGTGGAGCGTTTTGCCTTTTTTAATATGCCTGGATTTAAAGATTTGAGATTGAAAAAGCTGTAAACAGAGATAACTTTGAGATGGGGTGTTCCCCATCAAGGGGAAACAACTTCAATGGAGCACAGGGACTATTCAGTAAAGGGAAAACTTTGCTGCCAGGGACCAGGGGAACCTCAGAAGATGGACAATCTGATGATGGAGGGAGTGTAAGCTCTGGTGGTGGTGAGACAGATGGAGAATCTTTTGAAAAGAGGAAAGTAGGTGAAAAGAGACTGGACGGCAATGCAATTTCTGTTCCTTTAGTCAACAAACATCCTGAAGGTGAACCAGGACCAGCAACAATTACCTCAGGAAGATTGGACACACAAGAGATTACAACACATTTATCATCCCAAAGAAAAGAAAAACACATAGAAAAGGAAAATGAAAAGAAATTTGAGAAAAGGGGTGCAAGGAATTCAAAGAGCCAGAAAAATGCAAAGCCAAGCAAAAGGAAAGATAAGGCGAGAAAATCTGCAACTGAGAAGAAGGTGGACTTTCCAGAGCAACTTGTGAAAGCCCACCAAGCAGCATATGGATATCTTAATCCCGGTATTGACAAATACGAATTGCTTTTGGGCTTATTGGATCATGCAGCACAGACTCACATTTATTTGCAACCCATGGTTACATTCATGGTTCTGCGCTATGCAGAGTTCAATCAAGGACTAGAAGAAATTGTTGAAGAAGGAGAGAAGCTTTTAAAAGACCATGGGGTATATTTGGCTTGGCCATGCAACACAAAAAATATTTCTTCATTCAGCAAACTCAGTACCGCTGAACCCCCACCTGACTTACTTCAACAGCTACTTCAGTATACTGTCCAGAGGATGCATCTTGTGGGACAGTCAATGAAAGGAATTGGGGACATAGCCCTTGAGGATGCAGTGGATTATTTTTCGTCTGTCTCAGAAGTCCTAGAGGACAAACTGAAGGAAAAGCGTGCAGCTGAGGCTAGGCTAATGCAGCTGCTAACTAGAATTGAAGTTGCCTCATTACGAAGACCTGGACCAGAGGACTCAACTTTGTTTAGTGAAGACAGTGGCATTGGTGTAGAAAGTGAGTCACTGGCTGGATCAGACAGACAGCACCACCGCAGAGAAAGCTGTGAATCAACTGAATCCAGTCACACAGTTATTTACAGTCCTGAAAACTCTACCCCCATCCACCAAGTCTCCTCTAAATGTCAGCTTATCCAAAAACTCACCGACAGCAGCTCTGTAACCTCCATCGACTCTACCTGCACCTTTACAGGTAAGGTATTCAGAGATACAGAATCTTTGCTTGGTTCTGCCTCCTTGGATTATGGTGAGGGAGAAGAAGAGGGCAACAGTGAGGGCAATGAGGAAGAACATAATGAGGGTAAAATGAGGATGCGTTCGAGCTCTTCTCCACCTGACCCTGGCCATCAAACACAAACAACAAAGTGGATAGAAAAGCCACAAAATGTAGAAATGACATTAAAAATAAAGGATGCCATCAGTGAACGGATTCATTTTGTTTCCTCTCAACACTCTGGAGAAAAGATAAAACCTGGAATCTCAAAGAACAATGACGAGCAGTGGATAGAAGAGGGGGAAAAAAGTCCCAAAAGACCCCAAACAGCTACTAATCAAGTGCATAACAAAAAAACAACAGTTACAAAACAGCGTCGTTCAAGATCAACAGAGTCTCTTCGTAGTAAAGCAGACGACCCCACACTTCGTGAACTGGAAAGGGCACAAAAAGAGTTGAGCAAAAGGTTGGAAAAAATGGGAAAGGTCAGAACTGAACAAAATGTAAAAAGAGAGATTTCAAAGCAAAGGAAGTCTAGTCAACCACGTCCTTTAAATGCAACTTCATCAAACAGTCAGAGAAAAGAACTCAGTGAAAAGATTGTTACAAGAAATAAGGAGGAAGAAAAAGAAAAAAAGAAAATCTATAAAACTGCCAAAGGAGCCATGAAGGCAACTTCCATTGTAAGTCCACCACCATCACCCCAACAACTCTTACTCTTGTGCCCCAGAGGAAATTCTGTCAAGAAACTAATTGACACCTTCAGTCAGGGAATGGAGGAAAGTAAACAGTTTCATGAAAGTTCAAAAGGTCTTGGACCTCTTAAAGGGGTGAGGAAGTATGGGATTCCAGTCATCCCAGGTTTGTTAAGTGAAGATACATTTTCATGCATTAAAAATGACAACATGAACAATCAAAGGGAATCTACAACCTTGGAGAATCAAAATGATATTGACTTGGACAACCTACCACCACCTCCTCTGGAGGTCCTCATGGATAATTCTTTTGAAAATGTAGAAATGCCTAAAACAGATGAAAAAATGAATGTAAGGGGACAGTCTACCCTACCAAAAACAGTTGGCATATCTCAAAGGCTCCGTACCTCTATGCAATCTCTTACAGTACTACCTAGCAGGGGAAGTGTGAGGAAGACTTCGCACAGCATCTCACCTGCACGAAATATTGGCCTGCAATCTAATGGGGCAGCTAAGAACAGCCAAGTTGCTTCCACATCTAATGCAGATCTGAAGGAGGAGGAGGCTGCCTCGCTTTACAAACAGGCTCGGAAAATTATCCATTTGCGGTATTCATCTAATTCTCCCACAGAAAAACCTGCTTCTGACAATGACAACATTCAACAGCTCACTCAAAGCAGCATCGAAAGAAATCAGAAGGACAAAACTATCCCTGAAACAGTGCCTTCAAGTGCAACAGCTGGAAATCAATCACCCAACACTCCAGCTTCATCCAGGACCCGCATGTTACCTTCTACACCTGTTGTACATAGGAGGTTACCCAGTCCTCCTGTATTTAAAAAACAACCAATTCCTTCCAGCTCATCCAGTCCATTAAATCGCAAACTTCCTACCCCACCACCAGCCAGCCAACAGGCACTACCTACTAACCTAACCACTCAAGATGCAACCTCAAGCTGCATTTCTGGAGTTACATACCCTTTTAAGGCACCATCTCCCCCTGCCTCACCAAAAGTGCAGCGACGGTCTCGAGATAATAATGAAGACTCTGGTTCAAGAGTATTTAGCAATGCTCGCTCAGTTTTTTGTCCAGCCTCACCATCTTTGTTTGAGGCACAACCATTTCTTGTGCCTAAACCCCCACAGGCATGGACCTCCTCTGGATGTAGCATACTCCCTCACCCCTGGGGTGAGCACGGTAGTCTTCCTAAGTCTGTCCGAGGCCCACAGCCTTTCATTCGGCGTAGTCAGTCTGACAGAAGACCCAGTCTCAGCCTTCCACCCAGAGCACCAGTAGTATCTATTGCACAGTCCTGTGGAAGTGAACCAGCTATCAGTACCCAAGGGTGAGTTCTTCATATTTGAGTATTATTTTAAATTACAGATCAGGGCTTTATGGTCTTATCGAGACTTGTGCATATTTGCATTTGTACCCAAGTGATTGGTAACTAGCTCCAACAAGATAAAAGAAGATAAAAACTGCATTCCTTGCATTGCTTATTATTAAATTAGTAAATAAAAATAAACAATTCATTATATACGATGAAATCTGTTTGTTGGAACAAGATACAAAGTAAGTGCTAATCCCCAACAGTCTATCTTAGTGAACCACTGCAGGAACTCTTGACCCCATTCTGTAATCTATTGTTAATATCTATACTTTGCTTCCTTGCTACAGGCTGGAAGATGGTCCAGTCAGAGACGCCTGGAACAAGCAGCCAGAACTCAGAGAAGCAAATCGCTCTTGCTCGCACCCAGACCTGTGCATTGTGGGTCAGGCTTTACAATGTGAATGACAGACCTGAGGAATGATCAAGTAGGATTAAGGATTAGGCGGCATGGTGGTGTACTGGTTAGCACTGTCGCCTCACAGCAAGAAGGTTCTGGGTTCAAGCCCAGTGGCCGACGGGGGCCTTTCTGTGTGGAGTTTGCATGTTCTCCTCGTTTCTGCATGGGTTTCCTCCGGGTGCTCCGCTTTCCCCCACAATCCAAAGACATGCAGGTTAGGTTAACTGGTGGCTCTAAATTGACCATGAATGCGCATGGTTGTTTGTTTCTATGTGTCAGCCCTGCAATGATCTGGTGACTTGTCCAGGGTGTACCCTGCCTCTTGCCCATAGTCAGCTGGGATAGGCTCCAGCTTGCCTGCAACCCTGCACAGGATAAGCGGTTACAGATAATGGATGGATGGATTAAGGATTAGAGAATTTAAATGGGATTAAGTTTGTTTTCCACTGAGATGAGGCATAGTTCTGAAAAACATTTTTAACTTTATGTGAATGCCTATTATCCATGTATATTTGTAAGTTAAATGATATCTTCATGAAAACTTTGTACTTATTGTGTAGACATTTTCTTGGCTTCTTCTATATAAGTAAATAACTACTGTACAACTCTAAGACAAAATCCAGCATCATACAGTGAGTAGACACGGATTAGAAGTGTGTAGTGAGATGGCCAGGGAAGCAGAGTGTGAGTAGATTTTCCCAGAAGAAACTATCAATGATCATGATTATTAGTCTACCATAAGCCTCTGCATATCCATGTGCCTTGAAGCATTTTTTTTAATATATGCGAGCTTTTTTAACTCTTAAATACAATGGTGTTTGGCAAACTAGCCATACTATCAGTCTGCAATCAATTTGCGTTAGATATACAGCTATGGAAAACAAAATTAAGAGACCACTTTAAAAGGTGGTCACTATAAAGTGGTCTCTTAATTTTTTCCATAGTTGTATATCGAACACAAATTGATTGAAAACAGACTATATAATTGGCATTATATAGTATATAACTGTCAAAAAATAGCATTACACAAAAAATAAAATCAATCTTGTGATGATATACCGTACAGTATGCTAGTCAGAATTAATGTGGTTCACACCGTACATACCTGTACACTGATATTTTACTGCTTGGGTGTAGCACATACATCATGAGCTTAGAACAAATTTTACATTCATATCAACTGAAACAACAATATTTTTGCAATTTTGTAATTTATTTGTAAATTAAAGGAATTGAAGAACCACTAGAAATGTTTACAACTTATAGTGATTTATATTTTTACAAAAATCATTACTATGTTACATGGAATAATAAATACATCAATAAAATAAGATAAATAAATCAACTTCTAGCAAATGTTCAACTGTTTCAGACCTTTAAAGGTAGACTGCCTTTCAGATTTTTCAAGTTTAGCTCATAAAAAAACAAATTCCCTGACACCTAATTATTTTTGTTTAGTGGACAGAAAGCTCCTGAATTCGAATCACAAACTTTCAATTTGATTATTTTTTATTTATTTTTAAAATAGAACAATTAATGAATTTAAGGCCACATGGCCCTAAATTCCCCGCTATTTTTTCCTGCTTCCCCATGACCCAATTCAAGATACTACATCATGCATCACGTGGTGGGCTTTCCCCGTTCATGCAAGGCATTGTGGGATACAAATTTGAAACAGGAGAGAAAAATGGTGGATTTGAGTGTGCAAATGAAACGTGAAAGACTGACTACAGTAACAGAAAGCAAAAAGAAAAGACATTATATTGCAAAGGAAAGGAAACGCAGGACCAAACTAATAAATATGGGCGCTCAGCGAGCACCTCGGTGTGATCAGCTGTTCGTTTAGCGACAGAATGATGGAACTGTCAGTGCACGCTCAAAGTTAAACCTGTAGATGGCAGTAATGCAACACTGTGGATGCCAGCTGCCGTAAAACCCAAAAGAAGAAGAAGAAGGTAAACCTGCACATGCGCACACGGACTTCCTCTGTCTGCTTGACTGCGCCAAGCAGGCGATTTCATGCACATTATTTGCTTTAATCCCTTCAAATTAAATAACTTCCCAGCCACAGAATGGCCTGATATTTTGTGAGATATTACAGAAATAAACATATATCACAATGACCACATTTCAGAGGGAACTAAATTTCACCGATTTTATGAAATTGAAAGGCCGTCTAGCTTTAAACTTCTTAATTGCAAGCTGGATTGTGTTCAATTGTAGTTTAAACAGGTTGTGTATTTTTTCCTTCATATTCATTACCTGACATATGCACATCAGCAACTGTCTGTGTCTGCTGGTTTTTCCGAATGGTGGTAGATGACAGACATGTTTTACATGATGAGCTTAGCAAAGGCTATAGTTAATTGTATGGAATAAAAAAAACAGCAAAAATATTGAAAAGAAACTTTCCATCACTCTGTCAGCTCCAACATGTAAAAGAGAAAAAAAATTGTCATAATCCATGATACACTGGTTTGTTTTCCAATGACAAGACATACACTATATGGGCAAAAGTATGTGGGTCCCAACAATCACACCCATGCATGTTTGTTCGACATCCCATTCCAGATTTAGTCCACCTTAAGCTGTTATTATAAACACTACTATTCTGGCTTTCTGCCGGATTTTGGTATGGCTGTTGGGATTTGTGCTCATGCAACCATAAGAGCATTAGTGAGGTCAGGAACTGATGTCTGTCAAGAAGGCCTGGCATGCACCTGGAGTTCCAATTCATCCCCCCAAAAAATTTCAGCGGTATTGAGGTCAGGGCTTTGTGCAGGCTACTCAGGTTCTTCCACACCAACCGTGGCAAACCCTGTCTACATGGAGCTCAGTTCAGGTGCACGGGCATTCTCATGCTGGAATAGGTTTGGGCTTCTTAGTTTCAATCATTAACTAAACTCGATCTTGATGCAATAGCATACAAAGAAATTCCAGATAATTACGTGCATTCAGTTATTCACAAAAATGTGGGGACTGCCACATATGGGTGTGATGGTTACATATTCGCATAGAGAGTTTTTGTTTAAACTTTTAAAAAGACATAGTTGGCTGTGAAGGATGTCAGTCATCAACTTCACAAAACATTGAAAGGCATGTAAATAAGCAGTTTCATTCAAAGTGCACAGATGCGATTCACACAGTTTCGGTGTCGGAATTTCTTATTAGTCATCATAACTGATTCATCTCTGCAAATGAAAGGCAAAAGTTTATCTGCTTTACTATTTTTAGACTTGGGGGGGGAAACAGACAGCAATTTTTGTCTTTGTGAACATGAACTGTGGTCGAAATTGTTTGTATTCTACTTGTCTTCATGGCCACTATTTTCTATTCCCATTAACGCTCACGCTTCCTGCTGATTAATATCACTTGTCCCTTCTTTTCCACTTTACATATCTGTACACACTTTTTGATTGTTAACTTACTCTCTCTGTTACTATGTTTTGGTGCCATTGAAAAGAAGATACATAAATAAATGAATGCATTACTCTGACAATAAATTAATAACAGTTTGAGAAATTAATTTGTAGATATTAAAAGAATAAATTCATCATGTTTTGGGGAAAACAGGTAATATTTCAAGAATAAAATTACAGGAAGAAAAGTTATATGCAGTAGTACAACCCCAATTCCAAAAAAAAAAAAAAGGTGGGAACGCTGTATAAAACATAAATAAAAACAGAATGTGAAGATTTGTAATTCATGGAAACTCTATATTTCATTGAAAATAGTACAAAGTCAACATATCAAATGTTGAAACTGAGAAATTTTATTTTATTTTTTTGGAAAAATATATGCTCGTTTTGAATTTGATGTCAGCAACCCGTTTCAGAAAAGTTGGGACGGGGCAACAAAAGACTGAAAAAGTTGTGCAGTGCTAAACAAACAAACAAACAAACAAACACCCAAAATCCTAATACGGTTAATTGGCAACAGGCCAGTAACATGACTGGGTATACAACCCCGATTCCCAAAAAGTTGGGACAAAGTACAAATTGTAAATAAAAACGGAACGCAATAATGTGGAAGTTTCAAAATTCTATATTTTATTCGGAACAGAACATAGACTGGGCTGCCAACTCTCACGCAATGAGCGTGAGACACACGCATTTGATTGTCTTCACACGCTCACACACCATACCTCCGATTTCTCACGCTAGAAAAAAAATCTAGTTTATCTATCTGATCTAGGCTACCCATTGCGTCGCGCCAACCACTTGCGATCGATCAATTACGCCTTACGCACGGCTAAACAGGCAGAGAGGTGTTCCCTTCTGTACACACTCCCCTATGGTAGGTGGCGCATCTAATGATGCTGCATGCGCCGGAAGTTGGATAATTGCCTACCGTCAATTTAGAGGAAGAGGAGAGAGAAGAAGGTATCCGAGTTGAAGATGGGTGTCTCAGACAGGTTTGCACATATGCACGCCAATGTGTGGCGTTACTGGCGTAATTATGAACTTATAGAAAGTTTCTTAATCGTTTTAGCCTATAAGTGTTGTGAGAATATTTAATGCCATATCGAGAGCTGTGTACTAGGCATGCTAAATCATTATAGGCCTCCTGCTGTGCCACAGCCTCTATCTTCAGGCCCGGTCCCACTGCACTTACGGATGCAAAGAGGATGTAAAACGTAAAAAAATCTTTGCCATCCGTTGGAAAACGCTACGCATCCGTTGTGTACTCATTGCATACGTGCTTCATACGCTCTATCCATCGAGCATCCGTCCACTGTGATTTCATCCGCGCAAAAAGTTTTGAGCTGCACAAAACTTTTAGAACGGATGAACTTTCCGCCGTGTACGATGTAAATCCGCGACATATACGAGCAACAAACGTTCTATGTCCGTTATCATCCGTTAAACGTCTGCTGTATCCTCTCTGCATCCTCTGGGCATCCTCGCAACTCATATCCGCTGCAGCTGAAAACGGAAAGAGGGAGGAAAGATAAGGTACATGAAACGGTTATTCATCGTTAGTAGCACGGAAATAGAAAGGATGTAAGCGTATGCATCTCGTATATAAAGTATTCAAAACGGACAAAGCGTTTATATCTGGGATGTATCTCGTATATGTAGGATGTCTGGAGTATGTCTAGAGTATGTAGAAGGACACCTAGTGGACAATCGATATTTTGTATAAAAAGGGGGAGAAAATCATCTAGTAGTAGAGATGTATCGATGTAGCCGCAAGCACGTTTATGCTGACGGCGTGCGTGCTGCATCCCTTTATATCCGCGGAGCAGACGCAATTCAAACCCCCCGCATGCGCAGTGAACGGTCTGCATCCGATATACATCCGCGCAACATTCCCTTTGTTTCCGTTAGGCGTACGTGATGCATCCCCTTCATCCGCTATGCATCCGCTCTTTCTGCTATGCGTCCGCTTCTCAGTTATCACCGGTAACCCCTTCGGAGCTGTCATCCACTTCCATCCGCTTTCATCCGCTAGGCTTCCTATGAACATGCGTTTAACATCCCCGCTATATACTACCCACGTCCGTTCTTTTCCGTTCTGTTTTCGCAAATTTTCGCCAATTTTGTCCATTTCTGGAGCGGATGAAAACGGATAGCGCCACCCCCGAAATTTTGTTCGTCCGCTGTGTCCTTTTTGCATACGTTTTGTGTCCATCGGCCAGTGGGACCGGGCCTTTCCCTAACAAGCAGCATGGGAGAGCACCTCCTTAGCACACGTTTATTAAGGCACATTTTTAGTTTGTTTACTGTATGTTATCATACTTTATGACTTTATTTGAAGCCATACTGGAAATGTTGTAAAATAAAGCAAGTAAGAGATAATATTACAAATGCAAGAAGAGCCATTAGCCACCATACCTATTGTTTATTTACAGGGTATTTATTTTTAATTATTTATGATGTATGTAATTGCTCAGTTAAAGTAAATAAAGCATGGTCACCTGTAATATCAAAGAACTAGAACTTGTGAATAATTAAAAAAAAAGACAGAGAACTGAGGAGACAGGGTTTCAAAAAGGGCAAGACAGGTAGAGAATATTTGTCAGATAACAGGCCCTGACGAATGCTCTATTACTAATAAGAAACATAGATAAGAAATAAATTAATAAGAAACATATTAATATAGCTTATTTAAGTATGACCAAAATTTTTAAGCCCAATTTTGTGTGCACAGTCCCACCTATGGCCAAGGTTCAGCTTTTTGTGTTTCAATACTGTTCAAACTTAATCATTTTAATGTTTCTTGTAGCACAGGCACATTTTGCTTACTGTTTAAGCATTTTATTTGTTCTTTTGCTGTTGATATTTTTCCCCATGCCAATCTTCTGCTGAACCCAGTGGTGGGGAAAGCCCTTAAATGCATAATGAATAGTCAGTGAGGGACAATCTTATTTTTTGCAACAGTTATTAAAAACTTAACATTTAGTTTCAATTCAGAAGGTGTTTAGGCTTAGCTGATGAAATATTTTCAAACATGAACTTGCCTTTAAATCTGAAACACAGGTCTATAGGGCTACAGGAACATTGGCAGTCATCTGTAGTTTTCTAGCGTGGGGGCTTTTAAGCCAAAACTTGGTGCTTTTGTTGGCCACAAGCTGAAGGCCTGGCAAGTCAGGGTGTGTAAGAATGTAGGTACGGCACAGCAGGCCACTCCAAAAATCCACCAGAATGCAGGAACATCTACTAAATCCAAAATCTCAACAACCCCCCCCCCCCCCCCCCCCCATTGTCCATCTCCAGCTGGACAACCCACAAACAAAACACCAGAATGCAGGGGGACAAATGAATATCAAACTGAATACAAAATTCCCACTTACTGCATGGTGTACGGAAAAATTTTGCCGTCGACCCCCCCCCCCAAAAAATCTCACTCCAAGGAATTTTGAAAAGTTGGCAGCCCTGACAGATTACATATCAAATGTTTAAAGGTCCCATGGCATGGTGGTTTGTTGATGCTTTAAACGGGCTTGTGGAGGCTTCCGGATGTTATTAATTTCCTTCTGCTTAACTCTGACAAGACTGAAGTACTTGTGCTAGGACCACATACAGCTAGAAGTAATGGCCCTTTTCCACTACCCTTTTTCAGCTCACTTCAGCTCGCTTCAGCTCACTTCAGCCCGACACGGCTCGCGTTTTGACTACCAAAAACCAGCACGACTCAGCTCGTTTCAGCCCTGCTTAGCCCCTAAAACTCGCACCGTTTTGGAGTGGGGCTAAAGCGAGCCAAACCGTGCCGAGTGAGGCTGGGGGCGTGAGCAGACACTCCCCTGTGCACTGATTGGTGAGGAGGAGTGTCCTCACATGCCCACACACGCCCCGCGAGCGCGCTGGGATCTGTAAACACCGCAAACCCGGAAGAAGAAGAATTATGAATTACGAGAATTTCTGAAGCCTTATGCGCCTCGCCTCATCTATACGCTCTTGCCAGTATCTGTTGGCGTTGTCGGTGACAACAAGCCACAGCACCAAGACCAGCAACACTAACGACTCCATGTCCTCCATGTTTATTGTTTACTATTCGGGTCGTGAGACTACCGCTGAAAAGATCAGTGAATCAGTGACATACAGAGCATCGTGGACGAGTTCGCGGAGCGCAAGGCTCGTCGTATGCCCTTCAAATAATGCGCGCAGTAGGCTATTGATGTTTTATTATGAGCCATGTACAGTATGTCGCCTAATGTTTTTTTGTTTGAGTTACATGTTCGTTTGAAGGACTTAATGTACGGAGTGTTGAAATTGGTAAACACAGTGCATTCAGTGAGGTTTGCACCGCCCTCCTTTTATTTCTGACTCTTCCTGTCACCGTTGCAACCTCTGAGCGCTCATTCGTATGCCCTTCAAATAATGTGCGCAGTATAGGCTATTGATGTTTTATTATGAGCCATGTACAGTATCCTAATGTTTTTTGTTTCTGAGTTACATGTTCGTTTGAAGGACTTGATGTACTAAATAACATAGTTGCACCCGGTAGTGTTGAAATTGGTAAACACCGCAGTTGCGGACATTTTGTAGCCTAAAATGATGTTATGATAAGCTTTAATAAAGGGCCCGGTCATTTGCCCCGCCCCCGGCCCGGCTCTGACTTGTTCCGCCACTGTCACTGATGTCACTGTTTGCGCTGCTTAACGACATCACGTGACGTCCACCCACTTTCGCTAACTCCACCCAATGTCTCCACCCACTTCCAGCCAGCACGGTTCAGCGCGGTTGTAGTCGAAATGCAACTTCAATAGCCCCGCTCAGCCCGACTCAGCTCGACTCAGCACGGCACGGCTCAGCCGCGTTTGTAGTGGAAAAGCGGCATAAGTTTTCTGATTACACAGTGACTCTGGATGGCCTTTCTGTTTCTTCACGTGCAGCAGTAAAAGACCTCGGAGTGATTATTGACCCCAGTCTTTCATTCGAAACTCACACTGATAACATCACCCGGATAGCTTTCTTTCATCTCAGAAATATTGCAAAGATAAGAAATTTAATGTCATTGCATGATGCAGAAAAACTAGTCCATGCTTTCGTTACCTCCAGGTTGGATTATTGTAATGCCTTACAGTCTGGATGTTCCAATAAGTGCATAAACAAGCTCCAGTTAGTTCAAAATGCAGCAGCAAGAGTCCTTACTAGAACTAGAAAATATGACCACATCATGCCTGTCTTATCCACACTGCATTGGCTCCTAATCAAATTTCATATTGATTATAAAATACTACTATTGACCTTTAAAGCACTAAATGGTCTCGCACCACAGTACCTGAGTGAACTTCTGCTCCTCTATGACCCGCCACGCCTACTTAGATCAAAAGGTGCAGGCTATCTGCTGGTACCTCGTATAGTGAAGGCTACATCAGGGGGCAGAGCCTTTTCTTACAAAGCCCCACAGTTATGGAACAGCCTTCCAAGTAATGTTCGGGAATCAGACACAGTCTCAGCATTTTAGTCTAGGCTGAAAACATATCTGTTTAGTCAAGCCTTTTGTTAATGGTGTTTATGAGGTAAAGGAGTAGATCTGGAGGGTCCTCAGACAGAGTGTTTTGGTAAACTGGGATGTATGGATGCTGTCAGTCCCCACTCGCTTGCTCACTCGAGTTTGTTGACGGTGTAGTGGCTGGCTGCTTTATGTCCCGGGGCTCCCTCATGCCTGTGTTACCTTCTGGCTCTCTCCTTTTAGTTATGCTGTCATAGTTAGTTGCCGGAGTCCCTGCTTGTACTCGGTGCAATATGTATACTGCTCCTACTTATTCAGGTGACATTGGGCATACCTAACAACCTGTGTTTTCTTTCCCTCCCCCCCACCCCAAATCTGTCCCTCTGAGTTACATGGAGTCAACAGGAAATCTTTTGGTGGAGAGGGTGGAGACCTCGACTGGCTATCGTAGCCTGCAGGGAATCGTCCATCAGACATTCTGTCGCATGTCCCAGACCCGGTGAAATGTAACTGAATTGTCTTGGCCAGCCCTAAGGGTCCCATCTGCATCTCATCATTGCTGAGGAGTGTGCTCCCATCACCCAATCAAGCATCCAGCCAGAGCAGGTCATGATATTTTTTACCATATTAACATGCCATTGTTGTGTGTTATGCCTGATGTAAAGACTCTCATCTCTGCGAGCCTACCACACAGATTTAATACTTGTCATTTTTAGGGCATACCTAACAACCTGTGTTTTCTTTCTCTCTCTCTTCCCCCCCCCAATCTGTCCCTCTGAGTTACATGTTGATCCTGGGATTGAGATGCTGGCCTCTTCTGCCCCTCGGACCTGCTTGATCCATCCTGGTGCCCTGTGTCTGGTCGGAGTTTTATCGCACTGCTCCTGTGAAGGACGGCCCCATGAGGACAGTTGAGGGTTATACCTGTTAAAACTGTTAATATTATAGTCAGGCTGTCTGTTGTTGCCCAAATGAGGATGGGTTCCCTTTTGAGTCTGGTTCCTCTCGAGGTTTCTTCCTCATGTCGTCTGAGGGAGTTTTTCCTTGCCACCATCGCCACAGGCTTGCTCATTGGGGATAGATTAGGGATAAAATTAGCTCATGTTTTAAGTCGTTCAAATTCTGTAAAGCTGCTTTGCGACAATGTTTATTGTTAAAAGCACTATACAAATAAACTTGATTTGATTTGATGTTATATCTGCAGCCTTTCTCGAAATGAACCCTCGGCACATAAATATAGCCTCCTGGGAGAATGCCCCATTTCAGCGCTTTTCCCAGTGCGTCGTTTTGCTAATGAGAAGCAGGAGGCGGGGAAGGGTAGAGGGTGGGGGCGGGCCAGGAGGGGGAGGGGCTTGACCAAACTGTGCACACACATACTCGCTGCTATCAGTGCCTGTAGCCACGCTGCTAAGACAAAACCCCGTTCTCCCTCGGACTCCTTTCGTAAACTCAACGTGACACAGAGAACAGAGAGTGAGAGTGTTCGGAGTGGTAGTTTACGAACGTATAATACCGTAGGCTTGAACACGCACTCCATAACCAAAGAGGATAGAAGCAGCAACTACAGCAACATATCGCTTATCCAACAGAAGACATGCATTGCGGAGCAATAGTCAAACATAAGCTCATAAGTTACAGTCAATTTCCAGACTAAACTCAGTTTAACAGAGCATGCTGCATGCTCTTTAGTTTTGTAGCACAGATTACCTGGCTAACTGCAGGAAGTGGTTAGCTGCACAGCTAATGTAGCCATTGCTAGGCTAACGCACCAATTTTAAAACACGGCAAAACTTACTTGTTCAGTGTTTGTTGCTGATGCGGCAGGGATGCTTGGTACGGACCCAGGCTTCAGTGACAGTTGATGTGCAAAACCTGCCCTGTACTGTCCCAAGTTGTGGAAACATTCCTCAGGAAAATGCTTCCGACAAACATACACCATCTTAGGTAGACTCGACGGCATATTATTGAAGTAAATAAAATTAAGCCACTGCGTCTTCAGGGGCTCTCCCGTCGGCAGTAAAAACAGACTCTTTTCTGTGTTGTCACATCCATGTACAGTGCAATTTCCATGTTTCGCTCACTTAGGTGATGCCATGTTGTTGTGTCCTCTATGGTCTCCTCACTACAACTGGGCGAGCAATCCATACAGTGGGTGGGAATCCAGAGGGGGGGCGTGGGGATCATCTCCCTTGCTGACGTAGTAAAGGGAAGAGCTTATCACGCGCCGTTTTGACGCGCCATTCTCAAATGTTGGGTATAGTTTGGTTTACACATTATGAAATTTCTAGCCACTGGGGTGACTTAAGAAGGTCAGAGGAACTCATTTTAACGTTAAAAAACCTCAGAAAGTGAAAATTTCATGCCATGGGACCTTTAAACTGAGAAAATGTATCATTTAAAGAGAAAAATTAGGTGATTTTAAATTTCATGACAACAACACATCTCAAAAAAGTTGGGACAAGGCCATGTTTACCAATGTGAGACATCCCCTTTTCTCTTTACAACAGTCTGTAAACGTCTGGGGACTGAGGAGACAAGTTGTTCAAGTTTAGGGATAGGAATGTTAACCCATTCTTGTCTAATGTAGGATTCTAGTTGCTCAACCATCTTAGGTCTTTTTTGTCGTATCTTCTGTTTTATGATGCACCAAATGTTTTCTACGGGTGAAAGATCTGGACTGCAGGCTGGCCAGTTCAGTCCCCGGACCCTTCTTCTACGCAGCCATGATGCTGTAATTGATGCAGTATGTGGTTTGGCATTGTCATGTTGGAAAATGCAAGGTCTTCCCTGAAAGAGACGTCGTCTGGATGGGAGCATATGTTGCTCTAGAACCTGGATATACCTTTCAGCATTGATGGTGTCTTTCCAGATGTGTAAGCTGCCCATGCCACGTGCACTAATGCAACCCCATACCATCAGAGATGCAGGCTTCTGAACTGAGCGCTGATAACAACTTGGGTCGTCCTTCTCCTCTTCAGTCTGAATGACACGGCATCCCTGATTTCCATAAAGAACTTCAAATTTTGATTCGTCTGACCACAGAACAGTTTTCCACTTTGCCACAGTCCATTTTAAATGAGCCTTGGCCCAGAGAAGATGTCTGCGCTTCTGGATCATGTTTAGATACGGCTTCTACTTTGAACTATAGAGTTTTAGCTGGCAACGGTGGATGGCACGGTGAATTGTGTTCACAGATAATGTTCTCTGGAAATATTCCTGAGCCCATTTTGTGATTTCCAATACAGAAGCATGCCTGTATGTGATGCAGTGCCGTCTAAGGGCCCGAAGATCACGGGCACCCAGTATGGTTTTCCGGCCTTGACCCTTACACACAGAGATTCTTCCAGATTCTCTGAATCTTTTGATGATATTATGCACTGTAGATGATGATCTGTTCAAACTCTTTGCAATTTTACACTGTCGAACTCCTTTCTGATATTGCTCCACTATTTGTCGGTGCAGAATTAGGGGGATTGGTGATCCTCTTCCCATCTTTACTTCTGAGAGCCGCTGCCATTCCAAGATGCTCTTTTTATACCCAGTCATGTTAATGACCTATTGCCAATTGACCTAATGAGTTGCAATTTGGTCCTCCAGCTGTTCCTTTTTTGTACCTTTAACTTTTCCAGCCTCTTATTGCTCCTGTCCCAACTTTTTTGAGATGTGTTGCTGTCATGAAATTTCAAATGAGCCAATATTTGACATGAAATTTCAAAATGTCTCATTTTCAACATTTGATATGTTGTCTATGTTCTATTGTGAATACAATATCAGTTTTTGAGATTTGTAAATTATTGCATTTCATTTTTATTTACAATTTGTACTTTGTCCCAACTTTTTTTGGAATCGGGGTTGTAAAAAAGAGCATCCCAGAGAGGCCGAATCTCTCAGAAGTAAGGGGGGAGGGGGGGGGGGGGGGCTATCACTGCTCTGTGAAAGACTGTGTGGGCAAACAGTGCGACAATTTAAGAATAACAAAACATTCTCAATGTAAAGCTGCAAGAAATTTGTGGATCACATCCTCTATGGTCCATAATATCATTAAATGATTCAGAGAATCTGGAGAAATCTCTGTATGCAAGAAACAAGCCTGAAAACTGACATTGGATGCCTGTGATCTTCAGGCCCTCAGGAGACACTGCATTAAAAGCAGACACGCGTCTGTAGTGGAAATCACTGTATGGGCTCAGGAACACTTCAGAAAACCATCGTCTGTGAAAACACTTCATTACTGCATCCACAAATTCAAGATTCAAGATGTTTGTTTGTCATATACACAATAACAGACACAGCGGTTTATTATTGGGTAATGAAATTCTTATTTTGCAACTGCCCAACCAAACTATGCTTACCAACATAAAAAGAAATATATATATATATATATATATATATATATATATATATATATATATATATATATATATATATGAAATATAAAAAAAAAGTGCATATGGAATGCAAAATATAAAAGTAGAATGAAAAATGAAGATAACATTTAAATTAAAAAAAAGAGGCAAACAAACAATGTGCAAACATAGAGGTAGATATACTGTGCAATGTCTTGTGCAAAATTGCTAATATAATCCAAAATAATATGGTTCAAAGCCTGATGGAAAAATAGAGGTCGATGGTGATTATAATCCGTGGTTCAAAAGCCTGATGGCCTGGGGGTAAAAACTGTTTTTTTTTTTAAAATGCAAGTTAAAACCAGATATAAACAATATCCAGAAACACCGCCCCTTTCTCTGGGCCCGACCTCTTTTATGATGGACTGAGGTGAAGTGGAAAACCGTCCCAAAGTCTGACGAATCAAAAGTAGAAATTCTTTTTAGAAATCACGGACACCACGTCCTCCAGGCTAAAGAGAAGAGGGACCATCCGGCTTGTTATCAGTGCACAGTTAAAAATCCAGCATTTGTGATGATATGAGGGTGCATTAGTGCACATGACATGGGTAGCTTGTACATCTGGGAAGGCATCATTAATGCTGAATTATATAAACACATTTCAGAGCAATATGCTGCTATCCAGACAAAATCTTTTTGAGGGAAGACCTTCCTTCTATCAGCAAGACAATGCCAAAGAAGAAGAAACCTTTATTTGTCACATGCACACTTCAAGCACAGTGAAATTCATCCTCTGCATTTAACCCATCTGAAGCAGTGAACACACTCAGAGCAGTGGGCAGCCACACCAGAGCGCCCGGGGAGCAGTCAGGGGTTAGGTACCTTGCTCAAGGGCACCTCAACCCAAGGCCACCCCACGTCAACCTAACTGCATGTCTTTGGACTGTGGGGGAAACCGGAGCACCCGGATGAAACCCACGCAGACACGTGGAAAACATGCAAACTCGACACAGAAAGGCCCTCGCCGGCCGCTGGGTTCAAACACGGAACCTTCTTGCTGTGAGGCAACCATGCTAACCACTACACCACCATGCCGCCCACACCACCGTGCTGCCCACAGTGTGTGGGCGGCTTTCTGCACATATCAAAACTGCATGGCTCCGTAGTAAAAGAGTCAGGGTGCCAAACTGGCCTGCTGCAGTCCAGACCTGTCTCCCATTTAAAACATTTGGCATATTATGAAACACAAAATATGACAAAGATGTGAAACACTGAACTGTTGAGCAACTGAATATCAGGCAAGAATGGGGCAACAGTTCTCTTTCAGAACTACAGCAATTGTTCTCCTCAGTTCCCAAAGTGTTAAAAGTAGAGGTGATGTAGCACAGTGGTAAACATGCCCCTGTTCCAACTTTTTTGAAACATGTTGCTGACATCAAATTCAAAACGAGCATGCATTTTTTCAGAAAACAATAAAATTTATCAGTTTCAACAGGTCTTTGCACTATTTTCAATGAAATGTAGGGTTTCCATAATTTGCAAAGTATCCCATTCTGTTTTTATTTACAGTTTACACAGCGTCCCAACTTTATTTTTTTGGAATTGGGGTTGTACAGTAGTATGCAGTGGCTATTTCCTATTCCACTGATAACCATTGTGGTAGCTGGACAAAGACTCTGACACTTGATATCCTAAATAAATAAATAAATAAATAATACAATTTCCAGAGTAATGCTGTTCCAAAGAATATTTATTACACCTGATGGAAATTGATCAGAATAATCTCATCTCATCTCATTATCTCTAGCCGCTTTATCCTTCTACAGGGTCGCAGGCAAGCTGGAGCCTATCCCAGCTGACTACGGGCGAAAGGCGGGGTACACCCTGGACAAGTCGCCAGGTCATCACAGGGCTGACACATAGACACAGACAACCATTCACACTCACACCTACGGTCAATTTAGAGTCACCAGTTAACCTAACCTGCATGTCTTTGGACTGTGGGGGAAACCGGAGCACCCGGAGGAAACCCACGCGGACACGGGGAGAACATGCAAACTCCACACAGAAAGGTCCTCACCGGCCCCGGGGCTCGAACCCAGGACCTTCTTGCTGTGAGGCGACAGCGCTAACCACTACACCACCGTGCCGCCCCTGATCAGAATAATCAAGGGCATAAATCAGCTGTCAGTTGACAGGCCCTCAAATGACTGGAATAGCGACAAAGCATGTTACTTTGCATACTGTATGAAATAGCCCGTAATCATCTTGAAGCCCTTGTCTTTATTACAAGCTCATAATCTGCATGACAAGATGACTAAACTCATTGTATGAAACCTTTGATTTCAAGGCTATACTTCTTTAGTTGGATGCATTGTATGACTCTGCATGCCAAAACATGTTTGGGCTTTATTAATGTCTTTATTCATGGCACCGTCCCAAACAATTCCAGTTTGCCTATAATATTTTTCCTTGTAATGTTGAGACATCATTGTTTTATTTATTTATTTATTTATCCTTTATTTAACCACGGTAAATCACATTGAAACGGAAGTCTCTTTTCCAAATGAGCCCTGGCCAAGAAAGGGCAGCGCCTAGCTAGAAAATAAAACATCTCATCTCATCTCATCTCATCTCATCTCATCTCATCTCATCTCATCTCATTATCTCTAGCCGCTTTATCCTTCTACAGGGTCGCAGGCAAGCTGGAGCCTATCCCAGCTGACTACGGGCGAAAGGCGGGGTACACCCTGGACAAGTCGCCAGGTCATCACAGGGCTGACACATAGACACAGACAACCATTCACACTCACATTCACACCTACGGTCAATTTAGAGTCACCAGTTAACCTAACCTGCATGTCTTTGGACTGTGGGGGAAACCGGAGCACCCGGAGGAAACCCACGCGGACACGGGGAGAACATGCAAACTCCACACAGAAAGGCCCTCGCCGTCCATGGGGCTCGAACCCGGACCTTCTTGCTGTGAGGCGACAGCGCTAGAACCGAAAAGCTACTTTACCAAATTCAGATTTCACAGCTGGTACATTGAAAAGGATGATATTGTTAGACCTGAGGTTAGATCTATTGTTAGTTGTCTGTGAAGAAATAAATAAGTAAGATGGTAGCAAATCAATAACTGGTTTATAAATGAAAATGAGCCAATGAAGCTGTCTATGTATCGACAGTGAAGGTCAACCAGATGAACTGTATAAATTGCAGTGGTGAGTTGAAAACCCAGCCTTAGTTTTAAAGCATAACGCGGAATGATAAACAGAGTCCAATGAACGCAACACAGTCTTTGAAGCATGCGTATAGAGAATGTCACCATAATCTAAAACAGATTTTTTTTTTTAAAGTGGCTGCAACAAGTTCTTTTCTGGCTTTTAAATTAAAGAAAGAAAGAAAGAAAGAAAGAAAGAAAGAAAGAAAGAAAGAAAGAAAGAAAGAAAGAACAACTTTATTCATCACACACTTGTGAAATTCCTCTCTGCATTTAACCCATCTGAAGCAGTGAACACACACATGTGAGCAATGAGCACACACACACATGCCCAGAGCAATGGGCAGCCATGCTAACAGTGCCCGGGGAGCAGCTGGGAGTTCGGTGCCTCACTCAAGGGCACCTCAGCCCAAGGCCGTCCCATATTAACCTAACCGCATGTCTTTGGACAAGCCTTATTTCTAAAATAGAAACCTAGCTTTAAGCTGCTTTACCAAGTTAGCAACATGGGAATTAAAAGAAAGATTTTCAGCCAATAAAATATAAATAAATATATAATCAACTATAAATACCTTTATATTTCCTTGTGTTCTTCTCGCTCTCAGGTTTTGAACCTGGCATAATTATTTATTATGCATTTCTCTGCATTCACTCAGTATTTTAACCCCTGCTGTGTACATTCACCATGATTACTTCCCACACCTGAACATTACAGATGTGTTCATCCTGATCAATTCCATCATGACAATCTCATCTCATCTCATCTCATTATCTCTAGCTGCTTTATCCTTCTACAGGGTCGCAGGCAAGCTGGAGCCTATCCCAGCTGACTACGGGCGAAAGGCGGGGTACACCCTGGACAAGTCGCCAGGTCATCACAGGGCTGATCATGATAATCTATAATGATTAAAGTAGGTTGAGGTTTGAAGCTGTAGTAGATAGAATAAATTAAAGAAAACATACAGGAAACAGTTTTAAAAAACAGCAAAACATTTGTAAGGCAGAGAAACGAGAATGTGCTGTATATACCAACTGGACTGACATAACAGCACAGACGTGAAACTGGATCCAGGGCAGGTCTAGGGTAGAGCTTCAGCAGCAATTTTATACTCAGGAAGGGATTAAGGCCACGGGGAAAAAACAGCAAAGTTTCCAGTAAAGGAAGATTAGACTTCTTGAGCTTTTTAATCCTAAAGCATGTAAACTAAGACAGCTTTTGGTGTTATTTACAAACACAAAGTAAAGATTTGAATGAAGCCCTATAACTGTCTCACAGTTAGTACGTCCAGACTTACATTCCCCGCTGTTGTAACTACATACCTTTAATATTAGCTTCACTGTAGTTTCTGAATAATTCATATTCATTAATGAAAATGTGCTTTAAGATGAATAACTGAATAATAAATGAGGTGGTGTCAAGCAGCCTGATGTTATCACCCTACAGTTGAATATTTCCCAAGAACAACATTCCCAAACCATTCTATTCCTCTTACAGCACAGCAATTTGCCAACCCCAACAACCCCAACCAGCAGTCAGATCTTCCTTATCATACCACAGCTACGAACCAGGAAAGGTGAAGGCCAACACGTGCTTTCTTCAAAACACCTGAAGCCAGCCAAACCATACTTTTTTTCTACCTGCTGCTCATGGTGTATCACAGGGAACCAAAGTACACTCAGAGGAAAGTGCTAACCGCCCTCTTCTGCATACATGAACTCACATATGCTCCCAATTCAGTAGTGCTATACTGTGATTGACATAGGGAGATCCCTCCCACCCTGATATCCCTCCCACCATGGCCATTTATGCTCTTTCAGAGATCTCGCAACAGATGGCTGTGTGATTGTCAGGATTTGAACTTGCAATCTCCTGACAATAGAGCAAACACTTTTCTATTGCACCATTTAGGAATCTTTTTTATCCATTTATAGTTACAGTGAATGTTTTGGAATGTTCACAAAACAAGTTCTGTCATAAAAGATAAACAGCTGTTCGCTCACCAGCAATTATTATTATTATTATTATTATTTTTTTTTCCTCGTCTTGAAGCTGACACTGAAGAATCCTTCCCTTAAATGTTACGTAAATAACCATCTGCTTACCTAAGGACCAACACGTCAATAGATATATGTTTTTAGAATGAACCAGGCTTTTAGTACTCGAGTCTGACTCGTGCCCTAATTTTAAGGACTCATGACTTGACTTGGACACTGATGACTTGGACTCATACATTAACTGCATTCAGACTAGTAAATTGGAGACGAGGACTCTGATTTTTCTTTATTTTCTGTAACATGCCATAATAATTTTCCATCAGATATTTATATCTACATTAATTTTTATACTAATTTTGTGCAAAAGAATGCACATTCACTTGTTCATACATCATGTTCAGGAACAAACTAACGTTAATGGCGCTAAAATGCCTGGAGAGACGCCCCTAGGATTGTCCGCTTTGCTTATACAGACTTCTCGTGCAGTGGGAAAAAATGCACTGCTATGTGTTCCATATGTAGAAGAACTATCGAGGAGACGACGGGGACAACCTCGAACTTCAATCGTCATTTGGTAAGACTCCACCCAGAGAAGGAAGTGACACGCTATGCTCATTGCTCTGTTGATAGTGGGCGGGGCTTGCTTGCTGAGTGATGAACTAGCTAGTGTTAACCCTCTCTCATGTAATTTGCCCTGTTGATAGTGGGCGGGGCTTGCTGAGCGATGAACAAGCTTTTTATCTGTAGCCTGTTAACTAAAATGGGGCAGTTGAGCAGGAACGTTAGTCCAACACAGTAGCAGAGACGCTTTTACATAAAGGCAGCAACAGCCACCATCAAATGGTGCAGTTGGAGTCTTGTTCTTGGACTCGATTCGGATCAATAGTGGACTCGACTTGAAATTTTCTTTAATGACTTGGACTTGACTCAGACACTGGGGACTCAAGACTGGACTCGGACTCGAGGTTTAGTGACTCGACTACAACACTAGAATGAACATATTCTAGATTGAACATAACATAAACCTATGATTTGAATTACACCCTACACTACTGTCAGAGCCGTGCCCTGTTCTGTAGACTTTGAGTCGGAAAACTTAAAGCTACAGATTTTTATATAACTCTTTGATATCTTCGACACCTTGCAAAAATGTTAAATAAATGTCACCTCAAAGAAAACTTTTCAAAAAGCACAATTTTAATCCGTTTTATACAGTGTGAACACTTAGTTCTGTACGTAAGCGGTTACGGTAAAAGTCATGCAGTTATACTCAAATAAACAAACATCTTCTGACCAATCAGCATCAAACATTCAACAGTGCCATGAATGAAATAGCCAGGTATAGAAGTTTAGTTTTGGGTGGGCTCCCACCCAAACGGATCATTACATCATCAGTTTTTCTTTAGCTAAACAGACACAAGGTATGCTACAACTCTTGTCAGAGCAGTTGGGGCTTAGGTGCCTTGCTCAAGGGCACTTCAGCCAGTCCTACTGGTTCAGAGAATCAGTTCAGGGAATCAATCCAGCGACCTCTTGGTCCCAAACCTTTCTCCCCACCATTAGGCCATGGCTTCCCCTGAAAGAAAGGGATACATATTCCCCTACATATGTATAAAAGAAGAAGCAAAATTGTTCAATTTGGTTTACAGATACATATTATCAATGATCTTATTCTGTGTTTTGTGATTGAAGCAGCTGTCTTTGTGCAGCAGATCTGGAGTTTCATTCAGTGATTGTCAAATTTTCCTGCTGGACTGGAATGGCCCATGACAAAGTTACAGATTACTGAGATAAATTTCAGTCCATAAAGTGTTGTGTTCTGGTAGTTAAAATTTTGTACAAGCAATTCTGGAGGTTCCATCCTGTAAGTCACTATAATCACTACAGTACAATCTCTACTATAATTTAAGTCCACAAATTATCTTTATACCATATAATAAGTGGGGTGTGATCATGCAGTAATGCAATACTTCCTCAAACATATTTTTAAGACAATAAAAAGCTTTGTTTTGTACAGATAAGAGGAAAGTGTCATATGTACAGTGCCTTGAACAGCTAAACACCACCCACTGAACTTGTACGTATTTTGTAGTTTTATAACAGAAATTGACTTAATGCGGGATTTTTTAACATTTAAGTCACATGTCTAAAATTTAAAGGTGCTTTTTTATTTTTTTTTAGATTTTTATTTATTTATTTATTTAGTGTGTGTGTGTGTGTGTGTGTCACACAAACGTATTCACCCCTGGGTCACTACTTTGTGGAACCACCTTCAATTATCGCTCATATTTTTTCCACGGACTTCTTGGCTAAACTGCTGAAGCTTTGACATATCAAGCAGAGAAAATAAGTTTCAGTTTTCAAGTCTCGCCACAGATTCACAATAAGAATGAGGTGTGGCCTTTGATGGAACCATTTTACTACATTAAAGAGGTACTGCATGCTTAAATGTTATTTATTTATTTATTTATTTAGCATAAGATGTAAACTAAATTATATGACTGTATGACTGTTGTTAATATAAAAAAAAATACCATTTTTATTAAAAAAAAAAATATCGGCACTCTACAGTATGTGGCTCAAAATGCAATCTACTGGTTTAAATCATCCTGAACCTTGTAAGGTCAATGCTGAGAATTGACCACTTGGTTTCTGCCTCCCTGGTCAGCGTAAAAGGTCCAAATAGATGACTTGCAACCACGTGATCAAAATGTGCTACGTCATAAGTGTCCGCCATGATGATGGCTATACAAAGCAACTAGGATGGCAGCCGCCGAAAACGTGTCTGTAAACAATGCTGAATTTTCTCAGTATTACCACAATTTGACATACATGTCAACCTTTGGTCAATCAAACCTGCATAACCAACCTCCAAAATCCGTATTTCCCTTATAAAATCTGTATAAGATGCAAATTAAAATAATTTACCTAAAATTTGAATGATAATTAACAATGATATATCCAAGTTACTTTTTATTCAATATTAATAACAATAAACCTTCAGAATGAATACAAAGCTCCAATGTTCGACAAAAACACAAAGTGTCACTCTAATGTTCTGAATTGTACTCCATGACAGCTTTTTTAGCGCTCTGCACCAATACCTCATGAGGCTGCATGTCACAGCAAGTGTCTGTGTTGATCTTGCCGGAGTGCCCATTCAGAATCTTTTCAGTCCCTAGTGAAAGTCGCTCAGGTGGAAATACGCTTTTCAAACAAAATGTAACTTCCCGGTTGGCGGGATTCTCGCAATGCGGTGTGCGCATGATCAGAAGTGGAACGAAGTCTCGCTACCACAAGATAACGCGCGATTTCATAAGACTCTTTACTGGCTGTTTGTGCTTTCTGTGGTGTACAGTACGTGTGTAAATGTTATGCGCTCTTTTATCATCGTGGGAATTGATTATAGCTCTAAATAAATATTGAAGTTTTTTAAAGAATCCGTATAACTTTATTTGTACGCCCGTATACTACGTTTATTGAATCAAATCCGTATAAAATACGGACATTCCGTATAGGTTGACATATATGATTTGAAGGATCAAGTGAAGATTTGAGACAAAGAGAAGATAGATATGTGTGGGTTTTGACCCATATTATTTAAAAAAGTCAGACTTTTCTGAAGATAAGACGCTTCTACCGACCATCGAGTACAAATACAGGTCATTTCATCCAATGCCTTTTTGTCCAATAGTTAAGACATTTCATCCAAAGCCTTTTTCATACGCACTATCAATTATTTTATATTTTAGGTATTTGTTTGTTGGAAAAAAAGGAGGAATTTGACTGAGGCAAAACATTTTTGTAAAGCAAATGAGTGCCATAGTATGTGCACTTCGACACTAAAGAGTGTACTAAGGGGGTAACCACGTTGGCCCGTGCCACTTGCTGACCCTGGGATGAGTTTAACTCCCTTGTCATTGCAGGCTGCTCGCCTGCATATCTACAGTATATTTCCAGCTGGATCATATTAAATCTTCAGGTGCAGAGCAGCGCTCTCATGGGGGCTTCACTCGTGAACACCGGAATACCTGAAATATAAAACAATTGATAGTGCATATGAAAAAGGCTTTGGATGAAATGGTCATTGGATGAAGTGTCCTGATCCCTTCGTCTCCTCTCCATACTAAGCCTCAGAGTTTCCTCGCCCTCTTTCCGAATCACGGACATAATTCTAAAAAATCGGAACGTGCCATGGTCATGAGTACTGTTGTGACCACAACCAAGCTAAAAGAATGCTTAAAGCAGTGGAAAAACAAAGAGAGTTGTGCACGTGTGACTGTTTTGTATGGAATGTCGCTCGAACCTGCATTTGTATATCCAACATGGCTGACATTCAGATTTCTATTTAGCTTTGATGTCACTTGCAAGTCAAGGATACAAAATGGGGGAGGGACATTTTTTTTTAATCATTTCTCTGAGCCAGAACTATTGGTAGTAACAGAGCCATGATTGAAGTCTGTGTAAAAGGTACAGCCAGCATGGTGGGACAGGGGTGTAATATTTTTGACTGACATTCATCTTTCCGAGACCAGTGCAAATTCAAACATTTCCATTTATGGTGTCTAAGATCCATGTGCCTTTCTGGCTTGAATTGCTTCCTACTGGATGCAGGGTCTGAAGGGGCTACACTACAACCAGTGTACCAGAACAGTCCTAGTGTAGATGTACTCTACTTATTTTATTACCTGAAGTCTAAAATAAAATATTTTCTCAACTACCTGATAGTACCCACCCACTGTTCAAGCCTGTGTTTGTCACTGTTTTCAAGCATTTTCAACACTCAGGAGTAATGGTGTACAGTGGTGCTTGAAAGTTTGTGAACCCTTTAGAATTGTCTATATTTCTGTGTAAATATGACCTAAAACATTATCAAATTTTCACACAAGTCCTAAAAGTAGATACAGAGAACCAAGTTAAACAAATGAAACAAAAATATTTTACTTGCTCATTTATTTATTGAGGAAAATGATCCAATATTACATATCTGTGAGTGGCAAAAGTATGTGAACCTTTTCTTTAAATTCATTTCTTAAGACAAGGATTTTTTAAGATGTTACCTTGACAGTTTCGGCGATAAACTTCCGCCTTCTTCAAAACAGTCACCAGATGTCGAGTGATGACGTGCCTTATCAGCTGATGTTGCGTTACGGAGGCGTGAACGTCCCGCCCAATTTGACAGGTAGTTCACGCCTCCTGCTGTCAGGTCGCTCCTCCAGGACTGCGCTCCAGGTGTGCGACAGCGTGTACGCTCCCTCATCCCGGTTCACTGTCCTCTGCGCCCGCTTTCGTATCTCCACTGCCTCTAAAATCCAACGCTGGAATCTATTTTCTTCAGCGCGAATGACTCTGGCCTCTTCCCAATTCATTATATGATTTTGCCGTTTACTGTGGTCTGAAATGGCTGATTTTAAGTTTTCTTGGTGTGCTTTTTCTTTTCGGATCTTGTGAGTCTTTTTGTTGTTTCTTTTTCACATTCTATTTGGTGTTCTTTTTTGCGAGTATGGAAGCATCTGCCCGTTTCGCCAATATAAACTTTATTACATGAACGGCAAGGGATTTCATATATGACGTTGCATTTATTGTCCAGTTGTATTTTGTCTTTGGGGTGAACTAGCAGCTGTCGGAGGTTCTTGTATGGTTTGACCGGGGTGTTGATGTGGTATTTCTTCATGGATCGTTGGATGCGTTCTGTAACTCCTTTTATGTATGGTAGTGTGACAAAGCCTCAGTTTGTTTTTTCTGTGTTTTTCCTTGTTTGTTTGTTTTTTTCCTTTGTTTGTGTCTGTAATTTCCCTTTTCGGATTGCCCACGGTGGATATTGGCAGTTTTTAATGCCTGTTGGATGTGCTGGTCCTCGTCCTGTCTGTCTTTCTCCTCTGTGATGCTCTGTGCTCGGTCGTATAGTGTTCTGATTACTGACATTTTCTGTGCGATGGGATGTTCAGATGTCCAGAGTAGATATTGGTCGGTGTGTGTAGGTTTTCTGTATGTTGTGATTTTAATGTTCCCTTCTTCTGTGTGGTGTATTTTTAGGTCCAAAAAAGCTATTGTCTTGTCCGTTTCCTCTTCGTGTGTGAATTTGATGTTGCCTGTCTTGTCTATGGAGTTTAAATGATCCGTGAGTTGTTGTGTGTGACCTGTTTTGGTTATTTCAAGAATGTCATCAACGTATCTTTTCCAGAAGATAGGTTTGCAGTCATCCGGAGCTGTTTCTATGGCTCGGGTTTCCAGATCCTCCATGAAAAAGTTGCATAGAGTGGCAGATAGCGGGTCCCCCATTGCAAATCCCTCTTTTTGTCTGTAAATTGTGCCTCTGAATTGGAAATATGTGGAAGTGGAAATGAAATGCAATAGTTTTGTTATGTCCTGTGCTGTAAGTTTTGTACGTTTTTTCAGGGTTCTGTCTGGTTTTAACCGGTTTTCTACTATGTTGAGAGTGTTTGTGACCGGTGTTTTTGTAAAGAGGGATATGGCGTCATGTGATACGAAAATTTCATCCTTTTTTATCTTGATTTCCTTTAGTTCTTTCGCCAGTTGTTTTGAGTTTTTGCTGTGGTATTCCGTGAGTCCGAGGAGTGGTTTAATTATGTCTGCCAGTGTCTTGGAAAGGTTGTAAGTAACTGATCCTATACTGTCTACTATGGGTCTTAGTGGTGCTCCGGGTTTATGAATTTTCGGTGTGCCGTATATCCGGGGGGTGATGTCTGCTGTGGGGATGAGGTGGTTGTATGTTTGTTTATCGATTTTATTGTCGTCCATTAATGGTTTGAGTAATAGTTTTAGTCTTTTTTTCTTTTCCTCTGTCGGGTCTTTTTTGAGTATTTCATATGTGTTTGGGTCCGTGAGCATTTCATTCATTTGTTTTTCATATTGATTAGTGTCCATGATAACCGTGGTCCTCCCTTTATCAGCCGGTAATATTGTTATTTTCTTGTTCTTTGTGAGTGTTCTGATGGCTTCCATTTTCTGTTTAGTTGTGTTTCTGGGTGGCGGTTTAGCTGAGGTGAGGATGCCTGCTATTTCGTTTCTTAATGCTGCCTTCTGTCCTTGGTCCTGTATCATGTTGCATGCTAGTTCCGTGGCTAATATGAATTCTTCATTCGGGATTTTATTTGGTGTGATGGCATAGTTTAGTCCCCGTGAGAGTATAGTGCGTTCTGCTGTTGTTAGTGTGTGTTTAGACAGGTTGCAAATCCATTTTTCATTTATTTGCTTGTCCTTGCATTTATTTTGTTTCTTTTTGATAAGTCTATTTAGTTTTTTAATATGGCGTGTTTTTGTTTTTGAGAATTCTTGTTCTTGTATTATATTCAGATGTTCTTCCATATTTTTTCCCATGTCCCTGCTGAGTTTGTACCGGCGTTTGAAATCTTGTGTTCTTTGTGTTATTTCTGTATTTAAGTTGTTGATTTTGTTTGTCGTGCATCTAATTCTTTCTCTTACCAGAGTCATTCGTGCTTTTTCGATGGCCCTTTCCGCGTTTCTTGTTGGAATTGGATTTTTTATGTAGAGGCTTGCTGGAATGATGCCTTCGTCCTGGCAGCGGAGATTGAAGCGGAGATGGTTTCTTTGTCGCGCCAATTTTTACTTTAGCTTTTCCAGGTAGCGTACCTCTTTGGCACAATCTTCTCCATAACTTATTTTTAATATGTAGTGAAAGTTCATTATGTCTACCTATTGAAACTATTCTTTAAATTCGTTTCTTAAGACAAGGATTTTTTAAGATGTTACCTTGACAGTTTCGGCGATAAACTTCCGCTGATATTCCAGCGTTGGATTTTAGAGGCAGTGGAGATACGAAAGCGTGCGCAGAGAACGATGAACCGGGATGAGGGAGCGTACGCGCTGTCACACACCTGGAGCGCCGTCCTGGAGGAGCGACCTGACAGCAGGAGGCATGAACTACCTGTCAAATTGGGCGGGACATTCACGCCTCCGTAACGCAACATCAGCTGATAAGGCACGTCACCACTCGACATCTGGTGACTGTTTTGAAGAAGGCGGAAGTTTATCGCCGAAACTGTCAAGGTAACATCTTAAAAAATCCTTGTCTTAAGAAACGAATTTAAAGAATAGTTTCAATAGGTAGACATAATGAACTTTCACTACATATGTGAACCTTTGCTTTCAGTATCTGGTGTGACCCCCTTGTGCAGCAATAACTGCAACTAAACCTTTCCGGTAACTGTTGATCAGTCCTGCACACCGGCTTGGAGGAATTTTAGCCCGTTCCTCCGTACAGAACAGCTTCAACTCTGGGATGTTGGTGGGTTTCTTCACATGAACTGCTCGCTTCAGGTCCTTCCACAACATTTCGATTGGATTAAGGTCAGGACTTTGACTTGGCCATTCCAAAACATTAACTTTATTCTTCTTTAACCATTCTTTGGTAGAACGACTTGTGTGCTTAGGGTCGTTGTCTTGCTGCATGACCCACCTTCTGTTGAGATTCAGTTCATGGACAGATGTCCTGACATTTTCCTTTAGAATTTGCTGGTATAATTCAGAATTCATTGTTCCATCAATGATGGCAAGCCATCCTGGCCCAGATGCAGCAAAACAGGCCCAAACCATGATACTACCACCACCATGTTTCACAGATGGGATAAGGTTCTTATGCTGGAATGCAGTGTTTTCCTTTTTCCAAAATAATGCTTCTCATTTAAACCAAAAAGTTCTATTTTGGTCTCATCCATCCACAAAATGTTTTCCCAATAGCCTTCTGGCTTGTCCATGTGATCTTTAGCAAACTGCAGATGAGCAGCAATGTTCTTTTTGGAGAGCAGTGGCTTTCTCCTTGCAACCCTGCCATGCACACCATTGTTGTTCAGTGTTCTCCTGATGGTGGACTCATGAACATTAACATTAGCCAATGTGAGAGAGGCCTTCAGTTGCTTAGAAGTTACCCTGGGGTCCTTTGTGACCTCACCGACTATTACATGCCTTGCTCTTGGAGTGATCTATGTTGGTCGACCACTCCTGGGGAGGGTAACAATGGTCTTGAATTTCCTCCATTTGTACACAATCTGTCTGACTGTGGATTGGTGGAGTCCAAACTCTTTAGAGATGGTTTTGTAACCTTTTCCAGCCTGATGAGCATCAACAACGCTTATTCTGAGGTCCTCATAAATCTCCTTTGTTCGTGCCATGATACACTTCCACAAATGTGTTGTGAAGATCAGACTTTGATAGATCCCTGTTCTTTAAATAAAACAGGGTGCCCACTCACACCTGATTGTCATCCCATTGATTGAAAACACCTGACTCTAATTTCACCTTCAAATTAACTGCTAATCCTAGAGGTTCACATACTTTTGCCACTCACAGATATGTAATATTGGATCATTTTCCTCAATAAATAAATGACCAAGTATAATATCTTTGTCTCATTTGTTTAACTGGGTTCTCTTTATCTACGTTTAGGACTTGTGTGAAAATCTGATGTTTTAGGTCATATTTATGCAGAAATATAGAAAATTCTAAAGGGTTCACAAACTTTCAAGCGCCACTGTATGTGCACAATAGAGTGCGCCATCTATCTGCCAGATTGCTTTATTTTCACGGAGTCAGAGAGAAAAGTGAAATTATTTAGGTGTCTGTATTATTTTACAACCGTTTCAGTATTGTAAAGTACCATAAAGAAATACTGCATACAATTAATACCATAATATTTCTAAATAAACTGCTATGTTATTATGTGACTGGGCATGTCTGTATTCCTTTGGTAGTGATGGAAAATGATGTTTAAAGTCCTGCCTTCAGACGCTGTGCACGCACTTCTGGTACCTGGAGATTCCCCGATCTACGTCACAACAAGGCGCTGCAATTCCCGTCTGCTCCGTCGTGCCACTTTGGTGTTTTTCTTCCCATTTTCTTTTTAAATTATCAAAGGCTTATTATTCACAATCGCACTGTAGGTGAAAATTATCCTAACTATCTTTATTTTCACAGAGTCATAGGGAAAAGTGAATTTATTTACGTATTACTTGAAATCAGGGCAATCACAAAACATCTTCCTTTTGTGACAGGGATATGATCAAATTTGTCATCTAAATAAAAACTGGAAAAGCACTGGGAGAGCGCAGACCTCCGCCAAGAATCCTTTAAAAAAATCCGGGATCCAGAAGGTGATCCGGATCACCGCCAAAATTTAATGGATTGTTACTTGTGCCCAGTCGCACCTCTGGAAAAAATTTCAGAGCAATCCGTTCATTACTTTTTCTGTAATGTTGCTAACAGACAAACCAACAAACAAACAAACCAACGCTACCGAAAACATAACCTCCTTGGCGGAGGTAATAAGATCTGATTCCTGTCCTGTTTGTCCACTTAGCTGTGTGCTCTTTTAGTCATTCTGTCTCTTCTAAATTCTGCAGATGCTTATTGCATATAGCGTAGGTCACAACCGGACGTACGATTTTTTTGGCTGTGCGATTTTTGGTGTTTCCCAAATCGCTGCGTTTTTTTTTTTGTTCGTGGAGAAAGACGCACGTTGGCCGTAAGTTTGTCTTGCAACCTGAAAAAAACGTAAGTGCCCGTAGAGTTTGTTTGACATGACAAAGAACCTCTGCGGCCGGTCTGCGGCCAGTCTACGGCTCGAAAATCAGCACGTCACACGCGCGCCCTCCGTGCGTTTCATGCACGCCCTCCGTGCGTTTCTTGCATTTTTTGCACGTAGACCAGCCGTAGGAGCACGTACGGCCGGTTGTGACCGAGGCATATGCGGAGCTTAACATGTGCAATCATGGATTATGATTAATTTTATTGCTGCTTCACATCTCATGTTGAGCTGCTGGATTGAAGGTAAGATTCTTGCTTAAAGGAGAACTGAAGTCATTTTTAAACTTATTTCTTAATTAACGCGTTATTCAACTGAATATTATACTTATCAGCCTATTCAGTTTTTAGCCGTGTTGAATTTAGTTCATTTGGTCTACGGCAGGCGTCGCTTATCCGTGCGATCTTCACGAGACTTGTGTGAGACTTCGAAACGTGAAGTGTCAGCCAGGTGTCAGTGTCGCCATTTTGAAAACTGTTTTCCAAATGAAATATTGTACAAAAACGAGTTTAAATGACGATTACTGCCAACTTTTTTCAAACTTTCCTGATTGCTATCAAAACAAACAAAACTTCTGGCTTGATTACATCAGCATTCGAAAGAGGGCGCGCGCGTCTCTTGACAATGTTGGCAGATGTCGGTCACTTTGATTTCCGCTGTATGTTTTACTTCCGTCCTACGATGTCTCGCACAGGTCTCAACGAAACTCGTTTACAGCCGTTGCTTTGACATATGGACTGATATATTCCATAGTGTATTTCAAACACTCATAACTTGCTATAGCAGTGACAAAATAGCGATCAAAAATGCATTCCGATATTTAATAAAATTAGATAAATAGAATTTTGATAATAAAAAATTTACCTTCAGTTCTCCTTTAACATATTAACTTGCTGCTGTGTGTTATATCATGAATGAAAATGTGAATTCATTTAAGAGTGTCAGTGCATCACCACCAGATGGCGACAGAGGTCCTATTTCCTACTGAAAACACAAACTTGTACAGAAACAGCTTTAATCCTACAGTAGAGGCCAGTTGTCAAGAGTAGCTGTTGTATCTGTTTATAAGTCAGTGAGTTGTCGTTATTAGATTTTAGGACACAGAGGATGCAGGTAAATATCTCATCTCATCTCATTATCTCTAGCCGCTTTATCCTTCTACAGGGTCGCAGGCAAGCTGGAGCCTATCCCAGCTGACTACGGGCGAAAGGTGGGGTACACCCTGGACAAGTCGCCAGGTCATCACAGGGCTGACACATAGACACAGACAACCATTCACACTCACATTCACACCTACGCTCAATTTAGAGTCACCAGTTAACCTAACCTGCATGTCTTTGGACTGTGGGGGAAACCGGAGCACCCGGAGGAAACCCACGCGGACACGGGGAGAACATGCAAACTCCGCACAGAAAGGCCCTCGCCGGCCCCGGGGCTCGAACCCAGGACCTTCTTGCTGTGAGGCGACAGCGCTAACCACTACACCACCGTGCCGCCCCAGGTAAATATCAGTCTTGATATTGTAGACTTGCAAGAAGAAGTTCCTGTTTCCTCCTGTGAAGTCACTATAAACATATTATTGGGTACCACAGACTTACTTCAGGTCACCATAAGAATATTCTAGAGATACCACAGGAAAGTGTTATCGGATCATTTAACTCTGAAATAACTGCCACAGAAAAAACTTCATGCAGGAAGATTTCAGAATATTAGAGAGTTTTTGCATCATTCTCCCTGCTTTAACACACATTTAGGATGTTAACATGATTCCTTCTCGACTAAACCCTCAGTAATCAGACACACAAGGTTAACTTCTCACCACCTCCTCCTGCATTCATCTAGAAAACCACACTGGTGGCGACCATAGACATATACACACAGACACCGCGTTGGCCACTTCTGTTTGTTGGAGTGATGTGTGTACAGGGAAGTCACACCTCCTAATGCATGCTAGGAGCCAGGAGGTCTCTCCACAATTAAAATCACCACAACGAGCTGAATTTCTGATCAATTTTTTTGAGCAGTTAGGTTTGTTTCTAATGCCAGACATGTATTGAGCTTGTTAATAATATAGGATACTTGGTTCAATTAGAAATACTGTTTTTTTCATACCAAAAATACTTTATCTTATTTAGATAGTAATAGTTGTATAATATAATATTTATGGTTAATTAATACAACATAATTAGTTACTAAGCATATTCTTTTGTGGTATAAATGAGCCATTCCACCGAATCGGTGCCATTTCCATCCCTAGAAAATTATATGTATAAATGCACATAAAAATTTACTTTAAAATAAATGTCCTTATTACGCAGAATGTCCTGCACATTGACCTGATTTCAAATTTAAGATATATAATTGTAAGGATTAATAAAAACTACGTAAAACACTGAAAAATAGCATGTGTTACCTGTCCCCGCACTCTAACTTTATACTTAACTATGAAATATTATGATTAAAATCCTTCAGAAACAGTATTTCCTTTGCACTGTTGTGTGACTCCATATCCTATCCATGGTTTAAATATATTTTTTTCATAAGAAATCCACAATATCTTAGTTAAAATACACATTTTAGTCGTGTCCCTGGGTTTTCACTCAGTCCTGTTACCCAAACATATTACCCCATCTGACAAATTTGGAACATTCCATAAATCACATGCTCAACAGGAAGTTACATCAGTTGTGTCTTCTGAAGGCCATGGGAAGACCAAAAGTTAGTTCTCTCATTTACTTTTTTGTATATTTGATGATTTTTTTTAACTTTGACTGATAAGGTCAATGTCAACATACTGTCCTGTTACTTAAATTATTTCTTAGATGATATTTGTTTATTTTAAAAATACAGATTTTTGGTAAATCACTAGACTGTGCTAAGTGTGGTCATGCTATTAGCAATGACGCCATGTGGCTTAATTCCATATATTAGCTAATCTTAGGCTAAAAACTCAGTCCTGTTACTTTCAGTCCTGTTACTCATATAAAGAGTATGCAGCCATCTTTGACTTCCAAACCTTGTAAAAAAAATAAATAACGTAGCCCAAGGTTGACCAATACACATTTTGAATAGTTAAATATGTGTGTTATTATAATCAGTGTTGAAAAGATATAACAAATTAAGTTTAATTTGGGAGTGGTACAACAAGCAAATGGCACCCATTCGGTGGAATGTCCTAAATACGCAGGTGATTATAGCAAATCGTGTGTGCTGATTGGTTGAGAGATTTGGACTGTTTCTCAATAATCACCTCGAGCGACTCAGCAAAATGGTGGCCGATTGCGTTGTCACTGTAAGTGAGGAAGAATTACACATGATGAAAGAAAATGCTGTTCTTAATAGTTAATAGTTTGGTCTGAAACTATTCAAAGGTAAGGTGGGATTTTGATTTATTTTATCGATTTCAAAACAAAGTATTTTCTGTGACTTGGCATAGATAAGTGACAAGTCTGTGGCGTGACTTTATTACATTTGCATGCTGCTTTTGAAGTTTGAAATTTTTATTTTTATTTTTTAAAAATAATCACCTGTGTATTTATGCTAAAACAATTATTCGCCTCATCCTCGACTTCGTCTCAGTTATTATTCACCGATATTCACCTCACCTTCGGCGAATAATTGTTAATTACTGCATACAAAATGGGTACCATTATATAATTTTGTTTATAACTTTGGAAATAAAATAAAGATTTAACTAATGGAAAAAAAAAAGATAATTACAGCAAAGTGAAAAGATAAAGTAAATTTCTGGCAGTCTTCACAATACTGTTTTTATTAAATTGCATTTATAGTGAAATATTCAGATTTTTGCTAATTTACATTTTAAGTCACATATAAAAAATATGAAATATATACCCACTGTATCAACAGGATCGTGCAGAGGTGTGGTGTAACAGTGACAGTCTGATAATTTTACAGTTTTGTACAACTGAAAATAAAAGTGGAATCTTGTTTCTCTGCAGCATTCGGTTTTTCCAGTTTTCACAAAAGATACTGGAACATGAGGTATCTGAACGAAACACCTTAAACTGAGGAATATCATGAGAGTGCTGCCTTATTGCAAATGAACTGGCTGTGCAAAATATGCAACTTTACAACATCAAAATGATTGGACCTATTGAAACACTAAAGATTACACCATGGGCATTTTGGTCAAAATAAGTCCATACCCTGTCTCCGTTCTGATTACCTTTGCACCTGGAGTGCATTATGGATTCATTTGTCCAGGCATCACCCACAGACTACTAAACCAGGCCAGCATCTTTCCTTCACGTGCCTACTGTGTAATTCATGCTGTTTCCACACAGAAAGACCATGATGGCTACCTCAAAAAGATTGAAACTGTGCCTTGTGTTTTTTTCAAGATTGTAATGACAAGTGAAATATTTACACAACATTCCACAGTCATAAGAACAGGAAACATAATCCCCATTCAGTGGAAGGTTTTAAGACATCTGTTTTTCATGAACACCAAAGCCAAAAAACATGAAGTAAACAAATTCATTGAAAGTGAAAGCTACTATGACTGCCCTTGAAGAGGATGAGGATGAACTAGGAGAGGAACTCAATTTCCTTACCTCATCTGCATCTGGCTCAGTTATAAAAGAAATTATATCCACATTCACTGGACATGAGCAATCACGTGCCCTGATAGGCTACTCTACTACTAGGATATCAGCTCATATACAGTGAGTATAGAAAAACAAAATGGCGGCGCGTGTTGCTGAACAAACCAAGGATGAAATAAAAACTCTACTCAAAAAAACCCCTCAAATTATTAAGTATTTAAAAGAAACAGAAATAGCTAAAATAAATTTTTCCCTACCCCCAGTAGCTCCTGTTCCACACTCCAGCCCAGTTGGTGGCAGTAATGCACCTTTAAGTTGGTTTCCCACCCGCCAAAAAAAAAACCTAAACAAGAAGAAGAACCCCCCCAATACAAAAAGTAACAAAATATGGAATAAAAGTATTTTATATATATATATATATATATATATATATATATATATATATATATATATATATATATATATATAAATTTTTCAAGAATTATTATTATTGCGTTTTTCACAATTTGCTCCTATCATTTCACCAGTTTGTTTAAAATCAAAGCAGAAATTATTTTGTCTGACATTTTATATAAAGTTTTTATTTATCGAATTTGCAAAAAATAACAATAAAAATGCTCTTTTTCTCAAAATCCAGTGAATGTGGACAGAATAAAACAGTTATTCCACTCAATCTCGTTGGTGCTACGCGCCTCGTCGGCTATCAGCTCATGTACGACTCGATTTCATGGAATAACTGTTAATGATACTGAGCACGTTGAGGAGGCATGGCTGTACTTTTGAAGATTCCATGCTTTCAGGACTAGTGAAAGATCCTTGACAGTTAAACCCTTTCTGTGCTGCTTTACAGGGAGTATGGGTCATTTAAGCACATACTTAACAGTTACAGTGGTGCTTGAAAGTTTGTGAACCCTTTAGAATTTTCTATATTTCTGCATAAATATGACCTAAAACATCATCAGATTTTCACACAAGTCCTAAAAGTAGAGAAAGAGAACCAAACAAATGAGACAAAAATATTATACTTGGTCATTTATTTATTGAGGAAAATGATCCAATATTACATATCTGTGAGTGGCAAAAGTATGTGAACCTTTGCTTTCAGTATCTGGTGTGACCCCCTTGTGCAGCAATAACTGCAACTAAATGTTTGCGGTAACTGTTGATCAGTCCTGCACACCGGCTTGGAGGAATTTTAGCCCGTTCCTCCATACAGAACAGCTTCAACTCTGGGATGTTGGTGGGTTTCCTCACATGAACTGCTCGCTTCAGGTCCTTCCACAATATTTTGATTGGATTAAGGTCAGGACTTTGACTTGGCCATTCCAAAACATTAACTTTATTCTTCTTTAACCATTCTTTGGTAGAACGACTTGTGTGCTTAGGGTCGTTGTCTTGCTGCATGACCCACCTTCTCTTGAGATTCAGTTCATGGACAGATGTCCTGACATTTTCCTTTAGAATTTGCTGGTATAATTCAGAATTCATTGTTCCATCAATGATGGCAAGCCGTCCTGGCCCAGATGCAGCAAAACAGGCCTAAACCATGATACTACCACCACCATGTTTCACAGATGGGATAAGGTTCTTATGCTGGAATGCAGTGTTTTCCTTTCTCCAAACATAACGCTTCTCATTTAAACCAAAAAGTTCTATTTTGGTCTCATCCATCCACAAAACATTTTTTCAATAGCCTTCTGGCTTGTCCACATGATTTTTAGCAAACTGCAGATGAGCAGCAATGTTCTTTTTGGAGAGCAGTGGCTTTCTCCTTACAACCCTGCCATGCACACCATTGTTGTTCAGTGTTCTCCTGATGATGGACTCATGAACATTGACATTAGCCAATGTGAGAGAGGCCTTCAGTTGCTTAGAAGTTACCCTGGGGTCCTTTGTGACCTCACCAACTATTACACGCCTTGCTCTTGGAGTGATCTTTGTTGGTCAACCACTCCTGGGTGGAGTGGTCTTGAAACAATCGTCTTGAATTTCCTCCATTTGTACACAATCTGTCTGACTGTGGATTGGTGGAGTCCAAACTCTTTAGAGATGTTTTTGTAAATTTTTCCAGCCTGATGAGCATCAACAAAGCTTTTTCTCAGGTCCTCAGAAATTTCCTTTGATCATACCATGATACACTTCCACAAACATGTGTTGTAAAGATCAGACTTTGATAGATCCCTGTTCTTTAAATAAAACAGGGTGCCCACTCACACCTGATTATCATCCCATTGACTGAAAACACCTGACTCTAATTTCACCTTCAAATTAACTGCTAATCCTAGAGGTTCACATACTTTTGCCACTCACAGATATGTAATATTGGATTATTTTCCTCAATAAATAAATGACCAAGTATAATATTTTTGTCTCATTTGTTTGGTTCTCTTTATCTACTTTTAGGACTTGTGTGAAAATCTGATAATGCTTTAGGTCATATTTATGCAGAAATATAGACAATTCTAAAGGGTTCACAAACTTTCAAGCACCACTGTATTCCACGAAATCGAGTCGTACATGAGCTGATAGCCGACAAGGTATGTGGCACTGAGTTGGCTGTAAGCTGTGTACAACGAGATTGAGTGGAATAACTGTTTTATTCTATCCACATTCACTGGATTTTGAGAAACAGAGCATTTTTTATTTTAATTTTTTGGAAATTCAATAAATAAAAACTTTATACAAAACATCCAACAAAATCATTTCCGCTTAGAATGCAAACAAACCGGCAAAATGACAGGAGCAATTTGTGAAAAATGCTATAATAATAATTCTTGAAAAAAAGATACGTTCTTACCATCAAATACTTTTAATCCATATTTTGTTGCTTTTTTTGGTATTTTGGGGGGTTTTGTTTTAAAGTCGAATTTTTATTTCATCCTCAGTTGATCCAGCAACACGCTGTGCCATTTAGTTTTTCTCTACTCATGGTATATGAGCTGATATCCTAGTAGTAGAGTAGCCAATCGGAGCATGCGATTGCTCATATCCAGTGAATGTGGATATAATAATAACTATTGGATTATCTTTCCTTTTGATGTGGAGATGAACTTAAACTCCCACTCATTCTTTCCATCGATGACTTAGAAGTATGCAACCTTCAGAGACATCCTATAAGAAGCATGAAATCACGGTGGTGTATTGGGTGTTTGCAGACATCCATGCTACCTTACAATTTACTCTACCTTCCATTTACCAAGCTGTTCTTTTTAAGGCAGATGATGTCAACCAATATGGATACCGAAAAGTGTTAATGCTTCGAGATTTGAAATCCTTAGAAGATGATGGTATTTTTGTACCAAGTCTGGGAAAAGGGTGGTTAAGGGTACTGTATTTGCTGATAATCTTGGAGCTCACTCCAAGTGGGTTTGTCTGGGCTCAAACCTTGAACCTTCTTGCTGTGAGGCAACAGTGCTAACCACTATACCACTGTGCCGCCCAATCAGTGGACACTGTTATACTGTAAGTATTTGGATGTGTTTAAAGAGGAGAACTTGAAACTGAATAGTCATTTCCTTGGACATTATCCATCGCTTACGACTGCTTTTGGGCCACTTGTGGTACTCTGGACCATGCGTTTTGAAGACAAACTCTGACTTTTTAAAAGGACTGTAAGGCAGACTGGGACACTCCTCCTTCCCAAAATGATCTCCCTAAGGGCAGAGTTATTTGAAATACTCCTTCTGAACAATCAGAATCAAGAATCCAGAAGCACTGTGGTATGCTTATCTTGACCCCACCATTTACATTGGCTGTGCTGTTGAAGCAGATAACTGAGAGAGAAATAACATTTATGCATTTCCTAGCCATCTGTTTATGTAGTGACATTTTCTTTGTCAGTGAACAGATGTGAAATGATACTGCATGCATATAATGATGTGATAGAACAGAGTGCATTTGTTATCAGGGAAAGGATTACTTTTTTGTGCTCTGTGTAAAATGCATGGGTAAAGTCGATTTTTTAAAATGCTGTTCAATGCCATGTAATCAGATTTTATCAAAGTCTTCACATACTTAAGGAACATCATATGAGAAACTGTCAGAACAGCTTAAATTCACTTGCAGACATCAGGCTGTAGGTGGAGTGCTGAAGATAATCACAGCCGCACTAATATTCAGTACAACCCCATGACCAAGTGTGATATTGCTTTCAACAGTTCTGTAAACAAGAAGGTAATACAGAGTAAATGATATTTCAGACACAGTATGGCCAAATGTTCTGTTTATTTTTGCTTTACTAGCAGAAATAGATCCCAAAGAAGCTAGTCTCAGTTTATAGCCTGTTGGCTAGCTGGCTAACTTGCTCACATTTCCATTAGATGCCATTGGTAAAATTGGCATCCATTCTTCATTTTTTTCATCTGCTAAGATATATATATATATATATATATATATATATATATATATATATATATATATATATTTTCCCAATAGCCTTCTGGCTTGTCCACGTGATCTTTAGCAAACTGCAGATGAGCAGCAATGTTCTTTTTGGAGAGCAGTGGCTTTCTCCTTGCAACCCTGCCATGCACACCATTGTTGTTCAGTGTTCTCCTGATGGTGGACTCATGAACATTAACATTAGCCAATGTGAGAGAGGCCTTCAGTTGCTTAGAAGTTACCCTGGGGTCCTTTGTGACCTCGCCGACTATTACATGGCTTGCTCTTGGAGTGATCTTTGTTGGTCGACCACTCCTGGGGAGGGTAACAATGGTCTTGAATTTCCTCCATTTATACACAATCTGTCTGACTGTGGATTGGTGGAGTCCAAAGTCTTTAGAGATGGTTTTGTAACCTTTTCCAGCCTGATGAGCATCAACAACACTTTTTCTGTGGTCCTCAGAAATCTACTTTGTTCATGCCATTATACACTTCCACAAACGTGTTGTGAAGATCAGACTTTGATAGATCCCTGATCTTTAAATAAAACAGGGTGCCCACTCACATCTGATTGTCATCCCTTTGATTGAAAACACCTGACTCTAATTTCACCTTCAAATTAACTGCTAATCCTACAGGTTCACATACTTTTGCCACTCACAGATATGTAATATTGGATCATTTTCCTCAATAAATAAATGACCAAGTATAATATTTTTGTCTCATTTGTTTAACTGAGTTCTCTTTATCTAATCTACTTTTAGGACTTGTGTGAAAATCTGATGATGTTTTAGGTCATATTTATGCAGAAATATAGAAAATTCTAAAGAGTTCACAAACTTTCAAGCACCACTATATATATATATATATATATATATATATATATATATATATATATATATATATATATATATATATATATATAAGTTATATTCCTGAAAAGCATCAATTTGCATGTTCATTAGTGGCGTTACCAAAACTAGCATGATCCATGACGACATCAGTAGGTGTGTCTTTAGTTTGGAGAGGAAGCAGAGCACAATAATGGAGAATGCAATGAAAAAGGATACATCAGAAAAAAAATGCAATAAAAAAAATCTGCAATAACAGAACAAAAGCGTGCAGGTAATCAATATGCTCCACCATCTTGCTACTATTGTTTACTCCTGTTGTTAATTGTGCACCACCTTCTGTTTGACACATCCTTGATAATACTCAAAACTGGTGAAAACCTGGGCTAGTTCACTAGCTGGCACCAATGTTCAAAGAATCCTGAACAGAACCAGTTCATGAACCTGTTCCCTGTTGGTCAAAAAGGGGTATTAATGGACCGGAACCAACTGTTGCATGCTTTTCCATAAAAAAACAAAAAACAAACAAAAAAAAAACACATTCTTTTTTTCAGCTATTTCAACTACTTTCAAATCAAAACATAAAATGCTCCAAATTGATAGAATATGCACTTAAAGTTCAGTAAATCTTAGTCATGAGTCTGTGCTTGGCTTTGGTGCCACAGTAATTTTGTTTTTATTTCTACTTTATATTTTCATTTAAATGTCATAAAATGCAATAGCCACATATACTCAAAGTTGATGAAAAAAGAGCTCTCCAGAGGGAAGAAAAACAGCTCCAGTTTGAGCCTCTACTAAAAAGTGATTTGTGCAAGCAACATTTTTCCAAGTAAAGTCAACATTATGAATCATATATAGTCACAGCTGCATCTGAAACTGTAGAAGCTGCATCTGTTTTTCACTGTCATAAAGACGTTGAATTTATGGTTGAAATTAGTTCCTACGACCTATGTGTATGTAAATACCCTTACGAAAATTAACCATGGTTTTACTATGAAAACTAACCATGGTTTTACCATGGTTTATAGTTATTCATGGTTTTCATGGTTTTTTGGGTAACCATGAAAACCATGGTGCATTTTACCTCAATGTTCACTTAAATTTTTAGGTTCTAAGTAAATGCTAATGTATCTGGGCTGTTAATCGAGATCCTTCTCTACAGCATTGACTGTTGGACGAAAGCATGGTAATACTACAGTTAGTGCATCCTTTAAAAAACCATACTATCCCTTTTTAAACTAATTTCGTAGTTACTATGACCTATTACACATACAACTATGATGCTACCACAGCTACTGCAGTACTATGGATAAATCACAGTAATGCTATGGTTGGTTCATAGTACTTAGAATCACCATGAAATACCATAGTAGATCCATGGTTACTACCATGGATGAACCATAGTAATACTATGGTTGGTTCATAGTACTTAGAATAACCATGAGATACCATGGTAGAATCATGGTTACTACATAAAAACCATGGTAAAACCATAGTAAACCATGGTAGATTTTCGTAAGGGTAGTCAAGACCTATGTATAAATTTGTCTCAAGCCATTTTTAAATACAATTTTTCACTTCAAACAAGTTTTATTAAAATATAATGGTTTCCTCACAGACACAGAGAGAAAGAGAAAACACACATATGTAGTACAAATAGAAAAGAAGAGGCACCTTACAAACAGGAGATTAGACCCTTTCTTCAGGGTAAACAAGGCCAAAATAATTACCAAAGTCATACAATAATTCCTCAAACAAAAACTACCCAATTGCTTTCCTTTACCTGAAAACCAGGAGAAAAGAGAAAGAAATTGGTAGTGATATAAAAAAGAACCTGGAGCTCCGGAGCTTGCTTTGAAAACTATGAACGAGTGCTTCCGAAAGCAGTGTTTCAAAGCTTGTTTTGAAGTGCCAAAGTCATCGAGTGGCGACTGACGCTTCATTCCGTACACACTGATGTGACTGTATTGTCAGTGTATATACATTCATTTTTTTCACATAAGGTCCTATGTTTAATTTGCTTCCAGAAACTGGCTTACAACAACATTGATGCATAGACATTTTTGTGCAAAGGATGAAGACAAGGCACTGACATCTAAAGGAAGTAGTAAAGTGTGTTTTGCACCAGGTACAGGTACCACCTAAACCGAGACCAAGTCATGACCAAGACAAAAGTGTATCAAGACCGAGACAAGACCAAGTCTTTGAGGGGTTGAGACCAAGTCAAGGCGAGACGAAGTCAAGACCAGGACCAGACCAGTGTGTGTGAAGGGGGCGGGGAGAGGTGACGGCCATGAACAGTAATGAACATTTCAAATTAGCAATGAATCATGTTATTGGTTGCATTTGAAGCAGGAAGTTTTACATCCAATCACAGTAACAATGTTAACAAATAAATCAGACAATGCACAGGTGATTTAGTGAAAACCTCACAGCTGTGGTCTTGACCAGTCTTGAAATAAAATCCAGAGTCCTCTACGTCTGAGACCGAGACAAGACCAAGTAAAAATGCAGTCGATTCTGAGACAATACCGAGACCTTCAAAAAGTAGCCTTGAGACTGGTCTCGAGTTCTACAGCACTACCTTTACCATAATTGAAGATGCAGGCTATAGGGAGTTATTAAAAATACTCAAGCCCATGGTAACACAAACAGAAATAAACACAAAAATAAAGAAAGCCCAGAAGTACAGAAGGCACCAGCTGTTGTCCTGACAGCAGACATATGGACATTGCTTGATATGGATGCATACCTTGCAGTAACTTGTCATTACATCACTGAGTCTCATGAACTGGCTACAGTCCTACTAGGTTTAGGAAAGTTATCAGAAATTCACACTGCTGCCAGTTTGGCTGCAGTAAAATCATCTCTTGTACAGGATGGGGGTATCCAGGGGAAGGTGAGATGTCTTGTGACTGATGCTACTGCTAACATGATTGCCTGTGGCAACATTTTGAAGCTTCATTGCACAACTTGTATGACACATGCTCTCAACTTATTTCTTAACCCTTTGATGCAAAACATGGGTCAAAAGTGACCCAGCTGAGATTTTATCTTCTATATCTTTGCAATAAATTAATTCCATCATTCAGTAGTCAAGCTATTCCTCAATTAACTTGTTTTTGATCATCATACCTCATTTTATTTTTTTCCTTTCTTACTTTTTGAATAAAAACCCTTTTTGTACCACTACCCTTCTAATGCACAACATGGGTCAAAAACGACCTGCATTCATTTTCCAGGTTATTTCATGTATGGCTGAGTGTTTCTATGATATACTTTTGAAATAAATTCATTTTGTCATTTACTTTTCCAAATATGCAGTAAATATCTTGTTTTTGTTTAGCACAAATCATTTTTATTTTTCCTTTCTTAAGTGATGAACAAGCACAGCTTTTGTAATTCTACATCAAGTTTACACACATGGGTCAGAACCGACCCGCATGCATTTACTCCAGCGTTTGGTGGGAACTGTGAATTGTGCTTGTGTCAGACATTTCACAGCTCAGCACAGCGCCCTTTGCCCATCTAATACATGCAAGTAATGTTTTTCAATTGTTCTAACGTTACCTTAGAAAAAAATTGATGATGTTTAGGTTACCTTGAGAGTGAGTAGATTACTTGTCAGAAAGTTACAAGTAATTACTATTAGCTACCGAGCTGTTGACATATTTTACTTTAGTTAGCTAATTTTATTGTAGTCGGCTTAGCTAACGACATAGTTAATAAATAAATAACTGGCCCCATTCACTGCTAAAGTAATTACTTGAAACAAATTATTATTATAGTATTAAGACATTTAATTTTAAATCACACTTGGATGACCCATGTGTAGTAATATAAAAAGTATTTTTGTTCATAAAGTAGGAAAGAAAAAATTAAATTAATGATTTGTGGTAATTAAAAACAATATATTTAAAGAATACTTGGAATATTCAATCATAAAATAAATTGATTTCAAAAGATAGAGCAAAGAAAAACTCAATCAGCATGAAATAACCTGGAAAACGAATGCGGGTCATTTTTGACCCATGTTGTGCATTAGAAGGGGTGTGCATATGTTTTGCATCAAAGGGTTAAAAAGGCAATTGAACAAACCCCTGGGTTTGATATGACCAGAAGAAAGGCAAAGAGGGTCATGGCATACTTTAGAACAAGCACATCTGCCAAGAAAAAAAACTAACTCAGGTTCAAGGACAGACAGGTATGCCAGTACCTTGACAATGCTTCTTTGTTCATATAGAACCAGTGGGGGTGCCCTTGCCAGTTGAAAAACTGATGTTACCCCACTGAGCTGTGAAGAGTACTACTCCATCAAAGAGTGTGTAGGAGTGCTCTACCCTTTCCAGCCGGCCACTAGAGCGCTATCAGAGGAAAAGGGAGTGTCAGGGTCCAAAATAACACCATCCATCCATCCATCCATCCATCCATCCATCCATCCATCCATCATCTGTAACCTGTACAGGGTCGCAGGCAAGCTGGAGCCTATCCCAGCTGACTATGGGCAAGAGGCAGGGTACACCCTGGACAAGTTGCCAGGTCATCACAGGGCTGACACATAGACACAGACAACCATTCACACTTCACCAGTTAACCTAACCTGCATGTCTTTGGACTGCGGGGGAAACCGGAGCACCCGGAGGAAACCCACGCAGACACGAGGAGAACATGCAAACTCCACACAGAAAGGCCCCCATCAGCCACTGGGCTCAAACCCAGAACCTTCTTGCTGTGAGGTAACAGTGCGAACCACTACACCACTGTGCCGCTTCCAAAATAATCTCATTATTTAAAATGTGGAGGCATTTATTAAACTCAAAAATAGCAAAACTGACCAATGAACATGCTGTTCATCATCACTGCTGAACCTGATCCAGGCTTGAGGCAAACCATGTTTGGTTGGCTTGGCCAGAATTGCAGCAGTAGGGTGGCTGGTTCCTTTCTGTGCACTCACATTCACACCTATGGGCAATTTAGAGTAGCCAGTGAACCTCATCTCATCTCATCTCATCTCATTATCTCTAGCCGCTTTATCCTTCTACAGGGTCGCAGGCAAGCTGGAGCCTATCCCAGCTGACTACGGGCGAAAGGCGGGGTACACCCTGGACAAGTTGCCAGGTCATCACAGGGCTGACACATAGACACAGACAACCATTCACACTCACATTCACACCTACGGTCAATTTAGAGTCACCAGTTAACCTAACCTGCATGTCTTTGGACTGGGGGGGAAACCGGAGCACCCGGAGGAAACCCACGCAGACACAGGGAGAACATGCAAACTCCACACAGAAAGACCCACATCGGCTGTGAGGCTTGAATCCAGAACCTTCTTGCTGTGAGGCAACAGTGCTAACCACTACAGCACTGTGCCACCCATAACATACTGATCACTTTGCCAATATTTTAATTCAACTGCTTGCAGAAGAAAATAATATCTGTTTGGGAGAAAATGAGTGTCATGACCATACCCACACTACTGGATCCCAGGTTCAAGGATGCACAGGCAGCAGTAAAAAAAGGCTTACAGCTGAATGTGCAGCAGTTATAAGGAGATCCATGAACACAGTTCTCGAGTTTTGGACATCAAATGTGTACAAATCTCAACCAGCAACAACGAATGATTAACAAAATGTGATCTACGAAAATACTTAGAAAGTTGAACAAAAAGATTTTCTGACACAGGTTAAACATTATCAATTTATTTGTTTACAAACATTAGTTTGTAAACAAACTTTTTACAAAAGCACCAACATCGTTATTTTATATAAAATATATTTTGTACTACATAGAAGTCTATGGAAAACAAATTTTAAATAAAAACTATGTTTTGTTAACGTAATACCACATACAGATTGGTTTTTTTTATTTTTTTTAAATAAATAATTATCTGGGTGTTGATAATTCAACATAGTGTTATAGCTGTATTAGTTGTAATTGTGACAGCTCCATTAAGATGGGGAAAAGACGTGTCCATGCATTCCGATTAGGAACTATTAATGTTAGAACATGTAAATGCGAAAGTAAACTGGCTGACTGCGTAACACACTGCAAAAGGTTAGGACATGACATTACGTGCATGCAAGAAGTTCGACGGAAGGGAAATGGTGAAATCTGTTTTAAGGACGATGTTCTGAATGGATGGCGAGTGATTTATAATGGAATGAAGACAGCAAGAGCAGGAGTGGCTATAGCGTTGGCTCCACATGTCATACTGGTAGATGTTGAACACATCATAGAAGGAAGACTTACTATGACGAGGGTTAAGGTGAATGGTATAAAGCTGGCAACATATAGTTGCTACTGTCCAACTGAGGAATACGCTGAGAGCAGTAAAGAGGCCTTCTATGGGACACTTAGTAAAGCCATACAAAAGATGAAAAAAGACCGTCCGTCATATAAAGTCATAGCTGCTGGCGACTTTAATGCTACAATTGGCCATGATTGTGACCATGGTACCGTAGCTGGAAAGGCGTAGGTCCCTATCATGCTGGAAACTATAGCAGCTGTAACGGAATGAAACTAATAGAAACAGCAGAGAGTAATGACCTCTTCATCCTTAACACTACCTTTGCAACAAAATCAAATGAACACCTATGGACATTCCATTCAAATCTCAGATACAAACGCCGCCTGGACTACATTTTAGCAGAATGGTTTGTTAAGATCTCAACCAGTAACTGTAGGTCCTATCCCATGCAGAGTGAACCATTTGAATCTGACCATTGTCTAGTTATTATGGATGCAAGTTTTCCAACCAAAAAAGCGATAAGGAGTATCCTCCCCAGGCGCAAAAAACGGCCTGAAAACATCCGTCCAGACCTGGGACTCCTTCGGGATGATAAATCTGTGCAAGCCTTGTACAGTGCCAAACTGGACTCAATACTCTCAAATGACCCACAATCTCTGACTGTAGACCATGTTGAAGAACTATTGACCAACTCCATTCAGGAAGCCTCCAAAGAGACCATACCTCAGCTTAAACGAGAGGAAGTTGTAGAGCCCTGGACAAATCGGGAGTATCAAGAACTTCTGGCGCAACAACATAATGAGAAAGAGCCATCAAGAAAGAAAACTCTAAGCAAAACTGTAAGAAAATGCCGCACCAAACTGAAGAATGAATTCTTCCTAAACAAAGCAAACCAGCTCAATATAGCCGGAGAACAACGCAATATAGAAGAAGAATTCCGCCTGATGAAGAACTATACATCACTCTCAAAGGAAACCAGGCCATTGATTAACCCAGAAAAACTTGAGGCCCATTTTTCTAACCATTTTGCTGAGCGCCCGTATACACCACAACCGGAACTAGAGAATCCCCAGAATTTCCCGCATTTACTACCACCAGAAGACCTCCCTGTGATCGATGAATCCATGCCCAGTCGTAAGGAGGTTGAAAATACCATCAAAAGACTGAAAAACGGGAAATGTCAAGGCACTGATAAGATATACTCCGAACAGCTGAAGTACTCCACGTCGGTAAGACTGCTAGAATATATTCTCCTGCTGATGGGATTAATATGGTCTCATGCCCAGGTCCCTGTGACATGGCTCACAGCATCGATAACCTGCCTGTACAAAAGAGGCTTGAAGTCACTTCCGGAAAACTACAGAGGTCTAAGCATCATAGCAACAATTTCTAAAGTGCTATCAGGAATCATTGTCGAAAGGACTTTGTGGTTAGAGTGGCGTGAGATAAGATTCTGAAGGATAACCCCAAAGCAGGCTTTAATGTGAACTATGTCATCCCCAACGAAGTGTCTCCAAGGGAATACCGTAAGAAGGCCCTGGCAACTGGTTACAATCAGGTTACTGAACTTCTATATGCGGATGATCAAGTGATATTTGCTAACTCACTGGAAGAGCTTCAAACAATGTTGTCCATCTATGATAGTACGTTTGGTCGATTTGGTCTACAAATGTCATATGAGAAGACCGAGACCATGGTATTCAATACAGAGGAAATGTTGATGGAAAAGGAAAACCTAGTCACTATTGGTTCAAAGAAGCTGAAAAACGTCAGAAGGTTCAAATATCTAGGATACACGATAAGCAATACTAGTAACACCTCTCAGTCACTGTATACAAGAATAGGGTCTGCCTTCCAGAAATGGGAAGAACTGAAACACGTCCTGACTGACAGACGCATTCAACTTGCAACCAGAATCAAATTCCTGGCTGCTTGTGTAAGATCTCGATTACTATACAGTATCCAAGCTTGGGAACTATCTGAAGAGGAAATAAGAAAGGTTGAAGTTGTATGGCATGGATTCCTACGGAAAATGGTCAAACGAGGACATCAACGGAAGAATACTCCAGACAGAAATCTGCGCAAAACAGACGGCCAAGCACCATCTGAGCCAGCTGACTGGAGTTTTGAAATATCGAACCAACAACTCCGTGATATTACAGGAACACTACCCATCCGCAATTTTTGCGTCAAGCAACATCTACAATACTTAGCTCATGTATGCAGGATGAACAACGACTCCCTGCAGAAGCAAGTGTTATTTGCACAACCAAACGGTCACCTGTGGAGCAAAGTCGAGCGGGCCCTTGACATCGACAGGGCCCAAGTTAGACGTATGATGATGATGAAGAATGACTTCAAGCAATTCCTCGAACTACGATTCAAGGAAGAGCGCCCTAAGGCTGCCAAGCAGCAAAACGGGAAAACGCGATGATGATGATGATGAATTGTGTAACATTGTCAATAACTGTCGACAAAGGTGTCAATAATTGTGGAACAGTGTCAAGTGATCTGATACGCTAAGTAATCAGGAATCAACTCATTTTTTTCCAGTGGACGTTTGAGTAACGATTCATGCACAATTTATGTATTGAAAGTCTTTTCTACTTTTGCAACGGCCAAAAGATTGTTAAGGTGTCGATAATTGTAGCCACCGCTCTACTTGAATTTCTGTTACATTCAGAATATTGATATTTAGAATATATTGACAAATTTATCTTTATATAACACTGGTTTGATGAACTGGTGTGCACCAGCGTATGTATTGTACGTATAATTGTTCATTTGACCAGCAGGTATCTCTAGTGAGCAAGTGAAGCCTTGGGAAATGAACTGTTACTCAACACAATAGGCTGGAAGGCTTCAGTGTTTCATGAACTTCATCTGGCCATCAATAAGACAAAGTATGCAAGTTCAGATTGCGCACAGTCACAAATGAGACACAGCAAGGGAGGAAAGAGACTAACACCATTCTTTCTCCTCCTCCTTGATATTCCACTTACAGGAAGTGTGCAGCCCAGAGCACTCAGCAGCCCAGCATTGTGTTGGCTCCCCCTAGTGAGTGGGAGGACAAATACAGCTACAGACAAAAAAGAAAGAAAGAAAGAAAGAAAGAAAGAAAGAAAGAAAGAAAGAAAGAACCAAAATATGTATAAAGTAGGGATGTTACTGAATATGAATAGCTTATTTGAGAAGAAAACACCATGTGTTCAAAACAGATAAAAATTAAGATATGAATATGTTTTTTCCCCCCAAGGGGTATAGTGAAGGAAAAAAAATCCTGTTCATACCGCACCTACTTCTGGTTTAAATCTGAATACATACACCGGTATGAAAATTTTAAGCATTAAACAGATACAGAAAGTCTATGTGTGCATGTTCGATGCAGTAGACACTTCAGCTTTATAGATTATATTAGAAGCTTGAAAAGACATCCACATTTATTTATTTTTTTTCTTCATGTCCTTCCAGAGCTCAAAGAATTATTTTGCATCTTTTAATCTATTTAGATGAAGTGAATCAAATGAAGGATTCCCTTACATTTTTACAAAAAAAGCATACAATACATTACAATGCTTCCATTGTGACTGTGTAAAATAGACAGATCTAGTGAATAATAAATAATAAGATACGCTCAGTCAGATATGACTGTGCACCATTGAACACCATTGTGAATGCATTTGAAATTTGAATTTAAAATGTATTGCATACAGGAAAAGTTTATGACTTATTAATGACATGGTTCAAACATTGCACAGTCTAGAAGAAACGTGTGGTTTGAATGCAGGATCGTTACAGTTATGCTGTGAACAATTTGTCCTCCAGCAGTGGAAAAAGAACACAGTAGGAACATTTCTAGCAAAGCAACAGCAAAATGGACATGTTGCTGTACAATAAATACAACCCCAATTCCAAAAAAGTTGGGACAAAGTACAAATTGTAAATAAAAACGGAATGCAATAATTTACAAATCTCAAAAACTGATATTGTATTCACAATAGAACATAGACAACATATCAAATGTCGAAAGTGAGACATTTTGAAATTTCATGCCAAATATTGGCTCATTTGAAATTTCATGACAGCAACACATCTCAAAAAAGTTGGGACAGGGGCAATAAGAGGCTGGAAAAGTTAAAGGTCCAAAAAAGGAACAGCTGGAGGACCAAATTGCAACTCATTAGGTCAATTGGCAATAGGTCATTAACATGACTGGGTATAAAAAGAGCATCTTGGAGTGGCAGCGGCTCTCAGAAGTAAAGATGGGAGGAGGATCACCAATCCCCCTAATTCTGCGCCGACAAATAGTGGAGCAATATCAGAAAGGAGTTCGACAGTGTAAAATTGCAAAGAGTTTGAACATATCATCATCTACAGTGCAGAATATCATCAAAAAATTCAGAGAATCTGGAAGAATCTCTGTGCGTAAGGGTCAAGGCTGGAAAACCATACTGGGTGCCCGTGATCTTTGGGCCCTTAGATGGCACTGCATCACATACAGGCATGCTTCTGTATTGGAAATCACAAAATGGGCTCAGGAATATTTCCAGAGAACATTATCTGTGAACACAATTCACCGTGCCATCCGCCGTTGCCAGCTAAAACTCTATAGTTCAAAGAAGAAGCCGCATCTAAACATGATCCAGAAGCGCAGACGTCTTCTCTGGGCCAAGGCTCATTTAAAATGGACTGTGGCAAAGTGGAAAACTGTTCTGTGGTCAGATGAATCAAAATTTGAAGTTCTTTATGGAAATCAGGGACGCCGTGTCATTCGGACTAAAGAGGAGAAGGACGACCCAAGTTGTTATCAGCGCTCAGTTCAGAAGCCTGCATCTCTGATGGTATGGGGTTGCATTAGTGCATGTGGCATGGGCAGCTTACACATCTGGAAAGACACCATCAATGCTGAAAGGTATATCCAGGTTCTAAAGCAACATATGCTCCCATCCAGACGACGTCTCTTTCAGGGAAGACCTTGCATTTTCCAACATGACAATGCCAAACCACATACTGCATCAATTACAGCATCATGGCTGCGTAGAAGAAGGGTCCGGGTACTGAACTGGCCAGCCTGCAGTCCAGATCTTTCACCCATAGAAAACATTTGGCGCATCATAAAACGGAAGATACGACAAAAAAGACCTAAGATGGTTGAGCAACTAGAATCCTACATTAGACAAGAATGGGTTAACATTCCTATCCCTAAACTTGAGCAACTTGTCTCCTCAGTCCCCAGACGTTTACAGACTGTTGTAAAGAGAAAAGGGGATGTCTCACAGTGGTAAACGTGGCCTTGTCTCAACTTTTTTGAGATGTGTTGTTGTCATGAAATTTAAAATCACCTAATTTTTCTCTTTAAGTAATACATTTTCTCAGTTTAAACATTTGATATGTCATCTATGTTCTATTCTAAATAAAATATAGAATTTTGAAACTTCTACATCATTGCATTCCGTTTTTATTTACAATTTGCACTTTGTCGCAAATTTTTTTGGAATCAGGGTTATATATATATATATATATATATATATATATATATATATATATATGAGAGAGAGAGAGAGAGAGAGAGAGAGAGAGAGAGAGAGATCGACATGCACATTGCAAAAGCAGCAGGTGTATTGGCCAAACTAAGCAAGATAGTGTGGGACAACAACCAGCCAACATTGAACATCAAATTGAAAGTTTATCAGGCTTGCATCCTAAATACGCTGCTCTATGGCAGTGAAACCTGGACTACTTATGCCAGACAGGAAAACCGCCTGGAAAATTTTCACCTTTGTTGCCTGCGATGGATCCTTGGCATCACATAGCGAGATAAAATCACCAATACTGCAAAGCTGCAGCAAGCCAGTTCCCATAGCATGCACCTCCTTCTTTGCCAGCACCGGTTACATTGGCTGGGGCACGTATACTGTAAGCAAGACAGTCGAATTCCTAAGGCCATTTTATATGGAGAACTGGCCACTGGTTTTCTCCCTGTAGGCTGTATAGCACTGTGCTTTAAAGACATCTGCAAGCATGATATGAAACTCACTGGACTTGACCAAGATAGCTGGGAACTACTTGCTGAGTGACTGCAGAGATTGGCACCATGCTATACATGAAGGCATCAAAACAGGTGAGGAAAAGTTCAAGCAACAGTCAGAGGAAAGAAGACAATGCAGGAAGCAGAGACAGCAAATACAAGAAGCCCATTGTGCTGTGTCCAATATCTTTTCATCAGGACTGGTTTTGACTGGTGATATTTCACTTGGTGTGTTCTTAGCCCAGCAGTGGCCAAAGTACTGGATATAAAAGTACCAGAATTGTTTACTCAAGTAAAAGTGCATTTACTGGTCTGAATAAAGACTCTGACTAACAATGATGTCAAACTCATAAACTTACTGACTGCTTGAAAGTAAAAGTACAAAAGAAAAAGATCACACCCTTAATTGCACACAGATTTTAGTTACTGATGGTAAATCGGCCTCATTCACTAAGAAACCAAAGGGCAAGGGCAAAACAATTTATCAATTTCCTCACAAGTGACATATAGAGATTTATGTCACGGTTTTGGTTCTTCGGGTCCCGGATGGAGCTTGTATGAAAAATACGACTGGCGTATTTCCCAGTAAAACACTCATATCCATATTATATAATATTATATGTATAATATGGACAATAGTGTTTTACTGGGAAATATGCCAGTCGTATTTTTCATACAAACTACATCCTTGACATTGACAACTAAAACCATGACATATTTTTCAATATCCTCACTTGTGAGGATGTCAATTAATTGTTTTGATAAATTTGGGTACTTTTTGTTTGTGAATGTGTCTCTATAATAAAAAGATGATCACACGTTGGCTTGAAGATCCCATCTCATCATCTCTAGCCGCTTTATACTGTTCTACAGGGTCGCAGGCAAGCTGGAGCCTATCCCAGCTGACTACGGGTGAAAGGCGGGGTACACCCTGGACAAGTTGCCAGGTCATCACAGGACTGACACATAGACAACCATTCACATTCACACCTACGGTCAATTTAGAGTCACCAGTTAACCTAACCTGCATGTCTTTGGACTGTGGGGGAAACCAGAGCACCCGGAGGAAACCCATGCAGACACGGGGAGAACATGCAAACTCTGCACAGAAAGGCCCTCATTGGCCTCAGGGCTCGAACCCGGACCTTCTTGCTGTGAGGCGACAGCGCTAACCACTACACCACCGTGCCACCCTGGCTTGAAGATATGAAATTTATTGTTTCCTGTTGAAAAATAGGTAGGATGGCACTGGCGTGGGGATCCAAGTTACAAGGCAAAGTATTCTGTCAGGTGTACAGGGAGGTAGGATGCAAGTGCAGGTTTCGAGCGTTTATTAAAAAGCTTGCTGTCAGATCCATCTCAGCAGGCAGAAATGTGGTCATAAACAAACAAAGGTTGGGTGATATACAAACAACATACACAAGAACAGGCAGAGGGCAGAACGAAGAAGCCAGAAACAGAGTAAACAGTCAATGAAGGTTTTTATTTTTATTTTTTTTATTATTATTATTTTTTCACCCCCATGCCTTGGTACAGAGTGGTACAGGTGTCCATCACTACTGAAACAGTGCTGGTCCCAAGCCTGTACCTAAGGGACTTGAATGATTGACCTACGTGAGAAATACAATAATTACAAAATATACAGAAATAGACATTTAAAATGAACGATAGTTAAATCAATGTCATAATATTTTTATCTGGCTCTGCCAGATCCACCTGTTGGGTCAAAGATCGATGCTCTCTCAGTCAGGGACATGGTCTCATCTGTTTTGGTGTCCTGCTTGGTTAAAAACATATAGCCTACTGCTGCTTGACTGGTCGATGTACTCAGGGATGGTCAGAGCTCTGAGTGTTTTTTACCAACCCCTGTTGGTACTTACTGAGACTGTCCAATGTGCTCAAGGACGATAGGGGCGCCGAGTGTTTTTTACCGACCCTCGTATTACTGACATTGTCCGATGTGCTCAGGGACGATAGGGGCTCCGAGTGTTTTTTACCGACCCTCGTATTACTGACATTGTCCGATGTGCTCAGGGACGATAGGGGCTCCGAGTGTTTTTTACCGACCCTCGTATTACTGACATTGTCCGATGTGCTCAGGGACGATAGGGGCTCCGAGTGTTTTTTACCGACCCCTGTATTACTGACATTGTCTGATGTGCTCAGGGATGGTAAGGGCTTCAAGTGTTTTTTTTACCGACCCCTGTATTATTGACACCTTCCGATCTGCTCAGGGATGGTAGGGGCTCCGAGTGTTTTTTATTGACCCCTGTATTACTGACACTGTCTGATGTGCTTGGAACAGTATGTGCTCACTATGTGCTGAGTGTTTTCTACCGACCCCGATATTACTGACATTGTCTGATGTGCTCGGGGCTCTGAGTGTTTTTTACCGACCCCTGTATTACTGGCACTGTCTGATGTTTTGGGGAATGGTAGGGGCTCTGAAAGTTTTTTACTGACCCCTGTATTACTGACACTGGTCGATGTACTCAGGGATGGTCAGGGCTCTGAGTGTTTTTTACCAACCCCTGTTGGTACTTACTCAGACTGTCCGATGTGCTCAAGGACGATAGGGGCTCCGAGTGTTTTTTACCGACCCCTGTATTACTGAGACTGTCCGATGTGCTCAGGGACAGTCAAGGTCAAGGTTCTTTATTGTCACTTGCATGTTTTCACATGTAAACGAAATTTGTGCCTCAGGGCCAGCAGCGTATATAAATAGAAGAATTAAAATTAAAAATAAATATAAAAATAAAATAGAAAATAGTATTACTGAGACTGTCCTGTCGTGATTAAAAAGTGTTCAGTCGTGAGTGCCACATCCAAGTGGCAGTCAGGTCCGCAGTTCCTTCAGCTTCCTGAGAGTGAGTGGCCAAAAAAGTCAGCGAAAGATGTTGCTGCACAGGCAAGAGACTGCAAAAAGTGCAGTCGTGATTAAAAAGTGTTCAAGTGAACAGTGAAAACTTCAATATGTGCAAAATGGGGGGGTGGGGGGCAGCATCAGAGCTTAGGCTTAGTGCTCATTCATCTCACAGCTTCTGGGAAGAAGCTGCGCTGCAGCCTTGATGTTTTGGCTCTGATGATGCAGAGTCTTTTTCCTGAGGGGAGGAGACTGAATAGTCTGTGTGCTGGGTGGGTGGAGTCACCCATGATGCGGGCCGCTCTGCTCCTGCACCGGCTGTTGTAGATGTCTTCTATGGATGGCAGGCTGCAACGGGTGATCTTCTGCGCTGTGCGCACCACCCTCTGCAAAGCCTTCCTGTCCATAGCCGAACAGTTTCCATACCAGGAGGTGATGGAGGAGGTCAGTGTGCTCTCCACCACACACCTGTAGAAGGCTCCCAGGACCACAGGTCTCAGTCCGGCCTGCCTTAGCTTCCTCAAAAAGTAGAGGCATTGGTGGGCCTTCTTGACCACACTGGCTTTGTTCGTGGTCCACTTCAAGTCACTAGAGATGTAGACCCCCAGGTACTTGATGCTGTAGACCATCTCTACAGCTTCTCCTCTGATGTAGAGGGGGGAAGAGGTGTGGTCACCTCTCCTGAAGTCCACAACCATCTCCTTTGTTTTCCCCACATTGATGCAGAGATTGTTGTCCCTGCACCAGTCCATCAGGTCCTCCACCTCCTGTCTGTACACTGACTCGTCACTGTGGGATATCTGTCCCACCACTACTGTATCGTCCGTGAACTTCACAATACAACTGCCCAGATGTTTAGCGGAGCAGTCATATGTGAGCAGCGTGTAGAGCAGGGGGCTAGGGACACAACCCTGGTGGGAGCCGGTGTTGAGGATGATGGTAGAAAAGGAGACGCCGTGGATCCTCACTGTCTGTGGCCTGTGTGTCAGGAAATCCAGTACCCAGTTGCAGAGGGATGGTGGTAATCCAAGCGGCAGCAGTTTGTTGACTAAAGTCTGTGGGTTGATCATGTTGAACGCCGAGCTAAAGTCCAGGAAGAGCAGCCTCATGTTGGTGTCTCTATTCTCCAGGTGGGTGAGAGCAGAGTGGATGATGGATGAGATGGCATCCTCTACAGACCTGTTCCTCCTGTATGTGTACTGGTCTGGGTCCACATTTATATCCACCTTCTCCTTAATGTAGTCCATGACTAGGTGTTCGGAGCATATCATGACTATCAGGGTGAGAGCCACCGGGCGATGGTCGTTCACGCTCCTCACTGCTGCACACTTTGGCACTGGGACAATGGGAGATGTCTTCAGGCACACTGGCACCACAGCCTGGGAGAGGGAGGTGTTAAAGATGTCTGTCCACACCTCAGTGAACTCATGTGCGCAGGCCTTCAGGACCCTCCCCGGGATGTTGTCTGGTCCTGCTGCCTTGCAGGGTTTGACGCATTGCAGGGTCCTCCTCATGCCATCTGCTGACACGCTGAATGATGGTAGCTCACCCTCTGGGATAGTGAGCCTGGTGCGGGTAGGGGGAGGTCGGCGGGTTCAAAACGGGAATAGAAGGCGTTGAGGGTGTCTGGCAGGGATGGATCCCGAGGACACTCAGCTTTCGTCCTGTTGTAGCCTGTGGTTGCCTTTATGCCCTGCCACATGCTCCGAGGGTCATTGGATGCAAAGTGGCCCTGGATTTATGTGCTCTTTTTGCCCATGTCACACCTGCTTGGAGGGCTCTCCTCGCCGCTCTCAGTGGCAGTGTATCTCCAGACCTGAAAGCTGTGTCACATGCTCTCAGGAGACGCTGAACCTCACCATTCATCCACGGCTTCTGGTTGGGACATACGGTGATGTTCTTGGTGGTGGTGATGTCATTGATGCATTTCTGGATGAAGCCGGAGATGGCCAAGGTATACTCCTCCAGATTTACACCTTCACCGGTGGTAGCAGCTTCCCTGAAGACTTGCCAGTCCGTCCACTCAAAGCAGTCCTGCAGTGCAGGGACTGCTGTGCTGGGCCACACAGTGATGGTCTTCCATGTTGGCCAGTTGTTTTTTCAGCACAGGTTGATTGGCAGGGACCAGCAGGACGGAGATGTGATCAGAGAAGCCCAGGTGGGGCTATGGCACCACAGCATAAGCATCCTGCTTGCTGGTGTAGACCTGGTCCAGAGTCTTGCCTCCCCTGGTTGCAATGTCTTTGTTCTTGTAAAACCGGGGCAGGTGGGTGTGATTAAAGTCCCCAGCAATCACAAAATTTGCCTCTGGGTGTTGATCCTGCAGCTCACTGACATGCGCGTGCAGCTCCTTCAGTACTGTGCCAGCGTGCACACTCAGAGGAATGTAAACAAACAATCTCCAGCAGCACTACCATAAACTCCCAAGGCAGGTAATGTGGGCGGCCCTTGAGTGACATAAACTCCACAGATTCAGAGCAATGCTGGCTTACCAGGATGCAGTTTGTGCACCAGTTCTTGTTGATATAAGCACAGAGTCCTCCACCATGGCTTTTCCCTGACAGCTAATCACAGTCAGCATGGAAGAAAAGTAGTCCATCCACGTGGTAGATTGAGTTTGGCATGTTGTCATTCAGCCAGGTCTTGGTGAGCAGGAAAGCACAGCAATTCCTCATCTCCTTGTGGAAGTTCAGTCTCAGCCTGAACAGGTCGATCTTATTGTCCAGAGAGCGGACGTTAGACAGGAACAGAGTTGGAAGATTGTGTCTGTTGTTAGTCCTTAGCCTAGCTAGCAGGCCAGCTCTCTTCCCCCTCTTCTGCCTCGGGGCTCTGAGTGTTTTTTTACTGACCCCTGTATTACTGACACTGTCTGATGTGCTTGGGGATGGTAGGGGCTCTGAGTGTTATTTACTGACCCCTTTTTTTTACTGACACTGTCCAATGTGCTCGGGAATGGGAGGGGCTCTGAGTGTTTTTACCAACCCCTGTATTACTGACATTGTCCGATCTGCTCAGGAACGGGAGGGGCTCTGAGTGTTTTTTACCAACCCCGTATTACTGACACTGTCCGATGTGCTTGGGAAGGGGAGGGGCTCTGAGTGTTTTTTACCGACCCCATATTACTGACACTGTCCGCTGTGCTCGGGAACGGAAGGGGCTCTGAGTGTTTTTTACCGACCCCTGTATTACTGACATTGTCCGATGTGCTCGGGAACGGTAGGGGCTCTGAGTGTTTTTTACCAACCCCTGTATTACTGACATTGCCTGATCTACTCAGGAATGGGAGGGGCTCTGAGTGTTTTTTACCGACCCCGTATTACTGACACTGTCCGATGTGCTCGGGAGCGGGAGGGGCTCTGAGTGTTTTTTATCAACCCCTGTATTTTGTCCGATGTGCTCGGGAATGGTAGGGGCTCTGAGTGATTTTTACCGACCCCTGTATTACTGACATTGTCTGATGTGCTCGGGAACGGTAGGGGCTCTGAGTGTTTTTTACCAACCCCTGTATTACTGACATTGTCCGATGTGCTCGGGAACGGTAGGGGCTCTGAGTGTTTTTTACCAACCCCATATTACTGACACTGTCCGCTGTGCTCGGGAACGGAAGGGGCTCTGAGTGTTTTTTACCGACCCCTGTATTACTGACATTGTCCGATGTGCTCGGGAACGGTAGGGGCTCTGAGTGTTTTTTACCAACCCCTGTATTACTGACATTGTCCGATGTGCTTGGGAAGGGGAGGGGCTCTGAGTGTTTTTTACCGACCCCATATTACTGACACTGTCCGCTGTGCTCGGGAACGGAAGGGGCTCTGAGTGTTTTTTACCGACCCCTGTATTACTGACATTGTCCGATGTGCTCGGGAATGGGAGGAGCTCTGAGTGTTTTTTACCGACCCCGTATTACTGACACTGTCCGATGTGCTCGGGAACGGGAGTGGCTCTGAGTGTTTTTTACCAACCCCTGTATTTTGTCCGATGTGCTCGGGAATGGTAGGGGCTCTGAGTGATTTTTACCGACCCCTGTATTACTGACATTGTCCGATGTGCTCGGGAACGGTAGGGGCTCTGAGTGTTTTTTACCAACCCCTGTATTACTGACATTGTCCGATCTGCTCAGGAACGGGAGGGGCTCTGAGTGTTTTTTACCGACCCTGTATTACTGACACTGTCCGATGTGCCCGGGAATGGGAGGGGCTCCGAGTGTTTTTTACCAACCCCTGTATTACTGACATTGTCCAATCTGCTCAGGAACGGGAGGGGCTCTGAGTGTTTTTTACCGACCCCGTATTAATGACACTGTCCGATGTGCTCGGGAATGGGAGGGGCTCTGAGTGTTTTGTACCAACCCCGTATTACTGACAGTGTCTGGTGTTTTCAGGGACGATCGGGTCTCTGAGTGTTTTTTACTGACCCCTGAATTACTGACATTGTCCGATGTGCTCGGGAACGGTAGGGGATCTGAGTGTTTTTTACTGACCCCTGTATTACTGACAGTGTCTGGTGTTTTCAGGGATGGTCAGGTCTCTGAGTGTTTTTTACTGACTCCTGAATTACCGACATTGTCCGATGTGCTCAGGAATGGGAGGGGCTCCGAGTGTTTTTTACCAACCCCTGTATTACTGACATTGTCCAATCTGCTCAGGAACGGGAGAGGCTCTGAATGTTTTTTACCGACCCCGTATTACTGACACTGTCCGATGTGCTCGGGAATGGGAGGGGCTCTGAGTGTTTTGTACCAACCCCGTATTACTGACAGTGTCTGGTGTTTTCAGGGACGATCGGGTCTCTGAGTGTTTTTTACTGACCCCTGAATTACTGACATTGTCCGATGTGCTCGGGAACGGTAGGGAATCTGAGTGTTTTTTACTGACCCCTGTATTACTGACAGTGTCTGGTGTTTTCAGGGATGGTCAGGTCTCTGAGTGTTTTTTACTGATTCTTGAATTACCGACATTGTCCGATGTGCTCGGGAATGGTAGGGGCTCTGAGTGATTTTTACCGACCCCTGTATTACTGACATTGTCCGATGTGCTCGGGAACGGTAGGGGCTCTGAGTGTTTTTTACCAACCCCTGTATTACTGACATTGTCTGATCTGCTCAGGAATGGGAGGAGCTCCGAGTGTTTTTTACCAACCCCTGTATTACTGACATTGTCCAATCTGCTCAGGAACGGGAGGGGCTCTGAGTGTTTTTTACCAACCCCGTATTACTGACACTGTCCGATGTGCTTGGGAAGGGGAGGGGCTCTGAGTGTTTTTTACCGACCCCGTATTACTGACACTGTCCGTTGTGCTCGGGAACGGGAGGGGCTCTGAGTGTTTTTTACCAATCCCTGTATTACTGACATTGTCTGATGTGCTCTGGAATGGTAGGGGATCTGAGTGTTTTTTACCAACCCCTGTATTTTGTCCAATGTGCTCGGGAATGGTAGGGGCTCTGAGTGATTTTTACCGACCCCTGTATTACTGACATTGTCCGATGTGCTCGGGAACGGTAGGGGCTCTGAGTGTTTTTTACCAACCCCTGTATTACTGACATTGTCCGATGTGCTCGGGAACGGTAGGGGCTCTGAGTGTTTTTTACCAACCCCTGTATTACTGACATTGTCTGATCTGCTCAGGAATGGGAGGAGCTCTGAGTGTTTTTTACCGACCCCGTATTACTGACACTGTCCGATGTGCTCGGGAACAGGAGGGGCTCTGAGTGTTTTTTACCAACCCCTGTATTTTGTCCGATGTGCTCGGGAATGGTAGGGGCTCTAAGTGATTTTTACCGACCCCTGTATTACTGACATTGTCCGATGTGCTCGGGAACGGTAGGGGCTCTGAGTGTTTTTTACCAACCCCTGTATTACTGACATTGTCTGATCTGCTCAGGAATGGGAGGGGCTCTGAGTGTTTTTTACCGACCCCATATTACTGACACTGTCCGATGTGCTCGGGAACGGGAGGGGCTCTGAGTGTTTTTTACCAACCCCTGTATTTTGTCCGATGTGCTCGGGAATGGTAGGGGCTCTGAGTGTTTTTTACCAACCCCTGTATTACTGACATTGTCCGATCTGCTCAGGAATGGGAGGGGCTCTGAGTGTTTTTTACCGACCCCGTATTACTGACACTGTCCGATGTGCTCGGGAACGGGAGGGGCTCTGAGTGTTTTTTACCGACCCCGCATTACTGACATTGTCTGATGTGCTCGGGAACGGTAGGGGCACTGAGTGTTTTTTACCGACCACTGTATTACTGACATTGTCCGATGTGCTCTGGAATGGTAGGGGATCTGAGTGTTTTTTACCAACCCCTGTATTTTGTCCGATGTGCTCGGGAATGGTAGGGGCTCTGAGTGATTTTTACCGATCCCTGTATTACTGACATTGTCCGATGTGCTCAGGAATGGTAGGGGCTCTGAGTGATTTTTACCGACCCCTGTATTACTGACATTGTCTGATGTGCTCGGGAATGGGAGGGGCTCTGAGTGTTTTTTACCAACCCCGTATTACTGACAGTGTCTGGTGTTTTCAGGGACGATCGGGTCTCTGAGTGTTTTTTACTGACCCCTGAATTACTGACATTGTACGATGTGCTCGGGAACGGTAGGGGATCTGAGTGTTTTTTACTGACCCCTGTATTACTGACAGTGTCTGGTGTTTTCAGGGATGGTCAGGTCTCTGAGTGTTTTTTACTGACTCCTGAATTACCGACATTGTCTGATGTGCTCGGGAATGGGAGGGGCTCTGAGTGTTTTTTACCAACCCCGTATTACTGACAGTGTCTGGTGTTTTCAGGGACGATCGGGTCTCTGAGTGTTTTTTACTGACCCCTGAATTACTGACATTGTACGATGTGCTCGGGAACGGTAGGGGATCTGAGTGTTTTTTACTGACCCCTGTATTACTGACAGTGTCTGGTGTTTTCAGGGATGGTCAGGTCTCTGAGTGTTTTTTACTGACTCCTGAATTACCGACATTGTCCGATGTGCTCGGGAATGGTAGGGGCTCTGAGTGATTTTTACCGACCCCTGTATTACTGACATTGTCCGATGTGCTCGGGAACAGTAGGGGCTCTGAGTGTTTTTTACCAACCCCTGTATTACTGACATTGTCTGATCTGCTCAGGAATGGGAGGAGCTCCGAGTGTTTTTTACCAACCCCTGTATTACTGACATTGTCCAATCTGCTCAGGAACGGGAGGGGCTCTGAGTGTTTTTTACCAACCCCGTATTACTGACACTGTCCGATGTGCTTGGGAAGGGGAGGGGCTCTGAGTGTTTTTTACCGACCCCTGTATTACTGACACTGTCCGCTGTGCTCGGGAACGGGAGGGGCTCTGAGTGTTTTTTACCGACCCCTGTATTACTGACATTGTCCGATGTGCTCTGGAATGGTAGGGGATCTGAGTGTTTTTTACCAACCCCTGTATTTTGTCCGATGTGCTCGGGAACGGTAGGGGCTCTGAGTGATTTTTACCGACCCCTGTATTACTGACATTGTCCGATGTGCTCAGGAATGGGAGGAGCTCTGAGTGTTTTTTACCGACCCCGTATTACTGACACTGTCCGATGTGCTCGGGAACGGGAGGGGCTCTGAGTGTTTTTTACCAACCCCTGTATTTTGTCCGATGTGCTCGGGAATGGTAGGGGCTCTGAGTGATTTTTACCGACCCCTGTATTACTGACATTGTCCGATGTGCTCGGGAACGGTAGGGGCTCTGAGTGTTTTTTACCAACCCCTGTATTACTGACATTGTCTGATCTGCTCAGGAATGGGAGGGGCTCTGAGTGTTTTTTACCGACCCCATATTACTGACACTGTCCGATGTGCTCGGGAACGGGAGGGGCTCTGAGTGTTTTTTACCAACCCCTGTATTTTGTCCGATGTGCTCGGGAATGGTAGGGGCTCTGAGTGATTTTTATCGACCCCTATGTTACTGACATTTTCCGATCTGCTCAGGAACGGGAGGGGCTCTGAGTGTTTTTTACCAACCCCTGTATTTTGTCCGATGTGCTCGGGAACGGTAGGGGCTCTGAGTGTTTTTTACCAACCCCTGTATTACTGACATTGTCCGATCTGCTCAGGAACGGGAGGGGCTCTGAGTGTTTTTTACCGACCCCGTATTACTGACACTGTCCGATCTGCTCAGGAACGGGAGGGGCTCTGAGTGTTTTTTACCGACCCCGTATTACTGACACTGTCCGATGTACTCGGGAACGGGAGGGGCTCTGAGTGTTTTTTACCGACCCTGTATTACTGACATTGTCTGATGTGCTCGGGAACGGTAGGGGCTCTGAGTGTCTTTTACCGACCCCGTATTACCGACATTGTCTGATGTGCTCGGGAACGGTAGGGGCACTGAGTGTTTTTTACCGACCCCTGTATTACTGACATTGTCCGATGTGCTCTGGAATGGTAGGGGATCTGAGTGTTTTTTACCAACCCCTTTATTTTGTCCGATGTGCTCGGGAATGGTAGGGGCTCTGAATGATTTTTACCGATCCCTGTATTACTGACATTGTCCGATGTGCTCAGGAATGGTAGGGGCTCTGAGTGATTTTTACCGACCCCTGTATTACTGACATTGTCCGATGTGCTCGGGAATGGGAGGGGCTCTGAGTGTTTTTTACCAACCCCGTATTACTGACAGTGTCTGGTGTTTTCAGGGACGATCGGGTCTCTGAGTGTTTTTTACTGACCCCTGAATTACTGACATTGTACGATGTGCTCGGGAACGGTAGGGGATCTGAGTGTTTTTTACTGACCCCTGTATTACTGACAGTGTCTGGTGTTTTCAGGGACGATCGGGTCTCTGAGTGTTTTTTACTGACTCCTGAATTACCGACATTGTCCGATGTGCTCGGGAATGGTAGGGGCTCTGAGTGATTTTTACCGACCCCTGTATTACTGACATTGTCCGATGTGCTCGGGAACGGTAGGGGCTCTGAGTGTTTTTTACCAACCCCTGTATTACTGACATTGTCTGATCTGCTCAGGAATGGGAGAAGCTCTGAGTGTTTTTTTTCCCACCCAGTATTACTGACACTGTCCGATGTGCTCGGGAATGGGAGGGGCTCTGAGTGTTTTTTACCAACCCCTGTATTTTGTCCGATGTGCTCGGGAATGGTAGGGGCTCTGAGTGATTTTTACCAACCCCTGTATTACTGACATTGTCCGATGTGCTCTGGAATGGGAGGGGCTCCGAGTGTTTTTTACCAACCCCTGTATTACTGACATTGTCTGATCTGCTCAGGAATGGGAGGAGCTCTGAGTGTTTTTTTTCCCACCCAGTATTACTGACACTGTCCGATGTGCTCGGGAATGGGAGGGGCTCTGAGTGTTTTTTACCAACCCCTGTATTTTGTCCGATGTGCTCGGGAATGGTAGGGGCTCTGAGTGATTTTTACCAACCCCTGTATTACTGACATTGTCCGATGTGCTCTGGAATGGGAGGGGCTCCGAGTGTTTTTTACCGACCCCGTATTACTGACACTGTCCGATGTGCTCGGGAACGGGAGGGGCTCTGAGTGTTTTTTACCGACCCCGTATTACTGACATTGTCTGATGTGCTCGGGAACGGTAGGGGCTCTGATTGTCTTTTACCGACCCCGTATTACTGACATTGTCTGATGTGCTCTGGAATGGTAGGGGATCTGAGTGTTTTTTACCAACCCCTGTATTTTGTCCGATGTGCTCGGGAATGGCAGGGGCTCTGAGTGATTTTTACCGATCCCTGTATTACTGACATTGTCCGATGTGCTCGGGAACGGTAGGGGCTCTGAGTGTTTTTTACCGACCCCGTATTACTGACATTGTCTGATGTGCTCGGGAACGGTAGGGGCTCTGAGTGTCTTTTACCAACCCCGTATTACTAACAGTGTCTGGTGTTTTCAGGGATGATCGGGTCTCTGAGTGTTTTTTACTGACCCCTGAATTACTGACATTGTCCGATGTGCTCGGGAACGGTAGGGGATCTGAGTGTTTTTTACTGACCCCTGTATTACTGACAGTGTCTGGTGTTTTCAGGGATGGTCAGGTCTCTGAGTGTTTTTTTTACTGACTCCTGAATTACCGACATTGTCCGATGTACTCAGGGATGGTAGGGGCTCTGAGTGTTTTTACCGACCCCTGTATTACTGACACTGTCTGATGTGCTCGGGGATGGTAGGGGCTCTAAGTGTGCCTCCCCGATGGCTCTTTCGGCCCTTAAATCATCTTCAGTTCTTGAAGACGCCCACCCCCAATAAAAGTCTAAACTCAGCTTATACTGCAGCATGGCTTGGTTTAGTCCTGGATATGACTTTAAACTGCAACCGCTGGTGAATCTCAGGTCTGGGATGACGAGTATTTGGGAGTATGGAGTTACCCCTCAATCACCATTGCTCCCAGGTCTGCTCTGACCTGGAATGGTAGCACCTGCCTGGGTTCCAGCTATGGGTTAAATAGTACATCACCAATAAGACGCTAGCAGCAGGGTGCTTTTCAGTGCAATGTGGTAGATGAACCCAACAGGGTCAATGGCACACCACCAGATGGTGTGCGAAAGAACCAAATGGCCAATGGATGGCATCACTCAGCAAGTCAGTTGTCACTGTGGGGCAACTTCCATACCTGTCAGGTCTGTGGCACTTTTGTGCACCACTTGGCATCAGGTCTGGAGGTCCAGAGAGACAACACGATGGAGGTACTTTGTTAGGAGAGGAGAATAGTATATGAGAGCACTAATGTCCATTCGTGCCGTGGCTGCAGACGGCTCTACTGCTCTGGTGCGGGCCTTGTGGCCCATCTGCGTTTCTGCGCATCCTAATGAAGCAGCCATCATCACTAGTGATGGACAGCTGATGACCATTGTTCGGTTCACACAGAGATAATTACACCACCACACCAGGCTGATTAAGATGCACTGCGATTGGTCAAAAGTTTGGCGCTCATTTGGCCATTATGTGTAGCCGACTTTTATTGATCACAAGCACATGCCCATCGTTTACACTCTGGCTTCCCGCCATCTCTTCACTGAAGTTGGATTTCGGCAAACGGAGGGATTTCTAGAAAAGATGACTTCCGATAACGATGACAAATACATCACTGTGACGACCGCAAGTCATTTTCTCTTCATCACTGATGAATCATGTTCGTCAATGACGAGTGTGACAAGCACCAGTGGGAACCCTGCACAAGTCATAACTGTGTATCTTGGTATAGGTTCTTTGACTAGATTTTATGTTTAATGAACAGGAAGACACTGCAATAGAATGTGCAGTGTTCAGGGCTGACTCTCATTAGCATCATGCTGGTGTGTGTGTGTGTGTGTGTGTGTGTGTGTGTGTGTGTGTGTGTGTGTGTGAGCAGGCTTTATATTCATGTAGTTCATAAGCTTTCAGAGTCCAGATATTCATGACAATACCAGCGCATCCTCTGCATACAAAAATATAATGTGATACCAGGAAATGGCCTTGTGGAAATGCATATCAGCTTCACTGCACCTGCAAAGCCACATTTCTCAAAAGGATCCAATTATTCTGATCCTAGGTTTTTCCATAAATATAACATTAAATTAATGTCACAGTTCAATTATAAAGTCTACAATCAGGCTCACTATCAGTTAGCAATATCTTAATGTCCAGCTCGACCCAACCACTTACAATGCTATTCAAAACTGATTTGAATAGCTTTCTAATGGTGTCAGTTGTATATATTCTATATAATTTGTCTGTACAATTTTCCTTGCAAGCTAAGGTTTAGTCATATTGTTAATCTACAACACAGGGTGGCACTGTTGGAGAAGGAATAATATAAAGTCTGTGTTCACATGAATGGTTGTGCTTGTGTATCTCAGTCACACTGAGACACAGGATTGTGAAAAAGCATCTATCTATTAAATTATGCATATTGCTAAACTTGCCTAAATTTGTTTCGGATTCTGCTGTTCTGAAACCCCTCGATGATGAGTGGCATGCAAAACAAGGGCATGACAATTGCACCTCCTCAAAACACACCACATGAAAAACCTGTTCACACAAGTCACAGGTGAGTACATCAAGCAATCAAAATGCTAAGCTGAAGTTGTAGGAGTAGGGAAATGTGACAAATTTTCATTCTGTCATGTGTAAAGTTACACTGCACATGCAAATTGAAAGGTGCTGAAAATAAGGCCTTTGTTTGTCTTCTGTTTTGACTTGTATGTGAGACTTTGTTTTCATCCAGTCCTTCCTTTGCCCATCTGCCATATTCATACACTTGAAAGGCCATGACACAGATGCTTCTCTTTACATTTTACATTACATTACATGAATTTAGGTGACACATTGGTGCAATGGTTAGTGCTGTCGCCTCACAGCAAGAAGGTTCTGGGTTCAAGCCTAGTGGTGGACGGGGACCTTTCTGTGTTGAGTTTGCATGTTTTCCCTGTGTCTGTGTGGGTTTCTTCTGGGTGCTCTGGTTTCCCCCACAGTCCAAATACATGCAGTTAGGTTAACTGGCAACTCTAAATTGCCAATAGGTGTGAATATCTGAGCTGTGTTCTGTGGTCAGACATGAGTAGTATAGCAGCTGTCTTTGTATGCCTTCAACTTGGCCATGTTGAGCTTCGTCCTTTGTAATTCAGCTGCAATGAAGGATGATTAGCCACTCCAAACTCGAATTTGTAACATGCTCCCTGAAAATTTTTTCTTTAGAGACTTTTCTGGGCGGCACGGTGGTGTAGTGGTTAGCGCTGTTGCCTCACAGCAAGAAGGTCCAGGTTCGAGCCCCGTGGCCGACGAGGGCCTTTCTGTGCGGAGTTTGCATGTTCTCCCCGTGTCCGCGTGGGTTTCCTCCGGGTGCTCCGGTTTCCCCCACAGTCCAAAGACATGCAGGTTAGGTTAACTGGTGACTCTAAATTGACCGTAGGTGTGAATGTGAGTGTGAATGGTTGTCTGTGTCTATGTGTCAGCCCTGTGATGACCTGGCGACTTGTCCAGGGTGTACCCCGCCTTTCGCCTGTAGTCAGCTGGGATAGGCTCCAGCTTGCCTGCGACCCTGTAGAACAGGATAAAGCGGATAGAGATAATGAGATGAGATGAGACTTTTCTCATCAGTTGTTTGAATGATTAGCATATCTGCCTTGCACCTGGGAGCTTATGAGTTCTACTCACAGTTGGGTCATACTAAAGACCATCATAAAAATGTACTTCATGCCATCTGGCAAAGCACACCACAAGATAGATGTGAGTAGGGAGTCAAACTCTGGCAGTTGCCAGTCCCCCACTGCAAATCTAGCTATATAATAGGCGAGAGGCAGAGGGTTATAGAAATGGAGATCAGCACCACCTGATGTGCCTTCAGGGCCTGGTTAGTACTTGGATGGGAGACTGCCTAGGAACACTAGGTGCTGGTACAGGAAAGACTTTGACTTGACTCTTCCTATCAGTCTTACCCATCTTTATTGTTAACACTGAAAGGGTCTGAATTACTGAATGTTTACACAAACATTAATAATTTGATTGTTATCAGATTTCAGCAGTTCAAGCTTATCAGTTTATTCAAGTGGCCATGTCAAGTGTATAATTTGATATCTTCAATCAGATTGAGGCCATTATTGAATTTCAAGAAATCAGATTAAGCCGTTTGGATTTCAGGCCAGTAATTAGGTTGCTCAGCAGATGTACACATGCGTAAAAAAGGAAAAAAAAATGTCTCTGTTATGCTGTCAGGATTTTGGCTGAATGGTTTAAGCCAACTAGGTTACTGGTTCGGTGGCACGGTGGTGTAGTGGTTAGCGCTGTTGCCTCACAGCAAGAAAGTCTGGGTTCGGGCCCCATGGCCGGCGAGGGCCTTTCTGTGCGGAGTTTGCATGCTGTCCGCGTGGGTTTCCTCCGGGTGCTCCGGTTTCCCCCACAGTCCAAAGACATGCAGGTTAGGTTAACTGGTGACTCTAAATTGACCGTAGGTGTGAGTGTGAATGGTTGTCTGTGTCTATGTGTCAGCCCTGTGATGACCTGGCGACTTGTCCAGGCTGTACCCCGCCTTTTGCCCCTAGTCAGCTGGGATAGGCTCCAGCTAGAACAGGATAAAGTGGCTATAGATAATGACATGAGATGAGGTTACTGGTTCAATTCCCTGAACCAGTAGGATTGGCCCAAGTGCCCTTGAGCAAGGCACCTAACCTCCAACTGCTCCAGCAAGTGTAGTGGCATACCTTGTCTGATTAGCCAAAGAAAAACTGATAATGTGATTATCAGTTTGGACAAGAACCTGGCCATAAAAAAGCCCACTTGTCCCCATTGAGAGGAAAGGGTCGCCAAACCAATGAAAATGTGTTCTGACTGATCAACTGGTTATCCTATCATGGAATCATTTCTCTCTTGATGGGAATGGACTCTTTCATTCACAAAGCATGAGAGCTCCCTGAATACTTTGATGAGGAGGAAATCATGTACTATGACCTTCACAGTCACCAAACATTAACCCAATTAAATACCTGTGGGGGGGGGGGTTTGGAGTGGCATGTTGGAATGCACACTCTACCACCACCACCATCATAGTCAAAATACCATTCTTTAAAAAAAAAAGATATTCCCTCAGTTGGTGTTCAACCTTCCAGTACATTTCCAGAAACATGATGAAGAATCTATGCTAAGGCATATTGGTGGCTCATATTTCCATCCATCCATTATCCGTAACTGCTTATCCTGTGCAGGGTTGCAGGCAAGCTGGAGCCTATCCCAGCTGAGGTGAGAGGCGGGGTACACCCTGGACAAATCACCAGATTATTGCAGGGCTGACACATAGAGACAAACAACCATTCACGCTCACACCTACAGTCAATTTAGAGCCAGCAATTAACCTAACCTGCATGCCTTTGAACTGTGGGGGAAACCAGAGCACCTGGAGGAAACACACGCAGACACGGGGAGAACATGCAAACTCCACACAGAAAGGCCCCTGTCAGCCACTGGGCTTGAACCCAGAACCTTCTTGCTGTGAGGCAACAGTGCTTACCACTACACCACCATGCCTGGCTCATATTTTTTGCATGAATTACTTGAAGATTGCAGACTACTGTAAGTAAATAATTCAAACTCAATCCTAAACATTACAGTTTATGATAAAATTGTAACAATGCTTTCTTGTCTGGTGAGACGAGGCAGGAAACAAGTGCATAAACTTACATAATCATAACACAGGCAAAAGTCAAAACCAGGATGTTCAAGGAAATATGATTCAGAAAACAAGGCTAAGACTGAGCACTGAAAAGCATGACAAGTCTTTGCACAGAAACAAGAAACAGCAAGATATACATAAACATCAGGGAATAAACACAGAAGAGGTACACACATATGTGGAACAAACCAATGACTGGACAGGGGAAGAGATAGCACCAGTACAAAAACCAAAAGATAGTGCTTATTACAGTACCATGAGAACCATGGTGCAAAGGGGTATTTCTTAACAGGGATTTTCTTTGCTAAACAAAGCAACACAGATTTTACTTTTTGAGATTTAGAAGTGCATGATTTCACTTTCAAATACATTTGAATACTATTTTAAGTATTTTAGCTACTTAAGCCGCAAATGCAGTTTTAATTAACAACCCTAGACTAATTTTAAATGCTAACCTTCTTATAGATAGCAAGCAGATTAAGAAAGATCTTAATCTCTTAGGAATTGGCCTGTACCAAAAATAATAAGGGAATTATGATTATTCCTTGACTTTTGCCAACTAATACCATAGATTTGTCTGTGATAAACTTCATAGCACTGTCGCCTCACAGCAAGAAGATTTGAACCTCATAGCTGATGGGGGACTTTCTGTGTCGAGTTTGCATGTTCTCCGGGTGCTCTGGTTTCCCCCACAGTTCAAAGACCTGCAGATTTGGTAAAATACCCAGGCACTGGGGTTGCACAAGCCAGTGCGTAGATAAATTGGGGAGGGTTGCATCAGGAAGGGCATCCAGTGTAAAATCTATGCCAAATCAAATATGTAGAACAGATCTGCTGTGGCGACTCCTAATGGGGACAGCTGAGAGATGAAGAAATCAGTGCCAAGTTTCCCAAAAGCATCGCAGCACAAAGATCATCATTAAATAGTAGAGCAAGCAGCACAATGAACACACTCTCTCCAAGTTAAAATGCTCTTAGTATTAAGAGACCTTTGGGAAACCCACCGCAGACCTCTGAGTGATCTGTTAAAATGGGAATTTCCTACAAGGAAAAGGAGTTCCAACTCTAAGCACAAAAGCGGGTGGAGGTCACTGGTGGACAGACTGAACAAGAAAAGTCAGTTTGCTTTTTATTGCATTGCACAGAAGTTAACTTCCACTTGCTCAGAGCATTACATCAGGTTCAAGACCACAAATCTCTTATGCAAATTGAAGCCTCACCAGAAGTGAGAAAATCTAACCTGCCAACAAGTGAGTGGCTCACCCTTAAATGAGCTGTTATTGAAATTTTTTTTTAATATTATTTGTATGGTGTGAGCTTTAAAGTTCTTACTGACATTAACCTTTGAATGCAGTGGTGGCTCAGTGGGTTAAGGTTCTGGGTTACTGTTCAGAGGGTTTGAGCCCCAGCGCCGCCAAGCTGCCACTGTTGGACCATTGGGCAAGGCCATTAACTCGAACAGCTCAACCTATCCACATCATAGCAATGGGAAAGAAGAAGAAGACAATAACCAATTAACTCCTAATGGTTCTTGTAGATAGCAAGCTATGCATTACATCCCCTCATAGATGTGAGCCAAATAATGGAAGCCAATGATGAAATACATTATTTGAATTACATGGGTTTAAATTATTTTTGTCCTCATCACCATTGCTTGGCAAAAAAATGTAAACCCTGCGTAATGAGTAACAAGCAACCTGAAGGATTTTTCATGATCATTCTTACTCAAGTGGTGATGTGGATGGCAGTGAGTCACTATTTTAAAGTACCAGTACTTGAGCGAGTCTATTTTGGCTTCTCTGCCCACTTCTGTTCACTAATAAATTTACTGAGATAAATTTGATTACTGCAAAGAAAATGATCGATTAGTAGGTTAAATGCACTGAAGTAAAATAATATTGATAATAATCAGGATCTATATAAGTCAGTCAATAATCAGATTTCTTTCTAAAATACATGCCTTGATGCAGTGTTGTAGTTGAGTCACTAAACCTCGAGTCTGAGTCCAGTCTCAAGTCCCCAGTGTTCAAGTCCGAGTCAAGTCCAAGTCATTAAAGAAAATTTCGAGTCGAGTCCGAGTTGAGTCCACTATTGATCTGAGTCGAGTCTGAGAACAAGACTCAGGTGGGGTTTACATTAGGCCGTATCAGCGGATCATCAGATTAACGTTTTTAAAAACGATTAGCGTGCACACAGCAACGCCAATACACGATTAGCGTGCACACAGCAACGCCAATACACGATCCGTGTGCACACAGCAACGCCAATACACGGATACGCTAATCACATGACTAATTCGGCACGTAAGTTGAAATGTGTCAGTGCGGCTCATCGCTTCCTCCTCAGTGGCTGCGCTCCAAATCACTCCGCCCTGAACAGCAAGTGCCCTCTGGAGGGTGAGCACTCCGGCCCTGCGCAGCTCACAGAGCGCGCGAGTGAAGTGCACGAGCAGTGATTTGGGACTGAGCCGCTGTGCGCAAGTCACTTACCACTTGCAAGTGGAAGGATGACAAGCCTAAAGACCATCATAACTACACAATGGGCAGTATTTGCATCAGTATTTGCAGTATTTTCATACTTTTATACTCTTTAATGAAAGGTGATACAAGGCGGAAGTCCGCGCCGTTTTTCAGCAGTCGCGTCACATGACCAACGCCAGCGAATCAGGAAGGTGGCTGTCACAGTGACGTTGTCCAATGACGATGCCAGCTAGAGCTCAGCACAGCGTATCCGCGTATCTCAATGTTTACACAGCATCGGACCAGACACGATCTGGACTGAATACATGGACCCTGGCGGATTCCTGTTTCCCGGCGTTTCCAGGCGTTTTAATGTAAACGGACAGTGCATCCGCGAAGAAAACGAGACAGATACGGTCTAATGTAAACTTGGCCTCAAACTGCACCATTTGACGGTGGCTGTTGCTGCCTTTATCGAAAAGCATCTCTGCTACTGTGTTGGACTAATGTTACTGCTCAACTGCCCCATTTTAGTTAATAGGCTACAGATAAAAAGCTTGTTCATTGCTCAGCAAGCCCCGCCCACTATCAGCAGGGCAAATAACATGAAAGAGGGTTAACACTAGCTAGTTCATCACTCAGTAAGCCCCGCCCACCATCAACAGAGCAAAGAACATAGTGCGTCACTTCCTTCTCTGGGTGGAGTCTTACCAAATGACGATTGAAGTTCGAGGTTGTCCCCGTTGTCTCCTCGATAGTTCTTCTACATATGGAACACATAGCAGTGCATTTTTTCCCACTGCATGAGAAGTCTGTATAAGCAAAGCGGACAATCCTAGCGGCGTCTCTCCAGGCATTTTAGCGCCATTAACGTTAGTTTGTTCCTGAACATGATGTATGAACAGGTGAATGTGCATTCTCTTGCACGGAATTAGTATAAAAATTAATGTAAATATAAATATCTTATGCCAAATTATTATGACATGTTACAAAAAATAAATAAAAAAATCAGAGTCCTCGTCTCCAATGTACGAGTCCAAATGCAGTTAATGCACAAGTCCGAGTCCAAGTCTGAGTCATCAGTGCTCAAGTCCGACTGAAGTCACAAGTCCTTAAAATTAGGGCACAAGTCGGAATCGAGTCTGACTCCTGGACTTGAGTACTACAAGCCTGACTTGATGGATATGAACTACATCCCAGAGATGCTTTGCAACCTTTGTCAGGAACTCACTGAAGAAGTGTTGTAAAATTGAAACTTCTTTCCTGTTTTGCACAAAACATCAGCTAACAGGTTCCTGATTGGCACAACAAAAGTGTTCTCCCTATCATCCGCACATTGCTAGTTCAAATCCTGATGATGCCACAGCCAAGAGAGCAAAATTGGCCTGTGCTTTCTGTGGCATACTCTCTCTCCCCTATCAATTACAGTGACACAACCAATCATGAGTGTCTGTCACCTCATGTGTGTGAAGGTGGAAGAATAGTGCTTTCTAACTGAGTGTGTTACGAGCAGCAGTGGTTTGAAAAAATGTCAGCTGAACTCACATGCCTTGGAGGAAACATGTGATAGCACTCGCCCTGTGGTGGCTCGGAACAGGCCATGACTAAATTATAGAGAAATCCATGGAAAACTAAAAGAAAGCTCAGCTCATGACTTTAACCTGATAACCTTGTAGGATTTAATCCACATGATATCTAAGGTAGGGTGACCAGATGTCCCGGTTTTACCGGGACAGTCCCGATTTGGGGTTGTGTGTCCCGAGTCCTGACAAAAGTCTGTCGGGACACGGATATGTCCCGGTTTTCGCCACTCGCGACGTTTGTGACTGAGCAGCATGGGAATCATTAGCGGAGAAATGTCTGCATTTACTATTTTGATGAATTGACAGGAATTGCAAACTTTCCTGGTTACTGCCCCCTGGCCCTGTGGCATGGGTGTTTATTTAGCCACATTATTCCAGACAACAGAACGTGTTGCCATGCAACAATAAAATAAACATTAACTGGCGCGAATGTTCTTTGTCTAGCAGCTAGCAGCAGTAATGCCGCAGCAATTATGCCGAAAAGAAAACGTACCTTTTAAAAAGATTTACAGGGCACCTACCCCTTCTTCCGAGAGGTGCAGAACAATGCGCACGAAGCCGACTGCACACACTGTAAGTGTTTTGTTCTTGTACTGAGTTGGGTAGCCTATGCTGCAAATGCTGTGTGCTCCTGTGGGGGCTTTCCTCGGGCTGTCGCCCCTCTCCTCCTTTACTGCTGTTTTGTTTGAGTGTATATTTACGGAAGCCGCGAGAGGCCCTTCATATAATCTTTTTTTTTATTCACCTTGTTATCCCGAGATAATGACATAATTAATTCAGGATCTCGAGAAAACAACACAACTAATTCGAGATCTAGAGAAAACAAAACCGTTATTTCATGATCTCAGCTGGATCACTGTATCTCCGTCGGTAGAGACAAAGCCGGGCCAGTCTTCTGTGGAGGTGCCGCGGACTAATTTTGAAATTATCCCTTATTAAAAGACTTAATGCAATCTCTCCCTGTGTCAACCCCTGATCAAAATATTGCCTTATTAGGTGATCGATTATTCCAGACATTCTAATGACCAAAGTTGCGTCTATACAGAATGAGAAATAGCCCCAAAGTCAGCATATCACAAGTCTCTTGGCGCACCTGAATGAACCATTTCTCAGCTGTTTACTCGAGATCATGAAATAATTGTTTTGTTTTCTTGAGATCTCGGAATAACGGTTTTGTTTTCTCGAGATCTTGAATTAGTTGTGTTGTTTTCTCGAGATCCTGAATTAATTATGTCGTTATCTCGGGATAACAAGGTGAATAAAAAAAAGGATTATATGAAGGGCCTCTCTCGGCTTCCGTAGTATATATTCTCAAATCACTTGTCTCTTTTTTGTTTCTGTTTAACATACCATTCTGACAGTTTGGCCATATTGCTGTGTTGAACAGCTTGTTGCACCTTCCATTAAAGTGTTCACTTTTGTACACATCTTCTTGCTTTATTCATTCAGTTGTGGGGAATGGTTAGTAAGGTTGATTCTGACCTAGGCTATGTTGAGGTCACATATCTACTTTTGAAGTTCATGTTATAGTGCATACAATTTTAGAGATATAGCCTACATGTGCATATGCATTCTTCTTGGTGTTCTCACAAACAGGTGAAATAAATCAGTGTAAATTTGGCCTATGGACATAGCCTGGCCTATTCTCAGCCATTACACAATCTGTTGTCTGACCATAATTTAACTGATCTGTATACCACTATGCTACTAGATAACAAAATGCCTGTTTGTTTTATTTCATGTGAGATGTGGATAAATGTGAGCTTCAACAAAATGATAAGAGCACCTCTCTGAGTGTCACGTTTACGTAAAAAAAAGGTATGCGTGCACGAGCATGGTCGCGCGCAAAAGTGTCCCGGTTTTAGACTAGGGAAATCTGGTCATCCTAATCTAATGCCGCTTTTCCACTACAAACGCGGCTGAGCCGTGCCGTGCTGAGTTGGGCTGAGTCGAGCTGAGCGGGGCTGTTGGAGTTGCATTTCGACTATAACCGCGCTGAACCGTGCTGGCTGGAAGTGGGTGGACACATTGGGTGGAGTTAGTGAAAGTGGGTGGACGTCAGGTGATGTCGTTAAGCAGCGCAAACAGTGACATCAGTGAGCTTTTAAGCAGTAGTCTAACGACCCGAATAGTAAACAATAAACATGGAGGACATGGAGTCGTTAGTGTTGCTGGTCTTGGTTCTGTGGCTTGTTGTCACCGACAACGCCAACAGATACTGGCAAGAGCGTATAGATGAGGCGAGGCGCATAAGGCTTCAGAAATTCTCGTAATTCGTAATTATTCTTCTTCCGGGTTTGCAGTGTTTACAGATCCCAGCGTGCTCGCGGGGCGTGTGTGGGCATGTGAGGACACTCCTCCTCACCAATCAGTGCACAGGGGAGTGTCTGCTCACGCCCCCAGCCTCACTCGGCACGGTTTGGCTCGCTTCAGCCCCACTCCAAAACGGTGCGAGTTTTAGGGGCTAAGCAGGGCTGAAGCGAGCTGAGTCGTGCTGTTTTTTGGTAGTCGAAACGCGAGCCGTGTCAGGCTGAAGTGAGCTGAAGTGAGCTGAAAAAGGGTAGTGGAAAAGGGCCATAAGGCAGCTCTGATAATCAATGCCAAATATGGAAGCTGCATTTTTTTTTAAATTGCAGTCTGAGCAGGAATTATTAATGAAAATCTGTGAAGATTACAAAGATCTCATCTCATCTCATTATCTCTAGCCACTTTATCCTGTTCTACAGGGTCGCAGGCGAGCTGGAGTCTATCCCAGCTGACTACGGGCGAAAGGCGGGGTACACCCTGGACAAGTCGCCAGGTCATCACAGGGCTGACACATAGACACAGACAACCATTCACACTCACACCTACGGTCAATTTAGAGTCACCAGTTAACCTAACCTGCATGTCTTTGGACTGTGGGGGAAACCGGAGCACCCGGAGGAAACCCACGCGGACACGGGGAGAACATGCAAACTCCGCACAGAAAGGCCCTCGCCGGCCATGGGGCTCGAACCCGGACCTTCTTGCTGTGAGGCGACAGTGCTAACCACTACACCACTGTGCCACCCGATTACAAAGATATGTTAACTAAAAAAAAAAACACCAATTATCACCAAGGTTCTTGAAGCTGCATGGCAGAAAATAGCTGAGAGTCTAAATGCATAAGAAAATAAGTTACCGTAATTAACCTTTTCAAGTATTTATGTATTAAACAACAAAATATTTATTATAACAGTTTTAAGTATTTAAAAGGCATTGTTACAGTAATAAACAACATTTTCATTGTTATGAGATGCATTTTAATCACAATCGTGAGACACATTTACAGATATTTTTTAACAGTTAAAGACGGCATGCAAATTATTTAGGTCCACCTGAAACAAAAATGATAAATATTTTATTGTAATTATTATTTTAAGAGACAGAAAGAGAGAGAGAAAGAGAGAGAGAGAGCAGCACAATATTTCATGTCCCACGAACATTCCCAGCCCCACAGAATGATGCACTGCGAGACGTTACATATCCTGTCCAATCATATTCATCAAGTTAACTAAACTTCACATCTAGCCTGGCATGGAGCAGGTTTCTCTAAACGCATACATTGTTTTAGCAACTAGCTTAGCCTTGTTTGTGGAACCAAAATTGGGGAAAGTTATTTGGGCTTGTTGAAATAAGCCTGGCTTATGAAGTGAGCTTGCTTCATGGAAGACTCCCCTTATTTTATTTTTATTTTATTAGCTTCACCAGATAACTTATTATATAAGAAAACAAAGTAAAGCAGGGTAACCGCAACAGCCCTGGTAGGCCAATTACTGTGGGCCCATACTATAACCAAGAAAAAAAATATATATATAAAATATATAAAATGTAAAATATATAAAATATATATAAAATATATAGCAGCAGGTTAAAGGCCGTGGAAGGCTACGTGAGGTATTGCACCTGAGGCAAATAGTAAAAAGCTCTCGAGTTTTCAGGGTCATAAATAGCTTGCAATGATCTAAAATAGTAATGTAACATAACAGCTTTGAATGAGCTCAAGTTAACCATAGTAAGGTTCAGTTCATCAGATAAAGTGTTTCAGATTCTAATGGGTCGTACATTAAATGAATATTGGTAAGTAGAGGACTTACAGTGGTGCTTGAAAGTTTGTGAACCCTTTAGAATTTTCTATATTTCTGCATAAATATGACCTAAAACATCATCAGATTTTCACACAAGTCCTAAAAGTAGATAAAGAGAACCCAGTTAAACAAATGAGACAAAAATATTATACTTGGTCATTTATTTACTGAGGAAAATGATCCAATATTACATATCTGTGAGTGGCAAAAGTATATGAACCTTTGCTTTCAGTATCTGGTGTGACCCCCTTGTGCAGCAATAACTGCAACTAAACATTTCCGGTAACTGTTGATCAGTCCTGCACACCGGCTTGGAGGAATTTTAGCCCATTCCTCCGTACAGAACAGCTTCAACTCTCGAATGTTGGTTGGTTTCCTCACATGAACTGCTCGCTTCAGGTCCTTCCACAACATTTTGATTGGATTAAGGTCAGGACTTTGACTTGGCCATTCCAAAACATTAACTTTATTCTTCTTTAACCATTCTTTGGTAAAACGACTTGTGTGCTTAGGGTCGTTGTCTTGCTGCATGACCCACCTTCTCTTGAGATTCAGTTCATGGACAGATGTCCTGACATTTTCCTTTAGAATTTGCTGGTATAATGCAGAATTAATTGTTCCATCAATGATGGTAAGCCATCCTGGCCCAGATGCAGCAAAACAGGCCCAAACCATGATACTACCACCACCATGTTTCACAGATGGGATAAGGTTCTTATGCTGGAATGCAGTGTTTTCCTTTCTCCAAACATAACGCTTGCCATTTAAACCAAAAAGTTCTATTTTGGTCTCATCCGTCCACAAAACATTTTTTCCAATAGCCTTCTGGCTTGTCCACATGATCTTTAGCAAACTGCAGATGAGCAGCAATGTTCTTTTTGGAGAGCAGTGGCTTTCTCCTTACAACCCTGCCATGCACACCATTGTTGTTCAGTGTTCTCCTGATTGTGGACTCATGAACATTAACATTAGCCAATGTGAGAGAGGCCTTCAGTTGCTTAGAAGTTATCCTGGGATCCTTTGTGACCTCGCTGACGCCTTGCTCTTGGAGTGATCTTTGTTGGTTGACCACTCCTGGGGAGGGAAACAATGGTCTTGAATTTCCTCCATTTGTACACAATTTGTCTGACTGTGGATTGGTGGAGTCCAAACCCTTTAGAGATGATTTTGTAACCTTTTCCAGCCTGATGAGCATCAACAACACCTTTTTCTGAGGTCCTCAGAAATCTCCTTTGTTCGTACCATGATACACTTCCACAAACATGTGTTGTGAAGATCAGACTTTGATAGATCCCTGTTCTTTAAATAAAACAGGGTGCCCACTCACACCTGATTGTCATCCCATTGATCGAAAACACCTTACTCTAATTTCACCTACAAATTAATTGCTAATCCTAGAGGTTCACATACTTTTGCCACTCACAGATATGTAATATTGAATCATTTTTCTTCGTAAATAAATTACCAAATATCATATTTTTGTCTCATTTGTTTAACTGGGTTCTTTTTATCTACTTTTAGCATGTGTGAAAATCTGATTGTTTTTGGTTATATTTATGCAGAAATATAGAAAATTCTAAAGGGTTCACAAACTTTTAAGCACCACTGTATGCATAACATACTTAATTGTGGTGTCCCCCAGGGGTCTGTTCTTGGGCCCCTTCTCTTCCTTATATGCATCCTGCTCCATGGCCAAATTATTCGTAATCATGGTCTTCACTTCCATTGATATGCTGATGACATCCAATTATATCTCACTACATCCTCCCCCACTGACCCCCCTCCAAGTTCCCTCAATGACTGCCTATCAGACCTAAAGTTGTGGATGCAGAATAATTTTCTAAAACTTAACACAGATAAAACAGAAAGCATGCTTATTGTTCCCAAATCCCCATTGTCCAAATCTTCTAGCTTTAGTCTTAACATTGATGGTGCACTTGTTAAATCTTCATCTGTTGTCAGAAACCTTGGACTATTGCTCAACCCTTCACTCAACTTTGATCCCCATATTAAATCCCTCACCAAGACTGCTTTCTTCCAGCTTTGGAACATTGCCCGCCTTCTCCCCTTCCTTTCCACTAGTGATGCTCAAACTTTGGTCCATTCCTTCATTATGATCCCCCGCCTAGATTATCATAGCTCCCTTCTCATTGGCCTCCCTACTAAATCCCTTCAGTGACTACAATACATTCAGAACTCTGCAGTGAGACTCATCACTCATACCAAACAATCTGCTCATATCAACCCCATTCTTTCTCAGCTTCACTGGCTACCTGTTCTGTCCTGAATTAAGTATAAAATCCTACTACTCACTTTCAAAGCCCTCCATAATCTTGCTCCTTCTTACATCCGTGACCTTCTGACCCCTTACACTCCATCTTGCTTTCTCAGATCCTCTAGCCATAATCTCCTTGCTGCTCCCCGTTCCAGACTCTCTACCCTGGGTGGCAGGTCCTTCAGCGCCATGGACCCCGAGCTCTGGAAGTCCCTCCCTCAACCCCTCCCTGACTGCTCTTCCCTTTCTTTCTTCAAATCTCATCTCAAAACCTTTCTGTTTCATGAACACTTCTCCTCCTCCACTACTGCATAAACTTGCCACTTTTTAGCACCTTTTTTTTCCTGAGTGTTCTGTTTTCTTTGACCTATGTAACGTGACCATGAGTTTGAGAAAGCTGCTATAGAAATGTAACTTATTATTATTAATGACATTTGAGTTCCTGGTAGATCTGGTTTAACAAACAGGACAGTAGATGCAAGGAATGGAAGACTGATTTACTGTTACCAGGCCATTAACTATCCATCCATCCATTATCCATAACCACTTATCCTGTGCAGGGTTGCAGGCAAGCTGGAGCCTATCCCAGCTGACTATGGGCGAGAGGCGGGGTACACCTGGACAAGTCGCCAGGTCATCGCAGGGCTGACACATAGAGACAAACAACCATTCACTCTCACATTCATCCTACGGTCAATTTAGAGCCACCAATTAGCCTAACCTGCAAGTCTTTGGACTGTGGGGGAAACCGGAGCACCCAGAGGAAACCCACGCAGACATGGAAAGAACATGCAAACTCCAAACAGAAAGGCCCCCATCAGCCACTGGGCTTGAACCCAGAACCTTCTTGCTGTGAGGCGACAGTGCTAACCACTGCACCACTGTGCCACCCTGCCATTAACTACTTTAAAGACAAAAAAAAAAAGCTCTTGCCAGCAGCAAATTGGTAAATAATTAAGTAACTTTCACTTGGAAGAGTAACTGACATTGCATTGAAATGGCAGGTGAAGAATATATTTAGTTGCGTACCTTCGCATTCTTTCTAGATTACTAATAAGCTCTATGATCGGTGGAGACCAAATCTGACCCGCATATAGTAAATGAGAGCGTACCAAAGAGATGTAAACAATTTTCCTTACAGCAATACTTCAAATGCAGTGCTTATTGTGCCTAATATAGCCTAGAAGCTTGTTAGCACAAGCAGTCAGATCTAATACTTGTTTTGTTCATGTCAGGTCTGAGGAAACCCAGACACCTAGTTTCCCTTCACATTTAGTTGGCTTTTGTTTGATGGCGTTCATTTTATACGGCATATGGTTATCATCGGCTTGGTCTTTTGCATGACGGACTGTGAGTGGCACTTGCTTTCGTTTAAGAGGAGACCAGAGCCTGTAGACTATAACTCTAGATTGGATAAGTCCTCTTGGAGTAAGTCCGTGTCAGCATCTGACCTGATTTCCTTAAATATCTTGGTGTTGTTGGTGAACATTAATACTTTACTTGACTTTATTTGATTTGATGTTGCCTGCATGATATTGGATCTATTCATACCTTTTTGTCTTTGTCAAGTTACAAATCTTATTATTGCATGTTCTTGTAGTTAGGTTTGAGCCTTGTTTTTTTTTTTTTTAATTTCCATGGTCTGTGTTTCTTGGGTTTGACTTTTGGTCATTTTTTTCTGCTTTTTTTTTTGTTTATGGATATATCTTGTCTAGTGTCAGGAGTATAATTATTGGATTAGTCCTTGTAACTAACATGTGACTATACAGGGGTCCCTTGCTTTCACTTGCTGCATGTTATAGTAACTACCTAAACCAGATAAGTTAGATGAAGATGAGATCATAACACCTCCTACCTGAGGCAGATCCAGAAAACATTCACAATTTGCATAAAAAATATCTCTGCATCGTAATGTGGTAGCGTGTAATTATTTCTTAATGAATGGAATTGGATATCACTTAAAGGCTCACTCACAACCCGCCATACGTGCTACTATGGGCGGTCTATGGTAAAAAAAAATTGGCAAAACCTTGCTTGAGACTTGCGCGACACTTGCATGTGTTCAGCGCCGTAGAAAGTTGCAGACTGGGCATGGAGACTTTTGGTCCTGCACATGCAAATTCTACAGGTCAGGTACACATACACTATGTACGTACGAGACCCATATTCCTTTTGTACACCTGAACCAAGTCAGTAGCACAGCTAGTAGGGGCTTTGCGATGATAGTAAGATCAGTGGTAGCTGGTAGTCTTTCAAACAGGGGAGGCTGGTCGGTTACGATATTTCCAGATTTTAAAAGAAAAAAGAAAAAACACATCAATTTTGCCCATACTCTTGCCTCTGATCTGGCTGATTGTTGGCAGGGTCACAAACTGTGAAATAACAGGTTCTTTTGGCCCATTAGCCTACTGTCCAATATACATGATGGTGGTGTTGGGGGGGGGGGGTATATTTTAACATTTTATATTTTAAAATTGTGGCATGTTGTTTAAAAATTGATCATTATTGAAAGCAGCTCTTTGTCAGGAACCTCAGCAGTAACAGCAGAGTGTTCTGGAATAGGCACAAGCACTGACCTTGGGGAGCCAAACATAGAGCTGGGGGCCACACATTTCATTCAATGACACTTTCCCTATATTTTACTTATTTTGACTGAGAAATGTTTTATTGACAATTTTGATAACCCTTCACTTTTAATCCAGGTCTGTAGTGTGAAATGTTCTCGGCTGTGTTTTTGTTTAAAAATGTTTTCCAAATTGTAGCTGTGTTTAATTCATATCCAGAAAAATATATATTCCAATATAATATACTCAGCATAAACATTTTAAATAGATTCTATATTTTTGGTCCATCCATGACATAAGTAGCCTATTTACTGTTGTTGATGTGGGTCACTTGCTGTTAGCCAATTCACTTTCTCGTACCAGGAGAGCTGAAAGGAACGAGTATTATTCCCTACCTTTTTCACCAAGTCAATTTGAGGTGTTGGTCTACCCTGCTCTTTAATTTTATTTTTTTCCTTGAAAGGAAGACTGGTAAATGGCTTCGCCAAAATTAAATCAACAATGCTTGCCATCCGTGCGCAGCTTTCTTGCTAGCTGACTAGCCCCCTCAAGTTCAAGTTCAGTCACTCAAATAAACAAAATTTCTGGAACTAAGATAGCAAACTTGACAACACTATATTTACACTTTATTTACAATGAAAATATATACAAACTAAAAAAGCTGGTAGAAACCGTATGTAATGAATGAAACCGAAATGTAAGCTGATCTCTTACAATACACCACAGCACTTGTGAATCCGCATGAGACTGAACTGAAATTCACCGCTGCCTGTCTATATTTGAAACGAGCTGTCAATCAAAGAAAATATCCGGCTGCTTTCACCAATCACCAGTCTCCTCGCGGAAAGCTTTGCCATGTCCCTCCCACTCTGAGGCTGGGAGTCCGTGGGACTCTGTGGGCGGGCGTTTTCGCAGTGTTTGTCCAATAATCGTCTTGCATTTTGATATTGAAAAGCGCATAGCTCCCAAATGCCATTGAAGTCCACTGAGGCTGGGCTGCATCGCGCTATCACGAGGGGGAAAAACTCACGCACACATTAGGCGAACTGGGGAAAGTTATAACGGAATGATTTCGCACTGTAGTTGGGTTGAGCACATATATTTCTATGATTCTGGATCTGAAATAGCAATGTTATAAGGTCGGCTATAACATAAGCCTAGCGCAATTCATCCTACACGATGTTCGTCATTTTTAGAGGAGGCTGAGCCTCCCTCGCTGTCTTAGAGCAATCGCCCGTGAGTAAGATGCACAAGTGACGCATGGTCATTGTACGAGTGACATGCCTCAGAAGTACTACACAAGTACTCCATACTTGCTATTTGTGCGGCCCCCAAGACAGAAGTACATCTCACTTTCTACCCCTATGTGTGGCGTGCACGCAGCACACGCGACCTGCACGCAACACGAGGGGCAAGACTCTGGGTATATATATTGGGGAGGAACCAAGGAACCAATCATGCAATGTGTAGCATTGTAGAAGGGAAGATGTCGCCATACCACCGCACCGACTGAGGGAGTTGGACCCTTATAGGCAGATGATAGAAGCTGAGGAGCAGCACAAAGTGATATTGTTCTTCAGCCAAGAGACAGATGCAGAATGCTGCAGACACACTGGTTTCATACCCACTCCTGACTTGCGTCACACGCAAGTCATGAGTGATTGTCACGTGCTAATCACGTGCGTCACACATGCTTCACAAGTGCGGCCCATACTCCTTATGCAGGAAACTGGCAAAATGCAAGTCACACGCACTCCACACTCACTGAACATGCACTGATCACGTGCGTCAGACATACGCTTTCCACGGGCTAATGGCGCAATTTTTCCCATGCCTCGAGGAAGTCAGGCATGCAACCTGTACTTGACAAGTACTTTGCCCGTACTCCTCCCCCAAACTTTATCCCGGATTCATTGCGACCCTGTGGCACGGCTGCGAGCTACTAAACCCTGCGACCCATGCATGTCCAAAACACTTACGGCGGGTTGTGAGAGTGTGGCATAACTCTGTTAGTATTCTGATGAATCCCTTTTAATTGAGCTAAATGGAAGAAATGTGATCTGTTCTTGCTCCAGTTCCTCCAATCCACTGGGTCTCCTCATTAACCAGCAACAATTAAGAGATTAACAACCCTATATGAATGCTGATTTGCTGCTGAATGCAAATAATCCCACTTAATGGCAGGTAATTATTTAAGCAGGAGATGAAATGACTTGGCATCTCATAGCAGTAACAGCTTCGAGGTAAGAATGCCAGTAAATAACTGCATTAGCCTTTGAATGTTGGAATGCTCACTGTAATGTTAGTAGAAAGCAAAAAGAGAGGGCGGTATTTTTTATGTACATTTCGAAAAGCAGCCATAGCAACTCGAGTCACTACAAATGCTGGGCTGCCAACTCTCACGCAATGAGCGTGAGACACACGCATTTGATTGTCTTCACATGCTCACACGCCATACCTCCGATTTCTCACGCTAGAAAAAAAAAATCTATTTTATCTATCTAATCTAGGCTACCCATTGCGTCGTGCCAACCACTTGTGATTGATCAATTACGCCTTACGCACGGCTAAACAGGCAGAGAGGTGTTCTCTTCTGTACACACTCCCCTATGGTAGGTGGCGCATCTAATGATGCTGCACGCGCCGGAAGTTGGATAATTGCCTACCGTCAATTTAGAGGAAGAGGACAGAGAAGAAGGTATCTGAGTTGAAGACGGGTGTCTCAGACAGGTTTGTACATAGGCACGCCAATGTGTGGTGTTACTGGCGTAATTATGAACTTATATAAAAAGTTTCTTAATCGTTTTAGCCTATAAGTGTTGTGAGAATATTTAATGCCATATCGAGAGCTGTGTACTAGGCATGCTAAATCATTATAGGCCTCCTGCTGTGCCACAGCCTCTATCTTCCCCAACAAGCAGCACGGGAGAGCACCTCCTTAGCACACGTTTATTAAGGCGCATTTTTAGTTTGTTTACTGTATGTTATCATACTTTATGACTTTATTTGAAGCCATACTGGAAATGTTGTAAAATAAAGCAAGTAAGAGATAATATTACAAATGCAAGAAGAGCCATTAGCCACCATACCTATTGTTTATTTACAGGGTATTTATTTTTAATTATTAATGATGTATGTAATTGCTCAGTTAAAGTAAATAAAGCATGGTCACCTGTAATATCAAAGAACTTGAACTTGTGAATAATTAAAAAAAAAAAGACAGAGAACAATATACTGAGGAGACAGGGTTTCAAAGAGGGCAAGACAGGTAGAGAATATTTGTCAGATAACAGGCCCTGACGAATGCTCTATTACTAATAAGAAACATAGATAAGAAATAAATTAATAAGAAATATATTAATATAGCTTATTTAAGTATGACCAAAATTTTTAAGCCCAACTTTGTGTGCACAGTCTCACCTATGGCCAAGGTTCAGCTTTTTGTGTTTCAATACTGTTCAAACTTAATCATTTTAATGTTTCTTGTAGCACATGCACATTTTGCTTACTGTTTAAGCATTTTATTTGTTCGTTTGCTGTTGATATTTTTCCCCATGCCAATCTTCTGCTGAACCCAGTGGTGGGGAAAGCCCTTAAATGCATAATGAATAGTCAGTGAGGGACAATCTTATTTTTTGCAACAGTTATTAAAAACTTAACATTTAGTTTCAATTCAGAAGGTGTTTAGGCTTAGCTGATGAAATATTTTCAAACATGAACTTGCCTTTAAATCTGAAACACAGGTCTATAGGGCTACAGGAACATTGGCAGTCATCTGTAGTTTTCTAGCGTGGGGGCTTTTAAGCCAAAACTTGGTGCTTTTGTTGGCCACAAGCTGAAGACCTGGCAAGTCAGGGTGTGTAAGAATGTAGGTATGGCACAGCAGGCCACTCCAAAAATCCACCAGAATGCAGGAACATCTACTAAATCCAAAATCTCAACACCCCCCTCCCCCCCGTCCATCTCCAGCTGGACGACCCACAAACAAAACACCAGAATGCAGGGGGACAAGTGAATATCAAACTGAATACAAAATTCCCACTTATTGCATGGTGTGCGGAAAAATTTTGCCGTCGACCCCCCCCCCAAAAAAAATCTCACTCCAAGGAATTTCGAAAAGTTGGCAGCCCTGACAAATGAGAGAATCCAAAAGCTGCTCAAAGGATACAAAAGAAGCTAAAAACAGTGATAAAAGCAAAAAGATGTGAATGAAAGTTATTAGAGCTCATACTGTATCAAGGACATTCAGAGAGATGCAAAAAATACAGATTCTGACTGATCATCTTTATCATAAACATTTCTACAACCCCAAATCAGAAAAACAAACAAAAAAAAAACAAAACAAAATTGGGATGGTATGTTGAAATTGAAATTAAAACTGAAAACAATGCTTTGTAAATCATCAATGACCTGTATTGCATTCAAAACAACACAGCATCACATTATTGTTTGTTTTACCTCATTGATTTTATTGCTTTTCTCAAAATAAGCACTTTTCAATTTTGATTCTTGCAACATATTAAAAAAAAGTTAGGACAGTAAAGCATTTACCACTTTTTAATGTTGTTATCCCTTCTCACAACACTTAACACTTGTTTAGGGACTGAAGACACCAAGTGATGAAGTGTTTCCAGTGTTATTTTGTCCCATTCTTCCTGCAAACAGGTCTTAAGGTGTGCAATGGTACGGGGTCGTCATTGTTTTCGTTTCTAAATTCTCCACACATTCTCTATAGCAGGGGTGCCCAAATTGATCCATAAAGGGCCATGTGGCTGCAGGTTTTCATTCCAGCCATGCAGCAGCACCCTGATTTGGCTTATTCAATCAACTGACACACCCACCCTTTAATCAAGGGTGGGTGTGGCTGCAAGTATTTGACTGTGTGAAGACAGTTCAGTTGATTGAATGAGCCAAATCAGGTGTGCTGCTGCATGGCTGGAATGAAAACCTGCAGCCACATGGCCCTTTATGGATCAATTTGGGCACCCCTGCTCTATAGAGATCTTGCAGTCACGTGACCGGAAAGTTAACAGCCGCCATCTTGTCAGTAAAACACACAGCTGAATACTGCTGCACTCGTGTACAGAATGGATCAATTTCAACCGACGGACTACACGGCTCATTTTTCTAATGAACAGATAACTAGATATATGTCTAAAATAAACGACCTACAGATTAGTGACCCTTATGGCTTACCGGACGTAGTTTTCACGACCGTGTCAGTGGATATTGAACTGCCAGAGGTGGAATACCCAGACGTGTATAATTACCTCATCAACTTTCCCTCGCTGTTCAGTGGTGAAGCACTGCGTGCTTATAAATCTCTGGACAGTTATCTTTATAGAAATTCAGGATTTGTCAGCGACTCAGATGTGGCATCTTGTAAGCAAGAAAATAACAATCCTCATTGGACGGGTAAGTCACTTAAGTATTGAGTATAGCACTGACCAGCCGATTATAGAATAGAATAAGGTAATTCCAGCTGTCATTCCAAATCGTCCGTCTTGTTTACCATGGATCTGGCGTTGAAGAGGTAGAGGCTTGGCAGTGGAGATTTGAGTGGCTGTTTTCTGAGCTTAGTCAACAGGCCGGCTCTGCCTGCAGCGTCGCTTTTGCTTCCGCTCCCGCCGCCGCCTCCTTCACCTGCCAGACCCGATAACAATCCACGGAGACCCCGCTGGTCTCGCTATCTCGTCCGGAATGTTGTGCATGCGATGGAAATCGCTACAAACCGTCATTTTCTGCTGGAAACCAATGTCCAGTAAGTCCATACAGTTGTAGTGGATATTGAAGTCCGATACAGACGAACAACACGCAAAAATACACACAAAAAACATAAAAAAATGTGCACAGGTAGGGAGAGCTTGTAGCCGCAGCCATTGTAGTAGAATTGTATATAGTAGGGTTTTCCAGAAGAAAAGGTAGAAGTAGAAGGCGGAAATATGGTGTTTGACCGACAAAATGGCGTCTGTCACAATCTGGATCGGCTGTTACGTCACATGCAAGTGCTCCATTGGGGACAGAAGGGCCACGCCCTCTTCTTCCACAGCCACATGTTTGGAATGTGTGCAGAATGTGGTTTTGCATTGCCTTGTTGAAATCTCCCTGGAAAATATGTCGTCTTGAAGGCAGCAGATGTTGCTCCAAAATCTCAGTGTACTTTTCTACATTAATGCTCCATCACAGAAGTGTAAGTTACCTTTGCCAAGGGCACTGACACAACCCCATACCATGACACACCCTGGCTTTTGGACTTGTTCCTGGTAACAGTCTGGATGGTCCTTATGTACCCCTTTTCCACCAAATCAGTTCCAGGGCTGGTTCGGAGCCAGTGCTGGTGCTGGTTCACAACTCGTTCAACTTGCGAGCCAGCTGAGAACCAGTTTGCTTTTCCATAGCTCACGGTGCTAAAGGAAGCCACGTCATTACGTCGCTGTATACGTCAGTTACGTCGCTGTATACATCATTACGTCGCTGTATACGTCAGTTACGTCGCTACGTTTGCATAAACCTTGGCGCGAATATCAAAGCAAAAACAATGCAGAAGAAGCAGCAGCAGCAACAAAACAATAATAATAATGGATGACTTCGCATTTGTACAGCTGCTGCTTCTCGTTGCTTAAAAATGGCGATCTTTCGCGGTCTTATTATTGTTGTTGGTCTTAACAACTCTGCCCCTCCACTGACGTAAGCAGTTCTTTCCTCTGGCCCAGCAGAGAGTTGGTGCTAGCCTGGAACCGGTTTTTCTGGCCCCAGAGCCAGTTCTGTGTCAGTGGAAACAGAAAACCCGGTTCCAAGCTAAGCACTGGCCCCGAACCAGCCCTGGAACTGCTTTGGTGGAAAAGGGGCATTTGTCTTTGGTCCGGAGCACACGGCATCCATTTCTTACAAAAAAGACCTGGAACACTGATTCATCTGACCACAATACACATTTCCACTGTGTGGTGGTCCATCCCAGATGCCTCCGAGCACAGAGAAGTTGACAGCACTTTTGGACACAGATAATATAAGACTTCCTTTTTGCACAGTAAAGTTTTTCTGACATTTGTGTCTGTAACTCTGTATTGGAGAGCTTGACAAAGGTTTGCCAAAGTAATCCTGAGCCCATGCAGTTTTTTTCAGCTCTAGATGAATGACGGTTCTTGATGCAGTGATGTCTGAAGGCTTGGAGATCACAGGGGTTTCAGCTTCAGCTTGTGCCTTTCATATCTTTCTTTGAGGAACATTGTTTTTAAATGTTTAAATTATTTTCTCACACACTTGTTGACAAACTGGAGATCATCGGCCTATCTTTGCTCCTCAAAGACTAGGCCTTTCCTGGGTACTGATTTTGTACCAAACTATGACTATAATCACCTGCTGACATCACCTGTTTCAAATCACATCGTTATGGAATTATTCAATTGTTTTACCTCATTACTAGCCCTAAATTGCTCCTGTCCCATTTTTTTTAATGTGTTGCAGGCTTGAAATGCAGGAACAGATGTATATTTAAAAAATGAAATGAAATTGACCAGACAAAACATAAAATATCTTGGGCTCATTCTGTTTTTCAATGAAATACAAGTCAAAGTAAATTTAGAAACCACTGCTTTCTTTTTATTTGTATTTTCCATACTGTCCCAACTTTTTCTGATTTGTGGTTATATCTTGATGGGAGTAGGATGATCATATCAGGATGATTCTGCCCCTATCCACAAGGCACAAGGGTTCACTGAATGGTGTAATGAGGATGGAAATGAGGTAAATCGTATGCTACGGCCTTCACATTCACCAGATCTCAACCTAACTGAACACCTTTGGGATATTTTGGAGTCAAAGTGAGGTGGCACGGTGGTGTAGTGGTTAGCACTATCGTCTCACAGCAAGAAGGTTCTGGGTTCAAGCCCAGTGGCCGACAGGGGCCTTTCTGTGTGGAGTTTGCATGTTCTCCTTGTGTCTGTGTGGGTTTCCTCCAGGTACTCTGGTTTCCCCCACAGTCCAAAGACATACAGGTTAGGCTAATTGGTGACTCTAAATTGACCGTAGACGTGAATGGTTGTTTGTTTTCTATGTGTCAGCCCTGCGATGACCTGGTGACTTGTCCAGGATGTACCCCGCCTCTCACCCATAGTCAGCTGGGATGGACTCCACCTTGCCCACGACCCTGCACAGGATAAGCAGCTATGGATAATAGATGGATGGATGGATGAATTAATATTTGACGGTGCTCTTTACCACCATCACCAAAACACCAACTAAGGGAATATTTCTGCATTTTGCTGGAGGTTGCAAATTATAATTCCTGGTCTCTGATCAGTAAAAAACAAACAAACAAACAAAAAAAAAACTCAACTTCAAAATCCTACTGAGGAACTCAGCATGATCTCCTGAACTCAAAGTTCCTCTTAATTCAGCAAGTGACCTCAAATTAACATTGTTGTTGTTGTATGCACAACAATAATACACAAAGTCGCACTTCTTACCTTGAAATGATTTGTGTGATACACACACACACACACACACACACACGTATTTGCTTTAGATCATAGGGACATTTTCACTTGTTAAAGCTATAACACTGACAATACAGATTGCTGTATTTAGGAGGAAAATATGCATCACTCATTACAGACAGGTGCCTTAAATAACGACTCTTGACAACCATGGTGAGCAGAAAAAAACATCTTAGAATGCATAACCTGCGGAACCGTGAAATGTTCCTTTATAAATAAAAAAAAATGTACAGTATCTTGCAAAAATACTCATCCCTCTTTTTGTTTGTCCTGTTTTGTCGCATTACAAGCTGGAATTAAAATGGACTTTTGGAGGGTTAGCACTGTTTGATTTACACAACACACCTCCCACTTTAAAGGTGAAAATTGTTGTTTTATTGTGACACAAACAATAAATAAGATAAAAAAATACCCCTGAAATCTGGAGTGTGCATAGGTATTCACCCCCAAGTCAATAGTTTGTCGAGCCACTTTTCGTTGCAGTTACAGCTGCAAGTCTCTTGGGGTATGTCTCTATTAGCTTAGCACATCTAGTCACTGGGATTTTTGTCCATTCCTCAAGGCAAAACTGCTCCAATTCCTTCAAGTTAGGTAGGTTGCATTGGTGTACAGCAATCTTCAAGTTATGTCACAGATTCTCAATTGGATTGAGGTCTGGTCTTTGATTAGGTCATTCCAAGCCATTTAAATGTTTCTCTTTAAACCACTCCAGTGTAGCTTTAGCAGTATGTTTAGGGTCATTGTCCTGCTGGAATGTGGACCTTCGTCCCAGTCTCAGGCCTCTGGCTGACTCAAACAGGTTTTGCTCCAGAATTGCCCTGTATTTAGTGCCATCCATCTTTCCTTCAATCCTGACCAGCTTTCCTGTCCCTGCAGATGAAAAACATCCCCACAGCATGATGCTGCCACCACCATGCTTCACTGTAGGAATGGTGTTCTCAGGGTGATGGGTTTGCGCTACACATGGGATTTCCCATGATGGCCAAAAAGATCAATTTTAGTCTCATTTGACCAGAGAATCTTCTTCCATGTGTTTGGGGAGTCTGCCACATGCTGTTGGGCAAACTCCAAACGTGTTTTCTTTAAGCAGTGACTTTTTTCTGGTCACTCTTCCATAAAGCCCCACTCTGTGGAGTGTACGGCTTAAAGTGGTCCTATGGACAGATACTCCCATCTCCACTGTGGATCTTTGCAGCTCCTTCAGTGTTATCTTTGGTGTCTTTGTTGCATCTCTGATTAATGCCCTCCTTGCCCGGTCTGTGAGTTTTGGTGGGCGGGGCCTTCTCTTGTCAGGTTTGTAGTGGTGCCATGTTCTTTCCACTTTGCTATAATGGATTTAATGGAGCTCTGTGGGATATTCAAAGTTTGAGATTTTTTATAGCCCAACCCTGATCTATACTTCTCCACAACTTTGTCTCTGACCTGTTTGGAGGCTCCTTGGTTTTCATGTTGCTTGCTTAGTCGTGTTGCAGAGTCAGGGTCCTTCCAGAACAGGTTGATTTACAGACATCATGTGACAGATCATGTGACACTTTGATTGCACATAGGTGGATCTTAATCAATTAATTGCGTGACTTATGAAGTGAATTGGTTGGACCAGCTCTTATTTAAGGGTTTCATATGAAAGGAGGTGAATACCTGTGCACACTCCAGATTTCTGCTTTTTTTCATCTTATTGTTTGTGTCACAATAAAACAATTTGCACCATTAAAGTGATAGGTATGTTGTGTAAATCAAATGGTGCTAACCCCCCCGAAATCCTTTTTATTCCAGCTTGTAATGTGACAAAACAGGACAAACACCAAGGGGGATGGATACTTTTACAAGACACTGTAAATGTTGTCAAATTGTTGTTGTTTAAGAGGACTCAGCCTCACCTCATTGCTGATTACTTTCCTATAACATCACAACCTGTCTTGTTTTACTCCTTATTTATTAACTGACCCAGTATATGCCATTATTGGTTAAACATAGTGCCAGATTCTAATTAGGAAGGTCTGTCATCTTCAGGGGTCATTAGGTTTGATTAATTTCCTGCACGTGAACACTATGGAGAAGAACTTGGCCTTTTTATTGGGTGAAAATGATTCTACTGCAACGCTGATCCCATATCACATCAGCAGACAGATTTAAGAGTCAAAAATTGTCCATGGTCTTCCCTATCAACAGAACGAACAATTGAAACTGTACAACTGGCTCTAGAAAGCAGAAAATGAAACATACATCAACCTCCATCATTTCAAGAACTGGGGGCATTTCTTCTCAAAAATGGCCTAATAACTTGCTACAGATGGTCCAAGGCTTCTTTATCCTGACTCCATCAAGAACTGAGGCTGTTAACCCCTTCAATGCCCTTGGATGAGTCATGTACGTCATGAAATCTTTTAACGCTGTGCCTTATGATGTATGTTACTCATCATCAACACCTCCTTTTATGTACCTTACATGGCACATTACTTTTACTTCACAGTGGCACATATGAATTACAGTCAATGCCTAAAACATTCTTCCATCATAAGGCACAGTGGTAAAAGATTTCATGATGTACGTGACTCGTCCAAGGGCATTGAAGGGGTTAACAAAGGACGGTCATACTCCCAAGTATGCACCTGATATTATTGTATGTTATTTGGTGTTATTTTAACCACCACTGGCACAAATATAATAATGCAGATCACAAATAATAAATATCTCTAAGTCAGTTTCATAAGTGCGATTTTTTCCATCCTGATGTTCAAGTTTAGAGGAAGAATGGCACACGAAGCATCCATTATTAATAAGCAACTTTATTAGACAAACACACACAACCTACTGTTACAAAAACCAATAAACAGATTATAACACACCCGAGACCACCATGATGGCTTGCACTTGCAGACATTATTAGAATGGGTCTCCAAGAACATTACTCATAATTCCTCACTAGAACAGCTTCTGAAATTAGAGACAACAGAGTATTAAGAATACAATTTATCTTTGTAATTTAAGAGCAATGTGATAATTATAGCAGCTTGAGAACAAGAGAGCAGCTTGAGAGCTGTACACAAATCCTAAATAAACAGAAATACTTATTCGCGGAGATCCATATGGTTTTATGTTTATAAACCATTAAAGGAAACTTCCACCCTGAAACACACAACATGTGTTCATATTGAAATTGCCATGTGATTAGTGATTCTCATGCTAATTTCATTATTAGTATTGTATTTTCAGTATTCATATGAGAAGTTAGTGGTTGCTCTAATATCACAGTGAGACGCTGCCAGGAAAGTTGCAACAGTGCTTAATAGAAAAATGAAATCTGATCTATCTCAAACATATAGTTGTGGTCAGAAGTTTACATACAGTGGCATGAATGTCATCTTGGATATGAATGTCATGGCAATATTTGGGCTTTCAGTAATTTCTTTGAACTGTTCTTTTTCTGTGGCAGAATGATTGTACAGCATACAGCTTTAATAATAATAAAAAAAAACACTAGAATTTGGTGCACAAGTTTTAATTTTCTTTGGGTTTTCTGAAATCAACACAGGGTCAAAAATATACATACAGGACACCTAATATTTGGGTAAAATGTCACTTCACAAGATTCACCTTGACCAAACATTTTTGTTTACCATGAACAAGCTTCTGCCAGAATTCTGGTTGGATATTTCATGACTCTTCATGGTAGAATTGGTAGAATTCAATTTTTTTTTTCTTGGCATTGTTAGGGGTGGTGGAGGTATGGTCAGATAAGGATCCAAAAGCAGAACACAGACGGTAATCCAATAAATAAGGTGATTTAATCTAGGGAAAAAAGGGCGTGGCAAAAAGGTAAACAAACAGGACAAAAACACAAATGGCAAAAATAGTCTGGGTAAAAAGAGACAAAAAACTTGACAAAAACACAACAGGTAAAGACAAACTCTAGAGTAAAAAAAAACATGAACAAGAAAAAGCACTAGTGCAAAAAACCATGAACAAGAAAAAAAAAAACTTAGTGCAAAAAAACATTAACTAGAAAAATAAGCTAGAGAGAAAAACCATGAAACGCAATGAGGCACAGAAACGGCTAGAGTAGCAAAACGAGACATTCTGGCAAAGTCAGAGTCTGTGAACGGTATTTAAATATCCAGCGGTGAATTCAGGTGAGATGGAATTCCCGTCCCGGATCGGCGCTGGCGTGGGAGATCCGTAATCTCTGGAGTGGATGTCCGGGGCAGAGCATGACAGTACCCCTCCTTCAACAAGTGCCTCCAGGCACTTTAGGAAGAGCGTCGGGGTGTTGCCGGTGGAAGTCAGAGATGAGGGTTGGGTCAACAAAGAACTAGAGACCAGAGGTTTAAGCTGTGACACGTGGAAAGTGGGGTGAATACGTCGCATGGTGAGTGGTAATGCCAGTCTGACGGAACATGGATTAATTACCTTGCTGATGAGGAAGGGTCCTAGGTATCTGGAGGCCAGCTTATGGGAGAGGGTTCTGAGTGGCAGATGGCGCGTGGACAGCATGACTTGCTGCCCCACCTGGTAGGTGGGTGCCTTAGTGCAGTGTTTGTCAGCCCGTTTCTTAGATGCTAGAGTGGAGCGAATGAGTCTTCTCCAGGCTAATGCCCACGTCCTCCTGCAGTGGTGTATGAAGGTCTGGGCTGAGGGTACAGCGACCTCCTCCTCTTGGTTGGGGAAGAGTGGTGGTTGGTAACCTAGGGAGCACTGGAAGGATGAGAGACCTGTGGCAGATGAAGGGAGTGTGTTGTGAGCATACTCGACCCAAGGTAAGTACTTACTCCAAGAACCGGCATCCCTGGACGCCATGCACCTGAGTGCCACCTCCAAATCTTGTTTCGCCCATTCTGCCTGGCTGTTGGTTTGAGGATGGAACCCTGAAGAGAGACTACAGGAGGCCCCAATGAGTTTGCAGAAGGCCCTCCAGAACTGCACGGTGAACTGAGGACCCTGGTCAGAGACGATGTCAGTGGGGAGTCCATGTAGGCAGAAAATGTGAAGGCTGAGTAATTCAGTGGTTTCTTTAGCTGTGGGAAGCTTGGGCAGAGGGATAAAATGGACTGTCTTGGAGAACTGGTTAATAACCTTGAGGATACATGTGTTGCCACCTGAGTTGGGGAGTCCTGTGACGAAATCCAGGGTGATGTGAGACCAGGGTTGATGAGGAGTCAGGAGGAGTCTTAGCAAGCTGGCAGGGGGTCGAATGGCTGTCTTGTTCCGGGCACATGTGTCACAGGCTGCCATGAACTCCTGGACGTCTTCCTTGATGGATGGCCACCAGAAGCGCTGTTGGCCAGGGTTCGAGCAGCTCCCAGGTGACAAGCCAACTTGGAGCTATGACCCCACTGCAGCACCTGGGTTCTCACAGAACAGGGAACAAACAGAAGGTTAGGTGGTATGTTGCTTGCATTACCTTCTCCAGGGTCCTGCTCCAGGGCCTTCTGCACTAATGTCTCCACCTCAAGTAGGGCGGCCCCCACCAGACAGTGTGGAGGAAGGATGGTTTCAGGTGTACTAGACTCCTCCTGGTGGGCAGAGAATATCCTGGACAGGGCGTTGGGTTTGCCGTTCTTGGAGCCTGGGCAGTAGGAGAGCATGAATCGGAACTGGGAGAAGAAGAGAGACCATCGGGCTTGCCATGAGTTAAGGCATTTTGCAGACTTGAGATATTCTAGGTTTTTGTGGTCAGTCCTAGGAAGGGAAGGGAAGGAAGGGAAGATCCGAGCCAGTGCCTCCACTCCTCCAAGGCTAGCTTGATGGCCAACAGCTCTCTGTCACTGATGTTGTAATTTTGTTCAGCAGGGGACAGCCGGCGAGAGAAGGAGCAGGGGTGGACCTCATCATTGGCCCTCTGGGAGAGAATGGCTCTGACCATGGACTCAGAAGTGTCAACCTCCATGATGAACTGTTTGGTCGGATCGGGTATGGTGAGAATGGGTGCTGTGGTGAACTTGCACTTGAGCATGGAGAAGGCTTTCTCTGCTTCCTCCCCCCATTTGAATGGGGTCTTAATTGAGGTCAATGCAGTGAGAGGTCCGGCCACCATGCTGAAGTCGTGGATGAAGCACCTGTAGAAATTGGCGAATCCCAGGAAACGCTGGAGCTCTCGTCGCAAGGATGGAGTAGGCCAGTCAGCAACTGCCTCAAGCTTGAGGGGGTCCATCTGGATCCTAGCTGGGGAGATGATGAACCCCAGAAATGAGACAGAGCTCTGGTGGAATTCGCTCTTTTCCAGCTTGAAGAACAGCTTATTTTCTAGCAGGTGCTGGAGGACCTGCCAGACATAGCCCTGATGTTCCTCCAGGGAGCAAGAGAAGATCAGGATGTCATCCAGGTACACGAAAATGAAGATGTTAAGAAAGTCCCTTAGGACATCATTGACGAGTGCCTGGAAGACTGAGGGCTCGTTGGTCAGGCCGAAAGGGACCACGATGTACTCGTAGTGGCCAGTGGCGGTGTTAAAGGCCATCTTCCACTCATCCCCCTCCCTGATCCTGATGAGATGGTAGGCATCGCGTAAGTCCAACTTGGAAAATATCTTGGCTCCCTGGAGTAGTTCAAAGGCCATGGTCATGAGCCGTAGTGGGTAGCGGTTCTTGACCATGATGGCGTTGAGACCTTGATAGTCAATACAGGGGCAGAGCGACTTGTCCTTCTCCATGAAGAAGAATCCTGCCCCTGCTGGGTAAGAGGAAAGGCAGATGATCCCAGCTGCCAGAGACTCTGAGATGTACTTCTCCATGGCTTGCCTTTCGATGGGAGAGAGTAGAGTCGCCCTTTGGGTGGCGCTGTCCCAGACAGGAGGTTCATTCCGCAGTCATAGGGTCTGTGGAGGGAGGGACACTGCTTGGGTCTTGCTGAAGATGAGTCTTAAGTCCAGGTATTCCGGAGGCACGTGAGAGACGTCGGGAAACTCGCTGGCTGAAGGCTGAGGTGGTTTGGTGGGAGGCAGAGTGGAGTTCAGGCAGGAAGCTAGGCAGGAATGGCTGCAGCCTAGGATGGTGTTGTCGGCCCAGTTCAGGTGGGGGTTGTGCTGCATTAATCAGGGTAATCCTAGGATGATTGGTACGTGGGGATCATCCATGACATGGAATTGGATGGTTTCTGAGTGGCTACTGGAAATCCTCAGGGTGAGCGGGGCAGTAAGGTGGGTGATGGTGGTCAAGCCGGTGTCATTGAGTGTCAGGACTGTGAGATGAACGTCAAGGGCGAGTGGCGGGACTCCCAGATGCTTGGCGGTGGTGGAGCAGATCAGGTTCACCTGTCCGCCCCTGAGTCGACAAGGGCCTGGAGATGGTGATGCTGGTTGTCGTGGATGACAATGACAGGGAGTAACAGTCGATCAGCGGGGGGTTAGTTCCAAGTGTTGCCCACCAGGGCCCCTCGATTCATTGGTGGTCTCATTCCCTTTAGTGGGCAGGCTTGGCAGATGTGTCCTCGCTGACCACAGTAGAAACAGGCCCCTGTGCTCCACCGGCACTGTCATTCCTCCGCTGACACCTGTACCTGGTCTACCTGCATGGGTTCGACGGATGAGGCGGGAGGTGGAGAGGAGGTGAAGCTGGGGCGGGTCTTCTCTCTCCTCCATTGCTGGAACTGGGTGTCAATACAGTTGGCGAGGTCCATGAGACTGGAAAGGTCTGACGGCAGTTCCCGTGATACCAGTTCATCCTTAATGGCATCAGACAAGCCATGCAGGAACGTGTCGACCTGGGCACTCTCGTTCCAACCGTATGATGCCGCCAACATCCGGAACTCGATGGTGTAGTTCGAGGTAGACCGACACCCCTGCCACAGCTCCAGGAGTTCCCTAGCTACCTCCCAGCCAGACAGAGAGCGGTTGAAAGTTTGCCCCATTTCCTCTGAGAAATCTTTGAAACTGGAGCAACAGGGAGCATCGGTGTCCCAGACTGCTGTTCCCCACTCCCTGGCCTTGCTGGTGAGGAGCGTGATGATACGGTATATGCCACCCAGGAGCGTTCTGTGGGGAAGGTCAGAGGTTGCAGCTCCATGATCAATGAGCATTGAGATAGGAACTATCTGCAAGTACCTGGCTCTCCATTGTAGGGCTGAGGCGCTGGGAGTCAGCTTGTGGGGAAAAGCAGTGGCAGGAGCTGAAGTAGGAGACAGCTGGGCAGGGGTAGGCACGGCTTGATAGTGCTGCATCTGTGTGGTGAGGAGGTTGAGTGAGTTGGACAGGGTGGCGAGGTTCTGGGTGATCTGCTGGAGGGCTTGTTGATGGGTCCCGAGGAGAGTCCCTTGCTGCTGGATGGCTATTCTCAGATGGGTGAGTTCCTCTGGATCCATGTTGGCCAGAACGTACTATTGGGGTGGTGGAGGTGTGGTGAGATAAGGATCCACAAGCAGAACACAGACAGTAATCCAATAAATAAGGTGATTTAATCCAGGGAAAAGGGCGTGGCAAAAAGGTAAACAAACGGGACAAAAACAAATGGCAAAAATAGTCCAGGTAAAAAGAGACAAAAAACTTGACAAAAACATGAGACAGGCAAGGACAAAAACGCTAGAGCAAAAAACCATAAACAAGAGAAAATCCTTGGTGCAAAAAACCATGAACTAGAAAAAACCCTTAGTGCAAAAACCATGAGCTAGAAAAATAGCTTGAGCAAAAAACCAGGAAAATGCAATAGAGGCACAGAAATGGCTAGAATAGCAAAACCAGACGTTCTGGCAAAGTCAGAGACTGAGAACGGTGTATTTATAGGCAGCGGTGAAAACTAGGAAGTGAATACAGGTGAGATGGAATTCCCGTCCCGGATCCAGGTCGGCACTGGCGTGAGAGATCTGTGATCTCCAGAGTGGATGTCTGGGGCGGAGCATGACACATATGTTAATTAGAAAGATTAATATGCAAGTTGTACAGGATGAATGCTTCATTAGGTCTAGTTGTAATGGAACAGAAATAATCAGACTGACAGTAATGGAAATTGTATTCAGGGAAATATTTACTCTGAAATAAATGAAATATTCTGTTGGCGTTGGCATATTTCAAAAAAGGAGTATTATTGCAAGTCTTTCTGCTCATTTCAAAATCAAAGGGCATATGTGATTTGTTCTGTTTGTGAAGATAATGCAGTTTGTGCATGCAAGGCTGGTAAAGGTAGTTAGAAGAAAACACTATTATCAGAGAAATAATAGGAAGCTCAGTTGCTGCACAGGCACTGCTCTTGCTTTCAGTTCACCATGTTTGGCATCTATTGTAGAGTGATTTGGGCATCCATGCAGACACAGCACCATATGCATACAAATGACCTAATATTATTTTCACAGGCATATCATCGTGTTTGCTCAGCATCAAGTGCCCAATGAATCCCAAGGGACTGTGTAAACAGACTGGCATTGTACAATAGCATTGTTCACCAGTTTCGGGAATTAATTATGGAAAACTCAGAGCACTGAGGTATACAGATATATTAAGCTTTCATAAGATTAATCCTTGATGACTGACACGTCAAGTGTTTGAGATAGCACACTGCAATTAGATCAACATTTACTACTTCAGTTACAAATGAAATGTTTCAGTCTTTAATTAAGTTTAATAACGGATTCAGAAGTTGTAGGTTAATGATCTTCCAAGTATTCTGGCATTACATCAGCTAAAACTAACTCTGAGAATGTAAAACTGTCAAACATTGCATTGAAAAGTAAAAGATTTGCATCCCTAATGAGCAAGTCAAAGGCGACAGTGGTAAGGAAAAACTTAGATGATTAAAGGAGCAAAGCTTGAGAAGAACCAGACTCACAAAAGAACACATGCTTTTCTGGGTGAACCAGATTGCTGGATTATAACTCATTCCTATTCTACAAGTACAAACTATAAAGTCAAACAATACTAATTGTGCTTAAAGATTATTCAGCAGTTCTTAGACACAGATCTACAGTATCCAGGTGAGATTATCCACTGAATCAATATTGAGACTTGCGCGCACACACACACACACACACACACACACACACACACACACACACACACACACACACACACAGTATTTCTGTCCACATTCACTGGATATGAGCAATTGCGTGCTCTGATTGTCTACTCTACTAGGATACTGAAAGCAAAGGTTCACATACTTTTGCCACTCACAGATATGTAATATTGGATCATTTTCCTCAATAAATAAATGACCAAGTATAATATTTTTGTCTCATTTGTTTAACTGGGTTCTCTTTATCTACTTTTAGGACTTGTGTGAAAATCTGATGATGTTTTAGGTCATATTTATGCAGAAATATAGAAAATCCTAAAGGGTTCACAAACTTTCAAGCACTACCGTAGCTAAAATGCAAGAGCTGGCTTACTCTGGCTACACCTGCAAATTAATTTACAGAATGAGAGTTACTCATGAGTACAGACAAAAAGTCCAAAGTTAACAGTGAGAAGGGGTGATTTCAAAACAGCTGGAAACCACTGAGTATATACTGTACCAGCTTTTGTGAATTCTTTTTTTTTTTAAACTCTTTATTTATAGATCATTTTCATCTTTTAATACAGGAAGTTAAAACAAAAGACAAAAACAGAACATTGAACAATTACCCATATTCAAGGTCCGGGGGTGATCAGTAAATCCAAAAGACAAAGTATCATACCCAGTACATGCATACAGTCTCATTCATTAGCTAAGTAGGCTTGCCATTTCTGCCATCGTTTTTCCCCTAGATCTTTTTGGAGTCTGACTGAGTAAGTCATTTGCTCTAATACATGTAGTTGTTTTACAATATTAACAAAAGAATCTATAGTGGGGGCATTTTTCCGGAGCCAGCATTTTGTGATGGCCTTTTTACTTGCAGCCAGCAAGACCCTAAGTAGGTATACATCAGCTCTACTCAACCCATCTGGCATATTCCCAAGGTAGAGAGTTGTGAATGATACATTCATATTAAAACATAGAACCTTTGAAATAATTTTTGCCACTTCCCTCCAGAAAAACTGGATGGAGGGGCAGGACCAAAAAATATGAGCATAATCAGCAAGGACCTCTCCACATTCTCAGCTTTTGTGAATTCTTGAAAGGAGTTCTCAACGAAAGTGAATTTGCAACCAAATATTAAAAATGACTATTTAATTTATGATTGCTTCTTCAATGAATTTTGGTCCCTGAAATAACAGGAACCACATATAAAAAGTGCTGTAATTCCCAACATTGTTCATCCAATTTGGATGTAAATACCAGAGAGGAACCGTCAGGGACTTCTAGGCCTTCAGAGAAGCCCAAATATATCAGCATTTCAAATGCTGTATTTAATTTCTTTCATTCTTTCATAATTTCATTGTAATTATTCTCTTCTAATTCTAATTTGGCCTCTTTTTCTATTAAATTTGCTTCAGAAATAAATGAAAGGGTTACTGTTTTGAGAACATTAAAATTGAGTTATCCAATGAGATTTTTGTGTTTGTTATCTCTAGGCTGAGAAGAGTTTAGCGCTGCTCACTCATTGGTTCGGACTTCATTGCCGGGACAAAAGACCATGGCAGTGTCTGTTTATGTAGGAAGTGACAGATGAATTAACCGATCAGATTTTGATTGATAGTGGGAGGGACCAAAAACGTATCACCCTCGAACTTCTTGAACGCCAACGCTAGCTTAACCGTGAATTGTTCATCAGTAGTGTTGGTGAGTGCTAATAAAGCAGTCAAGTCAGTGCTATCGAGAGCAAGTAGGACAGGCTAATGACCGAGAAACTAAGATTTCTGTCTCCACGCTGCACACTCGCCACAGTATTTTTCACTCAGACTTAAGTATGCATTTCCCTACACAATTTACTTAGTTACTTTTAAAATCAAAATTAACAGCTACACACAGCGGAGTGACCTAGCAGGCTGCTGCTAATCCCTTGTAAAATCCTTTGCCCTGTTGCTTTTTTGCGTATCTGGCTAAATTTTGGCTGAGCTGAAGTCCCAGCACTAATAGTAATGGTTCGCCACTGGTAAATACCCTTAAAAAACCACCCCTACACCACACTGTATTAAAGACATGCTGAGCTACATCTCATCTCATTATCTCTAGCCGCTTTATCCTTCTACAGGGTGCTGAGCTACATGTGCATCCTTTTTTATTTTAGGATTATAATCTTAATTGATTATTCAGAATGCATTAGAATAAAAATGTAAAAACAAAATCATAAAATTAATTCAGAACAATTGTCTGCATGACCGTTTATTACAGTGATATTTTTGAAGGAAGTGTTGATTATATGTTGATTTCTGTGCTGATGAAATTTACTTGCATTTACTTGCGTCAAATCTGACTCACAGCTTTCTCACATCAGCACCAAAACTCCTAACAGAATAGATTAACACAAGTTCAAGCATGCGCAGTATCATAAAGACCAATAGTAATTGCAGTGAACAGGAGCACTACATCAATGTTGACATGACAAGTTCTTTTTACAGAAAATGACTTAAAATTGTGAGGATTGATTTTGAGCATCCCTAAGGACACACATCAAAGCTGTGCAGGAGATATTTGAGGAGGAAGGAGGCAGTGATGTCTGTAATGAAATTGCTGCCCAGTGACCCAGCTTTAACCCAAGTGAACTGCTCAGGGACAAGTTGAATTGAAAGTTTTAAGAGAGGTGTACAAATCTGATGAAACTTCCCTGGAGACACACAGCAACTTAGAGCAACTCTGAGCACTGAAAGAACTTTTCAGTGAACATACAGTATAGTTTAGCAAACAAGCAAATCGTTGAAATAGTTAAAATGCATTTATGGCAAACAAGATTTCAATATTACATTTTGAAATCTAAATGCAAAGATGGTGACAAAGGCTGTGCGGGTTTACGTGTGGATGTATGTGTGGATCAACTCAACTTTATTGTCATTCTTCAACAATGCATAGTATACAGAAAAACAAAATGTCGTTTTCTGATGGACCAAGGTGCATGAACAGTGCAAACAACAAATATTCAAGATAAAACAGTAAACGTTAAAGTGACACAGGTTGATGTTTTAAAAAGATGAATAGTACCCTGTGGAGCTAGAATAACCCCTAGGTACTTGAATCACACGCTGTATTACCCGCAGTGTCATGCCTGTGAAGGAGAATGAGTTGGAAAAACGCCGCACGTTAATGTTTATAATTGGGTACGGAAACAGCCGAAGAAGTTTATCCTCATTATAATATTATAATGAATGAGGTCGCAACAAACATGGCAGAACCGGTGGCCTCCGACACAGAAGCGAGCGCTCAAGAGCCTTCAAGCTCACAGGTGCATTTAGATTTGGAATATTTCAATTTTATTTTTATAAAAATATTTTTCTAAATATTTCAATTTGTCTTGATTTAGGAGTCTTTGTTCAATCTGGGCGATCCGCCATGTTTGCTGTGGCTCCGCAGTCCCGCACGTGGCTTTTCCGAACTGGCTGCTGAGCAAGTGGCTTGTAAACAGACTAACACGTGGTTAGGATGCCCTGCATTAGGAAATAAAATGTAATAAAGCAAGATGTTGCATACCAGCTATGGGGATGGGTATCAGCTCAAACCATTCAGAAAGGGGAGTGGATTAAACGATTCCTGAACCAGCACATCAACCTGGGTCATGTTAAATAATGCAAAAGCTGGTAAAGAGCTGTGTAAACGTATGGTGTAGTGTATTCCTGTATCATGCACAGTATTTCCAGGGATAGGTTAAATGAAAATACTTTTGCTGCCATGTAAACAATTATGCTGAGCTAAACACACACACACACATATATAGAGTACCAGGATTACTCATTCATAAGTTTTTCTCACTCACTCACTCATCCTCTTGCACGTGGTGCATAAAGCCGACTAAGTTCACTAGGTTTCACCATCTGCTCCTGTCTTCCACCATCTGCAGTGCCTGGGGAAGTGAGATGTTAAGGTTCCTCAGATCGCGTGCCACAACATCCATCCAACGGGTGCGAGGGGCCCCCCTTGGCCGCCGCCATCCTGCTTGTTTGGGATTAAAATCCAATATGGCTCAGGTGAGGTGCTCGGGTGGGAGGCGTAGGATATGTCCATACCAACGTACCCGTCTCATTGCTGCTAGGCATGAAGCAGGAGGTTGTTTAGTCAACTCACAAAGTTCCTTGTTGCTCACATGTTCATGCCATCGAATACCGGTGATCCTCCTTAGGGCTCTACTATCAAAGCCATCAAGTCGAGCTGCCAAAGTGTTGTTTAACGGCCAGGTTTCAGAGCTGTACAGGAGGACCGGTACGACAGAAGAGTTGTAAATGCGTCGTTTAGTCCGTTGTGTAATGTGGCGGTGATGCCAGAGTGGTTTCCACAGGGACTGCAGAACAGCGCAAGCTTGAGTGCATCTTTGATTGATTTCGGATTTTAGGTCACCAGTCTTGGAGATTATTGATCCGAGATCCTTGAATGAAAAAACGAAGTTAAGTGTACAAAGGTTGAGGACAAGAGGTTCTCTATATTTTGACATTTTCTATTTTGTAGAACAATAATGAAGAAAAGTGAAGACATTAAAACTATGAAATAACATATATTTATTACCTCGCGCGCTACGGAGTAAGCAGGGCAAGATGTGTAATCAGTGTGGTTTGTTTGTTTGTGCGTCTGTCTGTTAACAGTCTAGCATCTAGACGGTTGCACCAATTGACTTCAAATTTTCAGGGTAGGTGGGCAATGGTCAATAGATTACCTGATTAAATTTTGGGGGTAATCGGGTCAAGGTGAAGGTCAAGGTCACCGGAAAGGTCAACCTTTTGGTCAAAATAACATATTTTCCATTATAACTCAAAAACAGTTGCCGATAGACAGATATTTACCATTATCAACTTATAGGAAGTCCCATATGGGCTTTCATTTGGCACCATGATCTTTGACCTTGAGTGACCTTGAAAGGTCAAACTCAAGGTCACGGATTTTCAAAGGGCTGTAACTTGAAAACGATTGATGGTAGACAGATATTTACCATTATCAACGAATAGGAAGTCCCATATGGGCTTTCATTTGGCACCATGACCTTTGACATTGAATGACTCTGAAATGTCAAACTCAAGGTCATGGATTTTCATAGGACTATAACCTGACAGCTGATGATTGAGAAATATTACCATTATCAACATATAGGTATAACATAAGTGCTGCTGGGTGAGGTTTGTTTTGCCTGGCAACACTTGTTGTGTAATTGGGGTTACTTTAAACCACACTAGTGCAATTTGTACACATCACACCGTGCCCTTTACACTCCAGTAGTGCAACTCTGGACTTCTGGACTTTGCAGTTTACATTCCACGAGTGCAATTCTTACACACCACACCATGCACCTTATGTAAAAAACAAACAAACAAACAAACAAACAAACAAACAAACAAACAAACAAACAAACAAACAAAAAACCTGCCTCAAAAAAATGCTACTAAATGTGTGAATGAATGTTTTTTTTTTTTTTTTTGTGTGTGTGTGTGTGTGTGTGTGTGTTTTAGTACTTAGTGAGGGAGCCATGGCCTAATGGTTAGAGAAGTAGCTTTGGGACCAAAAGGTTGCTGGTTTAATTCCCTGAACCAGCAGGAATGGCTGAAGTGCCCTTGAGCAAGGCACCTAACCCCCAGGCTGCTCTGGGTGTGTTGTATTTTGCTCTGGATAAGAGTGTCTGCTAAATTTAATGTAATAGTTGTAACTACTCTTTCCATAGTTATTTTATTTATTTTATATACATTGTTTCGGCAAGGAGGAATGGCATTTCATTCTTGACTGTATGAAAGTGCAGGGGAAAATGACAAAATCTCATCTCATCTCATTATCTCTAGCCGCTTTATCCTTCTACAGGGTCGCAGGCAAGCTGGAGCCTATCCCAGCTGACTACGGGCGAAAGGCGGGGTTCACCCTGGACAAGTCGCCAGGTCATCACAGGGCTGACACATAGACACAGACAACCATTCACACTCACATTCACACCTACGCTCAATTTAGAGTCACCAGTTAACCTAACCTGCATGTCTTTAGACTGTGGGGGAAACCGGAGCACCCGGAGGAAACCCACATGGACACGGGGAGAACATGCAAACTCCGCACAGAAAGGCCCTCGCCGGCCACGGGGCTCGAACCCGGACCTTCTTGCTGTGAGGCGACAGCGCTAACCACTACACCACCGTGCTGCCATGACAAAATCTTATTATGTAAATTATGTGGTAAACAAAAAGTGTTAAAAAATCAAACTGTTTCATATTTTAGATTCTTCAAAGTAGCCACTGTTTACCTTGATGATGGTTTACAGACTATTGTCATTATCTTAACCAGCTTCATGAGGTAGGCACCTGGAATGCTTTTCAATTAACACGTCTGCCTCGTCAAAAGTTAATTAGGTCAATTTATTGCCTTCTTAATACATTTGAGACCATCAGCTGTGTTGTCTCAAGGTAGTGTTGTTATACATTAATTAGCCCTATTTGACAAATGCAGTAAGCATATTATGTCAAGAAGCAATCAGCGAAATAATGAGAAACAGACAGTGCATCATTACTTTAAGACATGAAGGTCAGACTGTCTGGACAACTGCAAGAACTTTGCACATATCTTCAAGTGCAGTTGCAAAAACCATCAAACATGATGATGTAACTGGCACTCATGAGGATTGTCCCAGGAAAGGAAGACAAAGCCTTACCTCTGCTGCAGAGGATATGTTCATTGGAGTTACCAGGCTCAGAAATTACCAGTTAACAGCACCTCAGGTTAGAGCCTACATGAATGCTTAGCAGAGTTCAAGTAGCAGACACATCTCATCAACTGTTCAGAGCAGACTACATGAATCAGGTCTTCATGCTCGAATTCCTGCAAAGAAATCTCTACTGAAGGAAGCCAATATGAAGAAGAAAATTGCTTGCACCAAGAAACACAAGGAATGGACATTAAACCAGGGGAAATATGTACTTTGGTCTAATGAGTCCAAATTTGAGATTTTTTGGCTCCAATTGTGTGTTTTTGTGAAACACAGAAAAGGGAACAGATGCTATCTGCATGTGTGGTTCCCACCGTGAAACACAGAGGAGGAGGTGTGATGTTGTGGGGGTGCTTTGCTGGTGACACCGTTGGTGGTTTATTCAAAATTGAAGGCAGACTTAAACAGCATCACTAACACATCATTATGCCATTGCATCTGGTTTTCACTTTGTGGGACCATCCATCCATTATCCGTAACTGCTTATCCTGTGCAGGCAAGCTGGAGCCCATCCCAGCTGACTGTGGGTGAGAGGCAGGGTACACCCTGGACAAGTCGCCAGGTCAGTGCAGGGCTGACACATAGAGACACACGATCATTCACACTCGTGGTCAATTTAAAGCCACCAATTAGCCAAACCTGCATGTCTTTGGACTCTGGGGGAAACCGGAGCACCTGGAGGAAACCCACACAGACACGGGGAGAACATGCAAACTCCACACAGAAAAAGGCCCCCGTTGGCCACTGGGCTTGAACCCAAAACCTTCTTGCTGTGAGGTGACAGTGCTAACCACTACACCACTGTGCTGCCGCTTTGTGGGACCATCATTTGTTTTTCAACTGGACAATGATCCAAAACACACCTCCAGGCTGTGTAAGAAGGAAAGTGAAGGAGTGTTGAACCAGCTGACCTGGCCTCTACACTCACCTGACCTAAACCAAGCAATTGCTCTTGACATCTTAGCTTCTAGGACCACTGGAATACACAAACCCGTTCACCATGATAAGGTGGTGATTCAGGGAGGAACCCACCAATAGGGGAGAGTGGGGAGGAGTGAGCCATGGGGAGAAGTGAACCACTTAAAATTTTTCTAAATTTAGCCAGGGTTTATCCCAGTTAACTTGTCATATGAAGTCACCAGGGAATTCCCCTGACTTCAACCCACAGTGGATGGAAGCCTGGCACCCTGCTCACAATAGGAGAACAAAAGTCTAAAATTCAAGGTAGTAAGTAAATATTTCACTTAACATGTTTTTTCATCCTATTGTCTAATAAACCAAGATAACAATCACATTGTTGTTGTTGTTTATTAGGCATGTACTATGGTATTGTGTGATGACATAACCTGGGCCACATCCTTCCGTTCAAATGTACGTCGACATCAGAAGCAATGGCGGGTCGTTTTGGGAGGAGTGAGCCACACAGTGCATGGGAGGAGTGAGCCTAGGCTCACTCCTCCCTTCAGTGGCCCACTCCTCCCTTAACTAATCTTGTGTCATGGTGATACATTACCGTACTAATACTTTTACATGTAATTAAGGTATGGGGCTATAATCCACAGATTACCAATAATCCTACCAACCAGTCGTTGGCATCAAACGTACTTTAGACCAGTTCATGTTTGATGTGGTCTTTTAACACGTTCATTTTTGTATGCTGGGATGGCATACGAGGTACCTATACTTCTGTTGTAGGCTTTAAGAAGCCTTGAGTTCCAATTTCAGGTTAGTTGGTAATTTGGCTAAGCGTGCCCATTACTAGTATCTCATTTCAGATTATTTTGGTGTTTCGGCTAAAGACAGGCCCCAGGTTTAATTATGTTTTATAGACTGTAATGCTGCTGTGCAAACACGTGTTCCTACAAAAAAAAAAAAACTTATAATAGCTGGACTTTTTTTGTTAAGATTTTAGATTTTTTTGATATCTTTACTGTTTTACAAGTTTTACAGTCTGATTTGTTTTTTTTTAATACGTTTCATTTGTTACAGTTCAAATAAAAGTTTGTATTTCATGACAAATGTCATTTGTTCATGATTTCAAGCCAGTGGTCCAGTCCTCCCCATGGGGTGGTTCACACCTCCCTTAGATCGGGAGGAGTGAGCCATAAAATTAACAGGCTTTTTCTCCCATCTGTAGAACTGATGGTTGCACGATTAGTTGTACAACTTGGTTCGTGTTGCAACTACTCTGAATACCTTTCATTTGCATAGGATCATTTTAACTTCAGCCCTTTTATTTTGGCTAGGGGTCCAAAAATAAAAAAAGCGGCTCACTCCTCCCCACTCTCCCCTACATAATTACATTCCTGTGCAGTTACTCTAGTAAATGTACAGATACAACCCAACAGCAATCACTGTGACAATCTCACTTTATCAGTGCCATGTGAAATATCAGGTTTCTTATAGTAATTAATGTGATTATTGCATCTCGCAATTTGATGTGAATATTTTATTATGAAGAGAGTGTTAATGGTTTTGGAGTAAGGATTTCTTTGATCTTATACAACTGTATGCAAAATTTGCGGATACTTGGAAAGCAGAGAGACTATTTATTGAAATTGTTGTTTGTATGACCCAACCAGGAGTCACAGTGGGAGGTCGGGGAGAGACAGCCAGTTGACAGTGGGGCCATCAAGAGTCTTTAGCCCCAGGATTCTGTTGGGGGAACTGAAGACAGGACAGGGTTTGAGTAGGTGGCTCACAGTTTGGGGAGCGCCACAGGAGCAGTTCTCAGAAGCTGCCAGGCCAATGGTGTGAAGGAAGGCCTGAGTTTTGCCAAGACTGGTGTGAAGACAGTTCGGCCTGACCCAGGCGGGGCGTGGGAGGGAGTGCCCAGCAGGTTTAGTGGAGGGCTCAGGGTGTAATTGTGCAAGGTGGAATTAGCACCCTGCCATTCCTTGCACCACCGATCCATGACCCAATCGGGGGGTGAGGGGGGTGCTGTTCTCAAGCTCTGTAGCATATACAGCAAAGTGCTTGCGGTTAAGGCATGGTTGAGTATTAACTTTGCTGATGTTTGGCACCAGGCTGACAGGGATAAATAATTTCTCTGCGAGTTTCAGATTTCTCCACCAGATAACAGATTTATTGAAATGTGAGCAAACAAAAGCCTGTAATGGGTGCTGACCAGGAATAAATAGACCCAGAATAGTATCCAGTATATTCTCAAAAAGTTAGGTTTTGGGCCACTTTTGGATAAATAACTGAATTATGACAGTTAGGGGCTATGACGATGTGAATTATGTATGATCTATGTGTAAAAGTAAATGTGACATGTTTCAAAAGATATTCAGTAATATCTAATTTCTGAATGCTTAGACGTGTAGCTGAGACAGCTCCAGATATTTGTATATGGACAGTTAATATAACACACACACAGTGAGCTGATTATATACCAGAGGTGGAAAAACTGGATTGACAAAGTAAAAGTCCTGCTTAGGTTTTCCTTCTGCCTGTGCTCTCAACACAGGTGATTTCACCAATTAGCTCATCAACCTGGCTTAGGGGATATGGTAATTAGGATCAGCTGGTTCATTGAATTGGCTGGAGCAAAAATGTGGCAGGGTTTTTACTTTCTGCACCCGGGTTTTTCCACCTCTGTTATATACAGTACGTGTTTTCTCGTGCAGTAATTGTGTTATAATAATGTTCATAAAAGGCAAACAAACAATGTCATCACTATGATTGCACCATAATTAAGCTCCCTAAATGTCAAATGATCATATCCCTTAGTTTGTTTAGATCACATTTTACAACCCCGATTCCAAAAAAGTTGGGACAAAGTACAAATTGTAAATAAAAACGGAATGCAATGATGTGGAAGTTTCAAAATTCCATATTTTATTCAGAATAGAACATAGACGACATATCAAATGTTTAAACTGAGAAAATGTATCATTTAAAGAGAAAAATTAGGTGATTTTAAATTTCATGACAACAACACATCTCAAAAAAGTTGGGACAAGGCCATGTTTACCACTGTGAGACATCCCCTTTTCTCTTTACAACAGTCTGTAAACGTCTGGGGACTGAGGAGACAAGTTGCTCAAGTTTAGGGATAGGAATGTTAACCCATTCTTGTCTAATGTAGGATTCTAGTTGCTCAACTGTCTTAGGTCTTATTTTGTCATATCTTCCATTTTATGATGCGCCAAATGTTTTCTATGGGTGAAAGATCTGGACTGTAGGCTGGCCAGTTCAGTACCCGGACCCTTCTTCTACGCAGCCATGATGCTGTAATTGATGCAGTATGTGGTTTGGCATTGTCATGTTGGAAAATGCAAGGTCTTCCCTGAAAGAGACGTCGTCTGGATGGGAGCATATGTTGCTCTAGAACCTGGATATACCTTTCAGCATTGATGGTGTCTTTCCAGATGTGTAAGCTGCCCATGCCAAACGCACTAATGCAACCCCATACTATCAGAGATACAGGCTTCTGAACTGAGCGCTGATAACAACTCGGGTCATCCTTCTCCTCTTTAGTCCGAATGACATGGCGTCCCTGATTTCCATAAAGAACTTCAAATTTTGATTCGTCTGACCACAGAACAGTTTTCCACTTTGCCACAGTCCATTTTAAATGAGCCTTGGCCCAGAGAAGACGTCTGCGCTTCTGGATCATGTTTAGATACGGCTTCTTCTTTGAACTATAGAGTTTTAGCTGGCAACGGCGGATGGCACGGTGAATTGTGTTCACAGATAATGTTCTCTGGAAATATTCCTGAGCCCATTTTGTGATTTCCAATACAGAAGCATGCCTGTATGTGATGCAGTGCCGTCTAAGGGCCTGAAGATCACGGGCACCCAGTATGGTTTTCCGGCCTTGACCCTTACGCACAGAGATTCTTCCAGATTCTCTGAATCTTTTGATGATATTATGCACTGTAGATGATGATATGTTCAAACTCTTTGCAATTTTACACTGTCGAACTCCTTTCTGATATTGCTCCACTATTTGTCGGCGCAGAATTAGGGGGATTGATGATCCTCTTCCCATCTTTACTTCTGAGAGCCACTGCCACTTCAAGATGCTCTTTTTATACCCAGTCATGTTAATGACCTATTGCCAATTGACCTAATGAGTTGCAATTTGGTCCTCCAGCTGTTCCTTTTTTGTACCTTTAACTTTTCCAGCCTCTTATTGCCCCTGTCCCAAATTTTTGAGATGTGTTGCTGTCATGAAATTTCAAATGAGCCAATATTTGGCATGAAATTTCAAAATGTCTCACTTTCGACATTTGATGACACTTTCAACTTTTTTGTCTATGTTCTATTGTGAATACAATATCAGTTTTTGAGATTTGTAAATTATTGCATTCCGTTTTTATTTACAATTTGTACTTTGTCCCAACTTTTTTGGAATCGGGGTTGTATTATCTGTTATGAGCAGAAACCAATCAGGATCATGCATTTTTCCCCCATTTCTGTTTGAAAGCTACTAGTCAGCTAGCTACACTCAGAGCTCAGATACATCACTGTGACAGCCAATGCACTGGAAAATTAGTACAGGTGGAGAAAAGAAGGATTGATCTGATTTTACAAAAACAAGGTAATTTCCCTCACTATGCACATATATTTTCTTTGCCTCTTAATGTTATTAAAATGGCAAAATTGTAGATTGTTCCTTAAAATAATTAAGTCACAAATTTACTCATCCTCCTGAAATTAATTCCTGGTGACATCAAAGTGCTGGGGCGGCACGGTGGTGTAGTGGTTAGCGCTGTCGCCTCACAGCAAGAAGGTCCGGGTTCGAGCCCCGCGGCCGGCGAGGGCCTTTCTGTGTGGAGTTTGCATGTTCTCCCCGTGTCCGCGTGGGTTTCCTCTGGTTGCTCCGGTTTCCCCCACAGTCCAAAGACATGCAGGTTAGGTTAACTGGTGACTCTAAATTGAGCGTAGGTGTGAATGTGAGTGTGAATGGTTGTCTGTGTCTATGTGTCAGCCCTGTGATGACCTGGCGACTTGTCCAGGGTGTACCCCCCCTTTCGCCCGTAGTCAGCTGGGATAGGCTCCAGCTTGCCTGCGACCCTGTAGAACAGGATAAAGCGGCTAGAGATAATGAGATGAGATGAGATCAAAGTGCTGGTAAGCTCATCAGTCTAATTTATAACTGATGTTAAAACTCCCTCATAAATCAAATGCTGAGCTGAAAAACACCATCCCTGTCCCCGAAATTACTCACTACTCACTATATAGTCAACTTTACAGTGAGTTCGTCATTTTGTAGTGCTGTCCAAATGTATAGTGAGAATTATTACACCCTATATAGTGGACTCATAGTATCCCACAATGCACCGTGAAAAGTAGTGTACAACTGATGGTCACTAACGAAGCAATATATACCATCATGCATTGTGGTCGTGCTGAAAGGAGCATTAAGTATTTTAGATTGAGTATAGCAGTATTTTGTTTTTCCTTACGACAATGGGCACGAGACAAATTTATAAGTTGTGTTGTGAAAATGGCAGTAATATTGTAGTGTGTTGTGGTGAATGGACGGAGAAAGAAACGCATTATAAACAGACATTCAAGTACAATTAAACATAGTCAGAGAATAGAAAATAAGCTAAAATAGAATAAAACAGATAAAATACAAGAATAAAATTTATAGTGCAGAGCGAGGAATTAAACAAAAGCCTCAAATTTGATTTAATAAAAGGCAGGAGCAAAGAAGAAAGAAAGTATTCAGCCTTGATTTAAAAGAACTGAAAGATGCAACAGACACTTTGTATGTATTTATTAATGTGGGAAATACACTCAGTATAATATGGATTTATCACAAAAATACATGCATGTACCATATTTATTGTTTTGAAAACCCACCAGCCAACTGATCTGGCACGTTTTAATTGTGAGACAGTAATGACGTAAATAACGGCGTAGTGTCCAAAAGTGTTTTTTTCCTTCTTTTTACCAATGAGCTCACTGTATAGTCCTCAATATAGAATTCCCTAGAGAGTGAGCAGTGAATGAGTGAGTGATTTCGGACACAGCCCATGTGATATCTCACAACTTCAGAATGATGTTTTGAAACCCTTGGGGTATTTCAAAGACTTTATTTATAGTGACTATTTTTCTCAGTGAGTTTATTGTAATTAACCAGTTATGGGTAAAATGTGTCCACTGTATTACTATGTCTTATTATCTTTTTGATCAGGATTGAGGCATCTGTTGTTTGTGCTATTTGTTACATGTGAGTGATCCCACATGCTCATACAAATGCATCGCACTGGATTTGGAGTTCATATGTGCCATTTGTTACATTTTAGAACAGCAGAAAGAATCTATTATCTGGCAACTGGATGTAACACTGGGGTGGCATGGTGGTGTAGTGCTTAGCACTGTTACCTCACAGCAAGAAGGTTCTGGGTTCGAGCCCAGTAGCCGATGGGGGGCCTTTCTGTGTGGAGTTTGCATGTTCTCCCCATGTCTGTGTGGGTTTCCTCTGGGTGCTCTGGTTTCCTACACAATCCAAAGACATGCAGGTTAGGCTAATTGGTGGCTCTAAATTGACTGAGTGTGAATGGTCGTTTGTCTCTGTGTGTCAGCCCTGCGATGATCTGGTGACTTGTCCAGAGTGTACCCTCCCTCTTGCCCATACTCAGCTGGAATGGGCTCCAGCTTTCCCATGACCCTGCACAGGGTAAGCGGTAATGGATGGATGGCTGCAACACTGACGATGATGTTATATAAGTCACACTTTAAGATTCAATTTGTATTACTTTTTTTGAGTCAAAAATAAATTATTTAAAACTGCTTTGTGTCAGGGAAACACCAGGCTCTGCAGACTCCCAGAACACACAATTTATGGTCACCACAAACTACACTTTCCAATCCACACACCCTTTGTCACATTCACAGTTGCCAGACTTCTAACCAATGCACGCACACCTGCAAACCAATCACGCCCATCACTATTAAAAGGAATTTGCAAAGTAATGCTCAGTGTCTGTGTAACCTGACATACCAAGCCTCTATCCTCATGCACTGATATCCTGGTTTTGAACATTGCTCTATTTTCTGTTTTTGAGTTTGGTTCATGTTTGCTAACTGTAGCTTGCTAATCGCCTGACCCAAGCCTGTCTCTGGATTCTGATTTTGAATACTGTTTTGGATGTATTTGCCAGTGTCTTCATTAAAAGCTTAACCCTCTGGGGTCTGAGGGTATTTTCTGGCACTCTAATGATTTTGGCATGCTATGATTTTGTTGTCAATTTCAACAAATCTAAGCAATACTTTCAAAGTCATATGACTTTTTTTGTATTCAGCCCACGTTCAGCTACAATAATATGTACACACATATGTAGTATGTGTGTCATGATTGTACAGTACTTAAACAAACAAACAAACAAACAAACAAACAAACAAACAACAGATAAATGAAGATGTTGTAAAAAGCAGTTTTAGAATTGTGTTAGAATGTGTGAAAAAACAAAACATGACCTAACCCACTGTGTCAAACTGTTTTGGTCACCTCAGGTGATTCTGTTCAGTCTTATGAATGGATCAAGCGTAAAAACTTAAATCTGCTCCACCGATTTGGACAATTAACTGGCCATCAAAAAATGTACATCCTATTGTTTTGGGATAAAGGGTTGGCAGTGGGAGGGGTATTCAAGGAGAAGGGTAAAAATTTCCATTCCATTCAATGAGAAGCGTGAACACCAGAGGTGGAAAGTAACGAATTACATTACTCACGTTACTGTACTTGAGTAGCTTTTTTGTGTACTTATACTTCTCTCATTCTCATCTCATCTCATTATCTCTAGCCGCTTTATCCTTCTACAGGGTCGCAGGCAAGCTGGAGCCTATCCCAGCTGACTACGGGCGAAAGGCGGGGTTCACCCTGGACAAGTCGCCAGGTCATCACAGGGCTGACACATAGACACAGACAACCATTCACACTCACATTCACACCTACAGTCAATTTAGAGTCACCAGTTAACCTAACCTGCATGTCTTTGGACTGTGGGGGAAACCGGAGCACCCGGAGGAAACCCACGCGGACACGGGGAGAACATGCAAACTCCACACAGAAAGGCCCTCGCCGGGGCTCGAACCCAGGACCTTCTTGCTGTGAGGCGACAGCGCTAACCACTACACCACCGTGCCGCCCGTACTTATACTTTTTCAAGTAATTTTTAAAGAGTGTACTTTTACTTAAGTATGTTTTCTTTTAAGTAGTGTACTTCGGTACATTTTACATCACAACCGTTACTGAGTAAAAAAAAAAAATAAATAAAAAATAAAAAAAGGCTAAAACAGAGAAGGGGAAATGCGTTCTGGAAATGAATCACGGGAAGGACAGTTGTCGCACGCGAGAGTCTCACACAGACGATGGCGGACATGCACCGGCGCTTTAAGGGGGGGGCTTCGAGGGGCTCAAGCCCCTGGGCCACAGCCAATCAGGGGCCTTGTAATATTAATAAAATAATAAACTGTCGGAATCGTGGGCCTACATTAATGTACGGATAGAAATAAGCTTAGAAATAAATGAGCGCACAGTAGCCTGCTGTAAGAGACATGGTGGATGTGGTTCGCGAAACAAACACCCACAACTGTACCAGAATAAAATGTAACAAAATGTAACGTCACGCACGAAAGCGCGCCAAAGACTGCAGACTACTGAGACACAAATTTAGAGGCTTTGAAAGATGAAGCGTTCACATGTTAGCAGGGCGCATAAAAGGAAAAAAAGAGAGAGATGCAGGTAATGATAGAATCGTTGCCTAAAGTCACAGACTTTTTTAAGGTAAGGATCACCAATCTGTTCAGAATATCAGCTACTTATCAGTTATCAGCCTACCAGCAGCTAGGCTATGTGCAGCTAGGCTATATATGCTATGATCTGTCCAACAGTAAAATAAATCAGTTGTGATTTGAATACGTGTCATGTGATTTGAGTTATAATCCTGTTAGTATAATAGCATATTTTGATGGGGATAATAAAATGTCTAAAACGGCATCTACTGAAGAAACTGATGAAAAGATTGTAGCCTATAATTGTCACAGTTCAGGCAGCAGACAGAGTAAGCATACTGAGGGGAATAGCAATACAAAGCTAGCGCATATCCACATTTCTCGCTAGCTGTGTTGGGTGTGTTGTTAACCCGTGTGGATTTAAGTGAAATACTTGAGAAGTTCTGTGGTCAAGACAATGTTTTAAGGTAAGGACACTTGATTATTAATGTTTGCCCGCCGTGGCTTGTTGTTGACGAAAGGCCCACATGATTTTGCCTTATGCAGCTACTGCTAGCGTCATGCTTTGAACTAGGTTAAGCTCATTTGCGCTAAAGGATGGGTTTATTGAAGGACTTTGATGTAGCTAGTTTCTTTTTAAAAAATCATATGCTCAAAACAGTATGCCCGTGTTCATCATGTTTAACTTTTTTCTTGATGGAGTGTGTGAAATATTGTTGCAAGTGGTATTTCGATGCAGTCATGTCAAAAAAGGCAGTTGAATGCACGGTCTTATTCAAGGAGAAGGAAGACTTGCATGATGCTTGAACATAGATCGGTAAAATAGACCCTAGTAGGACTCGGTTTCGTGTATTTCGGTCTGTAGAGTTATGAGTTTGGCCGCTGTCCATGGTGTTTACGTTTCATGCGGCCGCTGAGCCAAGTACCTTGACTTGCAGTGAATGTTTGTTTTCATGCCGCCGAGCTATTTTTATGTATTTTATTTTTTAAAAGGACTTGTCTGTAGGTGTGTGTGTTTTATGTTTACAACACATAGGTCTACATTATAGCGCACGCGCGCTTGTGTGGTTATCTCTGGCTATGCCCCTGCGTGAAAGTTATGCAGTATCACTGTCCTGTCCATGGTAATAATCAGAACCAGCTCTGTAATGATAATGCTCGCGTTCTTCTCTCCCTCTGTGGTTGGATGTGTTGGGTGATGTGAGCGTGGGCCTTGCGCAGCTACACTGAGCCAAACGTAACCTATCGTAGGCTTCTAGGCTAATTACGCGCTTACACTGTAAATGCTTGACACGTATTGCAAATAAAATAAGAGTGTTTTCCTGGCCAACGGTAAGGGTAGGGTTGACAGGTAGCCTATGAGGGGCCTAGCCCCTGGGCCACGGGTGTTGATAAAGCGCCCCTGCGGACATGGAGGAGACCGAGGAACCTGTGGTGGACGACCCTGCAGAAAACGCAATCTCTTCCAGTAATGAAGTGCACCCCTGGCCCTACATACGTGATCACTTCAGCTTCGTAGAGAAAAGGGGTGACAGTTTCATTATGCAATGCAGATTATGTGTGCCCAAGAAGACAACCATTGCGGCATACAAAAATTCGACGTCTAATCTGTGCAAGCATGTTGAGGTAAGTATTGTCATTGGCATCATAATCACGGGCGCAGATAGAGGGTGGGACGGGTGGGATTCGTCCCACCCAGATTTAAATTCACCTCATTCGGTCCCCCCCTACTTATAGGGAGGAAAAAATGTCTATGCTGTCTTTCTTTGCATAAGGCAAACCTCACGGAAAAATCAAAAGACTAATTACCATTCGGTTTATTGAGGTGCACAGCGGTGTATACATAGTTGCAACAACTCACATAAAACAAAACAAAGACTGATATTCGGTTGGTTGAGCTGCGCAGACTGCACAGGTTGCGAGCTCGAGCTTGGTTGCTATGGTTACCCACAACAAGTTTGACAGGCATATTGGGGTTGGGGTTGGTTTGTTGGCAGCTTTGTCCCCCCCAGTTTTTTGTCCCCCCCCAGTTCAAAAAACGTATCTGTGCCCCTGATCATAATGTTTTCTTTCCATAGTAAAACTGACAATAGGTTGGTTATATTCCAAAAATAGTGGATGGCATTGCTAATGTTGAAGTAGCAACCTGTTGGTACTGTAACATAACGGTAACTAGTCTGTTATTCGGTTGGCTAATCATGCAAGCAAGTTAGCTTGCCAACCTGACATGATCAGTCCTCCTACCACTCTACATCCAATAGGCCAGAAAGGAATACTAAGCAAAACAAATAATGTTTGAATTGAATTGTTCAATAACACAGTGCACACAGGCAAGCTACGAGATTTCGGTGCAACATTTCACTTTCATATTTCGTGTACAATGCTTTGTGTGTGGTCAGGGCGATGTAAACGACATGACTGTGTGTATTGACCTTTTTTGTTTGTCTCAGTTTTAATGCAGCATTACCCTAAGCATTCAATTTGATACACTTCCTTTAAATAAAACATCTGGGTTGAGATGTACATATATCCTTGTTTCCTCTTCTTTTTCATTTTTGCACAACACAATGGAGGCAGAAAACACCCATTGTTAAAAGTAACGTTTTACTTTTACTCAAAGTACATTTTAAATGATCTACTTTTTACTTTTACTTGAGTAGATTTTTTGTCTGGTAACTTTACTTCTACTTAAGTAAAATTTCATCAGAGTAACAGTACTTGTACTTGAGTATAATATTTTAGTACTCTTTCCACCTCTGGTGAACACCCCTTCCACTGCCAACTCTTAATTCCATCAGATTAACTTTTAATCCCATCAGGTTAAGTCCCAATGGGTAAGGTCATGTTTTTTCACACATTCCATAACAATTCTAAAACTGCTTTTTACAGCATTTTCATTTATCTGGTATTTGACTTTATTTTGGTATGTGACTCTATTCAGTGTGTCTTGAAATTAACTCTTGTACTATTTTACTCAGTTCAGAGCCACAACCAGCTCTGTTACTCTGTTACACAATTTCTCTGTAATTTTGCTCCCACGCCAACTCCAAATTTTACTCCCTAAACTCAAAATCAAGCAAAATTAACTATTTTTGAGGAAAATACTTTTAACTATGGAAAAATTGCTCGGTCATTTTTCCTGTGTATGCACTACAGTGCACGCATATCAACTCATTTGCTCATCAGAAATAGAATAAATATTTACACTTACTCGATTTGATCTTCGTCTGGATTGAGTCAAAGTAAAAAAAATAAAAATAAGTTAAAAAAAATAAATAAAAATAAAAAAGGCGCTGCTCATCATCAGTTTCGCAGTTCTCAAGATTGAATTGAATCACTGTCCTGAATCATGAATTGAATCATCAATTGAATCACTGTCCTGGATCATCCAAAAAGCATACAATCTGCATGCCATCTCGCAACAAGTTTTACCTCCAAATAGCCTAAACTATGTCTGACAGATTTTATCCTGTTTATGGTGGGCAATCCCACCACGAAAGAGAACCCAATTGAAACTGAAAGAGTGAAAGTTATTATCAGGCCATTACCATGTGAATAGTCTTATATGAATGCATAAGTGCACACTCAGCGCTCCGACTCCAGTGTGACTGAGTAAGGAAACAGTTTTATGTTTCATCTAATTTAGGTCATTTAAAAACTATAATATTATTTGGCAGTGGGCACATAAGGAATTATAAATTATAAAGTTTCTGTCAATATGTTTATCATGTTTGTATGAGGAAAAACTCATGAAGATATTTATCAAACTACATGACCTACTCATTTGTAAACCTGTCGAGCTTCACCAGAAACTGCATTTGTTCCATCATCTCATCTAACAGATTATTTTGCCAGTACCATGGATGGAGCAGGAGAGCAAAACTGATGCACTGCAGTCACAGCACAAGGGCAATTAATAAGAGAGCAACAACACTGATCAGAGGTGGACGCTAAACTGAACTTGATCTCCCAATCCTCTCCACTGCTGCTACAGCATGCACTTCCATCTCATCGCTGAGTTCTCTCATTGCTCAACTGGACAAATATGCTAGAGAACCCACAAAATGAAAGGGATTCCTGTTGCAATGTTCATTTTATTTCACATATAAAGATGGATTAACAAAAAGACAGAAATTGTCAATTTATTAGCTTACTGGCAAAGCACTAACCTGGGCCAGTGCTGTCTGTTTTCAATGAGGTGCTCAGCTGGCTCCATATGACTTCTTTGTGGAACTGGTTTAACATTATTATTATTATTATTATTATTATTATTATTATTATTATTATTATTATAACAAAGTAATCTGAGTGCAGTTACTCACCATGCCCAAGGTTCCAGAGCAGTGGCAGAATATACACTAGAGTTCTCCACTCTGGAACAAACCCACTCTCAATGCTGCTTTCTGTCAAGGTCTGAACTTAGAAATTCTCATGGAGATGGCCTGTCATGATGAAGTTGACTCTCTATTCACTAATTGATATTGCAATTTATGTCTTGATCATCTGCAGGGTAACTGAAAAGCCCCTGGAGGAAACAGGATCTCAAAACCCATGAAAAGTCATCTCCGAACCCACGGAACTGGCGTGCACCAAACTGAGTCTTGGTGAATGGGAGAAATGCTATAGTGAGAGGCTTTGTTATTATTTGGTAAACCAGACCACTGTGTACAAGAATGACCTGTTAGACCTAGGACTGCAAGCAAGCAAGACCCTGATGCGAACACCAACATCTCCACCTGCTCTTCAATGATGAAACAGTTTCATCTGCTACTGTATCTCACCAGTCATCCATCCTGCCAGTACAAATCAGACACTCAAATGTTGTCTCTGTCCTCACAGCTCAGGAAATTCATTGATTAAGCATCTGTGAGCAAATTGAATATTCCCACAAAACCCCTGCCACCTTCTTTGGATATCCATGCCATTGAGGGAGGACCCATAAGAAGTGGCACCATTACACACTGCACTCAGTCTCTCCTTCTCCAGGTCAATGTCCTGCATCAGCAGTGCATCTCATTCCTTGCCACTATCACTACCAAACACCAGGTGATACTGTGGTTTCCATGGATGCAATTGCATGATTCACATATCTCTTGGGCTCATCTCATCTCATCTCATCTCATCTCATTATCTGTAGCCGCTTTATCCTGTTCTACAGGGTTGCAGGCAAGCTGGAGCCTATCCCAGCTGACTATGGGCGAAAGGCGGGGTACACCCTGGACAAGTTACCAGGTCATCACAGGGCTGACACATATGCCGCTTTTCCACTACAAACGCGGCTGAGCCGTGCCGTGCCGAGTCGAGCTGAGTCGAGCTGAGTGGGGCTGTTGGAGTTGCATTTCGACTACAACCGCGCTGAACCGTGCTGGCTGGAAGTGGGTGGAGACATTGGGTGGAGTTAGCGAAAGTGGGTGGACGTCACGTGATGTCGTTAAGCAGCGCAAACAGTGACATCAGTGACAGTGGCGGAACAAGTCAGAGCCGGGCCGGGGGCGGGGCAAATGACCGGGCCCTTTATTAAAGCTTATCATAACATTATTTTAGGCTACAAAATGTCCGCAACTGCGGTGTTTACCAATTTCAACACTACCGGGTGCAACTATATGTTATTTAGTACATCAAGTCCTTCAAACGAACATGTAACTCAGAAACAAAAAACATTAGGATACTGTACATGGCTCATAATAAAACATCAATAGCCTATACTGCGCACATTATTTGAAGGGCATACGAATGAGCGCTCAGAGGTTGCAACGGTGACAGGAAGAGTCAGAAATAAAAGGAGGGCGGTGCAAACCTCACTGAATGCACTGTGTTTACCAATTTCAACACTACGGGGTGCAACTATGTTATTTTGTACATTAAGTCCTTCAAACGAACATGTAACTCAGAAACAAAAAAACATTAGGCGACATACTGTACATGGCTCATAATAAAACATCAATAGCCTACTGTGCGCATTATTTGAAGGGCATACGACGAGCCTTGCGCTCCGCGAACTCGTCCACGATGCTCTGTATGTCACTGATTCAGTGATCTTTTCAGCGGTAGTCTCACGACCCGAATAGTAAACATTAAACGTGGAGGACATGGAGTCGTTAGTGTTGCTGGTCTTGGTGCTGTGGCTTGTTGTCACCGACAATGCCAACAGATACTGGCAAGAGCGTATAGATGAGGCGAGGTGCATAAGGCTTCAGAAATTCTTGTAATTCGTAATTCTTCTTCTTCCGGGTTTGCGGTGTTTACAGATCCCAGCGTGCTCGCGGGGCGTGTGTGGGCATGTGAGGACACTCATCCTCACCAATCAGTGCACAGGGGAGTGTCTGCTCACGCCCCTAGCCCCACTCGGCTCGGTTTGGCTTGCTTCAGCCCCACTCCAAAACCGTGCGAGTTTTAGGGGCTAAGCAGGGCTGAAGCGAGCTGAGTCGTGCTGTTTTTTGGTAGTTGAAACGCGGGCTGTGTCGGGCTGAAGTGAGCTGAAAAAGGGTAGTGGAAAAGGGCCAATAGACACAGACAACCATTCACACTCACATTCACACCTACGGTCAATTTAGAGTCACCAGTTAACCTAACCTGCATGTCTTTGGACTGTGGGGGAAACCAGAGCACCCGGAGGAAACCCACGCGGACACGGGGAGAACATGCAAACTCTGCACAGAAAGGCCCTCGCTGGCCACGGGGCTCGAACCTGGACCTTCTTGCTGTGAGGCAACAGCGCTAACCACTACACCACCGTGCCACCCTATCTCTTGGGCTGACAAAGAAAATCAATCATTCAGTGGTCATCTCATTGCTTCACCCACTGTCTCCAAGTTCTGCACCTTATCCTGGGATTAACTATTAGAATTAGGAATTAGGACCCCCTTGAAAATGAGATGCCACATCTCAAGGGGTTATCCTCAAAATAAATAAATAATAATTAAACAAAAACTACAGTGGAAAGTAGAAACAGCGACATTCCACAAAAAAAAAAATCCTCACCAAATATTAGGACCTATAGGAAGTGTTCAGTAAAACCTAGGCCAATGGACTACCACCATACCACTTTTGACTGTACCATTGAGCTTCAACCTGGTATCACCCCCAATGATTTAATCTATCCCCTCTCCATAACTGAACGACAAGCGATGGAGGAATACATCCAAGAAGCCCTACAACAGGGAAAAAGCTGACCTTCCACATCTCCTGCATCAGCAGGAATCTTCTTTTTTTTGGAAAAAAGGCAGTGGCCTTAGACCTTGTATTGATGACAGAGGACTCAACTAGGTCACTGTTAAGTATGGTTACCCACTGTCACTTGTTCCTGCAGCACTGGAAAAACTGTGTGCAGCCAAAGTCTTTGCCAAACTCAATTTATGCAGGACATATAATCTGGTCTGCATCAGGGAAGGCGATGAATATATAAAATGGTTTTAAGCACCACCTATAGCTACTATGAATATATAATCATGGCGTATGGGCTCTCTTGCATGTTCTCAGTGTTCCAGAACTTAATGAATGATGTCCTAATGGACATGCTTGGAAAGCTCGTCATTGCTTACATCAGTGGCATTCTGATTTACTCCCCCTCCTAAGATATCATGTTCAGCAAGTTCTAGAGAAACTGTTGCAGGATAACTTGTTTTTTAAAAAAAGATGTGTGAATTCCATGGACAGTCCCCCCCCTTCTGGGATACATCATCAGTCCAGAAATGTAACCATGGACCAAAGCAATGCTTCAACTCTGATCAAGTATCCCACAGTGAAGGACTTGAGAAGTGAAGGACTTACTGAAATTTCTTGGGTTTCTACAGGTGATTCATCCAAGGCTTCAGCTCCATTGCTCACCCTCTGATGTCCCTCCTTAAAAAGGGGGGGGGAGGTGGTGCTGATTTTTTTACACAAACAAACAAACAAATGAAAGAAAGAAAGAAAGAAAGAAAGAAAGAAAGAAAGAAAGAAAGAAAGAAAGAAAGACTAAGGTAATGGGGTGAAGCTTGCAGTGCAGCCAAGTAAGCCCTCACCAAGCTCAAAAGCACCTACTGCCCCAATTCTTAAACACCCAGACCCTGCTAAGCATTTCATAGTTGAGGTTGATGTATCTGAAACAGGAGTAGGGGCAGTCTTATCTCAGTGATTGGGGGAGAAACCCAAACTTCACCCCAGTGCCTTTTAAAAAAAATATCACAAGCAGGCAAAACTATGACATTGGGAACAGCGAACTGCTAGCAGTAAAACTGACATTTGAGAATTAGCAGCATTGGTTAGAGGGAGCCACACAGCCCTTCACCACAATAATTTTGAATACCTCAAGACAGCAAGACACCTTAACCCCTGCCAAGCCCACTGGGTATTACATTTCACCTGATTCAATTACACACTCTCCTACCAGCCAGGATCCAAGAATGTCAAGACAGATTCCTTGTCCCATCTCTACACTGGTGAACCCAAAGCAAAAGGTGAAGAGCATATCCTCCCTCCCTCCCTCCTGCTTTTTATGGGCTGTCACATGGGACACCGGCCAGGAAATTGCTTGCACCCCAAAGGCAATACATTCCTATCTGCTGATTTCCCAGCAAGAGGCCCATGTTCCCTGCTCTGCGGGACAGACATATCCTGTGGGCACATACAGTTCCAGCCACAGGTCACCCCGGAATGAACCTACTACTTTTTGTGAGCCATGTACTGGTGGACCAGCATTATCTCAGATGTACAAAGATTCATCTCTTAATGCTCAGCATATACACAAGCTAAAGTACCCCAAACCTTACCAGCTGGAAAACATATGCCACTACTCACAATAAAGTGCCCCTGGTTCACATTGCAGTTGAATCAGCATAGATCTCCCTGAATCCCGCAACAGCACAGTCATTTTGGTAATCATAGACCAGAATCTCCAAGTCACTATACCTCATTCCCCTGCCCAGTTTACCCACAACATTCACCACCACAGAGCCACTCTTCAACCATGCATTTTGATACTTGACTATCCCAGAGGACATCATCAGTGACCAAGTCACACAGTTCACATCAAGAGTATGGCCAAGTTTTATGGACAAATTAAGAAAAACATTCAGTTTAACATCAAGTTACCACAAAAAATAAAATAATTGGCAGGTGGTGAAAGTGAACCAGGAAATTAGCTGTTTCTTGAGAACATGTGCTGATAACCAGGAGAGTTGGCCAGATTTCTCCCATGGGCCAAATATGCCCAGAACTCATTATGCCTATCAGCAACCCAACCCAACTAACTTCTTTCCAGTTACCCCATCCCCCCTTTCAATTGGGATGCCAACCCTACTGACTCATCAGCAGTAGAAACATGCTTTGCAATTGTACATTTTCCCCGTCACGAAACCTAAGGGCATTCATTTGAGAAACCTTCATCAACTCAACTTTAAAGGTCTAGTTCTTTATGCTCCTTCCTGACTGGAGGGTTCTGATAGTGTGCATAGGTCTCAAAAAAGTACAACATGCTCCACAGAGTTTTTTTTTTATTTATTTATTACACTTTTTACTTTCGACTGGCCTTGTGTGTAATGAATGTTCCAGACTGGTACCCATGCTGTAGCAAAGAAGCCATTTTAAAATAGCCCTCATTTCTGTTTCACACGTTGCACCATGCAGAGCTTTCATCTATGAGTGACATTTTGCTGGGAGTCATTTCCATTCCAAGTTTTTTTTTTTTTTCCATGTGCTGAGATATTGTGCATTTTCAATGGAGATAGATCATTTTTGTTTTGTTCTGTTTTATGTGTGTCGGTCCAAAGCTGTGTAAAGACAATAAACATGATAGTTACTTACAGACTCATAAACTGAGACACTTATTTCACAATAAGGTATTAAAAATACATGAGCTTGGAAAATCTAAGTGTTATGTAATGTATTCTATTAATATTCTGTTAATAGTAAAATTAATTTTTTGGAAGTATATCTTGGACATCTCAGTAAAGTCAAAGGACAAAGGACATGCATTTCAGGACTGCAATGTATGCATTTTAGCCAGAGAAGACTGGTGGTTTGAAAGAGGAGTAAAAGAAGCCATCTTCGTCAACTTGGAACAACCATCACTGAACAGAGGAGGTGGTCTGAGACACCACTTATCAGCCACCTAAAATGCAGGCCTTGGCACACTTCCCAGAAAACTGAATACACATCCACACCAAGACTCAGCTGACTTCAATAACTCACGTGTTGGCAGAGAGAGCCAATGACCCACAGATCACCCCAACGACTCTCTAGGCTGCCAACACCGTTCACACCCAGCCTCCAGTAACCTACACCTACAGCAGGGCTTAATTTGAGCCGGAACAAGACGGAACAAGATCCGGAACGTCTGTCATCGGATCCGGCAGCTATTTTCATTTCATTCGGTGTTCCGGCAGCTATTTAAATGGATCAGATCACCTCCGTGACCATCACAAAGGGAAAAAACATCAAACAATAAATTAAATAAATAAGTAAATAAAATTTGTTTAGTGTTCGGTTTTGATTTTGATATCTGTTATTGATTTCTCTCCTATGACATCCACAAAATCTATGTGGAAGAGGGAGGGGGGGGGGACATGGGGTGTATACTTCCGCTCAATAGAACACCGTTTTTTTTGTAGCCGTTAGCTTGCGCTGTGGAAAAAATGGCAAAAAAAAAACAAGAAAGCTTACTAAAATTTTTCAAAGTCCCAGGACAGCCGGATCCTCATCTCATCTCATCTCATTATCTGTAGCCGCTTTATCCTTCTACAGGGTCGCAGGCAAGCTGGAGCCTATCCCAGCTGACTACGGGCAAAAGGCAGGGTACACCCTGGACAAGTCGCCAGGTCATCACAGGGCTGACACATAGACACAGACAACCATTCACACTCACATTCACACCTACGCTCAATTTAGAGTCACCAGTTAACCTAACCTGCATGTCTTTGGACTGTGGGGGAAACTGGAGCACCCGGAGGAAACCCACGCGGACACGGGGAGAACATGCAAACTCCGCACAGAAAGGCCCTCGCCGGCCACGGGGCTCGAACCCAGACCTTCTTGCTGTGAGGCGACAGCGCTAACCACTACACCACCGTGCCGCTGTGTCTCAAATCTATTCAGAAAAAAAATACAGTTTAGTATAACATAATGCTTATTCTTCACTTTGAAACAGACATCATTTCTCCTGTACGCGTTTGTCAGATCATTTTCACAGTTTCTCTTTCTTTAAAGCATTTTTGCAACAAGTTACTCTAGATAAATACACAAATACTACACCTTTGTATTTCTTTACTTCTGTAGTAGAAACATGATCTCCACTGTTTTCCTGTTTCTTATTTATAGTTTAATGGTAAATTGGAAATTTATAGTCCTCTAAATTTACACTTACAAAGACTATGTTTTAATGATCTCTCAATAGTGCAGGATTGACAAGCATTACAATGTGATTTAACAACAAAATGAAATAAGATTTTTCCGTTTCCGGTTGAGAGTACGCTGTGCGCATTCTGGTTGCCGCTTCTCATTGGAGCTTTTTATTTTATTTTCCCTTTTGTTTTTCTTTTTGTGTTTGTGTAGTTTGTTATTTGTTTGAGTATTTTGTCCACCGGTTGTAGTGTAGCTCTGGACCCAGTTTTGGGCATCAGTTCCCTTCAGGCCTTGGTTTGCCGTGGGTGATGCCTGTGCTCCTTGCTATGGACTGCAGTGAGTTCGTTGTTCTTTTAACATCAGGGTTGTCCAGCGCTCTGTGTGGCAGTGCTTTTGTGTTTGGTGCGGTGCTCTGAGCGATGTTGCTCGGTGGTGTCGTGGCAGCTGTGCAGGTGGTATGGGACTTATTTTCGTGCACCTTTTGGTGGGACTGTGGCTGCTCCACCATTGGAATGGCATTCTGACCTTCTTTTGGTGAACTTTTTCCCCCTATAATTGTAAAGCAACCTTGGATATGCTATATAAATTTAACTGATTATTATTTTATTATTATAAGATCTGCCCCCATTACAACTAGACATAATGGTGCATCCCTCATGTCTAAGGTTAACCCCCCCATAATTTTTTTTTAATTTGGGGATGTTGGTTGGGGGGACTCTAAATTGACCGTAGGTGTGAATGTGAGTGTGAATGGTTGTCTGTGTCTATGTGTCAGCCCTGTGATGACCTGGTGACTTGTCCAGGGTGTACCCCGCCTCTCGCCCATAGTCAGCTGGGATAGGCTCCAGCTTGCCTGCGACCCTGTAGGACAGGATAAGCGGCTACAGATAATGGATGGATGGATGGATGGATGGTTGGGGGGGTACACTAGTACCCGAACATGACATTTGCATTAAAGTCAGAAATTATCAGCATAATAAATAAGATGACTTAAAATCATGTTTTCATTACATCTTTTAAACATAATTAATTGTAAGTTGGAATAACACATGCCAATTACTTTCTCTTGACCCAACTAATTAATTTAATAATGATGTAATTATTGCCTCTGACCAACTAAAATAGGCATAAAGCAGTGTTACACAGATCAAGATGTACAAAACAACACGGTGAAGAAACCTTAAGAGGAATCAGGCTCAAACGGAAACCCATGTTCTTCTAGAATAAAATCAAGGATGTTGGGGTTGAAATCACTCTCACTTACTGTAATATTTATCATTTTGCAGTCTGTTCTACTTCTATTCAAGCTCTATTTTACAACCTTTAAGAGTACTTGTTTATAGTATTTATGCTACACTGATGTGGGTTATGTAAGAAAAAAAAAATCCCACTTGTGGGTGTGTTGAAAAGAATTAATGGTGGGATGGTGGGATGCAGCCTGATATGAAACAGAGTTGCTGTTACCACCTGGAAGTGGTAAAAAAAAATTCCTTTTATGCCACAGTAAGTTGCCAATACTGATGCTTCTTAAAGAAGGACATATTATACTTTTATATCTCTGTTATAAAGCTATAAACAGCCATTCCCTCATCAAACTCTTCTCTCTCTCTCTCTCTCTGAGTTAATAAGACAAAGCTTGTACATTTAAAGAGAAACCGCAAAGTCCTCCACCACAATTTGTGTTTGAAAATTTAAAGGAACAGCTTTAACTATGACAAACCGCGAGTTGGCCTAGTGGTTAGCGTGTCCGCCTCTCGACCGGAAGATCGCAAGTTCTACTTGCAGTTGGGTCATACCAAAGACCATCATAAAAATGGTACTACTGTCTGACAAGGCACACTGCAATACGGATGTGAGTGGGGAAGTCAAACTCTCGTGGTTACCAGAGGACCCACCCCCCACTGTTACCCTATTTGTTTAGGCGAGAGGCCAAGGGCTATCGAAACAGAGATCGGCACTGCACCCATAGGGCTATCGAAACAGAGATCGGCGCCTTAAAGAGTTGGTTAGTACTGGGACAGGAGACTGACTGCCTGGGAAGACCAGATTCTGGCGTGAGAGGGACTTTGACTTTTTTGACTTTTAACTGTGACTGTTACAGCATTTATCATATAAGAGCTGACACCGGAGACTATAAACCACTAATCTCTTCATGGAGAACTTATCAAGTCAATGATTACATCTATATCTACTGAAACACCATACATGTCTCTGTATATAAGTTGTCACTTTTAGGAGAAAAAAATCATTTGAGCATATTATTATAAACTTGTGTTTTTTCTTGCAGCCAGAACTTCTGTCAGAGTAGCTAACACCTTCTGACCTATTAGGTTTGAGAATTCAACAGCACTATGGTATAATGGCAATTATTCTACATACAGGCCACTTTTTCTATGGAATAAAAACGTCTTCTATTCCCTTCTAGTGGGTTTATTGATGGCATGCAATATTGTTAGCATATCACTTATCCTCCATGTATTATGCCACTCTCCCCAGTGGAGACTGAGCATGCAATATTGTTACAATATTGCATATTGCCAAGACAACATGATGTCACACGTCAGAGCTCATGTTAAGATCCAAATGACAAAACTTTTCTGCTGCACATGCGCAGAATCATTTCTTTGTCAGCTGGGAAAGAGAGAGGACGAGGCTAATCCAGTGCTCCTGCTAGGACTAGTTATGCTATAATTAAGCACTAAATAAATAAACTAAAAACTGAAACCAAAGATGCACCGAACACTCGAAAGGCTACGAAAGCTTCATTAGATATTCTTCATACATATTTACAAGAGAAAAACATACCAATGGACATTGAAAAACTGGAAAAGACACATGTCAGAGATGTAAAACTTCTGTGCTAGCGAGTGACTGTGACAATTTGTAAACAAACATTGCTGCGAGGTTTGCTTCATTAAAAGTGGAAGATTTTGAGAGAATTTTGGCTGCCAGGTCTCTCCGTTGTGTGAAGCTGTTGATGTTGATTTTAAAAGTAACTAACCAAATTACACAGGGAAAAAAAAAAAATAGTAATAATAACAACATGACTGCGCTAGCATTGGCCATTGCTAACATGACACCAGCTGAAAGGTAACTCGACTGCCGTGTATATTAAACAAGGTAACAGCACCAAGTCACGGGTAAGCTAGCATTTGCCTTTGCTAACGCTACTGCTATGCTGGCTGGAAGGTAACTACACTGCCATGCTAAAAGCACTGAGTCGTGGGTAAGCTAGCGTTGGCCTTTGAGAATGCTGATATGAAGAGAGTGTGTATGTGTGCATAATAATACTAATAATAATATTGGCTGGCTTTTTTTCATGGCCTATCAGATATATTCAATTCAGCTACTTGTCTTCGACTCGTTCAGTATCATGCTAGCTGAATGGAATATATCTGATAGACCACTCAACGCCAGCCAATATTATTTAATTATTGACAAGATATTCTATTTTATTTTTTACATTTGACAGTGGAAAACTGGACTTTCTTTTTTGAGATACATCACTGTATTATAATTACAATAACTTTGCTTTTATATAAAGCAACATGGAAGCTGTCATTCGACCCCCCTAATTTATTTGATTGCCCAAGTTTTAATTTGGAAGGCTACACGGATCCCTCCTCACAGGAGACAGAAGCAGCCAGGCTGAACTAATTAGTCTTTCACATGACTGCTGATCTAACCTAATTGAATTTAATTAGTTAGATGGCTAATGTACACCTAATCAATCATACATTCTCGGGTTACTGAAGCCACACTTTTTCTCAGGAAAAAAAAAACATCTCCACATTTGTGTTCCTTTTTTGGTATTCCTTTTCCTTTATTTCGTGCGTGACACCAGATAGTTGCATTATAAATCATTACAATATACAGTTCTAGAAGAGCAAAGACAAACAGTAGGCTGCTAAGTGTGTGCAGATAGTTTTTACCCTGTAAATCCATTGGGATACGAAGAATACAGGGACTTTCTACATTTTGAAAATACACGTTACTGTTTTGCTTTGCAGTATGACTTGCAAGTCCGATTGCATTTATAGAGAAGTTTAGCTTATTTTATGAGCCTGGTAAGTCTAAAAATATGTCATGAAAATCACAAAATTTAAGTATGAAGTGGACTATGTGCAATATGTTTTAAAAAGAGGTTTTTTTTTTTTTTTTACAAATCGACTTTATTCAAATAACATAGTGGTAAAGGTTAGCTTGGTTATAATACATGGTGCAGAAGGTTCGATATGTTGCTATGCTTGTGCCAAAACACTGATATTCAACATCCTGCTAATAATTTATCTGCAAACTTTTTTTTTCCTTTTGTTCTGTGAGACTGTATTTGTGAAGGATATCACTGGTCAACAATTTTTCAGAAGTTGTCTGCTTCAGAGATGAAATCGGCTATTTGTTATGAAATTTGGTGTGTTGAATTCAAGGATGACAATTGAAACAGCTGATTGGCTACAGCTTCCAATACATTTAAGATTTTACGTGTTATACTTATGTACCGTACATTGTGTAGATAGTAACATTTTAAGTATAAATTGTAAACCTAGGTCTCTTCATGTGTTTATGGTTGGTTTACATGATATTTCACCTGTTCTCTTTATGTAACCGTAGAAATTCAGCAAAAAGTTTATACAAATAAAATGTATTATGAACCAAATGGCAAAAAAAAAACAATTATGTATAAGTACTGAATAGGTTTAGTCCTTACTGAGTGTGTATTCAGTGCTTTTTGGCAGCTTGTCTCTTGTATTCATGAAACGGAGCATCTCTTGTCAAGCTTCCATGGATCACCTTCTATGAGGAGAATGGAACAAGATCCTTTTGACAGTCACAAAACATGAAAACACTAACATCACCTACCAGGAGATTCCATTGTTGTAATCTGAAGCCCAGAAGCTCTGCCTTACTCTTGGATAGTTCCAAATCCCTGACAAGGCCATCCAGTTCACATTGTGCTGTCAGGTGTGGTTCAGAGGAGGACGATGGGAGAAAATCTGGATCATGTGACATTGATGGGTCAGGATCGGAAGTTTCACACTCTTCTTCTTCATCTGACTTAAGTGAGAATGATTATGGTGCATTAAGAACAGACGTCCTTTTCTGGCGTACTGGGTGTATACTGTAGTTGATGGAATGCTTGGATACTCTACAGTCCACTTTTTCTTCTTTGATAAACCTTTCCCAACTGGGGCAAATTGTTGATATGATCAGTTGGTTCTCTCCAAGTCATTGGCCCTGTAGAAGGCATGGATTTCCTTTTCCTGTTCAACAATTTTTGCACAGGTGTTACAGCATGTGTGTGGGGCCCAACTTGTGTCCTGATCTCCACTTTTGTAACCACAATATAAAGGTGGTAGGCTTTCTTGATTACAGCAGTTATACTGTACTTTTGTGATGCAAAAGTCACTTCACCACAAACATAGCAGACGTTATCTGCATTGCTCATATAATTATGAGGCATCCCTGCTCACTTTGCTTAAACAGATAAATCAAAGACTTAATCTCAAGCGCATAGCGCTGTATGGGTTTTTTTTTTGAGCTGATATAGAGCAATTTGTTCAGCAGAGTGATGTAAGTTGACTTATGATTGCACATACTTGCCAACTTTTCAAAATTCTCATGGGGGAGAAAAGTGCGTGAACGACATTTTCAGTTGGACGAGGGTCTGATGCGCGTTTGAAACGATAAAAACAGTGGATCCCAATTAATTGCAAACCATTTGAAATTTATACAATTAAAGAGTTTTTTAATTGTTTATATTCTTCTATCAATTACCATAGGTTATGGGATTCATGTATCAGGCATGAGAGAGCTCCGGGTGAAAAATCTGAAATAATGCTCGTCTTGAATTTTAATATAATAACAATGAAAGGGAAGTCTGCTTAAATCAGATTTTTAGCTGAAAAATCTCATGCCTGAATATTGTATCCATACAGAAACCCACAGAAAATAACACAAGTGATGCTTTAGAAGAATGTTTATCATTTCTTAAAATAGTCACAGTGAATGAAAGTATTATTGGATTGCATCAAATGTGTTTTCCTTCTGTAAGCTCATGTAAAAATACAGAGAACTATAATATCATATATAAATTTAATAACATTTTATTAAGATTTAACCAAAATAGTAATAACTCAATTAAATAAATACTGCACTGTCTTAGTACGACTAAAATGCATCTCTCTCACTAAACACTTTCCAACAGAATTTTTAAAAAGCACTAGAAATCCTATCCAAATCCGATCGGAATGCAGCAAAGGAATTTGCTCATTTGCAAACTTTGACTGAAAGTTTTCAAACAAAATTTAAAAATGGCACAATAAATACTACCATACTATCAAAATATACTCCACAAAGAAATTCACTCGAATGCAAAATTTTAGTACGACCAAAATACACTCACTAGTAATCTTTCACTTAAAACCTCTGATTTAAGGTATCTTTACCTCAAAATGTGTAACTGGCTGGTCGAACATTTGCTTATCCACGGAAATTCATTCTCCCATGTAACCTGGTATTTGCATTCATATTTTTGCTGTTTGGTATTGGGTTTAGTGGCCATGATGAATGACTGCTTGTAAAAAATATCGGACAGCCTGGGTGAATCCTACATTACGGAAGTGACTGTCGTTCTGTTCGTTGATTGGTTAAAAATCAGTTGACGTCAGCAGTGCTTCTCATACGATTCTGATTGGACATAATCGGGAGTATTTTTAACTTGGCGGTAGGGATTTCCCAAAACCGGGAGATTATCCAGTTTTTAACAAATACGATTGGGAGGCGGGAGACGGAGGCTAAAATCGGGAGCCTCCCGCCGAAATCGGGAGGGTTGGCAAGTATGATTGCATCATCAGTGACTTCTAGGAATAACATGGTATTATGTATGATGCAACCAGCTTCAAATTGCATCATTCATTGTTTTGCAAAAAAAAAAAAAAGTACTATCCAAACCCAATCATAGATTTATTCATAGAGCCAATCTTGAAAACTAGAGTCAATGAACAATTTTCAGTTTAATTTTCGTTCTCAGTGGCCCAGAATTCATAAAGTTTGACTATATTTATTTCAGAACCATTTTGGCTGTAGACCAGTGTATTCAGTATATATCAGAAATTACTGAGAATAAGATTCCTGGGATAAGAAAAGAACAGTTTTTTTTATAATTGCATCTTTAGGTTTTATGGACAAATCTACAGTACCAAGGGCATACAATGTTTTTAGATTCTTTAGAGTATCCATGTGAGATCATGTTTCAGGACAAATCAGGCAAATTCAGAGGGTAAAATGAGCAGTAGAAATGCTTTATCCTGTTCTACAGGGTCGCAGGCAGGCTGGAGCCTATCCCAGCTGACTACGGGCGAAAGGCGGGGTACACCCTGGACAAGTCGCCAGGTCATCACAGGGCTGACACATAGACACAGACAACCATTCACACTCACATTCACACCTACGGTCAATTTAGAGTCACCAGTTAACCTAACCTGCATGTCTTTGGACCGTGGGGGAAACCGGAGCACCCGGAGGAAACCCACGCGGACACGGGGAGAACATGCAAACTCCGCACAGAAAGGCCCTCGCCGGCCACGGGGCTCGAACCCGGACCTTCTTGCTGTGAGGCGACAGCGCTAACCACTACACCACCGTGCCGCCCCGAATCAGGATTATACATATAAATATATTTTAATATCCATACAAATCCATAATGCAAAGACAACAACCCCACCAGCATCAAAGAATAAGAAAGTGTACAATTTGTTTAAAAAAAATCTTCTTTGCTAGATGCTGAAGAGTAGAATTTCAGAGACTACATTTACACATGTAAATTTTAAACGTAATACATCGTCAAGAAAATGAACACAGAGCCAACAACTTGCTAGTTTTGTGACTTGATGGTTCCCATTCAATATTCTTTCAAATAAGCTCTTTTCACTTGACCTTGTGAATTCCCTCTTGAGATTTCCCCTTCATTCAGGCTTGTTAAATAATGCCTTTGAAAGGAAAGGGAACAAATCAATATGAAGTTAATAAATCATTGTGAGACTTTATAAATCATTCTGTTACTTATTCTTATCCTCAGTCTATGGCTACATCCACACGACAACAGCAACGAGATGTTATTTAAAAATATATCGCGTCCAAATGGGCAACGATCAGTAAAATATCAGGTCCATATGGCAACGCAACACTTGTTGAAAACGATGCAATACACATGCCACACCTCTAGGGGCGCTGTAAGACGGTCCCTTTGGAGACACCAGAACAATAGAAGAAGTAAGGACGCATGCGCATAAACTATTATGCACGAGACTTCATATTAGCCACAAAGTCAGGAAAATCTGTTCGTAAAATTACATTATAATGACCAAATACAATGAAAAGTATTTTTCCAGTCTCACCTGTGAAAGGTAATCCCATGTGATCTCGTTTGGACGGCAAACCTGTTGGTACAGTTAAACACAGCTAATCTTTATTCTCCGCTTTGACCTCTCCAATATGGCGGCGAGGATGACGTATGATTCTACACGGAAGGCGGCGTCTTTAATGGTCCGGAATAAATTGAATGCTACACGTTGATGGATTAATTTGTTGTTTCTCACCTGTGAAAGGTAATCCCATGTGATCTCGTTTGGATGGTAAACCTGTTGGTACAGTTAAACGCAGCACATGAATCTTTATTCTCCGCTTTGACCTATCCAATATGGCGGCGAGGATGACGTATGATTCTACGCGGAAGGCGGCGTCTTTAATGGTCCGGAATAAATTGAATGCTACACGTTGATGGATTAATTTGCTCTTCTACTCCCTTTTTGAGGAATGTATTGTAGGACTAAAACCAACATCTGAAGAGGTGAGATCGCTCCTTTTTTTCCCTATTTTTGCTGGCAGGATTGACTTTGCCCTAAGGGCAGAGTCTCTCTCTCTCTCTCTCTCACTTTGCACCATTACACAATAAATATTCACAGTGAAAATATTTTGTAAGCGCGTTTCATGAACCAAGTTATAGGATTTGTTGACAACTCGCATCGAGTTCGTTACACTTCTACCCGGCGTGAAGCACTCACAGTCATGTGGTTGTGACGTCATCGTAAACAAATCCGTTCTACTCATCCAGATGACTTCACAACGGCAACGTTGCCAGATCTTTCCACTCTGGAACCCGTTCTCAAAAAGATTGCGTTTTGGGCACCCAAAATGCCGGTGCCGTGTGGACGCCAGGCCTAAACAATAAGCAATTGTATCGGAGTCACCTGAATCCGTTGCCGTGTGGACAGGGCGTATATCCTTCAGGTAGTGTACCGTATAGCTTATATTATTAATTTATTAAGCTAGCATAAAGCTGCGGTATACAGTTTGAGTCCAAGGTCAATGACTAGCATAAAGGATGGAAGGTTATGTCTTAAAAACTCTACACTGCCCATGACACTAATACATTTCTTAAATTGATGAACAAACTTTTTTTTTTTATTTGATTTCACCGAAAAATTTCCAAGTGCTAAACGGATTAGTACTTATACCTAACATGGAATTGGGATGAGCTGTGCAATTCCATTATCTGTAGCCACTTATCCTGTACAGGGTCGCAGGCAAGCTGGAGCCTATCCCAGCTGATTATGGACGAGAGGCGGGGTACACCCTGGACAAGTCGCCAGGTCATCACAGGGCTGACACATGGAGACAAACAACCGTTCATGCTTACATTCACACCTACGCTCAATTTAGAGCCACCAGTTAACCTAACCTGCATGTCTTTGGACTGTAGGGGAAACCGGAGCACCCGGAGGAAACCCACGCAGACACAGGGAGAACATGCAAACTTCACACGCAAAGGCCCCAGTCGGCCACTGGGCTCAAACCCAGGACCTTCTTGCTGTGAGGCGACAGTGCTAATCACTACACCACCGCGCTGCCGCTGTGCATTTCATTTGCAGGAATTAAGAATGGAACAGCTTTGAGATTTTGCTATGCTCATGTAAAATTATGAATTTAAAATGCACATTTTTTTTTCATTCCATTGTCAGGTTGCTTGCTATTCCTCATCCTTATCCATCATCAATCGCAGCACTCATTCCTACGTAGCTTCTGACTGAGAAGTGGAAAAAAAATAGTTTGATTGAGATTTCCAATGAGAGAAATATGAGAATCTCAAAGGTGTCCAAACGGCAGACTTCCATGTGCGTTTCCATGGAGACAGTGGCAGAAAAAGTGCACCTCAAATTCGTTTGGAAATTTTTCTGTTTGCACTTTCTGTAGATTAAAGTGGACATAAAATATATTTTTTTAAAAATTAACACTTATTTTTTCTGCATGTGTATCAATAGAAATTCCAGATTTAGTATGTTTTGAAGACTTTGCACAGCTTTACCAAACACATCTACCCTAGCCTACATGAGAACTGCACCACACAATCATTTAACTCTGCTCCAGCTTCATTTGCATGATGATATGGCATCAAAATATAATTTGCATTAATGAGTATCTCAGCAGTTCCATGAAAACCTGTTGTGAAGAAAACTTTGTTGTTTATCAAGATATCTGTCAAAAACAGAGTGTGTTACAACTGCAAATCTTGAAAAACAAATTAACATCATTCTGGTTGTGTCAACTCGAGTCAGTTTATTTGTATAGCACTTTGAACAACACACACGGTTACAAGCAGCTTTCCAGAAAAATAAAGACTTTAAACATATGAACAAATTTTATCCCTAATAAATTTATTTGTCCCTAATGAGCAAGCCTGAGGTGATGGTAGCAAGGAAAAACTCCCTCAGATGACATGAGGAAGAAAACTTGTAAGGAACCAGACTCAAAAGAGAACCCATCCTCATTTGGATGATAACGGTTTGTGCCATTATAAATAACTTGCTTCTATAACTGTGTCCTATATAGTCACAGTTGCAGTCCCAAAGTCACCATGACAAGTACAGTCCCAAACCATCGTAGCAAAATTGTAAGTATCCAGAGCCATCTTCTACTGTAGGTAAATCTTTCAAATGTGCATATGGGGCCATCCTCTACAGGAGTGATGTGATGAAAACTCCAGCCAGAAGTATGGCATAAGGATGTATCAGGCAGGTCTGGAGAGCAAGACAGGTCAGAATCACTGCTGTTTCAGGATTGACATGTAACTTGACAGAGAGAGAGGAAGAAAACACAGGTTGTTAGGTATGCCTGTTGTTGCCTAATGGTTAAGAATAGTATACATTGTGAGCTGAGTGCAATCTGGGACTCTGGCAAGAGTAACTATGACAGACATGAGTATCGTTGTGTCAGTGGGAAACTTATGCCGCTTTTCCACTACCAACACGGCTGAGTTGGGCTGAGCCGTGCGGTGCTGAGTTGGGCTGAGTCAAACTGAGTGGGGCTGTTGGAGTTGCATTTCGACTACAACCGCGCTGAACCGTGCTGGCTGGAAGTGGGTGGACACATTGGGTGGAGTTAGCGAAAGTGGGTGGACGTCACGTTATGTTGTTAGGCGGCGCAAACAGTGACATCAGTGACCTTTTAAGCGGTAGTCTCACGACCCTGATAGTAAACAATAAACATGGAGGACATGGAGTTGTTAGTGTTGCTGGTCTTGGTGCTGTGGCTTGTTGTCACCGACAACGCCAACAGATACTGGCAAGAGCGTATAGATGAGGCGAGGCGCATAAGGCTTCATAATTCTCGTAATTCGTAATTCTTCTTCTTCCGGTTTTATGGTGTTTACAGATCCCAGCGTGCTCGCGGGGCGTGTGGGGGCATGTGAGGACACTCCTCCTCACCAATCAGTGCACAGGGGAGTGTCTCCTCACGCCCCTAGCCCCACTCGGCTTGGTTTGGCTCACTTCAGCCCTACTCCAAAACCGTGCGAGTTTTGGGTGCTGAGTAGGGCTGAAGTGAGCTGAGTCGTGCTGCTCTGAGGTAGTCGAAACTCGAGCCGTGTCGAGCTGAAGTGAGCTGAAAAAGGGTAGTGGAAAAGGACCATTAGGCCCTGTCCACATGGCAACGGATTCAGGTGAATCTGATAAAATTGTTTATCGTTTCGGCCTGGCGTCCACACGGCACCGGCGTTTTGGGTGCCCCAAAACGAAATCTTTTGAGAACGGGTTCCAGAGTGAAAAAATCTGGCAACGGCGCCATTGCGAAGTCATCTGGATGAGTAGAACGGATTTGTTTACGATGACGTCACAACCACATGACTAGAACAAGCAGCACTCTCGCGCGCATCATTCGTAACAACAGAAATTGAAATTGTTTACACATTAACCTGACTGACCTGCCAGACAGACAATTTACACCTGCTTTGATGAACAGAAAGTACAGCCTTCCACACAAAGCAACAGTTACCTGACTATAATGGAGGCAGAGGGGAAAAGGATCAGAAGACCCTTCAACAGACTGTTTTGTATGAACCACTGCACTGCATTCACTTTTGTATACAGCTTTTCTTTTAAATAAACAAGTAACTCAACCATTTCTTGAATTTCTTTTTTTTATTGGATAAGACTGCTTTTCAAAATCTTCACACACAATATAAAAAGTTATATAAATTATATAAAAATGCTTTTCAAAATGTTCACACACAATAAGAAAATTAAGTTATATAAAACTATGCACACTAATAAAACTAATTTGTACACACAGAAGGCACGATGTCCTCGCGTAGTCGCAGCCATCTTCTTCTTGTTGTTGTGTGTTTGTTCCTGTGAGTGCTTCACGCCGGGTAGAAGAAGGGGTTTATGCGTGTAACAGACATTGAGTTGTGTTGTTCACCAGTCTTTTTATTCTGAAGAAATGAGACACAAATACACTGCTGAGGACGGGCTGCAAACGTCCAGTGGCATTGGCGCTTACATTTCCAAAACGAACCGAAAGAGGCCAGCGCCTCGTTCCCATAACTACCTGCGCTCTTAAAGGGCCAGCGCAGAATTTCCCCACCACTACACACAATGGCAAGTGGAAAAAAATAAACCCGTTACATGCGCATGCGTCCTACTTCTTCTTCTATTGTTCTGGTGTCTCCGATGGGACTGTCTTACAGCACACGTAGAGATGTGGCATGTGTATTGCATCGTTTTCAGCAAGCGTTGCATTGCCATATGAACCTGATATTTTACTGATCCGTTGCCCATGTGGACGCGATATTTAAAAAAAAAAAAAATCTCGTTGCCGTTGTCATGTGGATGTAGCCTTACACTACCGTTCAAAAGTTTGGGGTCACTTTGAAATGTCCTTATTTTTGAAAGAAAAGCACTGTTCTTTTCAATGAAGATAATTTTAAACTAATCAGAAATACACTCTATACATTGCTAATGTGGTAAATGACTATTCTAGCTGCAAATGTCTGGTTTTTGGTGCAATATCTCCATAGGTGTATAGAGGCCCATTTCCAGCAACTCTCACTCCAGTGTTCTAATGGTACAATGTGTTTGCTCATTGCCTCAGAAGGCTAATGGATGATTAGAAAGCCCTTGTACAATCATGTTAGCACAGCTGAAAACAGTTTAGCTCTTTAGAGAAGCTATAAAACTGACCTTCCTTTGAGCAGATTGAGTTTCTGGAGCATCACATTTGTGGGGTCGATTAAATGCTCAAAATGGCCAGAAAAATGTCTTGACTATATTTTCTATTCATTTTACAACTTATGGTGGTAAATAAAAGTGTGACTTTTCATGGAAAACACAAAATTGTCTGGGTGACCCCAAACTTTTGAACGGTAGTGTATTTCAGCAAGACAATGCCAAATCGCATTCTGCACATATTACAAATGCGTGGCTCCGTAGTAGAATCTGGGTGCTAAACTGGCCTGCCTGCAGTCTAGATTTGTCTCCCATTGAAAACATTTGGCATATTCTGAAATGTGAAATACAGCAGAGACCCTGACCTAATTGGTCTCCTCAGTTTCCAAACATGTACAATGTGTTGTTAAAAGTAAAGGTGACCATGCCCCTGTCCCTACTTTTTTGAAACATGCCCCTGGCATCAAATTCAAAATGATCATGATCATATATATATATATATATATACACACTACTGTTCAAAAGTTTGGGGTCACCCAGACAATTTTGTGTTTTCCATGAAAAGTCACACTTTTATTTACCACCATAAGTTGTAAAATGAATAGAAAATATAGTCAAGACATTTTTCTGGCCATTTTGAGCATTTAATCGACCCCACAAATGTGATGCTCCAGAAACTCAATCTGCTCAAAGGAAGGTCAGTTTTATAGCTTCTCTTAAGAGCTAAACTGTTTTCAGCTGTGCTAACATGATTGTACAAGGGTTTTCTAATCATCCATTAGCCTTCTGAGGCAATGAGCAAACACATTGTACCATTAGAACACTGGAGTGAGAGTTGCTGGAAATGGGCCTCTATACACCTATGGAGATATTGCACCAAAAACCAGACATTTGCAGCTAGAATAGTCATTTACCACATTAGCAATGTATAGAGTGGATTTCTGATTAGTTTAAAGTGATCTTCATTGAAAAGAACAGTGCTTTTCTTTCAAAAATAAGGACATTTCAAAGTGACCCCAAACTTTTGAACGGTAGTGTAAATTTTTCCCCCCAAAACCAATAAGATTTCTCAGTCTCAACATTCAATATATTGTCTTTGTACTAATTTCAGTGACATGTAAGGTTTCCATGATTTTCAAATCATTGCATTCTATTTTAAATTTACATTTTACACAATGCCCCAATTTCTTTGGAATCAGGGTTGCGTTTTCTCACAAAAAAAAAAAAACACCACCATATCAATAATTAGACACATTTAAAATCCATGTATGTGGAGTATCTGCTATGCAAGTTATTAGTATAGCAATGATAGCATATCAGAGCACATTAAGATAAACTGTAATTATATTAAAGCAATTAACACCTTTTAGCCAATCAGATTTGAGTATATAACAGCACTGTGGTATGACAACAGTCAACCAATTACATCACAAGTATACTTTCTCTCAAACATGATTCTACATATTCAATAAAAAAGGGTTTCAGAGAGCTATTAGCCTTTTAGATGCTTTATTTTTTCTTGTCATTTTCTCTCTTCCTTCTCTCTCTCTCTCATTTCCTCCCTCGTTTGTTCTGTGTTTGTATGTTTGTGGTATCACAAGCAAACAGACATTTTGACTTTTTTATTGACATTTTTAAATGGTTCTTAAGAGTGGAAAAAAAGGAAGGACTGGGATAAAACTGACTTTTTCATTATCCATTGGAACCGTTTTTAATCCCCCGGTTCGTATTTGGTGTCTCTTTTAGTTAAGGTAAAGTACATGCTGTGCTAAATGACTGACATCTGTTTTCATGTGTGTAACAGCAGGGGCATGGTCGAGCAGGCAGAACCAGCAGGTAGCACATGATGAATCTCACCTGTGTCTGATTGCTGGCAGTTTATTGATGCGTGTCCTTTGTGTGTGTTTACAGAGAGAATCCAGTAACCAGAGAGAGTTGAACAGCCCATTGTCATGTGCATGTGTATGCCTAGAGTGAAATAAAGTTGCTGAAAAGTGAAAGGAATGGAAACTGTAATGTAAATGCATGCATGGGTTGGTAGCTTGTAGTATTGAGAGCCTGTAAGAAAAGTTTCAGGCATGTTTGACCATTTATGAGAAAGATGTGAGCATTTTTGTATCGCTGCTCTAATGCCACCAGTAGGCTGCCATGCAGCCTGTTGGAAGGGTGATGCATGACGTTACTTGGGTGCAAGGCTGAGTCTCACTCTTCAGTACTGAAGGGGCAAAGCGTTAAGCGGTAATCAACTTCTGCAGAGCAGGGCGAGTCACCTAGTCGCAAGTTGACCTGTTAGTGTTACAGCTGACACATCACTGCTATCAGTTCAGTTTTAGGGGGTCTTGAACAAATATACAAAGGGTCCAATACTAGAAAGAAATCAGAATCGCTCCTTCAAAAAGGCTATGTGATGTGTTTCGTGCTGAGCGATAATAGGGCATCTAGTGATCAGTTAGCACATTTGGTCTTCCTAACGTGAATAGATCTGAACAGACAGACTGATAAAATTACTTTTACTAGATAAAAACAATATAAATACCTCTTTAATAATGCCCTCCCTTTCTTGTTTTCATATCCTTGACATCGTACTTGCACATTCTTTCGGAGCCTTGCCCTTGCTATGTTCAAATTCTGTTGGTACAGCATCTTCCTTAAATTGTCTCTGTCTCTTCTGGCCTTCCGCCACACCGACGTACTTGGCATACAAATCCTCCTTAAAACAGGTATCCAGAAAGTGTGCTGAACACCAGCAGGAATTCGTTGTGGGAACGAAGCCCACCCTTTTCATATTGACCAGCCGTTTCTTGAGCAAGTCTGTTTTTTCAGTGGAAAGCCATAGAACGTGTGGCCATGCTGCTGACCTGATCCAGTCCTGCATGTGCACCTGACCGCTGCACAGCTAGGCATTTTATTCTCTCTCGGTCGTCAAACAGCCTTCTTGAAAAAATTTCCCTGCTTAGTAAGGTCTGTTTGAGGCTAACAGTGTCCTTTAGTGCAGGAAAATGGTGAAAAAAAAACCCAAACCACAAAACGGTTGATGTAATGGCCTACAATCCCAGTGCTTCAAGTCTTATTCGCCATGTGGAGCTTCCATGTGCTGCACCCAAGTGACGTCAGAGCATTGCTGCAAATGATCGTGTGTGTGTGTGTGTGGGGGGGGGGGGGTCTGATTAGTTAAAATATTTTCAGTGGTTGCTTTTATGAAATTGTCGATGATGGGGGAATTCTGCATAGAAACTGACTTTCAGAGATGGATATCTTAGCTGTGTGAGCTCCTTATTTTCAATTATTTGCATGGATCATTAGTTTATATCATAATCTAGCTTCATAACTGTATTTTAACCATGTGCTTTCTTTTCCTTGAAACTAAGAGAAAGATAAAATGCACCTTGAGTTTTCATGAACCTGTTTCCCATATCCTAATTTCCCACAAACTGTGAGTGCGCTACACTGGTGCCAAAACTCAGAATTGAGGAGAAATTGCCATCATGGAGTACTCCAGGCCCTCTTCAGCATCTACCAATCCCAAAATCAGACCCTCATCATGCTGTGTGCCACAGGCAGGTGATCTGGACCTGAAGTGGCTTATTTTGCAGCAGGTTGGCAGCACCCCATAACAACATCACCAGCACTTCTGCACACTGACACACTTGACAAGATCAGCCACCCTTTCACCTTTGCCCAACAGCTCCGAGATGCCTGCCAACAGTAGCTGCTGGCAGAAGATTGCGATGCCAGTGACATCATCAACTGAGTGGTATTGGAGAAGTTTGTCATTTGGTTGCTGGAAGGAGCATCAGCATGAGTCCAGTGCCACCATTCAGCATCACTGGAAGAGGCAGTCAATCTTTATATGTCAGACCATATGGCAGTATTTCTGTGAGCAGGTGGCCTCATCCATTCTCTCTCTCTCTCTCTCTCTCTCTCTCACACTCTCTCTCTCTCTCTCTCTCTCTCTGTGTGTGTAGGTAGAACCATCCATGCTCACCAGGACCAAAACAAACCCTAGGCAGGTCTGCAGATGTGGCAGGAAAATTGGGCATTTCTAGGATCAGCATCCCCTTAAGGAAGTGAGGATTCTGATCTGCATTCCTGATGCAACTTTGACCTCCCCAATCAAGCAGGAATGTACCAAGTGGCAGTGAGTATTCAAGGGAGTATACATCAGGCCTTGGTGGACTAGGGATGTAATCAGACCACTGTTCATCAAAAACTGATTCAGTGCAGGACATTGGGGAATGCACAATTGGTGAAAATGAGGTGTGTGCATGGGGATATTCATGAGCATCTGCTGGTCCCCATAACCCATCCACTAATTCTGAGACCAAATTGGCTGGGGTTTCAGGTGTTGGTAAAGTGCCTATTTGTGGATGGGTCCTGTCATTGTGAAACTCAGGGGAATTCCAGTGCAGCATTGGCTGGGGAGGGCTATCTGCATCAGCTCCACATCAGAGGGACACAGAAGGTGGGGTGGGCTCTACCCCTGCAGCCTCCTCTGGGATTTCAATTTGGGATTTCCCATTGGAGCTGTCATGCAGTGAGACCCTGAGACACGCTTTTGATCAAGTGAGAGTAATTGATGGTCAAAACCTCCAAATTCCTACCCATATTTTTTCATTATTAAAGGTATAACCTATCATGCGATGCAGGACGCTCAAACTAAAGAGGAAACAACCCAGTTGTTGGTCCTGAAGAGCCATATACCCTTTTTCCACCAAATCAGTTCCAGGGCTGGTTCGGAGCCAGTGCTGGTGCTGGTTCACAACTCGTTCAACTTGCGAGCCAGCTGAGAACCAGTTTGCTTTTCCATAGCTTGCGGTGCTAAGCGGAGCCACGTCATTACGTCACTGTATACGTCATTACGTCACTGTATACGTCAGTTACGTCACTGTATACGTCAGTTACGGCACTACGTTTACATAAACCTTGGTGCGAATATCAAAGCAAAAACAACACGGAAGAAGCAGCAGCGGCAACAACAACAACAACAACAATAATAATGGATGACTTCGCGTTTGTACAGCTGCTGCTTCTCGTCGCTTAAAAATGGTGATCTTTTGTGGTCTTGTTATTGTTGTTGGTCTTAACAACTCCGCCCCCCCGCTGACGTAAGCGGTTCTTTCCTCTGGCCCAGCAGAGAGTTGGTGCTAGCCTGGAACCGGTTTTTCTGGCCCCAGAGCCAGTTCTTTGTCAGTGGAAACAGAAAACCCGGTTCCAAACTAAGCACTGGCCCTGAACCAGCCCTGGAACTGCTTTAGTGGAAAAGGGGCATATAGGGAATTTTTGTTCTATGCTCTTTGTTCATAATAATCCCATGGTGGGGTGTTTAGGACAGGATGAGACACTGAGTTGTCTCATTACCATTTTTATTGGTGGGGTTTTAGCATGATGTTTGCAGGTGGTGCGCGGTATATCATGAATGTCAGCTGGTGAGTCCACTGGCCACCACAAAAGTGCCATTGCAACCTTTGCCATTGATTGAGACCCCCTTCAAAAGAATTGGTAGGGATTTCATCAGGCCATTAAATCAGACTGCCCAAGGACATTGCTTTGTACTAGTCTTAGTGGATTATGCAACACAATATCCTATAACCATGTCTCTTTCAACATTTCTGTACACAATATTGTGGAAGCTCTCTACCATGTTATCTCCAGAGTTGGGATCCTGGAAGAGACTGATTGAGGCAGAACATTCATATCACACATACTTTGTGAACTATATGAATTAAATTTATTTGTACCAGCATGTACCATCAGCAAATGGATGGGCTGTTTGAACAATTTAATCAGACACTTAAAAACATGATTTGCAAGTTCATGCACAATGGCACTAGAAATTGGGATAGATGGCTCTTATCTGCAGTTGGAGAAGGTTCTTCCCATTTGAATTATTGTATGATTGCAAGCTTTATGGCATCTTGGACATCATTAGGGAAAATTGGGAGGAGAGCCCTTCTGCGAGATTGAGATCATTTGGACACATACAGAGGAGAGATCCAGGGTATATTGGGAAAAGAATGCTGGAGATGGAGTTGCCAGGTGGAAGGAAAAGAAGAAGACCAAAGATGAGATTTATGGATGTGGTGAAGGAGGACATGAGGATGGTTGGTGTGACAGATAAAGATACAGAGGACAGGAACAAATGGAGGGACATTATCTGCTATGGTGATGCCTAACAGTAACAGCTGAAAGAAGAAGAAGAAAGAGGAGGAGGAGGGAGGAGAGATGTTCTGTGGATTAAAATTAAATTCAGTATGTTCTTGACCTGAGAGCAAAACTCCATACACTGAGCCATCTAACCCAGGAGAATTTGTTACGGTACAGGTACAAGAACGGCAAGCCTCCACTCTGTTTGGTTTACACCAGTTTGTCACTCTTCTGTTTGGGTTGTTTGGAGCCCCAGCAACATTTCAATGACTCATGGGCAGAACCTTCCACCCACACAATGCACATACCGCTGCCTATTTACAGTCATTTACAGTAATGATTGGCAACAGCATTTACAACATCTGAGGGCTGTCCTGAGATCCTTGAGACAAGTGGGATGCAGCAAACCCAAAAAAGTGTGCAACTGGGCAGTGTGTTCCCCAAATTGATAAGATCGCAGTGATTGTGGCCTGTCTGGGACCCACAACCAATAAAGGGGATAAGGCAGTCCCTGGGGATGGCTGACTATTACAGAATGTTTGTACCTCATTTTTTTTTTTTTTGGGACGTCACCAGCTTGTTGACTGACCTCACTAAAAAAAGGGGCGCCAGATCTGGTCCAGTGGATGGAGCCATGTGAATGGGCTTTGCCCAGGTAAAAGTGGCTTTGTATGGGGTCCCACTGTTGCCTTCACCTAACTTTTCTCTCCCTATTGTTCTGTAGACTGACATGTTGGACAGGGGTTATGGGCTACTTTGTCCTAGGTGGTGGAGGGGGAGGACTACCTCATATTGTACATCATCCACAAGCTTTCGATGTGAAAGATGAACTAATGATTGGGAAGGATCGTCTGTTCATCAAGTGGGTGGTAATAACTCACTGATACTACTCACTGAGACACCCTTTCACTCTGTGTTCTGATCACGCCTAGCTCCAGGGGCTCCACCCCATGAAGGATGCTAATGCACAGATCACTCATTGATATCTAACACTTCAGCCATTTCAGTTTGAGGTGGCCCACAGGCCGGGGGCACAGATGGTGGTGGGAGGGGTCAGCTGCAGGCCAGATGGCTCCCTGGCCTAAGTCAGATGGTAGGGGTATGTTGCAGCAGGGACGTGGTCAAGCATCAGCTGTAGATGGAGGGGAGGTATGTAGAACCAGCAGAAGTGCCAGCAGAATTTGATGCCAGCAATATGTTTCAAAAAAAGTTGGGACAGGGGCAACAAAAGAGTAGAAAAGTTGTGCAATATAATAGATTAATTGGCAATAGGTCAGCCTGAGTCCCAGAGAGCCTGAGTCTTGCAGAAGTACAGATGGGGAGGGGTTCAACACTCTGTGAAATACTGTGTGGGCAAGTAATGGAACAGTTTAAGAGTAAGTCAAGTTTATTTGTATAATGCTTTTAACAATAAACATTGTCGCAAAGCAGCTTTAAATACGAGCCAATTTCATCCCCGATGAGCACGCCTGTGGCGACGGCGGCAAGGACGCCCCCCCTCCCCCCAGATGACATGAGGAAGAAACCCCGAGAGGAACCAGACCCAAAAGAGGACCCATCCTCACCTGGGCAACAACAGACAACACGACCACAACATCAACAGTCCTAACACAAAGCCAGCTTCATTGATGCCACAAACAAAGAAAGAATAACATTCCTCAATGTTAAATTGCAAAGAATTTGAGGATCACATCATATATGGTACATCACATCATTAAAAGATTCAGAGAATCCAGAGAAATCTCTGTATGCAAGGGACAAAACCAAAAACCACCATTGGATGCCCACGATTTTTGGGCCCTCAGGCAACAGTGCATTAAAAACAAAACAAAAAATTCTGTAGTGAAAATCATTGCATGGGCTCAGGAACACTTCCGAAATGCAATGTAAAACCATATATAAACAATATCCAGAAACACCACCGCCTTCTCTGGGCCCAAGCTCATTTACAGTGGACTGAGGAGAAATGGAAACTGTGGTCTGACAAATAGAAATTTGAAGTTCTTTTTTTGGAAATCATGGATACCATGTCCTCAAGGCTAAAGAGGAGAGGGACCATCCAACTCAGCACACAGTTCAAAAGTAAACATCTCTGATGGTACTGGGGTGCAGTATTGCACATGGCATTGGTAGCTTGCACATCTGGGAAGGCACAATTAATGCTGAATGATATCTACAGGTTTTGAAGCAACATGCTGCCATTCAGATATATTTTTCAGGGAAGGCCTTGTGTATTTCAGCAAGACAATGCCAAAGTGCATTCTGCATGTATTATCACTGCATGGTAACAACTACAAGAGGCCTGCCTGCAGTCCAGACCTGTTTCCCACTGAAAACATTTGGCGCATTATGAAGGCCAAAATACGACAATGGAGACCCTGAACTGTTGAACAACTGAAGTTGTATATCAGGCAAGAATGGTACAACTTTCAAAACTACAGCAATTAGTCTCTTCAGTTCACAAACAGTTACAGAGTGTTGTTAAAAGTAGAGGTGATGCAACACAGTGGCAAACATGCCCTTGTCCCAACTTTTTTGAAATGTGTTTCTGGCATCAAATTCAAAATGAGCATATATTTTTTCAAAAAACAATAAAAATTTTCAATTTCAACATTTGCCATTTTGTCTTTGTACTATTTTCAAAGAAATATAATGTTTCCATGATTTGCAAATCATCACATTGTTTTTCTTTATATTTTACACAGATTCCCAACTCTTATACAGTTGGGGTTGTATTTGATTGCACTGACTCACTTGTTTGTTCTCACATCTGTGGTCTTCACATGCATGGGTTGAAGTTGTGCAGAAGTGCATCTACAGCAATTACGCTTGTGTTACAAACTGAATTTTTTGTCTGAATTAACTGCAAGAGAAAGAAAAGAGAGATGCTGGTGAGAAAGTTACTGTTTATCACTGCTATAATCTATATAGCCATTTTTTATTGAATTTTCCACTACATTAAATGATCTTCAATGCATCCTTTATTTTTACCTTCAGACTGCCTGATCAGCAATGTAAGTGATAAATAAATAAATAACCTGCAAAGAAATGACTTCCCATCACTGTTAATAGAATCTTTACCTACTTGCAGCTCTATAAATCAGTCTGCCAGCCCACCAGCCACAAGGTAATAGAGCGGCATGAATAGAACTATCAGCTCTGCAGAGGTGGACACAACATCAATAACAAACCCACCATATCCTATTGCCATTGTAATAGGATGGTTACCAGAGGGAGTTAGCATGGGAGGGCAATAATGATATGGCAGAGAAGCACAACTCCCCTTTCACAGCATGAATTTTCCTTTCCTGACTGCTTGCTTACTCAGTGAACAGGCCTCGGAAACTCCAATGCATTCGCTGCAAATACCATAAACAAAGCAGCAAAGCATGTAAATCAAAGAGACCATCCATCCACTATCCATAACCACTTATCTTGTACAGGGTCGCAGGCAAGCTGGAGCCTATCCCAGCTGACTATGGGCAAGAGGCAGGGTACACCCTGGACAAGTTGCCAGATTATCACAGGGCTGACACATAGAGACAAACAACCTTTCACACTCACACCTATGGTCAATTTAGAGCCACCAATTAACCTAACCTGCATGTCTTTGGACCATGGGGGAAACCGGAGCACCCGGAGGAAACCCACACAGACACGGGGAGAACATAGAAACTCCACACAGAAAGGCCCCCTTCAGCCACTGGGCTCGAACCCAGAACTTTCTTGCTGTGAGGTGACAGTGCTAACCACTACACCACCGTGCCGCCCTTCAAAGAGAACATGCCATACATTTTAGTTATTTTATATTATTGACTGAGCTGGCATAACTTTACTTTTATAAATTTTGTTTCTTTTATTGAAGAAAAAAACAGCAAAACAAAAATACTTTGGTTCTTTTTTTTCTCATGCCATTTTAGCAAGGTATGAAAAACTATATAGGATAAGACGGGCTGATTTTGTAGTTGTGCCTTGTAACACTCTTGCAGTTCTGGGAAAATAAGGAAATGGGAGACAAGCTTGTGACAACTCATGGAGCATTTTACTTTTGCTTAGTTTCAGTTTTCAGTGATTTTATTTCATTCTATGAGATATAACCACACACATGCTCACACACACCCACACACAGCACTGGGCTGCTAAGCACTCTCTCTGGTTACCGTCTTCTCTCTCCAAACACGCACAAAGGACACACTGCCAGCAATTTGATACAGTTGAGACTCATCACATTACCTGCTGGTTCTACCTGCTTCCTTTTGATCCACAGCTGTGCCCGACCATGCCCCAACTGCTACATACCCCCACTGCTTGACTCAGGCTGGGGAGCCATCTGACCTGCAGCTGACTCCCCCCCCAAGTGGGAGAGGTAATCCACCACCACCATCTGTGCTCCTGCCCTGTGGGCCACCTCAAACTGAAATGGCTGAAGCGCAAGATACCAACGAGTGATCTGTGCATTATCATCCTTCATGTGGTGCAGCCATTGGAATGGAGCACAGAGTGAAAGGGCATCCCAGCTTCAGGTATTCTTGGAGTTTGAGGACCACCCACTTGATGGCCTGTCAATCCTTCTCCATCACGCTATACTCCAGGTCTCACAATGAAAACTTGTGGCTGATGTGCAGGATGGGGCTCCCCCCCCCAACCACCTAAGACAAAACAGCCCCAGCCCTCTGTTTGACACATCAGTTGGCAGAACAAAAGGCAGAGAAAAGTCAGGTGAATGCAACAGCAGGTCCATCCACAAAACCAGTTTCACCTGATCAAAATCCCATTTGAGCAGCTCTGTCTACTGGATCTGGCACCCCCTTTTTAGTGAGGTCAGTCAGCAGGCTGGTGATGTCTGTAAAATTGGCACAAACCTTCTGAAATAGCCAACCAGCCCCAGGAGCTGCCTCACTCCCTTTTTGGTCTTGGGTCCTGGGCAGGCCGCAATCACTGCCATCTTATCAATTTGAGGATACACCTGCACATGACTCAAGTGGAAACCCAGATACCATACTTCCACCTGCCCAACTGCACACTTTTTTGGGTTTGTTGTGAGTCTTACTCTTAGGACATTGGAGCCAAGGGAATCTGCCAATGCGCCTTGGTTAAATCCAGTGTTGAAAAAGCCAGCTGTGCCTAACTGATTGAGCAGTTCATCAATGCGAAACATAGGATATGTGTCAAATCTAGACCCTGTGTTGACTATTTTAAAGTCTACACAAAAACAAGCCAACTCGTTGGTCTTGGGCACCAAGATCACCTGGCTGTTCCAGTCATTGTGGGACTCTTCAAATACCCCCATGTTGAGCATAGCCTTGAGTTCATCCCGAACCACATTTTTCTTGTGCTCAGGTAAGTGCTATGGACAGCTATGTGTAACCACACCTGGAGGAGTCTCAGTGTGGTACTCTATGAGGTTAGTGTGACCAGGAAGAGGTAAGAACACATCTACAAATTCCTCCTGCAACCTGTGCTCTCTGGGACAATGAGAGGTGGGCTACACAGGGGACTGGGGTGAATTGGGCTGGAATGTTTTAATTTACTTCTGGTCCCAACTCCACCTTCTCAGGAAACATCATAGCAAGAGTCACAGGGACCTCTTCTCTCCATGGTTTTAGGAGATTGAGGTGGTACTGTATATCTGAAGTGTATCGCCTCATATTCGGCTTCACCAACTCTGTGTGTGGCCACATACCTTTAAACTATTAAATATGTAAATAGCTTCACTCTGATTGGCTAACACCTTTAAACGAGAACTCTGACATTCACACTCATGGAATTAGCAGTGTGCAGTTTGTGAATGAGTTTTTTTTTTGGTGAATTGTTCATCCCTGTTCACCAATACAACTGAGTCATTCTTTTTGTTCTAATTCAGCTGATCCCAGTCAACAACAGACTGCATGCAATTGGTTGGAAACCTTTGTTATCACTCTGCAGTGTGCACAGCAATGGGCTAATTATGATCAACAAAGGGCAAGAAAGTGTGGACAAATGTGAACTCTTAGGAAAATGCCCAGTTCAGTTTCTCAAACTGAAAAAAAAAAAAAAAAAATTGGTTAACTAAAATGAATTGAACTTCCCACCACTACATGCAATTGTTTTGTTAGGGTCTTCATGTTGCTTGTGTACATATACAACAAATTCCCAAAACAATATACATGTAATATTTATATAGCTTGTGTGCCCTATCACATCTCTAACATTGGGTAAGCTACCTTTCCAAGCTAACCTGAACTAAAAAACATCTAACTGCTTGAAATAGTGAACCCTTGGTAACATTAGTGCTTGTGGGAGCTCATCTGTATGCATGGCTGTTACGTCCCTGGCACTTGTCATGTTTTTTTCCTATGTTTGTTTACTCATATTCATGAAGATACTGGTGTGCCAGTTTTTACAAGTGATTGGTGCAGGACTTCATCCCTCCCATGCACTCCTGCAATCAAGTCTCCCTCTGTCATCGCCAGTGATTGGTGCATTTATCTCCCTCTGCTGTGACCAATCACCTTTCATCTTCCACTCTATATAAGCCAGTTGTTATACTTTGTGTTTAGTCTCTCTTTGCCTTTTGTGAGTAGGAAACTCTGACTCAAACCTTGTGATGAGGATAGGCAAGTTTGGGGTGGTACACTGTACTCATGTAGGTTAACTGTTGTATAGATACATTAGGTAAAAGCCATTGTTGTATTTCTCTGAAGTTGTTAGTTTAGATTAGTCAAGTTAGGTAGGAGTTTTTGGTTTCTTTATATTTCTTTGTTTGGTTAGTTATGTTTGATTTCCCTATGTGGTAGAGTAGTTTTTTTTTGTTTGTGTAACTGGCACTTCCCAGCCTCCCTCTGACCTTCATTGTTCTAATTCCATGTATGCTCTTTTTAAATTCACTTTATGTTACCATTTTGTTACTCCCTTTTCCTGAGACTTTTAAAAAAGGGATTGTAACAAGTGGGGGCTTGTCCGGGATCTATCTCTGTAACTGGAGAAGTCCCTGTAGAGGTGACTTTATTTGCATTAGTGGATTTTGAGTAGTGTTGTCATTAGGATTGTTTGGTTGACAATGGGGATTTTTTGATATTAAGCAGTTTGTGGCTAATACAGCCTTAGAGGTTATAGATAAGTGCATGGGAAGGATGAAGTCCCGCACCAATCACTTGTAAGAACTGGCACACCAGTATCTAAATGAATGAGTAAACAAACATGGGGGGGGGGGGGAGTGCCAGGGACATAACAATGGTGGTGAACAAATGTAGCCCTACCTATCACCTCCCTGGTTGATACGTAAGTGGACCATAACTGGGTGTTATTAACAAATAACTGTTAATTCAACTAATCAGGGATCCCAGCAGTAATTGAAAAAAATAGAGGAATGTAAGAAACTATCAGCAGGGGTCAAGGGGGCTGCAAGCCCCCTGAAGCTGTTGAGATTTTAACATTTAAAGATGCTACAGAACACATTTTTTTTTACAAAGATTTAACATAGAAAAGCAACAGAATTTAACAATAATGTGTATCTATTTGATGGCATATTTTGTAATCAATGACATAAGTGGCAAATATTTTTTTTATAAAAATTAGGTGAAAATGTAGCTTTGAAGAATATACTTCTTCTAACCCGGACACTGTTCCGCTATCTCTTTTATGGACGATATCTTTTTTTCCACGACATATTCAGGGCTGTGAAATTGTAAATAAGAAATCCGAGGAAAAGGGGGGGGGGGGGCACAGCCCCCCAGCATAAGCCGGGGGTCTGGGACCCTGTGGGCCCCAGACACCAAGCCATTTTAGGTGTTATATGGTGTATTCTGAGCATTTCCTGCAAGTAAAAAAATTGATCTCAACAAGGAAATATTTGACTAGTCTTGGTCTTCATTTTGCCATATAAAATACCTATCAACAGTTTTCTCTTAAAATGAAAGATCCATGTAAAATACCTTGAAATATCTAATAAGTGCTTATGTATTTTATCTCAATCAAAATAAAAGTAAAAAAAAAGTGTAAATAACAATTTAAAGAAATGTTAATAAAAGAAAACTTTGATAGGCCTTTCAAAATTACTTTGTGAAAAATTATGCTCAATATTTAAGTGAGAGATACCTGTTGTCTTCCAAATTACACTTAATTCTTGTATTATGTCCTGGCTTTTTCCAAGAATCTGTCACAATGTCTCTTGTCTACAGAGCAAAAGTTTAAAAAAACTAATGTTTCTTATCTAATATATTATTTACATCTTTTCTTTTACTTCTGGCTCCTTCTTTGCATCACTCTTTGCATCACTCCCAGCTATTTCTTTCAATTCATCTTTCAGTAAGGCTATTAGTTCTATAGTATTTGCATTCCTCTATTAAAGCTATTTACAAAATGTTCATAGTCTGTCAAACAGCATCTAATGAAAGTCTTTTAATTTTCTTTTCTTTAACACCATCTCTTTGTTTTGCAAACTTGTTCTTTTTCATCTTTTCCTTCAGTCTGTCTGTGTTCTTTTCTAGCCCTCTTTGCATCTCTCTCAAACACCTCCTTAGCTTTCCTTTTTGATGGCATCTTACTGTAACTATGTCTGATCTTGCACCCTGTAAGTACAAAATTCACGTACGCGGTGCCAGGTCACGCAATAGCTATTTTTAGCTCTGTCATTCACAGTCAAGACGTGTTCCACGCTCAGCTGGCATAAAACTCCGCGAGTCCGGCTGTATTGAGCCGCCGGTCTCGTGCAAGGCGATTAAAACCGACTAGACCCCCTAATGATTTTTAATGCAAAAATAGACGTTTTGTGAAGATGATATTTTTCGCGACAGAATCCGTGGAAATTTCACAGTCCTGCATATTGAATTAAGTTCAACGCATTAGAAACAAAAGCACGAACGGAGTTAAAACACATTTTCTAGCAAAAGGGCGCAGCCATATTGTTTTCTCGTTCTATTGCATACAGTCTCGCGGTATTTACATCAATTTAACTTCCGAGTGTTCCTGAATGTCAACGAGAACAAACGAAGCTGACAAAAACATCGCTAAACAAGCAAACCAAATCAGAACGTATTCTGCTGGTCATTTTACTTAAACAAACATTTTTAACGGATATACAAGAGATTTTAAAAAAAAAACCACCACCACTTTGGCTAGAAAAATAGCGGAATTCCGCTAAATAGCGGACGTCTGGGATCCCTGACTAATGCAACTATTACTGGTACAATGTGTCTGTCACTCTGCTTAACAATCTATGACAATGAGTGGAGAGTTAAATTATAAACTTCACAGTAAAATATTTATTGAACAAGTTTTTTTTTTTCTATTTTAGGCCTTAGTAACTGAGGATAGTGTCTTGCACCATATCTGAGCATAAAACTGTTCTTTTCTTGTCTTTTATCTCAGCCTATTTTCAAATAACAATAATAAAGAAGAACTTGACAGATTAAGCTAACCCTGAAGCATCCTAACTAACTTTAAACTAAACTCACTAACTTGCACTTCACATATAGTGCAAATATTTCATTCTCTAAGACTTAATCCCAAAAGAATAGCCACTCATACACACAACCTTGCCCCAGTGATACTGACACATTAAAAATACACCAAAGAAAAATGGCCGTATCGAGAAAATGAAACGAAACATTGCAGGTCTGTTAGCAGTTCGTGTGGAGCTGTTCCTTTTGAATAAGGGATGGTTGTACTCATAGTCCTGGCTTGAATGTAAAAAGAAAGGACTACTTCCTTTTATGGCACAGATTATAGTTCCTTCGAACTTTGTGGCTGTGTTCCCTTGTAGCTGGAGGAACCACTAGCTTTCTCTTGGTCACTGGTGGCACTATCCAGGTGGCATTGCTCCATCGTTGGCTACTCAGTGGAACCACAGATGTCAAATAGCTTGTGGTGCTAATGGAGCAACATCTAGAGCTATGATACTGTCTTGTGATGAACAGGTTACAGCTAAACTAATTACTGGAAAATATAACTACTTAAGGCAGTAAACCAAGGGAGTCCTTTGTATGAGCTATCAAAGAAACAGTGGACTAGCAGTAAGTGAGGTTATCACTCTGTGATGTTAAAGGAGCTAATATCTAATAAATGCTGGGCACTATCAAACAGAAAAACACACACTTCAGCTTTATAGCACAGCCACCATAATTCACCGATCTAGAATCCTCAAATAGGGATTCTTTTTACATGTCAAGTTTATTTTTTGATATATATATATCGACTACCACTGACTATGGCCAGCTCTCTCCTTGCCCTAGGTGCCCTAATCTTTAACCATGTATGAGGCATCACTCAAATACACAAAAATAGTCTTTTTTTTCTCTAAAGTGAAAGGACACCATCATGAAAGACAGATATTCAATACCAATCTCAGCTTTCCCATCACTTAAAGACTACAGTAAGTCAAGTTTATTTGTATAGCACTTTTAACAATAAACATTGTCGCAGAGCAGCTTTACAGAATTTGAATGACTTAAAATATGAGCTAATTTTATCCCTAATCTATCCCCAATGATGAAGCCTGTGGCGACGGTGGCAAGGAAAAACTCCCTCAGACGACATGAGGAAGAAACCAAGAGGAACCAGACTCAAAAGGGAACCCATCCTCATCCGGGCAACAACAGACAACATGACTATAACATTAACAGTCCTAACATAAAGTCAGCTTTGTTGATGCTATAAACGAAGATAATATCAGAACATCATGAAGTGCTGTCTTGGAAGAATTTCTCAAAATGACTTTACACTTTTTTGTTTGATACATCAGGCTTATTTAAATGAATTTATGATAGACAGGAGGGCAATCCCTGCAAGAGAAAAATAAGCACATACTAAGTGTTTATAAATAAATACTTAGCACATAACACTTTATTCATTTTGCTGTAAAATGTATTAATGTATATTCAGTGCTGATGGTCAGCAATCGGTGGCGGCTGTTGATTTACAAAAAAAAAAAGCATGTGTATGGGGGGTGGTTCAGATTCAAATGCAAAATGTTTATATATAATTATTAAATCATATATTTGGCGTATATTAATCATATTGGACTGAGATTTACTCACAGGTACATTTGCTCACAAGTTTCTTATTAAAATTTTTTGGGTCCACATTGAAATTCTATGTCACATCACTACTGGAGTTCCAAGTCATGGCTGACACAGACTCTCTCTTACTAATCACCCTAATAGAGTAATCATGCACACCTGGACTCAATCAATACACAGTGATGCTGACTGCATTGAAGCACACATGATAGAAACATTTAGTCATGAGTTTTGCTCATCTCATCTCATTATCTCTAGCCGCTTTATCCTGTTCTACAGGGTCGCAGGCAAGCTGGAGCCTATCCCAGCTGACTACGGGCGAAAGGCGGGGTACACCCTGGACAAGTCGCCAGGTCATCACAGGGCTGACACATAGACACAGACAACCATTCACACTCACATTCACACCTACGCTCAATTTAGAGTCACCAGTTAACCTAACCTGCATGTCTTTGGACTGTGGGGGAAACCGGAGCACCTGGAGGAAACCCATGCGGACACGGGGAGAACATGCAAACGCCGCACAGAAAGGCCCTCGCCGGCCACGGGGCTCGAACCCGGACCTTCTTGCTGTGAGGCGACAGCGCTAACCACTACGCCACCGTGCCGCCCGAGTCTTGCTCAATGTTCTTGTAATATAATAAAACACAGTAAATAGATAAACCATAAGTAGATATGTAGCCTTGATGTAACTGTTCAGCAATGCTAAGCTAAATATTAGCATTTAGCCTCGTTTAATTGTAGCCTTGTTCATGTTTTAGTGCCGACTGCTGCTACTGATTAAAATAGCAAACAGAAAGCAATAAAAAGGCAGACAGTTTGAAATAACAGTGAAATCAAAAACCTACCCAGCTAACACCTAACGTTCTCGTAACGTTATATCTAGGTTATATTTAGGTTATAGTTCTGAGAACGTTCTCAGGACGTTTTTATAACGTTTTCAATCTCATGCTCATGGAAATCAATTTTCCCAATGGCCAAGTCAAGTTAATCAAAATACCTTTGGGAATTATTTTTCCACTGTATCCCAACTTCTTGTAAGGTTAAATGATTCTTTTCTAAGTATTCTGTTATAACGTTCTAATAACGTTCTGGGAACATTGTATGTAGGTTATTCATGTGACCTAATGCACAACGTGCCAAGGATGATTTTATAATGTTTTCAGCATTTTAGTGTGAATTTAGTTATTGTCCACATTAAATCAAATGTTTTTCAAAACAACATGGCTCGTTTTTGCTCATTCTCAATCAGTTAATAGTTTACATAAAAACCCAAAAGAAAGACATCTATGTTTTCATTTCAATGAAGATTGACTAAAGTTTTTTATTTAAAGACTTTATATTTGTAAATGTGTACTTTCACAGTTATCATTATGTATTTTAAAGTTGAAAGTATTTTTAAAGTTGATAAATTTGAACTGGCCCAGTTGTTTTGCAATGTTATGTGGAGGTTATAGGTTTACGTTCTACTAACGTCCTGGGGACGTTGTGTATAGGTTATTCATGAACTGATCCAAGTATCTTTGTAGGATTTTTATAACATTCTCAGCATTGGAGTATGAATAAGTCATAAAGTTCTGCATGAATTGAATCCAATGTTCTTCAAAATATAGCACTAGGAGCCTTTATTTATTCCCAATATAAAGTTTATGGAGTACATATAAATTTACCTTAAAGTGACACATTTGTTTAGCCTCAAAATTGTAAAAAGAAACGATAAAATTTGATTTATATGTTAATATAAACACCATTACTACTTGTGAAGCAGTTGTAGTTTCAATATCGTAAAATTGATTCATTTTATATATAATTCGTTGTCACTCTGAACTGTCTGGGTGTTTTGTGTAAAACGTTCTAAGAACGTTCTAGTAACATTATGTGGAGGTTATAGGTAATGTTCTACAAACGTCCTGGGGACGTTGTGTGTAGGTTAGTCATGTGAACTGATTCAAGAATCATTTGTTATAACGTTTTAAGAATTAAAGTATCAAGAAGTCATTTTCTGTATTTGATTAAATCAAATGTTCTTCAACACATAGTCAGATTTCTCTTCCTGTTCCCAAGCACCAAGTGCCTGCCTCTCTCATTGACCCCTGGCTAAATTTCCTTCTGATTGCCCCTTGCCCTAAGGTTCCTGTGTGGCATCCCCACCCCCTCCCCCTCAGCACCAGCGTATATTTATGGGTATGACGACCCCCACCCCGGCACCAGCTTATGGGGAAGAACCCCCGCCATCCCCTTCCCCAGGGTTATAGGTAACGTTCTATTAACGTCCTGGGGACGTTGTGTGTAGGTTATTCATTTATATTTTGTTTTTGTTTTTATTCTGTTATATTTTGACCAGTTTGGAGTATGAAGTCTTTTTCGTTTATGAAATCTTGCTTTAATATAAAATTGAGCGTGTTTCATTATTTATTTTCAGCCTTTCGAGTGCTTAAGATCTACATTCAACCTTAAAGTACATTAAAATCCCATATCAAGGCTGGAAGCTGGGTTAAAATCCCTAAAGTTTTGATGAAAAGTGTTTCCTGTTAACCCGTAATCACAGATTTGTATAGGCAATGCGCCTGTTTCCCAATTGCAAATAAAAATATGTTTAAACTAATCACTTTTTTAAAAAAAAAATTGAGTTCCCAAGAACCTTGGGAAGAAAACCCCGTACATCTAGGCTAAATAACCCACTTGCCACTGTCAATCTATATCACTATTGACATGTTTTTATATGTAAACCGATATCCATGTTTCTCGGATGTTTTCTCGGACCACTCTTTGTTTTATTACTGCATGCGATACTAAAAATAGCGCTACCTTTTTAAAAGACAAATCTTGTTCTCGTTGGCCATGCGGATGTGACGTCATTCCTGTTTGTGCAAGCGAGAAGTCAACGGTCGAAGCTATTTCAGACGTGTGGAAAAATCTACTCCTAAAAGGTAGCTAAATCATACCATCCACATAAACTATATCACGGTTTGAACGAAGCATCAAAGAAATTCTTAGTGTTATTTGTTGTTCAAGTTATGCTGTTAACATGGTTTATTTGGACGCACATGAAGTGTAGATTTGCTATCAAGTATCATTAATGCCATGCCAGGCCGGGTCTCTGCCTGGCACTCTGTTTTATCGATTGGCCTGCAGTTAAAAAGTAAAGGTGTTATAGTCTTATAGATACTGGCATTAAATTACAGTACATCCATAGGGCCATAGCACTGTATAGGCATAATAGGAAAAGCAGCTGGGCCCACTTAGGCCTACACAGTAACACTCATACATGGGCACTCAGTGTACACTGTACACAGTACAGTGTCAAACTGGTCCCATATATAAATCGTTTTCCTGGTATATATCTACAACTTTTGAGAGACTGATCGATTTGATGTCTGTTTGTTTGTTTATGTTGCACTGACGCCTTTATCCCGGCGGCGAGTCATAAGACCCAGCTAGTGCACCCACGGCTCCCCTCCCCTCTCCCGCTATCCCTCTGGCGCACCCCAGCTGGCGTCACAAACACGCCTTGCCCCCTCTTGGGGCTCTTACCCTCCTAATATGTGCCTCATCGTGGAAAGAAAACGGTCAAGGTAAGTTCATTTGTCATAAGTATAGTTATATACTCTGTGAATCTTACGAATTGTATGGTTGGATAGATCATTGAGACTTGACATTCTGAAGCACATTAAAAATAGTTCTGGGCTCTGTAACAGAATCAAAATACATCCTTATCAATTCTTAATGCAAACTTCTGTTATAAACCCTGAGAGAAGATATGCAATGTGGAATGAGAATTACTTTTCAAATTCAGGTTTTCATGAGATTTATATACTTTTGGAATACATGTATAGGTTTTCATGATAATAATTTCATGATGTCCTGTCACTCATAGTTTCATTATAATGTTTAATGATGTCCTATCCATAACATTTTTGCTTTAGGAGCCCATTGCTGTAGAAAGTCCTGCAGAAGAAGACGGAACATCGGAAGAAGACACTCCAGTTGAATGAAAATAATAGTAAAACGATGGTCATCGATGATTGGATGATTGGATGGATGCATGGGTCAGATGACCCTTAACAAGACTGTCACACTTATATATATATGTATTGCTCGGACATTTCCAAATAGTTTCCTGGATAAAATAATTATAATGTATTTTATGAGAAACAGTTGCAGAACGAGGATCTTAAGTTCATCAGCATTCAATAAAAGTTGCATGAATGTAACATTTCTTTTTATGTTTTATATGGATTGAAAGAAGGTTAGCAAATAATGTTCTAAGAACTTTTACAAAACTTTCCTAAATAACGTTCTTAGAACGTTATTGACAACGTTCTTAGAACGTTACTGTACTAACGTTATACTAACGTTATGATGTAACGTTCTTAGAATGTTATATACTAACGTTATACTAACGTTATGATGTAACGTTCTTAGAACTAAATAAAAACTTTCCTAAATAACGTTCTCAGAACGTTACCATATAACGTTCCCGTAACATTTGAATAACGTTCTTAGAACATTCTCAGAACATAATTTTGTTAGCTGGGTATTGCTTAAATCTCAGTCCAGCTTGCCAACTCACTTTTTCTCTATAAACAGCCGGAGCCAGGCATCTGATATTAATAACAGCTGAACTTGAATTGAACTTGGAAAAAAAAAAAGTGTGTGCATTGAGAATTCTCCACGTTAGATTAAAAAAAAAAATCATTTTTTTCCCCATGATTCCATGGAAATAAGTGTTTCCATCCTGAAACAGAAGTGATCTGTTGCTAATGGACTTGGAAATACAGCATTGAAAATTGTCTAATCACAGCCACAGATGCACCAGGTTAGGTATGAAAAACACGTTCGTGTGAGCTCTCCTGGAACCTATACAGATTGCATTCCAGCACCTGCAATTCAAAGAAAATTACTTTAATAGGAGTCTATCAGAGTGATCTGGGTGATTTTCATCCATCCATACATTATCTATATTGCTTATCTGTCAGTGTCAAGGGGAAGCTGGAGCCAATCCCAGCTAACTTCAGGCCAGAGGCAGGGTACATCCTGGGCAGGTCACCAGTCTATCACATAGTTAACATAGAGAGACAACCATTCACATTCACACATAGGCAATTTAGAGTTGACCTAATACACATGTCTGGACTGTGGGAGGAAACTAGTGCACGCAGGGGAAACCCACGGAAATCACCTGAAAGTGATGATACTCCAAGGAACCAGACTTGACACTGATTTGACGATGATATTCAGAAGCAGGGCATACATTCTAAAAGAGTCACAGCCAACATAAGTTAAGTCAATTTATTTGTATAGTGATTTTAACAATAGCCATTGTTGCAAAGCAGATTTACAGAAAAATAAAGATTTTGAACATGTGAACTAATAACTATCACTAATAAATGTATCCCTAATGAGCAAGCCTGAGGTGATGGTGGCAAGGAAAAACTCCCTCAGATGACACGAGGAAGAAACCTTGAGAGGAACCAGACTCAAAAGGGAACCCATCCTCATTTGTGTGAGAACGATAGCATGATTATAATAACTCACTTCTATAAGTGTGTCCTATATGGTCAAAAAGTGTAATTATGTAACCAGGAATTTCATTATGGACTTCATGCTGTAGGGCGGCACGGTGGTGTAGTGGTTAGTGCTGTCGCCTCACAGCAAGAAGGTCCTGGGTTCGAGCCCCGGGGCTGGCGAGGGCCTTTCTGTGTGGAGTTTGCATGTTCTCCCCGTGTCTGCGTGGGTTTCCTCCGGGTGCTCCGGTTTCCCCCACAGTCCAAAGACACGCAGGTTAGGTTAACTGGTGACTCTAAATTGACCGTAGGTGTGAATGTGAGTGTGAATGGTTGTCTGTGTCTATGTGTCAGCCCTGTGATGACCTGGCGACTTGTCCGGGGTGTGCCCCGCCTTTCGCCCGTAGTCAGCTGGGATAGGCTCCAGCTTGCCTGCGACCCTGTAGAAGGATAAAGCGGCTAGAGATAATGAGATGAGACTTCATGCTGTAACTATTTTCCTGAAGTTATAAATTGTTCATTAATGGTGACTTGAGTTGTTCATGACAACTGCAGTCCAAAAGTCATCATAGCAATTTGAATCCTAAGCCATCATAACAAAACTGTAAGTATCCAGAACCTTTTTCAAAGTGTATTTTTACTGTCCATATGGGGACATCCTCCACAGAAGTGAAACAATGAGAACCTCAGCCAGAAGTAAAGAACAGGATGGATCAGAGACTGTACATATGGGGCCATCCTTGCAGGACTGAAGTGATGAGAACTCCAGCCAGAGATAGGGCATCATGATGGATCAGGTGGGTTCAAAGAGCAGGAGAGGCCAGCATCACTAGTATCCCAGGATTAACATGTGTAACTCAACAGAGAGAAAAAAAAAACAGATTGGTAGATATGCTCATTGTCACCTAATGGTTGAGAATGGTGTACATTGTGCACTGACTGCAAGCAAGGACTCTAGCAAGACTAAATATGATAGCATAATTAAAAGGGATAGCCAGAAGGTAACACGGACATGAGGTTGCCCTGGGACATAAAGTGGCCAGCCACTCCACTGTCAACAAACCTGAGTAAATGCATGAAAGTGGGGGTCACAAACATCCCAGTTTCCCAAAATACTTTGTTTGAGAACCCTCCAGATCTGCTCCTTTACTTAATAAAAAGCTATAAACAAAAAGCTTGACTAAAGAAAATGCTTTCAGCTTAGACTTAAACACTGAAACTGTGTCTCAGTCCCGAACACTACTTGGAAGGCTGTTCCATACTGTAATTGTGGGGATTTGTAAGAGAAGGCTCTGCCCCATGTTATAGCCTAAACTAGTTGAGGTACCAACAAATACCCTACACCGTTTAATTTTGTGGCAGGCCATAAAATACCAAAAATTTGCTCAGGTACTGTGGCACAACACCATTCAGTGCTTTATAGGTCAATAATACCATTTTATAATCAATGCAAAATTTGATTGGGAGTAAATGCAGTGTGGATAAGACAGGGGTGATGTGGCCATATCTTCCAGTTCTAGTAAGGACTCTTGCTGCTGCTGCATTTTGAACTAACTGAAGCTTGTTTATGCACTTATTGTAACATCCAGACAGTAAGGCATTACAATAATCCAACGTAGAGGTAACAAAGACATGAGCTAGTTTTTCTGCATCATGTAGAGACATTGTATTTCTTATTTTAACAATATTTCTCAGATGAAAGAAGACTATCCTTGTAATATTATTGACATGAGTTTCAAGTGAAAGACTGGCATCAATGATCACCCCAATTTTTTTATTTTATTTATTTATTTTTTTACTGCTGCACATGGAGAAACAGAAAGGCCATCCAGATTTACTATATAATCAGAAAACTTACTTCTAGCTGCACGTGGTCTGAGTACAAGTACTTCTGTCTTGTCAGAATTAAGTAGAAAGAAGTTAATAAGCATCCAGTGTCTAATGTCCATTACACATTCCTCAATTTCATTAAGCTGGTGTCTCTCATCTGGCTTTGCTGAAACATGCAACTGTGTGTCATCAGCATAACAGTGGAAGCTAATACCATGTTTATGAATATTACCCAGAAGTAGTCTAAATAAAGAAAAAAAAAGCAACAGGCCTAAGTCAGAACCTTGTGGAACACCAAACTTTGCCTTAGTATGCATAGAAAAGTCACCATTTCCATCAACAAACTGATTACAATCAGTTAAAAAAAGACCTGAACAAGGAGTCATCCCTTAACTCTAATGACATTCCCTAGTCTATCAAGAAGAATCATATGATCAGTGGTGTCAAAGGCTGTATTAAGGTCAAGCAATACAAGCAAGGAGACACAGCCCTGATCAGAGGCCAGTAGTAGGTCATTTACTACTTTAATCAGTGCTGTTTCTATGCTATGATGAGGTCTAAATCATGACTGATACATTTCATGGATGCTATTCCTCTGTGGGTATGAGCATAACTGTTGTGCCACAGTTTTTTTTTTCTCTAGGATCTTGGAGATAAAGGAGAAGTTTGATATTAGCCTATTGTTGGACAGCTGACGGGGGTCAAGGTCAGTTTTTTAAAACTTTTATTTATTTTTTATTTATTCAGGTTCTGATAACTACTAGTTTAAAGGATTTATGTACATAGACAGTGCTAAAGGAAGATGTGATTATTTTTAGAAGAGGTTTGATTGCTTCTGGTAGTATCTGTTTGAAGAATTGTGTAAGTAAGGGATCTAGTACGGATGATTTTGATGAGGAAATTAGTGAAGTTAACCTTAACCCAGAAAAGAACTGGCCACCCTACTGTTCTAATTCTGGCCAAGTCAACCAAACATGGTTCACCTCAAGCCCAGACTGGGTCGCCAGGGACACTGACCTTGAGATCAAAGGTGCTGGCAGTGGCTGTACACCCAGTGTGATCTAATTTTATGTTAATCAGGTTACTAGAACAAAGTATTTCTACTTTTTTGTATAGCTCAGGGAACAGACACAATCTCAATATAGTGGAACCTGAGTGACAACTCTGTGCAGTTAGCAAACAATCAGTTTAGCCTTTTTGTCTGCTCCCTGGCCTTGGCTCTGGATTGTCACAAATTGTGAATTTAAGAGCTATGTTACAAGAAATGAGAGCAGTAACTTCCTGAATGCGATGGATACCATCCTGCCATAACAGACTAGCCTTGCCCTCAAAACTACTCCAGTTATCTATAAAGTCCAGATTATTTGCTGAAAACCACCTGGACAACCAGCAGTTCAGAGTCAATAACCTGCTGTAAGCTATACATTGCTGCATTGAGATGGGTCCAGAGCATATTACAGCATCAGACATCACCTCTGCTAATTTAAACACCTCCACAAAGCTCTACGACATAACCCTTTCCCCCTTTGGTGGTGCATCACCTGAACACCCCAAAGAACAAGCAGCCCATGTTTGTGATACCATACAAATACCAATGATGATGATACCATCACACTGGTTGTCATGGGCATCATTATACTATAAGTATAATGGCAGCTTGATCATAGTCATCAGTCATTTAATGAAGATGGAGCAGAGGTGTGTAGGGCACAGGATGAGAATAGAGACATGTTGGCCCAACTATAGCAGGATTGGAAACCAAATTGGAGTAGCAGCTTGTGTGCCTCAGGCTGGGTTTGCAATTATAGAGGTGATAGAGGTAAAAAAAAAAAAGGACAGACAAAACTGTTTTCTGGAGTGACGTGTTTCTTATAGGATGAGGTGACTTATTTGTTAGGAGATTGCTTATATAATAGAGATTCAAATATTCAAAGATTTTTTATCATCAATTCACTATATATCCAGGACATATAGGATAATCGAAATGCTGTTTCTCTCTCCCCTTACTTGTAAAAACAGAAAATATTTATATTAAGAAAAACAATATATATTAATACTTAGAAATATAGATAATATAGGTAAAAATACTAAGCCACTGAAGCTTTCTATGACAATGAATATTTTGTAGTCATAACAGACTTAGGATTCAGCCTAGTGACACTTTTTTTTTTTTCCCTTGGGCCAATTATCTACAACTGGACAGTTGAAGAATCCAATCTAATCTCACCCTAACTTTCCAGTTTTGCTCTAGCCTTTGTGTCAGCTTGAACCAGTCTGGCCATTCTCCTATGACCGCTCTTATCCATTTGACAAGGCATTTCCTCCTCCTCACTGGATTTTTTCTGCACTCTTCTGTGTAAAATTAAAGACTCTTGTATGTGAAAATCCCATAAGATCAGCATTTTTTTTTGAATATTCAATCCAGCCCATCTGGCAACAACAATGTCCTGGTTATCGTTCCTGAGGTCACATTTTATTCCTCATTCTGATCTTTGATGTGAGCATTATCTGCCTAATTTTATCCATTGCACCACTTCCACACGATTGGCTGAAATTTCAAGAAAGAACAAGAACACCATTATGAAAGGAATAAAGCCTGTCTATCAGTAAACAAGGGATCTTATTTATTAACTGTGCATATACATAGTTTTGTGCAAAACCCATCCATACACATTTCTATATATATAGAATGATTAATGAGGTGAAAGAGAAATGGTCTCAGATGGCCTGCTCTGCAATCTCCAACCTTACAGAAGGTTATAGAAGACTCAGTGCTGTTTTACTGGCAAAGGGAGGTTGTACAAAAGTATTAAATGCAGGGGTGCCAAAAAAAAAAGGACATGCAAAAATTTCCACGTGAAATCACAGCTAAACTGATTAACTCCCATTCCATGTCTCATCTCATCTCATTATCTCTAGCCGCTTTATCCTTCTACAGGGTCGCAGGCAAGCTGGAGCCTATCCCAGCTGACTACGGGCGAAAGGCGGGGTACACCCTGGACAAGTCGCCAGGTCATCACAGGGCTGACACATAGACACAGACAACCATTCACACTCACATTCACACCTACGGTCAATTTAGAGTCACCAGTTAACCTAACCTGCATGTCTTTGGACTGTGGGGGAAAACGGAGTACCTGGAGGAAACCCACACGGACACGGGGAGAACATGCAAACTCCACACAGAAAGGCCCTCACTGGCCCTGGGGCTCGAACCCAGGACCTTCTTGCTGTGAGGCGACAGCGCTAACCACTACACCACCGTGCCGCCTCCCATTCCATGTATTGTCAAAAATACCAGTTTTTAAGGGCTGCAGGAATGTCTTTTCTGAGAGTAATAAGCAACTAATCAGTCAAGTTCATTTGTCCAGTGCAACTGTATTTGATCTATAATAACTCCCCTCTCTTTTAGAGAGGCCAACAACAGGCAGTGGCACCATCCCCATGCATACTCAAGTTCTTTCTGGTCTAGGGTTTTAAGTCATAGGTGCATTTCAGTGAGAAATTGGAGCTTAGTCTGGCATTTCCCACCCAACCACGAGCTGAATAAAGATAGCTTGCATGCTTTCAAAGAGCTTGTGCTGCAATACATTTCCAAATATCCATCCACGATCTGTAACCACTTATCCTGTGCAGGATCACGGGCAAGCTGAAGCCAATCCCAGCTGACTATGGGTGAGAGGCGGGGTTCACCCTGGACAAGTCACCAGGTCATCACGGGGCTGACACACAATACCCTTTTCCACCAAATCAGTTCCAGGGCTGGTTCGGGGCCAGTGCTGGTGCTGGTTCACAACTCGTTCAACTTGCGAGCCAGCTGAGAACCAGTTTGCTTTTCCATAGCTCGGGGTGCTAAGCGGAGCCACGTCATTACATCGCTGTATACGTCACTGTATATGTCAGTTACATTGCTGCATTTGTATAAACCTTGGCGCGAACATCGTAGCAACAGCAACACGGAGAATAAGCAGCAGCAACAACAACAACAATAATAATGGATGACTTTGCGTTGGTCAGGCCTTGTGTACCCCAAAATCTCTAATGATATATCCAACTGCCACAGCACCCAAGAAACAGAGGGCACCACCTCCCCCTGTGATTACAGATAAGACTCAAGGACCATGTGCACAGCTACAGTTCACCAGCAGCAGTGAAGACCTTCATGTTGGAACGAACTGATATAATCTGGGTCCAGATGGTAGTTTTGAAAATAAGCTGGGACCCACGACGTACTTTTCTATTCCTGTGCTAACAAGAAGGAGAGGTGTTCTTATTCATCCTATCAATGGGGTAAACTCGTCAAATCTCCTTCCAGTTCCAAAACAACCACAGAACGCTTCTGTGGAAATTACCCCCACATTCACTGTAAAACTGGCTCTTCAGAATGTAAGATCACTTAATAAGCCTTTTTTAATTAATGACTTCATCAGTACACACAAACTGGATTTTATGCTTCTTACTGAAACTTGGCTTGAACAATCAAGTAGCTCTATTACTCTTATTGAAGCAACTCCCCCACTCTTTGATTTCATGAGTGTTGGAAGAGCCAATAAACGGGGAGGAGGAATAGCAAATATATACAAGGCATGTTTTCAGTACAAACAGACAACTCTTGGTGATTTTACATCTTTTGAATACCTAAGTGCAATCCTAAAATGTTCTTCTAACATATTAGTGTTGACTATTTACAGACCACCAAGACTTTCTGCACCACTGTTCCTAGAGGAGTTTGGGGAACTGTTGTCAAATATTTGTTTAGAGTTTGACAATCTTATTATTTCTGGGGATTTTAATTTCCATGTTGATAATCCAGATAACACATATGCAAATGAATTTCTTACACTGATTGATGCCTTCAACCTAACACAACATGTACAAGGGCCAACACATTCCCATGGCCACACCCTCGACCTTGTCATCACTAAGGGTCTTAATGTATCTACTAGTGTCATGGACCTGGGTATATCTGATCATTTCTGTGTTTTCTTTGATGTTTCCATTTCCCCTCACTTTCAAAACAAGTCTGTGACTGTAAAAAAGAGGGTAATTACCAATGGCACAGCAGCTCTTTTTGAGCAGGCACTCTCAGAACTCCCATGTCAATCTTCAGATTGTGCAGATGATCTAATGGAAATTTTTAATTCAAGAATGAATCATATTATGGATGCTATTGCTCCTTTTAAAACCAAAAGAGTCATAGACAAAGGAAAAGCACCCTGGAAACTAAATCCAACAGTTAAAATGTTAAAGAGGGAATGTAGAAAGTCTGAAAGAAAATGGCGTAAATCTAAACTCCAGATTCATTATCAAATCTACAAAGGGATGTTATGTGAATACAACTTAGAAATTTCTAAAGCAAGACAGTCTTTTTTTGCTGACATTATTAATAGGAATATCAACAATGCCCGTGTGCTATTTTCTACAGTTGAAAAGCTAACAAACCCATCAAAACAAATGCCTTCTGAATTTCTCTCAGTTAATACATGCAACAACTTTGCATCTTTTTTCAAAGGAAAGATTGATAAAATACGTATGAATATAGCCACACAGGTGCAAACACTTCAAAATCTGGAACCATTGGATAACGAGAGAGGGGGTCGTAATACAATGTCAACATTTAGTTTAATTGATGTTGAGACTCTGAGAAAAACAGTACAAAGTCTCAGCTCCTCCACATCTGAACTGGACATTTTACCTACAGTCTTTTTCAAATCTGTTCTTCACCTAATATCAGACGAGGTACTTCAGATTATCAACACCTCCTTACGAACTGGCATGTTTCCCTCATCTCTGAAAAAAGCGGTTGTAAAACCCCTAATGAAAAAGAATAACCTGGATGTCTCAGTACTCAACAACTACAGGCCCATATCCAATTTGCCATTCGTTGGTAAAATAATTGAAAAAATTGTTTTTAATCAATTAACTGCCTTCCTGACATTAAAAGGATGTTTTGATAAGTTTCAGTCAGGTTTTCATGCCAATCATAGCACTGAAACAGCTCTTACTAAAGTCATGAATGACCTACGTCTCAATTCTGATGCTGGTAAAACATCAGTCTTGGTGCTTTTAGACTTAAGTGCTGCATTTGACACGGTAGATCATTCCATACTGTTACATCGACTGGAGCATTGGGTTGGATTTACTGGTATAGTAATCAACTGGTTAAAATCCTACCAACAACAAAGATTTTTTTATGTGGCCATTGGAGGCCACAGTTCATCACCCGTGTCCTTGAACTGTGGGGTTCCCCAGGGCTCAATCCTGGGACCATTACTATTCAACCTTTATATGCTCCCACTTGGACAAATTATTAAGAATAACTCAATAAACTTCCATAGCTATGCAGATGACACTCAGCTTTACTTAGCTATGTCACCTAATGGCTATGCCCCTCGAGTCTCTTCATAGATGCATTGACCAAATTAACAAATGGATGTCTCACAATTTTCTTCAGCTGAACGCAGATAAAACTGAAGCAATTATATTTGGCAAAAAGGAGGAAAGGCTTAGGATTGCCACTGTTCTTGAAAGTAAGGGGCTTAAAGCAAAGGATACTGTCAAAAACCTTGGTGTCCTTATTGACAGCGAACTTAACTTCAACAGTCATATGAAAGTGGTAAAAAAGTCTGCATTCTATCACCTAAAAAACATTTCTAAACTCAGGGGTCTCATGTCAAAGCATGATCTAGAAAAACTTATTCATGCTTTCATCTCCAGTAGGGTTGATGACTGCAATAGCCTTTTCACAGGTCTTCCAAAAAAGACCATCAAAGAGCTTCAACTAATACAAAATGCAGCAGCAAGGGTTCTTACAAGAACAAAAAGGGTAATCCATATCACTCCAATCCTAAGGTCTCTGCACTGGCTCCCAGTGAGCTATAGAATTGACTTTAAAGCATTACTTCTTCTATTTAAAACATTAAATGGGATGGGACCCAGCTACCTACTGGATATGTTTCAATTATATGCACCAACTAGGTCTCTAAGATCACAGGAGAAAAACTTGCTAGTAATACCAGCTGTCAAAACGAAGTGTGGTGAAGCAGCCTTTAGTTGCTATGCTGCTAAGCTTTGGAACCAACTTCCAGATGAGATCAAAAATGCTCCTACTGTTGTTAGTTTTAAATCCAGGCTCAAGACAAAGCTGTTTTCAGATGCTTTCACTTGATTAATTTTTACCTAAATAATTAATTTCCTTTAACATAATTTCTTTTAATTTTGATTTTAATGATTTTACTTTCTTTATTTTAATTTCTTTTTAATCTTGGATTTTAATGATTTTACTTTTACTTTAATTCTTTGTTACTGTGATCCTCGTAGATTTTGTCTGCGGGACGATTTTTGGTGATCCTCGTAGATTTTGTCTGCGGGACGATTTTATTTGGTGATCCTCGTAGATTTTGTCTGTGGGACGATTTTTGGTGATCCTCGTGGAAGAGCCACAGGAAGAGCGCGCTTTATGAGTTAAACCCATAATAATTAATCTCGAGGCTGATTCCTTTTTTGAACTTTATTTCATTTTATTATTTTATTTCTACTATTGTTTAATTCTTATTATTTTTCTTCCCCAATTATTTTATGTAATTTTATTTTCTATTGTTTACTGTTCTGCTTTTACTTCTGTAAAGCACATTGAACTGCCACTGTGTATGAAATGTGCTATATAAATAAACTTGCCTTGCCTTGCCTTGTACAGTGTACAGCTGCTGCTTCTCACCACTTAAAAGTGGCGACCTTTCACGATCTTGCTATTGTTATTGGTCTTAACAACTCCGCCCCCCCGCTGACGTAAGCGGTTCTTTCCTCTGGCCCAGCAGAGAGTTGGTGCTAGCCTGGAACCGGTTTTTCTGGCCCCAGAGCCAGTTCTTTGTCAGTGGAAACAGAAAACCCGGTTCCAAACTAAGCACTGGCCCCGAACCAGCCCTGGAACTGCTTTGGTGGAAAAGGGGCAACAGAGACAAACAACCATTCACACTCACATTCACACCTACAGTCAATTTAGAGCCACCAATTAGCCTAAGCTGCATGTCTTTGGACTATGGGGGAAACTGGAGCACCTGGAGGAAACCCATGCAGACACAGGGAGAACATGCAAACTCCACACAGAAAGGCCTCCATCAGTGACTGGGCTCAAACCCAGAGCCTTCTTGTTGTGAGGTGACAGTGCTAACCATTACACCACCGTGCCACCATTTCAAGATAGGGTAGTGGAAAATGGAACAATAATGAGAGAATTTCACTCCATCCCACATTCAAATGTAATGAGGGCAGTACATTGAGCACACATAGCCATTTTAAAATGAAGGATTTTTTTTAACAGTATACAATGATTTGGGAGTGTTTCTTTATGTAAATAAAGTGTGTATGTGATCATGCAAAAACAGAGCAATACAGCATACTGTATATAGAATTCATCAACAGCCTTTGTGTACAGCTGTGCATACAGAGGTGTGATAAATGCCAATTTTATGGCACAAACTGGCGGTTCTTGTGCACAGACTTAGAAATTGTTCACTCTGATATGAGACACAAAGTCTACTCCAAAATGTGTTTCAGTTGTTGATAAAGCCTCTTGATACCCTTTATCCAGCACATAATTCATAGATAATAACTATTATTATTAGCTCTAACTTTGGTTGTCTTTTAATAATTGTTGCGTATTAATGTGCCACCATAGAAAACCACAATTACTCTGACAATTAATTTATTCTATTTCATAACATTCAAAACATACCCTCAATGGCCACTTCATTAGGAACACCAATATATCCACCTGCTGTTTTCTGCAGCCCTCTAATCAGCCGATCCCTTGACAGCAGCACAATGCATAAGATCATGCAGATACAAATCAAGAGCTTCAGTTAATGTTCACAATATTCAAACATCAGAATGGGAAAAGTTGTGATCTCAAAGTGTGACTTTCTTTCACTGTGGCATGGGTGTTGGTTTGAGCCAGATGGACTGGTTTGAGTATTTCAGAAACTACTGATCTCCTGGGGTTTTCACACACAACAATCTGTAGAGTTTACACAGAATGGTGCAAAAAAAAACAAACAAAAAAAAAAACATAGTGAGTGAGTTCTATGGGTGGAGACAAAAGCCTTGTTGATAAGAGCGTTCAGAGGAAACTGGCCAGATTGGTTCGAGCTGGCAGGAAGGATATAGTAACTCATAGCAGCTCTTTACAACCATGGTGAGCAGAAAAGCATCTCCACATGCAACAGCAGAAGAACACACTGGGTTCCTCTCCTACAGCCAAGAACAGGAATCTGAGATTTGAGAAAAAAGTTATTATTAAAGTGGCCACTGAGTGTATAGTTAATGGATTATGCTTATTAATTTTTACGACAAAGTATTATTGCATTTTAATATGGGCCAGTTAAAGAGCTCCATCACTTAATGTCAAGATTTCAGGGTTGTTGACAATCTTCTACCTCAGGTTTTTCTAGGTTAAGTACTTATTTATTGATTACAGGTCTCATTGTGAGACAAGGCGTTCCAGCTCCAATGTAATCAAGTCTGCTTTAATGAGGCCATGCATACAAATCGACTTCTCTCACAAACTGTTTTGACCAGTATTGATTGGATTTCCACCCTTCAGCCTAATCTGTTTAAGGATCTCTCTTTTGGTTTCAATCATGCTACTTTTAGACATTTCTGGCTGTGATTGGCTGTCAGTCCCAGGAGAAATCGGCTTGTAATCGATAGGGAAATAAGAGACACTGATGGACTCTGGGCTGTAAGTAAGCTACATTTCCACTGAAGCTACAATAATGTATCGTTTCACAATGAAAACATTTTGCCATTTCATTAGCACTGGACTTGCAAACAAAAAGGAGTATATTATACAAGACAACAGAGATGGGGAAAATAAAAATGGTTCAGGGCCCTTCTTTTTTAAAAAAGCACCATGATGTCTGATGTGTAGGAGACTCAACCATGTTCTGTGAAATGGCTGTCCTCATTCTCATCTCATTATCTCTGGCCGCTTTATCCTGTTCTACAGGGTCGCAGGCAAGCTGGAGCCTATCCCAGCTGACTACAGGCGAAAGGTGGGGTACACCCTGGACAAGTCACCAGGTCATCACAGGGCTGACACATAGACACAGACAACTATTCACACTCACACCTACGGTCAATTTAGAGTCACCAGTTAACCTAACCTGCATGTCTTTCGACTGTGGGGGAAACCGGAGCACCCAGAGGAAACCCACAAGAACATGCAAACTCCGCACAGAAAGGCCCTCGCCGGCCACGGGGCTCGAACCTGGACCTTCTTGCTGTGAGGCGACAGCGCTAACCACTACACCACCGTGCCGTCATGGCTGGCCTCATGGACTGAAAATAAAATCAAGTTAACCATGGGTAACTAGATAAATTGAAATCTCTTATGATAGTTGCAAGGTTTCAGAGGGACAAACCTTACACTGTGGCAACTGTGTACAAGAAATTCATTTTGCACAATTATCAATGTTTAATTTTGTTGTCATGGAACTCAGTACCAATCATAAAAATTAATCACATTATCAATGTTAATTATTGAGTTCTTACAGTTATTAGCCTGTTTGATTGGGAATCAGACACAGGAAATCAGACACAGTCTGATTTGATTGGGAATCAGACACAGTCTCAGCATTTAAGTCTAGGCTGAAAACATATCTGTTTAGTCAAGCCTTTTGTTAATGGTGTTTATGAGGTAAAGGAGTAGATCTGGAGGGTCCTCAGACATAGAGTGTTTTGGTAAACTGGGATGTATGGATGCTGTCAGTCCCCACTCGCTTGCTCACTCAAGTTTGTTGACGGTGTAGTGGCTGGCTGCTTTATGTCCCGGGGCTCCCTCATGCCTGTGTTACCTTCTGGCTCTCTCCTTTTAGTTATGCTGTCATAGTTAGTTGCCGGAGTCCCTGCTTGTACTCGGTGCAATATGTATACTGTTCCTACTTATTCAGGTGACATTGGGCATACCTAACCACCTGTGTTTTCTTTCCCTCCCCCCCACCCCAAATCTGTCCCTCTGAGTTACATGGAGTCAACAGGAAATCTTTTGGTGGAGAGGGTGGAGACCTCGACTGGCTATCGTAGCCTGCAGGGAATTGGCCGTCAGACATTCTGTCGCATGTCCCAGACCCGGTGAAATGTAACTGAATTGTCTTGGCCAGCCCTAAGGGTCCCATCTGCATCTCATCATTGCTGAGGAGTGTGCTCCCATCACCCAATCAAGCATCCAGCCAGAGCAGGTTACATGTTGATCCTGGGATTGAGATGCTGGCCTCTTCTGCCCCTCGGACCTGCTTGATCCATCCTGGTGCCCTGTGTCTGGTCGGAGTTTTATCGCACCACTCCTGTGAAGGACGGCCCCATGAGGACAGTTGAGGGTTATACCTGTTAAAACTGTTAATATTATAGTCAGGCTGTCTGTTGTTGCCCAAATGAGGATGGGTTCCCTTTTGAGTCTGGTTCCTCTCGAGGTTTCTTCCTCATGTCGTCTGAGGGAGTTTTTCCTTGCCACCATCGCCACAGGCTTGCTCATTGGGGATAGATTAGGGGTAAAATTAGCTCATGTTTTAAGTCGTTCAAATTCTGTAAAGCTGCTTTGCGACAATGTTTATTGTTAAAAGCGCTATACAAATAAACTTGATTTGATTTGATTGGTCACTTAAATTGAATAGGTTTAAATAAAAACTTCAGTAACTTAATAACAACTCAGCCAATAAAAATGTCAGCATCAATCTGGCGACAAAAGTTCAGTATTATTAACCTCATTCTGAGTTTATCTTATTCTGAGATGATGTAGTGTACCTCATTTTTAAATAAAATAGTGCACCTTATTCTGAGATTGTATCGTTCACCTCAGTCTGAGATTATATTGCTGGGTTGCAGTCATGTGACTTTTCTTCACAGTTTTACCGGAAGTGAAATAGCTGGTGGTCTAAATGGCTGCTGTAGTGCAAACAACTAGCGATAACTTATCAGAGTATGCTTGCAATCTAGAAGCCACTGCTCGCTTTAGATATATTCAAAAGATTGCTGTGTGCAATGGAATCGACCCCTACAGTCTGGGAAAGAAGGATTTGTCATACGATCTCAAAAACTACCCTTCAGTCGAGTTCCCCGACATCTCGAACTATCTGGTGTTGCAGACGTCCTTCTACACCGCAAAACAGATGAAAGCGTGGAAGAGTATGGAGGCTTACAACTTTCTTTTTGTATGTGACTGGGTAAAGGACCTCAGTATCAAATCGCTACCGAATGAATCCTGTATTGTTTTTGCCCGTGTAAGTTATTTTTAAGCTTTTCGTTCGCGTCTTTACAACAAAGTGCTGCGAGTTGAAGTGTAAACAAACAGTTCGCTTGATTCTCACTTGTGTTGGCTCTTATCTCTCAGGTAAATCATTCACAAAGATCATCAGAAACCCCTTTAAAGACCTGGATCTTAGTTAAACAAGATGGAGAAGTGATCATGGCACATTGTAACTGTATGGCTGGGGAAGAATTTTGTCATGACCTTCATGCATATGGACTTTGTGAGGAGCGAGGAGTAAACAAAGAAACAGCTGGGGACTTCAGTGCTTTGTGACTAAAAAATGTACCGTAAAATAATGAGACATAGCAAGAAAAGTTCGAGGGGCTGGTGTCCAGCGCGGTTGCTTGGTAGGTTCTTACAGATGGATTCACGCAGTTGCTCAGCTTTGCTAGGGTCCTTCAGGATGTTGACATTGAATCGCTTAGGCACGTTACTTTTCTGCTTTTGAGCTGAAAGATGGAAGCGGAGTTTCAGACAAGTGCATACCAATTTATGGTCGGTCCAGCAGTCCACGCTGCAACAAACCCTTGAATCAATTATGTTGCTCTTGTAGTGTTGTTTAACAATAATATAATCAATGAGGTGCCACCTTTTTGACCTTGGGTGTTGCCACATTCCCTTATGGATGTTTGCATGGGAGAAGAGTGTGTTGGTAATGCAAAGGCCGAAACGGGTACATAATTCAAGCAATAGGGTGCCTTGATCATTCATGTCACCGAGCCCGTGATGGCCAATTATGTTTAACCAGGCTTCTGAGTCTGTTCCAATGCGGGCGTTGAAATCACCAAGCAGAAAAACTCTGTCGAGTCTGGGAGTTGCAGTTAAAACTTCCGATAGTTGATCATAGAACAGTGCTTTCTCCTCGGGTGGTCTTTTGAAGGTGGGGGCATAAATACTAATCACTGTTACAGTGAATTTATCCAGCTTGATCCTCATGCTCATTACCCTGGAGCTAATTCCCTTCCAACTGATCACAAGGGGGCGGATGGTGTTCTTAATTGCGATAGTGACTCCTTCAAGCTTAGGTTGTTCAGGGGGTCTTCCAGAGTGGAGAAAAGTGTAGTCTCCTTCTATGAATTTGCCTTCACCTGGTATATGACATTCACTGAGACAGGCGATGTCGATATTAAGGCGTTTAAGCTCTAAGGCTACCGGGGCTGAACGGCGCTCTGGAGCCTGGCGTTTGGTGGCAGCTTCATCAGACATCGTCCTGACATTCCAACAAGCTAGCTTGACTTGCTTGGAGTTCTTACAAGCAGATCTGGGTTGATCAGAGCCACGGGGTCCTTTAGGCTTTACCCGGGGGCCATCATGCTTGCTGTTAAGCTGCTCAGATCCATGGTGTACTAGTTGGAGTTGATGTGCTTTCTTTAATGGGTCTGTAGTGGGAAAAAATACCATTGCTCAGGGTTGCTAGCCCCTTGCAGTGGGCAAGTAGGCTGCCCTCTTCCGTACTTGCATTCCTCAGTGGTTAGATTTTGGAGTGGAATCATAACGAGACACAAATCACCAGACCAAAACCAAAGACGCTGACTTAAGGACCAGTGGGCTAACCCAAAGCATGCAGAAAGGCATGATTCTAGATCCTTTTTTCAGTCAGTCAAATTTGTTTACCAGCGATGCGAGAGTGGCATGAGCACCATCAACGATGAAGGTGGCAACCGACTGACTGAGAAAGAAGACATCTTAGCTCACTGGAAACAGCACTTCAGTGCTCTACTGAACCAGCCAGGGACAGCAGATGCTAGCGTTCTCGATGATATACCACAGGAGGAGCCACTCACCGATCTCGAAGCACCCCCAACAACTGAAGAATTGAAGTCAGCTCTTCACCATCTGGCGGACAATAAAGCTCCTGGTCCAGACCTTATCCCAGCAGAGGTTCTTAAAGCAGGTGGTCCTACCCTCCTTGTGGAACTCCATGAACTCCTCCTTATCATCTGGGAGGAAGAGAGGGTGCCTCAGGACCTGAAAAATGGTTCCATTATTACTATCTTCAAGAAGCAATCTCGGGCGGCACGGTGGTGTAGTGGTTAGCGCTGTCGCCTCACAGCAAGAAGGTCCTGGGTTCGAGCCCCGGGTCCGGCGAGGGCCTTTCTGTGTGGAGTTTGCATGTTCTCCCCGTGTCCGCGTGGGTTTCCTCCGGGTGCTCCGGTTTCCCCCACAGTCCAAAGACATGCAGGTTAGGTTAACTGGTGACTCTAAATTGACCATAGGTGTGAATGATTGTCTGTGTCTATGTGTCAGCCCTGTGATGACCTGGCGACTTGTCCAGGGTGTACCCCGCCTTTCGCCCGTAGTCAGCTGGGATAGGCTCCAGCTTGCCTGCGACCCTGTAGAAGGATAAAGCGGCTAGAGATAATGAGATGAGATGAGATGAAGAAGCAATCTCGCTTCATCTGTGGCAACTATCGTGGGATCACGCTACTTTCTGTTATTGGAAAGGTCTTTGCCTGTGTTATTCTGAGCAGAGTGTGGCCTTGCATAGAGAAACACCTCCCAGAGGCACAGTGCAGCTTTAGAAGTGGCTGGGCGATCAGTGATATGATGTTCGCTGTTTGCCAGCTCTTGGAAAAATGTCGTGAACAGCACCTCGAACTACACATAGTCTTTGTCGACTTAGTCAAGGCCTTCGACATGGTTAACAGACCACTTATGTGGGCTTTGTTGAAGAAGATCGGGATCCCCTTAAAATTGTCAACATTATCCAAAGCTTCCATGATTGGTGGAGAATTTACTGAACTCTTTGCAGTAATTAACGGCCTCTGCCAGGGTTGTATCCTAGCCCCTATGCTGTTTATCCTCTTCTTGTTTGTCCTCCGGCATGCCCACAAACCCATCCCAGCATTTGGCATAGATATAAAACACAAGCTTGATGGCAGACTCTTCAATCTCCGGAGACTCAAAGCTAAGTCTGTAACAACATCAAAACTTGATGACTTTATGCAAATAATGCAGCCTTGGCTACACAAACATCAGAGTCCTTACAGGAAGGAGTCACAGCTTTGAACAATGCCTGCAGGTCCTGGGGTCTCACAATCAGTAAACTGAAGATGGAAGTGATGCATACTCAGTGTGACCAACCACCCACCATCACAATTGATGGTTCTGAGCTGAAGCGCGCCCAAACTTTCACGTATCTCGGAGGCAACCTGTCGGATGACGCAAGCCTCGACTCAGAAATCCAATGCCGAGTGTCTCGCGGTGCAGCTGCGCTTAACGCTCTATGAGCACAATGTTTCAACAAAAGAGGTCTCACCCTGTCTACTAAACTGACTGTTTACAAAGCCATAGTTCTTCCTTCATTGCTCTACGGATCCGAAACGTGGCCTACACTGGCTCACCACACCCGCCGTATTGAAGTATTCCATCAAAGATCTCTCCGGCAGATAATGGGTGTGAAGTGGTGGCAGCGCATGACCAACGCTGAGATCTTAAACCGCGCCAGCTGCACCGCTATCGAGACCATGCTGCGCAGTAACAGACTGCGCTGGCTCGGCCACGTTTCGCAAATGGATGACACCAGGATCCCGAAACAACTTATTTTCGGGGAGCTAAGACTGGGCAGGCGTGACAGGGGAAGGCCGAGAAAAAGACGGAAAGACTGCGCTAAGGAAGACCTTCGGCATCGACCTAAAGTCCTGGTTCCAGACCGCACAAGATTATGCTGCCTGGAGAGATGCTGTACGATCAGGCAGACTGCTTTGTGAGAACAGCCTCCTGGCTCGAGCAGCCAAGTGGCGGAAGAAAAGGCATCTCAAAAGGGCTATCAAGGGTCCCCCATCGTCAGTCTGACGGGGACCATAAGTAAGTAAGTAAAGTAAGTAAGCAAGAAAAGTACTTGGAAAACACGAAGGACATAGCTGAGAGGGAAATACAAACCTCAAAAGCCACCTTTCTTGATGTCTTTTTGTGAAATCCGGTGTTCGTTCACCCTTTTTTATTAGTTCACGGGGAACCCTGAAGAAACTTTTATCAGTTTCATGGTTTGATCGATTCGAACAACCTAAAACAACGCAAGCGTAAGGCATTTTTCATGCGAGCAATGCACCTTCTCCGTACAAACGCTTTGTCAACTGAGCTTTGGTAGACCACCAGCTAAAGTTTTGAATAACTAATGAGGCGGATGTGACGTCGCATGAAACCCAGCAATAGTTTTGTATACTTTCATATACGTTCTGAGATTATATCATAATGCATTATATAATAATGAGATTTATATAAGAATGTAGCACTCTCTCTCAAATTAGGGAATGAGGAACTGGGAGACAGGCTTGACAACTCGAGGTACATTTTATTTTTATTCTGTGATCACTTTTCAGTGATGTTATTTCTCTTTTGGCTTTGCACACATGCGTACACACAGTGCTGGGTAGCTCCTCTCTCTCCCTCTCTCTGATTTCTAGCTTCTGTCTGGAAAAAAAAGAGAAAAAGAAACACAGAAAACACATTAAAGTAAATTGCCAGTAATCAAACGCAGGTGAAACTCATCATGTGTTACCTGCCAGTTCTACCTGACTCCTCACCACCCACAGCTGACACTTGACCACACCCCCACTGCCACAAGCTAATTCTGAGATTAGTCTTCATTTCATTCTGAAATTATAATGTGAACCTTATTCTGAGATTACATAATGTACAGTATATCTCATTCCTAGATTATACAGTTTACCTCAATCCGAGATTGTATAGTTTCTCTCATTCTGAGATTGGTGTACCTTAACCTGATCTTATACACAATACAGTATACCTCATTTTGAGGTTGTAAAGCTTACTTTATTCAGAGGTTATCAAGTGTGCCTCATTTGGAGATTATATAGGTGAGCTCATTTTGAGTTTATATGCAGTACCTCATTGAGATTAAACATAGTAAAGTATTCTGAGATTATATTGTGTACGTCATTCTAAGGTTATATTCTGTAAAGTAGGTATCATTTGAAGATTATCGTATGTACCTCATTTTGAGATTATATAGAGTATATTATTGTACATACGGGCCACTTTTTCCATGGAATACAAACATTCATTCTATTCCCTTCTAGCAGGGTTATCGATGCAATATTGTTATCATATCGGTGTATTACGCCACTCTACCCAATGGAGAATGAGCATGCAATATTGTTATAATATTGCATGTTGTCAAGACAACACGACATCACACTTCAGAGCTCAAGCAAAGATCCAATGACAAAACTTTTCTGCTGTGCATGCGCATACGGTAATCATTTCTTTGTCGGCCGGGAGAGAGAGAAGACAAGGTTAATCCAGTGCTAGGATGAAGCACTAAATAAATAAACTGAAACTAAAGATGCGCTGAACATCCGAAAGGCTACCAAAACTTCATTATATATTCTTCACTCATATTTACAAGAGAAAAACATACCAACGGACATCGAAAAACTGGAAAAGAGACACGTCGGAGATGTAAAACGTCTGTGCTAGCGAGCGACTGTGACAGCTTGTACACAAACATGGCCGCGAGGTTTGCCTTGTTAAAAGTGGAAGATTTGGAGAGAAGTTTGAAACTGAAAGACGTACTGATGGGCGGCATGGTGGTGTAGTGGTTAGCATGGTCACCTCACAGCAAGAAGGTTCTGGGTTCGAACCCAGTGGCCGGCAAGGGCCTTTCTGTGTGGAGTTTGCATGTTCTCCCCGTGTCTGTGTGGGTTTCATCCGGGTGCTCTGGTTTCCCCCACAGTCCAGAGACATGCAGGTTAGGTTAATATGGGACGGCCTTGGGCTGAAGTGCCCTTGAGTGAGGCACCTAATTCCCAGCTGCTTCCCGGGCGCTGTTAGCATGGCTGCCCACTGCTCTGGGTATGTGCGTGCTCATTGCTCATGTGTGTGTGTGTGCATGTGTGTGTTCACTGCTTCAGATGGGTTAAATGCAGAGAGGAAATTTCACAAGTATGTGATGAATAAAAGTTGTGCTTTCTTTCTTTTTCTTTTCTGAACACCCAAAAGGCTACCAAAATTTAATTACATGTTCTTCATGCATATTTACAAGAGAAAAACATACCAACGGACATCGAAAAACTAGAAGAGAGACACATCGGAGATGTAAAACTTCCATGCTAGTGAGTGACCTACAATTTGTAAACAAACATGGCCACAAGGTTTGCTTCATTAAAAGCGGAAGATTTGAAGAGAAATACGTGCTGAACACCTGAAAGGCTACCAAAACTTCACTGGATATTCTTCACACACATTTACAAGAGAAAAACATACCAAATGGATGTCGAAAAACTGGAAAAGAGAGCAATAGTGGAAATATTGTCCAAGTTCTACTTGGAGGTGAGGAAAAGTGACTGAGACTTTTACAAAAGGACTTCACTCATGGACTTCACTCAGCAAAGCCCTTTTGTTTTGAACAACTGCAATGTAACAATTAACTCCTACCAAAAGTAACTGTGAACTTGAACTGCCCACCTGGATATAACTTATTTACCAACTAATTTACCAACTTTGTGCACAAACCCCTTGATTTCTTATATCTTGCTATGGTGTTATATCGGTATATCGCCACAGCCCTCATCCAAACAGGCAATCTGTCTTCTCTTCTTTATCCTACAATCACTCAGAGTCCCTTACTCACTGACAGAACTGACAGGATATGTATTATTATTGATTTCCTGCCCACCATGGATCAGTAATGTGGTGATTTGAAGAGGATGAAGAGTGAGAACTGCATTTCTGAATGAACCAACACAGGAGAATCAGACAGGGGAAAGGCTCTGAATTTGACCCTTTTTTTCCCTCCTTAAAGCTCACAAGGTGCTCATCACCTTATATTTCATGATTTCAACTGAACACTTTATATGCAACTGTGCACATTATCCAATTTCTTTGAAAACAAAATGGGGCACAGCATCCAAACATCCCAGTTTACCAAAACACTCTATGCCCGAGAACTCTCCAGATCTGCTCCTTTACTGAAAAAGCTATTAACAAAAGGCTTGACTGAACAAATATGTTTACAGCCTGCAATCATGTGAAAAAATAAGTACATACAATGGGAAATTGTCAACTTCTCAACGTATTTAAACAAGCAAATATTTCACCCTTTCGATACAGTGCCTACAGATAAAGGTGGCATACTTGACCAAAACAAGAAGTAAAATTAGCTTTTTCAATCATTTATTCAACAAAAATATCAAAAGCTATAATCTTCTGTGGAGAAAATAAGTTCACCCTTGGCTTTAGAAGCTAGTATTGCCCCCTTTCACAAAAATAACTTCTTGTAGGCATTTTGGATAATTTGTCCACCAGTCTCTGACATCAGCTTGCTGAAATTTTTGACCACTCTTCCATGCAAAATTCCTTCAGCTGCAAGATGTTTGAGAGTTTTCTTGCATGTCCTGCCTTTTTGAAATCCCCCCACAACATTTCAATGGGGCTCAAATCTGGGCTTTGACTTGGCCATTCCATCACCCTCCATCTCTTCTTTTTCAGCAATTCCTTGGCGGATTTGCTAGTGTGCTTAAGATCACTATCTTGCTGAAAGGTTCACGCTGGTTCAACTTTTGAACAGATGGCCTCATGTTATCTTCAAGCACTCTTTGATACGATTCAGAATTCAGAGTTGAATCAATGAATGCAAGCTTCTCAGTCCCAGAGGAAGCAAAGCAATCCCAAACCATAACATTTCCACCACCGTGTTTCACAGTTGCTATGAGGTGTTTCTCCTGAGAAGCTGTCTTTGGTCTGTGGCACAAATGTGTGCTCTTACTGTGGCCAAACAACTCTACCTTTGATTGATCTGACCAGGGCACATTATTCTAAAAGGCCTGGTCTTTGCCTATATGTTCATTGGCAAAATGTAGTCTTGCTTTAACTTTCCTTTTGGACAGCAAAAGCTTTGTCCTGTCATGCGTCCCATACAGGTCAAATTTGTCCAATTATTATTATTTTTTTAGTTGTAGATGTATGCACTTTCACACCAACTGTTAAAGTTACCTGATTAAATTTTGGGGTTCTTGTAGACTTCTTTAAGCATCAAATAATCTATTCTTGGGCTGAATTTCCTGGGGCAGCCAGTTCTAGACAAACTGGCAGTTGTTTGAAATCTACGCCACTTGTAGATGATTTTCCTTATAGTTGAATGATTTATTTCTAATAATTTTGAAACCTTTTTGAATCCCTTGCCAGATTCATAGGCATCGGCAGCTTCCCCCCCGAGGTCCATAGAGAGCTCTTTCAATCTTAGCATGATGACACCACACACATCAATAGCAAAGAGAACACCAGACTGTATATCAGGCTTAAATAAGATGGGCTCCACCTCCACGAGGTTCTAATCAATGGCACCTCATCTGGAACACCTGATTTTAATTTTATGGACTTGAAAAGTGTGATAAATGTGGACTTTCTTCCTCCAGGGTGTCCTTACTTTACTGTGACTGATTATCCATCCATTATCTGTAGCCGCTTATCCTGTCCTACAGGGTTGCAGGCAAGCTGGAGCCTATCCCAGCTGACTATGGACGAGAGGCGGGGTACACCCTGGACAAGTCTCCAGGTCATCACAGGGCTGACACATAGACACAACCATTCACACTCACAGTCAATTTAGAGTCACCAGTTAACCTAACCTGCATGTCTTTGGACTGTGGGGGAAACCGGAGCACCCAGAGGAAACCCACGCGGACATGGGGAGAACATGCAAACTCCACACAGAAAGACCCTCGCTGGCCATGGGGCTCGAACCCAGAACCTTGTTGCTGTGAGGCGACAGTGCTAACCACTACACCACCATGCCGCCCAACTGATATATATATATATATATATATATATATATATATATATATATATATATATATCAGGGTTCTTGAAGGATTCAGTAAGTTAAATTTTAGACCTTTTTTAGACTTAAGACCATTATGAAAAATTTTTTAGACCAACACGAAGCATTACAACCTGCCCTACCCCCGCCCTTCCCAAAAAAAGACCATAGAGTTCAATTCTCAAAACAAAGTCATTTGTATTGGTAAACTGACTATCAGGGATACAAACTGATTGTGTGCTTATTTATGTCATATGGCAACATTAGTACAACATTAGTACATTATGTCACATAGCAACAAAAGTACAAGACAATAGAGTGATAAAGGGCATTTGTGCAGTAAATGCAGTCTGTAGGGGTTTGGTTTTTTCCCCTAACTGCAACAGAACTCATTTAAACTTTTGATTACTGGTGTTCTGGTAATAAAAGAGCGTTATTATATAATGCACTGTTGTCAGATGATGACTTTCTTGATTGCTCATGTGAACCCCATGCTGCAAACCACAGCATCGCAGACCTCCACTTGCTGTAGCAACCATTTCAACCATATTAACAGTAAAAATGCATACACATCTTTTAAAACTAATAGTTAAAACATACATAGTAGCCCCGTAGCACACTTGCTTCCAGTTAAACAGCAAACTCACGCAAGGCGGCAGCGATTTACCAGTGAAATCAAGTCATACCTTGCGAGAGGTACGGTATACAAGGGAGACAGCAGGTTTTTAAGCAGTAGCGGAGCAAACAGGGGCCATTTGAGACAGAGGTGTAAAATCATTGCAAAATATGAATGCAAAATTAATAAATACTAAATAATAAAGCCAGGAAAGACACACCATTGGGGAGAGAATAATATATTAAAAAAAAAAAAAGAGCACTGTTAGAAAGCTGAATACGCTGACTGGACTCATGCGCTCCATGTCATGGTAACGTTGACGACATGTAATGTGCATGCTAAGATTGTCTACAGTGAAGGGGCTTCAAAGTCTGGGAGACTAGCAGGGTACAAATAATTTACAGCAGGGTGCAAAATGGTAAAATGTCTGCCAGCGGCAGACATAATGCACGTAAAGCATGCAGGGAGATATATATGAGAGAGAGAGATAGAGATGCAAGTACGAATTTTTCATGGGGCGGGATGGTTTGGAACAGGTCGTCTAAAATTGGGATAACATTTACCTGGGACGGGTATTTGAGGCGGGTCATCTAGCTTAAGCTTGATTAGCGTTGTTACGCACACCAGTGTTTCCCACAGAAATTTTGGAGACTATGGGGGCAGCCCATGGGGGGGGGGGGGGGTTGTTTAAAAATTGAGTGATATGTTAAATATTAAGTTATTACTGAAAAACTATTGATTAAATAAACAAATACACTGAGAAATGGTCCTATAAACAACTTTACCAATATAAAAGATTAGCAGGACTACAAAAATGCAGAAAAATAGGCTTTACTTATCCAAATGCACCTGTTGGTTCAAAAGTTGAAGTGCATAGAACCTCACAGCACAACATGAAGTTACCTTCAAATATAATATAAATGCCTCAGCTTTCATGGAAGAAAAAAACTATTAATACTAGTACTGTGTGCAGGCAGTCTCTCCTGAAGACTAAATTAAACAATAATTATAAACTAATAAAATAAATGGCTCAGGCTTCATAGAAGAAAAAAAAAACAATTTGAACAGAATCTCACAGTATGATGCTGAAGCTGCCTAAACAATGGAAAATAAAATACCATTTTGGCAAAAACGTTGGCATCCATTAATTTCTTGTATTAAGTAAAAAAAAAATATGTTGCCAGATACTGCTGACATTTTACAGGCCAAAATATGTTCAAAAACCTCCCAATTGGGCGGGAAACCGCCCAATCTGGCAACACAGGGCAGTAATGGCTGCACTCATGTCGAGGATGTAAACAAAGTTGACGCGGCAACGGACATACATGACATAGTGGATGTAATTTACGTTCACAACTTTTTTTGCCGTCAGAAATATTTAATATTAAATTTTGTGACTCGACTGACAATAGCTGGTGGCATAACAAGCCACAGACAGCGATTTGCCGCCGGTGACCGGCTACTTTTGAGACCGCTGACAGTGTGAAAGCTCTCCGCGCTAATGTGAGCGGCTATTTAACCCACCGTTCCAGCCCAACACTGCTCCTTTTAGCGATAGTGTGCTTCAGCCTATTGCTCGCAGAACATTCTCGTTTTTCATACTTACGGCGGTGCTTGAAAGTTTGTGAACCGTTTAGAATTTTCTATATTTCTGCATAAATATGACCTAAAACATCATCAGATTTTCACACAAGTCCTAAAAGTAGATAAAGAGAACCCAGTTAAACAAATGAGACAAAAAATATTATACTTGGTCATTTATTTATTGAGGAAAATGATCCAGTATTACATATCTGTGAGTGGCAAAAGTATGTGAACCTCTTTACTCACTATTATTCGACGCGCTATCCACACTCTTCATCGCACTGCCAACACAACCGCTAACCTTCTCTGACTGCCACAGACTGCATAAACTCGGCGGGAACTTAGAAGGTAGAACTACGGTAGGCGTAGTGGACAAACTGGACCGTTGCATACTTGCCGCGATCATCGGTGATTGAAGTTTTTTAGCAGGCAGACAACAACGCAACTGGCACATTTTTTATTAATGTTTTGCAGGCACTTCTAGGAACGGACTGAGCGGATGTAAGAATTTTAGACTTGGATAAATTAAATTTTAGACCTGGGATGAAAATATGTGAGTTTTTTAGATATTTTAAGGCCTAAAATTTAACTTTCTGAATTTTAGACTTTTTTAGACCCCGCGGGAACCCTGTATATATATATATATATATATATATATATATATGGGGGCGGCACGGTGGTGTAGTGGTTAGCGCTGTCGCCTCACAGCAAGAAGGTCCTGGGTTCGAGCCCCGGGGCCGGCGAGGGCCTTTCTGTGTGGAGTTTGCATGTTCTCCCCGTGTCCGCGTGGGTTTCCTCCGGGTGCTCCGGTTTCCCCCACAGTCCAAAGACATGCAGGTTAGGTTAACTGGTGACTCTAAATTGACCGTAGGTGTGAATGTGAGTGTGAATGGTTGTCTGTGTCTATGTGTCAGCCCTGTGATGACCTGGCGACTTGTCCAGGGTGTACCCTGCCTTTCGCCCGTAGTCAGCTGGGATAGGCTCCAGCTTGCCTGCGACCCTGTAGAAGGATAAAGCGGCTAGAGATAATGAGATGAGATATATATATATATTCTTAAATTATGAACATGACTCAAATGTCAATTTTATGTCATTTGTTGGAGTATATTACATTTATCTATAGCCATTTTATCAAACAGAATAAAATGTTTGCTTGTTTAAATATGATGGAAAAAAACCCTGTACAATTTCCATGGGATGTACTTATTTTTTCACATGACTGTACATCTATCCAGGCAGGGAAACACCACTGTCACATTGTATGGATTCATCGTAAGTACATAATCTTTTTTTTTTCCTTCTATGACTTCTACTACAACAGAAGATGTGAAGGATCAATTTCGCTGATGCAGTATCCCAAGAGGAACTTCCTTCTTAATTTTACACCACGTTTCACAACTCAAAATTACAAACTGCTTCGTGTACTATCTAAAAAGCTGCATTTTTCATTTTCCAAAATCTTATTTAATGCTTAGATCATCCTTATTAATACTTCTTGGCACACAATAAATTCTCAATAGAATTTTTAAAGGGATGTTTGGGGATATTCCCTTGTGTCCTTCCACAAATCCCTAAGCAACCATGAAAACACGAGATAACAGCAGAATAGCAGAGTTTACTGTCTTATTCTTCTTTAGAGTTAAGACTGTGCACGTGTGCACACGCAGGTGATTGTTAATAAAAGCAGAAAATACCAAAAAAAATACTCTCATTTAAAATTTAAATAATGTGAATATATGATTATATTCTAAGAATTAAAGTGCCATTCCACCATTGGATGTATTCTTTGGCATAAAATACGACAACATATATAAACGGTATCACTAGATAGAGAAATCTTTTAGCTTCAAAATGATATATCAAACATAATTTTTTGACAATGACAAGTATATTAATTTTGCGACCAAAGTCACCTACCCTTTTAATTTCCGCGCGGTAGTGAAACGTGAGGTCATCGGCAGGTTCCCCTTCTTGTGTACCACGTGTCGGTGTTCTGTAAAGTTATCCCACCTCTTGGATTTGTCCTACCAAGCCTATTGCGCATGCGCGAAGCCTACTGCGCATGCGCAGAACACATGACGCCATTACAATTAGCAAGTTCTCATGCAGACCGTTTTATTATTCACAACAACTCATTACAAATTATTTGACTCGGCCAAAGACTCGACCAATACGCACAAAACATAAAAATCGGCAAATGCGTGAAATACTCACCGATTTTCTATCAGCCGAGCTGATCGGTAGGACAAAACTACTGTTTAGTGATGTGTCGGTCGCGAACGATCCGGTTCAAAGAGCCGGCTCTTTGAAGTGAATGACGGGAGCCGGCTCTTCGGTGGGAGCCGAGTTGGGGAGCCGAATTAGTTTTTTGTCCTTAGGTGCCTCAGAGAGAGAGAGAGAGACTTTCACAAAAAAAGTTGCTCTCCAATTGCGTCTTTGTGTTGTCTATTACCATTCAAAGGAGCCCCTGTTACAGTGAAACGCAGACCCACTAAGCTGGTGGGAGACCAAGGCTGCACTCTATCCACGGCTTACACACGTGATGGCACGGAGGATGTGTATAGTGGCAACATCTGTCCCCTCAGAGAGGATCTTTTCAAAAGCAGGACAGATTATAACTGAGAGGAGAAATAGAATCAGCCCTTCCAAGCTGAGACACTTGGTTTTCCTCAATGCCAATCTCCACTAAAGACTTATTCTGGGAGTTTGTGCAGCCTTAATGTAAATAGTTTTTTGTTATTGACACTTCTTTGTAATTTTTACTTCTTTGTTCATTGTACTTTATACTTTTTATACTTATTTTATATACTTATTTAATATTTTATTTAATAAAATATTTTGTTGCACATTGTTCTGTGTTTGTTAAAATAATTTCCAACTTTGCTTCATAGTTTCTTAGGCCTGATTTATACTTCATAATTTATTTTGTGGCATTTTGTTCAAGGTCGAGTGTGAAATAAAGCCATAAAGGATAAACAGTTGATGTCTTCTGTGTATTTTATATTGGTAATATAACACAGTTTTGCATTATGTTTGTGAGAAAATAATTTATTAATTGGTAAGTAAGTTTTATTTCTATAGCTAGAACATTGTTACACTGCTATACTTTACAAAGCTTTACAATGGCTACAAAAACTAAAAAATAAAATGGAAAACATCCTATTGATAAAATATAAATAATAATGTAATTAATTAACTATTTAATTGCAGCAATTAAATCAAAAATAAAATCTCAGGAGCCGTTTGGGAGCCGAAAGAGCCGGCTCCTTATAGTAAGAAGAGCCAAAAGAGCCGGCTCCCGAAAAAGAGACGAAATTCCCATCACTACTACTGTTGAATTTTCCTACCCTCCTGGATTTCGCGCATGCGCAGTAGGCGATTTCACGTATGCGCAGTAGGCGATTTCGCGTATGCGCAGTAGGCTTGGTAGGACAAATCCAAGAGGTAGGATACGTCACGTGGTACACAAGAAGGGGAACCTGCCGATGACATCACGTTTCACTACTGCGCGGAAATTAAAAGGGTAGGTGACTTTGGTCGCAAAATTAATATACTTGTCGTTGTCAAAAAATTATGTTTGATATATCATTTTGAAGCTAAAATATTTCTCTATCTAGTGATACCATTTATATATGTTGTCGTATTTTATGCCAAAGAATACATCCAATGGTGGAATGGCACTTTAACAAATAGAAATTATTTATTTTTACATGAAACGTCATATATTGTCAAGTTTATTTTTATTGCACTTTTAACAATAGACATTGTCGCAAAGCAGCTTTACAGAAAATTAAAGGCTTTAAACATGAGCTAATTTTATCCCAAATTTATCCCCAATGAGCAAGCCTGTGGCGACAGTGGCAAGGAAAAACTCCCTCAGACGACATGAGGAAGAAACCTCGAGAGGAACCAGACTCAAAAGGGAACCCATCCTCATTTGGGCGATAACAGATAGCGTGATTTATAAATCACTTGCTTCTATAACTGTGTCCTATAGAGTCACAAAGTATAACTGTGAAACCAGGAAATCATTATAGTTTGAACATGAAGTGTGTTTTGTTGAAGTTATAAACTGTTCACTGATGGAAACTTGAGTGCAAAACTGTCCATGACACCTGCGGTCCTAAAGTTATCAAGTCAACTGTAGTCCTCAGACATAAATGTATTACTGTACATGTCCAGAACCATCTTCCAAGTGCGAATTTTGACTGTCCATATGGGGCCATCCTCTACAGGAGCAACATGATGAAACTCCAGCCAGAAGTAGGGCATCAGGATGGACCAAGCAGGTCTGAGGAGCAGAAGAGGTCAGCTTCTTACTGGTGTCTCAGGATCGACATGTAACTCTGAGGGACAGCTGGGGGGGGCACACGTTGTTAGGTGACAACAATAACTTGACATCATAACTATCTTGTCACTTGACACATGATTTTAGCTTTACAAATGCAAGGTTAAATAAGCGTTAAATGTTGAAATAATCTTGTCATGATTTTGGAGGTTGGGGGATATAAGCACAAGATTAATCCTCAATGAGAATCCAAATCATGAGTCAAATGAGGGAGAAAACAAACATTCAGACAAGCATTACATTTCACAGACGCTCTTATCCACAGTGATGTACAACATACCCTGAGCAGCCTGGGGAACAGTAGGGGGGTTAGGTGCCTTGCTCAACAGCACTTCAGCCATTCCTGCTGGTTCAGGGAATCAAACCAATGACCTTTTGTTCTCAAAGCTGCTTCACTAACCTTTAGGCCATGGCTTCCCCCATGCAAAAAGAGATCAAAACGCAAATGTGATTAAATGTGAACAGGATATAAGGTTTGGATTGGGGTCAGGATGATGATTCCTGGATTGTTATTGCAAAGGATGAATTTATTCCCATCCTTTGCAATTTGTTTTGAATTTGAGAAACATTTTCTAGCATAATGTATATTTCTTTACCTATTTTTTTTTTTATTTAAAACTAAGCACTGGCATCAAATATTAACACATTCCCAGTCCAACTCTCAGAAGAACTGTGTAAAAGCACAAGATGCATAAGATCAAACATTTCAGTATGATATATTTTTGAATGGGGGGTGTCATGGTGGTGTAGTGGTTAGTGCTGTCGCCTCACAGCAAGAAGGTCCGGGTTCGAGCCCCGTGGCCGACGAGGGCCTTTCTGTGCGGAGTTTGCATGTTCTCCCCGTGTCTGCGTGGGTTTCCTCCGGGTGCTCCGGTTTCCCCCACAGTCCAAAGACATGCAGGTTAGGTTAACCGGTGACTCTAAATTGACCGTAGGTGTGAATGTGAGTGTGAATGGTTGTCTGTGTCTATGTGTCAGCCCTGCGATGACCTGGCGACTTGTCCAGGGTGTACCCCGCCTTTCGCCCGTAGTCAGCTGGGATAGGCTCCAGCTTGCCTGCAACCCTGTAGAACAGGATAAAGCGGCTAGAGATAATGAGATGAGATGAGATATTTTTGAATGTCAGTTCATCTGCCAACACACTCCACACATGCAGCTGTGGGAGAACTAAAATTAGCTTTTTTTTCCTCCCTAAAAAAAAAAAAAAAAGAGACTTTTAAGGGAACCGATTGCATATTGTTCTTTTACAATCCCTTATTTAACAGGTTCACATGCCCAGGGGAGTCAATTAACAGTGAGAAGACTACACTTTACTCACAGCTAATTAAATCCTGACGAGGCTCTTCTACATTGATCCTGAAGTGTGTCATGCAAGCTGCTTTAGGAGGAGTTGTTTTATGGGGTGCGAAAAAAGTGCATATGAGAATCTAATGCAGAAAAATAAGAGGAAAAGTTTCAACGAAGGTGCTATTTTAAAATCAAGTACTTTAACTTAACTTTGAGACATCCGGATATTACAAGAGCTCATGAGAATGACATTTGCATTCCACAGTGAATACCAGAGAGGAACCGTCAGGGCCTTCTAGGCCTTCAGAGAAGCCCCAAAATATCAGCATTCAAATGTTAGATTTAATTTCTTTCATAATTAGGTTGCAGTGCAAAGCACTGCAACTATTGTTCTTCTACGTGTTTCTTCTTCTTCTTCCGTATTCTTCTTCTTCTTCCTCCTACGCAAATTTCGATTTCGAATAACTCAATAACCATATGTCGCACACAGACAAACAATATATCAAAACGTGCGGCTCGATCGGACTCGCTATGCTATTACTTTTCTCTACAGAATACGATTCTGTAGAGAAAAGTAATCTTTTCTTAAAAAAAATCTCCCAAAAAAACCCCATTCATTTCTATGGAATTAATTGAAAAAAAGCACTTTTTCAACGTTTTTCAAACATCCGCTGCTCTGGCATGCTTTCACCTAGAGACGTGATTCAAACTCTAAAACGTAGGAAAACTTCTCCTCTGTGGATCTGGCATTCAACTTTTCTGCTAGGTTCTACACTTTCGGATCAGTCCCGGCTCAAACGCCATGTGGGTTCCGGGAGAAAATCCGGCTTTTGAATGGGTGTCTATCGCGTTACACACCAGTGAAGCCCGTTAACTTAGAGTGGAGAGAGGTTGAAAAAAAAGCTCAAACTTTCTCGCTTAAACTGTGTTTTCAGCCACAAATTTCACTCTACAGACATGATTTTCTCAAAAGTAGCAGTAAAACTTGTCCTGATTCACACAATGTGTCTACCTAAACGATAGGATTTACAGTTTTTGAATGACAAGCCTCAAACTGAGGACAGGGCAGCTGAGAGGCCTCATTGACACCCATTATAAACGTGACAGAAAAGTCACTCATTTTTAACTCGCTCTAGTGTCCTCATTTTTAACACTACAGACAAAAAATTACATCAGTTTATTCAAGAGACCCTTCTAGCGCTCACTGTGAAAGAATTTTGTAAATTTCTTTTTTTGTGAAAAAAAAAACAGCCTCGGTCGGCATGACACTTCACTTTAGCCGCCCACTTTATTAGGAACACTTCTGTTCGTACATACAAACTACAAACACTCTTCTTAGAGTTTAGAGTTTATTTTATTTTTAAAAGGGACAGTGCGGCATTGTAGCTTCATAGCAGGTCACACATTCACGGCCAGCGAACATGCGTGACCGAATTGCTTCGCGCACTGCATCCTCTCACAATTTCCCCCGGGGAATTGTCCGGTCTAGTTTCATTATAATTATTATCTTTTAATTCTAATTTGGCCTCATTTTCTATCAAATTTGTTTCAGAAATGAAAGGGTTACTGTCCTGAAAACATTAAAATCGAGTTATCCAATGAGATTGTTTTGTTTGTTGTCTCTAGGCTGAGAAGAGTTTAGAGCTGCTCACTCACTGGTGAGGACTTTATTTCCAGGATAGAAGGCCATGGTAGTGTCTGTTTATGTAGGAAGTGACAGATGAATTCACCAATCAGATTTTGATTTACAGTGGGAGGGACCAAAAATTTATAGCCCCAGGCATTCTCGAAGGCCATCGTTAGCTTGACCGTGAGTCAGCGCTGTCAGCACAGCAGTGAAGTCACCTTCCAGCCGGTGTAGAGTTCATCAGTAGTGTTAGCAGATGCTAATAAAGCAGTCAAGCCAGTGCCATCAAGAAAGTAGCACAGGCTAATGACTGAGAAACTGAGATTTCTGTCTCCAGACTCTTCTTCCACACACATGTAGCAATGCCATAATTTCATTAAAAAAAATATATAAATATATACAGTGGTGCTTGAAAGTTTGTGAACCCTTTAGAATTTTCTATATTTCTGCATAAATATGACCTAAAACATCATCAGATTTTCACACAAGTCCTAAAAGTAGATAAAGAGAATCCAGTTAAACTAATGAGACAAAAATATTACACTTGGTCATTTATTTATTGAGGAAAATGATCCAATATTACATATCTGTGAGTGGCAAAAGTATGTGAACCTCTAGGATTAGCAGTTAATTTGAAGGTGAAATTAGAGTCAGGTGTTTTCAATCAATGGGATGACAATCAGGTGTGAGTGGGCACCCTGTTTTATTTAAAGAACAGGGATCTATCAAAGTATGATCTTCACAACACATGTTTGTGGAAGTGTATCATGGCACGAACAAAGGAGATTTCTGAGGACCTCAGAAAAAGCGTTGTTGATGCTCATCAGGCTGGAAAAGGTCACAAAACCATCTCTAAAGAGTTTGGACTCCACCAATCCACAGTCAGACAGATTGTGTACAAATGGAGGGAATGCAAGACCATTGTTACCCTCCCCAGGAGTGGTCGACCAACAAAGATCACTCCAAGAGCAAGGCATGTAATAGTCGGTGAGGTCACAAAGGACCCCAGGGTAACTTCTAAGCAACTGAAGGCCTCTCTCACATTGGCTAATGTTAATGTTCATGAGTCCACCATCAGGAGAACACTGAACAACAATGGTGTTCCATGGCAGGGTTGCAAGGAGAAAGCCACTGCTCTCCAAAAAGAACATTGCTGCTCATCTGCAGTTTGCTAAAGATCATGTGGACAAGCCAGAAGGCTATTGGAAAAATGTTTTGTGGATGGATAAGACCAAAATAGAACTTTATGGTTTAAATGAGAAGCGTTATGTTTGGAGAAAGGAAAACACTGCATTCCAGCAAAAGAACCTTATCCCATCTGTGAAACAATGGTGGTGGTAGTATCATGGTTTGGGTTTGTTTTGCTGCATCTGGGCCAGGACTGCTTGCCATCATTGATGGAACAATGAATTCTGAATTATACCAGTGAATTCTAAAGGAAAATATCAGGACATCTGTCCATGAACTGAATCTCAAGAGAAGGTGGGTCATGCAGCAAGACAACGACCCTGAGCACACAAGTCGTTCTACCAAAGAATGGTTAAAGAAGAATAAAGTTAATGTTTTGGAATGGCCAAGTCAATGTCCTGACCTTAATCCATTCAAAATGTTGTGGAAGGACCTGAAGCGAGCAGTTCATGTGAGGAAACCCACCAACATCCCAGAGTTGAAGCTGTTCTGTATGGAGAAACGGGCTAAAATTCCTCCAAGCCGGTGTGCAGGACTGATCAACAGTTACCGGAAACATTTAGTTGCAGTTATTGCTGCACAAGGGGGTCACACCAGATACTGAAAGCAATGGTTCACATACTTTTGCCACTCACAGATATGTAATATTGGATCATTTTCCTCAATAAATAAATGACCAAGTATAATATTTGTGTCTAATTTGTTTAACTGGGTTCTCTTTATCTACTTTTAGGACTTGTGTGAAAATCTGATGATGTTTTAGGTCATATTTATGCAGAAATATAGAAAATTCTAAAGAGTTCACAAACTTTCAAGCACCACTGTATATATATGTGTGTGTGTATGTGGGGGGGGGGGGCGGCATGGTGGTGTAGTGATTAGCGCTGTCGACTCACAGCAAGAAGGTCTGGGTTTGAGCCCCGTGGCCGGCGAGGGCCTTTCTGTGTGGAGTTTGCATGTTCTCCCCGTGTCCGCGTGGGTTTCCTCCGGGTGCTCCGGTTTCCCCCACAGTCCAAAGATATGCAGGTTAGGTTAACTGGTGACTCTAAATTGAGCGTAGGTGTGAATGTGAGTGTGAATGGTTGTCTGTGTCTATGTGTCAGCCCTGTGATGACCTGGCGACTTGTCCAGGGTGTACCCCGCCTTTCACCCGTAGTCAGCTGGGATAGGCTCCAGCTTGCCTGCGACCCTGTAGAACAGGATAAAGCGGCTACAGATAATGAGATTATATATTATATGTGTGTGTGTGTAAAATATAGTGAACTTTCCAAAATCCATCATCTGTAGCCACTTATCCTAAACAGAGTTACAGGCAAGCTGAGCCTATTCCAGCTGACTATGGGCAAGAGGTAGGGTACACCCTGGATAAGTCACCAGCCTGTTGCAGGGCTGACACATAGAGACAAGCAACCATTCACACTCAGTCAATTTAGAGCCACCAATTAACCTAACCTGCGTGTCTTTGTACTGTGGGGGAAACCAGAGCACCCAGAAGAAACCCATGTAGACCACCCTTGCTGATCACTGGATTCAAACCCAGGACCTTCTTGTTGTGAGGCAACAGTGCTAACCACTGTGCCACCCTCTTTTGGGTTCCGTTAATGGTTCCACTATTGTTTCTGATGGGGCGTTAATTAGTCTAACACACCTTTGGACATTATTGTGCTTGGGAAGTCTGGAAAGGGGTAAGCTGGCTTCAGGAATCCTGCATGAACAATATTCATTTATACAGTATATATTTTTATCATGCTTGAGATGTCTGGAAAGAGTGATTCCAGAATCATTTCCCTGTTTCCGTGTGTTGATCACCCTGTCATTCATTGTTTTCCAGAATAAATGCTGACAGATCACCTCTTTGCCTCCTCTGCATCATCTATTAGCCACACCGAGACTTTGTTATTATTAGAGGAACTAACTGATTACTGGTAATAGTCGGTTACACACATTCGCCTCAGTAGTTTTCACTCATACTTAAGTTTTCCTTTCCCTGTGTAATTTACTTAGTTACTTTTTAAATCAACTTTGACAACTACACAAAACGGAGCGACCTGGCAGCCTGCCACTAATCCCTTGTGAAAGAACTTCTTTGCCCTGTTGTTTTTTTTGGTATTTCTGGCTAATTTTATTTATTTTTTTAATGTTTATTTATTTGTTTCAATTTCCAAATGAAATCCATGAAAGAAGGAAAAAACTTTTCCCGATAATGAAGCAGTTCTGAGAGCAAGGAAAACGAGCCACACTGATGGTAGACAAGCTCTGCGTCAATGGAAATCTCTATCGTGACCGAATCGTTACCACCTGGCTCTAGCCTGAAACAAAGTGATAATTTTACATGCTAATATAACACATATTTGTAAACGGAGACCCTGTTGTCCTTTTCACAGTTAATGTTACTTCTATTTATTATTTTACAAACCTTTTATTTTATTTTTCTACAGCATTCTTTGTTTTATTTTCTGATTTTGCCTATCCCATTTGTGTTTATGGTTTTTCCTTGTCTATTGTTTGCTTATGTATACATGCTAGAGTTAGCATGGGGAATTTGTGTAAATGGGTGTAGCGCGTATTGAGTGTGGGTGGAGCACAGAGGACGGCAGGACAGCGTTTGGAGGCAGACAAGGTGATTTATTCTTATAACTTTTCAGTCTAAAAATCTTAGTTATTCATTTATTCACACACACACACTCGTCTGGTCCCGGGTTGCGCTCCCTCTCCTCTCTCTCTGCCTCCTTAAATAGGGAGCGGTTACTGGGAAAACACACACACAAACACAGGTTAATTATCCTCAGGTGTCGCGATTCTGCCACTCACCTTCCCCGGCTCCACCCTCCTGTCACAGACCGGCGCTTGACCACGCCCCCGCTGCCACATACCCCCACCGCCCGACTCAGGCCGGGCGCTCGTCCGGCCGGCAGCCGACTCCCCCCCCCCCCCCCCTCGACGGGAGAGGAAGTCCGCCACGACCATCTGCGCCCCCGGCCTGTGGACCACCTTGAAGTTGAAGGGTTGGAGTGCCAGATACCAACGGGTGATCCGCGCGTTGGCATCCTTCATGCAGTGGAGCCACTGGAGGGGCGCGTGGTCCGAACAGAGAGTGAAAGAGCGCCCCAGCAGGTAGTAACGGAGGGCGAGGACCGCCCACTTAATCGCCAGGCACTCTTTTTCAATGGTGCTGTAGCGCCCCTCACGCACTGACAGCTTCCGGCTGATATACAGGACCGGGCGGTCCTCCCCCTCCACCTGCTGGGACAAAACGGCCCCCAGCCCTCTGTCTGACGCATCGGTCTGCAACACAAAAGGGAGAGAGAAGTCAGGGGAGTGTAAAAGTGGCCCCCCACACAGTGCAGCCTTTACCTCAGAGAAAGCCCGCTGGCACTGCTCCGTCCACTGGACCGGATCTGGTGCCCCCTTTTTAGTGAGGTCAGTCAGCGGGCTGGTGACGTCCGAATAATTAGGTATAAACCTACGATAGTAGCCAGCCAGCCCCAGGAACTGCCTCACCCCCTTTTTGGTCTTGGGCCTCGGGCAGGCCGCAATCGCTGCCGTCTTATTAATTTGGGGACGCACCTGCCCGTTGCCCAAGTGGAAGCCCAGATACCGTACTTCCACCCGCCCAATCGCACACTTCTTCGGGTTGGCAGTGAGTCCCGCCCGCCTCAGCGACCTAAGGACGGCCCTCAGGTGTTGTAGGTGCCGCTGCCAATCATTACTATAAATGATGATATCATCTAGGTAAGCGGCGGCATAGGTGGCGTGGGGCCGGAGGACCCTGTCCATCAGCCGCTGAAATGTAGCGGGCGCCCCAAACAGCCCAAAAGGAAGTGTGACGAACTGGTGTAAGCCGAACGGTGTGGAAAAGGCCGTTTTTTCCCGGGATAATGGTGTCAAGGGGATCTGCCAATATCCCTTCGTCAAATCCAGTGTCGAGTAAAAGCGAGCCATGCCTAGTCGATCGAGCAGCTCATCAATACGAGGCATTGGGTACGCATCAAATTTAGACACCGCGTTGACTTTTCTATAGTCCACACAGAACCGGACCGAGCCGTCGGCCTTGGGAACCAAGACCACCGGGCTGCTCCAGTCACTGTGGGACTCCTCGACGATGCCCATTTCGAGCATGGCCTGAAGTTCTTCCCGAACCACCTTTTTTTTGTGTTCGGGTAATCTATAAGGACGGCTCCGCACTACCACCCCCGGGGGCGTCTCTATGTGGTGTTCTATGAGGTTAGTGCGACCGGGCAGGGGCGAGAACACATCCGAAAACTCGGCCTGCAACTGGGCGACCTCCGTGAGTTGGGTCGGGGAGAGGTGGTCTCCACAGGGGACCGGAGAGGTACGCGATGCCAATGACCCTTTTTGGACCTCCGGCCCCAGCTCCGCCTTCTCCGGAACTACCGACACCAACGCCACGGGGACCTCCTCGTTCCAAAGTTTCAGCAGATTGACGTGGTAGATCTGTAGCGCCCCCTCCCTGTCCGTTCGCCTAACCTCATAGTCGACATCCCCGACTCGCCGTGTGACCTCAAAGGGTCCTTGCCACTTGGCGATTAATTTGGAGCTCGACGTGGGCAACAGGACGAGTACCTTATCTCCCGGAGTGAACTCTCTAAGGCGCGTGCCCTTGTTGTACAGGCGGGCTTGCCGTTCCTGGGCCTGCCGCAAATTCTCCTGAGTTAGGTGGGTGAGCGTGTGGAGTTTTGCGCGCAGATCCATAACGTACTGAATTTCGTTTTTGCTCGGTGAAGGTCCCTCCTCCCAATTTTCCCGCAGTACATCTAAGATGCCGCGCGGCTTACGCCCATATAATAATTCAAACGGGGAGAACCCCTTGGAGGCTTGGGGGACCTCTCGCACTGCAAACAACAAGGGTTCGAGCCACTTATCCCAGTTACGTGCGTCCTCACTTACGAATTTTTTGATAATATTCTTGAGGGTGCGGTTGAACCGTTCAACTAAACCGTCCGTCTGTGGGTGATAAACGCTGGTGCGGATCGGCTTAATACCCAGTAGCCCATACAGTTCGCTCAGTGTTCGTGACATAAACGAGGTGCCTTGGTCAGTCAGAATCTCTTTCGGGATTCCAACCCGGGAGATGACGTGGAAGAGGGCCTCCGCAATACTGCGTGCTGAGATATTGCGAAGAGGCACCGCTTCCGGGTATCGCGTTGCATAGTCCACCAGAACCAATATAAAGCGGTACCCTCGTGTTGACCGATCTAATGGCCCGACGAGATCCATCCCAATCCTTTCGAACGGGGTCTCGATTAATGGTAGGGGGCGCAAGGGCGCTTTTGGAATGGCCGCTGGATTTACTAACTGGCATTCGCGGCACGCCGTACACCACTTACGGACGTCGCCGCAAATCCCCGGCCAATAGAACCGGGCCATTATCCGGGCGAGTGTCTTATCCTGCCCGAGGTGTCCAGCCATGGGATTAAAGTGAGCCGCCTGAAATACCAATTCCCGGCGGCTCTTTGGAATTAGCAACTGGGTGACTCGCTCTTTCGTCTGAGTGTCCTGCGTCACTCGGTATAACCTATCCTTCAAAATGGAAAAATAGGGGAAGGACGGGGTGGCGCCCGGCGGGAGCGTCTGACCATCGATTTCTCTCACTTGGTCAAACGCGTGTCGCAGAGTCTCGTCTCACGATTGTTCCAGTGGGAAATCCGCGAGGGATTCCCCAATAGAAAGAGGAGGGGCCGGTGGCTCCTCACTCCGTCGCGGAGATGACGTAGACGGCTCTGCGACCGCAGCTCCAGCCAAAGCGACACCGGGACCCTCCCCTGTTAACCGGCAGGACCCACTCTTTATTAGGCGTGCCATTAAACCCCGAAATCCCGGCCAATCAGTCCCCAAGATCAAAGAGTGGGTAAGGCGAGGATTAACCGCCGCCTTCACTATCGATTTCTCCCCTCTGAAATGTATGTGGACCGACACCAACGGGTAGCTGTGAATATCCCCATGCACACACAACACCTTCACCCCTTGTGCTCCCCCCAATGCCTCGCCTTGAACCAGGCTTTGGCGGATTGAGGTCTGATTGCAACCTGAATCCACCAACGCCTGATATGTAGCCCCTTGTACACTTACCGGTATGCGATACGCTCCGGCCCGATCGAGGGCAGCCTCTGGCGCGTCGGGGATCCGCACCACCGCCCCCACTTCCATCACTGCACACTGTTGCTGCAGGTGGCCCGGATCCCCGCAGCGCCAGCAAACCGGCCCAGGCCTTCCCTCTGCAGCTGTGTTCTGGGGCTCACTCACCTGAGGGGGGGGAGAGACAGACACAGAAGGGAGAAACGGGAGGGGACCACGGGTGCGGCGGGCCGGCTGGGGTGGAGCCGGCCCCCGCCTCCGTGGTGGGGGAATGGGGCGAGGACGGGACACGGGAGGGGGGGGGAGAAAGAGAGAGAGAAGAGGAGAAAGAAGATGCTGTCGTCCGCTGTCCTGCTGCAGGAACAGCCGCCAGATGATCCTCCTCCAGTCCCACAGCCTGATCCAGCGACGCCGGGTGGTGGCACTGGACCCACTCCGCGGTTCCAGCTGGTAAGCGGGCGATGAACTGTTCCAGCGCCACCTGGTCGATGATTCCCTCGGCGTCGCGATCTTCGGCCCTCAGCCACCGCCAGCAGGCGTCCCGGAGCTGCTGGCCGAACGCGAACGGGCTGCCGACTTCCTCCATCCGCAGCGCGCGGAAGCGCTGGTGCTGCTGCTCCGGCGTGCGCCCCACGCGCTGGAGGACAGCCCGGCGAAGGTCGGCGTAGGCCAGCCTGCGATCGGCGGGGAGCTGTAGCGCGGCCAGCTGCGCCTCTCCCGTCAGGAGGGGGAGGAGGCGCGCCGCGCGCTGCTCCATCGGCCACCCCGAGGCTTCGGCGACCTGCTCGAACAATGTGATGAAAGCCTCGGGGTCGTCCTGCGGGCCCATCTTGGTCACGGTGAGGGGAGACGGGCCCGCGGCCGGGGCGCTGGTGGACCCCGCCGACGCGAGGAGACGCCGGAACGCCTCTCGATCTTCCTGCTGGGCCAGCACCAGGGCTTCGAAGCGGCGCTCCTGCTCCTTTCGGAGCGTGACAAATGCCTGGTGCTGGCTCTGCTGAGCCGTGGCGAGGGCGTGGACCAAGTCCGTGAACGGGGAGGATTCCATGGGGCTGCTGTGTTGGTGCTCCACCTTGTCCCGGGTTTCGGCACCACTGTAGCGCGTATTGAGTGTGGGTGGAGCACAGAGGACGGCAGGACAGCGTTTGGAGGCAGACAAGGTGATTTATTCTTATAACTTTTCAGTCTAAAAATCTTAGTTATTCATTTATTCACACACACACACTCGTCTGGTCCCGGGTTGCGCTCCCTCTCCTCTCTCTCTGCCTCCTTAAATAGGGAGCGGTTACTGGGAAAACACACACACAAACACAGGTTAATTATCCTCAGGTGTCGCGATTCTGCCACTCACCTTCCCCGGCTCCACCCTCCTGTCACAGACCGGCGCTTGACCACGCCCCCGCTGCCACAATGGGAGACCTAAAAACTGAGGAAAATAAGCAGATTATAACAGCAGACCTATTTTATAGCAGCACCTTTGTGTATATCTTTATCTTTTTTTTTTCTTCTTCTTGGTCAGCTCCAAGTATAACTCATTTAATGCCATTCAAGGGCATGTCATATACCCATTATAAACTATTACATTTACATCAACAACAGCAACATATGGTCAGTACTTCCAAACATTTTTAGCATCATATAAAGGTAAATTTGTTCCTCATATGTATTAATGGTCTTACTTAAATTTGTGACCTGGAATATCCGGGGAATTAGTTTACAGACAAAGAGGACAAAAAATTTAAATCATTTGACAAAATTACGAGCTGACGTATGACTTATACAAGAAACTCACTTACCAGAAATAGGAAATCAGAAATCAAAAACTCCACAGTACACACAAATATACTCATCAACGTATACAGTGGTGCTTGAAAGTTTGTGAACCCTTTAGAATTTTCTATATTTCTGCATAAATATGACCTAAAACATCATCAGATTTTCACACAAGTCCTAAAAGTAGATAAAGAGAACCCAGTTAAACAAATGAAACAAAAATATTATACTTGGTCATTTATTTATTGAAGAAAATGATCCAATATTACATATCTGTGAGTGGCAAAAGTATGTGAACCTTTGCTTTCAGTATCTGGTGTGACCCCCTTGTGCAGCAATAACTGCAACTCAACGTTCGCGGTAACTGTTGATCAGTCCTGCACACCGGCTTGGAGGAATTTTAGCCCATTCCTCTGTACAGAACAGCTTCAACTCTGGGATGTTGGTGGGTTTCTTCACATGAACTGCTCGCTTCAGGTCCTTCCACAGCATTTCGATTGGATTAAGGTCAGGACTTTGACTTGGCCATTCCAAAACATTAACTTTATTCTTCTTTAACCATTCTTTGGTAGAACGATTTGTGTGCTTAGGGTCGTTGTCTTGCTCCATGACCCACCTTCTCTTGAGATTCAGTTCATGGACAGATGTCCTGACATTTTCCTTTAGAATTTGTTGGTATAATTCACAATTATTGTTCCATCAATGATGGTAAGACATCCTGGTCCAGATGCAGCAAAACAGGCCCAAACCATGATACTACCACCACCATGTTTCACAGATGGGATAAGGTTCTTATGCTGGAATGCAGTGTTTTTCCTTTCTCCAAACATAACGCTTTTCATTTAAACCAAAATGTCCTAGTTTGGTCTCATCCGTCCACAAAACATTTTTCCAATAGCCTTCTGGCTTGTCCACGTGATCTTTAGCAAACTGCAGATGAGCAGCAATGTTCTTTTTGGAGAGCAGTGGCTTTCTCCTTAGAACCCTGTCATGCACACCATTGTTGTTCAGTGTTCTCCTGATGGTGGACTCATGAACATTAACATTAGCCAATGTGAGAGAGGCCTTCAGTTGCTTAGAAGTTACCCTGGGGTCCTTTGTGACCTCGCTGACTATTACACATCTTGCTCTTGGTGTGATCTTTGTTGGTCGACCACTCCTGGGGAGGGTAACAATGGTCTTGCATTCCCTCCATTTGTACACAATCTGTCTGACTGTGGATTGTTGAAGTCCAAACTCTTTAGAGATAGTTTTGTAACCTTTTCCAGCCTGATGAGCATCAACAACACTTTTTCTGAGGTCCTCAGAAATCACCTTTGTTCATGCCATGATACACTTCCACAAACATGTGTTGTGAAGATCAGACTTTGATAGATCCCTGTTCTTTAAATAAAACAGGGTGCCCACTCACACCTGATTGTCATCCCATTGATTGAAAACACCTGACTCTAATTTCACCTTCAAATTAACTGCTAATCCTAGAGGTTCACATACTTTTGCCACTCACAGATATGTAATATTGGATCATTTTTCTCAATAAATAAATGACCAAGTAGAATATTTTGTCTCATTTCTTTAACTGGGTTCTCTTTAACTACTTTTAGGACTTGTGTGAAAATCTGATGATGTTTTAGGTCATATTTGTGCAGAAATATAGAAAATTCTAAAGGGTTCACAAACTTTCAAGCACCACTGTAGTTCCAAGAAAAGACGAGTATCAATCTTGATTAGCAAAACAGTATCTTTAATTCATTACAATACTATTACTGATCCAGAAGGACAATACGTTATCATTAACATCTCCGTTAATAACAACACTATTGCAAGCATTTATGGACCCAACATTGATGAGCCTACATTTTTTTCATACATTTTTCAATGTACTATCTACTTTATTGGATTCTACAATCATAATTGGTGGGGATTTCAATACAGTTATTGATTATACTTTGGATAGGTCATCCACTATTGCTAAATCCAGAAGCCGGCACTCCATGGAAATATCCAAACAATATTTGAGTGATTTTGGTCTTTGTGACCTTTGGAGGTTGAATAATCCATTAACAAAAGAATATTCACACTTTTTATCTCTTCATTGATCATTTTCTCATATTGACATTTTTATTACCAGTAAATTGATTACAGCGGATATTTCAGATACCAAAATACATACAGTAGTAATTAATGACCATGCCCCAGTATCATTTAACTTAAATATTAAACAACCCAAACAATCCATTAGCAGATGGAGATTTAATACTTCTCTGCTCAAAGATTCTGAATTCATTTTTTTTTTTTTTTTGTAACAGAATGGACAGCTTTTATGGAAATAAATGATTGCCCAGAAATTTCACTGACTGTATTATGTCTGGCTAAGTTTTGGCTGAGCTGAAGTCTCAGTTCTAATAGTAACAGTTTGCCACTGGTGAATACAGGCATTTCATGTTTTCATGCACATCTGTCAAGAAAGCAGGACATTTGAGTTGTAATACCCAGTAGAAGTGGGTTAGGACTGATATACATTTTGAATGTGATTGATCAGTTGAAAAACTAAAAGTGACGTCAAAAACACCCCCAAACAAACACTGAAACAGCTACACTATTCTCAGTTGGGACAGATAAAAGAATATGTGTTCACTCAGGATGGAATCCATTGCAATAACCTGACCTGCTTACCTGCTTCAAGATTTGCCAAATGACAAGCCCAATTAACTCCATTCCTCTTTTCCTCTGCCCAGTCTGCCTCATGCAAAATTTATTCCACCATGTATCACAATTTCTTGACAAATTAGCAGAGATGAGTAAAATACAAAAAGCAAATGGGAGTCTTGTAAAGCAAATTTGGCTCCAACACACATGGCTTGAGACAATCAATAATATGGACCATGTACGGTATGATAATTGCATTTAGAATGTCATTAATTGAGAAGTCAATAGGAATGTGATCATTGGACAAACCAGTAAAGCTAATTAAGTGTCCGAATTGAACCTTCTACATGGTGCAATGCTTCACAAACCTTCTGGCTGATACCAGAAAGATTAATTGGGTTGCCTCAGTAACTTCAGAATTATAGGATTTCAAAACAGGTTCAGGCAAATGAGTGGAGCTTCACAGCAATGCATGACCCATGTTAATACATAGATTTCACTTCAGCGTGATCCAGGCTCCGTAAAAAAAGTAGGACTTTAGGCTTAAAAATCAGACAAGAATAAACGAATGTGTCTGAGCATGCCAATGTTCATTCAGGTTATGAGTAAGTGGCATTATAGCTGCTTGAGAAGTTTGCAGAATTTGTTAAGATTTTAAGAGCTTTTTACAAGTGTGAGTTATGTACGGTATGCCAGGGAAACCTTCTAACTTCAAATTTATAACCTTCAGTCTGTTTAATAGAAGAGCAGTGTTTATCCATCCATCCATTATCCATAACCGCTTATCCTGTGCAGGATTGAGGGCAAGCTGGAGCCTATCCCAGCTGACTGTGGGTGAGAGGCGGGGTACACCCTGGACAAGTCGCCAGATCATCGCAGGGCTGACACAGAGACAAACAACCATTCACACTCACATTCACACCTACAGTCAATTTAGAGACACCAATTAACCTAACCTGCATGTCTTTGGGCGGCAAGGTGATGTAGTGTTTAGCCCTGTCACCTCAGAGTAAGAAGGTTCTGGATTCAAGCCCAGTGGCTGATGAGGGCCTTTCTGTGTTGAGTTTTGCATGTTCTCCCTGTGTCTGCATGGGTTTCCTCCGGGTGTTCTGGTTTCCCCCACAGGCTAAAGACATGCAGGTTAGGATAATCAGTGGCTCTAAATTGACCATAGGTGTGAGTGTGAATGGTTGTGTGTCTCTATTGGCCCTTTTCCACTACCCTTTTTCAGCTCACTTCAGCTCACTTCAGCCCGACACGGCTCGCGTTTCGACTATCTAAAAACAGCACGACTCAGCTCGCTTCAGCCCTGCTCAGCCCCCAAAACTCGCACAGTTTTGGAGTGGGGCTGAAGCGAGCCAAACCGAGCTGAGTGAGGCTAGGGGCGTGAGGAGACACTCCCCTGTGCACTGATTGGTGTGGAGGAGTGTCCTTACATGCCCACACACGCCCCGCGAGCACGCTGGAATCTGTAAACACCGTAAACCCGGAAGAAGGAGAATTACGAATTACGAGAATTATGAAGCCTTATGAGCCTCATCTCATCTATACGCTCTTGCCAGTATCTGTTGGCGTTGTCGGTGACAACAAGCCACAGCACCAAGACCAGCAACACTAATGACTCCATGTCCTCCATGTTTATTGTTTACTCTCCGGGTTGTGAGACTACCGCTTAAAAGCTCACTGATGTCACTGTTTGCGCCGCCTAACGACATCACCTGACGTCCACCCACTTTCGCTAACTCCACCCAATGTGTCCACCCACTTCCAGCCAGCACGGTTCAGCGCGGTTGTAGTCGAAATGCAACCCCAACAGCCCCACTCAGCCCGACTCAGCACGGCACGGCTCAGCCGCGTTTGTAGTGGAAAAGCGGCACATGTGTCAGTCCTGCGATGATCTGGTGACTTGTCCAGGGTGTACCCCACCTCTTGCCCATAGTCAGGTAATGGACAGATGGATGCATGTCTTTGGACTCTGAGGGAAACCAGAGCACCGGGAGGAAACCCACGCAGACATGGGGAGAACATTCAAACTCCACACAGAAAGCCCACTGGGCTCAAACCCATAATCTTCTTGCTGTGAGGCAACAGCGCTAACCACTACACCACTGTGCCACCTTAGTTTTTATCCCAGGCAAAATGAAAAATAAAAGTGAGTGTGAGCATGTACATGACATCATACTTTTTGCTATTTCAGTCAGTACATTTCTTCTTTTTCTTCTTTCAGCTTCTCCTCTTAGGGCTCGCCACAGTGCATCATTAAGATCTGCATGTTTGATTTGGCATAGATTTTTACACCGGTTGCCCTTCCTGATGCAACTTTCCCCAATCCATTCAGGCTTGGGACCGGCGCCAAGTATGCACTGGTTTGTCTTCAGTCACTACATTTATATGCACAAAATATTCCAGTTTTTGCCATTATTTGGAAAAAGACAATATTCCTACGCTGTTTACATGGCTAATGAAAATGAATATTCCTTTAATATTCCCATTGATATGCAGCTGTTCATACTCTGATTGTCTGTTTGGTTTGTGTACAATGCACAAAGCTGACCATAAACAGGCAAGAGGCTGTGTGTTGTAAACTGCTGTAAAAGCCCCAAATGAGATGCATCTTCTAAATGAGCTGTATTCAGAATATGGATGGTTGGTACTACAGAAAAGGATACAGAGGACAGGAAGAGATGGAGGGTGTTAGGGTTTTGCTGGGAATCAAACCCGGGTCACTGGTGTAATGATCCAGCAAACCCCCACTAGGCCACCAGGGGAATGACTCAAGTGCAGAGGCGTGAGGCGAAAGTAGCAAAAACAGTTCATTTATACTATATACACTATATACAGTCCAGGGCAAAAGAAACAAAAAGTATAATCCAAAGCTGAGAAGACAAAGGGAAAAATAAAATATCCAAAAGTACAAAACAAAAGCCAAAAAAACAGAAAAGAAAAGGCAAAAATACCAACGCTCAGAAGATCCAAAACACAGTAAATACTAGGTCCAAGAAGAAAAGCAAAGTGCAAAACCAAAAAGACACGGTACAGAGGAAACTGGAGCTAAACATAACAGCACAAAGACTCCGTGACAAGAGGACTGAACTCAGGGGTATAAATACACAAACTAATTAAGGACAGGGTGGGGCAGGAAACAGGCAACAAGACAAAAACAAAACACAGTGGTGACCTCTAGAGGCCAAAACAAACCTGACCAGAAAAGGAAATAACAGAGGCCTCTAGAGGCCAAAACAGTCCCAGTCCTAACAGAGGGACATTATTCGTTGTGGTGACCCCTAACGGGAAGAGTCGACAGAAGAAGAAGATTGATTGTGCTGTATACATGTCCAAAGAATGCTCCTAAAACCTGAATAACATCAGCATATCCCACATGTCTTAATTGGAAAATGCTAAATTTTGAATTAAGGCCAATGGTGGAATATCTAAATGGAATATGCTGTTTAGGGGGCGGCACGGTGGTGTAGTGGTTAGCGCTGTCACCTCACAGCAAGAAGGTCCTGGGTTCGAGCCCCGGGGCCGGCGAGGGCCTTTCTGTGTGGAGTTTGCATGTTCTCCCCGTGTCCGCATGGGTTTCCTCCGGGTGCTCCGGTTTCCCCCACAGTCCAAAGACATGCAGGTTAGGTTAACCGGTGACTCTAAATTGACCGTAGGTGTGAATGTGAGTGTGAATGGTTGTCTGTGTCTATGTGTCAGCCCTGTGATGACCTGGCGACTTGTCCAGGGTGTACCCTGCCTTTCGCCCGTAGTCAGCTGGGATAGGCTCCAGCTTGCCTGCGACCCTGTAGAAGGATAAAGCGGCTAGAGATAATGAGATGAGATGAATATGCTGTTTACATAACCATAACAAATTCCAACAAGTGTTGCCAGGCAAAACAAACCTCGCCCGGTAGCACTTATGATGAATTTGAAGAAAGATATCGCGAAAAAACGATTTTCACCTTTCTGGTGACCTTGATCTTGATTTTGACCTTGTGTGTGAACATACTTGGCCAATAAACATGGTTCTGATTTTGATTCTCTGCTGCTCTCAGCCAATCAGAACACACCATACTGTGTGATTGTTACACTATTACAGTACATTCTTACAGCACAATGACATAGTGGGTGCCGCCTCTATACAGTATGAAGCAATAGCCACAAAAACCTTGACCTTGACCAGATGACCCCCAAAATGTTGGAGGTTCTATTTGAAACCAATGCCTATCTATCCTGAAAATTTCATGAAGACTGGTCCAGATGTTTTCCCATAATATCATAAGAAAAAAAAAAAAGAAAGAAAGAAACCCCACCGAAAACAATACCTCGCCCCATGGTGGACTCCGTCCCGGGTGAGGTAAATGTGAAAATATGTACTCGGAATAATAGAGGAATATTAATGTGCATGTAAATGTACTGCATGAGCGCTACAGAGAGTGATAATCAGGAACATACTGTTCCAGTCCTGATTATCACTCTTTCCTTTGCAAAACCTTTTCATTCCTTGTTAGCATGATACTGTTTGAAGGTTATCAGTACAGTCTGACCAACATAGAAAAATCAAGAATCATCCACTTGGAGACATTAAAACGTGCATTTTAAATTTTACTCCCAGATTGAATGCAGAGTGTCACTGAGATAATTTTCAGGTTTATGTGGCTTATTGTAATACTCAACCTGAATCATCAAGGTGAAGGGATTTTCATTTTCTGAATGCTGAAGCATGCACTCAACTATCAATCACTCTTGAGCATTCACTGAGTCAATTAAAAAAAAAAAATGTTCAGAGTTGGAAGTTTTACAAGAGCAAATGTAGGATGTGAGCAGCATGGTGAGTATGAACATCCCCTCAAGCATGCACTACACTTTGAAAGCCTTCTAAATTCTTGGGTTGGCCACACTTTCAGAAAATAAAGTGCATTATTGTCCCTTTAGGGGTGCAATGGCTTGTCACTGGGGCAGTTCCCACTAAGGTACTTATTTGTACCATTTTAAATACTGTTTGGGAACATGTATGTACCTTTTTGGCCCTAAAAAGGTGCACATAGTTACCTTGAGGTCCAGTAATGAGCCCTAGAGGGTACATTAGTGTACTGTAGATTGTACCTTGGGGGACAGAAATGGACTCCTACTGTACCCCTATGCAGTGCAGATGCTCAGAATAAACAGCTTTTCACAATACCACTTCAAGAGTAAGCTGTTATTCACAGTTGTTTAAAATTCCAGACATCACACTGTTACAATGCATTACACTTATACGGTAGTGCTATAATGACCTTGGAGAACAATTCTGGACTGTGCTACAGAAAAGAAATGATGCAGTTTGCAGACATACAAATGTTTCTGTTCTCCAGTGTTTCAGTACAACTGCTGGAAACAAAACCAGACTTGCCCAGGCTTAATATATCTTTAAATCATATGGACCAGTATGTGTAAAGCTATATTACTGTTATATATTCAGAAAAAAAATCTTATTGAATGCCTGAAAGTGATTAACCAGGAAATTTTGAAATTATGGGGTTATGAAATGTCATCATTATACATTAATACAAAATGTTGTAGATGAAAAAAAAATTAAGTGGACTTTAGCTTAAAAAAACATGTTAAAGTCGTAACATCAGTCTGTTGGACCATTTCCTCGGGCGTGGCCGTACTGAATTAGCCAGATACATGGATGTATTAGGAGACAAAAATGAGGGTGGCTCTGCATGATTTAGGATTCCGCACGTCTTCTTCATTCCATCCTGGATCCAAGACGTTTGGCCGAGTGGCTTCATCAAGTAAAGTGAGAAAACTTTACTCCTGGAAAAAGCAGTAAATTGTGCAGCGAGCATTTTACAGAAGATAGTTTTGTGGAGGACTTGTACGTATGAAAAAAAAAATCACTGGGAAGAAGCGAGGCACGAGGCAGAAACGAGAAGTGAAGCCAGAAGCGATCCTGGTTTTATTTCACCACAAAACACCGACAGCATGACAGCACACCGTGTCACGCATCAAATGGATGGAAGATAAGCAGGTAAATATATATATTTTTAAATAAATTAGCCACTACTTTAGTTTGATTCCTTTTCTATTACTGCATTGCCATAATTTTTGTGGAGAAATGCAAACAAATTGACCGAGACCATAACATGCTAGACCATAATATTATATAACTCCGATTCCAAAAAAGTTGGGACAAAGTACAAATTGTAAATAAAAACAGAATGCAATAATTTACAAATCTCAAAAACTGATATTGTGTTCACAATAGAACATAGACAACATATCAAATATTGAAAGTGAGACATTTTGAAATTTCATGCCAAATATTGGCTCATTTGAAATTTCATGACAGCAACACATCTCAAAAAAGTTGGGACAGGGGCAATAAGAGGCTGGAAAAGTTAAAGGTACAAAAAAGGAACAGCTGGAGGACCAAATTGCAACTCATTAGGTCAATTGGCAATAGGTCATTAACATGACTGGGTATAAAAAGAGCATCTTGGAGTGGCAGAGGCTCTCGGAAGTAAAGATGGGAAGAGGATCACCAATCCCCCTAATTCTGCGCCGACAAATAGTGGAGCAATATCAGAAAGGAGTTCGACAGTGTAAAATTGCAAAGAGTTTGAACATATCATCATCTACAGTGCATAATATCATCAAAAGATTCAGAGAATCTGGAAGAATCTCTGTGCATAAGGGTCAAGGCCGGAAAACCATACTGGGTGCCCGTGATCTTCGGGCCCTTAGACGGCACTGCATCACATACAGGCATGCTTCTGTATTGGAAATCACAAAATGGGCTCAGGAGTATTTCCAGAGAACATTATCTGTGAACACAATTCACCGTGCCATCCGCCGTTGCCAGCTAAAACTCTATAGTTCAAAGAAGAAGCCGTATCTAAACATGATCCAGAAGTGCAGATGTCTTCTCTGGGCCAAGGCTCATTTAAAATGGACTGTGGCAAAGTGGAAAACTGTTCTGTGGTCAGACAAATCAAAATTTGAAGTTCTTTATGGAAATCAGGGACGCCGTGTCATTCGGACTAAAGAGGAGAAGGACGACCCAAGTTGTTATCAGCGCTCAGTTCAGAAGCCTGCATCTCTGACGGTATGGGGTTGCATTAGTGCATGTGGCATGGGCAGCTTACACATCTGGAAAGACACCATCAATGCTGAAAGGTATATCCAGGTTCTAGAGCAACATATGCTCCCATCCAGACGACGTCTCTTTCAGGGAAGACCTTGCATTTTCCAACATGACAATGCCAAACCACATACTGCATCAATTACAGCATCATGGCTGCGTAGAAGAAAGGTCCGGGTACTGAACTGGACAGCCTGCAGTCCAGATCTTTCACCCATAGAAAACATTTGACGCATCATAAAATGGAAGATACAACAAAAAAAGACCTAAGACAGTTGAGCAACTACAATCCTACATTAGACAAGAATGGGTTAACATTCCTATCCCTAAACTTGAGCAACTTGTCTCCTCAGTCCCCAGACGTTTACAGACTGTTGTAAAGAGAAAAGGGGATGTCTCACAGTGGTAAACATGGCCTTGTCCCAACTTTTTTGAGATGTGGTGTTATCATAAAATTTAAAATCACCTAATTTTTCTCTTTAAATGATACATTTTCTCAGTTTAAACATTTGATGTCTCATCTATGTTCTATTCTGAATAAAATATGGAATTTTGAAACTTCCACATCATTGCATTCCGTTTTTATTTACAATTTGTACTTTGTCCCAACTTTTTTGGAATCATGGTTGTACTATAGTCTAGTACAGCATGTACTTGTACACCTCCGCTGTGCTCGCAGAAAATGACATCACACACGGAGTTATGGTGGCCTCCCTGACAAAAAATAGTCCTGTTTATTTTCATCATTTTAGTGGTTATATTGTTAAAGGCGATACGCAGAGCCATGGCCTCACTTTTTGTTTATAAATGCCTTAAGACCTCAAGAATGGCACAGGAATAGTTTTAAGCATTAACAATAAATCTAATACAGTAATTTTTACGACTAAAATTATTCATATATGTAGCAATCTGAGTGAATGACCTTGACATCTGTGACATCACAACAGGAAGTCTATCGGTCTCATCGCCATTTTCGCTATACTAAAACACACAGCTAACTGCAACTTCGATCCTCCATTTTGAGCTAATTTATCACCATGCCACGTAGATGTGTTGCTGGCAGGTGGAGCAACACGACAAGGTGGATTTACGTTGTATTCATGGCCCAAGAATGTTCAAACTGCAAAGATTTGGGTGCGTTTTGTGAGAAATTCATGGGCACATTGGGCACCTACTAAGTGGTCTCTCCTCTGCTCTGCACATTTTACTGAAGACTCGTACAAGACCTCTGATCCGTTGAGGAGCATTGGCTATAAGCCCGTATTGAAAGAGGGTGCAGTACCAACAATTAAAGGAAAAGAAAACTACAAGAAAAGGAAAATAAGTTCATTTGCATCAGTTCTCCCAGAGTGTGAGCCGAGCAGTAATGGCGGAGTATTCAGTATGGAGAAAATGGAGAATGAGTGGTCAAGTTGTCAGATTTCTCCACTGGATATGCTTTTTTTTTCCCCCCATTGGATATGCTTGCCTCAGCAGCAATATCTCGCCCTTACGTGGAAGAAGCAAATGAATGAAGAACTGAAAGTCAGATTGTTTCAAAACAATCAGCCACCAGATCAGCCTTCAGGAAGCGAGAACACAGACGGGTAAGACGCGACTCTCATTTGGTTACATAGCAACAAAAACAAAAGCACACGTTGTTAACCTGCATTTAGATTAATACTGTACATGCAACTTGTATTGTGTGTTTAAGTTACCGGTATAAGATTATTTAATTTGCTTCAGAATGTGATTGTCTCAGTTCATCTGATTATTTAATTCGCCTTTTATGTTTTATCAGTGAAAATGCATGCATGTACATGTATGTTGCATAAGTTATAACACCCATCCTGTTTTATATACCCATCCTGAACATCCTGACCAGCTGCATCACTGTGTGGTACGGCGCCTGCACCGTGTCCTGCTGCAAGACTCTGCAGCGCATCGTGAGAGCAGCTGAGAGGATCATTGGTGTCTCTCTCCCTTCTCTTATGGATATTTATAACTCCCGCCTCACCTGCAAAGCCATCGGGATTGCAGGTGACCCCACCCACCCATCTCACAGCCTCTTCAGTCTGCTGCCGTCGGGGAGGAGACTGCGGAGTCTCCGGGCCAAAACCAGCAGGCTCAAGAACAGTTTCTTTCACCAGGCAGTCAGGAGGCTCAACTCCCTCCCTGTTCTGCCCCTCCTCCCCCCTCTGCCCCCTCCCCCCTCTAGCCACTTTATCCTGTTCTACAGGGTCGCAGGCAAGCTGGAGCCTATCCCAGCTGACTACGGGCGAAAGGCGGGGTACACCCTGGACAAGTCACCAGGTCATCACAGGGCTGACACATAGACACAGACAACCATTCACACTCACATTCACACCTACGGTCAATTTAGAGTCACCAGTTAACCTAACCTGCATGTCTTTGGACTGTGGGGGAAACCGGAGCACCCGGAGGAAACCCATGCGGACACGGGGAAAACATGCAAACTCCACACAGAAAGGCCCTCGCTGGCCACGGGGCTCGAACCAGGACCTTCTTGCTGTGAGGCAACAGCACTAACCACTACACCACTGTGCTGCCCCTGAAATTAAATATAACATCTGAAATGCTGATATGTTTGGGCTTTCTCTGAAGGACTAGAAGGTCCTGATGGTTCCCCTATGGTTTTATCAACGTTAAAGTCATTGTGGGAAATTTAGTACAGGTGACCCACATACTGTACCTTCATGGTTTTGGGAGGTGGAAGAAAACCAGAGAACCCAGAGGAAACACAGACAAACACAGGGAGGACATTTGAAACTCAACACAGACAGTTACCTGAACTCAGGATCAAACCAGGAACCTTGGAGCTGTGCCTCTCTGCCACCTGTATATCATATTTTATATCTACTTGTGTTTTCATGTGTTTGGCCATTTTCAGAAACAGAGTCTGACTGAAACCCAAATTCACAGCTGGCTGAGTTTTAAGAAGAAAATACTTTGGGAAGAGGTGGGTGAGGCTATTAATGCTCCATCTCGAGCTATTATGTGCATCACTGAAGATTGTAAAAACATTGTACACAGTTATATACAGCTTACTGTATGTAACAAAAAAAATCACATTAAACAACAAAGATATAACAACAAAGATAGGCACAGGAAATATGAATATTTTTAACTTTACCATATACAGTGACTTGAAAAAGTATTCATACCCCTTGAACTTTTTCACATTTTTCCACTTTACAACCACGAACTTAAGTTTTTTTTTATTGAGATTTTATGTGATAGACCAACACAGAGTAGCACATAATTGTAAAGTAAAACGAAAATGATAAATGTTCTTCAAAATTTTAAACAAACAAAAATCTGGAAAATGTGGTGTGCATTAGTATTCAGCCCCTTGTACTCTGATACCTCTAAATACAATCCAGTGCAATCAATTGCCTTCAGAAGTCATCTAATTAGTTAATAGAGTCCTCCTGTGTGTAATTTACTCTTAGCATAAATACACTTGTTCTGTGAAGGCCTCAGTGGTTTGTTAGAGAACACTGAAGAACAAACAGCATCATGAAGACCAAAGAACTCACCAGACAGGTCAGGGATAAAGTTCTGGAGACGTTTAAAGCAGGGTTAGGTTATAAAAAAAAAATCCCAAGCTCTGAACATCTCAAGAAGCACTGTTCAATCCATCATTCAAAAATGGAAAAAGTATGGCACAACTGCAAACCTACCAAGACATGGCCGTCCACCTAAACTGACAGAGCGAGCAAGGAGAGCACTGGTCAGAGAAGCAGCCAAGAGGCCCATGATCACTCTGGAGGAGCTGCAGAAATCCACAGCTCAGGTGGGAGAATCTGTGTACAGGACAACTATAAGTCGTACACTCCACAAATCTGGCCTTTTTGGAAGAGTGGCAAGAAGAAAGACATTGTTGAAAGACAGGCATAAGAAGCCATGTAGGGGACACAGCAAACATGTGGAAGAAGGTGCTTTGGTCAGATGAGACCAAAGTTGAACGTTTTGGCCTAAATGCAAAGCGCTATGTGTGGCGGAAAACTAACACTGCTCATCACCCTGCACACACCATCCCCACTGTGAAACATGGTGGTGGCAGCATCATGCTATGGGGATGCTTTTCTTCAGCAGGGACAGGGAAGCTGGTCAGAGTTGATGGGAAGATGGATGGAGCTAAATGCAGGGCAATCCTGGAAGAAAACCTGTTGGAGGCTGCAAAAGACTTGAGACTGGGAAGGAGATTCACCTTCCAGCAAGACAATGACCCTAAACATACAGCCAGAGCTACAATGGAATGGTTTAGATCAAAGAATATTCACGTGTTAGAATGGCCCAGTCAAAGTCCAGACCTAAATCCCATTGAGCATCTGTGGCAAGACTTGAAAATTGCTGTTCACAGACGATCTTCATCCAATCTCGCTGAGCTTGAGCTATTTTGCAAAGAAGAATGGGCAAAAATTTCAGTGTCTAGATGTGCAAAGCTGGTAGAGACATACCACAAAAGACTTGCAGCTGTAATTGCAGCAAAAGGTGGCTCTACAAAGTATTGACGCGGGGGGGCTGAATACTAATGCACACCACATTTTCAGGTTTTTTTTTTATTTTGAAGACCATTTATCATTTTCGTTTCGCTTCACAATTATGTGCTACTCTGTTGGTCTATCACATAAAATCTCAATAAAAAAAAAACTTTTAAGTTCGTGGTTGTAAGGTGGAAAAATGTGAAAAAGTTCAAGGGGTATGAATACTTTTTCAAGGCACTGTAATTTAAGTTCACCTGTTGTCACTCGTGCCACTTCTAATTTTAGCCAATTTCTAAAATTGTTGCTCTTGCAGTCCCATCATATCTATAGTGGATGCTGAGACCACAGTGTAATGGAATTGAGAAAGTGCACAAACTAAGGTGACTGTAATTTATAATGTGTAGCTTGCGTGAGCATAACCACCCACAGGGTGGTTGTTTATGAAATAAAAGCATTCTCTAGCTGAGAGTTGTATTATTATTATTTATATTACATTCACACAAATTTACACTGGACCTTTCTTTTGGCATGAAGCACAAATCATGACGGTCTTCATTTCAACCATTATTGCATTATTTCGTAGTGCTTCTGGTGATATTTTATCTTTCAATCTAGGAGTAAACAAAAATTTCTTTACAATTCTCACAAAAAAGTGCGAGAGAAGGAAATAAACCCAAACAAGTACTACTCAGTATTTCCAGCTTTAATAAAATTATTGATTACTGAGCCATAAACTTAAGGATTAAAACATTAATTTAAGAAGTACTATTTTTTTTTGTTAATACTGTATGTACTGTATATTATGGGTACATATAGATTCATGATACAGTAAAACTAAAAAAAGAGGATGTTATTCTTTTATTGAGAGAATATACAGTATTTGATTTTTATTTAAATAAAATCAATTCTCTATTCATTAATTATCCTCATTGCTATATTTTAAGGAAAAATTGGAAGGATAAAAAAGTTGAAAGGAGGGAAGAAGGGAAGGAATTGTGTTCTCGAGTTCTATGGTTTTAAATTAAACAGACTACTTGTTAAAGAAATGCTGATTTCATGTCTATTTTCGGCTCAGCAGTACAAGATGGACATAATAGGCACTTATGCACTTATTATAGGTGCAGAAAAGGATAACAGTTAGTCATGATTGAACACACTGGACCTCCAGGTGTCAACAAACGGCACAGGCAAATAAACCCCGAGTCCAGTGGTGCTGTTATCTGACTCACACAGATGCTTCAGAAGAAGTGCTTGTTCAACATGAAAAACTGCTCACGCTGCATAAACATTATACCTGGGTCCTTTGGGTAATTTGAAGTTGCAAGCACAGACTTGGGCTGGGATCAATGGTAAATCGGTGCAGTCAGTTAGGATACAATGGACTTCAGCATTAATTGCAGTTCATCCTTTGAGTGGCAGCAAGAGATAGAATGCTGTTTAAAGAGCCAGGTGATGTAAAGTCATGTAAATTGGGTTACTGAGACATGACACTTATAAAATTACACCCATATCCATAACTTATATACAGTCTAGATTTTTTCTTCCTCCGTCGATCTGAAATTTAGTCCAAGACTAAAGCTAAATCTTTTTCATATCCCTTTAATGCACTGCAATTCCATTGTCATTTTTTTTAGTCAGGTTTTATTTGGGCTATTGTTTATCTTTGGCATGAATATATCAGTAGAAACATACTGACACACTCATGAAACTACGGAAGCCGAGAGAGGCCCTTCATATAATCTTTTTTTATTCACCTTGTTATCCCGAGATAACGGCATAATTAATTCAGGATCTCGAGAAAACAACACAACTAATTCGAGATCTCGAGAAAACAAAACTGTTATTCCATTATCTCGAGAAAACAAAACAATTATTCCGTGATCTCGAGAAAACAAAATTATTTCATGATCTCGAGTAAACAGCTGAGAAATGGTTCATTCAGGTGCGCCAAGAGACTTGTGATATGCTGACTTTGGGGCTATTTCTCATTCTGTATAGACGCAACTTTGGTCATTAGAATGTCTGGAATAATCGATCACCTAATAAGGCAATATTTTGATCAGGGATTGACACAGGGAGAGATTGCATTAAGTCTTTTAATAAGGGATAATTTCAAAATTAGTCCACAGCACCTCCGCAGAAGACTGGCCCGGCTTCGTCTCTACCGACGGAGATACAGTGATCCAGCTGAGGTCGTAGATTTTATCTCTAAACTTATGAACGGGCCAGGATGGCTTCATGGCTACCGTATGATGCACAAAAGGTGCCGTTTAGCCGGATTCCGTGTCAGTCGTGATGTTGTGGCGGAGATCCAGACCACTCTTGATCCCGAGGCCGTGCAGCATCGGAAAGGTAGGAGGCTGCGTAGAAGATCCTACAGTGTTCCGGGGCCAAATTATGTGTGGCACATGGATTCATACGACAAGCTCACCCCCTTTGGCATCAGGGTGAACGGGTGCATCGATGGATTTTCAAGGCATATCATTTGGATGGAAGCAAACTGCACCAACAGCAGCCCGTGCCTGATTGCAGCCTATTTTGCTCAAACTGTCACTAAACTCGGAGGCTGCCCAAAAATCCTGAGATCAGATCATGGAACAGAGAATGTCCATGCCAACAGACTACAGACTTTTTTTAGGGAAGATGACACTGGAGAGGTCCATGGTCCTCCTTGTGTTATTCAAGGAAGGAGCACGGCAAACCAGAGAATCGAATGTTGGTGGGGGACGTATAGGAGACAGAATGTGGACTACTGGCGAGACGTCTTCAGAGAGTTCCAAGCTATGGGTGATTTCAGTGGTGATTTTATCAACAAGGGTCTTATTCAATTCTGTTTCCTAAAGATTATACAGGTAATCAATCGACACATGATAGGCTATTTAGTTTGAGAGTAAAAACGGTTGGAATAGGGTGTGTGCGTAATTGTGTGCGTAACAGTTTGGCCAGTGCGCACGCAGCCAGGCCAATTTGCAATCTATTAAACCCATGCGTGTATTGAATCATACTTGTATATCATGCTTCTCACTCTCAGTGCCTGCCTTACAGGACAAGCTGGACACAGTGGTGCAAATGTGGGACAACCATCACATTCGTCTGGGGAGGAATGGGCATGATCTCTACCAGGGCAAGCCAGTGATGATGTACAATGTACCTGAGCTGTATCATGCACAGAATTATCTGCATCCAGTTGAAATGGACAAAATTAACGCAATCCTAGGTGAAGACATCTGCCAGTGGAAAACAGATATTCCATGTGACATTGACCTACATGACTTATGCTTGCTGGTGATGGAACAACACAACTTGACTCGCCGCCCTGACGCTGAAGGAGCCATTAAACTCTACAAAGACCTGAGGCCATTGATAAAGGCACTCCTGGAAGAAGCTGATGACTGATCTAACAGCTGATGACCGATCTAACAGTCATTGTTTCTGTTGTATATGTTCTTGCTAAGGTCATGATTTCAGTAAATTTACACTTGACATGTCAGCTGATTGTCTTTTTTGCTAGTGTATATACCTTTTATTTTGCATGTATATTGTGGATTTGAAAGACATTATTTCCTCAGCACACTGTAGTGAAATTAAACTCAAACGACAATAAGTGACTTACTTATGCAGACAATCAAATGATTCCAAGGGGTTCAAAAACTTTCAACTTTGAATGTATTTAAGAAGTGCAAGGAAGGGCAGCATACAGTATCATCAAAACTGAAGTCAGCAATATCACACAATCCACAGTAATGTGTGTAACGACGAGTTCAGAAAATACTGCAGCAGAAATATATTACAGTAATTTTAGGATGAAATTCAATAGTCAATGTCATTGCAGGTTTTAAAACACATTAAAACATTTAAAACGTTATGTCAGCAATAAAAGGTAGAACAAGTTGTAATTCCATCAGGAAGAACATTTGTGTTCTTATAAGTTGAGTAATGCAACATTCAGAACTGTGGGTGGTAGAAATGGGCAACTGGACTTGCTTGAAGATTCTTGAAAACGTTTCACCTCTCGTCCGAAAGGTGAAACGTTTTCAAGAATCTTCAAGCAAGTCCAGTTGCCCATTTCTACCACCCACAGTTTACTATGACCTGGATGATTGAGAATCTTCACAGACATGCAACATTCAGAAAATACTGAATCAGGAAGAACATTCAGGAGTTATTACATAATGATTTAAAATCATAGAATCCTGTCAAACAATCCTGTAAACAAGTACGCTGTCGTTGCAATTCAAACATTTTAAAAATAATGACAGCAACATGACAAAAGGCAGAAAAAAAAGAATCAGGAATGAAAAGTGGAATATTTCTCATAGATATGACCTTAAAATCATTATGTTAGGCCATATCCATAAGCCATACTCCACTCTTCAAAACACTTAAGAATTTGGTTCGAAATTCCGCAAAACTCGCATAGGTAGAGGCTAACTCCAGGCCGCATGAACAGGTGTGTGCTACTGGGCGCCTTTCAAAGTCTGACATGTTAGCAAATGTCACCTGAATGGTTTTGGACAAGAAAAGGTCAGAACCAGTGCAGAACCTCAGAAAGAGTCCAATTTCTTGAACATCCATCTCTCTGACAAATCTCAGAAGATGCAGAGAGGTTGTCCTCTGATTGCGACATGTCATGTGGGAAGTGAATGCATTTGGTCAGATTTCTTGCCTTTGGCTTCGAATCAACCAGGATCTTTTCCAGAGCCTCAGCTGTGAAGGAGTCTCTCTCAGTAATAACCTTCAGGATTGGCTTCCAACATTTTATGATGAATGCAGGTTCTTGAACAAGTTCCTTGTGAGCAATTTCATCAAGAACTTTTGCCAAATTCTGCTCTGTAGGCAGAGTTGTGCAGCTGTGACTGCCTAGAATGGTTAGCAGCTCATCAAAGTCGGCTTTGTGGAAATCATTCAGAGCCTCAGTGAGGGCATCTTTTTCATTGGGGCTGATGTAGTTGAAGAAAGCCTCCATCAAGCTAGATGAAGAGGTGGATGGGTGGATGGAGAAAGCCTCTAACAGAAATGGTGGTGCCAGCTGTACCGGAAGATACCTGTACTTCCAACCAAAGACCACGATGCGGGCCACTGCTTCCCACTCTTTCTTTGTAAGCATGATGCAAGGTGGGTACCTTGAATGTGGTGCCTGAAGTCCTTGACAAATAAAATTTCGACCAGAAGTCTGTTAGACAGTCCAGCACGAGGCCATTGCCCACCCCATTTTCTTTGTCTCCATTTTCTAGCACCTGCTGAAAAGTAATATTTGCATCCAGGATGTTGGGGTCAGAAAAGGTATTAATCATATCTGTAATGCAGTGGGCTGAACGAATAGTGAGGAGCTGCTTCTCTGCAACATTTTTTGGGTTTTCAAAGAAAGAGTTGGAGTTTGCATCAGACGTCGCATCAACCACGTTATCAGCAAGCAAGTCGGTTAGCAAATTGTCAAATAGAGGCAGAGGTGTAATTTGTGGGTCATACACGAGTGTGTCACTTGCGTCGTCACATGACACATTCCTAGGCCCACCAAGAAATATTACCTCTTCATCTTCCTCATTTGAATGTGGAATCACATGTGCAGGTATGGGAGGGCTGGAAGTAGACACAAGCTGTCCCATTTCAGACACTGGAACAGACATTATAGGGCTGAGCTGAGATATAGTAGAAGAACAAGCACGTGGAGAAAGTCTGTCTGGAGTTGAAGTCTTGCTTGCTGTAGTGCAAGTACTCTCTGCAAGTGAGCTGTCTTGGTGAGGTGCCTCAGGTGTGGCATTCAAATTAGTTGAAGTTTCAATATCTTTTCTCTTAGAGCAGACATACAATCGAAGAATTTTATGCCGAGTTGTGTCATAGACACTTGTAACAGACAGTGTCCCTTCTAAAGGCTCATCTGAACCCATAACACAGAGTGTGAATTCAAATTCGTCCATATGTCCTTTTGTGGATTTCCCATTAGGGAAAAACATCTTTGCATCCTCAAGTATTTTTTTCATGGTGTCACTTTTCCTGACTATGATTTCCCTTGTGCCACCTCCAGTTGGACATCGAACCTGTTTCATAACACCATTGTGGTAGTTCATCCATCCTACTTCAATCTTCCTTGTGCCTCTCTCTGCATTTTTGTTCCCCACACCAATCCTGTTGCAGCTTTGAGTGGCTGTCGGTGCTGGGCCACTGGTGCTGGATAGCCTCATTTTGGACCGAAGTCAATCCACAAGGATTCTCTTCCTCTCTTCATTGCGTTCACCACTGGTCCAGTTCCTGGCAAACACACTGTCACCCAGATGAGGAATATACCTCGACAAGGTGTCGTCATCTATTGCATTCATGATGTCTTGGTCCACCTGAAAGTGTAAAATCATCATCATGTGTTTATTGTTCATACATAATGCTGGTCTCTTAACTTTATCACTGCACTGCCTTATGTACTTGCACTAGGCTACTATCATACACATACTGTCACACAGCACCTTGCAATACTGAATCACAGGCTCAGTCCCTGCTAGAAATGTATAAAGTACTGGAGCAGAGGAGTGGAGTAGAAGTACAAGCACTATATCAAAAAAATGACTTGAGTAGAAGCACTATGGCCACAGATGGTTGATATTTGCTATGGCTAGTCTGCTAGTGCTATCTACCTCTCTGCATGTAAGCAGCTCCATGTAAACAGGGAACCAGCCCATGAACATATAAATATGGTTAAACTGCATTTGACTTGAGCAAAGATTGAATCGCTAGCCTACTACTTTAGCTACCACCAGAGAGCAGGCTAGCACTGGGTGTGAACACTTGTAGCATGCTAGGCTAGCCTCCTGTTGCTTGATGCAACAGGTGAGCTTTCATGAAATGCACAGATTAGCCAACACCTTCGATTTGTGAGGTTTAAACACACTTATCTCACCTTGTCCTCTATCATCTGGGTGATGTTCTCCTCTGGGACCCCTCTCTCTCAAGGCATCGTAAAAAGCCATTTCTGCTCTGTTACCTGTCCTCCAATTTCATTGTCTGACCCACAGGGGTACGGAAGCCGAGAGAGGGAGCGCAGCTCTGCTAGAAATCTCAGCCGTTTTCTCGAGATCATGAAATAATTGTTTTGTTTTCTCGAGATCACGGAATAATTGTTTTGTTTTCTCGAGATCTCGAATTAGTTGTGTTGTTTTCTCGAGATCCTGAATTAATTATGTTGTTATCTCGGGATAACGGTTTTGTTTTCTCGAGATCTCGAATTAATTATGCCGTTATCTCAGGATAACAAGGTGAATAAAAAAAAAAAAGATTATATGAAGGGCCTCTCTCGGCTTCCGTATGAAACACTTGTGAAAGCCAGTTTCATATTTTTTTTTCCCAGAAAAGATAAAAGTGGGCGGCACGGTGGTGTAGTGGTTAGCGCTGTCGCCTCACAGCAAGAAGGTCCTGGGTTCGAGCCCCGGGGCCGGCGAGGGCCTTTCTGTGTGGAGTTTGCATGTTCTCCCCGTGTCCGCGTGGGTTTCCTCCGGGTGCTCCGGTTTCCCCCACAGTCCAAAGACATGCAGGTTAGGTTAACTGGTGACTCTAAATTGACCGTAGGTGTGAATGTGAGTGTGAATGGTTGTCTGTGTCTATGTGTCAGCCCTGTGATGACCTGGCGACTTGTCCAGGGTGTACCCCGCCTTTCGCCCGTAGTCAGCTGGGATAGGCTCCAGCTTGCCTGCGACCCTGTAGAAGGATAAAGCGGCTAGAGATGATGAGAGAGAGATGAAAAGATAAAAGTGCATGGCATTAGTGACAAATTGCATAGCTGAGAGGATTATGCTTCCATACATTGATTTGTTTTCAACCACTAATTACAGTGAATTTTTAGTTTATGTGACTGCAAGCCAGGTCGGATGAGTTTATGTGATCACGCTTTGTCCATCGTCGTCCGTCCACAATTTACAAAAATCGCTACTCCTGTTACAGGATTGATCAGGTTTTGATCAAACTCGCAAACAATGTTCCCCAGTTGGGTGTGCACAAAAGTTGTTAAGATGGTGGTGCCACCTGTCATATTTACGATAGCTGGTATGAGCTACAGCCTCATTGAGGCTACTTTTTTTTTTTGTTATTTAGAAACATGTATTCATTATTTTGAAGGCATCTTGCTTTACAGCACTTTGGCACAATACTGAAAGTATAGTACGACATACAGTATATAGAGGATATTACACAGTCGTGCAAATATCAAGTTTATCGTTGAGTAGTGAATATACTGTATCTATCACGAGTGAGTGAAGCGAATGAGTAAAATATTTTTAAACATGAGATGATAAATCTCATATCTTCGTGCCACAATATGGACAAATCCACAAACTAATCAAAAGAATTTTAATTTTGAACCGGTTCACTATGACAATGCGCATCTAGTCAGCAGGAAAACACTGGGAGTGACTTCTGTAGTGGAGTAAATATTTTATTTAAACATATTTTGCTATTTCATTTTGGTGAACATTCTCAAAACTTGCTACTTCTATTTTCTGTCTAAAACAGTCATAGGGGCTGTGTTTGTGCATCTTTGACCTATATTGAGAGCCATTTTGTAAATAAGTTATTTAGTTCTGCATTACCTGTTGTAGCGGGGGGGGGCGCTTTAATTGATGAGACGTACAGAGGCACATGTATGAGGAAGCTACGTGTTCCCGGGAAAAAAAGGGAACAGCTTCTGTGCAGGGGACAGACCTCGCCAGTGCCTGTGTATGTGCCCCCTCTTGCTACATTGCAGAAAATTAAAAGTGCTGATCTGGATTCCTGCCTTCATGTATACCGGCGTCCTTCTTAAGTCTGCTACATAAAACTGGTGCCGTGACCCAGATCTATTGGTCAGCTGCTGCCGATCACCGAGGTTCAGCTGTGTGCAACATGACTTCTAGGATGCCAAGTTGGTCTACCTGTGGAGCCACATAGCTGCTTAAGTGAACGCTGGTACTAAGAAAAATGGGCTTTAAAGTAACCATTTAGTTTTGTAAAAAGACCACAGTTTTAAAAGTGATATTTTCATGTGAGTTTTGTGACACGCAGACACCATTTTTTTCATGTTTGTTTCATTGTTACACTATTTTAAGTCTGTGTAATGTGAAATATGGCAGGCAGAGGTCAGAGTACCTTTAATATTTTCACACCAGTTATTGGTAGGGGCAGAGGAGTGTTTAACACAGATCAAGTAGTCAAGAGTGGGACAAGATCATTGACTACTGAGGAGCCATCAGAGTCAGGTGATATTACTGACATCCTTCCTCCTGGGCCACAGTTTTCCACACCTGTTGCAAATGATAGCACCACCCAACAGTTACGTGACCTTATAGTTGAGTTAGGTAGTCAAATAGGCGAGTCAATAGCCAGCCGTCTGCTAGCTAGCCAGTCTCCACTCACCCCAGTGCAGTCTTCTCCTGTCCAGTCAGTGAAAGCTGAAGCACCAGAGACAACCATCGACCTGTCCAAAGTGAGCCTGATCGTCAGGCCTGATGTTAAAGAGCCTCCCATGTATCATGGTGATGGAGATGACAAATTCTCCATCCAAGAGTGGATTGACATGATGGAGGTATACCTGCACAAGAGAAACCTCTCAACAAGTGAGCAGAATGATGAGATCCTGAGCCATCTTCTGGGCAAAGCAAAGAGTATCGTCAAGGTAGGATTGAAAAGCAGTTCAGCATCAGGTACTGTCAGCACTTCTGAAATAATCTATGGCATACTGAGACGTTATTTCAGCAACTTTCCTGGGTCCTGCTTATCGCCTGCAGACTTTTATGCTACTCAGCCAGCAGCAAATGAAACTCCTGTAGATTACTTGGTGAGGTTAAACACAGCTGCAGAAACAGCAGACAGGCATCTTAAGCTCCAGGGAGGCAAAATGGACAATATTGATGCTGAAATAGCTATGATGTTCATCCGAAACTGCCCTGATCCCAGTCTTGCCTGTGTTTTTAAATGTAAGCCCATCAGTAAATGGTCACTCACAGAGGTGCAGGAAGCTATTGATGAACACCAAAGAGAGCACCAAGTGAAAAAGTCCACCATGGCCAGAAAACATGTCCTCCAAGTAGCCACATCTGTTACAGCTGTTGACCCACCGGAACCAGAAGCTGATCATGTCCAGGTGAACACAACAAAATACACACCCTCTCACCCAGTTAAACCTGGTGACACCCCTACCTCAGACCCAAGTGCTCTAGAATGTGTGCTTAGTATGTTGGAGAGAGTCTTAGAGCGGACAAGTCAACCCTTTTCCACCACTCAACCTCAGTTTTCCCCCACAGCTCGTTTCACCCCTGCAAGGTATGTGGCGACAACTCTCACTCTACATGCACACATTGTATGAAGGAAAGGAGATGTCTAGGATGCCTAGAGCAGGGATGTCAGTGAAAAGCTTGTCCAAAAGCCACTGCTATGCAGTGTTGTGACCACTCACCTTTGCAGGGAAACTGATGCACTCGCACTTGGGAGGGGACAGTGTGAGTGAAAGTAGTGTGACCCTCAACTCTGATGAAGATGCACAATCTGTGTATGCAGAAAGCCTGAGAACTTCCCCACCTGGTGCGGTTGTACTGTTTCAAAATGTAACTCACCTTGAAAAAGCAGACAGTCTGTTTTACACTGATGCACAAGTTGATGATAAAGTTTTACTACGAGCGCTATTAGACACTGGCTCCATGTCCTGTACTATAAGCAAAAAGGCGGAACAGATGCTTAAGAGTGCTGGATTAGCATCGGAGCCTGTCCCTGTCAATAATGACCTTGTGTTGGTTGGATGTGGAGGAGTTCAAGTCAAACCCAAATGCATTTACAACCTGAAGATGGAAGTGTATGGATGTGTGTTTAACGTGCCTGCTCTGGTTGTCCCTGGGCAGAAAGATCAGGTGATCCTTGGCACAAATGTTATTAAGCACATTCTAAAGCAGTTCAGACAACAGCCTAGCTTCTGGCAGGTCCTTGCCAAACCTGAGTCCACAGGTGAACCTGAAATAATCCAGTTTCTTAACATGTTGGCTGGTGTCCACAGGTGGAAAGGTGATATGTTGCCAGATTTCATTGGGACTGCCAAGCTCGCACAAGCAGTTACTCTTCTCCCAAGGCAAGATCATCTGGTTTGGGCTAAGTTACCTGCAACATCACCTCTTTCAGAAGGCAGTGTCATTCTTGTTGAGCAGAAGGCAGTGCCATTCTTGTCAAAAGCTCAGATTCACAAAAAGGACATCATTGTCTGCAGATCCGTAGCCACTATGAATGGAGACAGATGGGTTCCAGTTCGGGTTTTGAACACTTCCAACAAGGGAGTCATGCTAAAGCATCACACCAAACTGGTAGATGTGTCCACCTGCATTGCCACTGAGGACTTAGATGTAATGTCAGAACAGAAGCCAGCCACTGAAGTTAAAGTGAAAACTCAGACTGCATATGATGAAAGGTCTATCAATTTTAATGCTCCTCATCACCCCAGTTTCCATGAGAGTCTACACACCATGGGGTTGGGAGACCTGGACATTGATTTGTGTGAGGTTTCAGACTACTAGAAATCACAGCTGCTGCAACTGATCCAAAAGTATGAGAATGTCTTCTCAAGGACAAAGCTTGATTGTGGGCTAGCAAAAGATTTTGTCCACCACATCCATTTGTCCGATGAGCGACCATTTAGGCTTCCATACCAACGTGTTCCACCTGGAGACTATCACAAGCTCAGACAAGTGCTTTCAGAGATGAAGGAGTGTGACATCATTTGCAAGTCCAACAGCAAGTGGGCATCCCCTCTGGTGCTCGTATGGAAGAAAAATGGGGATCTCAGGATATGTGTTGACTATCGCTGGTTGAATGCCCGCAGCCCCGCACAGTCAAGGATGCCCACCCTTTACCCCACCAGTCAGACTGTCTGGTAGCCCTTGGAGGTAGCACTATTTTCAGCGCTATGGATCTCACCTCTGGCTTTTACAACATCACCATGGCCGAAGAGGATAAGAAACTGACTGCACCAGGCAGGTCTGTACAACAGAGGGATCAAAGGTGCAGACATCGAAGAGGGAGATTGGGTCCTTTTGGCTAACAGGTGTGTACTGGGCCACAGAAAACTAGCAGACCAGTGGGAGTCTACAATCTATATGGTTGTCTCCAGAGATCCGAGGTGCCACACCTATCACATCAGACACCCAGGCACTGGCCAGGAGAGAGCTGTGCATAGAAACCTGCTTTTGCAGGCCAGCTTCTTGCCAGTTGAGGTGGACCAGGTGGAGGAGTCATCCTCTTTTGATGGTGGATCTGAGTCAGATCAACAGAACAGTGAAGGGAAGGAGAGCCTCATGGTTGGAGAGTCGGAATTTGACTGTTTGGAATGCACTGCCAGCTGGGTAGCCAAGACAACTTCCATGGCAGGCTCTCATGTGACTGAACATGGGACAAATGGACCTTTACCAGATCCCCTTGATGTTGTGGAGCCAAACTCTTCTGCTGATGGGAATGTTAGAGCTGAGATAGATGAAGTTGGACCAGACGAAGACAGGAGGAGTGTGGCAGACTTGGGGAACACCATAGTCAGGTCAAATCCAAGTGTCAGCCATTCAGGGAGTGTAGCAGACATAGATGAAACCAACAGTGTTATCACGGACAATGTCAGGGTATCACCAGGTCAGTTAGTTGCCCTCATTAGGATAAGGGTAGGGAGGATAGTGAAGCCAGTTAACAGGTTAATTCAAAACATGACTCAGAAAAACAAGCAGGCAGGCACTTTAGTCTGTGAGGTTGCCAAGACATTATTCATGTAGGTTGTTAGGTCACAGAAATGGTTTCAGTGTAGAGAATGTGTTGTCAAGATTTTTTCAGTGTGACCAAATACATACAAGGTAACAGTTATTCAGTCATCAGTGTGAGATCATATATAAGGCACTTACTTTAGCAAGTGGAGATTAGGAGTCTGGCCAGCTTCTTTGTTTCACTTTCCCTTTTGGTTGGGAGACATTTGTGTCGCGTGTAGAGATGTGCTGTATGTGAAATTAGTGGTACAGGTTACCCGTTGGTCATCTATTGATCTATTGAACTGTTTTGAGAAGTTCAGGGAGGAGTATGTAGCTGAGTAAATATGTTATTTAAAAATATTTTGCTATTTCATTTTGGGGGCGGCACGGTGGTGTAGTGGTTAGCGCTGTCGCCTCACAGCAAGAAGGTCCGGGTTCGATCCCCGTGGCCGGCGAGGGCCTTTCTGTGTGGAGTTTGCGTGTTCTCCCCGTGTCTGCGTGGGTTTCCTCCGGGTGCTCCGGTTTCCCCCACAGTCCAAAGACATGCAGGTTAGGTTAACTGGTGACTCTAAATTGAGCGTAGGTGTGAATGTGAGTGTGAATGGTTGTCTGTGTCTATGTGTCAGCCCTGTGATGACCTGGCGACTTGTCCAGGGTGTACCCTGCCTTTCGCCCGTAGTCAGCTGGGATAGGCTCCAGCTTGCCTGCGACCCTGTAGAAGGATAAAGCGGCTAGAGATGATGAGATTAGATTTCATTTTGGTGAACATTCTCAAAACTTGCTACTTCTATTCTCTGTCTAAAACAGTCATAGGGGCTGTTTTTGTGCATCTTTGACCTATATTGAGAGCCATTTTGTAAATAACTTATTTAGTTCCGCATTACCTGTTGTAGCGGGGGGGGAGCACTTTAATTGATGAGACGCACAGAGGCACATGTATGGGGAAGCTGTGCATTCCCGGGAAAAAAAAAGGGAACAGCTTCTGTGCTGGTAAGACACGTTGTTTAAGCTAGCGAGAGTAAAAGTTAATAAGCCTGGTTTAAACTGCATAAAAAAAACCTAGCGTGAATTTATTGTGAGCATGCATATGACTTTTACAGTTGTTTTTGGTTGTTAAGAGACGCTAAACTATGTTAAAATCGTCAGAGATTTCGGCTCATTTGCATATTGTTTCACTTGCTGCAGGGGAGAGACCGCGCCAGTGCCTGTGTGTGACTTATGTGCCCTCTCTTGCTACATTGCAGAAAATTAAAAGTGCTGATCCTGACTCCTGCCTGAGTGTCTGTCTTCATGTATACTGGCGTCCTTCTTAAGTCTGCTGCACATCATCAGAGTGAAATATCAGAAATGATTATACAACCCCGATTCCAAAAAAGTTGGGACAAAATACAAATTGTAAATAAAAATGGAATGCAATAATTTACAAATCTCAAAAACTGATATTGTGTTCACAATAGAACATAGACAACATATCAAATGTCGAAAGTGAGACATTTTGAAATTTCATGCCAAATATTGGCTCATTTGAAATTTCATGACAGCAACACATCTCAAAAAAGTTGGGACAGGGGCAATAAGAGGCTGGAAAAGTTAAAGGTACAAAAAAGGAACAGCTGGAGGACCAAATTGCAACTCATTAGGTCAATTGGCAATAGGTCATTAACATGACTGGGTATAAAAAGAGCATTTTGGAGTGGCAGCGGCTCTCAGAAGTAAAGCTGGGAAGAGGATCACCAATCCCCCTAATTCTGCGCCGACAAATAGTGGAGCAATATCAGAAAGGAGTTTGACAGTGTAAAATTGCAAAGAGTTTGAACATATCATCATCTACAGTGCAGAATATCATCAAAAGATTCAGAGAATCTGGAAGAATCTCTGTGCGTAAGGGTCAAGGCCTGAAAACCATACTGGGTGCCCGTGATCTTCGGGCCCTTAGACGGCACTGCATCACATACAGGCATGCTTCTGTATTGGAAATCACAAAATGGGTTCAGGAATATTTCCAGAGAACATTATCTGTGAACACAATTCACCGTGCCATCCGCCGTTGCCAGCTAAGACTCTATAGTTCAAAGAAGAAGCCGTATCTCAACATGATCCAGAAATGCAGACGTCTTCTCTGGGCCAAGGCTCATTTAAAATGGACTGTGGCAAAGTGGAAAACTGTTCTGTGGTCAGACGAATCAAAATTTGAAGTTCTTTATGGAAATCAGGGACGCCGTGTCATTCGGACTAAAGAGGAGAAGGACGACCCAAGTTGTTATCAGCGCTCAGTTCAGAAGCCTGCATCTCTGATGGTATGGGGTTGCATTAGTGCATGTGGCATGGGCAGCTTACACATCTGGAAAGACACCATCAATGCTGAAAGGTATATCCAGGTTCTAGAGCAACATATGCTCCCATCCAGACGACGTCTCTTTCAGGGAAGACCTTGCATTTTCCAACATGACAATACCAAACCACATACTGCATCAATTACAGCATCATGGCTGCGTAGAAGAAGGGTCCAGGTACTGAACTGGCCAGCCTGCAGTCCAGATCTTTCACCCATAGAAAACATTTGCCGCATCATAAAACGGAAGATACGACAAAAAAGACCTAAGACAGTTGAGCAACTAGAATCCTACATTAGACAAGAATGGGTTAACATTCCTATCCCTAAACTTGAGCAACTTGTCTCCTCAGTCCCCAGACGTTTACAGACTGTTGTAAAGAGAAAAGGGGATGTCTCACAGTGGGAAACATGGCCTTGTCCCAACTTTTTTTGAGATGTGCTGTTGTCATGAAATTTAAAATCACCTATTTTTCTCTTTAAATTATACATTTTCTCAGTTTAAACATTTAATATGTCATCTATGTTCTATTCTGAATAAATATGGAATTTTGAAACTTCCACATCATTGCATTCCGTTTTTATTTACAATTTGTACTTTGTCCCAACTTTTTTGGAATCGAGGTTGTACATAGGGGCCACTTTTTCCATGGAATAAAAGCATGTATTCTGTTCCCTACTAGTGGGTTTATCGATAGTATGCAATATTGTTATATCGCTTATCCTCTGTGTATTACGCCACTCTCCCCAATGGAGAATGAACCGTGCAGTATTGTTATAATATTGCACATTGTCAAGACAACACAACATCACACATCAGAGCTCATGTGAAGATCCAGTGACAAAACTTTTCTGCTATGCATGCACACAATCATTTCTTTGTCTGCCAGGAAAGAGAGTAAACGAGGCTAATCCAGTGTTAGGTTTAAGCTCTAAATAAACTGAAAACTGAAACTAAAGACCCGCTGAACACCTGAAAGGCTACCAAAACTTCATTATATATTCTTCAGACATATTTGCAAGAGAAAAACATACCAACAGACATCAAAAAACTGGAAAAGAGACACATCGGATATGTAAAACTTCTGCGCTAGCAAGTGACTGTGATAGTTTGTAAAGAAACATGGCGGCAAAGTTTGTTTAGTTAAAAGTGGATGATTTAAAGAGACAGACATGCCAAACACCTGAAAGGCTACAATAACTTCATTATATATTCTTCATGCATATTTTCAAGAAAAAAACATACCAATGGACGTTGAAAAACTGGAAAAGAGAGCAATAGCAGAAATATTGTCAAAGTTCTACTTGGAGGTGAGGAAAAGTGATGGAGACTTTTACAAGGGGACTTCACTCGTGGACTTCACTCAGCAAAGTCCTTTTGTTTTGAACAACTGCAATGTAACAATTAACTCCGACCAAAAGTAACTGTGAATTTGAACTGTCAACCTGTATATAGCTTGTATATAAGTTAGGTTGTTGTTCAGGCTTTTTGGACTTGTACCATTGTTATTGTTAGAACTTTGACTTTGTACAGTACGTTTGATTGACAGAACATTGAATTACATTCAGTACGAATCAGCATTCAGTATTGGTAAGTTCCCCCCTGTTCTTAACTTTTTGTAAAATCTATAATTGTTCCATCAAATGTGTATGTATGTATAATAAAAACAATAATAATAACGGCTGTCTTTTTTCACGGTCTATCAGATATATTCCATTCAGCTACTCATCTTCGACTCTTTCAATATCATCCTAGCTGAATGGAATATATCTGATATACCACTCAAAGCCAGCCAATATAATTTAAATATATGACCCATACAGACCCACATGTGTGCTCTTAATAAAACCATTGGGAAAAGTCACATAACTGGGCAGATACAGATTTTAGAATCTGGTCCAGAAAAATCCATATGCGGCCCCGGACCCATTTCCCACACTTCCACTGTTTTCATTTTGCTCTGAATTGTTATTTTGAAAAATGATTGACACAACTGAGCACAGTGAAAGTGAATTTCATTATCTGGATGATTTATCAGACACAGATGTAATTGAACAAGCTGAAATTGTTGAAGAAAATGAAAAAAGGACAACAACAAGAAAACACCGTAAAAAAAGTACAACATGAACGTTTTCAAAAGATTTTGTGCTGAAGTTAAGGAGGAAACAAACATAACAGTCATCCATTCTAAGGAGCTGACAGCTTGCTATGTACTTTCTATATACAAGTGAAGAAAAAGGAAATTTAGACTACGAACCTGACACTTTGTCTTCCTTTTTGCGAAGTATTCAACACTACCTTGTCAACAACAACAGTAAGATAAACATCCTGAAAGATTAAGACTTTAAAAAGTTCAGGGAAGTCCTGAAGTCAAAAAAGGTCATATGATAAAATGCTTATTGACTGAGTTAGGTCAGGCTGGATGGAAAATATTTGGCTCTTGGTCATTTGTATGGACCTCGCTGCGCTTGGTCTGTATGGCATGACCTCGAGCCAAATATTTTCCCGTCCAGCCCGCCCATTTAGTCAATAAGTACTTGTCACTCAGATCTGCGATGTATTTTGCATGGAAAAATGTTTTTCAACACAAAAAAAAATAACCTTCATATCTTCAAGCCAACATGTATTTTTTTTCCTTTTTATATACACACATTTGCAAACAAAAAAGTTCCCAAATTTATTAAAACAATTCATCGATTTCCTCACGAGTGAAGATATTGGAAATTATGTCACGGCTGTAGTTCTCAATGTCCTGGATGTAGCTCGTATGAAAAATACCAGTAACGTATTCAAATAATATTGGCTGGCATTGAGTGGTCTATCAGATATATTCCGTTCAGTTATTATGATATTGAACGAGTCAAATATGAGTAGCTGAATGGAATATATCTGATATACCATGAAAAAAAGCCAGCCAACATTATTATTATTATATACTAGTATACACATTCTCTTCATATCAGCATTCTAAAAGGCCAGCACTAGGTTACATGTGACTCAGTGCTGTTAACGCAGCAGTGCAGTTACCTTCCAGCCGGTGTAGTGTTAGTGAAGGCCAATGCTAGCGCAGTCAAGCTGATTATTATTATTATTTTATTGTTTTTTTTTTCCTGTGTAATTTACTTAGTTACTTTTAAAATCAGCATTGACAGCTACACACAACGGAGCGACATGGCAGCCAAAATTCTCTCAAAATCTTCCTCTGTTAACGAAGCAAACCTGGCGGCCATGTTTCTTTACAAACTGTCGCAGTCACTCACTAGCACAGAAGTTTTACATCTCTGATGTGTCTCTTTTCCAGTTTTTTGATGTTCATTGGTATATTTTTCTATTGTAAATATGAGTTAAGAATATATAATGAAGTTCTGGTAGCCTTTTGGGTGTTCAGCGTGTCTTCAATTTCAGTTTTTAGTTTATTTATTTAGTGCTTACTTATAGCATACAGTAGCTAATCCTAGCAGGAGCACTGGATTAGCCTCGTCTTCTCTCTTTCCCCGGCCGACAAAGAAGTGATTCTGTGCATGCACAGCAGAAAAGTTTTGTCATTGGATCTTCGCATGAGCTCCGATGTGTGACATCGTGCTGTCTTGACAACGTGCAATATTATAACAATATTGCACGCTCATTCTCCATTGGGGAGAGTGGCGTAATGCATGGAGGATAAGCGATATGCTAACAATATTGCATACCATCAATAAACCCACTAGAAGGGAATAGAACACGTTTTTATCCCATAGAAAAAGTGGCCCGTATGTATAATAATCCCCAATAAAACACTCGTGTGTCATATGGAATATAATCCGATATAAAACATCAGGCGTTACAATATTCACATCACAATACAGCACTAATGATGTAAACTGTGTTTTTTTTCAACTCCTAAGCACCAAATTTGAGCAGTATACACAAAATCTCACCTTTACTTCTGTCTAATTACAATGTATTACTTTGGAACAAAAGAATGCTTGGTACAAATTAGACACTAATTAGGCCACATTTAAGCTCTTTAAATCACCTGCCTGACAAACTGAGAAGCTGAGATAAAATCATACTCTAGATTTTCTTCCACAGTGGGTTAGACAGCAGCTGCACCATTATTCTGTGCATATTATAGACAGTTTGGTGTTGTAAAGGGTGACTATAATATGTAGCACGAAACAAGTTTTAGACATTCCCTGTGTCTGAAATCACTCACTCGTTCACTACTCCCTACTCACTATCTAGGGAATTACTATAGAAAGAAAGCACAACTTTATTCATCACACACTTGTGAAATTTCCTTTCTGCATTTAACCCATCTGAAGCAGTGAACACACACATGCACACATGAGGAATGAGCGCACACACACATACCCAGAGCAGTGGGCAGCCATGCTAACAGCACCCGGGGAGCAGTTGGGAGTTCGGTGCCTCGCTCAAGGGCACCTCAGCTCAAGGCCGTCCCATATTAACCTAACCTGCATGTCTTTGGACTGTGGAGGAAACCGGAGCACCCGGAGGAAACCCACGCAGACATGGGGAGAACATGCAAACTCCGCACAGAAAGGCCCTCGCCGGCCACTGGGTTCAAACCTTCTTGCTGTGAGGCGACCGTGCTAACCACTACACCACCGTGCCACCCATAGAGGACTATATAGTGAGCTCATTGGTAAAATGAAAGAAAAAACAAAACACTTTCGGACACTACTCCATCGCACCGTTATTTACGTCATTACTGTCGCACAATTAAAACGTGCCAGATCAGTCAGCTGGTGGGTTTCAAAATAATAAATACATGCATGTATTTTTTATGATAAATACATATTACACTGAGTGTATTCTCCACATTAATAACTACAAACTACTTTGTGCCTGATGCATCTTTCAGTTCTTTTAAATCAAGGCTGAATACTTTCTTTCTTCTTTGCCGCTGCCTTTTATTAAATCAAATTTGAGACTTTTGATTAATTCCTCATTCTGCACTGTACTTTTATTCTTGTATTTTATCTGTCTTATTCTATGTTAGCTTATTTTCTCTTCTCTTACTATTTTTAATTGTACTTGAATGTGTTTATAATGTGTTTCTTCCTCCGTCCATTCACCCCAACACACTTTTTTTTTTTTTCAGTGCGACTGCAATGCATGATGGTATATATTGCTTGGTTAGTGACCATTGGTTGTGTACTACTTTTCATGATGCATTGTGGGATACTATGAGTCCACTATAAAGTGTAATAATTCTCAATGTATATTCAGACAGCACTACAAAATGCAAACTCACTATAAAGTCTACTACATAGTGAGTAGTGAGTGATTTTGGACACAGGGATTATTTTGGTTTGCATTTAGGAATTAGGAGGAAATGAAATAAACACAAACTAGTACTACTTGGAGTTTTCAGTTTTAATGGAAACCTTAATTAATTAGCCATAATTTTTGAAAGGATTAAAACAAGTAATTTACTTTTCTGGAACATTATGCACGATGGAGTAAAGCTTTCTTCAAAAATATGCATATTTCATTTTCAAGATAAAATGTGCATGCATAGCTGCCAACCCTTCAATAAAGGAATACATTTTAAAATGTTGGAATAAAAAGGATTTTTCTAGAAGCAATATGAAACTATATTTTATTCCTTTGTTCTTTGTCTTTGCCTATTATTTATTCATTTGCCTTCAGCAACCACTTTATCCAGCTCAATAATAAAAATTATTATTATTATTATTATTATTATTATTATTATTAATAATAATAATAATAATAATAATAATAATAATAATAATAATACACCAACAACAACAACGCTTCAAGCCCGTTACAGACATCATACAATAAATATGGATGAAAGAAAATAAGCCAGTTCATCAATTAATTTCATCTCTCTCTTCCTCTATTCGCGTGTCGTCTTTCCCTTTTCTGCTTATTAGAGAGCTTTCTGTCCTCATCTATTTTGTGGTTAACACACGCAGTTAGCCCCTGCCATTCTGGTCTGTCAACCACTCCATCACTCCATGAATCTAATACACCACCCCGCTTTAGGATGTCCTTCAAAGTGTCTTTATATCACAGAAGAGGGCGACCGACTCTCCCGGAGCCATCTTCCAGAACACCATAGAGAAGTGTCTTCATGTGATACATGGTCCATCCAACAAAGCTTGTTCTGGATGAGAATGATCTCGATATCTGTGGTGTTGGTGCGATTCAGTACGTCGTCGTTTGTAATGTAGTGGTCCCATTTGAAATTGCAAGACTGTGCCTAAGAATGTCGATACTAATGGCAAAAAATAGTGTCCCTTGGCGAGTACTTCCTGGAATTTGACGAGACAGCAGTGCTGACACGGTCGCAGGAAATACCTGTTGCATTTGCCAGAACAGTTGCCGAGTTGACAAACAGCACTGCCTACTACCAGAGCTGAAGCCGAGTTGACTTGCAAGACTGCCAGTTGCCGGAAAAGTCTCCAAGTTGACGTAACACATCTGCCGAGGCTGTATCCCTGGCCAAGGGAAGCATGGGTGTGCTAACACTTGCCTGAGGTGTCCACCCAGGCAAGTAGAAGGAAGGAGTTGCCTAACTTCTCCATTCTAGACCGGCTGCCAAGCTAGGTCTAGCCACTGCCCAAAATAATAATAATAATAATAATAATAATAATAATAATAATGGCAACATAGTAGTGTAGTGGTTAGCTGTTGCCTCACAGGAAAAAGGTTCTGGGTTCAAGCCCAGTGGCCAACAGGGGCCTTTCTGTGTGGAGTTTGCATGTTCTCCCCGTGTCTGTGTGGGTTTCCTCCGGGTGCTCCGGTTTCCCCCACAGTCCAAAGACATGCAGGTTAGGTTAACTGGTGACTCTAAATTGACTGTAGGTGTGAATGTGAGTGTGAATGGTTGTTTGTCTCTGTGTGTCAGCCCTGCGATGATCTGGTGACTTGTCCAGGATGTACACCACCTCTCACTCATAGTCAGCTGGGATAGACTCCAATTTGCCCGTGATCCTGCACAGGATAAGTGGTTATGGGTAATGGATGGATGAATAATAATAAAACACATTCTATACAATTATAATTCTGGAGTTAATGTCCCTTTGGCATTCAGATAAACTGCTTCCTTCAGTTGCTGCCCAATTTATTCCCTGTGTAAGGATATATCAGTTTGTCTCATCTCATCTCATTATCTCTAGCTGCTTTATCCTGTTCTACAGGGTCGCAGGCAAGCTGGAGCCTATCCCAGCTGACTACGGGCGAAAGGCGGGGTACACCCTGGACAAGTCGCCAGGTCATCACAGGGCTGACACAGACACAGACAACCATTCACACTCACATTCACACCTACACTCAATTTAGAGTCACCAGTTAACCTAACCTGCATGTCTTTGGACTGTGGAGGAAACCGGAGCACCCGGAGGAAACCCACGCGGACATGAGGAGAACATGCAAACTCCGCACAGAAAGGCCCTCGCCGGCCACGGGGCTCGAACCTGGACCTTCTTGCTGTGAGGTGACAGCGCTAACCACTACACCACCGTGCCACCTATATCTCATCTCATCTCATCTCATTATCTCTAGCCGCTTTATCCTGTTCTACAGGGTCGCAGGCAAGCTGGAGCCTATCCCAGCTGACTATGGGCGAAAGGCGGGGTACACCCTGGACAAGTCGCCAGGTCATCACAGGGCTGACACATAGACACAGACAACCATTCACACTCACATTCACACCTACACTCAATTTAGAGTCACCAGTTAACCTAACCTGCATGTCTTTGGACTGTGGAGGAAACCGGAGCACCCGGAGGAAACCCACGCGGACATGAGGAGAACATGCAAACTCCGCACAGAAAGGCCCTCGCCGGCCACGGGGCTCGAACCTGGACCTTCTTGCTGTGAGGTGACAGCGCTAACCACTACACCACCGTGCCACCTATATCAGTTTGTTTATTTGTTTATTGGCACTATCCTACTGTCAGATGGCTGCAGTAGGTCAGCATCATGCACGTTAGCTTTTGAGTCTGTTTTTACATTTAAAAAAAATTCATGTTGTATAAAGAGTATAGCTCAGTGTAATTGTTTACGATTTCATGTTATTTCTTTTGTTAAGCATCATATTTTATCCCTGAAAAGAAACACCAAGTTTTCAGTTGTACAGTACCAGTCAAAAGTTTGGACACACCTTCGAATTCAATGGATTTTATTTATTTTCATTAATTAAATGACACTTCTTCATGCCTTAAAGTAATGATGGATGCCGTTTCTCTTTACTTAGTCAAGTGGTTCTTGACATGATATGCATTACTACAGTTGTGGTGTTGAATAGGGCTATTTACTGTATTTTTATTATTTACTATTTACTGTTTGATCTCAAACACATTAAGAAGGCAAGAAATTGCACTAATTAACTTTTGACGAGGCACACCTGTTAATTGAAAATCATTCCAGGTGACTCCCTCATGAAGCTGGTTAAAAGAATGACAATAGTGTGGAAAGCATCATCAAGGTAAACACTGGATACTTTGAAGAATCAAAAACATGAAACATTATTTTTTAACACTTTTTTGTTTACCACATAATTCCATATATGTTCCAGATGTTACTTCATAGTTTTGATGTCTTCAGTATTGTTCTACATTGTAGACAATTATCCATTATCCATGACCACTTATCCTGTGCAGGGTCACGGGCAAGCTGGAGCCTATCTCAGCTTACTATGGGTGAGAGGCGGGGTACACCCTGGACAAGTCATGAAATCATCACGGGGCTGACACACAGAGACAAACAACCATTCACACTCACATTCACACCTACAGTCAATTTAGAGCCACCAATTAGCCCAACCTGCATGTCTTTGGGGGAAACTGGGGAACCCAGAGGAAACCCACGCACACACAGGGAGAACATGCAAACACCCTCACAGATTGCAAGATATATCTCACTACCCATATAAGAATCCTAACAGCGTGTGTCCGATCCCACTTATTATACAGTGTCCAAGCGTGGGAACTGACCACTGTGGAACTTAACAAGATTGACGTGGTCTGGAACAACTTCTTAAGGAAAATGATCTCTGGAGGATTTACACAGAGGGATGCACCACCATCAAGACAATGGAGAAATAGAGCTAATCCAGAAATTCCAGTGGATGGGGAACCTGATTGGGCATACTAGACTACATGAGATTTGCCAAACACAACCAATATCAGATTTTTGCCGCATACAACATTTAAAGTACATTGTACATGTCTGCCGCATGAATAATGATTCCATCCAAAAGCAATTGTTATTTGACAAGAGACGGCAGTGGCATAAGTTTGAGGAGACCCTGTCCACGGACAGGTCACAAGTACTACGTAGCATCATGCACAAAGAGGACTTCATGTGCCTGTTGGGTAACATTTTTCCAGCACCCAAGCAGGTGTACCCCAAGGCCAATCACATGCCACAAGGGAAAAACTGATGGTGATGATGAAACTCCACACAGCAAGGCCCCCGTCAGCCACTGGACTTGAACCCAGAGCCTTCATGCTGTGTGGCAACAGTGCTAACCACGACACCACCGTGCCACCCTAAAGGAAATAGTCAAAATACAGAAAACCTACTGTATGAATAAGTGGGATGTACAAACTTTTGACTGGTACTATATCAGTGGCAGCTGGTAGTCTTTCAAACAGGGGAGGCTGGTCGGTTACGATATTTCCAGATTTTAAAAGAAAAAACACATCAATCTTGCCCATACTCTTGCCTCTGATCTGGCTGATTGTTGGCAGGGTCACAAACTGTGAAATAACAGGTTCTTTTTGCCCATTAGCCTACTGTCCAATATACATGATGGTGGTGTTTGGGGGGGTATGTTTTAACATTTTATATTTTAAAATTGTGGCATGTTGTTTAAAAATTGATCATTATTGAAAGCAGCTCTTTGTCAGGAACCTCAGCAGTAACAGCAGAGTGTTCTGGAATAGGCACAAGCACTGACCTTGGGGAGCCAAACATAGAGCTGGGTGCCACACATTTCATTCAATGACACTTTCCCTATATTTTACTTATTTTGACTGAGAAATGTTTTATTGACAATTTTGATAACCCTTCACTTTTAATCCAGGTCTGTAGTGTGAAATGTTCTCGGCTGTGTTTTTGTTTAAAAATGTTTTCCAAATTGTAGCTGTGTTTAATTCATATCCAGAAAAATATATATTCCAATATAATATACTCAGCATAAACATTTTAAATAGATTCTATATTTTTGGTCCATCCATGACATATTACTAAAGTAGCCTATTTACTGTTGTTGATGTGGGTCACTTGCTGTTAGCCAATTCACTTTCTCGTACCAGGAGAGCTGAAAGGAACGAGTATTATTCCCTACCTTTTTCACCAAGTCAGTTTGAGGCGTTGGTCTACCCTGCTCTTTAATTTTAATTTTTCCCTCGAAAGGAAGACTGGCAAATGGCTTCGCCAAAATTAAATCAACAATGCTCGGCATCCGTGCGCAGCTTTCTTGCGAGCTGACTAGCCTCCTCAAGTTCAAGTTCAGTCACTCAAATAAACGAAATTTCTGGAACCAAGATAGCAAACTTGACAACACTATATTTACACTTTATTTACAATGAAAATATATACAAACTAAAAAAGCTGGTAGAAACCGTATGTAATGAATGAAATCGAAATGTAAGCTGATCTCTTACAATACACCACAGCACTTGCGAATCCGCATGGGACTGAACTGAAATTCACCGCTGCCTGTCTATAGTTGAAACGAGCTGTCAATCAAAGAAAATATCCGTCCGCTTTCACCAATCACCAGTCTCCTCGCGGAAACTGCCATGTCCCTCCTACTGTGAGGCTCAGAGTCCGTGGGCGGGCATTTTTGCAGTATTTGTCCAATAACCGTCTTGCATTTTGATATTGAAAAGCACATAGCTCCCAAATGCCATTGAAGTCCACTGAGGCTGGGAGTCCGGTGGGCGGGTGTTTTCGCAGTATTTGTCCAATAATCGTCTTGCATTTTGATATTGAAAGCGCATAGCTCCCAAATGCCATTGAAGTCCACTGAGGCTGGGCTGCATCACGCTGTCACGAGGGGGAAAAACTCACGCACACATTAGGCGAACTGGGGAAAGTTATAACGGAATGATTTCACACTGTAGTTGGGTTGAGCACATATATTTCTATGATTCTGGATCTGAAATAGCAATGTTATAACTTATTGCTATTTCAGATCCAGAATTTTTAGAGGAGGCTGAGCCTCCCTCGTTGTCTTAGAGCAATCGCCCGTGTACTATATGCTAATTAATGCTTGCATTCAGCATATAGTGCTAATTGCTAAATGGCTTTGTTATTTGGAGATAGCTTACAGTCCCCAGACAATCTACAGATGTAGGGTGAAACAAAGAACAAAAGTTCAAGCCATTTCCCTTTTCAGTCATTATGTGGAATCTGTTATCCCTGGCTAATAAAATAGATGAGCTTGAGCCTTGCTGTGCTCATAAACAACATATGGCATCGGAATGGACATATTACTGTTAAGAAGCATCTCTGTAGCCTGGACATTGAACTCTTTACCCCCATACTGTTTGCAAAGGGAATTTCCAAATACCATTGTTCTTGCAATCTCTGCTACACACCAGCTGGCTGCCAGCAACTAGGTGTCACAACAGCAGTGAGAAAATGGTCTAAAGAAGCTGTTGAGACTCAATGTGGCTATTTGGAAAACAGAGAATGAAATGAACTCTGTGAGAAGACATTAGCAGCATGACCATCTGTATCCCAGACTACATTCACTTATGCAATGAGAATACCATCACCAGCAGGCTTGTCTTCTGCTTTCTGAACAATAAACCATGGATTACAAGCAGCCTGAAGATACTTACATTACATTACATTACATTATATTCCAGACATTTAGCAGACGCTCTTATCCAGAGCAATGTACAACAAGTGAAAAAGTCAGGTTGAAACCACAACTTCTGAACAATAAGAAGAAATCTGGCAATATGAAGGAAATGAGGCATAAACCCTTGACCCTTGAGAGCTCCATTCAATCTGGATTGTAAGTCACTTTGGATAAAAGTGTCAACCAAATATAAAAATGGATATGTTTTTAGTTCCATCTAAGGTTTAGCAAGGAGAGATATGCAAGGTCCTTTATACTTGCCTTGATCAGATGCCATAGCATTTACATTTATAGGATTTACATTTATGGCATTGACACCCTTATCCAAGGGTGGCATGGTGGTGTAGTGGTTAGCACCGTCGCCTCAAAGCAAGAAGGTTCTGGGTTTGATCCTTGACCCAGTGGCTGACAGGAGCCTTTCTGTGTGGAGTTTGCATGTTCTCCCCGTGTCTGCATGGATCCCCTCTGGGTGCGCCGTTTTCCCCCACAGTCCAAAGACATGCAGGTTAGGTTAACCGGTGGCTCTAAATTGACCATGAGTGTGAATGGTTGTTTGTGTCAGCCCTGTGATTACCTGGCAACTTGTCCAGGGTGTACCCTGCCTCTCGCCCATAGTCAGCTGGGATAGGCTCCAGCTTTTCTGCGAACCTGCACAGGTCATGGATAATGGATGGATGGACACCCTTATCCAGAGAAACTTGCCAAGTGCATTGATGTTGCCATCAAAAAAATACATAATCATGTGATGTGGGTTCACTAGGTCAGAGACTAAGAGTACTTCCAGTCAATCTGTCTGTCCATTTGTGTATCCATTCATCCATCCAAATGTGTGCATGTTCCCTTGGTGAGGTACATATTTTACCAGTGGTTTAGATGATTGAAAAAATGGTGAAGGAGAGAACTAAAGTGGGCAGATTTTCCTGACGGACTTTTTATAGAGTCTTCCTGAAAACAAAGTTAATATGAGCTGGGATGCTGAGCCATGGCTATTGATTATCTGTCTTTACCCATGAGAACCAAAACGTGAAGATAGTGTGTGTGTGTGTGTGTGTGTGTGTGTGTGTGTGTGAGAGAGATAAATAGAGAGAGAGAGAGTTGACGACTATTCCAAGGTATCATTCTCCTACCTTCTGTGGAAGCTGATGATGGCCTATGCTGGGGGATCACCAACTGTTCAATACAATGAAAAACACAAGTAGCAGATTTTTATTGAAGCCCCTCTGGCACTCAGATGATGGCCATGCAGCTCATGTATTTTTGCTCATGTTTCAAATCACAGCAGCAGAGAAGCATCTTGCACCTGTGCAGTAGGAGGTTACATGAAAAACTGGAGTGCAGAGACAACCTGTCTTTCCCATGGTGGATTGCACCGGTGTGTGGATTATTTATAGACTTTCATCGAGCATGAAAGAGGCAGTGCATTAAATAATAGCACCATTTTACTCTGTCAAAAATGCTTCAGTATGCCCCCAAATTTTTTTAAAGCTGCTTTACGCCCATGTGAAATAGAAGAGCATGAGATAATTTATTTTGGTTTGATTGTTAAATGTTGTAATATTCTCAGATAATATACTAATTTCTGTTGTTTTATGTTACTATAAATATTGTTGTAAGGTACACAAAATATTTAACAATTAATCCACGAAATGAAGTCATACATGAGCTGATAGGCGCGTAGCACCGAGTTGGCTATAAGTCATGTACGATGAGATTGAGTGGAATAACTGTTTTATTCTATCGACATTCACTGGATTTTGAGAAACAGAGCACCAAGGCACCTAACCCCCAACTGCTTCGCGGGCACTGTCGCATAGCTGCCCACTGCTCTGGGTATGCGTGTGTCCTCAATGCTCACTTGTGTGTGTGCATGCGTGTGTTCACTGCTTGTGGGCATGTGACAAATAAAGGCTTCTTCTTCATCATCTTGTTGTTGTGCCGAGGGAAAGAATAGCTTTAGACATCTCATCTCATCTCATTATCTCTATCCACTTTATCCTGTTCTACAGGGTCGCAGGCAAGCTGGAGTCTATCCCAGCTGACTATGGGCGAAAGGCAGGGTGCACCCTGGACAAGTCGCCAGGTCATCACAGGGCTGACACATAGACACAGACAACCATTCACACTCACATTCACACCTACGGTCAATTTAGAGTCACCAGTTAACCTAACCTGCATGTCTTTGGACTGTGGGGGAAACCGGAGCACCCGGAGGAAACCCACGCGGACACAGGGAGTAGAGCCCTGCACTCCCGGGGGAGTCCCGTGGGACTCGCGTGACCCGCCGCAAAGCAGTGCGGCGCGGGACAAATTTTGAAAGCTCATTGCGGGCGCGACCAGAAGTGCACATATGCGGCGCGGGCAGGAGCGGTGATAAGCTGCATTCCCGCTAACTAAAAATGTGTTTGAAATAAAATTTATAAATTATTAATTTATGTCTATCATATATAATTTGTGCTGGATATTTTATTTGACATTAATAAAAACATTTTAAGATGCCTAAATTTGCAGAGAGAGTCAGATTGAGTGAGAAATGGCATCTTAAACTTGCCATTGATCACCCTAACGGGAAATTCTTTGATCACTCTAATGACTCGCAGTTCACACCCAGCTAGCAGAAGAACCATGAGTGAAGTGATTTTCTGCTTGCGTTAGTCTACAATTTTAATCAGAGAGACAGGTTACACAGTGACGGTAGGCTTGACTCAATGCTATCCCAGAAATCCTTCCTGTAATATGCAAATTTGGCTGTCCAATCAGAGGCGGCCAAATTGGCATATTACAGGAAGGATTTCTGGGATAGCATTGAGTCAAGCCTACCGTCACTTTGTAAAACTGTCTCTCTGATTAAAGTTATAGACTAACTCAAGCAGTAAATCAATTCACTTCTCTTACTAACTCTGCTTTGTAATAAAATAAAAAAAACACCATTGGTACAAAGCAAGCCCATTCACTTTTTTATGCTGATCAGAGAATTATAATGGTTTCTCATGTGATAAAAATATGCGATTCGCGATTAAATATTTTAATCACTTGACAGCACTAATAATTATTATTAGAGACACTACATGCTGAATTCAGAAACAAGGTAAACAATAACAAATGTGAACGTGAGCTGTAGGTATTTATGTTCAAATCCACTCAAAGTAGGGGGCGGAGCACCATCACGCTGTGTCAAGACAAGAACTTTCCTGAGAAATAATGTGAACGTCTGCATCATGCGGGATTTGCGGGCAGGAGCAGGACAAAATATGGCAGGCGCAGGCGGGAGCGGGACTGAAAATCATCATTTTTTTGTGGGCGCGGGCGGGAGCGGGACTGAAAATCATAATTCTTTGCGGGCGTGGGCGGGAGTGGGACTGCACAATGCGGGCGCGGGCGGGAGCGGGACTGAAAAATCCGACCCGCGCAGACCTCTAACGGGGAGAACATGCAAACTCCACACAGAAAGGCCCTCGCCGGCCACGGGGCTCAAACCCGGACCTTCTTGCTGTGAGGCGACAGCGCTAACCACTACACCACCGTGCCACCCCAGCTTTAGACGTTTATTTATATATTTTCAAGCTTCTTAGAGCTTTTGAACTAGTCTAAAAAAGTTCAACAAATTTTAATGCTTAAAGATGAAGAATGTAAGCAAACCGGCAAAACAACTAGCAATTTGTGAAAAATGAGATAATAATAATAATAATAATAATAATAATAATAATAATAATAATTCTTGAAAAATAAAAAAAAGATAAGTTCTTACAATCAAATACTTTTATTTCATATTTTGTTGCTTTTTTGTATTTTGGAGGTTTTTGTTTTTGAGTAGTTTTTATTTCATCCTCAGTCGGTTCAGCAACACGCTCCGCCAATTTGTCTTTCTCTATTCATGGTATATGAGTTGATATCCTAGCAGTAGAGTAGCCAATCAGAGCATGTGATTGCTCATATCCGGTGAGTGTGGATATAAGAAAACCTAATATACTGTAGTTGTGCTATTCAACTCTTTTTTCTTTTCTTTTTTTTTACTGTAACTTACACAGCACAATCTATAGAATAAAATAGAATTACTATCATGGAATTATACCTCTTCAACTCATTTTCTACTGTAACATACAGTGGTGTTTGAAAGTTTGTGAACCCTTTAGAATTTTCTTTATTTCTGCATAAATATGACCTAAAACATCATCAGATTTTCACACAAGTCCTAAAAGTAGATAAAGAGAACCCAGTTAAACAAATGAGACAAAAATATTATACTTGGTCATTTATTTAGTGAGGAAAATGATCCAATATTACATATCTGTGAGTGGCAAAAGTATGTGAACCTTTGCTTTCAGTATCTGGTGTGACCCCCTTGTGCAGCAATAACTGCAACTAAACGTTTGCAGTAACTGTTGATCAGTCCTGCACACCGGCTTGGAGGAATTTTAGCCCGTTCCTCCATACAGAACAGCTTCAACTCTGGGATGTTGGTGGGTTTCCTCACATGAACTGCTCGCTTCAGGTCCTTCCACAACATTTTGATTGGATTATGGTCAGGACTTTGACTTGGCCATTCCAAAACATTAACTTTATTCTTCTTTAACCATTCCTTGGTAGAACAACTTGTGTGCTTAGGGTCGTTGTCTTGCTGCATGACCCACCTTCTCTTGAGATTCAGTTCATGGACAGATGTCCTGACATTTTCCTTTAGAATTTGCTGGTATAATTCAGAATTCATTGTTCCATCAATGATGGCAAACCATCCTGGCCCAGATGCAGCAAAACAGGCCCAAACCATGATACTACCACCACCATGTTTCACAGATGGGATAAGGTAATGTAATGCACTGTAATGCAGTGTTTTCCTTTCTTCAAACATAACGCTTCTCATTTAAACCAAAAAGTTCTATTTTGGTCTCATCCATCCACAAAATTTTTTACAAAAGCCTTCTGGCTTGTCCACGTGACCTATGGCAAACTGCAGACGAGCAGCAATGTTCTTTTTGTAGAGCAGTGGCTTTCTCCTTGCAACCCTGCCATGCACACAATTGTTGTTCAGTGTTCTCCTGATGGTGGACTCATGAACATTAACATTAGCCAATGTGAGAGAGGCCTTCAGTTGCTTAGAAGTTACCCTGGGGTCCTTTGTGACCTCGCTGTCTATTACACGCCTTACTCTTGGAGTGATCTTTGTTGGTCACCCACTCCTGGGGAGGGTAACAATGGTCTTGAATTTCCTCCATTTGTACACAATCTCTCTAACTGTGGATTGGTGGAGTCCAAACTCTTTAGAGATGGTTTTGTAACCTTTTCCAGCCTGATGAGCATCAACAACGCTTTTTCTGAGGTCCTCAGAAATCTCCTTTGTTCGTGCCATGATGCACTTCCACAAACATGTGTTGTGAAGATCAGACTTTGATAGATCCCTGTTCTTTAAATAAAACAGGGTGCCCACTCACACCTGGTTGTCATCCCATTGATTAAAAAACACCTGACTCTAATTTCACCTTCAAATTAATTGCTAATCCTAGAGGTTCACATACTTTTGCCACTCACAGATATGTAATATTGGATCATTTTCCTCAATAAATAAATGACCAAGTATAATATTTTTGTCTCATTTGTTTAACTGGGTTCTCTTTATCTACTTTTAGGACTTGTGTGAAAATCTGATGATGTTTTAGGTCATATTTATGCAGAAATATAGAAAACTCTAAAGGGTTCACAGACTTTCAAGCACCACTGTATATACTGCAAGTCATAGAATAGAGTAGAGCAGAATATGGATAGTTCAAAACAGCTCAACAAACCTAAATGACTGGAAGTGTGATGGGTTGAGAAAACGTCACATCACTGTAACTGAATTCTGTTAAAAGACCAAAGAATGTACATTTTTGGTAATATTTTATATATAAAACTGACATAATGTGACACCTCAACTTTGTGAAATTATAAATATATTTCACCAAAATGATGTGGAAATTTTTGTTTTGTTTTGTTTTTTATTATCATATTGGGTAAATAGCACCCCCCCCCCCAAACACACACACACACACACACACACACACACACACCAACCAAGTGTTTTGCAAATTTCTTCGAACAGATTAAAATGATCACAGAAACTCAAATGCGATGGGATTTACTTACTCATCTCTTCACATTTCATTATTGGTTATTTAAAAACCTCTGCTGATTCGGTTTTCAAAATTACTCATGGTTATCTAATGGATAAAATGCTTCACTTTGTTCACTGTGAATTCATTGAAATGCTCAGTACTACATTACATGGGGATTTACACGGAGAAATAAGAAAGGTGGGTTCTTATGTTTGTTAATTTTCAAGGATTATAGATCTGTCTATTACACTGCCATACTCAATTGCAAATGTTCCAAAAGTTGCATTTAATCAGCTTAATACTGCCATTGTGAGTTATATAACCAGTCACTTTCATCATTGATGATCTTAAGTGTTAAAGTGTATGTAATGCCTTATTGTAATGCTTTAAAATGAATATATATCATTAGTAACAACCAAAATGAATTAATAAAGCGGGGGCAAAATAATATTAATTATTTGTTATTTTATTATCAAGCACAAAGCTATTGATAAATCGTGGCTTCCGGATCCTGAAAAAGGCAGCCTTGTCTTAATCTCACATGATGCCACACGTGGAACCCTGGTTCTCTGGGTCATTTTGGTTCATCTGACTTCATGCTTGTTTACTCGCTGAAATTGGATATTGTTGTTGGAATCTTACAAAAATAACGATGGGAAAGCGCTGTGGTGTTTGGATGTCCAAATTCACATACAACAGGACATTTGGGTCACGAATTTCCGAGAAATGACACTAATCTAAAGCAACAGTGGGTGGGGTTTGTGCAAACGAAGCAGGCAGATTTTGTGTCACCGACTAATAATAAATCTGATTCATTGAGTGTTCATCACTACCAGAATGACCACATGGGAATTACTGGAGCAAAAAACAAACCCATTTATTTAATAAATGACATTTGATCTGACATTTGGACAGTTCGTCGATTCCCCTATTATCGCCCACTTCATATTTTCTTTCAGTAATTACACTGAATAAGTGTACGTTTTAAAGATTATATTTCTGCATTTACTGAGGTACATGTAAAGAATTTCCATATATTTTTCAGCGGCCAGCTTAGAATAAAAATCCACAAACCAATCTGTGTTTCCAATACTCTCTGGCTGGTGGTGCGCTATCAGCAGTGAGTGGGACTGTTGTGAACTGAGTAAACTGGCAGTTTCTCATTTTGGGGGCTCAAAAAGATCACCATTTACTCCAGAATATCCTTGATAATCATCTGCCACTTTATCCGACATATAAGAATCCCAATCACAATCAGAATTCACTCCAAAATGTGATTCCATATCAAGGCTGCATACATGTCAACCTATACGGAATGTCTGTATTTTATACGGATTTGATTCAATAAACGTAGTATACGGGCGTATAAATAAAGTTATACGGATTCTTTAAAAAAAACTTCAATATTTATTTAGAGCTATAATCAATTCCCACGATGATAAAAGAGCGCATAACATTTACAAACGTACTGTACACCACAGACAGCCAGTAAAGAGTCTTATGAAATCGCGCGTTATCTTGTGGTAGCGAGACTTCGTTCCACTTTTGATCATGCGCACACCGCATTGCGAGAATCCCGCCAACCGTGAAGTCATAGACATATAAACATAGATGCCGCCTTCTGCGTAGAATCATACGTCATCCTCGCCGCCATATTGGATGTGGCAAAGTGGAGATTCTTCAACCGTCTCTGGTATAGCGTCTTGACAGTAGCCGAGAATAAAGATGCCTCATTCATGTGCTGCGTTTAACTGTACCAACAGGTTTACCGTCCAAACGAGATCACATGGGATTACCTTTCACAGGTGAGACTGGAAAAATACTTTTAATTGTATTTGGTCATTATAACGTAATTTTACGAACAGATTTTCCTGACTTTGTGGCTAATATGAAGTCTCGTGCATAATAGCCGCTCGGTGAAACCTGTCTCCAAACAACGAAGTATTTCCTTCGTAACTACGCTGATAACACTTTGTGTTTTTGTCAAACATTGGAGCTTTGTATTCATTCTGAAGGTTTATTGTTATTAATATTGAATAAAAAGTAACTGAGATATATCATTGTTAATTATCATTAAAATTTTAGGTAAATTATTTTAATTTGCATCTTATACGGATTTTATAAAGGGAAATACGGATTTTGGAGGTTGGTTATACATGTATGAGACTGGTCTAACCACTGCTGCACACGGGAATGAAATTGATCCCTGGATTGTTACACATGTGATGTCATGCACCCCTTCGGGATCTTCTGGTTCAGTCTCAGCAGATTCCATGAAAATCAGCTGCTTTTATTGATTTTCCATGAATTTATGTGCTTTTGGATCAGCTAGGTTCGAAAATGCATGGTCAAGCAACATAATGATTGTTGCTTTGTACAAGGAAAATAGTGTGGTTTAGGGGCATTAAATTCACTTTAATGAACAGTAAGGTCAGCAGAAAGGATCATCGGTGTTTCCCTGCCCAGCCTCCAGGATGTGTACATTTCACGAACCAGGAAGTGGGCAGAGAAAGTCATTAAGGACTCCTCACATCCTGGTCACCATAGATTTACATAGAAGACTAGATGCCTCGTCCCTGTTGCCCGTCAACGAAGTCGAACGTCCGCACATGGCGGCCATCTTACCTCAGACAGCTGGCTTACCCATTACATTGTGTTGGTAGCGATATGTACTTTTCAGATGACCGTAACTTCCTCAAATTTCATTCGATATTCAAACGGTTTGGTAAAAAAACAAACGGAAGTATGTATTTATGATATTAATGATGAATAATCATTTTATGTTTTAAAAAAATATGCATAGCTTGGCGAAAATATTTCAGTATACTACAGACTGTAAGACAGGATGCATGCTGAAATTCCTATGCTGTGAGAAGCCTAACACTGCATACTTATGGATAACTGCGGCCTTAGGACAAATAACCATACAATTTATTTCCAATTTTTAGTGAAAATATTTTTACATGTGATAGGGCCGTAGGGGAAGCTAAAGTTAAATAAACAGCTTACTCACTTTTGAAACTTCAGAAATACTTCATCCACCTCAAAAACCTAATGCACTCACATCATAGCATAATAACAAATGCAAACTCACATCATAGCATAATAACAAATGCAAACTCACATCATAGCATAATAACAAATGCACTGCCCGAGTAAGTAATAGTATAAAACAGTGACAGCGACTCACGGTAGTTTGTGACAAAAAAAGCATTTAATTAAATCACATGTGGTTATACTTCCAAGGATAAAAAGATATCTTTACATTTACAAAAAGAAAATTCAAAGCTGATTATCATGTCAAAGTCAATATATGTTAGCACAGAAGATTGAAATTTCATTTGACTAGGCTCCAATGTGCAGTTAAAATAAAACTAAACATACTGATATAAACATCTACAATTAAAACACACACAGACACACACATCAGCTTGTCATCAAAGTCAGTACTTTGATTTCCTGTAAATCATAATGTGAGTGCTGGGCTGTGCTGTGCTTGCGTAAGTCTTCATACCCCTTGTCTGTGGTAAGATGGCCGCCCTGTGTGGACGTTCTGGAATACGCGGTGAGGAATCTAGTCTTCTATGTAAATCTATGCTGGTCACAACCTAATCCAGCTCCTCCCCTCCAGTGGGCACTATAGAGAACTGTGAACCAGAACCACCAGAGAGAAGAGCAGCTTCTTTCCCTGTGCCATCAACATCATGAATATCTGACCTGATCCGTCCTTGCTATTATACTATTGTACCACTTATACGTCCTCTAACATACTCTTGTTTGCACTGTCTCACTGCACTCTGTGTACACTGACTGTCGTGTATATTTTTAGTTTAGTATATTGTGTCTTGTCTGTAAATATCATGTATATTGTCTGTATATGGTGTACTGTTTATATTGTTGATAGCATATTTAGAATGTGTACTGTATATTATAGATATTATATATTATAGATAGATATTATATAATATGGATATTTCAGACATATTGTGTATAATATCAAGTCAAGTCAAAATCCCTCTCATGCCAGAATCTGGTCTTCCCAGGCAGTCTCCTGTCCCAGTACTAACCAACTCTTTAAGGCATATGGGTGCGGCGCCAATCTCCGTTTCCATAGCCCTCAGCCTCTTGCCTATACAGCTAGGGTTACGTCTTCTGGTAACCACGAGAGTTTGACTTCCTCACATACATCTGTATTGCAGCGTGCCTTGCCAGATGGTAGTAAGTACCATTTTTATGATGGTCTTTGGTATGACCTGACCGCGAGTAGAACTCGTGATCTCCCGGTCGAGAGGCGGACACGCTAACCACTAGGCCAATATATATATATATATATATATATATATATATATATATATATATATATATATATATATATATATCAGTTAGGTCCATATATATTTGGACACAGACACAAATTTTCTTTTTTTTTTACCTGTTTACTGAAACATATTCAAGTTATAGTTATATAATGGACATGGACATAAAGTCCAGACTTTCAGCTTTCATTTGAGGGTATCCACATTAAAATTGGATGAAGGGTTTAGGAGTTTCAGCTCCTTAACATGTGCCACCCTGTTTTTAAAGGGACCAAAAGTAATTGGACAATTGACTCAAAGGCTATTTCATGGACAGGTGTGGGCAATTCCTTCGTTATGTCATTCTCAATTAAGCAGATAAAAGGCCTGGAGTTGATTTGAGGTGTGGTGCTTGCATTTGGAAGATTTTGCTGTGAAGAAAACAAGCGGTCAAAGGAGCTCTCCATGCAGGTGAAACAAGCCATCCTTAAGCTGCGAAAACAGAAAAAAAAACCATCCGAGAAATTGCTACAATATTAGGAGTGGCAAAATCTACAGTTTGGTACATCTTGAGAAAGAAAGAAAGCACTGGTGAACTCATCAATGCAAAAAGACCTGGACGCCCACAGAAGACAACAGTGGTGGATGATCACAGAATAATTTCCATGGTGAAGAGAAACCCCTTCACAACAGCCAACCAAGTGAACAACACTCTCCAGGAAGTAGGCATATCAATATCCAAATCTACCATAAAGAGAAGACTGCATGAAAGTAAATACAGAGGGTTCACTGCACGGTGCAAGCCACTCATAAGCCTCAAGAATAAAAAGGCTAGATTGGACTTTGCTAAAAAACATCTAAAAAAGCCAGCACAGTTCTGGAAGAACATTCTTCGGACAGATGAAACCAAGATCAACCTCTACCAGAATGATGGAAAGAAAAAAGTATGGCAAAGGCATGGTACAGCTCATGATCCAAAGCATACCACATCATCTGTAAAACACGGCGGAGGCAGTGTGATGGCTTGGGCATGCATGGCTGCCAGTGGCACTGGGTCACTAGTGTTTATTGATGATGTGACACAGGACAGAAGCAGCCGGATGAATTCTGAGATATTCAGAGACATACTGTGTGCTCAAATCCAGCCAAACTGATTGGTTGGCGTTTCATAATACAGATGGACAATGACCCAAAACATAAAGCCAAAGCAACCCAGGAGTTTATTAAAGCAAAGAAGTGGAATATTCTTGAATGGCCAAGTCAGTCACCTGATCTCAACCCAGTTGAGCATGCATTTCACTTGTTAAAGACTAAACTTCAGACAGAAAGGCCCACAAACAAACAGCAACTGAAAACCGCTGCAGTAAAGGCCTGGCAGAGCATTAAAAAGGAGGAAACACAGCGTCTGGTGATGTCCATGAGTTCAAGACTTCAGGCAGTCATTGCCAACAAAGGGTTTTCAACCAAGTATTAGAAATGAACATTTTATTTACAATTATTTAATTTGTCCAATTACTTTTGAGCCCCTGAAATGAAGGGATTGTGTTTAAAAAATGCTTTAGTTCCTCATATTTTTATGCATTTTGTTCAACCCACTGAATTAAAGCTGAAAGTCTGAACTTCAACTGCATCTGAATTGTTTTGTTCAAAATTCATTGTGGTAATGTACAGAACCAAAATTAGAAAAATGTTGTCTCTGTCCAAATATTTATGGACCTAACTGTGTGTATATATATATATATATTAGTAATAATAGTTACTATTCTATCCACATTCACTGGATATGAGCAATCAGATGCCCTGATTGGCTACTCATATCAGCTCATATACTGTGAGTAGACAAAAACAAAATGGCGGAGCATGTTGCTGAACCAACCGAGGACGAAATAAAAAAAACTACTCAAAAACAAATCCCCCCAAAATATTTTAAAAAGCAACAAAATATGGAATTAAAGTATTTGATGGTAAGAACATATCTTTTTTATTTTATTTTTCAAGAATTATCATCATCATGGCATTTTCCACAAATTGCTCCTGTCATTTCGCTGGTTTGTTTACATTTTGAGCGGAAATGATTTTGTCAGATGTTTTATTTATCGACTTTGCAAAAGATGAAACTAAAAAAATGCTCTGTTTCTCAAAATCCAGTGAATGTGGATAAAATAAAATAATTATTCCACTCAATCCCATTGTACATGGGTTATAGCCAACTCAGGGCTACGCACCTCATTAGCTATCAACTCATGTATGACTCGATTTCATGGAATAATTGTTAATTGTAGATTATTATAATTTGTAATGTGTATATTGTCCATATTGTACATTACATCTGCATATATACATTTTTGTTATGTTATATATAATTTCCATATAATCACCCCCCTCCTTTATTTTTTCTGTATTGCTAGAGACACACCAACTGCTGGAACCAAATTCCTTGTGTGTGTGTCAACAAACATGATTCTGCTTCTGATAAAAATCCCCAAATTCTAAACATGACATTTTCTTAAACCAGTCTTCCAAGATCATTTACTGACTTATCCAGGCTTGACATTATAAACTGGCATTGTAACCAGAGCTGAGCATGAGCTATACAAGCAGGGATTAAAGCAAATATGTCAGTGCATGCAAGCTGAAAAGGTAGGAGGACAGAGGTCAGAAGAGGCCCCATTAGTGAGAAGGCTCTTTCTCACATGTTGGAGAGAAAAAAAGGAAGAAGAAACACGGGCTCTTTAGGTGTGAAATTACTTGTGGTGTGGAGATCAAAGTGCTCAAGCATACAAAGACGCAGGGCAGAAAGCTAACAAGTCATTGAATTGATCTCAGTGGGATTCATCAGCCAGATGGTCTCTTTGAGTAGAAGCATCTTAATTCAGAGAACCAACAAAGGGACCCTGTATCATCCAGAGCTTTAGATCTAGATTATGTTACACAGTAGATTCTCATCAGCACCCACATACATCCATAGAAGCAGTAAGATATTTCATTTTGAGATATGTAATCATATACTGTTCCAAAATTAATAAAGGGCAAGGCAGCACAAGTACAGTAGGAATAAAGGGTATTTACATTAAAGGAAATAAAAATGCTCACCGCTCTGCTTGTTTCTCTGTATTTCTGACATGAAATATCAGTATTCTTGCTTATCACGTATTTTCAAGTGGCAGATAAAAATGTTTTGCTCCCTTGGATGGTAACCATGGTGATAGATAGATAGATAGATAGATAGATAGATAGATAGATAGATAGATAGATAGATAGATAGATAGATAGATAGATAGATAAAAAAGACTTTATTTTTTTCACGGTCCGGTTTCCATCAAATCCTGTGCTCTGATGGGCTGGCGAGCAGGTCCGTATCCTACGGTATGGACCCCAGTTATGGACTCCAGTTATGGACCTCTGGCGACTCGCTCATTCACAACAACAACAAACATAGTAGCAATTTTTGTCAACATTTATTTTCGCATTTCTCAGGAGAATAGCATTAATTTTACATCATGGATAGTGATAACGACAGTGTTCACAGCGAAAGCGAGTTTTATTACCCTGAGGAAGAAGAAATAAAAGAAAACATTTCAGGAGAAAGCTAAAAACCTGTAACTGTTGCTAACGCTGAGCAAAAACATGGCTGAATCGTGAATGACTCAATTTTGTATAAATAGGGGACTACATAGGCGGCAAAATGTAGTTTTTTTTTCTGCTGTGGAAGTGCACTTGTATACCGAGGAGGAAGCAATTTGCATTACAGCCATAAATGAGGATTCAAAATGGTGGCTCGGCTCAGTTTTCCCTTTCGGGCGCTCTCGTTTTCTGTTAGAATTTGGTAAAGAAAAAAATAAATATGTTATTTACCAGCTTAAGGTCGGTCCGTATGGTGAAATACTGTGACCTCGGCCTTGAATACTGACCTCGGCCCAGAGGGCCTCGCTCAGTACTTTCAAGACCTCGGTCACGGTATTTCACGATACGGACCTCCCAGCTGGTCAATAACATATATTTATTGTCAGTATAGAAGTCAATAAATAAAATAGAAATCTATAACACAGTTTGTATGAAAAAAAATATAGGATGCCTAAGACTTCTGCACAGTACTGTATGTCAGGAGAATTTTGAAAATGGTTGACGCGAACTAAAATACATGTGTACATTGCACTAACATATTGTGCAGGCTGATGAGACAGAAATGAGCGCTAAACAAGTCAATCGCCTGATTCGGTGGATAAACAGTAAATGTGCCTGATGCGACTTTAAAGAGGGGGCATTAGTCTTATTATTCAAAGCAGACACATTCGGGAATATGAATGAGCATGCATCAGTGGTGGCTGCAGGACAAATCACAGGTTTGTATTAAAATTAACTTGTTCTTATACATTATCATTTCTATTGTAGCTAATTTAAAGAGACGGTGTTAGAAAGCTCAAATAATTTTGGCATGATCGTCAGGTCATTTAAAATTACCAACAAACATTATTCATTACCAAGTTCACATTTTCAAAACTATTCATACTTCTTTCTGTACAAAACACACATTTAACATTTATGGAAAGAGACTTTGGTTAAAGTTAAAGTTGCATCTTTAGGCAGAGGACTTTACATTTTGTGGTTCATCAACAATGTAACAAGGTGCCTCAATATTTGTAAAAAAAAAATGCTTGCTGGTGAGCAAATGTTTATAGATGTTTATAGCTGCTTTAACATTTAGTATAACATGAATTAACTTTTGTTTCATGGACATTCTGCAACATTCAGTGCAACTATGGACATACAAACTATAACATGCCATTCTTTAAAAAATAAATATGTGTGACCATTGGGGTGGTGGAGTGGTTAGTACTGTCGCCTCACAGCAAGAATGTTCTGGGTTTGAGCCCAGTGGCCGACAGGGGCCTTTCTGTGTGGAGTTTGCATGTTCTCCCCATGTCTGCGTGGGTTTCCTCCAGGTGCTCTGGTTTCCCCCAAAACATGCAGTCCAAAGACTGCATATCTTGGAGAATATCTTGGAGAAGCTTTTGGCTTTCCAATGGAAATTAGATCATTTTGGAGACCAAGATGGACATAGTGGACATGCAGAGTAGGCGTGAAATGATAAGGTTAGGTTAATTGGTGGCTCTAAATTGACCATAGGTGTGAATGAGAGTGTGAATGGTTGTTTGTCTCTATGTGTCAGCTCTGCAATGATCTGGTGACTTGTCCAGGGTGTACCCCGCCTCTCACCCATAGTCAGCTGGGATAGGCTCCATCTCAGAACTTGAACCGCAACGTGGATAATATCTTGGAGAAGCTTTCGGCTTTCCAATGGAAATTAGATCATTTTGGAGACCAAGATGGACATAGTGGACATGCAGAGTAGGCGTGCAAAAGAATGCGTCTGCTCGCTAAGACCAAACAAATTCCAATTTTATCTATTTCGGCTCCCTAGCCAGCACTGGCCTTGGCCAAGGTCGTTGCTGGGACAACAGTTCCCCTGGAGAACACTGCTGTTAGACTCTCTCTCATATTCCTTCCCCCACTTCCCGCAGTCGCCGTTTTCACCCCCAGTGTGACAAGCAGGTGCATGACCAGCGCCCTCATGGCTGCAGGAGCGGACGGCTGCTTGCTTGCGCTGGGTTACCTCTACCTCCTCCCCTCCCCCCCACCACCCCTTACCACCCCTGATCGCCCCCCCTTCCCCCTCAAGTCCTGTGTTTTCATGTTGTAATGTGCACTTGTGTTATTTTGTGCTTATGTGGTTTTCATGTTGTAAAGTGTACTTGTGTTTTTGTGCTTATGTGCTGAGGTTTTTTTAAATGCTCCCACACTGTACTCCTCACAGGAGCATAGGGTGGGGGTTGCTTTTTTTCTCCTCTCCTTTCCTTTTGTTACTCTGTAATTTTCTTTTTCCCCCTGTTTTCCTGTCCTGTCTACTCCCCCTCTGTCAATTATGTGTATGTATGTATGTAAGGACAGGTTGATAGTCAATTTCACTGGTACAGTGATAATAAAGGGTTCATTCATTCATAATTCATCTTGCCCACAACCCTGCACAGGATAAGTGGTTAAGGATAATGGATGGTGTGACCATTGGCAAGTCATAGTTATTACATTATATTACCTGGCATTTAGCATATGCTCTTATCCAGAGTGACATACAATGAGTGCAAAAGTAAGGTACATGAAGTGCTAAACTTCTAGACAAGAAAGTTCTGTGCCAACTGAACAAGTGACAACAATACTCAGTGTAATATTCTGTTGAAGTATCAATACTCAAACACCCAAGGAAACAAACCAACCATATAAAGTACAACTAAATAGAGAACTCAAAACAGCTAACCCCAAGATAGACAGTGCACAGCCTGGGTTGGTTGAGACTGAAACACAGTTACAGAGTGGTCAGGGAAAAAGGGGAGAGGTGCCACCTGAAGAGGTGAGTCTTCAGCCTGCGCTTGAAGGTGGTCAGGGAGTCAGCAGTTCTGACCTCAATGGGAAGGTCATTCCACCAACGGGAAACCAGGACAGACAGCAGTCTTCAGCAGAGAGGAGGAAGGGCCAGGCGACCAGTAGTAGCAGAGCATAGGGATCTGGCTGGCATGTAGGGGTAGATCAGACTCTGGAGGTATGCTGACCCTAACCTTTTGACAACTTGGTAAGCTGGCACCAATGTCTTAAATTTGATGAAATCTGCAATAGGTAGCCAGTACAGGTCAGCAAGCAGAGGGGTGACATGGGAAAAAAAGATGGAGGTTGTTGACTAGGCAAGCTGCAACATTCTGGATGAGCCACGGGGGTCTGGTGGCAGAAGCTGGCAGAAGCTCGAAGGCCAACAAGGAGAGAGTTGCAGTAGTCTAAGCGGGAGAGGATCCGTGCTTGGACCAGGAGCTGAGTAGAGTAGGTGATGAGAAAAGGGCGGATCCTTCAGATGTGGTTGAGGAGAAATCTATACATCCGGGTCACTGCAGCAATATTCGCTGAGGAGGAGAGTTTGTCTTCGAAAGCTATAAGTTATAAGCAGAATAATACACTTTTGGACATGCTGTCACCAGCAAGATATACTGAATATCTGCAGGGTAGGTACGATATGTTACCCAAGCTAAAGGCTACCACAGCTGTGCTAATACTGGGCTGCCAACTCTCACGCAATGAGCGTGAGACACACACATTTGATTGTCTTCACACGCTCACACGCCATACCTCCAATTTCTCAAGCTAGAAAAAAATCTAGTTTATCTATCTAATCTAGGCTACCCATTGCGTCACGCCAACCACTTGCGATTGATCAATTACGCCTTATGCACGGCTAAACAGGCAGAGAGGTGTTCCCTTCTGTACACACTCCCCTATGGTAGGTGGCACATCAAATGATGCTGCACTCGCCAGAAGTTGGATAATTGCCTACCGTCAATTTAGAGGAAGAGGAGAGAGAAGAAGGTATCCGAGTTGAAGACGTGTCTCAGACAGGTTTGTACATATGCACGCCAATGTGTGGTGTTACTGGCGTAATTATGAACTTATATAAAGTTTCTTAATCGTTTTAGCCTATAAGTGTTGTGAGAATATTTAATGCCATATTGAGAGCTGTGTACTAGGCATGCTAAATCATTATAGGCCTACTGCCGTGCCGCAGCCTCTATCTTCCCCAACAAGCAGCACGGGAGAGCACCTCCTTAGCACATGGTTATTAAGGCGCATTTTTAGTTTGTTTACTGTATGTTATCATACTTTATGACTTTATTTGAAGCCATACTGGAAATGTTGTAAAATAAAGCAAGTAAGAGATAATATTACAAATGCAAGAAGAGCCATTAGCCACCATACCTATTGTTTATTTACAGGGTATTTATTTTTAATTATTTATGATGTATGTAATTGCTCAGTTAAAGTAAATAAAGCATGGTCACCTGTAATATCAAAGAACTTGAAATTGTGAATAATTAAAAAAAAAAAAGACAGAGAACAATATACTGAGGAGACAGGGTTTCAAAGAGGGCAAGACAGGTAGAGAATATTTGTCAGATAACAGGCCCTGACGAATGCTCTATTACTAATAAGAAACATAGATAAGAAATAAATTAATAAGAAATATATTAATATAGCTTATTTAAGTATGACCAAAAATTTTAAGTCCAACTTTGTGTGCACATTCCCACCTATGGCCAAGGTTCAGCTTTTTGTGTTTCAATACTGTTCAAACTTAATCATTTTAATGTTTCTTGTAGCACATGCACATTTTGCTTACTGTTTAAGCATTTTATTTGTTCTTTTGCTGTTGATATTTTTCCCCATGCCAATCTTCTGCTGAACCCAGTGGTGGGGAAAGCCCTTAAATGCATAATGAATAGTCAGTGAGGGACAATCTTATTTTTTGCAACAGTTATTAAAAACTTAACATTTAGTTTCAATTCAGAAGGTGTTTAGGCTTAGCTGATGAAATATTTTCAAACATGAACTTTCCTTTAAATCTGAAACACAGGTCTATAGGGCTACAGGAACATTGGCAGTCATCTGTAGTTTTCTAGTGTGGGGGCTTTTAAGCCAAAACGTGGTGCTTTTGTTGGCCACAAGCTGAAGGCCTGGCAAGTCAGGGTGTGTAAGAATGTAGGTATGGCACAGCAGGCCACTCCAAAAATCCACCAGAATGCAGGAACATCTACTAAATCCAAAATCTCAAACACCCCCCCCCCCCCCCCCCCCCCAAATTGTCCATCTCCAGCTGGACGACCCACAAACAAAACACCAGAATGCAGGGGGACAAGTGAATATCAAACTGAATACAAAATTCCCACTTACTACATGGTGTGCGGAAAAATTTTGCTATCGACCCCCCCCCCCCCAAAAAAAAAAAAAAACCTCACTCCAAGGAATTTCGAAAAGTTGGCAGCCCTGGCTAATATTATAATCACATAATTGCCAATGTGATATTGTTTTTATACAACAGTTCTTCTATAAACAAGAAATTGATATTAAGTGACATTTTGGACACAATATGGCCAAATGTTCTGTTTACTTTTGCTTTGCTTTATAGCATGTTGGCTAGTTCGCTAGCTAGCTCAGATTGATTTGTACATTCCTGTGAAATGCACAGTTGCTACATGCCACAATACACAATCCTCCTCCGTCTTCTTTTCCTACAAGTTATGACATGGAAAAATCCCAAAGCTGGGGGTTCCCATGTTAGAAGTCATGCATTTCATAAACTGCCAGTCTACCAACCTTATTTTGATCATGAATCAATAAAGGTTACTTAGCCCAACATGTTATTCAATTCAAGTCAATAATATTTATCCAAACGGTCATTTTTTTTCAACTAAGAAGAAAACTTCAAGTCTACTCTGCCAGCGCTGCCATTTTGGAAATCACATGATGTCTTGCTACATGCTGATTGGTTGAAAGGTGAGTGATGTTGAATTCATCTGCAAGAAACAACCACGGGCCAATGTTTTGAATGTGAGCTGTCAAAATCTCATCTCATTATCTCTAGCCGCTTTATCCTTCTACAGGGTCGCAGGCAAGCTGGAGCCTATCCCAGCTGACTATGGGTGAAAGGCGGGGTACACCCTGGACAAGTCGCCAGGTCATCACAGGGCTGACACATAGACACAGACAACCATTCGCACTCACATTCACACCTACGGTCAATTTAGAGTCAGCAGTTAACCTAACCTGCATGTCTTTGGACTGTGGGGGAAACCGGAGCACCCGGAGGAAACCCACGCGGACACAGGGAGAACATGCAAACTCCGCACAGAAAGGCCCTCGCCGGCCACGGGGCTCGAACCCAGGACCTTCTTGCTGTGAGGCGACGAGCTGTCAAAATGAGTAACAAAAACGGGACTAAAGGCTCACAACAATACACTGTCTCATGGTATGGAAGGGTTGGAAATTAAACAAGTAGTACATAAAGTTTATAGGTAAAACAGCACAGTGTGTAAGGTTCACAAACGCCATTTCGAGCTTTGGCCAATCAGTGCACAGGAATGCAATTACGTGATTTTCCATCATGGCGGTGCTGGCAGAGTAGACGAACTTTTCGGCTCGATTCAGAAAATCGGCAGCAGGGCACACTAATATTGATTTGAAGTTGCTGAAATGTTTATTCAGGAAACCTTTTTTTGTGATCAAATGGAGACTGGCAGATTGTATGTGGAGTAGACCGCTCATGAATTACAGCTTTGTGGATTTTTCCGTGTCATAACTTGTAGGAAAAGAAGACTGAGGAGGATTGTGTATTGGGGCATGTACCGTAGAGACTGTGGTTAAATGTGGCATCCCTTATTTCTTTTTATCTTTATGTGACAAGCTTTCCTGTTTTAAACCAAAAGTTATATTCCTGAACATTATTGTTTGCCGTGTCTGCTGATTTCAAACTAGGAAGTGGAATTTTACACATAGTGAAATGCCCCAGTGTGGTTATAGGAAATATAGGGACTTTTGGAATGCTGCTAGACCATTTACATTAGTAGACTGTGTTGTATAAAAGAAAATGATCAACAGCGTGATGGTGAATCTGAGCAGCTATTATGGTACCACCCTGGAGTTGACCATCATCCTGTAATAGTACACCCATTTCAATTCTTATTTAGCATGCTCCTGGAGCACTCTGTCAATCACCAAACTAGTCTAGCACTGTCTGTCCTGCAGTATAACTCTACTATACTGTAGCTTCATGTTTTAATTATTACCACCACTGGGTCACAGGTATTCATGTCACTCGGCAGACTACTGGAAGGGGTCAGCATGATTTTATGCTCAGCATCAGCTCTTCGGGCAAAATAACAAAAATAACTCACATTGTCCCACAGAATCATTGCAATTATAAGGCTGGGAAATTCCAGGAGCATTCCTGAAATCTGAAAGGAGTTCTTCATAGAAGATGGAGAGGAAAGAGTGCTCACCATACAGAGTTTGGATTTTGGATTTGGCATTCTCACCCTGTGTCCAAAATCACTCCCTACTCACTATATAGGGCACTATATAGTGGGGACGCCATCCTGTAGTGCTGTCCGAAACCTTAGTGAGGATTATTTACACCCTATATAGTGCACTCAAAGTATCCCACAATGCATCATGAAAAGTAGTGTACAACCGATGGTCACTAACCAAAGCAATATATCCCATCATGCATTGCGGTCGCGTTGAAAGAAATCAAATTAAAAGTCTTAAATTTGATTTAATAAAAGGCAGCGGCAAAATAAGAAAGTATTCAGCCTTGATTTAAAAGAACTGAAAGATGCAGCAGACACACTTTGTATTGATTAACATGGGTAATGCGCTCAGTATAATATGGATTTATCACAAAAATACATGGGGCGGCATGGTGGTGTAGTGGTTAGCGCTGTCGCCTCACAGCAAGAAGGTCCGGGTTCGAGCCCTGTGGCCGGCGAGGGCCTTTCTGTGTGGAGTTTGCATGTTCTCCCCGTGTCTGCGTGGGTGTGCTCCGGTTTCCCCCACAGTCCAAAGACATGCAGATTAGGTTAACTGGTGACTCTAAATTGACCGTAGGTGTGAATGTGAGTGTGAATGGTTGTCTGTGTCTATGTGTCAGCCCTGTGATGACCTGGCGACTTGTCCAGGGTGTACCCCGCCTTTCGCCCATAGTCAGCTGGGATAGGCTCCAGCTTGCCTGCGACCCTGTAGAACAGGATAAAGCGGCTAGAGATAATGAGATGAGACAAAAATACATGCACGTACTTATTATTTTGAAAACCCACCAGTCAACTGATCTGGCACGTTTTAATCGTGTGACAGTAATGACGTAAATATCAGCATGACGGACTAGTGTCCGAAAGAGGTTGGGTTTTTTTTTCATTATACCAATGAGCTCACTATATAGTCCTCTATATAGTAATTCCCTATATAGGGAGTAGGGAGTAGTGAACGAGTGAGTGATTTTGGACCCAGGGTCAGAGATTGCTGAAACTTTTTGCTTTCATAGACTTCTTGGTGAATTCATGGGAGGCTGATGATTTAAGACCTTTAACTGATAATAGTTCCACAGATGTGTTACTGAGGTTTCAAAAAAAACTCCTAAAGGTTAGACAATTTGGAAGCAAAGCAGTTCTTAGATTTCTTTTTGAGTTCTTGCTGAGACTCATTACTAGTCTGACTGTAGTCTGACACCCAACAGCAGGCCAGAGATTCTCAAATATCAATCTCTGACATCCAGAAACCCTGCCGCATGTTAATTTGACATGGATTTGTTCTAACAGGCTCTAAAATTTAAACTGAAAAAATGGCGAAATACTGTGCATGCAGTGCTATGAGGAAATGTTCTCAGGGGCCTCATACCTTACTTGAAATTCACTGGGAATGAATACCTTTCTTACTTCCTTTGTTTTCCACATATATATTTATATAGATATATATTTTTTTAATGTATGGAAACCCACCTGATACAACCCATATTTTTTATACTACCATGAATAAGAACATACAGAGAAAATGTGTGTTTTATGTAAACAAAGAAACAAACACATGATTAAATAAATAAATATATTACATGGAAATGAGTGTTTTACTGTGAAATACGCCACTCGTATTTTTCAGACGAGCTCCATGGAGAACCAAAACCGTGACATAAATCTCTATATGTCACTCGTGAGGAAATTAATGAATTGTTTTGATAAATTTGGGTACTTTTTGTTTATGAATGTGTCTATATAATAAAAAGAAAAATACACATTGGCTTGAAGATATGAAGTTTATCTTCTCGTGTTGCAGAACTCGCCATTTTTCATACAAAATATATTCTGGATCTGAGTGACATATTTAAATTATATTGGGTGGCGTTGAGTGGTCTATCAGATATATTCCATTCAGCTAGCATGGAAATGAATGGGTCGAAGACAAGTAGCTGAATGGAATATATCTGATAGACCATGAAAAAAAGCCAGCCAATATTATTATTATTATTATTATTACTATTATTATTATACATACACATTCTTTTTGGGTGGTCAACATGTCTTTTTCATTCAAAATTCTCTCAAAATCTTAATGAAGCAAACCTGGTGGCAGGCTTGTAGTACTTGAGTCTGACTCGTGCCCTAATTTTAAGGACTTGTGACGTGACTTGACTTGGACTTGAGCACTGATGACTCGGACTCGTGCATTAACTGCATTGAGACTCGTAAATTGGAGACGAGGACTCAGATTTTTTATTTACTTTTTGTAACACGCCATAATAATTTGGCATTAGATATTTATATCTACATTAATTTTCTACTAATTTTGTGCAAGAGTGTCACACCTGCACGCCTTGGTGCATGCATCACATATGTAGACTATCGGGTGTGCTCCGGACAGCGTGTGCACCACGTGGACTCTCGCGTGTGCCATAAATGACTCGCACCTGCACAGGATTAAGGTGCAATGAGCGCGCCGATATAAAAACTGTGAAAACACACTTACAGTGGTGCTTGAAAGTTTGTGAACCCTTTAGAATTTTCTATATTTCTGCATAAATATGACCTAAAACATCATCAGATTTTCACACAAGTCCTAAAAGTAGATCAAGAGAACCCAATTAAACAAATGAGACAAAAATATTATACTTGGTCATTTATTTATTGATGAAAATGATCCAATATTACATATCTGTGAGTGGCAAAAGTATGCGAACCTCTAGGATTAGCAGTTAATTTGAAGGTGAAATTAGAGTCAGGTGTTTTCAATCAATGGGATGACAATCAGGTGTGAGTGGGCACCCTGTTTTATTTAAAGAACAGGGATCTATCAAAGTCTGATCTTCACAACACATGTTTGTGGAAGTGTATCATGGCACCAACAAAGGAGATTTCTGAGGACCTCAGAAAAAGCGTTGTTGATGCTCATCAGGCTGGAAAAGGTTACAAAACCATCTCTAAAGAGTTGGGACTCCACCAATCTACAGTCAAACAGATTGTGTACAAATGGAGGAAATTCAAGACCATTGTTACCCTCCCAGGAGTGGTTGACCAACAAAGATCACTCCGAGAGCAAGGCATGTAATAGTTGGTGAGGTCACAAAGGACCCCAGGGTAACTTCTAAGCAACTGAAGGCCTCTCTCACATTGGCTAATGTTAAAGTTCATGAGTCCACCATCAGGAGAACACTGAACAACAATGGTGTGCATGGCAGGGTTGCAAGGAGAAAGCCACTGCTCTCCAAAAAGAACATTGCTGCTCGTCTGCAGTTTGCTAAAGATCATGTGGACAAGCCAGAAGGCTATTGGAAAAATGTTTTGTGGATGGATGAGACCAAAATAGAACTTTTTGGTTTAAATGAGAAGTGTTATGTTTGGGGAAAGGAAAACACTGCATTCCAGCATAAGAACCTTATCCCATCTGTGAAACATGGTGGTGGTAGTATCATGGTTTGGGCCTGTTTTGCTGCATCTGGGCCAGGACAGCTTGCCATCATTGATGGAACAATAAATTCTGAATTATACCAGCGAATTCTAAAGGAAAATGTCAGGACATCTGTCCATGAACTGAATCTCAAGAGAAGGTGGGTCATGCAGCAAGACAATGACCCTAAGCACACAAGTCGTTCTACCAAAGAATGGTTAAAGAATAATAAAGTTCATGTTTTGGAATGGCCAATTCAAAGTCCTGACCTTTAATCCAATCAAAATGTTGTGGAAGGACCTGAAGCGAGCAGTTCATGTGAGGAAACCCACCAACATCCCAGAGTTGAAGCTGTTCTGTACGGAGGAACGGGCTAAAATTCCTCCAAGCTGGTGTGCAGGACTGATCAACAGTTACCAGAAACATTTAGTTGCAGTTATTGCTGCACAAGGGGGTCACACCAGATACTGAAAGCAAAGGTTCACATACTTTTGCCACTCACAGATATGTAATATTGGATCATTTTCTTCAATAAATAAATGACCAAGTATAATATTTTTGTCTCATTTGTTTAACTGGGTTCTCTTTATCTACTTTTAGGACTTGTGTGAAAATCTGATGATGTTTTAGGTCATATTTATGCAGAAATATAGAAAATTCTAAAGGGTTCGCAAACTTTCAAGCACCACTGTACTTTGCGAAGTATTGAGTTGCATTGATGACACATTACCGAGCCTTATTTCCTTGTTTGGTTTCCTGAGCCCTGATTTCCTGTTTCTCGTCTTTGATTACGGCGAGTCTACGATAGCCTGTTTGTGCCTCGCTCGACCTATCGCCTGTTTCACTGTTTTATGATTTTGCCTGCCGTTCTGGATTGTTTACCGTCTTCACTTGTATTAATAAACACACCTTCTGCACTTACATCTGTCTCCCAACCATCTCTGACAGAATACTTCACACTCCCTGACAAACAGAAGCACATTCACCTGTTCATACATCATGTTGAGGAACAAACTAATGTTAATAGTGCTAAAACAGCCACCGTCAAATGGTGCGGTTGGAGTCTTGTTGTCGAACTCAACTCAGATCAATAGTCGACTCGACTTGGACTCAACTCTAATTTTTTTTAATGACTCAGACTTGAACACTGAGGACTCGAGACTGGACTCGGACTCGAGGTTTAGTAACTCAACTACAACACTGCCTGTCGGCCATGTTTGTTTACAAATTGTCACAGTTGCTCGCTAGTGCGGAAGTTTTATATCAGCGGCGTGTGACGTCATGCTGTGTTGACAACCATGCAATATAATAAACCATATTCAACGCTCATTCTCCATTGGGTAGAGTGATATAATACACACAGGATAAACGATATGCTGACAATATTGCATGCTATCGAACCAAATGAATGAAACCCGCTAGAAGGGAATAGAACACGTTTTTATTCCATGGAAAAAGTGTCCTGTATGGATAATAATTCCTGATATTTCACTCCAATGATGTCACTTGCAGTGTTTTCCTGCTGATTAGACAAACACTGTCAAAATGGTGAACTGATTCAAAATTAAAATTATTTTGATTAACTTGCATATCTTTTGTGGATGTGTTCATATCATATAAAGAACATTACATGGTGGTGTGAAGATATGAAGTTTATCTTGTGTTGAAAATATTTTCGCTCATTCACTTTGTTTACTTGTGAATATGTTCACTACTCGAAGATAAACTTCATATCTTTGTTCCACCTCGTAATATCCTCTATATATGTTATACTGATCATTCTAAGTACATTTTATGTAAGGACTCGAGTGTATTGCCCTCATTGTTAAAATGCATAAACTTTATGACAAAGTCATATAAAATTATTCTTAAAATAATATAATCCAGATGAAGGATTGATGTCCATACATGAGGGTGATGAATAGTGTAGAGATGTAAATGTAATATTAATTCATTAACTTAATACGTGCATTATTACACTGTCATGATTCCATTAAAGCTCATTAGCAGGAGCATTTTTTCCTGCCCAGACTGTTAATTAGAAACCACAATTACTTCCATCTTTTTAAAAATTAGTGCTAGTAATATTTATTTCTAATTTACTCTCTGTGGATATTTACTGTAGCTTTCAGCAAAGGCAAAGGTAGATGGACTGGGTGTTCCCAAAAGAAAGAAAGTAGAAATAAATAAAGGACTTTTCCCAGATGAGAAAAAGCCATGGCTTCATTCACTGTCAGTTCTGTAAGTTTGTAACTATGTCGTAAGTAATGAATATAAAGCCTAGGTCACAACCGGACGTACGACTTTTTGGCCGTGCGATTTTTGGCGTTTCCCAAATTGCTGCGTTTTTTTTGTTCATGGAGAAAGACGCACGTTGGCCGTAAGTTTGTCTTGCAACCTGAAAAAAACGTAAGCACCCATAGAGTTTGTTTGACATGACAAAGAACCTCTGCGGCCGGTCTGCGGCCAGTCTACGGCTCGAAAATCAGCATGTCACATGCGCGCCCTCCATGCATTTCACGCGCGCCCTCCGTGCGTTTCTTGTGTTGTTTGCACGTAGACCGGCCGTAGGAGCACGTACGGCCGGTTGTGACCGAGGCTTAACACAATGGACCATGCTGTTATAGGAAAATAACCCATGTTGGGGAGATGTGAGCACCTCCTGTGGAGGTTGAAGAGAGCCAGCCTTCCACCACCCATCCTCATGACCTTTTACAGAGGAACTGTGGAGAGTGTCCTATCCAGCTGCATCACTGTGTGGTTCGGGAATTGCAAAACATGGGAACGCAAGACCCTACAATGCATCATGAAGACAGCTGAGAGGATTATAGGGGTCTTCCTCCGCTCCATCAAGGACATCTTCCAGGCACGCTGTGTGCACAGAGCCTCTACCATTCTGAAGGATCTCTCTGACCCTCGCAGGAAAATGACTGAGCAATTTTTCCAGAATGAAAGCTGGACTGCCTTTCAGATTTTTCAAGTGTAGGTCATAAAAATAATTTTCCCAACACCCAATTATTTTTGTTTAGTGACCAAAAGCTACTGAATTCGAATCATAGACTTCCAATTTTATTCGTTTTTTTAAAGATAGATCAATTAATGAATTTATCTCCATGTGGCCCTACATTCTCCACTATTTTTTCCTGCTTCACCATGATGCAATACAAGATACTATGTCATGCATCACGTGGTGGGCTTTCCCCGTTCACGCAAGGCTTTGTGGGATACAAATTTGAAACAGGAGAGAAAAATGGAGGATGTGAGTGTGTGAATGAAATGTGAAAGACCGACTACAGTAACGGAAAGAAAGCGAGAAGAAAAGACGTTATGTTATATACGAAGGAAAGGAAACGCAGGACCAAACTAATAAATATGGGCGCTCAGCGAGCACCTCGGTGTGATCAGCTGTTCGTTTAGCAACAGAATGATGGAACTGTCAGTGCACGCTCAAAGGGAAACCTGTAGATGGCAGTAATGCAACACTGTGGATGCCAGCTGCTGTAAAACCCAAAAGAAGAAGAAGAAGAAGAAGGTAAACCTGCGCATGTGCACACGGACTTCCTCTGTCTGCTCGACTGCGCTAAGCGGGTGATTTCATGCACATTATTTGCTCAGGAATCCCCTCAAATTAAATAACTTCCCAGACACAGAATGGCCTGGTTTTTTTTTTTTTTAGATATTACAGAAATAAACATATATCACAATGACCAAATTTCAGAGGGAACTAAATTTGACTGATTTTATGAACTTGAAAGGCCGTCTACTTTTAAAAGTATTTTCCTCAAAAATAGTTAATTTTGATCTATTTTGAGTTTAGAGAGTAAAATGTGGAGTTGGAGTGGGAGCAAAATGACAGTAATTGTGTAACAGAGTAATAGATTTGGTTGTGGCTCTGAACTGAGTAAAATAGTACAAGAGTTCATTTCAAGACCCACTGAATCGAGTCACATCCCACCACAAAGAGTAAAATATTAGCACTGAATTGAGGAGAATTGACTGGAAAAAACAGCTCTATCAAAAGTGTAACTTTTACTCTTTTTCAAGACGGACCAAATGTAATCTGGCATGGAGTAAAATTTTCTTCGATTTGAGTAAATTTTACACGGGGAAATTTCCTGTGCTGACCTGGCGACTTGTCCAGGGTGTACCCCGCCTTTCGCCCGTAGTCAGCTGGGATAGGCTCCAGCTTGCCTGCGACCCTGTAGAAGGATAAAGCGGCTAGAGATAATGAGATGAGATGAGATGAATTTCCTGTGCTCCCACAGTCTGTTTGACTCTCTGACATCACACTGCAAGGTTCTGCAACAGCTTCTTCCCTCAAGCTATCAGAGACCTGAACACCCTGGTGCCACCCAACACCTCGCTCCCATAACAACCTGCCTCCCCCATCCCACATCATACACAAAATAGACAATGGACATTCCAATTATCTGCGCTCCATCACTCAAAAAAGGACAGTGGGCATGCTGTACATAAACTGCACAATGTACATTCAACACACAACTGCACACAGTCACTTTAATGCCTCGGTCACAACCGGCCGTATGTGCTCCTATGGCCGGTCTACGTGCAAAAAATTCAAGAAACGCACAGAAGGCGAACGTGCGATGTGCTGATTTTCGAGCCGTAGACTGGCCACAGACCGGCCGCAGAGGTTCTTTGTCATGTCAAACAAACTCTACAAGCGCTTACATTTTTTTTCAGGTTGCAAGACAAATTTACGGCCAACGTGCGTCTTTCTCCATGAACAAAAAAAATGCAGCGATTTGGGAAACGCCAAAAACCGCACGGCCAAAAAATCGTACGTCCGGTTGTGACCTAGGCTTAACTGTGCACTAGCACTTTATTCTTATTCTCTACCTCACACTCACCTAACTCAGCTCTTGCATTATTTAATATTTACTGTTGGTCATGATTATTTACTCGTTTGCACTGTCTGAGCACCTTAGTCCATTGAGAATGACATTTTGTTCTTCTGTATACTGTTTACTGTTTCCTGTTGTTTACTGTTTGTCATGATACTTGTTTGAACTGTCCAAGCACCTTGGGCAGTTGTGAACAATATTTCATTCTTCTGTATACTGTGTATGTGGAAGAATGACAATAAAGTCGAGTTGAGTTGATGTGATATAATGTGATGTGATGCGTTACCACACCAACATGGATTATTTTCCTAGAAAAGCATGTTTTATTCCTCTTATACAACAATAACTCTTATACAACAATGACAGATTTTAGTTGATTATTGACAACTCATTGTGCTTTTTAACTGTTTATAGTTACATTTATTTTTATAGAATGTCCGCAACACATGTTCGCTCCTGTTAACAAGTCAAGTCAAGTTTATTTTATTGCACTTTTAACAATAGACATTGTCACAAAGCAGCTTTACAGAAAATTAAACATGGCTTTAAACATGAGCTAATTTTATCCCTAGTCTACCCCCAATGAGCAAGCCTGTGGCAACGATGGTGAGGAAAAACCCCCTCAGACGACATGAGTAAGAAACCTCGAGAGGAACCAGACTCAAAAGGGAACCCATCCTCATCTGGGTGATAACAGACAACGTGAGTATAAATAACTCACTTCTATAACTGTGTCCTATATAGTCACAGTGTATAACTGTGTAACCAGGAAATTCATTATAGTTTGAACATGAAGTGTGCTTTGTTGAAGTTATAAACTGTTCATTGATAGAAACTTGAGTGCAAAACTGTTCATGACACCTGCAGTCCTAAAGTTAGCAAGTCAACTGTAGTCCTCAGACATAAATGTATTACCGTAAGTGCCCAGAGTGTCTTCCAAGTGTGACTTTCGATTGTCCATATGGGGCCGTCCTATACAGGAACAATGTGATGAGACTCCAGCCAGATGTAGGGCATCAGGATGGATCAAGCAGGTCTGAGGAGCAGAAGAGGTCAGCTTCTCGATCTCAGGATCGACCTGTAACTCAGATGGACAGACAGAGCAAAGGGGGGAGAAAGAGAGAGAGAGAAAACACAGGTTGTTAGGTATGCCCAATGTCACCTGATGAGTAAGAACAGGATACATTTTGCACCGAGTGCGAGCAGGGACTCTGGCAAAACTAACTATGGCAGCATAACTAAAAGGAGAGACCCAGAAGGTAACACAGGCATGAGGGAGCCCCGGGACATAAAACAGCCAGCCACTACACTGCCAACAAACCCGAGTGAGCGAGTGAGTGGGGGACTGACAGCATCCATACACCCCACTTTACCAAAACACTATGACTGAGGATCCTGCAGATCTACTCCTTTACCGAATAAAATTATTAACAAAAGGCTTGACTAAACAGATATGTTTCAGCCTCGACTTAAACACTGAGACTGTGTCTGAGTCCCAGACACTACTTGGAAGGCTGTTCCATAACTGTGGGGCTTTGTAAGAAAAAGCTTGCATAATAGAATTAACACTTGCATAATAACACCTATACAGTTGTTCCTTCAACAGCTTCTGTTTTTTGTTTCTCTTTTTTTCTTTTCGCTCTCTCTTAAAGTTAATAATTGAAAAATGCAGCTTGTTGTGTTACCAAGAAAGTGGAAAGCACAAACTCGTTTGATCTGAAGACTTTCCCAAAGTAGAAAACTTAATGACTCTTACAAAGCACTCATAATGCACACTGCTTCAATATGTATTTAATAAATGACTTCTGATGAAAACTTCACCATAGCAACAGTACACTACTGTTCAAAAGTTTGGGGTCACTTTGAAATGCCCTTATTTTTGAAAGAAAAGCACTGTTCTTTTCAATGAAGATCACTTTAAACTAATCAGAAATCCACTCTATACATTGCTAATGTGGTAAATGACTATTCTAGCTGCAAATGTCTGGTTTTTGGTGCAATATCTCCATAGGTGTATAGAGGCCCATTTCCAGCAACTCTCACTCCAGTGTTCTAATGGTACAATGTGTTTGCTCATTGCCTCAGAAGGCTAATGGATGATTAGAAAACCCTTGTACAATCATGTTAGCACAGCTGAAAACAGTTGAGCTCTTTAGAGAAGCTATAAAACTGACCTTCCTTTGAGCAGATTGAGTTTCTGGAGCATCACATTTGTGGGGTCGATTAAATGCTCAAAATGGCCAGAAAAATGTCTCGACTATATTTTCTATTCATTTTACAACTTATGGTGGTAAATAAAAGTGTGACTTTTCATGGAAAACATAAAATTGTCTGGGTGACCCCAAACTTTTGAACGGTAGTGTATATGTTATTATTTGTTAAATAACACTTTTTTTTTTAATCTGTATGATTATGCAGAACATCCTCCCATGGGTTTTGAGAGTTCTGTGGTATCATATCAGAGAGAGAGAGAGAGAGAGAGAGAGGTTGAGAGCTTGCTGGGATTTAAAACTAAGTTGGCAATGCGTCATATCTTCTAATACGTTGATCAACTCTCCGTTTGAGGCAATTCATCATCACCAACAATATCCTTACAGGAAAATAGAGAAGGAAAAGACTGTCATATAAATGCAACAAACAAACAGAAACAACATTATATAAGGAAATGAAATTACAGCCAACTTGTCAGTTGAAGATTAACTGTGTTGCACTACACGTCTCCTCATAGATAAAGTAATTCCCCATAGTGCATGCTTGCTGTTTAGTGGCTGTATAATTCAAGTGAAATGACAGGTTTATTACCAGAGAATAACTATCAGAGCGTAAATCAATAAAATGGATATTAATGTTTCATAATAACTGTAAAACATGCATGCATGAGTTGCTCCTCAGAATTATCACAGTTTGCAGAAGGACTGGAGTATACGGTAAGCGAAGAGATCGGACTAATTAGGCCATGGGCTAGTGCACTGTAAAATAAATAAATAAATAAATAAATAAATAAATAAATGAATAAATGATTTGTTGGTTGAACTTAAAGTGAGTAACCTGGTTGCCTTGAGATTTTGAGTTCACTGTGCTATCTTACGATGAGAATTTAATGAACTCAGTATTTTTAAGGCAATCAGGTTACTCACTTTTTTAATTTTAAGCAACAAATCAGGACCGCACGGTGGTGTAGTGGTTAGCGCTGTCACCTCACAGCAAGAAGGTTCTGGGTTTGAGCCCCGTGGCCGGCAAGGGCCTTTCTGTGCGGAGTTTGCATGTTCTCCTCGTGTCAGCATGGGTTTCCTCCGGGTGCTCCGGTTTCCCCCACAGTCCAAAGACATGAAGGTTAGGTTAATATGGGGCAGCCTTGGGCTGAAGTGCCCTTGAGCAAGGTACCGAACCCTGACTGCTCCCCGGGTGCTGTAGTATGGCTGCCCACTGCTCTGTGTGTGTGTGTGTTCACTGCTTCAGATGGGTTAAATGCAAATGATGAATCTCACTGTGCTTGAAGTGAAAAAAAGTCACTGAATAAAAGACATTGCCGCAAAGCAGCTTTACAGAATTTGAACAACTTAAAAAATGCGCAATTTTTTTCCCTAATCTATCCCCAATGAGCAAGCCTGTGGCGACGGTGGCAAGGAAAAACTCCCTCAGACGACATGAGGAAGAAACCTCGAGAGGAACCAGACTCAAAAGGGAACCCATCCTCATTTGGGCAACAACCGACAACATGACTATAATATTAACAGTTTTAACATGAAGTCAGTTTCGTTGATGTTGTAACTCTTCATTGATGGAAACTTGAGTGTAAAACTGTTCATGACAACTGCAGTCCTAAAGTTAGCAAGTCAACTGTAGTCCTCAGCCATAAAAGCATTACTGTAAGAGTCCAGAGCGTCCTCCAGGTGTGAATAAAACAATAAAACAATAATAACTGAACAACTCTTTTTAAATACGGACATGCTGACACTGATACTAGTTTCTGAAAATATGTAAGTCATGGTCACACACGATGATCTCAGTCTAGTGAAAGTAAGTACCTAGAAACACCATTTTCTAAAACTGCTACTTTTCAGTCCTCTTTTCTTCAATTGTAGTGCTAAACTCTGGAACCTCATATGCAAATTAGCTATGCCTAGTAATTTCCTTAGTTTAAAGTCTTTCAAGGTTTTTGTTACTAATGTGTACAAGGATCAGTTAATTAATGTTTTTCATACTGATAGACCTTGCTCGAGGAGCCTCTGTTGTAATTGTGGTTGCTATTGGCAACAATAGATTTTACTTGTGTTTTTCTTTGTCTAAGTTCTTCAAGATTTTTAATGTTTTAGTAGGGAAGTGCCTTGCATGGACTCTAGGTCCTGTTTGCACTGACCCTTTTGGACCTTTTTTTTTTGCATTTGCATGTCTTGTAAATGTGTAGTTTTGTTGTTTGAAGGCCAATAAAGCTGTACAAATAAATAAATAAGTAAATAAATAAATAAGTTACCACACCATCATTCATGTGAAAGGTTCAGTGTCAGTGCAAAAATGCATATACCACCTCCAAAACAAATGAACAGGCCAGATTCACTACAATAAGATATAATAGTGAGGTTATATGGGGAGGTTGTACAAAGTATTAAATGCAGGGGTGCCAATAATAGTGGAATACAAGTCTCATCTCATCTCATTATCTCTAGCCGCTTTATCCTGTTCTACAGGGTCGCAGGCAAGCTGGAGCCTATCCCAGCTGACTACGGGCGAAAGGCGGGGTACACCCTGGACAAGTCGCCAGGTCATCACAGGGCTGACACATAGACACAGACAACCATTCACACTCACATTCACACCTACGGTCAATTTAGAGTCACTAGTTAACCTAACCTGCATGTCTTTGGACTGTGGGGGAAACCGGAGCACCCGGAGGAAACCCACACGGACACGGGGAGAACATGCAAACTCCGCACAGAAAGGCCCTCGCCGGCCACGGGGCTCGAACCCGGACCTTCTTGCTGTGAGGTGACAGCGCTAACCACTACACTACCGTGCCGCCCAAGAACATATATATTTTTATACAGTATATTATTATCGTATTTTTCACAAATTGTTACTGTCATTTCGCCGGTTTGTTCCCATTCTAAGTGGAAATTATTTTGTCAAACATTTTGTATAAAGTTTTTAGTTATTGAATTTGCAAAAAAAAAAAAAATGCTCTGCTTCTCAAAATCCAGCGAATGTGGACAGAATAAAAGAGTTATTCCACTCAATCTTATCTTACATGGCTTATAGCTGACTTGGGGCTACGCGCCTCGTCAGCTATCAGCTCATGCACGACTCGATTTCGTGGAATAACTGTTAAATATCACACATCCAGACGGACAGCTCGAGACAATACAGCTGTATGGATGTTCATAAATCCTACACGTTCTCAACTGCTCTGCTCATGCACAGCCACACAGATTTACCTAAAGAAACACCCCTACAATTACCATATAAACAACTTGGCTTTAACAGAGTGATTTTATGTCTATGTGTATGCAACCTATTGCATATAGTTACATTTGGGGGGGAAAAAAAAACAACCTGTAGTGGCAGGCAAAGCCCTCATTACTGTTATTTTTTCTGCTGGCTTATTTGAAATTGTAATATTTTACAGTGTGACTGAAATAAATGCATATAAGGAATGTGATTATTTGGCTTGGAAATGCCAGATCTGTGTCCAATTTCTCACTGAAATGTGCCTATTGTTAAAAACCCGAGAATAGAAATGACTTGAGTTTAAAATGGTGCTGTTGTTAGGGCAAGTTGCTGGCAAAGATCCTCTAAAACTGTACTGGACAAACAGAATTGACCAATGACACATAACTCTCAGCAAAGAAATTTCTGCCATCATCAAAAACACGTTTCTGTGTTCTCAAAATATCTAATGTTTAGGTGTGCCTTTTATGCAATTTCACATTTCATCTCTATCACCTTTCTGAACAATGTTGTGAGCACCAAAATCTGCAATTTCTCTGATTGGAGCTCCTCATAATCAGTTTACACCTGATTGCACATGCATGGTCAGGAGAAATTATAAATATATGCACATCCTCGTGCACATGAATTCCTTGACAAATCACACATGTAGATATGTGTATATGCACCATTAACATGCAAAAATATGTATAAAGATGGTTGATAAATGAGACCCCGGGTTTTGTAGAACTTTCACGTTTGTGAAATTTCATTTCTACAATGTAGCATTAAGACCATCATGGGACTAGACGCAGGGTTATTTTGTAGCCTGAAAGCCCACAGCATTTCTCCTTGATTTAATAAGGACAACTCTGGGGTGGGGGCGGCACGGTGGTGTAGTGGTTAGCGCTGTCGCCTCACAGCAAGAAGGTCTGGGTTCGAGCCCCTTGGCTGGCGAGGGCCTTTCTGTGCGGAGTTTGCATGTTCTCCCCGTGTCCGCGTGGGTTTCCTCCGGGTGCTCTGGTTTCCCCCTCAGTCCAAAGACATGCAGGTTAGGTTAACTGGTGACTCTAAATTGAGCGTAGGTGTGAATGTGAGTGTGAATGGTTGTCTGTGTCTATGTGTCAGCCCTGTGATGACCTGGCGACTTGTCCAGGGTGTACCCCGCCTTTCGCCTGTAGTCAGCTGGGATAGGCTCCAGCTTGCCTGTGACCCTGTAGAACAGGATAAAGCAGCTAGAGATAATGAGATGAGATGAGCTCTGGGGTGAGTGAGTACCGAGGACCCTGATTATGCCCTTATAAGCACTAATCACAGGTAGTAAACCTGCATCAGAGTTAGACTATTATCCTCTTTAATTCCAAGAATCTGCTGAACAAAATGAGCTGCCTGAATAAAGATAAAGGTCATGTAAACACAGCTCGGTAAAGGTTCAAGAAGCAATTCTATGGTTCAGCAGAAAGAGGATTTATGACTCATTGCATATTGTGGTCAATTAAGCATTTATTATGTGAATGTGTAAACAGCTGGTTCTTGTGTTAGCTCACAGTATGGTACATTATAATGTTTATTATTATACACATGGGTCCCTTTTTGCATGGAATAAAAACATTTATTTTTTTCGCGGTCCGGTTTCCATCAAATCCTGTGCTCTGATTAGCTGGCGAGCAGGTTTGTATCCTACAGTACAGACCCCGGTTATGGACCTCTGGCGACTCACTTGTTCACAACAACAACAAACATAGTAGCAATTTTTGTCAACATTTATCTTTTTTATAAGATTTATTTATAAGATTTTTATCAAAAATCTTATAATTATTTGCCAGCATTTCTCAGGAGAATAGCATTAATTTTACAGCATGGATAGCGATAACGACAGTCTTCACAGCGAAAGTGAGTTTTACTACCCTGAGGAAGAAGAAATAAAAGAAAACATTTCAGGAGAAAGCTAAAAACCTGTAACTGTTGCTAACGCCGAGCAAAAACATGGCTGAATCCTGAATGACTCAATTTTGTATAAATACGGGACTACATCGGTGGCAAAATGCAGTTTTTTTCCTGCCATGGAAGTGCACTTGTATACCGAGGAGGAAGCAATTTGCATTACAGCCGTGAATGAGGATTCAAAATAGGATTCATTTTACAGCATGGATAGCGATAACGACAGTCTTCACAGCGAAAGCGAGTTTTACGACCCTGAGGAAGACAAAATAAAAGAAAACATTTCAGGAGAAAGCTAAAAATCTGTAACTTGCTCATACCGAGCAAAAACATGGCTGAATCCTGAATGACTCAATTTTGTATAAATAGGGGACTACATAGGCAGCAAAATGTAGTTTTTTTTTCCTGCCATGGAAGTGCACTTGTATACCAAGAAGGAAGCAATTTGCATTACAGCCTTGAATGAGGATTCAAAATGGCGGCTCACCTTGGCTTGGCTCGGTTTTCCCTTTCGGGCGCTCTTGTTTTCTGTTAGAATTTGGTAAAGAAAAAAATAAATATATTATTTACTAGCTTAAGGTCGGTCCATATGGTGAAATACTGTGACCTTGGCCTTAAATACTGACCTCGGCCCAGAGGGCCTCGCTCAGTACTTTCAAGACCTCGGTCACGGTATTTCACGATATGGACCTCCCAGCTGGTAAATAACATATATGTATTCTCTTCCCTTTAAGTGGGTTTATTGATGGCATACAATATTGTTATCATATCACTTATTCTCCATGTATTATGTCACTCTGCCCAATGGAGAATGAGCATGCAATATTGTTACAATATTGCACGTTGTCAAGACAACACAACGTCACACATAGGAGCTCATGCAAAGATTCAATGACAAAACTTTTCTGCTGTGCATGTGCAGAACCATTTCTTTGTCAGCCAGGAAAGAGAGAAGACGAGGCTAATCCAGTGTTAGGTTTAAGCACTAAATAAATAAACTGAAAACTGAAACTGAAGATGCACTGAACATCTGAAAGGCTACCAAAACTTCATTAGATATCTCATCTCATTATCTCTAGCTGCTTTATCCTGTTCTACAGGGTCGCAGGCAAGCTGGAGCCTATCCCAGCTGACGACGGGCGAAAGGCAGGGTACACCCTGGACAAGTCGCCAGGTCATCACAGGGCTGACACATAGACACAGACAACCATTCACACTCACATTCACACCTACGCTCAATTTAGAGTCACCAGTTAACCTAACCTGCATGTCTTTGGACTGTGGGGGAAACCGGAGCACCCGGAGGAAACCCACGCGGACATGGGGAGAACATGCAAACTCCGCACAGAAAGGCCCTCGCCAGCCACGGGGCTCGAATCCGGACCTTCTTGCTGTGAGGCAACAGCACTAACCACTACACCACCGTGCCGCCTTCATTAGGCCAAATAAAAAAAATAGTGTGTTTCCGGTAACCCGACCGATCGAGAATTTCCGCGTCGAAATTGCCGACCATAAAGTTTTTATTACAAATTTCCCTCGATATTTTAGTGTAAGTGGTGTTAGTTTGTCATAATTTTTTGTTTCAACGCATTCAAGTCGTGAAAGAAACGATAAAAAGTAAAATGTTTCGCCACTTCTATCAGCCCTCCTGCATAAACATGGAAGCGCACTTGTATACTGAAGGAGGAAGGGAAAACTGAGCCGAGCCGCCATTTTGAATCCTCATTCAAGGCTGTAATGCAAATTGCTTCCTTTTCAGTATACAAGTGCACTTCCACGGCAGGGAAAAACACTACATTTTGCCGCCTATGTAGTCCCCTATTTATACAAATAGGAGTCATTCAGGATTCAGCCATGTTTTTGCTCGGTGTTTTTGCTTGACCCAAGTTCTACAGTAGGCTAGGCCGTCTGCTTTTAATGGAAGTAGCCTAGCCTAGGACGTTATTTTCATGTTATTACATGATAAGGTGTTTTCATGTTATTACATGAAAATATCATGAACTATCGCTTCCGTAGATCATAACTCGAACTCTTGTGATATTTTTTTTATTCGTTTAAAGATTTAAAACACTTATTTTATTATGATGTGTGGTATAAAGGATTATGTGCCAAAATACTATTTTGTAAGATGTTTACTTGTGTTAATTTTTTCGAACAAAATAAAAAAAAATTAAGAAAAAAAACTTTCCTACCTACCGACCTTATTTTAGTATTTCATGTTACCGGAAACACACTATTTTTTTTTTTTTTTTGGCCTTAGATATTGATCATGCATATTTACAAGAGAAAAACAGACCAACAGACATCGTAAAACTGGAAAAGAGACACATCGGGGATGTCAAGATCAAGATCAAGATATATTTATTTGTCCCGGAGGAAATTTGTCTTGGACAAACACATAGCTGCCACAGAACATCCAACACGACATTGTAAAACTTCCACGCTAGCAAGTGACTGTGACGGTTTGTAAACAAGCATGGCCGCAAGGTTTGCTTCATTAAAAGTGGAAGATTTTGAGAAAATTTTGGCTGCCAGGTCACTCTGTTGTGTGTAGCTGTCGATGTTGATTTTAAAAGTAACTAAGTAAATTACACAGGGAAAAAATAATGATAATAATAAAATAATAATAACAATAATATTCGGTTTGACTGCACTAATGTTGGCCTTTGCAAACATTACACCAGCTAGAAGGTAACTGGACTGCCACACTAACAGCACCGAGTCACGGGTAAGCTAGCATTGGCCTTCGCTAACGCTACTGCTGTGCCAGCTGGAAGGTGACTGGACTTCTGCGCTAACAGCACCAAGTTGCGGTTAAGCTAACATTGGCCTTCAAGAATGCTGATATGAAGAGTGTGTATGTATTATGATAATAATATTGGCTGGCTTTTTTTCATGGTACTGTATATCAGATATATTCCATTCAGCTACTCATCTTTGACTCATTCAGTATCATGCAAGCTGAATGGAACATATATACCACGAAAAAGAAAGCCAAGCAATATTATTTAAATATTATCTGGACATGAGTGTTTTACTGGGAAATACGGCACTCGTATTTTTCATAAGTGCTACATCGGAGGCATGAAGAACCAAATCTGTGATATAAATCTCTATACAGTATGTCACTCGTGAGTAAATCTATGAATTGTTTTGATAAATTTGGGTATTTTTTGTTTGTGAATGTGTAGATATAATAAAAAGAAAATCACATGTTGGCTTGAAGATATGAAATTTATCTTTTCGTGTTGAAAAACTTACATTTTTCATACGAAATACATCGCAGATCTGAGTGATATGTTTAAATAATATTGGCTGGCTTTTTTTCGTGGTCTATCAGATATATTCCATTCAGCTAGCATGATCTTGAACGAGTCAAAGACGAGTAGCTGAATGGAATATATCTGATAGACCACAAAAAAAAAGCCAGCCAATAATATTATTATTATTATTATTATTATGGGGCGGCACGGTGGTGTAGTGGTTAGCGCTGTCGCCTCACAGCAAGAAGGTCTGGGTTCAAGCCCCGGGGCCGGCGAGGGCCTTTCTGTGTGGAGTTTGCATGTTCTCCCCGTGTCCGCGTGGGTTTCCTCCGGGTGCTCCGGTTTCCCCCACAGTCCAAAGACATGCAGGTTAGGTTAACTGGTGACTCTAAATTGACCGTAGGTGTGAATGTGAGTATGAATGGTTGTCTGTGTCTATGTGTCAGCCCTGTGATGACCTGGCGACTTGTCCAGGGTGTACCCCGCCTTTCGCCCGTAGTCAGCTGGGATAGGCTCCAGCTTGCCTGCGACCCTGTAGAACAGGATAAAGTGGCTAGAGATAATGAGATTATTATTATTATTATTATTATTATTATTATTATTATTATACATACACACTCTTTTTTCCAGTTTTTCGATGTCTGTTGGTATGTTTTTTTCACTTGTAATTCAGAGGGGAACTGTCAGGGCCTTCTGGGCGTTCAGAGAAGTCCAAACATATCAGCATTTCAAATGTTATATTTAATTTATTTCATTCTTGAACTGCTTTCATTCTTTCACAATTTCATTATAATTATTCTCTTTTAATTCTAATTTGGCCTCCTTTTCTATCAAATTTGTTTCAGAAATGAAAGGGTTACTGTCCTGAAAACATTAAAATCGAGTTATCCAATGAGATTGTTTTGTTTGTTGTCTCTAGGATGAGAAGAGTTTAGCCCTACTCACTCACTGGTTAGGACTTCATTGCCGGGACAGAAGGCCATGGCAGTGTATGTTTATGTAGGAAGTGACAGATCAATTAACCAATCAGATTTTGATTTATAGTGAGAGGGACCCAAAATTTATCGTCCTCGGCCTTCTCGAAGGCCAACGCGAGCTTAACCGAAAGTCAGCACCATCAGCGCAGCAGTGAAGTCACCTTCCAGCCCGTGTAGTGTTCATCAGTAGTGTTAGAGAATGCTAATAAAGCAGTCAAGTTAGTGCTATCGAGAGCAAGTAGCACAGGCTAAAGACGAGAAACTAAGATTTCTGTCTCCAGACTATTTTTCCACGCTGCACGCTACAGTATTTTTCACTCAGACTTAAGCATTCATTTCCCAATGTAATTTAATGAATTACTTTTAAAATCAGCATCTACAGCTGCACACAATAGAGCGACCTGGCAGCCTGCCGCTAATCCCTTACAAAATCCTTTGTCCTGTTGCTTTTCTGGTGTGTCTAAAGTCCCAGCTCTAATAGTAACGGTTCACCACTACTTGTAAATATGTGTGAAGAATATCCAATGAAGTTTTGGTAGCCTTTTGGTTGTTCAACGTGTCTTTAGTTTCAGTTTTCAGTTTATTTATTTAGTGCTTAATTATAGCATAGCTAATCCTAGCATTGGATTAGCCTCATCTTCTCTCTTTCCCAGTGAACAAAGAAATGCTTCTGCACATGCCCACCAGAAAACTCTCTCATTGGATATTCGTATCAGCGCCGACGTGTGACGTCATGTTGTCTTGACAACATGCAACATCGTAAACCATATTCAACGCTCATTCTCCATTGGGTAGAGTGACATAACACATGTAGGATAAGCAATCTGCTAACAATATTGCATGCTATCAAACCAAATGAATGAAACCAGCTAGAAGGGAATAGAATACATGCCTTTATTCCATTGAAAAAGTGTCCTGTATGTGTAATATTTCCCAATATTTCACTCCAATGATGTCACTCCCAGTGTTTTCCTGCTGATTACAGTAGATGCATCTTGTCAAACTGGTGAACTGGTTCAAAATTTAAATTCTTTTGATTAACTTGTGTATTTTTTTTTGCAGATGTGTCCATATGATATAAAGAACGTTACATGATGGCGTGACAATATGAAGTTTATCTTCTCATCGAGAAAATATTTCCACTTGTTTGCTTCGCTCACTCTTGAACATTCAGCACTCGAAGATAAACTTCGTATCTTCGCAATACTGTGTAATATCCTTTATATATCAGATTAAACAAAGGGTGATTTCATGATTGGGATGCCATTTTAGCACAGTGTCTTATTTATTTATTCATTTATGTATTTATTAACATTTCTAAACACTAAAAACATTTATTTTACTGCTTAAAAATGTCTCGTGAATATTGTTAGCTCAGCTACCTCACTTTTTTTTTTAAAACATGGTTACTTTGAAGACAAAAGCTATATTTTGCATGTAAATGATTAACCGGGTTGAGTATTTTAGAAGAGAATACTTAAGGACACAAATATTAACAAGCATCCATTCTAATGGAATGAGTATAACAAGGACATTCTAACTTTTTTTTCTTTTGCAATTATTATTATTATTATTATTATTATTATTATTATTCAAAGTCTATAATTTGGGTCACAAGGCCATCAGTCAATACTGTTGAAAAGAAGTTTTTTTTCAGAAAAAATAACAGATGCAAATGAAAAATGAAAGAACACACTTTTCCTCAACTCATGATCTTCATAAAAAAATTGATTATGCAACTTTTTGTTGATTGTGTAACTTGTAGAATATTCCAAATATTTCAGAGGGGTGGCATAGGGTTTGAGTGACAGGCGTTCAGGTCACAGGGTTGAGTTAGTGGAGGAGTAAAATGTACATTTTTCCTTTTTTCATCATCTATAATGGATGATTGATGGAAGCTGATGTTTTAAGTATGAGATGTTAAATGGGGGGCGGCACGGTGGTGTAGTGGTTAGCGCTGTCGCCTCACAGCATGAAGGTCCTGGGTTCGAGCCCCGGGGCCAGCGAGGGCCTTTCTGTGTGGAGTTTGCATGTTCTCCCCGTGTCCGCGTGGGTTTCCTCCGGGTGCTCCGGTTTCCCCCACAGTCCAAAGACATGCAGGTTAGGTTAACTGGTGACTCTAAATTGAGCGTAGGTGTGAATGTGAGTGTGAATGGTTGTCTGTGTCTATGTGTCAGCCCTGTGATGACCTGGCGACTTGTCCAGGGTGTACCCCGCCTTTCGCCCGTAGTCAGCTGGGATAGGATCCAGCTTGCCTGCGACCCTGTAGAAGGATAAAGCGGCTAGAGATAATGAATGAATGAATGTTAAATGGATGCACACAGTAATGTAAAAATAATACAAATGTTGAATGATATTGAAAGGTAAAGTGTAATTATAGCCGGCTGAGACAGGCAAAAATGCTATTTTTAAGTACTACTACTACTACTACTACTAATAATAATAATAATAATTTATATAATACTTCTCTGTCACGTTTCTGTCTGCTTGCACTCAAGACCCCACTTCCCAGAATTCACAGTGGCCTTCAAATATGGCCACCGCAGACTACAGCACCCATCCTGTGCTCCACCGCTTACAGTCCCCTCATTACTGATCACATGCACCTGTTCACAATTACTTTAGTTTTCACATTTCATTATGAAGTAAATGTTCAGTTCATGTGTCTGACTTTACCAAGCCTTTTGAATATTGTTCTGGTTGGACTTTGCCTTTTGATATTGCCTCTGATTTCCTGTTTGTCCCTTGCCTGACCATTGCCTGTTTTTGATTCTGCTTTCTGCCTTTTGATTTGGATTTGTCTGCAAGTTTACTTGAATAAACTCTCTTTCATCTTTTACATTTTTGTTCAAATTTCCACTTATGCCTGACGTAGTGTTATTATTATTATTATTTTATTTTTTTGTATTTTTTTTACAAACTTGATATCTTTCCAAAGCAAATGCAGGGCTTGTGGGTTTTGAGGGAAGCCATGGCCGGGTGGTTATAGAAGCAGCTTTAGTACAAAAAGGTCACCAGTTCGATTCCCTGGACCAGCAGGAATGGTTGAAGGGCCCTTGAGCAAGGCACCGAACCCTCAACTGCTTCCCAGGCTGCTCTGGGTATATTGTACATCGCTCTGAATAAGAGCGTCTGCTAAATGCCTGTAATGCAATGTAATGTACATCCTTCTGTCACCTGCATCTCTGACACTTTCAGACATACAATGCAATTCAAAGTGCTTCACAATTAAAACTATATTTAAAAATGTCAATAATGTTAAAGCTAGACAGCCTTCCAGATTTTTCAAGAGTACGTCATAAAAAGAATTTTCCCTGACACCCAATTATTTTTGTTTCATGGACCAAAAGCCACTGAATTTGAATCACAGACTTCCAATTTTTTAATTTTTTTTCAATAGAACAATTAATGACTTTAGGACCACGTGGCCCTAAATTCTCCGCTATTTTTTCCTGCTTCACCATGACCCAATTCAAGATACTACGTCATGCATCACGTGGTGGGCTTTCCCCGTTCACGCAAGGCATTGTGGGATACAAATTTGAAACAGGAGAGAAAAATGGAGTACGTGAGTGTGCAAATGAAACGTGAAAGACCGACTACAGTAACGGAAAGAAAGTGAGAAGAAAAGACGTTATGTTATATACGAAGGAAAGGAAACGCAGGACCAAACTAATAAATATGGGCGCTCAGCGAGCACCTCGGTGTGATCAGCTGTTCGTTTAGCGACAGAATGATGGAACTGTCAGTGCACGCTCAAAGGTAAACCTGTAGATGGCAGTAATGCAACACTGTGGATGCCAGCTGCCGTAAAACCCAAAAGAAGAAGAAGAAGGTAAACCTGCGCATGTGCACATGGATTTCCTCTGTCTGCTTGACTGCACGAAGTGAGCGATTTCATGCACATTATTTGCTTTAATCCCCTCAAATTAAATAACTTCCCAGACACAGAATGGCCTGATATTTTGTGAGATATTACAGAAATAAACATACATCACAATGACCACATTTCAGAGGAAACTAAATTTCACCGATTTTATGAAACTGAAAGGCCGTCTAGCTTGAAACCAAGAAATAATCGTAGTAATTAATAAAAATTAAGCAGTAAAATATACAATTAAGACAGTTGAAATTTAAGAGCTGAGGTAAATGCATATAACTTTCATATGATTTTTAAATATGCTTTAATTTTGATTCAGGTTTAAGTTATTTATCATGCACATTGGTTGTTATGAAGGATACATATTTATGAAATATTAATAATTATTCGATCCACATTCACTGGATATAAGCAATCACGAGCTCTTATTGGCTACTCTATTACTGGGATATCAGCTCATACACTGTGAGTAGAGAAAAACAAAATGGCAGAGCGTGTTGCTGAACCAGCTGAAAACAAAATAAAAACTCTACTCGAAAACAAAACCTCAAAAAATGCAAAAATAAATAAATACGTAAAATATGGAATAAATGTACACTACTGTTCAAAAGTTTGGGGTCACTTTGAAATGTCCTTATTTTTGAAAGAAAAGCACTGTTCTTTCCAATGAAGATCACTTTAAACTAATCAGAAATCCACTCTATACATTGCTAATGTGGTAAATGACTATTCTAGCTGCAAATGTCTGGTTTTTGGTGCAATATCTCCATAGGTGTATAGAGGCCCATTTCCAGCAACTCTCACTCCAGTGTTCTAATGGTACAATGTGTTTGCTCATTGCCTCAGAAGGCTAATGGATGATTAGAAAACCCTTGTACAATCATGTTAGCACAGCTGAAAACAGTTGAGCTCTTTAGAGAAGCTATAAAACTGACCTTCCTTTGAGCAGATTGAGTTTCTGGAGCATCACATTTGTGGGGTCGATTAAATGCTCAAAATGGCCAGAAAAAATGTCTTGACTATATTTTCTATTCATTTTACAACTTATGGTGGGAAATAAAAGTGTGACTTTTCATGGAAAACACAAAATTGTCTGGGTGACCCCAAACTTTTGAACGGTAGTGGATTTGATGGTAAAAACATATTTTATTTATTTATTTATTTATTTCAAGAATTATTATTGTCACACTTTTCACAAATTGCTACTTTCTTTTCACTGGCTTGTTTACATTCTGAGTGGAAATGATTTTGTTGGATGTTTTGTATAAAGTTTTTATTTATCAAGTTTGCAAAAAATAAAAATGCTCTGTTTCTCAAAATCCAGTGAATGTGGATAGAATAAAACAGTTATTCCACTCAATCTTGTCATACATGGGTTATAGACAATTCGGTGCTATGTGCTTTGTCAGCTGATGCTCATGTGCGACTCGATTTCGGGGAATAACTGTTAAATGTAATATCACTCGGACATACCGTAAATAGCACCCCAATCTTGTCTTCACTTGAAAGGAGTTGTGTCTATGTGCTATGTATTAAATGCTTTACTAGGGCATCCATTGACCAAATTCTGATTTAGCCCTGCCCCATGAGTGCAATAATGAGTAGAGAGCATTGTACTGTAAATGTTTAAACTTTCTTAAATTAGTCTTAATCTTGTCTGTTAGACTTCAGCAATAACCTCGGTCTTAGAGTCAACATCTGTACAGTAGGACAAAAGAGATTCCCTGCAGCTTTAAACAGCCTTAATCCAAGTCCTGAATAAGAAAAGAGGAAATCAAGTGCAATGCATGAATTCATTTTATATATATATCTATATATAGCTATATATATTTTTGTAACAAAATCTTTTAATCACAAATATTTCACAGAAGAGTCTTCTTTTTCTTTCTTTTTTTTTTTACAACCCAAGGGGAAATTCTGTCTACGCAATATCACATACACACATTGACGCACCTTCTTACTGACGCTGACCAGGAAAATAAACTTATCGCTGTACACCTTGCGTTCATACATAGCTGTACTATGTATGAAACATACACCAAATGCAGAAAAACAAAACAAAACAAAAAAAACTTTACACAAAAGCAGTAAGAAAAAAAAAATGTTACATAATAGTGTAATTGAAATGGAGGTATGTGTCATTAATTTTTCATATTTCATTTAAAATAATCTTAAATAATTATCGGATGATGTCATGTATAAAAGCCAACAAATCAATAAATCTATGCACATATAAAAATAAATGCTTTCCATTAAAATGGTTTTAAATGGTAACCATGATGGCTTTATCACCACATTTACAACTCAACACGAGCAGAAACCTTTTATTTCTATGACTTTCATATAAAATGGTTTTTTTTTTCGCCACAGAAATCAATACCAGATTTTATTTGCAAGAATTCGACAGAATGATGAACAGAAAACAAAAACATGAACCAGGAGTCGCCAATATCAACAAATCTGTAATTTAGGTCAAGCCAATGGCAAAATAAATCATTTATTTTCCACTAATCCTTTAGAGGATTTAAAAAACAAAACAAAACAGAGCTTAGAACTTATTGATGCTTGGTGGTAGATTTGTAATGAAGTAACCCTGTAAAAAAATAAAAATAAAATAATAACAATAACAATAATAATGTCTTATTCCTATTATGGCACTCATTTATGCCATTGATCATTCAGCTGAAAGCATAACCGCACCATTTTAATATCAACGTGACTTTTGAAACTGTATAAGGCAAATATACAGGAATGTTAATCTGTAGGTCAATGAGTCAGCCAATCATCAGTTATCTGATTTATTTAACAGAGAGAGAGAGAGAGAGAGAGAGAGATGGTGAACACAATGCAAAAACAAAACAAAAAAAGATTTGGCAAAAAAGTAAAAAATATTTTTATACATTCACATTTTATTTTTTCATGTCTTTTTTCATACAAATGTATTTTCATCAAATGTGTGCGTTTAGTCTTTTCTGTCATTTGTGCACGTCTACTTAGTTTGAGAAAGGAAAAAAAAATCTTTTATTTTCTCTGAGATTCTCATACATCATTCGTGATTGTTTATCAATTCACATCAGTTTTCAAATCGCAAAGGCAGTCAGTGAGAGCCTCAGGTTCAGGCGTCAGTGATGAGGGCCAGCCCTTGCTATTGCTGCTTCCCTCATTCACATGTTCACAATGTCAACCTGGAGTTTGTATTTTGATCAAATGGACAGAAGGACAACATCATTAACATGGGAATTCATGCAGTACATATCCTTTCAATTTGGTCCTAGGAGTCCTTCTTCCTTTGAAAAGTCAGCCCATTTGCTCTATCCAAAAAGGATTGATGCCAAAAAATCTGGCCTTTTCTGACAAAAGACGAGTCAGAAGTCTTGGCCATTAATCAGACTGTACTCTCCATGACCCATTCAGAGCTGTCAAGTGTCCCTTTATCTCCTTCCCCTTCACTCTCATCGCACTGCAGCAGCATGCCATTCACTGACAGGCTCCTTTTAGTCCAGATGTTGCTGATACGCTGTGGGTAGCTAAGGCACTGCGAAACACCAACATCACCCATGTCAAAGGAGTGACTGCGCTTGGGCTTGTTCTCCAGCGGCAGCTTGAGCAAGCGGCCCAGCCTGGAGTCCCCACGGCCCAGCAGTGGCTCCTTGTCTGAAAGAATATCCATGGCTGCCATGATGGCCCCTGTGGAGGAACGGTTACCTGGATCCCTGGCTGGAGCTTTTATGTCGAGAGAGGCAAAAGCTCCAAGCAGGTGGTCTAGATTTGCCCTTGTTTTAGCTGGAGCATGCTTCCATCTGTGAGGTCCAGTGCTGGACTCGGCACACGGGTCATAACGCCGCACCTTCTCACTGCCAATCGAGTCTGTTGAGGAAGTGGAAGAGAGGCTGCTTTGCAAAGAGCCACACTTAAACTCTACAACCTCATCATGCATCACAACTACGGCTTTGGGGGCCGGAGGTGGAGGAGCCCCATTGACCAACTGTGCTGCCTGCATTCCACCATTGGTTTGAGAGTAAGTGTTGCTCACTGATACAAGCTTGGCAACTTGGGAAGAGCTACTCACTTTGTAGCGCACCATGAGGATGACAATGAAGACCAGGAGAGTCGCAACGATCACACCACCGATCACCAAGATCATAGTTCCACCAAGGAACTGCCTGTGAAGAGACTGGCAGCGAGGGTAGTCGTCACGAGTCACAAACTGAACGCAGCCCACGATGTTGGTGGCAGTGAGGGTGGTGGCAGTGTCGTCCCAGATGGCCAGCACGCACAGGTCATACTGCATCCCTGGCATCAAGTTGTTGACCACAAAGGCTCGGCTGGCAAACGGTATCATCCTTCATAAAAAAAAAAAAGCACAAAGCTTTAATATCAGTTTTAAGGTAAAGAGGCCAAACTAAAGGATATGCAATTTTTGAGATTGCAAATGACCTCAAAGAACTAAACAGAAACAGTAGATATCAAAGCTAATTGCAAATATGATGCTAATTTTATTGTTAATTTAATTCTTCAATTAAAATCTACAGTGACAGAGAAATTTGTAGTGATTGCAACATTCAAAGTTTGATGCTCGATTAAATTTCATGATGCTCTGAACATTACAAGAAACCAATTAAGAATCCTTTTGTTGTGGCAAAATCCTAATTCAGATAACATTCTCTTTAGTGAAAACATCTAACAGAATAGCGACATGTATAAAAAATAAAACATATTTTAAACTTATGTGCATCTTACACCCTTAAGCCTGCTTCAGTGTGTCCCTCTGGAGGACGCCTTTTAAAATTCTATGTCGAATTTTATTAACAGATCACATTCCAAGTGGAGCCCTTTTAAGAAAGCTGAAAACTCTTAATTATCCAGACTCTTTGAAGAACCTTTTTTCCCCATAAAAGAGTATGAAAATAACAAGGAACAAAGTCTTCCAAGTGTTTGAATCTAAGATGAGCAGATGAAGATCTTTTCTTATTTGCCAAAATCAATGGGAGCTTTTAAAATAATCATTTCACTGCAGCACTGAAGTATTCATGCTTTCTTTCTTTTTCTTTGGCAAATGGCTCCCAAAGATGTCCAGTGAAAACACTGTAATAACCAAGTACAACAACAATAATAATAATAATAATAATAATAATAATAATATACATGGTGGACATCTGCAAAGGTTGATATCGCCCCAGAATGACAAAAAAAAAAAAAAATCCCTATGTGTACATGTGGCTACTGCTTATAAATAAAATTGCTTTCTGATCCCATCGCATATATCCATGTTATCAATTCTACTCACCTCATCTCTTCCAAGCATCACCAAGCTATGAGCAGCATCAGGGTTTGGAGTATTTTGTTTTAAAGATTTTTTTAGGCTTTTTTCACCTTTATTGGGTAGGACAGTATAGAGACAGGAAATGAGTGGGAGAGAGAGACAGGGAGGGATTGGGAAATGACCTCAGGTCAGAATCGAACCCGGGTCCCTGGATTTATGGTATGGCGCCTTATCCAACTGAGCCACAACGCCCCCAATTTGGAGTGTTTTGTGTTCTGTGAACTAGATCTGTTTTCAAAATAGTAAGAAAGAAAGCACTTGTTCATGAATTGTCTTAGAAGCATTATTTAGTACTAATGAGCACATTTTGTTTCACAAGTGTAGTCTAAAGACTCTAAAATAAAAAATGAAATAAAAAAATTAAAGTGAATAGCAGAAGTTTGACCAATTATACTCTTAACTTTTACTCTTAGTTTTCACAAAGAAGCTGATTTATTCCCATATTGGACTTTTGTAATTGCAAACCGAGTGGATCGCTCAAAAGATTCCAACATTGTCTTTGCTGCCTTCTTGAGTTTTTGCTGAATGGCTGGAATTCTTGGCGTAAATACCTGTCAAAAAGCTAAAAAAAACCCCCAAAAAATACGTACAAAACTTTTCATTTGACCTTTCAGAAGGACCAAACAAAAGCTGTGATAATCAAAAGGTAAATTTTCTGAAAATAAACACCACTTAATTGATATCGAACCAGTAGCCTTGGCGAACCACGAGGAGAATTTTGTTAATATTTTTATCTGCCGATTATCTTCCGATACTACGAAGTTATAACAAGGTTTCTCTTATTTCGTTTCTGGTTCTGATTGGTTCCAAAGTTTATCAAGAAGTAGAACGGGTAACCGAACTTGATTAGGATAAGTGCTGATTGGTTATGAAGTTTCGCTATTGTTACACTTATTCTTACATTCTTACAACGCGATGACATCGTAGCTCCACCACTCGTTCTTGCGTACCTTTGATAACGCGAGATCAGCTGTTAGTATCGCGAGATCACGATTCGCCATTCTGGTGATTGTAACACTTATGCGCATGTGCAGTGCGCTATTGTTACACTCATTCAGAGTAAACACTCATAAAGCACCTGGCCTGGATGGTCTTGGGGGAGGGCCATAGCTGGGTGCATCTACCAACTTAAAGGTGTTTTCACTAGACTATTTCAGACTCTGCTTGACACACACACTGTCCCATTATCATGGAAGAGCACTGCAATCACCCCAGTGCCTAAAAAGAATAACCCTATCTCACTCAATGACTTCAGACCAATTGCCCTTACCAGCATTTTATGTAAATGTATGGAAAGAGCAGTACTGGGGCATCTGGCAAATTTACATTTGTTAGATAATCTACAGTTTGCATATAAATCAGAAAGAAGTACTGAGGATGCTACCTTAACTTCAATTCACACGGTCTGTAAACACATCCAGCACTCTGAGGCTTATGCCAGAATCTTCTCATCTCATCTCATTATCTCTAGCCACTTTATCCTGTCCTACAGGGTCGCAGGCGAGCTGGAGCCTATCCCAGCTGACTACGGGTGAAAGGCGGGGTACACCCTGGACAAGTCGCCAAGTCATCACAGGGCCGACACATAGACACAGACAACCATTCACACTCACATTCACACCTATGGTCAATTTAGAGTCACCAGTTAACCTAACCTGCATGTCTTTGGACTGTGGGGGAAACCGGAGCACCCGGAGGAAACCCACGCGGACACGGGGAGAACATGCAAACTCCGCACAGAAAGGCCCTCGCTGGCCACGGGGCTCGAACCCGGACCTTCTTGCTGTGAGGCGACAGCGCTAACCACTACACCACCGTGCCGCCCTGCCAGAATCTTATTTATTGATTTTAGTTCAGCTTTTAACACTGTTAGGACCAATATTTTATTAAATCGATTGATAAAACTTGATACCAATGGCCATCTTTTGTTATGGATCAAGGAATTTTTAACTGACCATCCTCAACGAGTGTTTGTACAGGGCAATATATCTGATGAGGTTATTTTGAATACAGGGGTGCCTCAGGGCTGCGTCTTGTCTCCTGTTTTGTTTTCCATGTACATAAATGAAATGCAGATTTGTAACACTAATTTCAGTCTGTTTAAATATGCTGATGACATGGCAATGATTGGTCTAATGGTCAGAGGAAATGGAGAGCTAGAGAGGGCCTACTTTGAGCATATTGACCACCTTGTGGCATGGTGTGGGGAACGTGCTCTGCTCCTAAACTCTGACAAGACCAAAGAACTTGTTATCAGCGCTAGGGGAGGGGAACCTTCATGTCAGCCAGGCACTATTGGGGGCCATGTTGAGATTGTGAGCAGTTTTAAATACTTAGGAACTATCTTGGATAGTAACTTTAGTTTTAAAGAACATACAGATTACATGTTTAAAAAGGCAAGCCAAAGATTGTTTCTGATAAGGAAACTCAGTAATTTTGATGCAAGCAAAGGAATTCTGAGGATGGTCTATATTAGTCTGTTGGAAAGTGTTATTATGTACAATATCACATGCTGGTATGGGAATCTTGGGGCTAGGAGCAAAACCAAGCTCACAAAAATAATTAACACAGCCAGTAAGATCATACGGGACCCCCAGAAGCAGCTTGTGGAATTGTACATAATTCAAAGAGGAAAGCTTTGCAAATAGTTCAAGACTCCTCACATCCACTTCACCATGAATTTGAAAAACTCCCCTCAGGAAAATGATACAGGGTACCCTCAACAACAAGAAACATTTATAAGAAATCTTTCATACCATCTTCCATTATTTTACTAAATAAATAACTAGGTGCCAACTTCCCTTTGTACAATGACACTGCTGGGACTTATGTATTTATTATAGTGTTTCTATTTATAATGGTATTTATATTGGGCCACTTGATCTTGGGGTCTGTAACCCAGGTTAGGTTAACTGGTGACTCTAAATTGACCGTAGGTGTGAATGGTTGTCTGTGTCTATGTGTCAGCCCTGTGATGACCTGGCGACTTGTCCAGGGTGTACACCGCCTTTCGCCCGTAGTCAGCTGGGATAGGCTCCAGCTTGCCTGCGACCCTGTAGAACAGGATAAAGCGGCTAGAGATAATGAGATGAGATGAGATGAATAATAGGGGTGGCATGGTGGTGTCGCCTAACAACAAGAAGGTTCTGGGTTTGAGCCCAGTGGCCTACAGGGGCCTTTCTGTGTGGAGTTTGCATGTTCTCCCTGTGTCTGCGTGGGTTTCCTCCGGGTACTCTGGTTTCCCCCACAGTCCAAAGGCATGCACGTTAGGATAATTGGTGGCTCTAAATTGACCGCAAGTGTGAATGGTTATGTCTCTCTGTGTGTCAGTCCTGCAATGATCTGGCGACTTGTCCAGGGTGTACCCTGCCTCTCACCCATAGTCAGCTGGGATAGGCTCCAGCTTGCCTGCGACCCTGTACAGGATAAGCGGCTACAGATAATGGATGGATGGATGGATTATAATAAACAAACAAACTAACTAACTAACTAAAATCTTTTAGGGCATTTACCCCCAAGTAAATAATAAAGTTGTCGGCCTCTCGACCAGGAGATCACAAGTTCTACTTGTGTTCGGGTCGTACCAAAGACCATTATCAAAATGACACCTACTTCCATCTGGTGAGGCACACCACAATACAGATGTGAGTAGGGAGTCAAACTCTTGTAGTTACCCCAGGACAAACCCCCTACTGTAATCCTAGCTATGTAATAGGCACGAGGCCAAGGGCGACTGAAACAGATATTGGGGCTGCCCAATGTGCCTTAAGGACCTGGTTAGTACTGGGACAGGAGACTGCCTGGGAAGATCAGGTGCTGGCATGGAAGGGACTTTGAACTTTGAAATAATAGAGTGATACTTGAGCCATTAGTATGACACAACATTTGCATTCACATTTGTTGTCGTTCACTGAAACAGAATATGCCACCGGTACTCTCAATCATACTAAGACTTATTTCATTCTTTATGATGCTTTATTATTGTAAAGCATCATGTCTGCCAAGCTGACTATTTTCTGTCTTGAACATGACATAATTTGCTGGTACTATTTACAGTGCTGTAATTGGCTCTATATTCAAGTCAAGTCAAGTTTATTTGTATAGCGCTTTTAACAATAAACATTGTCGCAAAGCAGCTTTACAGAATTTGAACGACTTAAAACATGAGCTAATTTTATCCCTAATCTATCCCCAATGAGCAAGCCTGTGGCGACGGTGGCAAGGAAAAACTCCCTCAGACGACATGAGGAAGAAACCTCGAGAGGAACCAGACTCAAAAGGGAACCCATCCTCATTTGGGCAACAACAGACAGCATGACTATAATATTAACAGTTTTAACATGAAGACAGTTTCGTTGATGTTGTAACTCTTCATTGATGGAAACTTGAGTGCAAAACTGTTCATGACAACTGCAGTCCTAAAGTTAGCAAGTCAACTGTAGTCCTCAGCCATAAAAGCATTACTGTAAGAGTCCAGAGCGTCCTCCAGGTGTGACTTTCAACTGTCCTCATGGGGCCGTCCTCCACAGGATGGATATTGCTATATTGCTTACAGCTTATACCATGAGTTGTGATAAAGAACCAATGGCATGCACCAGTAGTCTTTTCTGCACTCTTTGGGTTTCTTATGAATAAATTAGAGAAGTGTCAAGCCATAAATAGAGAAAAAAAAAACAGAACAATAAATCAAGCAAACAAAGGAGCTGAAGTCATCTTGAGGCTAATTAAACAGAAAGGTAATGGGTAATTCAACAGCTTCGCCTTCTTCTGGCATACAGTGCCATGTGGCATACCTTTGCAGATTTCTGTTGGGTGAGATATAAACATCTTTAATTAAAGCATAAAAGATTAGACAACTACGCCCTTCTGAGAGCTCTCCGCATAAACAAAACAATCACATAAATGCATTTGTGCCTCATTTGTTCAGGTGGGTCTGTGATTTTACTCCAACTCATGAAGTACAGACAAAAGGGAGAAAGAAAAGCAGTGGATCTGTCGTCTGACTTATGTATCGTTGGTAGCATTTGGAGCTCCAGTTAAAATTAGGCTCTGATTTACAAAGATTAAAAAGTAAAAAGTCCTAATTCGGGTGCACAGTCAGATATGGTAGATAGTTCCTCAGATGGACTGTGCAGGCATTTAACATGGATGTTACAAGTGATTTACAAAGAATAATTACATTAATGCTGTCAGGTAAAAAGCAAAGAGATCTCATCTCATCTCATTATCTCTAGCTGCTTTATCCTGTTCTACAGGGTCGCGGGTAAGCTGGAGCCTATCCCAGCTGACTACGGGCGAAAGGCGGGGTACACCCTGGACAAGTCGCCAGGTCATCACAGGGCTGACACATAGACACAGACAACCATTCACACTCACACCTACGGTCAATTTAGAGTCACCAGTTAACCTAACCTGCATGTCTTTGGACTGTGGGGGAAACCGGAGCACCCGGAGGAAACCCACGCGGACACGGGGAGAACATGCAAACTCCACACAGAAAGGCCCTCGCCGGCCACAGGGCTCGAACCCGGAACCTTCTTGCTGTGAGGCGACAGCGCTAACCACTACACCACCGTGCCGCCCGCCTTTCAGTCATAATAATTTACATAAATTATTGCTTTTCCTTAAAGGTAGACCGCCTTTCAGATTTTTCAAGTTAAGGTCATAAAAAGAATTTTCCCCGACACTCAGTTATTTTTGTTTAGTGACTGAAAGCTACTGAATTCGAATCACAGACTTCCAATTTTATTCGTTTTTTGAAAGAACAATTAATGAATTTAAAGCCACATGGTCCTAAATTCTCCACTATTTTTTCCTGCTTCACCATGACCCAATTCAAGATACTATGTCATGCATCACGTGGTCGGCTTTCCCCATTCGTGCAAGGCATTGTGGGATACAAATTTGAAACAGGAGAGAAAAATGGAGGACGTGAGTGTGCGAATGAAATGTGAAAGACCGACTACAGTAACGGAAAGAAAGCGAGAAGAAAAGACGTTATGTTATATACGAAGGAAAGGAAACGCAGGACCAAACTAATAAATATGGGCGCTCAGCGAGCACCTCGGTGTGATCAGCTGTTCGTTTAGCGACAGAATGATGGAACTGTCAGTGCACGCTCAAAGGGAAACCTGTAGATGGCAGTAATGCGACACTGTGGATGCCAGCTGCTGTAAAACCCAAAAGAAGAAGAAGAAGGTAAACCTGCGCATGCGCACACGGACTTCCTCTGTCTGCTTGACTGAGTGAACCGCGCGATTTCATGCACATTATTTGCTTTAATCCCCTCAAATTAAATAACTTCCCAGCCACAAAATGGCCTGATATTTTGTGAGATATTACAAATAAACATGTATCACAGTGACAAAATTTCAGAGGGAACTAAATTTCACTGATTTTTTGAAATCGAAATGCCGTCTACTTTTAAGTAACTTGGCAAAATTAATAGATTCTCATGAACACTGTGCTGTTTTTAGGAGCTTCAGCTAGAAATGTCCCAAATTGCACATTAAGACAAAAATGCAATATACATTCTTCTAACGAAAAACAAACAAACAAACAAAAAACCCATACAGGCCTTGCTAGGAAAACTTTTTTTTGTTTTGGTGTATTTTTTGGGGGGCAAATGTTAATAAGTTTGCACATGAACTGCGCCAGGGAACAGAGTCGCCAACTGCATGGTTTGTAGAACTTCTATATTTTTCAGGCCCATGGAAGCGTGAGTGTGATTTATCCTTCTTTCAACAGCGTACTACAGCCATGTCAGCAGAAGAATTGCAGTGTGACACACTGACTGCACTATACTACCGTTCTGAGGAAGTCTATTATTCATCCAAAATCACATCTCTATCACTAGAAAATATGCTGTATAAGACAGAACCGGGGCGGCACGGTGGTGTAGTGGTTAGCGCTGTCGCCTCACAGCAAGAAGGTCCTGGGTTCGAGCCCCGTGGCCGGCGAGGGCCTTTCTGTGTGGAGTGTGCATGTTCTCCCCGTGTCCGCGTGGGTTTCCTCCGGGTGCTCCGGTTTCCCCCACAGTCCAAAGACATGCAGGTTAGGTTAACTGGTGACTCTAAATTGAGCGTAGGTGTGAATGTGAGTGTGAATGGTTGTCTGTGTCTATGTGTCAGCCCTGTGATGACCTGGCGACTTGTCCAGGGTGTACCCCGCCTTTCGCCCGTAGTCAGCTGGGATAGACTCCAGCTTGCCTGCGACCCTGTAGAAGGATAAAGCGGCTACAGATAATGAGATGAGATGAGAAGACAGAACCGCTGAAGAACCCTTTAAGTTTTCTCTTTCATGACTGCAGTACTGCAGCATCATTTATTTATTTATTTATTTAATCATATACACACTTCATTTTTATTTCTCTCTCTCTCACACACACACTTCTAGTTCTGGTCATGAATACGCTGTGTTATCGCTCGGCTTTTTGCGTGACATTTTTACTCACTTTGGCAACTGAATTTTGCTTTGTGATCCTACCTATAGCACACCTGCACAAGCCCTCTTCCTCTTCCCCTGCACCATGACTGCATCTGTGGCGAGTGAGTTTCTACCCCTTGCTTTGTTACTGTCAGCAGTCTGGATGGTGAGGCGGCCAGCTAACCTGCTTGTGCTCCTCACAGCTTCTAGCTGGTTTTATTTGTATAGAGTCTTATTACCTGTTTTTTTGTATTTGGCCTCGAGTTGTGCTTCACATTTTTGCATTTCACTATCTGGTAATGCAGCTTATATACTCTTGGACTCAACTTAAACACCTTGACTGTCACATCCACAGATTTCATGTTGTACAATCTGTGCTGGTCACTTGGAATTGCCCAACGCCCACATCACATCCACTGGTCAAAAAGTGGACCCTCATATATTTAACAGTTATTCCATGAAATCGAGCCGTACATGAGCTGATAGCCATGAGGTGCGCTGCACTGAGTCGGCTATAAGCCACGTATGCCGAGATTGAGTGGAATAACTTTTATTCTATCCACATTCACTGGATTTTGAGAAACAGAGCATTTTTATTTTTTGCAAATTTGGTAAATAAAAACTTTATACAAAACGTCAGACAAAATCATTTCCACTTCGAATGTAAACAAACCGGCGAAATGACAGGAGCAATTTGTGAAAAATGCGATAATAATCATTCTTGAAAAATATAAAAAAGATACGTTCTTACCATCAAATACTTTTATTCCATATTTCGTTGCTTTTTTATTTTTTGAGGTTTTGTTTTCGAGTAGAGTTTTTATTTCGCCCTCGGTTGGTTCAGCAACACACTCCAATAAAAGAAAATAGGTCTGCACACTGCTGGATACGCTCCAAAAGATAAATTTTATTTAATTAAAACAAGCAACGTTTCGATCACCCTGGATCTTCATCAGGCATATGGGTAACAGGAAGAGGCTGTGGCCTATATCACATGACCCTACTCTACACCCGCCCAGGCAAGGCACCCAAAGGTGCCAATCAATTAGACAGACAGGTGTCTTAACCTGTACCAGTCATACAAAAGCCAAAACCAAAAAACATTTGCAAGTTTGAAAGATTAAAAAGATGTGAATATAGTACACCAACATATAAAATACATATCACGTGAAAATCAGTTACAAAAAAGGTTTTAAATCAAAATACATATTCATTCCCTTAGGTGCAATGGTGTTCAAGGTATATATATAAAAAGCCTCGCGTCGTTAAGGCTGACCGACCACCAGACCGCGCACGGAGATTTCCTCCCCTTCCTGATGGCAACTATAGGTGCGGAAATTGCGTGCAATGTAATTTTACGCGCAAATGTAATTCTTTCAATCACCCGCATACTGGGAAGCCTTTTAAAATAAAAGGCGTTATTTTGTGTAATACACGAAATGTAATTTATATGATTAAATGTCCCTGCGGATTAGCCTATATAGGCAAAACAACAAGGTGTCTAAAAACGTGCATCGCAGAACATAGAAGCAACATACGGTTGAATGATGAGAAGAACCCTGTAGCTGTCCATTTTAACACGTTTAAGCACAACCTCGCAACCCTTCAATATATTGGCATTGAACATGTTGCTACACCTAGACGTGGGGGTGATGTTGATAATCTCCTTTTAAGACGCGAGGCTTTTTATATATATACCTTGAACACCATTGCACCTAAGGGAATGAATATGTATTTTGATTTAAAACCTTTTTTGTAATTGATTTTCATGTGATATGTATTTTATATGTTGGTGTACTATATTCACATCTTTTTAATCTTTCAAACTTGCAAATGTTTTTTGGTTTTGGCTTTTGTATGACTGGTACAGGTTAAGACACCTGTCTGTCTAATTGATTGGCACCTTTGGGTGCCTTGCCTGGGCGGGTGTAGAGTAGGGTCATGTGATATAGGCCACAGCCTCTTCCTGTTACCCATATGCCTGATGAAGATCCAGGGTGATCGAAACGTTGCTTGTTTTAATTAAATAAAGTTTATTTTTTGGAGCGTATCCAGCAGTGTGCAGACCTATTTTCTTTTATTGTCTGATATTTTTGTCTGGCACCTGCAAAGAGTTTTTGGATGTGCGCACCCTACTCAAACGATTATCAGCAACACACTCCGCCATTTTGTTTTTCTCTACTCATGGTATATGAGCTGATAGCCTAGTAATAGTGTAGCCAATCAGAGCACATGATTGCTCATATCCAGTGAATGTGGATAGAATATGGCTCTGATACAGTCTATATGAGCATATGATCGTGTTCGTTGATGCGACACGAAAGCCATCTGAGGAATAAGTCATCACCATATGTGTCCTCTTCCATAACTGTCTGCACCTTCCTTTCCTGGCTATATAAACTTAAATCTCACCCTATCTCAGCGAGATAATTAAAAAGTCTTGCTGATTAACAACCTCATTACCCAGAAGAAAATGGACATGTTTTTTTATTTCAAAAACTTGGCAACAACCTGATGACGATTTTTATTTAAACATCCCTCTGGGTACAACTACCCATCAAGAAGAAAGAAGAAGAAACCTTTATCTGTCACATGCACACTTCAAGCACAGTGAAATTCATCCTCTGCATTTAACCCATCTGAAGCAGTGAACACACACTCAGAGCAGTGGGCAGCCACACCAGAGCGCCCGGGGAGCAGTCAGGGGTTCGGTACCTCGCTCAAGGGCACCTCAGCCCAAGGCCGCCCCACGTCAACCTAACTGCATGTCTTTGGATTGTGGGGGAAACCGGAGCACCCGGAGGAAACCCACACAGACACGGGGAGAACATGCAAACTCCACACAGAAAGGCCCCGCCGGCCACTGGGTTCTAACCCGGAACCTTCTTGCTGTGAGGCGACAGCGCTAACCACTACACCACCGTGCCGCCCACAAAACCCTAATTAAAAGGGAGAAGAGGGTGGCTTGGCTGTAGTTTATAGATCTGGTTTAAAAGTCAAATAATTTCCTGATTTGATGCTACGTCTTTTGAATATGTTCTGAGAGGCAGGCTACAGTTTGTCCATCTGGGTAGTGTTCTGTCTGACGTGATGATTAGTGGTTTTGGCATGCCACAGGGGAGTGTGCTGTCTCCTTTCCTTTTCAGCTTATACACCACTGACTTTCAGTACGACTCCAGGTCATGCCACCTGCAGAAATTTTCTAATGACTCGGCTGTTGTTGGATGTACCGTATAAGTGAGGGACGGGAGGGGGAGTACGGCGCTCTGGTAGACAACTTTGTGGAGTGGACTGGATGGAATCACCTGCAGCTGAATGTCAACAAGACCAGAGAGATGGTGATCGACTTCAGGAAGAAGAGGACGGCTTCACAACCACTGCGCATTCTGGGAGAGGATGTGAAGGTGGTGGAGGACTACGAGTGTTATCATCAACAACAGACTGGACTGGAAATCCAACAACAAGAAGGGGATGAGCAGACTCGACTTCCTGAGGAAGCTGAGATCCTTCAACATGTGCAGCAAGATGTTGGAGATCTTTTGTGGCCAGTTTACTTTTCTTTGTGGAGGTTTGTTGGGGGAGCAGCAGCGGAGCCAGTGACACCAAGAGACTCGATAAACTGATAAGGCTGGCTCAATAATTGGCTGCAAACAGGACACTTTTGAGGCTGTAGTGGAGAGGAGGACACTGAACAAACTGTTATCCATCATGGATAATCCTGATCACCCTCTCCACCACACACTGGAGAGACAGCGGAGCACCTTCTTTAACAGGCTGTTACAGCTTCGCTGTAGTAAGGACCGATACAGGAAATCTTTCTTGCCCCAAGCCATCATGCTGTACAATAACTCACCTCTGTCTGACAGAGAGAACGCTGACCTCTCTGCTGTATAGTCCTGTTTACAACCCTGGCTTTCCTGTAACCTTTGCACCATCAGAGCTTATTTGTTTACTGCCATTAGTCACTTTGCGCCATTAGAGTTTATTTGGTTTCATTTATTTATTTATCTTCTGTTCAATACTGACACTTTTACACAGTTTTTATCTTCATTTATCACAATTTTTATTTTTAGCCAGTGTTGTAGTCGAGTCAATAAACCTCGAGTCCGAGTCCAGTCTCGAGTCCCCAGTGTCCAATTCAAGTCCAAGTCATTAAAGAAAATTTCAAGTCGAGTCCACTATTGATCCGAGTCCGAGAAGAAGCCTCCAGCCGCACCATTTGACAGTGGCTGTTGCTGCCTTTATGTGAGGTGGGGTTTACATTAGACCGTATCAGCGGATCATCAGATTAACGTTTTTAAAACGATTAGCGTGCACACAGCAACGCCAATACACGATTCGCGTGCACACAGCAATGCCAATACACGGATATGCTCGGCTCCGCAGGCATCCTGCGCTCCAAATCACTCCGCCCTGAACAGCGAGTGCCCTCTGGAGGGTGCGCACTCCGGCCCTGCGCAGCTCACAGAGCGCGCGAGTGAAGCGCACGAGCAGTGATTTGGGACTGAGCCGCTGTGTGTGTGATCTCAGTGCATGTCGGGCATGCGCGTCACTTACCACTTGCAAGTGGAAGGATGGCAAGCCTAAAGACCATCATAACTACACAATGGGCAGTATTTGCATCAGTATTTGCAGTATTTTCATACTTTTATACTCTTTAATGAAAGGTGATACAAGGCGGAAGTCCGCGCCGTTTTTCAGCAGTCGCATCACATGACCAACGCCAGCGAATCAGGAAGGTTGATGTCACAGTGACGTTGTCCAATGACGACGCCAGCTAGAGCTCAGCACAGTGTATCTGCGTATTCTCAATGTTTACACAGCACTGGACCAGACACGATCTGGATTGAATACGTGGACCCTGGCGAATTCCCGTTTCCCGGCGTTTCCAGGCGTTTTAATGTAAACGGACAGTGCATCCGCGAAGAAAACGAGACAGATACGGTCTAATGTAAACTTGGCCTGAAAGCGTCTCTGCTACTGTGTTGGACTAACGTTACTGCTCGACTGCCCCATTTTAGTTAACAGGCTACAAATAAAAAGTTTGTTCATCACTCAGCAAGCCCTGCCCACTATCAACAGGCCAAATAACATGAGAGGGTTAACACTAGCTAGTTCATCACTCAGCAAGCCCCGCCCACTATCAACAGAGCAATGAACATAGCGTGTCATTTCCTTCTATACAGACGAGAAGTCTATCAGCAACGCGGACAATCCTAGCGGCGTCTCTCCAGGCATTTTAGCGCCATTAACGTTAGTTTGTTCCTGAACATGACGTATGAACAGGTGAATGTGCATTCTCTTGCATGGAATTAGTATAAAAAATTAATGTAGCTATAAATATCTTAAGCCAAATTATTATGGCATGTTACAAAAAAATAAAGAAAAAATCCGAGTCCTCGTCTCCAATTTACGAGTCCGAATACAGTTAATGCACGAGTCCGAGTCCAAGTCATCAGTGTTCAAGTCCAAGTCAAGTCACGAGTCCTTAAAATTAGGGCACGAGTCGGACTTGAGTACTACAAGCCTGTTTTTAGCACTATTAATGCATATTCACATGTATAAAGCACACACACATACATACATACACACACACACACACACACATACATACATACACACACACACACACATATATATATATATATATTTTTTTTTTTTTTTTTATCGTTACCTTTTTATCTATATATTGTATCATCAGCTCGTTCTTGGGATCTTTCCCCCTCCCCCAAATTCTATTTTATGTTGTGCAGTGTGTCTTTTTTCTTTTTGCATGTCTGATAACTTGCTGCTGTAACATAACAATTTCCCAACTTTGGATCAATAAAGTAAATCATGCAATCAATCAATCAATCAATCAATCAATCAATCAATCAATCAATCAATCAATCAATCAATCAATCAATCTAGTGCTGATGGTTGTTTCCTCCCCTCCTTTGCCATTGTTAATTTACCATCCTCCTAAAACTGCTTCTAATTTCTTGTCAGAGTTTAATGAGCTCCTCACGACTATCTGCTCTCTCTGCCCTGCCATAATTGTGCTTGGTGACTTTTGCATCCATTTGAACACTAACTGCTCCTACACATCCAAGTTCATCTCAGTATCTGAATGCCTGATAAAGCACATTGACTTTCCAACTCACTTTCATGGTCATAGTCTTCATTTGCTCTGTTCTACTGGTCTGAGTGATATCTCTTGCTGTGTCCAAAATCAATCCTCCCTACTCCTCCTCCTCTTCACTACTCCCTATTCACTATCTAGGGAATTCTATATAGAGGACTATACAGTGAGCTCACTGGTAAAATGAGAAACACTTTCGCACACTACTCCGCCTTGCCGTTATTTACGTCATTACTACCGCACATTTAAAATGTGCCAGATCAGTCAGCTGGTGGGTTTCAAAATGGTAAATACATGCACGTATTTTTGTGATAAATCCATATTGTACTGAGCATATTTCCCACATTAATCAATCAATACAAAGTACTTTATGTCTGCTGCATCTTTCAGTTCTTTTCAATCAAGTGTTATGTATTGGAATGCCATTCTGCTGTTTTTGGTTTTGTTTTGACTGTTTACATGCGAATCAGTGTGTTATGGCTATGATCGGCCTGTTCTTTATGAGCGCATATCTAGAACATACCAGAATATTTTGGACTGTTCGGGATATGACAGTGGATGCCGGATTGTGTATGATGTAATGCCGTTCTTTTGAGTTCCGTCTGGAAAGTTCAGCAAACTATATAAACACAGCGAAATGCAGAAAAGAAGAGAACTGAGTTGACGTCCGGGGAGGTTCACACCTTTGTGTTTCGAGGTCGAGGGGAGGAGCTGGGATGTCATCTTGCTTGTAGTTCCACGTTGGTGTGTTTGAAAATTCAGAAGTCATCCGATAGCCACATCTTTGTTACATCCATGTACTCAAAACCTGTTGCCAACCAACTACTTAAGGGATTATTGCAGCAAGGCTTTTGGACAGACAAACTGCTCTGACTCGGAATTTGGCAACACATCAGGGATCTCATCTCATTATCTGTAGCCGCTTTATCCTTCTACAGGGTCGCAGGCGAGCTGGATCCTATCCCAGCTGACTACGGGCGAAAGGCGGGGTACACCCTGGACAAGTCGCCAGGTCATCACAGGGCTGACACATAGACACAGACAACCATTCACACTCACATTCACACCTACGGTCAATTTAGAGCCACCAGTTAACCTAACCTGCATGTCTTTGGACTGTGGGGGAAACCGGAGCACCCGGAGGAAACCCACACGGACATGGGGAGAACATGCAAACTCCGCACAGAAAGGCCCTCGCCGGGCACGCGGCTCGAACCCGGACCTTCTTGCTGTGAGGCGACAGCGCTAACCACTACACCACCGTGCCGCCCACATCAGGGATCATTTTTCGGATTTTTCGCTTTGAGATATTTCATGGACTCGGACTCATTCATTAGATTCTTCACTTTAGAATATTTCATGGACTCTGAACACAGGTCAGGTTATTTTTTGTAACGCTGTTGGGATGTTGTGTTTTGTGTAATACTCTCCTTTATTATTATTATTATTGTTGTTTTTTTAATGGGAACTTTATTTTTATTAAATAAATCCACAAGCTGTATTCTGCTCTCTTCTGCTGCATGCATACGAGCCAAAATACGTTACACAAGGCTGAATACTTTCTTCTTTGCCGCTGCCTTTTATTAAATCAAATTTGGGACTTTTGATTCATTCCTCGCTCTGCACTGTACGTTTTATTCTTGTATTTTATCTGTCTTATTCTATTTTAGCTTATTTTCTATTCTCTAATTATTTTAATTGTACTTGAATGTCCGTTTATAATGTGTTTCTTCCTCCGTCCATTCACCCCAACACACTACAATATTATTGCCATTTTCACGCCACAACTTATAAATTTGTGTCATGTGACCGCAATGCATGATGGTCTATATTGCTTGGTTAGTGACCATCGGTTGGACACTACTTTTCACGATGCATTGTGGGATACTATGAGTGCTTTATATAGGGTGTAATAATTCCCACGATACATTTGGACATGTCTGTGAGATTCTCAATCATCCAGGTCATAGTAAACTGTGGGTGGTACAAATGGGCAACTGGACTTGCTTGAAAAAGATCAGGAGGATCTTCTACAAACACAACATTCCGGTACATTTCAGACCCAGTAACACCCTGAAGCAGAAACTGGTCCACGCTAAGGACAGAATACCCAGACACAAACAGGACAACGTAGTGTATGCAAATCAGTGCAGTGATGATTGCACGGATTCGTATATTGAGGAGATGAAACAACCGCTATACAGGTGCTTGGCCCAACACAGGAGAGCCAGCTCCTCAGGCCAGGACTCGGCTGTCTACATTCATCTTAACAACAAAGGACACTCATTTTAGGATTGTAACGTACGCATTTTAGCCAGAGAGGATCGTTGGTATGAGCGAGGAGTTAAAGAAGCCATTTTTGTCAACCTGGAACGGCCATCACTAAACAGAGGTGGGGGTCTAAGACATCATTTGTCAAACATCTACAAGGCGGTCTTGGACACTCTTCCCAGATGGCTGGGTGTACACCAGGACCCAGCTGTTTTCGGTGACTCACAGGAGGACAGAGGGAGTCAGATTGCCATTGATCACCCTAACGGGCAATCCTTTGATCACCCTAATGACTCGCCGTTCACACCCAGCCTCCAGTGACCCACACCAACATGATGCCTCAATGACACCTTAGATGAGCTGGTCATCAGAATTCGGATTCTGATTCTGATCTAGGAGAAGATAAATATCTGATACTCCCTATTAGTCAGACAGAACTGAGGAAGCCTTTTAGACGAGAGGTGAAACGTTTTCAAGAATTTTCAAGCAAGTCCAGTTGCCCATTTCTACCACCCACAGTTTACATTTGGACAGCACTCCAAAATGGCGACCTCACTATATAGTTCACTATATAGTGAGTAGTGTGTGATTTCGGACACAGCATCTGTCTCTGGTTCAGTCTCTGATCATAAGCTTATTGAATACAGCTTTCACATTACTACTCCTCCTTCTTTGGAGAAAATCTCTGTTGCCTATTTTGATATCAAGTCTGTTAATTCCAATCTGTTTGCTTCTCTTCAGTCCTCATCCCTGTCTGACTTACATAAACTCTCCTCCCCTGACAGTTTGGTTTCCCTTTATAAATGACACTATACCGTATGTGGATTGCTTAATGATCTAGCCCCTTTAAAGAACAGGATTGTTTTGCTCTGGGTTCCTGCCTGAGCTCAAAGTAAAGAAGATCACTAGCTGGTGTCTTGAGCACCTTTATAAGAAAACTGGCCTTACTGTCCACTTGAAGAGTTTGGTTCCAAAACGCTATATATCCAATTCCACTGTTTTGAGAAAAATCACTTTATGATTACGGGAAGTGATAAAAGGAAAACCACTGTATCCTGTTTTAAAATTTATTGACTAACTCCTTTATGATAATAAACTTCAAAAATGAAATCCAGAACTAATAAACAGCTTTTAACTGAACCAAGTAGTTATTTTTTTGTCAAGTCGCTGCATATCCACGCCACGGCATTTCCCCCCAAAATGCTACATATCCCTTTCTATTTAAAGTGCATTTAACTGTGTTCTTTCATGACAGATTATTTTATAGATTATTATTTTATCAAAATTATTCATAATTCAGCGTGAAATTGTCCAATAAATGTGAGAAGCGATTTCCTACTTCATGGGCGCAGCCATCTTAGAGGACTTTACGCCAATGGCGGCCTCTGGTTGGCCAAATGGAGATGTCTGTTTTGAGAAAAATCGGTGATGGCGCTTATAGCGTTTTGGAATGAAAGGCCGTAATGCAGTGTGTAAATCAATGGCAGATATCGCGTTTTGTCGAAAACTGAATACGGTACGAGTAGGATATAATAATTGCTGATGGTTTGGTGGCGGGAGTTTAAATTTTTCAAATTTGGCAATTATCGCGTTTTGGAACCAAACTCTTCACTTGCTACTTTACATTGAGCATATACATAAGTATCGCAATGTCCTAAATGCAGCTCGCTCCAAACACTACTCCGCCATCATAAATGGTGCTCAGTCTAAGCAAAGATCACCTCAGGACTATAAACAAACTCCTCCAATCCTCTATTATTAGCGTGCCCCAATACAGCTGAACAGTGTCTGGCTTTTCTTAAACAAAAATGAACCAAATATATTGCCATTTTCCTTCTACTTCCTAATCAATCAATCATTCTCACCTACTAATTTTCCAAGTCTGCTTACAAAACTCACTTGCTTCATACCTGTTGACTCTCTTTCAGTCTCTGAACTCCGAACTCATTATTAAAGGTGACATATTATACCCCTTCTCCACTAGTTGACAGTTCCCTGAGGCCATAATGAAATGTTTGTGACATGCTTTGGTCAAAATACCACAAGTATAAAGCACCACAGCTCCCTTCTCACTCTGTCTCGACAGCCCTGTTCAAAACAGTCGATTTGAGTGCCTGTTCCTTTAAATGATAAGCAGTCACTGCTCACCCCACCCTCCTCTTCCACCAGCCAATCAGGTAGCACTTTCTTCATGGATATTCTTTTGTAAAGGTAGTTCTCAAGCCAGGCGGCATGGTGGTGTAGTGGTTAGTGCTGTCGCCTCACAGCAAGAAGGTCCGGGTTCGAGCCCCGTGGCCGGCGAGGGCCTTTCTGTGCGGAGTTTGCATGTTCTCCCCGTGTCCGTGTGGGTTTCCTCCGGGTGCTCCGGTTTCCCCCACAGTCCAAAGACATGCAGGTTAGGTTAACTGGTGACTCTAAATTGAGCGTAGGTGTGAATGTGAGTGTGAATGGTTGTCTGTGTCTATGTGTCAGCCCTGTGATGACCTGGCGACTTGTCCAGGGTGTACCCCGCCTTTCGCCCGTAGTCAGCTGGGATAGGCTCCAGCTTGCCTGCGACCCTGTAGAACAGGATAAAGCGGCTAGAGATAATGAGATGAGATGAGTTCTCAAGCCACGAGTGTAGATACTCTAATGAGGGGGTGGGATAATTTTAATGAGCTTCCCTTGTGATGTTGAAAGTGGAGCCAAATCTGAATGGCTTGTTGAAGCACATGTTTTATGAAATGTGACACTTCACCGAATCCAGGGACGCATGTCGGCCGAAAAGAATCCGAGATAATCGCAAAAGAAGCATTTTTTTTTCGAAATTTGTGATTTTTGTTTTTTTCCATCATGTGCAAGTTGAGATCTTGAAGAATGCAATCAGTATTTCAGATAATAGATTGTTTTGTTGGAAAAGCATACATTTTTTGTTGCAAATTGTCTCGTTTTTGTCAGGACTGTAGCCTGCTGGGGGGTGTGGGTAAATTACCGTATGGGCCATTCACATGATGATTTAAGTCATTTGTTTTTTTTTTCTGCAAATCAGCTGTATGATCCGAGTTGAGCGCATGGCTACTTAACTGCATACAGGCGTGTGATTTCACTATGGAATGAGTTACTAAACAGAGCGCAGAGGAGCTGAAACACCGCGAAGCAAACAGACACATGGTATTTACATCGGAGATCACCATTTCTAGCAAAAAAAAAACGCAACCTCGTTTTCCAGATTGAATGGAATACTTGAATGATCGGATGATACACGGACCGTTCTAGGACTACATTCCATCGGAGGCATTGGTGTGTGCAAGGCGCCGTTTCTCTTTCTGATGGGGTGAGTTTATTAATCTAAGGCTGTGTGGTTATTTTTGCATGTAACGGAGAGTGTTGTGGTTTGGTTAAGCCTAGGTCACAACCGGACGTACGATTTTTTGGCCGTGTGATTTTTGGCGTTTCCCAAATCGCTGCGTTTTTTTTTTGTTCACGGAGAAAGACGCGCATTGGCCGTAAGTTTGTCTTGCAACCTGAAAAAAACGTAAGCGCCCGTAGAGTTTGTTTGACATGACAAAGAACCTCTGCGGCCAGTCTGCGGCTCGAAAATCAGCACATCACACGCGAGCTCTCGTGCTTTTCACACGCGCGCTCTCGTGCGTTTCATGCGTGCTCTCCGTGTGTTTCTTGCGTTTTTTGCGTGTAGACCGGCCGTAGGAGCGCGTACTGTACGGCCAGTTGTGACCGAGGCTTTACATGAAACTAGCGTTGTGTTAGTTGTGTCATCATCGTGCTATCTTTCTTTCTTACGGTGTGAGTAATTTTTCAACCACAAAACGTTAAAGTATACTTTAGGACTTATTTTTGTCCTTCATAATTGTGTTGGGCATACTTTGCATTGAAGGAAAATTGACGTGGTGATCTTTGTTTACATGAAAGTAGCATCGTGCTAGCTCGTAAGGGGTAGGGCTTTCCTTAATGTCATGCAGATGAGCACCATTATGTGCCCGCCCTACACCCAGAGTAGCTGAGATGGAAAACTTTGAGGGCGATTTTCTCCCTTTTCTGTTTTAAGAAGTATACACTTTCAAAAGGCCACACATTCTTCAAATATTGTCAGATCTCCACATGGAAGGCATCATTGGAAAGCTTAGAAACTGTACTTTCTGAATCTGTCAATAACTCAAAATGCCCCCGGGCGGACATTGTGTCCCTGGATTCTGTGATCTGCCACAAATAGGCAGCTCAAAAGAAACTGACTGGGTTGAGTTATTTCAGAGTTTGTGGCCTGGCAGGCACTCCAGATACCCAAATTTATGTGCACAAGCACTGAAATAGTGAGTTTTTCATAATATGTTCCCTTTAACCTTCTGGGGTCGAGAGCTTCATCAGCAAAGCTTGGCAGGTTTAGAACGAGTAGGTCATGTATTTAGAGAAATAACTTTGCGAGTTTTTATCATACAATATGATAAACATATTGACAGAAACTTTATACTTTACACTTTCCTCTGTGCCAACTGCCAAATAATATATACATTTTAAAATGACCTAAATTAGATGAAACATAAACCTTGTCACCTTACTCAGTCACACCGGAGTTGGAGCGCTGAGCACACACTTACTGTACACATTGATAAAAGACTATTCACATGGTAATGGCATGATAATCAGTTTCACTCTTTTGGTTTTGATTGGTTTCTCTTTCACGGTGGGAACGCCCATTGTAAACAGGAAAAAAAATGTCAGCCATAATTTAGGCTACCTGTTTGGAGGTAAAACTTTTCGCAAAATAGCACACAGATTTGATGATCAGGAGGCGCTTCAGATGATTCAGGACAGCAATTCAATTTCAGGACAGTGATTCAGTTCATGATTCAATTCATGAGTCAATTCATTATTCAGGACAGCGATTCAAGTCAATCTTGAGAACCGTGACACTGATGATGAGTGGTGTCATTTTGAACTTCGGCTCAATCCAGCTGAAGATCAACTCGAGTAAGCGTAAATATTTCTTATATTTCTTATGATGGGGCAGCACGGTGGTGTAGTGGTTAGCGCTGTCGCCTCACAGCAAAAAGGGCCGGATTCGAGCCCCGGGGCCGGCGAGGGCTTTTCTGTGCGGAGTTTGCATGTTCTCCCCGTGTCCGCGTGGGTTTCCTCCGGGTGCTCCGGTTTCCCCCACAGTCCAAAGACATGCAGGTTAGGTTAACTGGTGACTCTAAATTGAGCGTAGGTGTGAATGTGAGTGTGAATGGTTGTCTGTGTCTATGTGTCAGCCCTGTGATGACCTGGCGACTTGTCCAGGGTGTACCCCGCCTTTCGCCCATAGTCAGCTGGGATAGACTCCAGCTTGCCTGCGACCCTGTAGAACAGGATAAAGCGGCTAGAGATAATGAGATAAGATGAGATGTTGTCAATTTCAACAAAACTAAGCCGTATTTTCAGTCATATGACTTTTTTTCTATTCAGCACAAGTTCAGCAACAATAATATCTATGCAGTATGCATGTCATGATTGTACTTAAAAAAAAAAAACAGATAAATGAAGCTATTGTAAAAAGCAGTTTTAGAACTGTGTTGGAAAATGTGAAAAAAACATGACCTTACCCATTGCGACGAAATCGTTTTGAACACTTGACTTAATGGGATTAAGAGTTGGCAGTGGGAGGGGCTTTCACTCCTCAGTGAATGGAAATTTTTACTCTTCTCATTGAATACCCCTTCCACTGCCAACTCTTTATTCCAAAAATATAGAACATCATTATCTCATCTCATCTCATTATCTCATTATCTCTAGCCACTTTATCCTGTTCTACAGGGTCGCAGGCAAGCTGGAGCCTATCCCAGCTGACTACGGGCGAAAGGCGGGGTACACCCTGGACAAGTCGCCAGGTCATCACAGGGCTGACACATAGACACAGACAACCATTCACACTCACATTCACACCTACGCTCAATTTAGAGTCACCAGTTAACCTAACCTGCATGTCTTTGGACTGTGGGGGAAACCGGAGCACCCGGAGGAAACCCACGCGGACACGGGGAGAACATGCAAACTCCGCACAGAAAGGCCCTCGCCGGCCACGGGGCTCGAACCCGGACCTTCTTGCTGTGAGGTGACAGCGCTAACCACTACACCACCGTGCCGCCTAGAACATCATATGTGTGTGTGTGTGTGTATATATATATATATATATATTTTTTTTTTTTTTTGATGGTCAGTTAATTGTCCAAATCAATGGAGCAGATTTAAAATTTTGTGCTTGATATATATTTTAAGACTGAACAGAATCACCTCAAGAGATCAAAACCGTTGGACACAATAGGTAAGGTCATGTTTTTTTCACACACTCCAACACAGTCCTAAAACTGCTTTTTACAATATCTTCATTTATCTGTTATTTTAATAAAAAGTACAACCATGACCTACATACTACAGAGATATTATTGTAGCTGAACTTGTGCTGAATACAAAAAAGGCATATGACTTTGAAAATACTGCTTAGATTTGTTGAAATTGACAACAACATTAGAGCAGGCCAAAATCATTAGTGCCAGAAGATACCCTCAGACCCCAGACGGTTAAGTCTGTCCCTTCTTCCTGTCAGTTTGGCCCTGCCCCTACCCTTCTACTTAAGGCATATTGATTTATAATCAACATTCCAGTTGTTATATTGATAAATACATGCCACTCTTCTGGCTTTATCCCGACTGCCCTCCAAACTGCTCCAGTGACCCTTACCCTTAACAAACTGAAGTGGAATCCAACATCTCTCTCCAGTTATACAGCTATCTCAAATTTTACATATTTTTTTAGGTAAAATGATGGAAAGAGTGGTAGCTATGCAACCTCATACCTTGATAACCCACTCTACAAGATTTTTCGATCTAGCTTCCATACACAGCACATCGAGACAGAACTTCTGCTCACACTATTAATCATGATGCACTCATTTCCTGTCTTTCCTCTATTGCTATCACTGACATAGCTCTTCAATGGTTCAGGTCAAAAGAGACAACAGTTTTTCACACTCGGTCAACCCAAGTCCTCCACCACTCTGGTTATATGCACTGTCCCTCAGGGAACAGTACTTGGGCCCCTTCTCTTTTTAATTTACGTCCTACCATTTGGTCAGATCATTTGTAACCATAGGCTTAACTTTTACTGCTATGCAGATGATATTCAGTTATATCTCAGTACATACAGTGGTGCTTGAAAGTTTGTGAACCCTTTAGAATTTTCCATATTTCTGCATAAATATGACCTAAAACATCATCAGATTTTCACACAAGTCCTAAAAGTAGATAAAGAGAACCCAGTTAAACAAATGAGACAAAAATATTATACTTGGTCATTTATTTAGTGAGGAAAATGATCCAATATTACATATCTGTGAGTGGCAAAAGTATGTGAACCTTTGCTTTCAGTATCTGGTGTGACCCCCTTGTGCAGCAATAACTGCAACTAAACGTTTGCGGTAACTGTTGATCAGTCCTGCACACCGGCTTGGAGGAATTTTAGCCCATTCCTCTGTACAGAACAGCTTCAACTCTGGGATGTTGGTGGGTTTCCTCACATGAACTGCTCGCTTCAGGTCCTTCCACAACATTCCGATTGGATTAAGGTCAGGACTTTGACTTGGCCATTCCAAAACATTAACTTTATTCTTCTTTAACCATTCTTTGGTAGAACGACTTGTGTGCTTATGGTCGTTGTCTTGCTGCATGACCCACCTTCTCTTGAGATTCAGTTCATGGACAGATGTACTGACATTTTCCTTTAGAATTTGCTGGTATAATTCAGAATTTATTGTTCCATAATTGATGACAAGCCATCCTGGCCGAGATGCAGCAAAACAAGCCCAAACCATGATACTACCACCACCATGTTTCACAGATGGGATAAGGTTCTTATGCTGGAATGCAGTGTTTTCCTTTCTCCAAACATAACGCTTCTCATTTAAACCAAAAAAGTTCTATTTTGGTCTCATCCGTCCACAAAACATTTTTCCAATAGCCTTCTGGCTTGTCCATGTGATCTTTAGCAAACTGCAGACAACCAGTAATGTTCTTTTTGGAGAGCAGTGGCTTTCTCCTTGCCATGCACACCATTGTTGTTCAGTGTTCTCCTGATGGTGGACTCATGAACATTAGCCAATGTGAGAGAGGCCTTCAGTTTTTTTTTTAACTCAGTCTCATTTGTTTAACTGGGTTCTCTTTATCTACTTTTAGGACTTGTGTGAAAATCTGATGATGTTTTAGGTCATATTTATGCAGAAATGTAGAAAATTCTAAAGGGCTCACAAACTTTCAAGCACCACTGTACTCCCCCACAGATCCCCCCTTTCAGTACATGTATCTCATCATACTTAAAGCTTTGCATGCAGGATTTTTTTTTCAAGTTAAATACTGATAAAACTGAAATTTTACTGGTCAGCCCCAAGTCTTTACTATTTAAATCATTATTATTTTTTTTTCTGCGAGTATTGATGGTGTGCATGTTAAGCCTGCTCCTTTTGTGATAAATCTTGGTGTATTATTTGATCCATCACTTCATTTTAGTCTACATATCAAGTCTCTCACAAAAACTCATATCCCATTGTGTGATTCTCTGTTCATTGACCTCACAAAGACTGTACAAAAGCTTCAGGATTCAGAATTCTGCCGCTAGAGTTCTCACCTATACTAAGAACTCTGTTTACATCACCCCATCCTCTCTCAGCTACACTAGTTCTGTCCTGTATCAAGTTCAAAATCTTGCTTCTCACCTTAAAAGACCTGCATGACCTTGCTCCACGCTGCCTCAGCGAACTCTTAACCCCTCACCCTCCCGCTCATGCTTTCAGGTCATCTTGCAGTAATGTATGAGCTGTCCCACGCAGCAGACTTTCCACAAGTTGAGGCAGGTCCTTCAGAGCCATGGCCTCAAAACTCTGTATCTCTCCATGGCTGCAATTTTTTTCTCTACTTTCAAAACTGAATTAAAGACATTTGACTTCCCCTTTACTGCTTTGTCTGCTTCTATTTATTTATTTATTTATTTATTTATTATTTTTACCCCCTTCCCATGTAAGATGACTTTGGGATTTTGAAAGGTACGACATAAATGTAACTTCTTATTTATTATTATCTTTGCTCAAGTGTCGAAAACTATTATGTGCTTCTTTTGACTTTGGTGATATTATTTGAGATTTGCATGGTGTGGAGTATTAGTGATTCATATATCTGTGGCTGTTATTTAAATGGTCCACAGTACAGGATTATGGACTGCACGGAAGGCATTACTATTAGAATTTATTAGAAATGTAAATGAGATTGATGATGCCTTGAAAAATTATTCATCCCACAACACTCTTTTTCTTACATGTAATTAGTAATTGTCATAACCTGGACATTGTGTGTATATATATATCATCTCGTTATCTCTAGCCGCTTTATCCTGTTCTACAGGGTCGCAGGCAAGCTGGAGCCTATCCCAGCTGACTACGGGCGAAAGGCGGGGTACACCCTGGACAAGTCGCCAGGTCATCACAGGGCTGACACATAGACACAGACAACCATTCACACTCACATTCACACCTACGCTCAATTTAGAGTCACCAGTTAACCTAACCTGCATGTCTTTGGACTGTGGGGGAAACCGGAGCACCCGGAGGAAACCCACGCGGACATGGGGAGAACATGCAAACTCCGCACAGAAAGGCCCTCGTCGGCCCCGGGGCTCGAACCCGGACCTTCTTGCTGTGAGGCGACAGCGCTAACCACTACACCGCCGCACCACTCATATGTACAGTACCTTGAAAAAGTATTCATACCCCTTGAACTTTTTCACATTTTTCCACTTTACAACCACAAACTTAAAAGGTTTTATTGAGATTTTATGTGATAGACTAACACAGAGTAGCACATAATTGTGAAGTGAAACGAAAATGATAAATGGTCTTCAAAATTTTAAACAAACAAAAATCTGAAAAATGTGATGTGCATTAGTATCAGCCCCCCTGCGTCAATACTTTGTAGAGCCACCTTTTGCTGCAATTACAGCTGCAAGTCTTTTGTGGTATGTCTCTACCAGCTTTGCACATCTAGACACTGAAATTTTTGCCCATTCTTCTTTGCAAAATAGCTCAAGCTCAGCCAGATTGGATGGAGAGCGTCTGTGAACAGCAATTTTCAAGTCTTGCCACAGATGCTCAATGGGATTTAGGTCTGCACTTTGACTGGGCCATTCTAACACATGAATATTCTTTGATCTAAACCATTCCATTGTAGCGCTGGCTGTATGTTTAGGGTCATTGTCTTGCTGGAAGGTGAATCTCCTTCCCAGTCTCAAGTCTTTTGCAGCCTCCAACAGGTTTTCTTCCAGGATTGCCCTGTATTTAGCTCCATCCATCTTCCCATCAACTCTGACCAGCTTCCCTGTTCCTGCTGAAGAAAAGCATCCCCATAGCATGATGCTGCCACCACCATGTTTCACAGTGGGGATGGTGTGTGCAGGGTGATGAGCAGTGTTAGTTTTCCGCCACACATAGCGCTTTGCATTTAGGCCAAAAAGTTCAACTTTGGTCTCATCTGACCAAAGCACCTTCTTCCACATGTTTGCTGTGTCCCCTACATGGCTTCTGGCAAACTGCAAACGGGAGTTCTTACGCCTGTCTTTCAACAATGGCTTTCTTCTTGCCACTCTTCCAAAAAGGCCAGATTTGTGGAGTGTACGACTTATAGTTGTCCTGTGCACAGATTCTCCCACCTGAGCTGTGGATTTCTGCAGCTCCTCCAGAGTGATCATGGGCCTCTTGGCTGCGTCTCTGACCAGTGCTCTCCTTGCTCGCTCTGTCAGTTTAGGTGGACGGCCATGTCTTGGTAGGTTTGCAGTCGTGCCATACTTTTTCCATTTTTGAATGATGGATTGAACAGTGCTTCTTGAGATGTTCAGAGCTTGGGATATTTTTTTATAACCTAACCCTGCTTTAAACGTCTCCAGAACTTTATCCCTGACCTGTCTGGTGAGTTATTTGGTCTTCATGATGCTGTTTGTTCTTCAGTTTTCTCTAACAAACCACTGAGGCCTTCACAGAACAAGTGTATTTATGCTGAGAGTAAATTACACACAGTAGGACTCTGTTAACTAATTAGATGACTTCTGAAGGCAATTGATTGCACTGGATTGTATTTAGAGGTATCAGAGTACAGGGGGCTGAATACTAATGCACACCACATTTTTCAGATTTTTATTTGTTTAAAATGTTGAAGACCATTTATCATTTTCGTTTCACTTCACAATTATGTGCTACTCTGTGTTGGTCTATCACATAAAATCTCAATAAAAAAAAAAACTTTTAAGTTCGTGATTGTAAGGTGGAAAAATGTGAAAAAGTTCAAGGGGTATGAATACTTTTTCAAGGCACTGTATATATATATATATATATATATATATATATATATATATATATATATATATATACACATACACACACACACATATATATATATATATATATATATATATATATATATATAAAATCAAAAAAGTCCTTCCCATGCCTTACAGTACCTGGTATTCCTAGGCAGTCTCCCACTCAAGTACTAACCAGGCCCAACCTGTATATGGCGCATCGGGCAGCGCCGATCTCCGTTTCCATAGCCCTCGGCCTCTCGCCTATTACATAGCTAGGGTTACAGTGGGGGGCTAGTCCTCTGGTAACCACGAGAGTTTAACTCCCCATGCACATCTGTATTGCAGCATGCCTTGCCAGATGGCGGTAGGTACCATTTTTATGATGGTCTTTGGTATGACCCGACCGTGAATAGAACTCCCGATCTCCCGATCGAGAGGCGGACACGCTACCACTAGGCCACTAGTCGTTTTATATATATATATATATATATATATTTTTTTTTTTTTACCAGACACAAATTTTCTTCAGTAAAGACCAGAACAGTAAACAGAAAGAAAGAAAAGAAAAAAACCTTGCTGGCCACTTTATGAGGAACGCCCATCCATCTGCTGTTCTAAGCAGTTCTCTAATCAGCCGATCCCTTGACAGCAGCAAAATGCATAAAATCATGCAGATACAAATCAAGAGCCTCAGTTAATGTTCACTTCAAACATCACAATGGGAAAAACTGTGATCTCAAAGTGTGACTTTCTTTCACTGTGGCATGGGTGTTGGTGCCAGATGTACTCTGAAATGGTTTGAGTATTTCAGAAACTGCTGATCTCCTGGGGTTTCCGCACACAGCAGTCTCTGGAGTTTACACAGAATGGTGCATAAAAAATACAATGAGTGAGTGAGTGAGCAACAGTTCTGTGGGTGGAAACAAACGCCTTGCTGATAAGAGAGATCAGAGGAAAATGGACAGATTGGAGGTGGTTCGAGCTACCAGGAAGGATATAGTAACTCATATAATCACTCTTTACAACTGTGGTGAGCAGAAAAGCATCTCCACATGCAACAACAGAAGAACATGTTGGGTTCCACTCCTGCCAGCCCAGAACAGGAATCTTTGAATCAAGAAGAAGTTCCGATTAAAGTGGCCAGTAAGTGTACAAATTGGGAACAATCTGTACATATTCATCCACCTCTTTTTAGTATTCGCTTGAGCCGGCCCTGGACACTATTTGGATAAATGTCAATTATTTATCCACAATGTGTGGGAGCAACTATGATGAACTCTTTAGAAAATTATCCTGGCAAGTTTGTTGAGGAATGGAAGTGTCTGGTGATTTTCAAGTCTCACCACAGAAGTTCAGCGAGGTTAAGAGTACAGTAGGTGCCTTTTGCATGAGCTAAATGAAAGTTTGATTGTAATGCCAGGGTGAAAAGTTGGTCCTATACCGTGTAGTTAGTTTGACACTAGCACAATATACAATTTCATGAAGGAACTGAGTGTTATACTTACTTCAAAGTTAGGTATATTTTTACCCTAGATATACTTATTCATCTCCATATCCCTTTATTTAAATTTACGCTTGTCCTAGACACCCAAACCTGCAAAAAGTTATTTCAGGGAGGTAGCCCCCCTCGTACAAAAGGATGAAGAAAACATGTTGTCACAACAGAAAATTACTTTAATTAGTTACTGAAATAAACATGAATAGGACAAGAAAGTTTTTAAAGACTATTTACATGAACAGAAATCTCATCTCATCTCATTATCTCTCGCCACTTTATCCTTCTACAGGGTCGCAGGCAAGCTGGAGCCTATCCCAGCTGACTACGGGCGAAAGGCGGGGTACACCCTGGACAAGTCGCCAGGTCATCACAGGGCTGACACATAGACACAGACAACCATTCACACTCACATTCACACCTACAGTCAATTTAGAGTCACCAGTTAACCTAACCTGCATGTCTTTGGACTATGGGGGAAACCGGAGCACCCGGAGGAAACCCACGCGGAGAACATGCAAACTCCGCACAGAAAGGCCCTCGCCGGCCATGGGGCTCGAACCCAGGACCTTCTTGCTGTGAGGCGACAGCGCTAACCACTACACCACCGTGCCGCCCCATGAACAGAAATATGTATGTCAAATAGCTTTTCTGAAACTAGCTTTACATAAACTCAAGTACTAGCTTTCCTATTTCTTTTGCAAAACTTTCGCTGTACTGTGATGTGGCTTGCTTTGCAGATTTGAGCAATTTGCCAGAAACCTCAGCCTCGTGGCAGTCTGTGTCAACTAACTTGTTAATCTTGCAAGACATCAGATTCACAAGTGTTTGGTGAGACAGCTGACTCCTGAATTCTGTCTTGATGTGACGCACCATGCTGAATGCCCTTTCTACATCCCAGTTAGAAGTTGGCAGTGCCAAATTATCCATCCATCCATCCTCCTTAACTGCTTATCCTGCGCATGGTCACGAGCAAGCTATAGCCTATCCCAGCTGACTATGGGTGAGAGGCGGGGTACACCCTGGACAAGTCACCAGATCATCACAGGGCCGACACAGATGCCCCTTTTCCACCAAAGCAGTTCCAGGGCTGGTTCGGGGCCAGTGCTTAGTTTGGAACCGGGTTTTCTGTTTCCACTGACAAAGAACTGTCTCTGGGGCCAGAAAAACCGGTTCCAGGCTAGCACCAACTCTCTGCTGGGCCAGAGGAAAGAACCGCTTACGTCAACGGGGGGGGGGGTTTGTGAAGACCAACAACAATAACAAGACCACAAAAGATCGCCATTTTTAAGCGCCGAGAGGCAGCAGCTGTACAAACGCGAAGTCATCCATTATTATTATTGTTGTTGTTGCTGCTGCTGCTTCCGTGGTTTTTTTTTTGCTTCAATATTCGTGCCAAGGTTTATGCAAACGTAGCGACGTAACTGACGTATACAGCGACGTAATGACATATACAGCGACGTAATGACGTGGCTCCGCTTAGCACTGCGAGCTATGGAAAAGCAAACTGGTTCTCAGCTGGCTCGCAAGTTGAACGAGTTGTGAACCAGCACCAGTACTGGCCCCGAACCAGCCCTGGAACTGATTTGGTGGAAAAGGGGTAATAGAGACAAACAACCATTCACACCTCATGGTCAATTTAGAGTCACCAGTTAACCTAACCTGCATGTCTTTGGACTGTGGGGGAAACCAGAGCATCCGGAGGAAACCCACGCAGACACGGGGAGAACATGCAAACTCCACACAGAAAGGCCCTCGCCGGCCACGGGGCTCGAACCCGGACCTTCTTGCTGTGAGGTGACTGTGCTAACCACTACACCAATAGCAATTTCAGAGACTTGGTTGAGTGATGAAAAAGATCTACAGGAAGGATTAGAGGGTTATGAAATGTTTTGGCAAAACAGGGGCAATAAAAGGGGAGGGGGTGTTGCCCTGTTTGTGATGTCTGCTTTTAAATGTAAAGTTATGGGGATATGACCATTGTTATTCACAACTTGATGGAATGTATAACCATTGAAATTGAGGTTGAAAGATCCAAAAACATATTAATTAGTTGTATTTATAGAACACCGGGGTCATGTACTGTATTGATAAATTCAAAAAGATGTCGTCTGAATTATATGAAAAACATAATAAGAATATTTTGGTTTGTGGTGACTTCAACATTGATTTATTGAAATCTAATGATCTTATGAAAACTGCAGTTTGTTAACATGTTTAGTTTGAGTTTCCATCCGTTAATTGTAAAACCTAACAGAATAACCAAAGATGCTGCAACATTGATTGACAATATTTTTACAAATGTAACTGATGTGAAAATAGTTAGTGGATTATTAGTGACTGATGTAAGTGATCATGTCCCTGTTTTTGCTGTGGTAGAAATGAAGAAAAAATTAAAAGTAGGAACAAATACACAGACTAGTAATTTAGTTAGAATTAAATCACCAGAGGCAATTATGGCACTCAAGGCAGACCTTATAAATCATGATTGGCAGGAAGTTTATGTACAGTGGTGCTTGAAAGTTTGTGAACCCTTTAGAATTTTCTATATTTCTGCATAAATATGACCTAAAACAACATCAGATTTTCACACAAGTCCTAAAAGTAGATAAAGAGAACCCAGTTAAACAAATGAGACAAAAATATTATACTTGGTCATTTATTTATTGAGGAAAATGATCCAATATTACATATCTGTGAGTGGCAAAAGTATGTGAAACTCTAGGATTAGCAGTTAATTTGAAGGTGAAATTAGAGTCAGGTGTTTTCAATCAATGGGATGACAATCAGGTGTGAGTGGGCACCCTGTTTTATTTAAAGAACAGGGATCTATCAAAGTCTGATCTTCACAACACATGTTTGTGGAAGTGTATCATGGCACGAACAAAGGAGATTTCTGAGGACCTCAGAAAAAGCGTTGTTGATGCTCATCAGGCTGGAAAAGGTTACAAAACCATCTCTAAAGAGTTTGGACTCCACCAATCCACAGTCAGACAGATTGTGTACAAATGGAGGAAATTCAAGACCATTGTTACCCTCCCTAGGAGTGGTCAACCAACAAAGATCACTCCAAGAGCAAGGTATGTAATAGTCGGCGAGGTCACAAAGGACCCCAGGGTAACTTCTCAGCAACTAAAGGCCTCTCTCACATTGGCTAATGTTAATGTTCATGAGTCCACCATCAGGAGAACACTGAACAACAATGGTGTGCATGGCAGGGCTGCAAGGAGAAAGCCACTGCTCTCCAAAAAGAACATTGCTGCTCATCTGCAGTTTGCTAAAGATCACGTGGACAAGCCAGAAAGCTATTGGAAAAATGTTTTGTGGACGGATGAGACCAAAATAGAACTTTTTGGTTTAAATGAGAAGCGTTATGTTTGGAGAAAGGAAAACACTGCATTCCAGCATAAGAACCTTATCCCATCTGTGAAACATGGTGGTGGTAGTATCATGGTTTGGGCCTGTTTTGCTGCATCTGGGCCAGGACGGCTTGCCATCATTGATGGAACAATAAATTCTGAATTATACCGGCAAATTCTAAAGGAAAATGTCAGGACATCTGTCCATGAACTGAATCTCAAGAGAAGGTGGGTCATGCAGCAAGACAACGACCCTAAGCACACAAGTCGTTCTACCAAAAAGAAGAATTAAGTGAATGTTTTGGAATGGCCAAGTCAAAGTCCTGACCTTAATCCAATCGAAATTTTGTGGAAGGACCTGAAGCGAGCAGTTCATGTGAGGAAACCCACCAACATCCCAGAGTTGAAGCTGTTCTGTACGGAGGAACGGGCTAAAATTCCTCCAAGCCGGTGTGCAGGACTGATCAACAGTTACCGCAAACGTTTAGTTGCAGTTATTGCTGCACAAGGGGGTCACACCAGATACTGAGAGCAAAGGTTCACATACTTTTGCCACTCACAGATATGTAATATTGGATAATTTTCCTCAATAAATAAATGACCAAGTATAATATTTTTGTCTCATTTGTTTAACTGGGTTCTCTTTATCTACTTTTAGGACTTGTGTGAAAATCTGATGATGTTTTAGGTCATATTTATGCAGAAATATAGAAAATTCTAAAGGGTTCACAAACTTTCAAGCACCACTGCAGACGATATTAATCAATCATACGATGCATTTTTAGATACATTTTTGTTATTTTATGACCGCCATTGCCCATTGAAAGAACATAGACAAAATCCAAAAAAGAAGGGAAAACCATGGTTTACAGAAGGGTTGGAAAAAGCTTGTAAAAAGAAAAATAGGCTTTATAGGGAATTTATCACACAAATAACAAAGGATAAGGAGGACAAGCACAAAAAAATATAAAAACAAATTGACATCTATTATGAGACTGTACAAAAACGACTATTATGATCAATTGCTGCTAAAACATAAAAATAACATTAAGGGTACCTGGAGAGTGCTCAATGGTATGATAAATTGTAGTAAAAATGATTTTCCAACATATTTTGTAAATAATGATAATTCAATTATTGAAAATACTGAGGAAATTGCTAATGAGTTTAATGATTTTTTTCTTAATGTAGGCCCAAATTTAGCAAGGGAAATTAGTGATGTAAACCATAATTATGATTTCGCATTCAACATTAATAATTCAATGTTCCTTGGTGGAGTTTGTGAGAGTGATGTATTAGAAGTGGTCCGAAAGTTTAAGAGTAAAAAATCTACAGATGATAATACGATTGATATGTCACTTATAAAGGAAGTAATGGACTGTGTCCTCAAACCATTTACTTATATATGTAATAAATCCTTTCAAACAGGTATTTTTCCTGATATGATGAAAATGGCTAAGGTGGTACCAATCTATAAAAATGGTGATAAACATCTCATCTCATCTCATTATCTGTAGCCGCTTTATCCTTCTACAGGGTTGCAGGCAAGCTGGAGCCTATCCCAGCTGACTATGGGCGAAAGGCGGGGTACACCCTGGACAAGTCGCCAGATCATCACAGGGCTGACACATAGACACAGACAACCATTCACACTCACATTCACACCTACGCTCAATTTAGAGTCACCAGTTAACCTAACCTGCATGTCTTTGGACTGTGGGGGAAACCGGAGCACCCGGAGGAAACCCACGCGGACACGGGGAGAACATGCAAACTCCACACAGAAAGGCCCTCGCCGGCCCCCAGGGCTCGAACCTGGACCTTCTTGCTGTGAGGCGACAGCGCTAATCACTACACCACCGTGCCGCCCCGGTGATAAACATCATTCTCATCTCATCTCATTATCTCTAGCTGCTTTATCCTTCTACAGGGTCGCAGGCAAGCTGGAGCCTATCCCAGCTGACTACGGGCGAAAGGCGGGGTACACCCTGGACAAGTCGCCAGGTCATCACAGGGCTGACACATAGACACAGACAACCATTCACACTCACATTCACACCTACGGTCAATTTAGTCACCAGTTAACCTAACCTGCATGTCTTTGGACTGTGGGGGAAACCGGAGCACCCGGAGGAAACCCACGCGGACACGGGGAGAACATGCAAACTCCACACAGAAAGGCCCTCGCCGGCCCCCAGGGCTCGAACCCGGACCTTCTTGCTGTGAGGCGACAGCGCTAACCACTACACCACCGTGCCACCCTGGTGATAAACATATTGTATCAAATTACAGACCTGTGTCTTTGCTACCTCAGTTTTCAAAAATACTCAAAATTGTTTGTAAATAGACTGGTTGATTTTATGGAGAAATATGAGCTATTGAGTGACCATCAATATGGGTTTAGGAGCAACCGATCAACATCCTTAGCAGTGATGGAATTTATAGAAAATATAGCTACAGCTATAGATAAGGACCAATAGGCTGTAGGTGTTTTTGTTGATTTACGTAAAGCGTTTGACACAATTAATCATTCCTTACTACTGCAGAAATTGGAGCGTTATGGCATAAGAGGTGTTACACTAAATTGGATAAGAAGTTATTTAAATAATAGGTTTCAGTATGTAAAAATTAATAATACTGTGTCACATGTTAGAAAATTAACTTGTGGTGTTCCACAAGGTTCGGTATTGGGACCCAAGTTATTTATACTTTATTTGAATGATATTTGCACGGCATTTATTAAGTTGAAATTTATTGCATTTGTGGATGATACAAATTTATTTTGTTTAGGACCAGATATTAAAGAATTGTTGACAACAGTAGAAAAGGAGTTGACCAGGTTAAAAGAATGGTTTGATATCAATAAGTTAGCATTAAATGAAAATAAAACAAAATTTATGGTGTTTGGTGGGGCTAGGGCAAATAGTGAAATTCAGTTAATCCTAAATGAAGTCGAAATTGAAAGAGTATATGAAACTAAATTATTGGGAGTAATTTTAGATCATAAATTCAGTTGGAAGCCACATATAGAATATATAAAACAGAAATTATCTAAAACTATTGGTATTATTTACAAAACAAGCGATTTTTTTGAACAAGAAATGTCTGCATATATTGTATTTCTCACTTATAATGCCATATATGTCATATTGTGTTGAGGTTTGGGGAAATACATATAGAACATATATAGACCCTATAATTAAACTCCAGAAAAGACTTATCAGAATAATAAATAAAGCTTCCTATCATGAAACCACTAATAAACTATTTATAGAGTTCAAATTCTGATGATTTGAAATTGTGTAGATCGCTGTTGAATTAAAAAAAAAAAACACTGAAAGGTAAAATAATTAAGGATTACAATGTAAAATGATTGATATGTGAAATGATTAAGAAGAATATTTTAGAGTAATTTTTTTTCCTTGTATTATTGATATTCTGGGTTATTTTATGGATTGTACAGGATAGGCAAAAATAAGCCTTGGCTTCAGCCTATTCCTTTTTCGGTTACAGAGTTTGTTAAATTTTTTTGTGAGAAAATGTTTAGTGCAAACATGTATAATAATTCTTTGTCAGCTGAGTGCACAAAATTTAAGTTTTGTACTGTAGATTGTAACCAAAATAAACCATTCATTCATTCATTCATTCATTCATATAACCTTCTTATTACTATTATTTAACTCATTTTTTATACTCTATTGCAACTTTAAAGGGGAACAGAGGGCAATATATAGAGTAAATATAACAATAAAACACACATTAACGAACCTTATTCAAGACTTACAAAAGTTTTTTGTTCTAAGGTTGGAAAGTTATAGCGTTTTGAAAGTAGCTCGAGCAAACTATTTCCGCAGTTTGAACAGCCCGCCATGATATTAATTTTATCCAATCAGAATGCACGTTCATTTTCTCTGCGTAACACTCATGACGTATGTATGTGCCCAGTTGTGTTGGCTCATTGAGGTTGGGAATAGCACGTGTGAAATACCTGTTTCTGCCTCTTGCGACGATAACACAAGTCCACGGGTGGCGCCTATCTCATTGCAGCAAATAAATTCTGCTGGACTCGTGAGCAACTCCACGTTACATTTTCTGCACGAGCACCACGCCGTGTCACCTGCACGCAGACGCTCTGCCCCACGCTCGCCATGCCCATGGTCAGCATCAGTCTCATCCTCGCCGTCATCCGAGCTTTTTTCTCTTATTTCATCACCGGAGTCGAGAGTACCTCTCCTAGGTTCAAACTGGTACCCTTCTAAGCCATAGCCTGCTTGCAGTGTGTCTTGCAGGATCTCTTCGTATGATTCGACAGAGCTGTCGCTTTCACTTGATGCGCCCGACGCCATGATTGCACGCTTATCTCCTCTATTTCGGAGAGTTCCGCTAGTGCAGTGGGTAGCGCTGACGTCACGGTCTTTTAAAAATGGCGACTCTTATGCGGTTTAGCGTATAAAGTATTATATTTACAATTACCAAGATATTTCGTTGTTTTCTAGTATATAAATTTGATAGAATACTTACTGTAAGAATACGTTACTTTGTCACATCAGCAACTGTATATATTATATTTGGTACCCCTTTAAGCAAGTCTACAAGGACCTTGGCCTTATCATGTAGCCTTGGCAGCTAGCCAGCTACTATAAATAATATGCACATGAACAAATGACACTGTTCAACTCACCTCAACATGTCTTACAGCCGTTTAACCCATCATAGGCAATGCTAAAGTCACTGCTGCAAAAAGTACAGCATGCAACACCATCATTATGTTTTACCCCTATTAGGCAAGGGTACACGTTCGTGTAGTCTGAGGTGAAGTGAAGTTCGTATTTTTCATTTTTTGGGACACTCTGCCATGATACACTGAGCTAATGGACTCTCGGTCTGGGAGAGAAGACGTAAAGCCTGCCCACACAGAACACCGACTGGTCTCCTTAGCAAGACAGAGTAATCAGGATGCTCGCTCTCGTGCTTGCGCTCACTCTTCTGAGAACTTGCAGGCGTCAGTGAGCCGCTATCAATATGTGGGAGACTCCCGAACTTCCGGGAGAGTTAGGATGCCTGTTGTGCCACAAGTTTAATGCCATAAATAACTAATGCCTGCAAAAATAAATCTTCATTTGAATAGATAAATGTCTAATGAGGTAGACAAGGTAATGCTGCAAAATCTATACACAGTTCAAGATTCTAAAATTAACCTGAACAATGTATTGATTTATAGTCTGTTAGATAAATATCCACTCTCTTTCTCAGACACACACACAAGCCAGTTCTAGGCTCATAACATCCCATCAATGGATTTTTTCATCCCTGATGGCACGGGCATGAGAGCTCAAATGTGAAAGAGTGGCTCAGGGAGCATGAGGAATCATTTTCACACATGATTGGGCCACCACAGAGTCTTTAGGATGTGCTGGAGTAGACTTTACCGAGTGGTTTGACTCTCCTGTGGTTCAGACAAGATCTTGGCAAAATAATTAATGCAAATCTGGATGGAAATAAATGTTGTGATGATGCATAAGGCTGTTGAAACAAGGCCATGGTAAATGTGCACCATCCCTTAAATATTTGTAGCAGATTTGGAGCAAACCTGTGGCTGGTTTGCCGCAAACAAATTGGCTTGCCAAAAAATTTTGCCACAAGTTTGCCAATGTTGGCCAAACTGGCAGCAACATTCTGGCAATAAGCGAATTGCGAATCTCGGCCCGCACAGTGCATTATGGGATCGCTAATTTTTTTGGCTACCAAACAGCACTTCAAAATGGCGGAAAGCAGTACCGACAACTACGATTTAGATCAGTTTAAACTTTGGAAAGTTGACGATTTGAAACGGTTTTGCAGTCGTCGTGGACTGCCTGTGACAACCAAGACCATGACTGGCACTAGGGCAAAACGTAAAGAAGAACTGGTTGCTCTTGCCTATGCAGCATCAGTCCAGAACTTAACATGCGTTTTAACGAAGGATGAGGAGAGACAAGCTGTCTCTTGGGATGTCTGTGTTATAAGGTGACCGCAGATCGTTAATCATACCCCCCCCCCCCAAAAAAAAAAAAAAAAATCTCAACGGATTTACATCGATCTCAAAAACGATCGTTTTGGTCTGAAAAAGTCGGAAATCCGCCAATCGGCGGAAAATTCTCATCCCTGTATGTTGCTAGTGTTTTCCAAGTACTTTTTTTAGTCACGGAGCACTAAAGTCCCCAGCTGTTTCTTTGTTTCCTCCTCACAAAGTCCATACGCATGAAGGTAGCAACTAAATTCTTACCCAGCCGTACAGTTACAATGCACCGTGATCACTTCTTCTCCGTCTTGTTTAACTAAGATCCAGGTCTTTAACGGGGTTTCTGATGATCTTTGTGAATGATTTACCTGAGAGATGAGAGCCAACACAAGTGAGAATTAAGCAAACTTTGTTTACACTTCAACCTGCAGCGCTTCGTTGTAAAGATGCGAACGTAAAGCTTAAAAAAAACAAACTTACACAGGCAAAAACAATACAGGATTCATTCGGCAGCGACTTGATCCCGAGGTCCTTTACCCAGCCACATACAGAGAAGTCATAAGCCTCCATACTCTTCCACGCTTTCATCTGTTTTGCAGTGTAGAAGGACGTCTGCAACACCAGACAGTTCGAGATGTCGGGGAACTCGACTGAAGGGTAGTTTTCGAGATCGTATGACAAATCCTTCTTTCCCAGACTGTAGGGGTCGATTCCATTGCACATAGCAATCTTCTGAATATATCTAAAGCCAGCAGTGGCTTCTAGATTACGAGCGTACGCTGATAAGTTATCGACAGCTATTTCACTTCCGGTAAAACCGCTAAGAAAATTCACATGAATGAAACCCAGCAATTAGAAGAATACAAGACACAACCTGCCAACCTTTTTTTTTTTACTCATTTGCTTTTCATGTCTCATCTCATTATCTCTAGCCGCTTTATCCTGTTCTACAGGGTCGCAGGCAAGCTGGAGCCTATCCCAGCTGACTACGGGCGAAAGGCGGGGTACACCCTGGACAAGTCGCCAGGTCATCACAGGGCTGACACAGAGACACAGACAACCATTCACACTCACATTCACACCTACGCTCAATTTAGAGTCACCAGTTAACCTAACCTGCATGTCTTTGGACGAAACCGGAGCACCCGGAGGAAACCCACGCGGACAACATGCAAACTCTGCACAGAAAGGCCCTCGCCAGCCACGGGGCTCGAACCCGGACCTTCTTGCTGTGAGGCGACAGCGCTAACCACTACACCACCGTGCCGCCCCTGCTTTTCATGTTGTTGATATAATTGTGTTTATTTAATTTCATTGTGTTGATTTTGGTGACACTACACTGTATAAGAGTGAAGTTATTAATTTTTTTTTTTAAGTGTTGCACTTCGTATCCAGTCCCTGAGCACTCGTCTCACAGCCAGCTGCACTAAGACCAGTGCTATTTTTCCAGCTTGGGAGACGGTGTGTTTGGATGAAAATTAGGTTGTGGCTCCTTGTCGACTTTACTACAGTTGGAAAGAGACATCTTTTGTGTTTTAATAACATTTTGCTTATGGTTTATTGATCCGGAAAATTAGAGTCTATGAATATCTTTCCAACTTTATGGAACTCGTCCCCAGTCAGTGTGACATTGCTGCTATGGAAACGTTAGTCAGGATTGATTTAGTCCACCATTAACAAGGTAAGATGCCTTATTAAAATAAATTGCTGTTTTGCCATGTGTAGAAGTTAGGATTGACTAAGGGATTATATGTCTTGCTAAGAAAACCAATACTACATGATGAAGTTAGTTTTAGATTTTGATGTTGGAGATGACTGGTTTGCTAATGATAATCCTCGTTTAGTAGCTAGCTAGCTAATGCGGACCAAAACGATTTAGAATATAGTGAGTTATTTTAACCATTGTTTTGTTTAATGAAGCAATATAATCTATTAAATAATGTAGAATTTCAGTAAAATTGATGATTTTCAAAAACATTTAATCTTTTTTAGGTGCAAAATACCTCACGTACCTGGACATGTCACTCATTCATACTCACTCAGTATCTAGCGGCTAAACTCAAAAGTGGTGCTGGTGCTTTGCATTAATGACACAGTGTGTCCTTAATAAATCATTAAAGCAATGTGTTTTTTAATTAAAGTCTCAGGTGGAATGGAGCTAGTCATTCAAGGGTGGATAATTAGTCTAGAGGGTCATGTTGTTTGTCAGGGAACCTACTGACTCGAGTCCGACTCGTGCCCTAATTTTAAGGACTCGTGACTTGACTTCGACTTGGCCACTGATGACTTGGACTTGGACTCAGACTCGTGCATTAACTGCATTCGGACTTGTAAACTGGAGACGAGGAATTGGATTTGTTCTTTATTTTTTGGAACATGCCATAATAATTTGGCATTAGATATTTATATCTGCATTAATTTTTATACAAATTTTGTGCAAGAGAATGCACATTCACCTGTTCATACGTCATGTTCAGGAACAAACTAACGTTAATGGCGCTAAAATGCCTGGAGAGACGCCGCTAGGATTGTCCGCTTTGCTTATACAGACTTCTCGTGCAGTGGGAAAAAATGCACTGCTATGTGTTCCATATGTAGAAGAACTATCGAGGAGACGACGGGGACAACCTTGAACTTCAATCGTCATTTGGTAAGACTCCACCCAGAGAAGGAAGTGACACGCTATGTTCATTGCTCTGTTGATAGTGGGTGGGGCTTGCTAAGTGATGAACTAGCTAGTGTTAACCCTCTCTTATGTTATTTGCTCTGTTGATAGTGGGCGGGGCTTGCTGAGCGATGAACAAGCTTTTTATCTGTAGCCTGTTAACTAAAACGGGGCAGTCGAGCAGGAACGTTAGTCCAACGCAGTAGCAGAGACGCTTTCACATAAAGGCAGCAACAGCCACCGTCACATGGTGCGGTTGGAGTCCTGTTCTCGGACTCAACTCGGATCAATAGTGGACTCGACTCAAAATTTTCTCTAATGACTTGGACTTGAACACTGGGGATTCGAGACTGGACTTGGACCATACCTGTCAACTTTGAGGTTTGAAAAAAAGGGATATTTCCCAGATTTTAACTCAAAATAAGGGAAAATTTCGGAAAGTCGAACTTTCCGAAAATTTCAGAAAGTCGGTAATCGAACTGACTTTTCTTCACAAAATTAAATTCGTCCTGCCATTTGGGCAAGTAGCGGCAATACACCTTTTTTGGTTTTGCCTCGGTCCTTTCTTTATTCATGTCTCTAGTCTCGCCGTCTACTGAAACTCGCTCCCTGAGGAAAGAATTACGACCATCTTTTAGTTTTGTGAGAGGTTCCGAGCAGTGACCTTGGTCAGACCATAGATTTACATAGAAGACTAGATGCCTCGTCCCCGTTGCCCGTCAACGAAGTCGAACGTCCGCACGTGGCGGCCATCTTACCTCAGACAGCTGGCTTACCCATTACATTGTGTTGGTAGCGATATGTACTTTTCAGATGACCGTAACTTCCTCAAATTTCAATCGATATTCAAACGGTTTGGTTTGTTATATAAAACAAACAAACGGAAGTATGTATTTATGATATTAATGATGAATAATCATTTTATGTTTTCAAAAAATACGCATAGCTTGGCGAAAATATTTCAGTATACTACAGACTGTAAGACAGGATGCATGCTGAAATTCCTATGCTGTGAGAAGCCTAACACTGCATACTTATGGATAACTGCGGCCTTAGGACAAATAACCATACAATTTATTTCCAATTTTTAATGAAAATATTTTTACATGTGATAGGGCCGTAGGGGAAGCTAAAGTTAAATAAACAGCTTACTCACTTCTGAAACTTCAGAAATACTTCATCCACCTCAAAAACCTAATGCACTCACATCATAGCATAATAACAAATGTAAACTCACATCATAGCATAATAACAAATGCAAACTCACATCATAGCATAATAACAAATGCACTGCCCGAGTAAGTAATAGTATAAAACAGTGACAGCGACTCACGGTAGTTTGTGACAAAAAAAGCACTTAATTAATCACATGTGGTTATACTTCCAAGGATAAAAAGATATCTTTACATTTACAAAAAGAACATTCAAAGCTGATTATCATGTCAAAGTCAATATATGTTAGCACAGAAGATTGAAATTTCATTTGACTAGGCTCCAATGTGCAGTTAAAATAAAACTAAACATACTGATATAAACATTTACAATTAAAACAGACACACACATCAGCTTGTCATCAAAGTCAGTACTTTGATTTCCTGTAAATCATAATGTGAGTGCTGGGCTGGGCTTGCGTAAGTCTTCATACCCATAGGATGTCTATGTTCATACCCCTTGTCTGTGGTAAGATGGCCGCCCTGTGCGGACGTTCTGGAATCTAGTCTTCTATGTAAATGTAGTCTTCTATGTATCTAGACGTGAGGAATCTAGTCTTCTATGTAAATCTATGGGTCAGACTAGCGCTATGGTTCTGACAGTCTTCTTCACAGACATGCAATTAAAATCAATGTGTAATTACTAGACTGCCACCTGCTGTACTGGAGAGGGTGGGGACGTGAATTCATGGCCCGACTTCCTTCTGTAAACTCCTGTCAGAGGCGCGTCATGAATTCTGGACCTACCGACTTTTATATAATGTGAAAATACGGGATATTTTCGGGAAAATAAAAAAACAGGAAGACAGCGGGAAATAAGTCAAAATAAGGGATTTCCCGGGAAAAACGGGAGGGTTGACAGGTATGACTTGGACACGAGGTTTAGTGATTCGACAGCAGCACTAGATAAACCCAGATTGCAGTTCAAGGACTCGCCAAGGTGAGGAGGTCTCAAAGTAAGATGTGTACAGTCATCAACAAGAAATCTCTCACGGTCAACCCTTGTGTCTCTTTTCTCCTGAAGAATGTTATGGACTTTCACTGGGACTTCATTTAAGCAAGAAAGTTTTCACACCCTCACAAATTTATAAAGGATTTTGGACACATGAGAATTTGGAATTTTGTTTTTTAAAATTAAAATTGAAGTTTGATTTTTGAAGGAACATCTCCCAAAGGGGGCTGGTTGAGGCAGGGGGGATGTGCAGGAAGAGATGTGTAGGCAAACAGATCCAAAATGGCAGGCGTGGTCAAACAAGCAAGGTTCAGGTGATCAACAAACTTCTCATCAAAATCAGGGACAGAGACGGAAACCAGGAAATAAGAATAAAGGAAATAACCAGACAAGTAGATACAAAAACAAAGGCTTAGTAAATGCAGACAAACTGAATGAGTACTTCACAAAAATACACTGGAGAACTCTGGGTATAAACAGACAAACTAATTAGGGACTCAACTGAAACAGGTGAACATGATGACGCATGAGGGAATTAACCAATAATAACACAAGGGAGGTGACTCGACAGAAACCAGAACAAAACACACGTTAAAGACCCACTGACAACTTTTTACACCACGTAATATGTGTATTTATTGTTTTATTGCTGTATTGTGAAATAAAATATCCAAAACTCAACTTGAATAAAGGGTCGTCTTTGTAGAAAATCAAGAATTTCAGAGCCAATTTTGTGTTTTTTGCCCCGGCTTCTACAAGCGCCATGAGCCATTTGCCCGTTTTTGCCGCTAGGGGCGAGTGACGTCACATCAGTGTATGTCGTTCTGGATTGCATGAAAACAAAACATGAAGCAGGGAAGCTATCGAGATTGTCTGCCCTCACGTCTATTAAAGATTCTGTTTTAAACAGCATAATGTCTTAAACATATGGTCCTGGTCACGTCACACTATTGGTCCCACTCCAAAAAACATCATGTCTAAGCTCCTGTTAGATCATGTTAGATACAGTAGCTACCAGAAGTTTAGGTCATATTTATGCAGAAATATCAAAAACTCTAAAGGGCTCACAAACTTTCAAAACATGCCGGATGACATCTTATATCTATCACTCCACACATATATCATGTATATTATCCTAGCTAAATATCAGGGATGCAAACAGCGCGCCTTTTGGCGGATGGCGCCTTTTTCACGGCTGAATTGCGCAGATCTGATTTTTTTTTTTTGGGGGGGGGGGGGGGGGGCGTTGGAGTGTCTGATTATAATTTCAAAGTAAATTCTGTATTAAAATGACTAAATAAGCAAATCCGTTACAGTCCATGAAACAGGAAGTATAAGGATGAGGAAAAAAACAGTTTAAATCGGGAAGCTGCGCACATTTGTGGAGCCTGAGCGGCAGGACCGCGCAAATGTGCGCAGCTTCCCGATTTAAACTGTAACGGATTTGCTTATTTAGTAATTTTAATACAGAATTTACTTTGAAATTATAATCAGACACTCCAACGCCCCCCCCCCCCACCCAAAAAAAAATTTCAGATCTGCGCGATTCAGCCGTGAAAAAGGCGCCATCCACCAAAAGGCGTGCTGTTTGCATCCCTGAAATATATGAAACAAGGTATTGGCCTTTCAGTTGTTGTACATTACTGGTATTAGCTGCTTTGGCCTATTGATAAGTAATATGCAATGGTATAAGACGCATTTGTGACGTTACAACAAATTTTAAACAACATACATGTATTGAATAACAACACATCGCCACGTACCCTGGCTCGTTCTCTTTTGGCAAAGGCACCACCGGACTTTCTCTTTTTGACCGCCCCTTCGGGGGGTCTGCTGTCATCTGTTTCTCTTTTGACAGATTGATTCGGCCCGGGCCTGTCAAACAATGTCGGCACAGCTGACTCCTCCAACACCAGTGGATAAGTTGGATCAAACGTTCTTCGAGTTCTGGACGACAAAGTGAAACAGTGCTCCTCGAAATGTGCTGAACAGAGACGTGACCATTTTGTTGACTTCCAGTTCGCACCTGTTTTGGAAATGTTTCTTTCCCACTCTTTTGCTATTTCAGGGTGTTTTTTCCAAGGAAAGGAATGGAGTTTCACTCCTTCCGACGTGGTGTTAGAACACCCGTAAGCCACACATATAATCCCTTTTCGGTTAGACGCCATTTAACTTTTTCACGCAAGGAAATCACAACAAAACCACAGCTCAATATCACAAGACTTGTGAGAACTGAACCAACATAGTGACTTGTAAACAAAAACGACACACTGATGTGACGTCACTTCCGGCATCTCTGAATGAGCCCAGTTCATATCCAGGTCAATCTCCCTGTGCGAAATTTAAAATTACTTCTGATGTTTAAAACGGACAGTTAAACCAAGAATTAAAACCAGAATTTATCTTTGGAGTCATATATTGTTTGTTTACAAATTAATACGAAATGACTGTCAGTGGGTCTTTAATAAAAAGTTCAATAAAGCCGTGTGGAAGTGTACATCACCCTGCTGTGGGCTTTAACCAGTTCAGAGTGTCTGCAGAGCTCAAAACGAGACGCGATTCCTGACAGAACATTTTAGTTTACTGATTTCTCTGAAAAAAAAGTCCCCTGTTTACATGGACTTATCTGCCTTCAAAATTTTGTTCAGATGCAAATTCACTTTTTCCAGATTTCAGTTTTACAGAAAGAAAGAAAGCACAACTTTATTCATCACACACTTGTGAAATTCCTCTCTGTATTTAACCCATCTGAAGCATTGAACACACACACACATGAGCAATGAACACACACACATATCCAGAGCAGTGGGCGGCCATGCTAACAGCGCCCGGGGAGCAGTTGGGAGTTCGGTGCCTCGCTCAAGGGCACCTCAGCCCAAGGCCGTCCCATATTAACCTAACCGCATGTCTTTGGATTGTGGAGGAAACTGGAGCACCCGGAGGAAACCCACGCAGACACGGGGAGAACATGCAAACTCCACACAGAAAAGCCCTCGCCGGCCGCTGGGCTCGAACTCAGAACCTTCTTGCTGTGACACGACTGTGCTAACCACCAATTTGTTTTTCTCTACTCACGGTATATGAGTGTTGCTGAACCAACCGAGAACAAAATAAAAACTCGACTCGAAAACAAAACCCCAAAAAATAAAAACAAAGCAACAAAATATGGAATAAAAGTATTTAATGGTCAGAAAATATCTTTTTTTTCAAGAATTATTATTATTATTATAGCATTTTTCACAAATTCCTACTGTCATTTTGCCGGTTTGTTTACATTCTAAGCGGAAATTATTTTGTTGGACGTTTTGTATAAAATTTTTATTTTTCGAATTTGCAAAAAATAAAAAATGCCGTTTCTCAAAATCCACTGAATGTGGATAGAATAAAACAGTTATTCCACTCAATCTCGTCGTACATGGCTTATAGCCGACTCAGTGCTACGCGCCTCGTCAGCTATCAGCTCATGTGCGACTCGATTTCATGGAATAACTGTTTTGATCACTGACAGGTGAAGAAGTGAAGGACACTGATTCTCATTACAGTGGCACCTGTCAAGGGCTGGGATATATTAGGCAGCAAGAGAACAATCAGTTCTTGAAGTTGATGTGTTGGAAGAAGGAAAAATGGGTAATCGTAAGGATCTGAACAACTTTAACAAGGGCCAAATTGTGATGGCTAGATGACTGGGTCTGAACATCTCCAAAATGGCACATCTTATGGGGTGTTCCTAGTATGCAGTGGTTAGTACCGACCAGAAGTGGTCCAAGGATCCAAAGGACAACCGGTGAACTGGTGACAGGGTCATGTGTGTCGAAGCCTCATTGATTCGCATGGGGCATGAAGGCTAGCCCATATGGTCCAATCCCACAGAAGAGCTCCTGTAGCACAAACTGCTTAAACATTCAATGCTGGCTAAAACAGAAAGGTGTCAGCATTACTTTTTTCAGCAGTTTGTGCTACAGTAGCTCTTCCGTCGGATTGGACCATATGGGCTCACCTTTGTGCACCATGTGAAATAATGAGCCTTTGACAGTCATCAAAATGCAGAAAAACCTATAAATGAATTGGATGTGTCTCCAAACTTTTGACTGATACGATATATAAAATTACATTTATGTTAAACATGGCGGCGCGGTGGTATAGTGGTTAGCGCTGTCGCCTCACAGCAAGAAGGTCCGGGTTCGAGCCCCGTGACCGGCGAGGGCCTTTCTGTGCGGAGTTTGCATGTTCTCCCCGTGTCCGCGTGGGTTTCCTCCGGGTGCTCCGGTTTCCCCCACAGTCCAAAGACATGCAGGTTAGGGTTAACTGGTGACTCTAAATTGACCGTAGGTGTGAATGTGAGTGTGAATGGTTGTCTGTGTCTATGTGTCAGCCCTGTGATGACCTGGCGACTTGTCCAGGGTGTACCCCGCCTTTCGCCCATAGTCAGCTGGGATAGGCTCCAGCTTGCCTGCGACCCTGTAGAAGGATAAAGCGGCTAGAGATAATGTGATGTGATGTGATGTGATGGCGGCGCGGTGGTATAGTGGTTAGCGCTGTCGCCTCACAGCAAGAAGGTCCGGGTTCGAGCCCCGTGACCGGCGAGGGCCTTTCTGTGCGGAGTTTGCATGTTGTCCGCGTGGGTTTCCTCCGGGTGCTCCGGTTTCCCCCACAGTCCAAAGACATGCAGGTTAGGTTAACTGGTGACTCTAAATTGAGCGTAGGTGTGAATGTGAGTGCGAATGGTTGTCTGTGTCTATGTGTCAGCCCTGTGATGACCTGGCGACTTGTCCAGGGTGTACCCCGCCTTTCGCCCGTAGTCAGCTGGGATAGGCTCCAGCTTGCCTGCGACCCTGTAGAACAGGATAAAGTGGATAGAGATGATAAGATGAGATATGTGTCATCTATTGCGGCTTTAATGGCATTTTGCACTACTCTAGGGAAGAGCTCGCTATGCTCACTAATATAAAAATGCCTGATATGTAGTCTTATAATCCATACCTTTTATATGTTCTATTCGAGAAACTGCATTTCTGCAAGGTGTCTATGTGCAGTGATCATGTACCACTATACGACTGTCTACTTGAAGAAATCATTTTCAGTTGTTTGCACATAAAGTAAATAGCATCACTCTGATTCGCTAACATACACAACAAAGTGTAAAGTATAACGTTTCTGTCAATATGTTTATCATGCTTGATAAACTCGCAAAGATATTTATCTAAATACGTGACCTCATTCTAAACCTGTCGAGCTTCGCCAGAGAGTTAAACGAGACCTCTGTCAGCCCCACCCACAAAATTAGTTGTGTGCAGTTCATGAAAAAGAGTCGTTCGTTTTGAATGACTCTTTTCAGTGAGTCATTTGTATTTTTTTTTCCCCAAATACAGCTTCTCCCAGTCTGCATGAATTGGTCAGAAACTTTTGGTATCACTATGCAGTGTGCAAAATAGTGGGCTAATAACAATCAACAAAGATCAAGAAAATGTGGACTAATGTGGACTCTTAGGAGAATTCAGTTTCTTGAACTGCTTGAAAGGATCATCTCATCTCATCTCATTATCTCTAGCCGCTTTATCCTGTTCTACAGGGTCGCAGGCAAGCTGGAGCCTATCCCAGCTGACTACGGGCGAAAGGCGGGGTACACCCTGGACAAGTCGCCAGGTCATCACAGGGCTGACACATAGACACAGACAACCATTCACACTCACATTCACACCTACGGTCAATTTAGAGTCACCAGTTAACCTAACTCATTCAGGTTAGCTTAGCAGTGTTTTACCCAGTGTTAGGGATGTGATCGGGCACATGTGATAGGGCTTTGTAAATATTATATGTATGTGGTTTCAATAATATTTGTTTCCTATATACAAAAGCACCTGGATGTTGTCATAAAAACTGCGACGTGAAAACTGTAGCAAAACAATTCCATGTAGTGGTTCCATGTCTTTGGGGGAAACCGGAGCACCCGGACAGCATGCAAACTCCGCACAGAAAGGCCCTCACCGGCCATGGGGTTCGAACCCGGACCTTCTTGCTGTGAGGCGACAGCGCTAACCACTACATCACCGTGCCGCCCTTTGAAAGAATCAATTCAATAACATTAATCAAACTGCCCACAACTACATGGAATTGTTTTGCTACAGTTTTCACGTCGCAGTTTTTATGACAACATCCAGGTGCTTTTGTACATAGGAAACAAATATTATTGAAACTACTGGTACATACATATAATATTTACAAAGCCCTATCAAATGTGCCCGATCACATCCCTAACACTGGGTAAGCCACTGCTAAGCTAACCTGAACGAGCAACAGTTATCTGCTTCAAGTGCCTGAAAGTTTGAATTTTTTTTTTTTTAACTTGTGATTTCTGAACTGGAATTTCAGCCACTGAAAGTTCACCCATTATTTTTGTGTATTAACATATTTTGGAATAATAATAATAATAATAATAATAATAATAATAATAATACGTTCAATTTATATAGCACCATTCTCACACGCAAGGTCACTTTACAATTGCAATAAATAAATAAAATCAAAGTCCACCCCAAGAGGGTCAGGATGGAATTCCAGTGACGTAGCTGCCCACAGTCCCACCAAAAGCCACACAAAGGTATGTCCCACACCACCATGAGACGCCACCAGGCAACATTACCTGGAACACCACGCTATGGATCCACAAAGCGAGCACAGAAGCACCACTGCACAGAGTGCTGGACAACCCCGATATTAAAAAGAGCAATGAGCTCACTGCAGCGAGGAGCACAGGCATCACCCATGGCAGACCAAGGCCCAAAGGGAACCAACGCCCAAAACTAGGTCCGGAGCTACACCACAACCAGTGGACAAAACACCCCAAAAAAGACCATTCAAACAAAGAACAAACATCAAATCATACAATCACAAAAAGAAAAAATAACAAAGATAGAAAAAAAGAAAAATAAAAAGCTCCGGTGAGAAGTGGCAGCCAAAATGCGCACAGCGTACTCTCAACAGGAAACGGGGAAATGGAAATGGAATGGGGAATATCCAGACTCGGGTTTTCCTTTGTGTTTCCTACTTATGCTTTCTCTCCAACGGATTCCTTCTAGGTAAATGTCTCCTCCCCATCTCTTTGATTCAGATTGCTATGGGCGGTCAAATGCTAAGAAGGGAAGTTTCTACATAGAAAACAGACACTTTTCTAACTGGCCTGTTCTCTCTGCCTACTTTCTTTCTTTCTATGGCCTGGAAAGGCAACAGTCCACTTTGAAAGGCCTAGTTTGTTCAATCGGCAAGTCTTATTTCAAAAACAACAACAACAACAATTAGTTTTCCATGGCATGTTCTCTGTAAAAACTATCTAATAAAGAAATAATAGTTTAATTTGCCTACATTCTGTATTTTGCCAAGATGTAATTTTTGCACTGTGATACTCAACACACAGAACAGAAACCCAACAGTGTCATGACTAATCTTATAACAGACTTGCAGCAATAAATTAAAGATAATTTCATTCATTTGCTTATACTGATTGAAAATGCCTCACTTGATTTCCATTCCTCTGACAGAAAGAGATGCCAAAGTACTGCAAGAAAGAGTTCAAATTTGTTGTAAAGATTTTTAGGTACATTTCAGTACAAGCGTGTTCATACTTTCCATGTAATTTGTAAGCTGGTGGATTTCTTTTTTTTTCTCAATATATTTAGAAAGAAACCTTTTATTTGGTACATGCACACTTCAAGCACAGTGAAATTCATCCTCTGCATTTAACCCATCTGAAGCAGTGAAAACATGCACACACACACAGAGCAGTGGGCAGCCACACTACAGCGCAGTCAGGGGTCAGGCACCTTACTCAAGGGCACCTCAGCCCAAGGCCGCCCCACGTCAACCTAACTGCATGTCTTTGGATTGTGGGGGAAACCAGAGCACCCAGAGGAAACCCACGAGAACATGCAAACTCCACACAGAAAGGCCCCTGCTAGCTGCTGGGTTCAAACCTGGAACCTTCTTGCTATGAGGCGACCATGCTAACCACTACACCACCGTGCCGTATTACCTTTTTCTGTCTAATTTGTGTACTTCAACTGACACAGTAATCAATAGAATAAAAACACTTGCAAAAATAACTCTCTCATATATATATATATATATATATATATATATATATATATATATATATATGACACCTCACCGAATTCAGGGACGCATGTCGGCCGAAACAAATCCGAGATAATCGCAAAAGAAGCATATTTTTTTTTTAAATTTGTGATTTTCGTTTTTTTCCATCATGTGCAAGTTGAGATATTGAGATATTGAAGAATGCAATCAGTATTTCAGATAATAGATTGTTTTGTTGGAAAAGCATACATTTTTTGTTGCAAATTGTCTCGTTTTTGTCAGGACTGTAGCCTGCTGGGGGGTGTGGGTAAATTACCATATGGGCCATTCACATGATGATTTAAGTCTTTTGTTTGTTTGTTTTTTCGCGAATCAGCTGTATGATACGAGCTGAGCTCGTGGCTACTTAAGCTGCATACAGGCATGTAATTTCACTATGGAATGAGCAAGCTAAACAGCGCAGAGGAGCTGAAACACCGCAAAGCAAACAGACACACGGTATTTACATCGGAGATAACCATTTCTAGCAAAAAAACCACAACCAAAAGGAAGTGTTCTAGGACTACATTCCATCGGAGGCATTGGTGTGTGCAAGGCAACGTTTCTCTTTCTGATGGGGTAAATTTATTAATCTAAGGCTGTGTGGTTATTTTTGCATGTAACGGAGAGTGTTGTGGTTTGGTTACATGAAACTAGTGTTGTGTTAGTTGTGTCATCATCGTGCTATCTTTCTTTCTAACGGTGTGAGTAATTTTTCAACCACAAAGCGTTAAAGTATACTTTAGGACTTATTTTTGTACTTCATAATTGTGTTGGGCATACTTTGCATGGAAGGAAAATTGACGTGGTGATCTTTGTTTACATGAAAGTAGCATCGTGCTAGCTAGTAAGGGGTAGGGCTTTCCTTAATGTCATGCAAATGAGCAGCATTATGTCCCCGCCCTGCACCCAGAGTAGCTGAGATGGAAAACTTTGAGGGCGATTTTCTCCCTTTTCTGTTTTAAGAAGTATACACTTTCAAAAGGCCACACATTCTTCAAATATTGTCAGATCTCCACATGGAAGGCATCATTGGAAAGCTTAGAAACTGTACTTTCTGAATCTGCCAATAACTCAAAATGCCCCCGGGCGGACATTTGTCCCTGGATTCCGTTATCTGACACATATACACACTATATATTTCCTGTAAACTATTGCTTTAAGATATTAAAACGACTTCTCGGATAAAAAACAGATTAGTTACCTTCATTATTTTTCAGGAAAGAAAAAAAAGCGAGTTATTTATGCCCATAAAAGAATGAGCATATGTCATTAACTTTCGTAAACCAGTCAACTTCATACCACAGAATGCTACAAACACAAGCTGACAACCAAATATGCAAATTAAAACAGATTCATGCATTTTTCCCTGCAGACTGGAAGGAACAGATGCATAGCAGCTGGTAAGAAAACAACGCATTTTTTGGCTTGACTGTCATTACTAATATATAGCATATTGCTTTGACACAGGGACAATTATATCATAAAAAGTAGATAAAAGAATTCACTGATATATTCCATGCAGTTAATGACTGAGACATAAGTCAACGTGTTTACACTTCGCAGTAGCAGGATCTCAGCTTTTGCTATTCCCACACAGTTGCCATACAATAGACCCTGTGATTTACATAACACTGACAGTAAACGTCCTCCACCACCCACTACCACTCCACTGGGTAAATATAGATTAGACAAGAGTACACTGTTGATAGGTGACAGTTTGCCAGTGGAGGTGACTAATTTAGAAAAGGATAAGTCAATAATATAATTACATAATTAGATGATGTGTCATTACAAAAATAGAACATCAGCCTTGACCGAAAAAAAAAAAATGAGCCAGAAAGATCAAGATCATTCTGCTTAGTAATAAATTAAGAAGAAAATTATTATCATAGGCCAAAACTGCATACAATCAGCAGCAGTTGTCCCTATCTTAGGCCCTGTTTACATTATTTCGAATCAGCGGATCATCAGATTAACGTTTTTAAAACGATTCGCGTACACACAAAATTTCTGTGCCCGCAACAAAACCGTTCCCCGTGCACACAGCAACGCCAATACACGGATACGCTAATCACTTGACTAATTAGACGGCACGTCACATGATCCCAATGCATATCGGGCATGCGCAAGTCACCACTTGCAAGTGGAAGGATGTCGTTGTAAAAAATGAAGTATGCCAGTCTGTTATCGGCGGTACTGGTACTACAATGACGCCTTTTTTACACCGTGTATGGCCTTCGTGTTTATGCTAGAAGGATCTAACAGTGTTCGGTACACTCTTCACCTCGCAGAATGGCCGTTTTTTGCGATTACAACAAGACTATTTAGTGCTACGGTAACCAACACACTTCCTGTATTGCTCATTCACTTAATGACTTCCTCAACACACTTCCTGTATTGCTCATTCACATGACCAACGTGGCATGACCAACGCCAGCGAATCAGGAAGGTGGATGTCACAGTGACGTTGTCCAATGACGACGTCAGCTAGAGCTCAGCACTGCGTATCCTCGTTCCTCAATGTTTACACAGCACCGGATCAGATACGTACTGGGTTGAATACGTGGGCCCTGGCGGATTCAAACTATTCCGCCTGTGGAGTCGTTTTCCGGCGTTTTAATGTGCACGGACAGTGCATCTGCAACGAAAACGATACGGATACGGTCTAATGTAAACACCACCTTAGTAACAACATGAGGGAAGTCTAATGGTTAGAAAAGCAGCTTCGGAACCAAAAGGTCACTGGTTTGATTCCCTGGACCACCAGGAATGGCTGAAGTGCCCTTGAGCAAGGCACCTAACCTCCGACTGCTCCTCAGGTTGCTCTGGGTACATTGTATGTTGCTCTGGAAAAGAGTGTCTGCTAAATACCATTAATGGAATGTAATATAACTATTGATTATGTTCACACTACAGGTTTCTGACCCTTCATTTTGTATGTACACAAGTGATACACAGCCATGATTTTAGATACAAGCACCAAAGCTACATACCGTAGTTACAGGCAGCATTTGAAACCCCCCCCCCCCCCCCCCAAATTCTATGACTTCTGACTAGCTATGATGCACAAAATCTGATTCATGCTTTCATTAGGTCTTATTCAGATTACTGTAATTCACTCTTCATACACTCTCAGAAAATCAAGTACTGTATATTATTGTACCTTATGGAGTACAATGGCTTGTTACTGGATCAGTAGCCTCTAATGTATTTATTTGTACCTTTTATATAGTGCTTAGGAACATATATGTACCTTTTTGGCCCTAAAAAGTTATACATAGTTACCTTGAGGGTCAATAATGAGCCCTAAGGGGTATGTTAGTGTAAATTGTACCTTGGGGGACGGAAATGGACTCCTACTGTACCCCTATTTCTAACAGTGTAGAGCTTCTGGTAAAGGCTTTACAAAAGCTACAATATATTTAGAACTCTACAGCTAGAGTTCACCGCGAGTTGGCCTAGTGGTTAGCATGTCTCGACCAGGAGATTACGAGTTCTACTCACGGTCGGGTCATACCAAAGACCATTTTAAAAATGGTACCTGAGCAATTCCAGCGTTATGGACGTGACACTTGAACTCAAAATGGCAACAAATGACCCAGTGCATGTTTTATTGTCTCCCAGTATTTAAACAGGTGTTGCATATTTTAAGGCTGTACCATACTGGAGAAGTGATAGAACAAGAACAATTCCCATAGTACATCTAGGGCATGCCAGAAAATGCCAATAAAAGATGCGTTATGGATGTGACAGAAAAAGTATCACTTTTCTTGGGTGACTGTACATTTTTATCAAACTCTGTGAAATCGTAAACCTAATGTCGAAATGGAGATATCCATTTGATAGAGGGGTCCAAGGTGAATATTAAAAAATCTTTGTTTAAAATATTTTGTATTTCATGCAGAGTTTCGGAAGGAAAAGTCAGCGTTATGGATGTGACGAAATTCCATTATGGATGTGACGCATCTGAAATAGACATGGCATATGTTTAGAAAATCAGCAATTTAACCACCATAACCCTTTGAAAAACTCTCTAAATATCAGCTAAAACTATCAAAGTTCTTAAATAATATTTAGGATGGCTATTGTTTTGCTGTTTTGTGGATTTTAGCATACATTTCTGTGGCTTGTGGCAATAATATAGAATTGTACATGATCAAAGTTGATTTTAGCTTGGGCTTTACATTATAAGAAAGAAAGACTGACAGTGACATATTAGGTTGGTTACAAATTGGTTCAGCTTGTTCACATCTGTAAAATACAGGCCTAGGTGAGATCTCTGGGAGTGGTTTTGATGTATTACATGTTGCTTTATTTTTGCATGGTGAGGTTGACATTTACATGGAATTGCCCACCTACTACTATCTGGCAAGGCGCGTTGCAATACAGATCCAAGTGAGGAAGTCAAACTCTCACGGTTACCAGAGGACTAGCCCCCACTGTAACCCTAGCTGTATAGGCGAGAGGCCAAGGGCTTTGGAAACAGAGATCAGTGCTGCATCTATACAGTACGCCTTAAAGAGTTGGTTAATACTGGGACAGGAGACTGCCTGGGAAGACCAGATTCTGGCGTGAGAGGGACTTTGACTTTTGACAGCTATAGACCCTTTTCAGTCACGTGACCTTCGTAAATGCGACCGCCATTTTGGACATGTAGTGGACTTCGGCTCGAATCAGTTTGAATGTGAGGAAGGCGACAAACGAAAAACATAAAAGAAAAAGGAGCGAGATGCAGAAAACACCTTCACTATCCAGCGACGTAGGGCATTTACAGGGTGAGCAGAGGGAGAGGTATTTGCAAAAATTGAGGTTAGCAGGCTTAGAGAACGACGTTTACCTGCTTCCACCAGGATTGTTCATTGACATACGGAAGTACACGAAGCCCTCGTCTTTACCTGACTTCGGCCCACGTGATCTGTATACCTATGTCGTTAAAAACCCATCACCATACACATACACGCCAACGTCCGAGGTTCCGGAGCGCGCTCCGGCTTGCTCCAGGAGTGCTCTGTCCGAGGTTCCGGAGCGCGCTCCGGCTCGCTCCCCCTCAAATTAAGCAGCGCGCTCTGGCTTGCTCCCCCTGAAATTAAGCAGCGCACTCCGGCTTGCTCCGGAGCAAGCCGGAGTGCGCTGCTTAATTTGAGGGGGAGCAAGCCGGAGCGCGCTCCGGAACCTCGGCCGGAGCACTCCGGGAGCAAGCCGGAGCGCGCTGCTTAATTTGAGGGGGAGCAAGCCGGCGCGCGCTCTGGAACCTCGGATGTTGGCTCGGGCAGCTATTTACACTGGATCCGGTGTAAATAGCTGCCGGATCATAATTACAGTAAACTAGTAAATACAGTAAAGGAAAAACTTGAGACTGAAAGGTTTTAACAGTCATCCAAATGACTGAACGTAAACATTGCTACAGTAAAACCAGCTACTATGTTGTTGACATTAGCTAGTCAACAATAGCTACAACAGAAGAACAAAGAGGTTACAATGGGTTATTTTAACCTATTTGGTTACACACTCGCTGCCACAGAATGTTAACAGCAATGTAATGCCTTTTCTGGCTAATTTTATTCGTCTTACCTCCAACAAAGTGGTCACTACACAAGCGCTGGTATGCCGAGGGCTGCCAATCTGTTAATGGCCGCTATCCATCTTCTCCGTCGGGATCTGATAAAATGATAAACCTTGCCTTGTTTGTTGATGGTTACTACATCCAGGTGCACAACAATATAGTGGCATGATGGAAGTCTTGCTGAAAGTAAAAAATTTCTTTGCTGCCGTTCCTCAATGTTGGCTGTGGTAAACTACTGATAGTACATGTCCAAAATGGCGGCCGCGTTTGTCGTGACGTCACGTGAAAAGGGTCCATAGTTCTAACCCAACTTAAACGCTCTGCTCACTTCACCCTATCCTCTCTCAGCTACACTGGCTGACAGTTCTGTCCTGTATCCAATTTAAAATCTTGCTTGTCTCTTTCAAAGCCCTGCACAATCTTGCTCCTATCTACCTTAGGGAACTACTGACCCCCAATTACTTGACCCTCAGGCAAGAATTTACTTGCTGTCCCATGCACCAGGCTTTCCCCTAAGGAAGAAGATCCTCCAGGGCCATTACCCTCAAACTCTGGAATTCTCTTCCTTAATCTATCCATGACTGCTGTTCATTGTCTACTTTCAAATCTTAATTGAAGACTTATCTCTTCCATTAACATTTCTTTTCCTCTCTTGCTGTTTAATCTTTTTTTTTCCTCTCTAAAGTGACCTTGGGATAGTGAAAGGCGCTACAGAAATTTAAATTATTATTATTATTATTATTATTATTGGCGGCACGGTGGTGTAGTGGTTAGCGCTGTCGCCTCACAGCAAGAAGGTCCGGGTTCGAGCCCCGTGGCCGGCGAGGGCCTTTCTGTGTGGAGTTTGCATGTTCTCCCCGTGTCCGCGTGGGTTTCCTCCGGGTACTCTGGTTTCCCCTACAGTCCAAAGACATGCAGGTTAGGTTAACTGGTGACTCTAAATTGAGCGTAGGTGTGAATGGTTGTCTGTGTCAGCCCTGTGATGACCTGGCGACTTGTCCAGGGTGTACCCCGCCTTTCGCCCGTAGTCAGCTGGGATAGGCTCCAGCTTGCCTGCGACCCTGTAGAAGGATAAAGCGGCTAGAGATAATGAGATGAGATTATTATTATTATTATTATTAAAATGTATATGATAATCCGCAAACAGTTGTCTTGAATTATTTCTCAGGTTCATGCCTGTGCTGCATATTTTATGACATTTCTTAAATTCCTTACTTATGACTTTAATTCCTACCTACAATAATTTCCCATTAACTATTTGACCAAAAGATCAACTTATAACCATGATTTCCTTTTATCCTATCATATATGACCTCTCATTCAATGTGAACAGAGATAATAGGGGGGAGGACAGCTTGAAAAGAAGTAGCATAGATTGTTGGTGCCTCTGGTGAGTGTATCCAGCTACTATTTTAAAGCTAGTATTGTTTTGCTAATCTGCTCACAAAGCCAGCACAAAACAGCACATGCCATTTTTCTGTTCGTTTTTTTTTTTTTAAATGATTATTATTTATTTTATTTTTAAATGGTGTATATATGTTGTATAGTGAACTGTAGGCTACACATTTTGGCTAAAACTGCTTCTCAGTGGAACTAAAGAAACTCTGGACAGTGCAAAAGAGGCAAAGTACAAGTGTGTCAATGTAGGGTCAGTATTATGAACTTAGTATTGAAGATACTGAATAAAATGTTCAGCTATTTAGATGAAGAAGACCTATAATTATATTATGAATAGTATTGTTTTGAGAATTACAGAACATTCACTGTTGGTGGTAAAATCAGACAATAACTGCAAGAAAAAGGGAATGATTTGCACTTCAGCATACCGTATATCTTACTTAGGATATTACTGACTTATTATGGAATCTCTACTTTTTTTTTAATTTCAGGAACTTTTCAGGCCTGTAAGCAATATAAAAAGAAGAATAGTGCATTATATTCAAATATAGAGCTTTTTAGCCTAAGTTAGAATGGAAGAAAACAAGGAGGGTGAATATTTCCAATCTGGTTAGTATTCACAAGTCATAAGAGGGCAAAGACATTTTGAATGGTTACCTGTAAATCAGGACCTCATCATCTGAGCAGTTGTACTGGAGCTGGTACATTTTCACCTTGGGAGCTGTTTTGCTCACTGTCCACTTGACCAGGGCAGAGACAGATGTGACCTCTGACACAGACACCACCTGTTCTGGCTGGGGTTTGGTCTCCCCTTTGCTGGTCTTTGTAGAGCTGGTGATGTCAGACAGCCTGGACTTGGGCTGGGAGGTGCGGTTAGTGCCATTGCTGAGATGAGGCAGCTGAATGATGGAGAGTTCAATTGAGGCAGTGGATTCTCCTGCAGCGTTGGAGGCGATGCAAGTGAAGGTGCCATAATCCTTGGAGGTGGTGACCATGATGTCCAGGGTGCCATTCTCGTAAATAGTGGCTCGTGATGAATTACTGATAAGTCGGTCATCAGGAGCCACCCAGTGTATGTAAGGCATGGGGTCACCCACTGCCTTGCAGCGTAGGCTGGCCGTCTGGCCTTCAAGCACCAGAAGTTTGTGCGTATGCTGAGTAATCAAAGGTGGCTCACAGATAAACTCCTCCTCACGCACATACCAAAAGTACCGCCCCTTTAGATTCGGAGGAGATGCACAAGTCTCCATGTCATCCTCACGCTCAAATCGTCTCAACCACAAAATCTCGCAATTACAATGAAGCGGGTTTCCACTGAAACTAAGAGACAGCACAGGAGCATATGGTGTACTCAGCACCACATTGGTCTGAGACCGTGCAAATATGGGATCTGGCGGAAGCTTCTGGAGCCGGTTTGATGTGAGGTCAAGCCTGGCCAACTTGTCCAAGTCTGTAAAAGTGCCCTCAGAAATGTGGCTGATGAGGTTGTGGTCAAGGCTGAGCTGGTGCAAGCTGAGCATCTTGCGAATAGACTCCCAGGGTACACTCCGCAAGTTGTTGTAGGACAGGTCCAGATCCTCCAGTGTTAGCAGCAGGTCATCAAAGGTCTCTTTGGAGATGTGGCCCAGCTGATTGTTATTCAGAATGAGGTGCTGCAAGTTGACCAGACCTCTCAGAGCATCTGGGCCAAGTTCGGTTAGGCGGTTGCTGTCCAGATGGAGTGAGCGTAAAGTCTCAAGATCCACAAAAGAGAAAGGCTGGATGGAGCTTATGGTGTTCCGGGAAAGCGTCAAGTCCACAAGACTAGTCATGTTGACAAAATCCTGCTGTGTAATCCTGATAATGTAGTTCCCCCCCAGCCTCAGCTCGACAGTCCGACGGTCAATATCAGGTGGGACAAATAACAAGCCTTTCGAAGGACACAGGGTGCCTAGAGACTCAGACAAGTTCTGGCAGACACAGTACTTGGGGCATGCAGTGGCTGTCATCATTGTACTTCCCAGAAGCAGGAGGCTGCAGAACACTTTGGCCATGGTAGATCATGTACAAAGGCCTGAAAAGGCAAAAAGCAAAGAAAGGTCAGCTTGCCCTTACAAATACATCAATCACATTTTGGGTCAATACCTCTGCAGAACCTATCCGTTAATGACCAAGATATCTTTTTGAGATAGCGCTCGACAGAGATGAACCAAATCAGTCATGCTTATGTATAATACTGTACATGTGCGTACATTTTTCTCTTGTTTCACAATGGGAAACAAAGGATAGCCCACAGAGGTATCATTTCCATCATATATGATCCATGTTGGATGATTCACTGGGTGGTGGGTGAGTTTTGTTGAAAAGATGATGAATCACTGACAATCTTTCCTCAACCATTTCAGTCATGTTTTGTGGACCTCAGGAAAATTATATCTACTTTGTAATTTAAGCTATCCACAGTAGAACTCTGTACTGGTTGGCTTTGCATTGTTTTTGACTGTGCATATCATCCTGTTCTAGTAATCACTGCTTTGTTGCTGGTTGCACACATTTGCACACATGCACTTTACGGTATGTATAGTCCTGTATAGTTTTATTTAGTTTTCTGTAGTTTCATGGAGTCCTGTGTTGTTTTATGTAGCACCATGGTCTGGAGGAGTGTCCTTTCATTTCACTGTGTAATGGACCAACTGTAGATGGTTGAAATGACAATAAAGTCACTTGACTCAACATCGCTGAGGGATCCCCATAGTTCACAGTTCACTGATAAGAATAGATAGACAGATATTTTTGTCCTATTTTACAAATTTGATGAGAGATCAAGAAGACATCTAGAGGATTTTCTACCTAATAATGCTATTTTCTCACCGAGAACCCTGGCATTCCACCTTTCAGACCCCTCTCTCTCTCTCTCTCTTTCTTAGCTAATTTCAGTTCCACATTTTCATTCTCCTGGGTCTGAAGAGTGGAACACTGCTACAGAAGGAAATCTGTCTGGGAGTTGGTGTCAGAGGAGTTTGAGGCTGTTATTGTCTGTAACTTCTTGCGAATAGCAAGCAATCTCCACACCCACCCTACCATCATCTCTTCACATTAAGAAAATTTATTAAGAAAATAGATGGGAAGTCTACCTTTGGATAACATCCAGTGATTCCCCTGTACATTTTTATCATTAAACCCAGTTATGCCCAAATCCTAAATCAATTTTAATCAGCTTTCCGCTAGAATGATTATTTAACAACAAGCAGGATTGAAGATGCAGAGGGACCACTCTGATGAGTCCGAAATCCCAGTGGAGAAAAAAGGCATTAATTTTGATCCCACAGCCATCACCTATCACCTTCTGAATGCACACAGTGGGTTTCCAGTAACGCATAATTATAAGTGACATTTTGTGTGTGCCATTTTGAAGTTACATTGGTGCTGCAGTGAAATGGATGCTGAGCTTCAGACTATATGGATTGACATTGTATGAATGAATGAGCTCATTCAAGGGGTGGGGAGAGGGTTACTAAAATGTATAGTTGAAAAAAGCTGTAACTCATATTCATCATACTGATTTACATATATGTAACTCAGGCTTGTACGGTAGTACTCGAGTTCAGGACTCGTGCCCTAATTTTAAGGGCTCATTACTTGACTTGGACTTGAGCACTGATGACTCGGACTTGGACTCGGACTCATACATTAACTCATACATTTGTAACATGCCATAATAAGTTGGCATAAGATATTTATATCTACATTAATTTTTATACTAATTTTGTGCAAGAGAATGCAAATTCACCTGTTCATACATCATGTTCAGGAACAAACTAACGTTGATGGCGCTAAAATGCCTGGAGAGACGCCTCTAGGATTGTCCGCTTTGCTTATACAGACTTCTCATGCAGTGGGAAAAAATGCACTGTTCCATATGTAGAAGAACTATCGAGGAGATGACGGGGACAACCTCAAACTTCAATCGTCATTTGGCAAGACTCCATCCAGAGAAGGAAGTGACACGCTATGTTCATTGCTCTGTTGATAGCGGGGCTTGCTTGCTGAGCGATGAACTAGCTAGTGTTAACCCTCTCTCATGTTATTTGTCCTGTTGATAGCGGGGCTTGTGTCTGACTCAACTCGGACCAGTAGTGGACTCGACTCGGATCAATAGTGGACTCGACTCAAAATTTTCTTTAATGCCTTGGACTTGACTCGGACTTGAACATTGGGGACTCGAGCCTGGACTTGGACTTGAGGTTTAGTGACTCGACTACAAAACCAATGTAACTCGACTATAATTGGCCTAAAACTAAAGGAATAAACAATACTGGAGAAATATTGTGAAGCAATATTTGTGATTGCCAAGATCATAATCAAACCTGGCAGAGTGACAACAAACAAACTGAAAAACCCAAGCAATTAAAGGTTTCCAGTGGGCCTTTTGAATGCTAAATTTTACACAATCACTGTGTGTGGTCACATGTTTATGCCAGAACTACATTTCGCTGCCAAAATAATTCAAATGGTTATGTTGTTACATGTCAAACGATGTCCTTTCAGAAAGTATGACCTATGAATACCATCCTAAAAAGGCAGTTCCTGTCCTAGAAATTTCTGATTTACACATTAATTTTGTGTATACCCCTGGTGACCATCAGGGCAAGCGTTACTCATTTTGCTCACACATTGCAACCTGGTACGGTTCACCCCTCAGGACGACGGGTGTCAGTCACCACAGCTCCTGATATGGCAGCTTGGTATTGTGGTCATGGTGCACAAATCAAAGGGAAAGTGGAAGAAATTCAGCATGCCTGCAGGGTATTGGGGCGGCACGGTGGTGTAGTGGTTAGCGCTGTCGCCTCACAGTAAGAAGGTCCTGGGTTCGAGCCCCGGGGCCGGCGAGGGCCTTTCTGTGCGGAGTTTGCATGTTCTCCCCGTGTCCGCGTGGGTTTCCTCCGGGTGCTCCGGTTTCCCCCACAGTCCAAAGACATGCAGGTTAGGTTAACTGGTGACTCTAAATTGACCGTAGGTGTGAATGTGAGTGTGAATGGTTGTCTGTGTCTGTGTCAGCCCTGTGATGACCTGGCGACTTGTCCAGGGTGTACCCCGCCTTTCGCCCGTAGTCAGCTGGGATAGGCTCCAGCTTGCCTGCGACCCTGTAGAAGGATAAAGCGGCTAGAGATAATGAATGAATGAATGAATGCAGGGTATTGATATGACACAGCTGCTCTTGTTTGAGATTTACCAATGGCTGTAATAAAATTACCATGAGGCAAAAAGAGATTGAAAGCGACACAGTGCATGTAAAGGTTCTTAGTCATACAAGACTATCTTGAAGATGCTACATCAGTAATTATGGGTATTTTTAAGAAATTTTAAAATGATAATGAATGTCCCACTTTGAAATTAAAATAATAATTGTAGTCTATACGTATGAAAACATTGAAACAAAGAAGTGCATGGCCCCAAAAACAAATTAAGCTCTTCCTCCTTATCGGTAGATCTTTTTCTGGCTGTTCAAGTTAGGGGTCAGCACAGCAGATCTGTTCTGCATAATGATTTGGCATAGGTTTTACACTGGATGCCCTTCCTGATGTAATCGGGTGGTGTAGTGGTTATCACTGTCACCTCACAGCAAGAAGATTCTGGATTTGAGCCCAGTGGCCAGCAGGGGCCTTTCTGTGTGGAGATTGCATGTTCTCCCCATGTCTGCATGTACTGTAGCGATGACCGGCCATTCTTTAAAAGTAGTTCTCATAGTGTTGTGTAATGTATCAAATTAAAGAGCACGAAGATCTGAATTGAAAACTTGTTTAATTTTGTAAATGTCTCTTTAAAAAACAAACAAACTTATGAACATTTGAAAATTCAGTTTTTTTATAAAATTTCCATTTCTGTCCGTTGCCCCAGTCACAAACCAGCAATCATTTTCCATTGGTTTAATTTTCCATTCATGAGAAAAAAAAACCTCAATGAGAAATGAATAGACCAAAAAGCTAAAAAATAAAGTGATTTAGAATTTTGAATAAGGTGGCACGGTGGTGTAGTGGTTAGCGCTGTCGCCTCACAGCAAGAAGGTCCTGGGTTCGAGCCCCGTGGCCGGCGAGGGCCTTTCTGTGTGGTTGTCTGTGTCTATGTGTCAGCCCTGTGATGACCTGGCGACTTGTCCAGGGTGTACCCTGCCTTTCGCCCGTAGTCAGCTGGGATAGGCTCCAGCTTGCCTGCGACCCTGTAGAACAGGATAAAGCGGCTAGAGATAATGAGATGAGATGAGAATTTTGAATATCAGGGTAAGAATTACAGATAAAGGCTTCTTCTTGTAGATCACAATTATGCACCTAAAAGGCTTAAAAATAATACATCGCTGAAATTGGTCCATCCTTTGTTTTAAACATAAACACCAGAATTTAGCGGGTATGTTCACTTTAATTTGTGCACACCAAGCATGACTAATGATGGTGGTGCTTGAATGTGCTGGGTAGAAGACCATGAACCTTTTGTGAATTCTCTTCATAACAGTATCCCTGATATTCATACACCTTCTCATTTTTTCTCCATGAAAACATCTCATCTCATCTCATTATCTCTAGCCGCTTTATCCTTCTACAGGGTCGCAGGCAAGCTGGAGCCTATCCCAGCTGACTACGGGCGAAAGGCGGGGTACACCCTGGGCAAGTCGCCAGGTCATCACAGGGCTGACACATAGACACAGACAACCATTCACACTCACATTCACACCTACGGTCAATTTAGAGTCACCAGTTAACCTAACCTGCATGTCTTTGGACTGTGGGGGAAACCGGAGCACCCGGAGGAAACCCACGCGGACACGGGGAGAACATGCAAACTCCACACAGAAAGGCCCTCGCCGGCCCCGGGGCTCGAACCCAGGACCTTCTTGCTGTGAGGCGACAGCGCTAACCACTACACCACCGTGCCGCCCCTCCATGAAAACATTATATGGAAAATCATCGATTTTTAGGAAGGACACAAAATTTTCCTCAATGATCCGATCTTTCACGGGCACTAGACAGCAAAGTGTTCAGCTGATTTTATTTGAAAAATCAAGTCAACATGAGAGATTCGACCACTAGGTGTGAATCTTGAGTTTCAAGCTGATTGAACTAACAGTGAGCGAGCTGGAAGCAACAACAAAACACATGGACCGGTGACGAATATCACGAAAAAACCCAAGATGGCGGCGCCCGTGAGTTTGGTGTATTGCATTACACAATGTTAAAAAATGCTTAAAGTAAAATGTCATCACAACGTCGCACAAAATTAACCATATATTCCATAAATATGTTATTTATTCTTGAATCGACACTAGTTTTATGTAGATTAAACACGTTTCACCATCTCACCCATAGTCAGCTGGGATAGGCTCCAGCTTGCCTGTGACCCTGTAGGACAGGATAAGCGGCTACAGATAATGGATGGGTGGATGGATAAACGCGTTTCAATGTCTTAAAAGGCCAAATGAAAATGTGCTGTTCTCCCATACAAACGTATGGGAGGTTCATCAGTGCAGCGACGTGCTGTCAGGCCTACTGCATGGGTTCCCCCACAGGCAAAAGCCATGCAGTTAGGTTAACTGACTACTCGAAATTGTCCATAGGTGTGAATGGTTGCTTCCCAAGCCTGGAAATGGGAGGGTTGAGGTACTGTAGGCTGGGCATCCAGTGTAAAACTATGCTCCAATTAATATAACATGTGAATCAATAGGGTCCACATGGCAGTGGCCCCACATACTTAAGTGGGACAAGCAGGAAGAAGTGAGCCCTTTCTGACACAACCCTCCCCGATCTATCTGGGTTTGGGACCAGCAGCAAGTGTGCACTGGTTTGTACTGTCCCAGTGGCTGGGTATTTTACCTAATCTGCATGTTTTTGAACAGTGGGAGGAAACCTACTCAGACAAAGGGAGAACATGCAAACTCCACACAGAAAGGCCCCTGCTGGCCATGACGTTTGAACCCAGAGCTTTCTTACTGTGGGGCAACAGTGCTAACCACTGCATCACCATGCCAGCTTCTTCCTGATTGGCAGATATTAATGTGTGTTCTTGAGGAAGGAATAGAGACACATGTACAGTATAGCGAAACTTGACTAAAAACACTTTAGGATTGTTTGCTTTAGTAATAACTGGATACTGAAAGGATTTGCAATTCCACTATCTGGTTTCCTGGGTGGTGTAGTGGTTAGCACTGTCGCCTCACAGCAAGAAGGTTCTGGGTTTGAGCCCAGTGGCCGACGGGGGTCTTTCTGTGTGGAGTTTGCATGTTCTCCCCGTGCCATCATGGGTTTCCTCGGGTGCTCCGACTTCCCCCACAGTCCAAAGACATGCAGGTTAGGCTAATTGGTGGCTCTAAATTGACTGTAGGTGTGAATGTGAATGTGAATTCACACCTAGTTTGTCTCTATGTGTCAACCCTGCAATGATCTGGCGACTTGTCCAGGGTGTACCCCGCCTCTCGCCCATAGTCAGCTGGGATAGGCTCTAGTTTGCCCGCGACCCTGTAGAACAGGATAAGCGGTTATGGATAATGGATGGATGGATGGATGGATAAACGCGTTTCAATGTCTTTAAAGGCCAAATGAAAATGTGCTGTTCTCCCATACAAAAGTATGGGAGGTTCATCAGTGCAGCGACGTGCTGTCAGGCCTACTGCATGGGTTCCCCCACAGGCAAAAGCCATGCAGTTAGGTTAACTGACTACTCAAAATTGTCCATAGGCGTGAATGGTTGCTTCCCAAGCCTGGAAATGGGAGGGTTGAGGTAGACTGGGCATCTGGTGTAAAACTATGCTGCAATTTATATGACATGTGGATCAATAGGGTCCACATGGCAGTGACCCCACATACATAAGTGGGACAAGCAGGAAGAAGTGAGCCCTTTCTGACACAACCCTCCCCGATCTATCTGGGTTTGGGACCAGCAGCAAGTGTGCACTGGTTTGTACTGTCCCAGTGGCTGGGTATTTTACCTAATCTGCATGTTTTTGAACAGTGGGAGGAAACCTACTCAGACAAAGGGAGAACATGCAAACTCCACACAGAAAGGCCCCTGCTGGCCATGACGTTTGAACCCAGAGCTTTCTTACTGTGGGGCAACAGTGCTAACCACTGCATCACCATGCCAGCTTCTTCCTGATTGGCAGATATTAATGTGTGTTCTTGAGGAAGGAATAGAGACACATGTACAGTATAGCGAAACTTGACTAAAAACACTTTAGGATTGTTTGCTTTAGTAATAACTGGATATTGAAAGGATTTGCAATTCCACTATCTGGTTTCCTGGGTGGTGTAGTGGTTAGCACTGTCGCCTCACAGCAAGAAGGTTCTGGGTTTGAGCCCAGTGGCCGACGGGGGTCTTTCTGTGTGGAGTTTGCATGTTCTCCCCGTGCCATCATGGGTTTCCTCGGGTGCTCCGACTTCCCCCACAGTCCAAAGACATGCAGGTTAGGCTAATTGGTGGCTCTAAATTGACTGTAGGTGTGAATGTGAATTCACACCTAGTTTGTCTCTATGTGTCAACCCTGCGATGATCTGGCGACTTGTCCAGGGTGTACCCCGCCTCTCGCCCATAGTCAGCTGGGATAGGCTCTAGTTTGCCCGCGACCCTGTAGAACAGGATAAGTGGTTACGGATAATGGATGTATAGAGCTGGTTTCCTTCAAAGGAGTCTGATTCCTCTCAAACCTTCTTCCTCATGTGATCTCAGGGTGTTTTTCATCCCACTGATGCATCTGTCTTACTCATTAGGGATCTAAATCTGCATTCAGATTTCTGTTAAGCTGCTTTGTGTCAACGTCTATTGTTAAAGTGTTACACAAATAAAACTGAATTGAACTGCATTATGGTTGATGCTTTCTCAACTCACCCATGCGAACTATCAAGCTATACTGACATCCATTCTTCATTAATGTGGCACTCTATCAATCTTTATTTGATATTCAAGGCATAATTGTACATTTCACTGGTACACTGTGTCTCACTCCGTACACCACAGATCAAGCTCTATTGTGCATCTTGACAAGACATGTCAGGTACCTTGACAGACACATGATTTCAAACAGCCGGCGTGACTCACACAATTTATTCTCGCAAACTGAGCATCTGAGAAACATTGCTAAAAAATGTCTTCTCCTTGCTCTCTGATCTTTGTGTTTTGACATGCCGGTAATGCTGTGCTCACTAAGGGAACTCGGGAAATGAGAACCAGTGAAGGAGAGAGAGAGAGAGAGAGAGAAGATGAGCTCTGCTCTGACACAAACAGAGGAAAAGCTAACAGGGGTAAACAAGATAAAAGAAAATAAAAATGCATTCAACATCCTCGGCTGAAACACGCTAAAAAATGTATACCCTGTCATATGAATTTTTAACATTTTTAGAAAGTTCATCATTTTTAATAATTCTGTTGTTATGATGCAAAATCTACTGTATGCATTTGCATTAACTTGCAATTCAGTCTGAACTCAGACTCCTTCCTGTTGTGCAAAATCATTGGGAGTGTGCTCGCGGCTCAGGATATAAGTCATTTTTGACAGCTGAAACCTGATTAGGTTGAATGCAGCACAAGCATGCCCTTTAGCAGGTCCGTGCCTCCCAGTCTCCTTTCCTGCATTAGATATTCTCTCATAACTGCCTGTCAACGTTTATCCCGATCCAATCAAGTCATGGCACAGCCATGAGACACATAGTTCACAAACTACAGCATTTTTTATTTTTTATTTTTTTAATACCTTGTTTTTCAGAAACATACTGAACGTGTGCACATTTCGGTCTACAGGTCTATTTGTGCGGAGCTTGGGGTTGTCGATGATCAAAAAGAATAAGCATGTCTCATCTGGTAAAGGTGCTGTGAAACAAGAACATGTCATGAGCCGTGGTCTCTCAAAGGAGATTGACAAAGAAGATGGGCATATTGAACCTGTAGCCTTCTTTTTTTTTTTTTTAGATTGGAAGACATGAAGGCCAAAGTGCTGTGATGTAATATGGTGTAATATAACAGCAAGACGGGCGGCACGGTGCTGTAGTGGTTAGCACTGTCGCCTCACAGCAAGAAGGTCCTGGGTTCGAGCCCCATGGCCGGCGAGGGCCTTTCTGTGCGGAGTTTGCATGTTGTCCGCGTGGGTTTCCTCCGGTTTCTCCCAAAGACATGCAGGTTAGGTTAACTGGTGACTCTAAGCCCATGTTTACATTAGACCGTATCAGCGGCTCATCAGATTAATGTTTTTAAAACGATTAGTGTGCACACAGCAACACCAATACACGGATACGCTCGGCTCCGCAGGCATCCTGCGCTCCAAATCACTCTGCCCTGAACAGCAAGTGCCCTCTGGAGGGTGCGCACTCCGGCCTTGCACAGCTCACAGAGCGCGCGAGTGAAGTGCACAAGCAGTGATTCGGGACTGAGCCGCTGTGTGTGTGATCTCAGTGCATATCACTTACCACTTGCAAGTGGAAGGATGGCAAGCCTAAAGACAATCATAACTACACAATGGGCAGTATTTGCAGTATTTTCATACTTTTATACTCTTTAATGAAAGGTGATACAAGGCGGAAGTCCGCGCCGTTTTTCAGCAGTCGCGTCACATGACCAACGCCAGCGAATCAGGAAGGTGGATGTCACAGTGACGTTGTCCAATGACGACTCCAGCTAGAGCTCAGCACAGTGTATCCGCTTATTCTCAATGTTTACACAGCACCGGACCTGACACGATCTGGATTGAATACGTGGACCCTGGCGGATCGTTTCCAGGCGGTTTAATGTAAACGGACAGTGCATCCGCGAAGAAAACGAGACAGATACGGTCTAATGTAAACTTGGCCTAAATTGAGCGTAGGTGTGAATGTGAGTGTGAATGGTTGTCTGTGTCTATGTGTCAGCCCTGTGATGACCTGGCGACTTGTCCAGGGTGTACCCCGCCTTTCGCCCGTAGTCAGCTGGGATAGGCTCCAGCTCGCCTGCGACCCTGTAGAACAGGATAAAGCGGCTAGAGATAATGAGATGAGATGAGATAACAGCCAGACACTATTCAAAATTAAAAAAAAAAATGAAAAAGGAAAACTAAAATGCTGATATAACTGAAAAGATGAAAAGTATAAAGTGAGGAAGAATTAGAAATTATAAAAGAAAATGCTGTTCCTCAAATAAAATCACGAAAGATGCTATGAAGTTTGGTCTAAAGCTATTCAAAGGTAAGGTGCGATTGTGATTTATTTTATCGATTTCAAATCAAAGTATTTTCTGTGACTCGGCGAAGATAAGTGACAAGTCTGCGCCGAACCTTTATTACATTTACATGCCGCTTCTGAAGATTTAAATCAATTATTTTTCATGCGATTTAAAAAAAATAATAATAATCACTTACGTATTTATACTAAAACAATTATCCACCTCAGGCTCAGTGAATATCCGTGAATAATAACCTCAACTTCGTCTTGGTTATTATTTACCAATATTCGCTTCACCTTTGGCGAATAATTGTTAATGATTGTGCTGCCAGTTGTCTCTTTGAAATTAAGTAATGTCAATATTTTTGTTAATTCGATGCACTGTCTCTGATCAAGAGCCTGGCACAGAATTCCAATGTGCTGGTCATTTAGCGGTATATTTTGTGATGATAAATCACGGTACAAATTTATGACTTTTCAAATCGATGAAATGACAAAAAAAACCATGATTATTATTAGACTGTGTAATCTCTTAGACACAATTAGAGGGAATGCAAGTGACTTCACCATAGGCGGAAGTAACACAGCCCTAATGCGGCAAAAATGGGTACGCACGCGTGCGCACACAGAAAAAAAAGGGAAATGGGAAAGAACTGTTGTGCATTTGACTTTACAAATACAGTTGAAAGTTTGGACACACCTTATAATTCAAAGCTTTTCTTTATTTTTATGAATTCAAAGTCACTTCATGTCTTAAAGTAATGACGGATGTCTTTTCTCTTTACTTAGTTGAGTGGTCCTTGACATAATATTAAAAACAACTACAGTTGTGGTGTTGAATAGGGATATTTACTGTACTTTTATTATTTACTATTTACTCTTTGTTCTCAGAGGCATTAATTAGGCAAGAAATTGCACTAATTAACTTTTGACGAGGCATACCTGTTAATTGGAAAGTATTCCAGGTGCCTACCCCATGACGCTGGTTAAGATAATGACAATAGTGTACAAAGCATCATCAGGGTAAACAGTGGCTACTTAAAAGAATCTAAAATATGGAACATTTTGCTTTTTAACACTTTTTGTTTACCACATAATTCCATACATGTTCCAGATGTTGTTTCATAGTTGTGATGTCTTCAGTATTGTTGTACAATGTAGAAAATAGTCAAAATACAGAAAAAAAAAAGAATGAGTAGAATGAATAGGTGTGTCCAAACTTTTGACTGGTACTGTAAATTTAAGAAGAAATCATAGCTATCTTTATACAGACTGATGAAAGCTAAAGAAAATCTAAAAAGAAGGAAATGGAGGTCGAACGAATGATTCATAAAGTAGTTCATAAAAGTTTTTTTATGAAAAGGTCAATTTGTTATTAACTTTTTGATTTTTAATAAATGGAATATTTTAGTTAATAGGATTTACTCCAAAAGTTTTGGTGATGAAATGTGGGTAAACAATTATTGTTGGTAATTTAAGAGAATTCAAAAAATAATTATTAAAAACATTTTTTTTCTTTAACAACAGGAATTTTTAACTTGATAAAAATAGGAAAATCCATCCATCCATCATTGCTTATCCTGTGTGAGGTTGCGGGCAAGCTGGAGCCTATCCCACCTGACTATGGGTGAGAGGCGGGGTACACCCTGGACAAGTTGCCAGAAAGGAAAATACATGTTTTTTTTTTGGTTTTTTCTTTAATGTTTTCAAAAGTATCATGGGAAAATCAAATCTCATTTCATCTCATTATCTCTAGCCGCTTTATCCTGTTCTACAGGGTCGCAGGCGAGCTGGAGCCTATCCCAGCTGACTACGGGCGAAAGGCGGGGTACACCCTGGACAAGTCGCCAGGTCATCACAGGGCTGACACATAGACAACCATTCACACTCACATTCACACCTACGCTCAATTTAGAGTCACCAGTTAACCTAACCTGCATGTCTTTGGACTGTGGGGGAAACTGGAGCACCCGGAGGAAACCCACGCGGACACGGGGAGAACATGCAAACTCCACACAGAAAGGCCCTCACCGGCCACGGGGCTCGAACCCAGAACTTCTTGCTGTGAGGCGACAGCGCTAACCACTACACCACCGTGCCGCCCTGAAAATCAAATTGTAAACCCAATATTTTAAATCTAATTGAACTGTGTCAGTGCCTACTATGTGCAAAACAACAACCTTAAGATACAAACTGTTGTTATTGAGGTACAATCTTCAGTAGAACAGGCATTATAAGCATGCCACAAGATCTTCACATCCCCAGTTCAAAAATAAGCAGCTCATTAATCACGCCATTGAAATGCATTGGTTGGGAAAAAAAAACAACAATGACAACAACAACAAAACAGATTTTCATTATCTGCCAGGTTTCTTTGTGTAGCGCTTAATAAAGTACTACAGTTCTTTTTGCTGCATTGATCAACAAGAACCTTGGAGAAAACACACCACAGGGGATAAAGTGTGACCTTGACTGAACTTTCCCAATATGCAAGATGTATAACAAGATTCAATTCTTTAAGAGCGGTGTATGGCAGTGTTGTAGTCGAGTCACTAAACCTCAAGTCCAAGCCCAAGTCCCCAGTGTTCAAGTCCGAATCAAGTCCAAGTCATTAAGAAAATTTTGAGTCGAGTCTGAGTCGAGTCCAAGAACAAGACTCCATCCGCACCATTTGACGGCGGCTGTTTTAGCGCCATTAACATTAGTTTGTTCCTGAACATGGCGTATGAACAGGTGGATGTGCTTCTCTTTGTCAGGGAGTGTGAAGTATTCTGTTAGAGATGGTTGGGAGACGGATGGAAGTGCAGAAGGTGTGTTTATTAATACAAGTGAAGACATAATCCAGAACGGCAGGCAAAATCGTAAAACAGTGAAACAGGCGATAGGTCAAGCGAGGCACAAACAGGCTATCGTAGACTCGGCAGGATCAAAGACGAGAAACAGGAACTCAGGGATCAGGAAACCAAACAAGGAAATAAGGCTCGGTAATGTGTCAGCAATGCAACTCAATACTTCGTGAAATAAGTGTGTTTTCACAGTTTTTATATCGACATGCTGATTGTACCTTAATCCTGTGCAGATGTGAGCCGTTTACGGTGCATGCAAGAGTCTGCTTGGCATGTGTGCTGTCCCGAGAATCTATCTGATGCATACACCAAGGTGCACAGGTGTGACACTCTGGGATTAAATTATTACAAAAATTAATGTAGCTATAAATATGTTATGCCAAATTATTATGGCATGTTACAAAAAATAAAGAAAAAATCAGAGTCCTCGTCTCCAATTTATGAGTCCGAATGCAGTTAATGCACGAGTCCAAGTCCGAGTCACAAGTCGACAATGCAGGCAAGTAGGTCAGATTTATATTGACTCCCCAACTTTTTTTTTTAATTATTATAACTTTGAAATTTCAATTCTGACTGGTCCAAATGCAAACCACAGGTTTATATTAATGCAGTAATGTTAATAAATGATAAATTCCACAGAAATAACTTACAAAGGGGTTTGTAAGGTGGACACTCCAGATAAACCAATTTAAATAAATAAATAAATAAATAAATAAAAGGACAGTGGTGGGCAGCACGGTGGTGTAGTGGTTAGCGCTGTCGCCTCACAGCAAGAAGGTCCGGGTTCGAACCCCGTGGCTGGCGAGGGCCTTTCTGTGCGGAGTTTGCATGTTCTCCCCGTGTCCGCGTGGGTTTCCTCCGGGTGCTCCGGTTTCCCCCACAGTCCAAAGACATGCAGGTTAGGTTAACTGGTGACTCTAAATTGAGCGTAGGTGTGAGTGTGAATGGTTGTCTGTGTCTATGTGTCAGCCCTGTGATGACCTGGCGACTTGTCCAGGGTGTACCCCGCCTTTCGCCCGTAGTCAGCTGGGATAGGCTCCAGCTTGCCTGCGACCCTGTAGAACAGGATAAAGCGGCTACAGATAATGAGATGAGATGAAAAGGACAGTGGTGTATGGTCACTGTCAAACCTGATCCAAACCATGTTTGGTTGACTTGGCCCAGAATTGCAGCAGTAGGGTGGCCAGTTCCTTTCTGCGCACTCACATTCATACGTACGGGCAATTTAGAGCCACCACTTTATCTAACCTGCACGTCTTCGGGGGAAACCGGAGCACCCGGAGGAAACCCATACAGACATGGGGAGAACATGCAAACTCCACACAGAAAGGCCCCCGTCAGCCTCTGGGCTCGAACCCAGAACCTTCTTGCTGTGAGAGGACAGTGTTAACCACTACACCAGTACTTTGTAACAGCCAAAAATAAAAGTGTAACTTTTTACATTTTCCAACACAGTAAGGTCTTCATGCTAGAAGGCTTTGATGTATCTCTGTAACATGACAAGCTGCATAAAATGCTTCAGGATGTGTGGTTATTGGAAAATAAATCAACTTCAGGTTGGTAATGGTATCTCCACTTCACGTTGAGCAACATCACCTGACCCCATCATTGATCATTACATGATAACAGCACATGCTGTCATGTTTTATTTCCGATTTAAAAGTTTATTATATGTGTCTCCATCTTTCAATTTAAGGAGGTACTTGAGTTTACGAGGGTGTAGCACGTAAAGGGGCAACCTGGTGTTTTCCAGCTCAGATTTTGAAGTATACAATGACTTTTGCCTAGCAACTGCATAAAGGACGAAATGGGTGACACGACAATGAGCACTTGAATACCCATTTGAATAGCCATTAACTGCTTGCGCTGATGTTTTGATTGCACACTAGATAATGACTATGATTTATAAAAAGATGACGCTTAGCAATGTAGCAATGTTTTCTTCGATATTCTGTTCAGAATTCCATCTTCTGGATAATAAGATGCTGATGGTTTATAAGATAATTCAGATAATCCACTTTACAGACATGTAGAGATAACTATGTTGATTTGTCAGACCAATACCAATAAGTTTAATCTTCTCCTGCACACACTAAAGACAGCCTAAGAAACCCAGGATTTGATGAGGAGTAGATTATTGAGTTTCTATTTGACTGACTTCAAATCTCTTCACCTGAGCAAATTTAGAGGTAAGAGATCAAATGTTTCCATCAAATGATCACTGGCTTAATTGCAGACAAAATGCTCAATGAGGCTCAGAACTTTAGCTGAAGTAATTTGGACCCAGGAGCTGCAAGAATGGGAACTAATTTTTGAAGTTTGAGCAAACCGCTGTAATTAGCCAAGACAGAGGACTATGCACTCATTACTGAAGTTTTTTTTTTTTCTCTCTCTCTTACAAACTTTGAGAGACCATTTATTTGCTAACCAGGATCATGGAAAGGAAAAAAAAAATGACTACCACAAATCTAACTGCAGAATAGGCCTGTGTTCAAAAAATCGATTTTCCGATTCTGGATCGATTCACATATTAATTACTTAGGATCGATTCGTACGTTCAAAGATCAATTTTTTTTATTTTAATTTTTATTTTTAGTACATTTTTTCCACCACGAACATTTCCTCCAGTGACCCCCGTCACGTCATCGAATTCTCGCAGGCGCACTCGGTGTGTGACCCCGCAGTGTATGACCTCAAACAAACATGGCGTCGGAGAGTAGTGATAGAGTTAGCGAAAACTTTCTGAAAACACCACCGTCTCTCAAGGCTCCAGTCTGGAGATATTTCGGGTTCCGAAAAGAAAAAGATACAGATGCGCTCGACAAAACCAATGCCGTTTGCAAGTTGTGTCAAATCGAAGTGAAGTATTTTGGAAATACGACGAACTTGAACAAGCACTTGCAACGACATCACCCGGGGATCAAGCCGTCCACAGGACAAACAGGACAGCAAATGAAGCTGAAAGAAAGTTTAACACTGCCAGCCAATTCAGCACGATCTCATAGCATAACCATGGCGATTGCGGAATTTGTCTGTAAAGACATGCGGCCTTACTCCGTCGTTGAAAATGAGGGCTTCAGGCGACTTATGAATGTCGTGGAACCACATTATGCTACGGTGAGTCTATGGTGAGACAAGTGAAAGTGTTATACTTTGTTTACAGGCTCTTATGTTCTTATTTATGTTATGTTCTTTTGTATTTACAGGTTATTTATGTTCTTATTTACAGTTTCTTATGTTTCATGTTACATTGATTGAGAGGTCTTTTTTATATTGATTAATAAAAATAATGCATTTGGTTGCAACAGCTTTTGGGTGAATTCTTATTGTCAAATAATGCATTGGTTGGTGTCCCAGCTGGAGGTGGATTGACCCTTACCATTTTAACCAGTCTCACAGCCATCAGTAAATACAAATACTTATGATTTGCTGTTAAAATCTTTGCGTTCCTCGTCCATTCTGAGTATGTAGGTTGGCAACAATATTGTTTGAAGTCACAATGCATTCGTTCATCCCCTGAATGTTTTAAAAGTTAAAAGTAGTTAACAAAAATAGAAAATAAATAGATAGTTCTTTATTTCTGGCTTCCCTGAAAAAAAAAAAAAACCTGGCTGCACGCCACTGCGACATAGTCATGAAATTAAAGATTTTTTTTTTTTTTAAAGAACACTAACCTGAATCGGATCGGATCGGATAGAATTTTAAAGAATTGAAAAGAATCGATTCTTAATCCAAAAAAAATCGAAAAGAATCGATTCTTAATCTTCAGAATCGGAATCGGATCGATTCTTGAAATTTGAATCGATTCCCAGCTCTACTGCCGAACCTTCAAAACAATCTCCAAGCATTTACATTTTATTCTTTTTCCATGGTTAAATATTTAAGAACTTTCCTGAAGGTATTCAATATTTCTTTTTAAATATACAATTTTACAGATTAGCATTTCTCAAGCTTTGCCTGAGTGGTTTATGTGCTTATTACTATTCCAAGCTACAGTACAGTTAAGCAGTGCATTAAGAATTAATCTGGCAGAATTAAGTGTGCATGAATATGTTTTATTGTTTAAAATGATGTGTACAACTCAAGCTGTTGAAGAGAAAACACTTCATAGACTTCAATTCATTAATAATAATAAAAATATATATTCGGACATAACACGTCCTATTTAGGGCGGCACGGTGGTGTAGTGGTTAGCGCTGTCACCTCACAGCAAGAAGGTTCTGGGTTCGAGTCAAATGGCCAACAGGGGCTTTTCTGTGTGGAGTTTGCATGTTCTCCCTGTGTCTGTGTGGGTTTCCTCTGGATGCTCTGGTTTCCTTCACAGTCCAAAGACATGCAGGTTAGGCTAATTGGTGACTCTAAATTGAACGTAGGTGTGAATGTGAGTGTGAATGGTTGTTTGTCTCTATGTGTCAGCCCTGCAATGATCTGGTGACTTGTCCAGGGTGTACCCTGCCTCTTGCTCATAGCCAGATGGGATAGGCTCCAGCTTGCCCGCAACCCTGTACAGGATAAGTGGTTACAGATAATGGATGGATGGACATTCATTTAAGACATGAATTAGTACAAGTGGTCAAATCAGTAAACAGTAGTGTTGTAGTACTCGAGACCACTTTTTAAAGGTCTTGGTCTCGTCTCAGAATCGACCGCACTGTTACTCAGTCTTGTCTCAGTCACAGACATAGAGGATTCAGGACTTTAGAGTGGTGCTTGAAAGTTTGTGAACCCTTGAGAATTTTCTATATTTCCGCATAAATATGACCTAAAACAACATCAGATTTTCACACAAGTCCTAAAAGTAGATAAAGAGAACCCAGTTAAACAACTGAGACACAAATATTATACTTGGTCATTTATTTATTGAAGAAAATGATCCAATATTACATATCTGTGAGTGGCAAAAGTATGTGAACCTTTGCTTTCGGTATCTGGTGTGACCCCCTTGTGCAGCAATAACTGCATCTAAACCTTTCCGGTAACTGTTGATCAGTCCTGCACACTGGCTTGGAGGAATTTTAGCCCATTCCTCCGGACAGAACAGCTTCAACTCTGGGATGTTGGTGGGTTTCCTCACATGAACTGCTTGCTTCAGGTCCTTCCACAACATTTCCATTGGATTAAGGTCAGGACTTTGGGTTGGCCATTCCAAAACATTAACTTTATTCTTCTTTAACCATTCTTTGGTAGAACGACTTGTGTGCTTAGGGTCGTTGTCTTGCTGCATGACCCACCTTCTCTTGAGATTCAGTTCATGGACAGATGTCCTGACATTTTCCTTTAGAATTTGCTGGTATAATTCAGAATTCATTGTTCCATCAATGATGACAAGCCGTCCTGGCCCAGATGCAGCAAAACAGGCCCAAACCATGATACTACCACCACCATGTTTCGCAGATGGGATAAGGTTCTTATGCTGGAATGCAGTGTTTTCCTTTCTCCAAACATAACGGTTCTTATTTAAACCAAAAAGTTCTATTTTGGTCTCATCCGTCCACAAAACATTTTTCCAGTTGTCTTCTGGCTTGTCCATGTGATCTTTAGCAAACTGCAGATGAGCAGCAATGTTCTTTTTGGAGAGCAGTGGCTTTCTCCTTGCAACCCTGCCATGCAAACCATTGTTGTTCAGTGTTCTCCTGATGGTGGACTCATGAACATTAACGTTAGCCAATGTGAGAGAGGCCTTCAGTTGCTTAGAAGTTACCCTGGGGTCCTTTGTGACCTCACCGACTATTACACACCTTGCTCTTGGAGTGATCTTTTGTTGGTCGACCACTCCTGGGGAGGGTAACAATGGTCTTGAATTTCCTTCATTTGTACACAATCTGTCTGACTGTGGATTGGTGGAGTCCAAACTCTTTAGAGATGGTTTTGTAACCTTTTCCAGCCTGATGAACATCAACAACGCTTTTTCTGAGGTCCTCAGAAATCTCCTTTGTTTGTGCCATGATACACTTCCACAAACATGTGTTGTGAAGATCAGACTTTGATAGATCCCTGTTCTTTAAATAAAACAGGGTGCCCACTCACACCTGATTGTCATCCCATTGATTGAAAACACCTGACTCGAATTTCACCTTCAAATTAACTGCTAATCCTAGAGGTTCACATACTTTTGCCACGCACAGATATGTAATATAGGATCATTTTCTTCAATAAATAAATGACCAAGTATAATATTTTTGTCTCATTTGTTTAACTGGGTTCTCTTTATCTACTTTAAGGACTTGTGTGAAAACCTGATGATATTTTAGGTCATATTTATGCAGAAATATAGAAAACTCTAAAGGGTTCACAAACTTTCAAGCACCACTGTTATTTCAAGACTGGTCAAAACCACAACCGTGGGGATTTCACTAAATCGCCCGTGCATTGTCTGATTTATGTGTTAACATTATTACTGTGATTGGATGTAAAATCCCCTGCTTCAAATGTGACCAATAATGTGACTCAGTGCTAATTTGAATTTTTTCTTCCTGTTAATGGCTGTCACCCATCCCTGCCCCTTCACACTCCCTGCTCTGGTCCTGGTCTTGACTTAGTCTCACCCTGCCTTGTTCTTGGTCTTGACTTGATCTCAATCCCTCAAAGTCTTGGTCTTGTCTCAGTCTTGATACACTTTGGTCTTGGTCATGACTTGGTCTTGGGTTAGGTGCTCTTGGGTGCCCAGGATGAGCAGATTTCCTGTCTGGGCTATTATTATTTGCCTAGTGGACAACAACTAGATGCTTGTGGAAATACTGAAGAAACCAAGGAAAGTGTAGCACAAAGCTGTCATTTAACTCTTCTGCCTACTACATGAGAACACTTCTTGGGATAAATATGCTTGTCAGACTCAAATAACTTACATGTCATGCAAGGACAATACACAGGATCTCATAACCTGAAATGTTTGCCAGTTACATTTTGTCAATGGCAGGAACACAGTATGCTACATTAGAAACTTGGATAAAAATGGATAAAGTGTAATCACATTGTTAGCTACCATTTTTAGCATTGTCAGTCAGGTTTCTGGGCAAACAAAACATGGAACTTGGCCAGGCTTGTAGCACACAAGTCTGACTCATGCCCTAATTTTAAGGACTTGTAACTGGACTCGGACTCGTGCATTAACTGTATCTGGACTCATAAGTTGGAGACGAGGACTCAGATTTTTTCTTTATTTTTTGTAACATGCCATAATAATTTGGCATAAGATATTTATAGCTACATTAATTTTTATACTAGTTTTGTGCAAGAGAATGCACATTCACCTGTTCATACGTCATGTTCAGGAACAAACTAACGTTAATGGCGCTAAAATGCCTGCAGAGACGCCCCTAGGATTGTCTGTGTTGTTTATACAGACTTCTCGTGCAGTGGGAAAAAATGCACTGCTATGTGTTCCATATGTAGAAGAACTATTGAGGAGACGACGGGGACAACCTCGAACTTCAATCGTCATTTGGTAAGACTCCACCCAGAGAAGGAAGTGACATGCTATGTTCATTGCTCTGTTGATAGTGGGCGGGGCTTGCTGAGCGATGAACTAGCTAGTGTTAACCCTCTCTCGTGTTATTTGGCCTGTTGATAGTGGGCGGGGCTTGATGAGTGATGAACAAGCTTTTTATGTGTAGCCTATTGACTAAAATGGAGCAGTCGAGCAGTAACGTTAGTCCAACACAGTAGCAGAGACGCTTTCACATAAAGGCAGCAACAGCCACCGTCAAATGATGCGGTTGGAGTCTTGTTCTCGGACTCGACTCAGATTAATGGTGGACTCGACTTGAAATGTTCTTTAATGACTTGGACTTGAACACTGGGGACTCGAGACTGGACTCAGACTCGAGGTTTAGTGACTTGACTACAACACTGGACTTGGCAAGCACGCCGCCCAGCATGCTGGCTTTGACTTGCTCAGTGGGCTAGCTAAAGAATTTATTATTTGTTGTCCTCCTTCACCCCCCCCCCCCCCCCATTTATGCTACTGCTGGCCTTTAAGCTATTATAATAATTCATGACTATTGATGTAAAAAAAGAAATAGGTTTCAGGCAGGGAAAACTACAGCTTAATGGTTTATACTGGAGCATGAAGCTTGAAGAACTAAAAAAGAAACAAGAGAAAAAAGAAGCTAGTTCACTAAGATTAAATAAATATCTTTTTTTTTCAGATTGCTAGCTATTGTTTGTAAGTGTGAGACAGATCGCATCTATTGATCCATCAACATAACCAGCTCGCGGTCAATGATTAACTGAGATTAACTGCCTTCAGTCTCAGTGAAGAAACAACTGTGTTATTAAAACACACCAGGCTTCGATAAATTCCATGGCCAATATTCCACCAACCCATCTTAACATTAGGATGTAAACGTGTTCATTCCACCTTGCCTTTCATTTTATCCCCCAAGCACCATTTCTTTCATAACAAGCCCACCATAGAAAGGTCAGCTTTATTAAAAGTCCCTCATGTTGCCCACCTTTCACTCCCACATCTTTTCACCCCATAGCTGCTCTGCTATTTTCTGCTGCTAATCACTTCAACTCTCTCACACACAAACATGCGCTCAATCTTCTCTTGATAATGAATGTGTAGAGGACATCTAGCTTTTCCTTTTCTGTTACTCACCAAAGCCCTTACAGGCCAAATCAAACCCAGTGGGACAGGCATAACATGAGAGGCAACATCAGCAACATTGAGAGGATGGATCACACATGGTGTACAAATTAATTTTTAACACAGGATGCAGACGTTTAAAAAACGAGATTGCTCCTTTGTTCAGTAGCAGGTTAATCAAACAATGGCTTGCAGCTTACTGTATGTTGTGCCGACGGTCTTCTAATCTGCTGCCTTTTTTGTTGTGATGTGATTGTGTGGTTCACAATTCCATTAAATTGCAACATCGTTCCAGTATTTACTTTTCAGTAATTAGAGAATCCAACATCCAAAGCAACGCACATACACACCTACAGTGAATATAAAAAGTTTACACACCCCTGTTAAAATTTCAGGTTTTTGTGAAGGTAAACCAAGATGAATCATGCCAGAGCTTTTTTCACCTTTAATGCCATATACCAATATGATATGCAATGTCTTGCAAAAGTATTCATCCCTCTTGGTGTTTGTCCTGTTTTGTCACATTACAAGCTGGAATGAAAATGGATTTTTGGGGGGTTAGCACCATTTGATTGACACAACGTGCCTACCACTTTAAAGGCATGCAGTGGTGTTGTTTTTTTCCCCCTTCCCCAATGTTAATACCATGTCGGGCCACTTTTTGCTGCAATTCCAGCTGCAAGTCTCTTGGGGTACAGTGGTGCTTGAAAGTTTGTGAACCCTTTAGAATTTTCTATATTTCTGCATAAATATGACCTAAAACATCATCAGATTTTCACACAAGTCCTAAAAGTAGATAAAGAGAACCCAGTTAAACAAATGAGACAAAATATTATACTTGGTCATTTATTTAGTGAGGAAAATGATCCAATATTACATATCTGTGAGCGGCAAAAGTATGTGAACCTCTAGGATTAGCAGTTCATTTGAAGGTGAAATTCGAGTCAGGTGTTTTCAATCAATGGGATGACAATCAGGTGTGAGTGGGCACCCTGTTTTATTTAAAGAACAGGGATCTATCAAAGTCTGATCTTCACAACACATGTTTGTGGAAGTGTATCATGGCACGAACAAAGGAGATTTCTGAGGACCTCAGAAAAAGCGTTGTTGATGCTCATCAGGCTGGAAAAGGTTACAAAACCATCTCTAAAGAGTTTGGACTCCACCAATCCACAGTCAGGCAGATTGTGTACAAATGGAGGAAATTCAAGACCATGGTTATCCTCCCCAGGAGTGGTCGACCAATAAAGATCACTCCAAGAGCAAGGCGTGTAATAGTCGGCAAGGTCACAAAGGACCCCAGGGTAACTTCTAAGCAACTGAAGGCCTCTCTCACATTGGCTAATGTTAATGTTCATGAGTCCACCATCAGGAGAACACTGAACAACAATGGTTTGCATGGCAGGGTTGCAAGGAGAAAGCCACTGCTCCTCAAAAGAACATTGCTGCTCATCTGCAGTTTGCTAAAGATCATGTGGACAAGCCAGAAGGCTATTGGAAAAATGTCTTGTGGACGGATGAGACCAAAATAGAACTTTTTGGTTTAAATGAGAAGTGTTATGTTTGGAGAAAGGAAAACACTGTCGTAACACTTGTAACGATGTTACAAGACTTCATGGATTTTTTGAGGAAGTCCTTCCAACATTTCTTTGGTGCACTGTGGGGAGGGGTTCCTTCAGCCAGCTCCCCGTAGAAGATCCTACGGGGAAGTCGAGTAGCGTCCATCCGAACTATGTGCCCGGTCCAGCAAAGAACTCGACGGAGAAGAATGGATTCAATGGATGCTCATGGAACCAATGCTGCTCAGGATCTGCATGTGGGGGATCCTGTCCTCCCAGGTCACTCTGAGGATGCATTGAAGGCAACAGATGTGGTTCTATTATGTTTATTCCATAAGAGAACCAATTAAGATGACTTGAGGAACCTCAAAGCAGAAGATGACTCGCAGATCTCTCTCTCTCTCTCATAAACACACTCCCCTGACCTCACCACAAACTCCTCTACATGGACAAATCAGAGACCCACAATGCCCCTGCACTTTGCAGCTCTAGAAACACATTACCTATAATTACCACAATTGCCTGTCTTTATTTGGTTACTGCTTATTCTCGATGATCATACCCTTAGTAAGACAATGACTAATCCATAAAACTTACACAAAGAGCTCAGCTAAGATAACACCATGTACTGACATCTTGAAAATGTTATTCTTATCCTAAATGATTCTTTATCCCTAATATCCTTATATTCTCTTAGCAATGGTGGAATGTGTGTGTTTTAAGTATTAAGTACATTCAGTGAGACTCCTAGTCAGTTATAATAAATAAATTACTCAAGAGGCACTCTTTCCTAGGATGCAACACAGGGGTAAACCAGATAACTAACTGTTCCCACCTGGTACGTATTTCCATGTGTCTCAAACGTTTTTGGTGACTGTTTATGATATAATTTGGTCAGTAGCAGGGTTGCCAAATCTGCTGAAAGCAGGTTGATGTCACTTCAAAACCAGATACATAAATACCAGCTAATACCAACATTCAAACAATATAGAGCCTTTATGAAGCCATTCAACAGCATTTTTCATTAAACTGTTGGATTTGTGAAACTCATACTGTCAACTGTTGTTCCAGCACTTTCCTCAGCTCATCAAACTCCATGTCTTTTCAATAATTACACAAACCACGTCCATCATATTTAAGAAAAGAGAGGAAAGTAATAACCTCATAATCAATAATCTGTGAAATATGAACAATATCAGGCAAAGCATGGAGAATTCATGATGCATTCCTGTTTGCGTGGTGAGACATAAATTCCCATTGCCATTTCAATGCCTTGCAAGAGATAAAAATATCTTGATATCAATCCAATGAACCATCTAGGAGGAGTATAGCTGAAATGGGTGAAAATGCCATTCTTTCTCTGGCCAGATGGTGGCGCTATACCAGAGTGTCACATTGGGCATGTGTAAATCATCATAATCATCATAATCAATAACCTGTGAAGTTTGAGGCTTATCAAGCAATACATGGCTAATTTATGAGACACATCCTGTTTGCATGGTAAGGCATAAATTCATTAAAAGTAAAAGAAGCCATCTCCATCAACCTGGAACGGCCATCACTGAACAGAGGAGGTGGCCTGAGACACCACTTATCAGCCACCTACAATGCAGTCCTTGGTACACTTCCCAGAAAACTGAATACACATCCACACCAAGACTCAGCTGACTTCAGTGACTCACATGATGGCAGAGAGAGCCAACGACCCACAGCTGACCCTAACGACTCTAGGCTGCTAACACAGTCCATACCCAGCATGCAGTGACCCTAACAACCTACAGGATGACCAAAAAGGTCAATGACCCATGTGACTGCAACAACTCTCCTTTGGTTTGCTTTTGGTCCACTAGTCAGACAGAACTGAAGAAGCCTTTCGGATGAGAGGTGAAACGTCTTCAAGAATTTCAAGCAAGTCCAGTTGCCTTCTTTAGCACCTATGGTTTATGATGACCTGGATGACTGAGAACCTTCTTGTTGGCATCCATCTGTCTCAGAAAACAATGGAGCATGCAGCAAGGATTAGTCTGCAGTTGGGTTGCAGTGCCTGCTGTGGCTGTACAGCCCTATCCTGGAATGGCAAACTCTGCTGCACTTGCTGTAGATATAGTCTGCACCTGGCTCTGTAGGTGCTGATGCTGCCTGCTGCTGTCTGCACTCTCTCCTCTCTTCCCACTGCCCCTCTCTCCTCTGCTCGCTCATCTGAATGCCTGCCTCAATGGCAAGCCTCCACCTGCTGCGGTCTGCAGCTACAGCTTCCTAGCTTACTGGGTTGAGGTTGCCTGCCTTCAAATCACATTTACAAATGTCTTTGTAGTGAAGACCAGGCCTTCTTGCAGGTCTAGAGCCAATGGCAAGCTTGCCATACAGGATATCCTTGGGGATTTGGCCATCCTGCATGCGACTGACATGGCCAAGCTAGCGCAAGCACCTCTGGGTGAGCAAGGTGAACATGCTTGGTATCCCCGCCTGTGCCAGGATGAGCTTGTTTGGAATGCAGTCTTGCCAGGTGATTCCCAGGTTCCTTCTAAGGCAGCGCAGATGGAAAGCATTGAGTCTATGAACCTTCATAGACATAAATTCATTGTGTTGCCAACAACTTGCAAGATATCAAAAACCCCTTTGCCAACATCTTGACATCATGTATACCAAACCTACTTGCATCTAATGAACTGCCTAAGAGGAATATTTCAAAATATAACACATGTTAAAATGCATGAAACCCAAAATGCCTCAATTCCTTGGGCAGGGCTAATGCAATGTATATTACAAATGTTTTCAGCTTTCATCATCAAGAGACTATGCACGCTCAATTAACAGTGATCAATAACTCCAAATCTGAGCCATTTGTGTTAGAATATGGTGTCCCTCAAGGTTCCGTTCTGGGTCCTTTGCTATTTTCCTTGTATGTTGCACCCATTGAGGATATCATTTGTGCCCATGGTCTACAGCCAATGTTGTATGCTGATGACACCCAAATCTTGTGGTGAAAAGGTCCAACCATCTACCTTGCATTGGCAAACTGGAATGTTGCATTCAGGATGTCACTAGGGGGCGGCACGGTGGTGTAGTGGTTAGCGCTGTCGCCTCACAGCAAGAAGGTCCTGGGTTCGAGCCCCGTGGCCAGCGAGGGCCTTTCTGTGTGGAGTTTGCATGTTCTCCCCGTGTCCGCGTGGGTTTCCTCCGGGTGCTCCGGTTTCCCCCACAGTCCAAAGACATGCAGGTTAGGTTAACTGGTGACTCTAAATTGACCGTAGGTGTGAATGTGAGTGTGAATGGTTGTCTGTGTCTATGTGTCAGCCCTGTGATGACCTGGCGACTTGTCCAGGGTGTACCCCGCCTTTCGCCCGTAGTCAGCTGGGATAGGCTCCAGCTTGCCTGTGACCCTGTAGAAGGATAAAACGGCTACAGATAATGAGATGAGATGAGGATGTCACTAACTGGATGTTTAATAACAAGCTAGTTTGTAACAGTTTTAAGACTGAAGTTGTGCACTTCTCTTCTTGTCACCTACTAAATCATCCAATTGAGTCAATTGTGATGAATGGAACAAAGATCAAGATGACTTCTGAAGTGCATGATCTTGGTGTAATGTTTGACAACAACTTCACTATGGTATCTCAAATAAACAGTATACAAAAGTCTGCTTCATTTGCCCTTAGACACATTGGCACTATTAGAAAGTTTTTGGACCGGCGTAATGCTAAGAAACTTATCCACGCATTTGTAACTTCTAAACTTGATTACTGTAACAGTCTTCTTTATGGCCTTCCCGACAAACAAATCACCAAACTCCAACTCATCCAGAACTGTGCTGCATGTATTCTAACCATGACGAGGAAATCTGACCACATTACTCCTGTTCTCCATGATCTTCACTAGCTCCCTATTCACAAGCGTATTATCTTCAAAATACTTCTGGTATTTACAATACCAGACTGTCAGTAGCTCCACACCGAAGTACCTAAGTGATCTCTTGAAGCTCCACCAACCAAGACGAATGCTGCGTTCCACCAAGGATCATCTGTGCTTGTCAAGTCCTCAATTCAAGACCAACAGCTACGGAGCACAAGCGTTCTCTACTTGTGCCCCCAGACTGGGGAATGCTATTCCATTGGAGATACGTGAAGCACCCTCCTGTGAAACTTTCAAGAAAAAACTAAAAACTTACTTGTTTAATCAAAGATAACCTTTTGACATTGTTGATCAATATTTTTAAATACAGTGAATATGTATTTTAATATGATGTATTTTTTACATATCATATCTCTATTTTGTAAGAGCATTGAGATTTATATGGAATGCGCACAATAAATAAATGAATAAATAAATAAATAAATATTATTATTATTATTATTATTATTATTATTATATTGGAGGCACCCACATGTGTACAACATTTGGTGCATGTATGTGAAACTATATGCCATGCACAAGACTCACTTACAAATGGTGGCACTATAGTGTCACTGGGCCACACCTGGGGCCAAAGCTCTGTCCCTGAGTAACTGTCATAAGCAGTGATGTGTGTGCCAAATTTCATGAGTTTTTGCCAATGGGAACTCCTTCGAAAATGGTCAAGCCTTGAAGAAAAAAAAAAAAAGCTGACAGATCCAATAGGGTCTTTGCACCTAAGGTGCTCGGGCCCTAATTACACATTAGCTAATTAGAAAGCTAAGCCTATTAAATTCTTAGTCAGTTCTCTGATATGATAATTTGTTATTTAGCTGAGATGGAATGGACACCGAAAAAAAGGAGCTCCTCAGACCAATTATCCCTGCTAATTGCCTGAAACCACAATCTTCTGTCAGATTGGAAAGGTGTCTGATTTGATAGTATGCACAAAAATGAATGTTTTTATGAACACTTTTCTGAGGTTTTTTTTTGTTGTTGTTTTTGCCCAACAGCACAATGCAACATTTTAGAAAACAAATTCTGGCTTGCTCTTAAAAATCACTAGAATCTCCCATTATGTTTCTGCAACAAGGCGCCATCACAGATGTCAATGTGACATGTTCATTCAAAGGTCTATTCAGTGACACAAATAGCTAAAATTCTTGCAGTAATGAGCAGAATCCATGTTAAAAATGGTAGCAAGAATCATACATATTGTAACAATGCATTCATCATAATACACAATGTGGCCAAACATATGCAAACACCTGAACATCACACCCACATGTCAGTCTTCCCACACTGTTGCACCAAAGTTGGAGGCACACAATTGTCCAAAATATCTTTATCTCCCTTCACTGGTACTTAGGCTGTGCAAAAATTGAAGTCCATAAACACGTTTTTCTAAGGATGGTGTGGAAGAACTCAAGTGGCCTGCACAGACCCCGATTGCAATGCCACCTGAATTGGAATGCAGACTGCATACCAGGCCTTAACATCCATGAGCACTGTCCAACATCACTAAAGTTTTTTTGTGGCTGAATGGCCACAAACCTCAAAGCTGTATTTCAAAATCTAGTGGAACGCCTTCCCAGAAGAGTGTAGACTATTATATTGGGTGGGCCACAGGTTTCCATACATATGGGGAATTACCATGTTTAGTTTCATTTTTCTGATAACCCTGAAGAGAACAAACTGAAATCATACTGATGGCATTCTCTCATCTATTTTGAAAATGAGACCATCAATGATGGTGTAGCTCACTTCGGCCCTGTCTAGTCCAGAAGTAACGATCTAAAGTGGGCCACCTTGCGCAATGACTGTTGCAAGCTATATACACTATATACAAGCTATATATAGAAGTGATATACAACCTAGGAATACCTATCTATTTGCCAGAAAGAATCCAAATCGGCAAGGAACTGACCGAAAAGAAACGATTTTTTGAACTACTCATTAAGGCTTAATTAGTCCATAACTTCATTAATAATTGTAATTAAGCTAATCTGGGTAGAAGTTATATACACCCTAGGTGCCCCTACCTTCATGCCAGAAAGAATCAAATTTGGTGAAGACTTCAGGGAGAAGAAGCAATTTGTGTGGAAACTGTTCATTAGGGCTTAATTACTCCATATCTTCATTATTAATTGCAATTATGAAAATTTGGGTAGAAGCTCCCCAAATGCACCCCATATGCAACCCAGGCAGACCTACCTTCCTGCTAAAAAGAATAAAAATAGGTGACAAATTGAGATAGAAGAAGTGATTTTCCTGAAATGTGGACGATGCCAGACAGACGATGGACAACACACGATGGCATAAGCTCATCATGTGTCAGCTGGATGAGCTAATAATGGCAGCCATGTGAAACATCAAGTCAAGGCAAAGTCTTTCTCACACCAGAATCTGATTTTCCCAGGCAGTCTCCTGTCCCAGTACTAACCAACTCTTTAAGGTGTATGGGTGCGGTGCTGATCTCCGTTTCGATAGTCCTCGGCCTCTCACCTATACAGCTAGGGTTACAGTGGGGGGCTAGTCCTCTGGTAACCATGAGAGTTTGACTTCCCCACTCACATCTGTATTGCAGTGTGCCTTGCCAGACAGTAGTACGGTAGGTACCATTTTTGTGATGGTCTTTGGTATGACCTGACTGTAAGTAGAACTCGTGATCTCATGGTCGAGAGGCAGACATGCTAACCACTAGGCCAACTTGCGGTCTGTGTGAAACATATTATCAGTAAAATCAGGGTTTTTTTTTCTTTTTATAAAAAAAGGTTCATTTCCAGGGGCGGCACGGTGGTGTAGTGGTTAGTGCTGTCGCCTCACAGCAAGAAGGTCCGGGTTCGAGCCCCGTGGCTGGCGAGGGCCTTTCTGTGTGGAGTTTGCATGTTCTCCCCGTGTCCGCGTGGGTTTCCTCCGGGTGCTCCGGTTTCCCCCACAGTCCAAAGACATGCAGGTTAGGTTAACTGGTGACTCTAAATTGACCGTAGATGTGAATGTGAGTGTGAATGGTTGTCTGTGTCTATGTGTCAGCCCTGTGATGACCTGGCAACCTGTCCAGGGTGTACCCCGCCTTTCGCCCGTAGTCAGCTGGGATAGGCTCCAGCTTGCCTGCGACCCTGTAGAACAGGATAAAGCGGCTAGAGATAATGAGATGAGATGAGATGAGATGAGATGAGATGAGGTTCATTTCCACAATGTATGGAAACTTATGGCCCAAGAATACCAACTCTATATTAATTCCATGGTTTTGGAGTGGGATGTCCAACAAGCACATGTGGGTGTGATGGTCAGGTGTCTCCATACTTTTGGCTATATAGTGTATAGGAAGAAAGCCCAAACTTGGTACTGTATGCATATCAAATGTGTGACTGGGCAGTTCAAAACAACGTATGATCTTTTTTAATTTTTGAAAGACAAGTCAGACTTAGCCCTGATATCCCATTAATACCAGCCGCCCCGAAACAGAATGTTTTGCCATCCACACAAAAAACATAAAGTGCCCAAGACCTCCTCCACAAGTGATCTGAGTGATCAGATAACAATACGCATATGACCTCATTCAAACCTGCACTTAACACTGTCCCTATGTGATCTAATCAGCTGAGCTGGGTATTAATACCAAGGACTGAATGGGATCCTCAGATACTGGCCCACCCACAAAGGGAAAAAAAAAGGGTTCCTCTTGTGAGTGTCCACTGTTCTGCCTCCTTCCTCCTCCTTCAAATAAAGCCCTTCTTATCAAAAAGTGCCAGACATCATCTAAGCGCCGAGATCCTACACAGTGCCTGCAGACAGGCCTCGACATGAAGGCTTTACAGCCTTATAAGAGCAAAGCAGATATAGAGAGTAAATAAAGTTTCCTGAGAGGAGTGAATTCAGAAGAGCAGCACTCTCAGGGAGAGGCAGTGTGCAGTAAGGGAAAGATAGAGGAAAGGTTTGGTTCATTATTTTGCAAAGCTAACATGGAGAAACAGTGAAAAGATCTCTCTTGTTTAAAAAGACTGCAATGTATTCTAAAACAGCATGATTTATGGCTGCCACCTGAACCCAAGAGCACCTTTTTACAGACCGTAAAGATGCAGATCAGCCAGTCCTAACACTTTCCATTCATCACTCCCACTACATCGCTAACATTCGACACCCCCAGCCAGCATCTGAGTGATTGAGAGAATAGGGGGAAAGAGGGGATGCCTAACTCATTTTAACTAGACTTTTTTTTTTCCATCGGACTGAAGCAATGCACTCAAATTTTCATTTCAGAAACATCCTGAGCACCCTTTCTCATGCAGTCAGGTGAAGCACTTACCATTGCCAGAAGTCTCATTTGAACAAACATGTGAGGAAGGAAAATGGAGGAACTCTATTACAAGATCGTAGAGTCTTAAAAAGTTAAAGAAATAGTGAGGAAAGACATTGGCATGGGAGGACAAAGATGGTAACATTGCTAACAAGAAAATCCTAACAGGCAAAAGAAAAAGAAAAAAAAACTGAATTTTATCACAAAAACAAACCTACTGTGTTGGAAAATATGGCGAAGTATACTTGTTTTCTTTTCAGCTGTGAGCCAAGCAGCAGCAAGAAAGCAGCAAGGCAAAGTCCAGTGTAACTGTTATATAATGATTAGCGGCTTTTCTTTTTATTTCAACAAAATGATGAGACAACTCTTCCACCCATTCTGCCCATATACGCTTGTTGAACATCCTGATCCATTGTCATTAATATGCAGGTGCAGATTTAAAGGGGGTGGCATGGTGGTGTAGTGGTTAGCACTGCTGCCTCACAGCAAGAAAGTTCTGGGTTCAAACCCAGTGGCTGATGGGGGTCTTTCTGTGTGGAGTTTGCATGTTCTCCCCGTGTCTGCGTGGGTTTCTTCCAGGTGCTCCGTTTTCCCCCACAGTCCAAAGACATGCAGGTTAGGTTAACTGGTGGCTGTAAATTGACCGTAGGTGTGAATGTGAGTTTGAATGGTTGTTTGTCTCTGTGTGTCAGCCTGCGATGATCTGCTGACTTGTCCAGTGTGTACCCCGCCTCTTGCTCATAGTCAGCTGGGATAGGCTCCAGCTTGCCCGCAACCCTGCACAGGATAAGCGGTTATGGATAATGGATGGATTTAAGGGGTGCACCCAGCACCCTAGCCCATCCTAAGCGTGACGCAACACGAGGGCCTGTTGCGAGCTTAGTCTGGCCAGGCAGGCTATCTACAGCTCTTCCAAGCTCCGGAAAAATCGGGAGCCAATCAACTTTGAGCATCTCCAACGGCCCTGGGTAGAGGCATGTTCAAGGCAGTGACGTAGTAGAACTGCGACCGGAAGCCATAGATTGTTTACAGAATCATGCTGTATTGAAAGCATTCAACGGGAAGTTCTCATTGAAAACGGAGCAAAGAGCAGCCCTGGAGGTATTTATTGAAAGGAAGGACGTTTTCGCTTTGCTCCCGACCGGCTTCGGTAAGAGTTTAATCTACCAGTTAACCCCGCTGGTAGCCAAATCAATGGGGCTCAGCGAGAATCCTATCATCGCATCACATACGTCAGAGGAAAGAGTGATGTGATTGGTTTAAGCTTCGTCACAGCCTTTTCTGGCTTCGACCAGTAGCAGACTGAGGCATTTCAGGGAGGCGGGTCAACCATGCGCTTTGGGAAATGGTTGGGCTTAATATCTTGGCCAGACCAATAGCTCGTAGAGCTTTGAAGTCGCGTTAGCCAGACTACCCAGCACCCCCCCCCCCCCCCTCCAAAAAATAGTTTCAGTACATGGTTACTTGGAATTGTGACTTGATTGTACTGCAGATTCCGAGATATTCCCGACATTTTTTAAAAATTAATAAAGTTTTTTAAAAAATAAACAAAATAAATCAATATGTGGGATTGAGCTGATTAGTTTAAGGTATAAATTTATATTTAATAGTAGGTCCTAGCTTAATTTTTTGAAATTTTCTTTTTTTTTCCACTCATGACACAAATGCAGTGAAAAGCAAGCTGGGCAAGTCCTGTTGGATTTTAACAGGGTGCCGGAACTTCGTGCATCGACATCATAACAGATTGTATTCCCGGACTGCCCTGTAGACTACATGTAAAGGGTGTGCGCCATCCTTTTATGTTTATGGTATCATTAACATGCATGCTCACAAGCCAAAATGATAAGATGCTGCAGCAGGCTTACTGCATACACACATGTCAGCTGCGGGTACTGCTCGTATTCACTAATAGGGCATCCCTGTACTCACTATACCCTGTGTATGTACATGATACACGTGCCGTTTTGAGCCTCACTTTGATTTTTATGACAGCGGCTGGATGGGTCTGTGAGAGATGTTGATTTTTGCAATGGCTCTGAAAAAAATCTGCTTGAAATCCCCTAGGTCTTGGGAACTAAGACTTATTATAGGATTTGATCACATGCAACTCACACAATCAAGAGTATCGTTCTCTCAGTCTATTAGACTCAGGAGCTCAGATTGCAGTTCCTGACTTTGTATGACAGACATGCAACTCCTACAGTCTGTGTTTATAGTTATCTCGGTATTAAGCTCTGTCTTAAGTGGCCATTGACGTTCCCTCAGTTTACCTGGGTATTTTCACTGCCTTCGATGTACATTGAATGTCCTGAGCAGGAGCTCAGATTGCAGTTGCTAAAATAATAATAATTTATTGATATGAGGTGTTTTGTGGTCAGTGTACTACACTGTAGTGTGTCATGTGGTAATTATGTTCTATGCACATACCTACAACTCTGACAATATCATTTTCAGTGACTAATTAAATGGTCTTGAAAGTTCCTACTTTTAAAACATATTTTTGATATGATCATTTTCTTTAAGAGATTTCATTTACAACATGTCTCTGACAACTCAAAATGCATCTCCGGGCATTTAAAAACTGCAGAGCTTCCAGGGGCCACTCGGTCTTACTGGGTTGATACCCCCCTTCCCATTTTCCTGGATCTGCCCCAATATGGATTCAGTCTCTCCTTTGCCTTTCTGGGAAGGCTTTCCAGTCAATTTTCGATTTTGTGCTTATTCAGCCACAAGAGTATTCATATGGTCAGGCACTGATATCAAGCAGTTAGCATTCTAGTTCCTCCAATGAGTGTTCAAGGGGGTTGAGGTCAAGGTGCAGGCCAGTTCAGTTCTTCCACACCGACTTCAGTAAACCATGTCTTCATAGCCCCTTTCATATACAAACCCCATTATTGTATGAGATAAAACCAAAGCAGAATACTAGATAAATTTTCATTCACACTCAGTCTTCCAGAAGAGAAAAATAACAGATACTGTGTATTCCCACCTGACTGTATTTTAACAGGATGCTACAGAGTGTGAGCCTCTGTGAGATGTGTGGACCATGTGAGACTGGATATGACATATAATTTACGAGGTGGCAAGACCATTGTTGTGAAAAGCTCAAGCTGAGACATTAGCTAGTTATCAACATGGCACAAGTCAAGCTTCATCATGTCTCCAAGGGAGTTTTCTTCCTGATTCTGAACATTTGTTCAAGCAAAAGTATTTATAACTTTTTTACTTATATCTGCTTTTTTTCTGTTTTCTTTGCTTGTTGTTCTGAGTTTGCCACTGGTTCCTTTATATTGAGTCAGTATATGAGCAGTTCAACTTTATTGTTTTGCTCCCATTCCTACAGGACACCATTACACAGTGTGAGTTGAAATGGGGTATATGATCCTGGCTTTCTGCACAGGGGCATTATCATGTGAGAACAGATTTGGGCCCCTTAGTTCCAGTGATGGGAAATCTTAAATCTCTCTCTCTCTCTCTCATTATCTCTAGCCGCTTTATCCTGTTCTACAGGGTCGCAGGCAAGCTGGAGCCTATCCCAGCTGACTATGGGCGAAAGGCGGGGTACACCCTGGACAAGTCGCCAGGTCATCACAGGGCTGACACATAGACAACCATTCACACTCACATTCACACCTACGGTCAATTTAGAGTCACCAGTTAACCTAACCTGCATGTCTTTGGACTGTGGGGGAAACCGGAGCACCCGGAGGAAACCCATGCGGACATGGGGAGAACATGCAAACACCACACAGAAAGGCCCTCGCCGGCCACGGGGCTCGAACCCGGACCTTCTTGCTGTGAGGTGACAGCGCTAACCACTACACCACCGCGCCACCCAAATCTTAAATCTATAGCATACAAAGACTTCCTATGCACTTGTGTCAATCTAACTTTATGGCAACAGTTTCGAGGAAGGTCCACATATGGGTGTGGTGGTCAGGTTTCCACATACTTTGGCTATACAATGAACGTACAACTAAACCTCCAACTGTAGAGGAGTACGTTATCAAGAGTAGCTTCCCCAAATCAGAGAACTGGGTTGCTTAATTCTTGGGTTTCATGTGACGTCACATCCGCCTCATTAGTTATTCAAAACTTTAGCTGGTGGTCTACCAAAGCTCAGTTGACAAAGAGTTTGTATGAAGAAGGTGCATTGCTTGCATGAAAAATGCCTTATGCTTACGTTGTTTTAGGTTGTTTGAATCGATCAAACCATGAAACTGATAAAAGTTTCTTCAGGGTTCTCCGTGAACTAATAAAAAAGGGTGAACAAACAAAGGATTTCGCAAAAAGACATCGAGAAAGGTGGCTTTTGAACCGCTCACTGAAATCGAAGGGAGCTGAGTCAAAGCATGCTCGAATTTGCATTGATCACTTCTTGAAAGGTTTGTATTTCCCTCTCAGCTATGTCCTTTGTGTTATCTAAGTACTTTTCTCGCTATGTGTCATTATTTTACGGTACTTTTTTTAGTCACAAAGCGCAAAAGTCCCCAGCTGTTTCTTTGTTTAATCCTCACTTGATGGCCGTCATACTGAAAACAACACGTCTCGCTTTCTTTAAAAGGGTGTCTGAGTGGTCTTTTCAACAAGTCTTTCAGCAAGTGCATGCAATCAAAACAACCACGAATAATGAAGTCCATATGCATGAAGGTCGTGACAAAATTCTTCCCCAGCCATACCGTTACAATGTGCCATGATCACTTCTCCGTCTTGTTGAACTAAGGCCCTGTCCACACGGCAACAGATTCAGGTGAATCCGATACAATTGTTTATCGTTTCGGCCTGGCGTCCACACGGCACCGGCGTTTTGGGTGCCCCAAAACGCAATCTTTTGAGAACGGGTTCCAGAGTGGAAAGATCTGGCAACGTTGCCGTTGTGAAGTCGTCTGGATGAGTAGAACGGATTTGTTTACGATGACGTCACAACCACATGACTGTCAGTGCTTCAAGCCGGGTAGAAGTGTAACGAACTCGATGCGAGTTGTCAACAAATCCTATAACTTGGTTCATGAAACGCGCTTACAAAATATTTTCACTGTGAATATTTATTGTGTAATGGTGCAAAGTGAGTGAGAGAGAGAGAAAATAGCCCTTAGGGCAGAGTCAATCCCGCCAGCAAAAATAGGGAAAAAAAGGAGCGATCTCACCTCTTCAGATGTTGGTTTAAGTCCTACAATACATTCCTCAAAAAGGGAGTAGAACAACAAATTAATCCATCAACGTGTAGCATTCAGTTTATTCCGGACCATTAAAGACGCCGCCTTCCGTGTAGAATCATACGTCATCCTCGCCGCCATATTGGATAGGTCAAAGCGGAGAATAAAGATGCCTCATTCATGCGCTGCGTTTAACTGTACCAACAGGTTTACCGTCCAAACGAGATCACATGGGATTACCTTTCACAGGTGAGACTGGAAAAATACTTTTCATTGTATTTGGTCATTATAATGTAATTTTACGAACAGATTTTCCTGACTTTGTGGCTAATATGAAGTCTTGCGCATAATAGTTTATGCGCATGCGTCCTTACTTCTTCTATTGTTCTGGGGTCTCCGAAGGGACCGTCTTACAGCGCCCATAGAGGTGTGGCATGTGTATTGCATCGTTTTCAGCAAGCGTTGCGTTGCCATATGGACCTGATATTTTACTGATCGTTGCCCATTTGGACGCGATATATTTTTAAATAACATCTCGTTGCCGTTGTCGTGTGGATGTAGCCTAAGATCCAGGTCTTTAAAGGGGCTTCTGATGATCTTTGTGAATGATTTAGCTGAGAGATAAGAGCCAACACAAGTGAGAATCAAGAAAACTGTTGTTTGTTTACACTTCAACTTGCAGCGCTTCGTTGTAAAGATGTGAACAAAAAGTTTAAAAAACAGACTTACACGGGCAAAAACAATACAGGATTCATTCGGCAGCGACTTGATCCCAAGGTCCTTTACCCAGCCACATACAAAAAAGTCATAAGCCTCCATACTCTTCCACGCTTTCATCTGTTTTGCGGTGTTGAAGGACGTCTGCAACACCAGATAGTTTGAGATGTCGGGGAACTCGACTGAAGGGTAGTTTTTGAGATCGTATGACAAATTCTTCTTTACTATTCCATTGCACATAGCAATGTTCTGAATATATCTAAAGTGAACAGTGGCTTCTAGATTACGAATATACTCTGATAAGTTCTCGCTAGTTGTTTGCAATATGGCAGCCATTTTGGTTTGCTAAACCACCAACTGTTTTACCGGAAGTGAAATCGGTAAGAAAAGTCACATGACTGAAACCCAAGAATTGAGACGGTCTCATACAAGAAAAGGCTGTCTTACATCAACACCAGGTGTACTTCTTCCATATTTACAGATTGTCTACTTGGCAGTTTGTTTCTGCATACAGAACGTCTGGTCCAGGAGGAAAGCCATGATATAAATCCATGCTGCAGATGCTAGACATGTATACAGCATGTCAAGCCAAGGATATGGGGTGCGATCATGTAATGACTTTCCAAATACACTACCGTTCAAAAGTTTGGGGCCACTTTGAAATGTCCTTATTTTTGAAAGAAAAGCACTGTTCTTTTCAATGAAGATCACTTTAAACTAATCAGAAATCCACTCTATACATTGCTAATGTGGTAAATGACTATTCTAGCTGCAAATGTCTGGTTTTTGGTGCAATATCTCCATAGGTGTATAGAGGCCCATTTCCAGCAACTCTCACTCCAGTGTTCTAATGGTACAATGTGTTTGCTCATTGCCTCAGAAGGCTAATGGATGATTAGAAAACCCTTGTACAATCATGTTAGCACAGCTGAAAACAGTTGAGCTCTTTAGAGAAGCTATAAAACTGACCTTCCTTTGAGCAGATTGAGTTTCTGGAGCATCACATTTGTGGGGTCGATTAAATGCTCAAAATGGCCAGAAAAATGTCTTGACTATATTTTCTATTCATTTTACAACTTATGGTGGTAAATAAAAGTGTGACTTTTCATGGAAAACACAAAATTGTCTGGGTGACCCCAAACTTTTGAACGGTAGTGTATCCTACTGGTGAAAATGTGATATATGAAAGTCATATAGTTTTCTCTCCAACTTGTTCTATTATGATGCAAAATCAGAGATTTGCATGAAGAATAATGAGGGTTTTTTTTTTCCTTTTCATGCCTGTATCCAATGAAAGCATCAACATGTCATTAAAAAAACTTTCAAGAAAACAAAACAAAAACCTATAGTATTTCTCTTGGTACTCAGATTACTCGTTTTAAGGTTGATTTCACAATTTGGAAGAATTCAACTTTAAAATTGCTGTATTTTGCTCTTAAATGAGTAATAGGGTTGAGGTTATTTTTTTTCCCCAATGTTGTCAACAACAAAATAGTCGATGGAAACCTACCTAGAGCTACCAAAAAAAATCAAGAAAGGAGGATGAAGCTCACAGGCCACATAAGACAACAAAATGACCTACTGGCTCACAAGCTGCTGTTCTAGGAGCCGAAGCATGGAGAGAGAGGACACGGGTGTCCCCACCTTACATTCCTTGACATCCTATACGAAAAAGAACAGTAAAGAACTTATAAGAGTTTACCACTGTCTTACTAGTAAATCCTTATAAATATAAGGATAAATCCTTATAAGGATTTATAAATAAATATATATGCCATGTATGATTTACTCCTGAAAGTGGCCCATTTTGCATTTTCCTCATACAAATTTTTTATGAAAATCTAGTATGTATGAAGTGAACATTGTGCATGGTTTTTACAGATAATGTGTATGATGAATTACACCGTCTTTGTATGCTTCATGTAATGTTTGTAGTTTTAAATTATATTTTACAGTTTAAAATGTATATGCCTTTTATATGTAAATCCATGTTGGATTTACATATAAAAGGCATATACATTTTAAACTGTAAAATATAATTTAAAACTACAAACATTACATTGGATTTACATATAAAAGGCATATACATTTTAAACTGTAAAATATAATTTAAAACTACAAACATTACATTGGATTTACATATAAAAGGCATATACATTTTAAACTGTAAAATATAATTTAAAACTACAAACATTACATGAAGCATACAAAGACGGTGTAATTCATCATACACATTATCTGTAAAAACCATGCACAATGTTCACTTCATACATACTAGATTTTCATAAAAAATTTGTATGAGGAAAATGCAAAATGGGCCACTTTCAGGAGTAAATCATACATGGCATATATATTTATTTATAAATCCTTATAAGGATTTATCCTTATATTTATAAGGATTTACTACTAAGACAGTGGTAAACTCTTATAAGTTCTTTACTGTTCTTTTTCGTATGGGATGCTTTACAGGGACACCGAACTTGACAGTGTTGTTGAGAGAGAGAGAGCCTGATGCTAGACAGACATGTGTGGCGGTGTATCATCGCATCTTGGATGATGAAGCCACCCTAAGTAAGTAAGTTAACTAGTATCTATGGTAATAGCATGAGGGCATTAAAGCATATACACAGAGCCATGGCCTCACTTTTGTTTATAAATGCCTTGAGACCTCAAGAAGGGCGCAGGAATAGTTTAAAGTGTTAACAATAAATCTAATATAGTAATTTTTACGATTAAAGTGATTTATATAGGTAGCGGTCTGAGTGAATGACCTTGACGTCTGTAACGTCACAGCAGGAAGTCTATCGGTCTCATCGCCATTTCCGCTATACTAAAACACAGAGCTGACTGCAACTCCGATCCTCCGTTTTGAGCTAACTTATCGCCATGCCATGTAGATGTGTTGCTGGTGGATGCAGCAACATGACAGAAGGTGGATTTAAGTTGCATTCACGGCCCAAGAATGTTCAAACTGCAAAGATTTGGACTCATTTTGTGAGAAGTTCACGGGCACATTGGGCGCCTACGAAGTGGTCTCTCCCCTGCTCTGCACATTTTACTGAGGACTCGTACTAGACCTCCGATTGTCTCAGACCCCACTCACCCTGCACACTATGCATTGGAATTGTCTGTGTCTATTTGTATGTATGATATTCATGTTGTCTTAGGTTGTGTCCCTAGTCCTTATGTTATATGTTGGAACCTGTACCATGCCGTACTGAAAACAAATTCCACCTGCTTGCAGTGTGGTCATTAAAGAATCTATCTATCTATCTATCTATCTATCTATCTATCTATCTATCTATCTATCTATCTATCTATCTGTTGAGGAGTGTTGGCAAAAAGCCCATATTGAACAAGGGTGCAGGTACCAACAATTAAATGAAACTACAAGAAAAGGAAAGTATTTTATTTATTTATTTATTTATTATTTAAAAGGAAAGTGAGTTTAGTTGCACCAGTTCTCCCGGAGTGAGCCGAGGGTTGTTGGTAAAACCCGGGACGGAACGGGATGGGACATATCGCTCGGGCAGTGACCTCCCCACGGTTGTTGCTAAAACCGGTGACATCCCATTCCGTCCCGGGTTTTAGTAATTGCCTGAGCTGAGCAGCAATGATGGAGTACTCAGTATAGACAAAATAGAGAATGAGTGGAGCAGCCGTCTTATTTCTAAACTGGATATCGCTGCCATCTCGCCCTTACATGGAAGAAGCGAATGAATAGAGAACTGAACAAACAACTGAAAGTCACATTGTTTCAAAACAATCGGCCACAAGGTCGGCCTTCAAGAAGCGATAACAGATGGGTAAGCTCTGACTTTCATTTGGATAAAAAAAACAACACAGTTTACCTGCATTTAGATTAATACATGTAACTTGTATTGTGTGTTTAAATTACCGGTATAAGATTTAATTTGCTTCAGAATGTGATTGTCTCAGTTCATCTGATTAGTTAAAGGTCTCCTTGCATCGTTTTTTCATTAATTGTGCGGTGGTCTCTAGTATGAATGAATGTCCTGTGAGCCGGTTTTGGTGAAAAAACTGCTGTGGTGCTCCTGTTTCAGGCTGTTCTAGTTTGGTGGAGGAGTGGGTGGGGAGAGAACGACAGGATTTCAGCTCTTACTCATGAATATTCATGACATGTAAACATATCGCTTCTGATTGGCTAACAGCACTGTGACGCTCCCTCCAGTGGGTTATGGGTGAGACCATGACTACTAATTTTCGAAGTGACGCAAGTTCGTAGGGCTTTTTCTGATTCGCTCGTTTTTCCGTCTATTTTCTTTCATAGGCTGATACAGGGAATGGGGGTAGAAGAACATTTTCACATGCAGCATGCATATGCAACTCGGAGTGACCTATGGTATTTCAAAAAGAACAAGCATTAAACGGTTTGTCGTGGAATGACACCTTTAATTAGACTTTTAGGTTTTATCAGTGAAAATGCATGCATGTACATGTGTGTTGCATAAGTTATAACACCCATCCTGTTTTAATGAGAGTCAACCCACAATCAGTGAAGTCAAATCAGTCTTAGTTGAGCAAGTCGGTAACGCTATTTCTTACTTTCACCATAAATTTTTATTTATATGACTTTGGTCTATAGCTGTCAAAGGCCTCGGCCTTAAAACCGGTTCCCGCTGTGACGTCATGCACTCAGGGCTGGCTGGCTCAGCGGGGCGGCTCCAATCACAACTTTGCGGTTGATTTTAACTCTCAAAAATATATTTTTTTAAATTCCCATTTATGCAGCATACAAGAGTCAAGGGTGGAGATACTATCCACTCAGAAATTTATTTAAAAACAAAGGCTCTGCATATCTGCTTTAAAGACTTTTGACTCCTTTACTCAAAATCTGTTGAAAAATAGGAATAATTTACAGCAATTTACTTTCAGTTTATGTTTCGGGAAACATGGTTTGTACTTTGTTCAGTATGAAGTAACATCCTGCTGAACTTGTGGAATATTCCAAATATTTCATAGGGGTTAATGTGTTCAGGAAATAGGGTTGAGTGAATGTTGTGGGACACAATTAAAAAGGATATTTTTTATAACCTGTAATAGGTGACTTATGGAAAAAATAGTTTCAAGCATGAAATTAATGATTTTTTTTAAAAGCAGCATGGTGGTGTAGTGGTTAGTGCTGTCGCCTCACAGCAAAAAGGTTCTGGGTTCGAGCCCATTAGCTGACAGGGGCCTTTCTGTGTGGAGTTTGCATGTTCTCCCCGTGTCCGCGTGGGTTTCCTCCGGGTGCTCCGGTTTCCCCCACAGTCCAAAGACATGCAGGTTAGGTTAACTGGTGACTCTAAATTGACCGTAGGTGTGAATGTGAGTGTGAAAGGTTGTTTGTCTCTATGTGTCAGCCCTGTGATGACCTGGCGACTTGTCCAGGGTGTACCCCGCCTCTTGCCTATAGTCAGCTGGGATAGGCTCCAGCTTGCCCACGACCCTGCACAGGATAAGTGGTTACAGATAATAGATGGAATGGATGGATGAAGAATCACTGAGTGCTAAATTAAAGGTAGACTGTCTTTCAGATTTTTCAAGTGTAGGTCATAAAAATAATTTTTCCTGACACCTAGTTATTTTTGTTTAGTGGACCGGAAGCTACTGAATTTGAATCACAGTCTTCCAATTTCATTAGTTTTTTTCATAGAACAATTAATGAATTTAAGGCCACGTCGCCCTAAATTCTCCGCTATTTTTTTCCTACTTCACCATGACTCAATTCAAGATACTACGTCATGCATCACGTGGTGGGCTTTCCCCGTTCGCAAGGCATTGTGGGATACAAATTTGAAACAGGAGAGAAAAATGGAGGACGTGAGTGTGGGAATGAAACGTGAAAGACCGACTACAGTAATGGAAAGAAAGCGAGAAGAAAAGACGTTATGTTATATACGAAGGAAAGGAAACGCAGGACCAAACTAATAAATATTGGCGCTCAGCGAGCACCTCGGTGTGATCAGCTGTTCGTTTAGCGACAGAATGATGGAACTGTCAGTGCACACTCAAAGGTAAACCTGTAGATGGCAGTAATGCAACACTGTGGATGCCAGCTGCTGTAAAACCCAAAAGAAGAAGAAGAAGGTAAACCTGCACATGCGCACACGGACTTCCTCTGTCTGCTTGACTGCGCGAAGCGAGCGATTTCATGCACATTATTTGCTTTAATCCCTTCAAATTAAATAACTTCCCAGCCACAGAATGGCCTGTTTTTTTTTTTTTTTAGATATTACAGAAATAAACATATGTCACAATAACCAAATTTCAGAGGGAACTAAATTTCACCGATTTTATGAAATCGAAAGGCATCTCCCTTTAACCATTAATTAATGACTAAGCTAAAATTAATAATTTCTGAAAAAAGTGAGTTCAGTACTAGTTTTGGGTAAATAGCATTAAACATTCCATGATGATACATGTGTACATGACGAAAGAAAATCTGAAAGAAAACCTGCAAAGAAATCAAGTGTACTGAAACACACCTGAGACAAAGGGACAAAGTTAGGGTATTGTATTTTTTTTTTTATTAGAAAGCAAATTTCAGCTTCTGCCTTCCTTTTCTGTGTCCTCATATGGATATTTCTTGTTTTGGTTGAAATCATTGCCAGCAAATAAAGCTTCTTTCTCAGAGATGCAGCCCATTTCTAGCGTATTAGTTTCACGCTGATGGTTTTGTCACGCTGATTCCCAGGGATAGAAAACTTATACAGCTTTCTGCTAGATCTGCTGCTTCTCTTGGGGATTTTTTTTTTTTTTTTTTTTGCATTGTGTGCATTGCAGTGAAAACACACACACACACACACACATCAGAGGTGTCCTACTTTTACAACAGTTCCCACCGCAGGCCTTTTACTTACAGGAGTTCATTTTAAAGGGATTAAAAATGGCAGGTCTTCTCGAAGTGATTAGTTATCACGTGAAATATTTATCACTCAAAAACAGCACAATCTCCGAGTAATGATCGATGAAATCCTACTGAGGTATGACAGGAGCCCTTTTATAGCTCCTCTTCATTCTCCTGACTCAGAATCCTGTTATAGGGTAAACAAAAGTCTATAATTGTCCCCCAAAAAATTAAAAGCTTAAAAATAAATCAAGGGTGAAAACTGCCTCTCAACAGAAAAGAAAAGGCTTAAGATTTTCACTCATACATCAAAATGAAATGAATGCTAATTGACTATGAACTTGATCTCATTACTGCATCAATAGTGCTGAACCATTTCTTCTGCTACATATAAACTATGAAAATTGATGAACAAAGAATGGCATAAGGCTTCATTAAGCTCTGAATTTAAATCTTATATGGTATAAGACAATATGTTCAGCTGATATTTGGCTGGCTTAATAGTTAGAGAAGCAGGTTTGGGACCAAAAGGTTGCTGGTTTGATTCCCTGGACCAGCAGGATTGGCCAAAGTGTCCTTGAGCAAGGCATCTAATTCCAAGCTGCTCTGGGTATGTTGTATGTCACTCTGGCTGATAAATGCCATTAATGTAATGTAATATAGGTTGAGGTTAGTGGAAACAGAAACTTGGCTGGATTTGGGGAAGGAAGGTGAACAAGGATCAAATGGGGCCAAGATTGTGACCTCCTCAGGGAATAAGATTGGCAGGATGTACAACAGAGATAGATGCATGTCTGATAACACAATCTCAATGACTCTCAAACCTCTCCAGTTCAGCACAGAGGGCATACATGGATGACAAGCCTGTACATTTCACTCCGTCTGTGATTTTTTTTCTCTGTACAGTATATGATTTCTGAATATTTTCTTAGTGCAAATCTGACACAAGAGTGTATTATTGCTGGGGGAAGACATGGCCAAGTGGTTAGAGAAACAACTTTGGGACCAAAAGGTTGTTGGTTCAATTCCCTGAACCAGCAGAATTAGCCCAAGTGCCCTTAACCAAGGCATCTAACGCCCAACTGCTCCGGCAAGTGTAGGGATTAGCCAAAGAAAAAGTGATGTGATTATTAGTTTGGGAAAGAACCTAGCCATAATGATATATACATATTCATGCTTTGATTATTGTCTTGATGCTGCTACATACTTGCATGGCTTCACTATTTCTCCTACCGTGCATAGAACAACTGACATGCTGGGCTACTGATGATCACAAAATGAGCAACTTTCAACTCACTGCTGCTTTTATGTGGTACCACATTATACCAGTTACATCCCTGGGGTATTTATGTCCATTTTTCTTTGTTTAGCTTGAGATTTGGATACTACATTCTCTCTCTCTCTCTCTCTCTCTCTCTCTCTCTCTCTCTCTATATATATATATATATATATATATATATATATATATATATATATATATATGGGGTGTGAGGGGAGATCTGCGCCAGGGGACCTCTACCAAAGGGCGACCACACCCAGACACTGGACACCAGACACTGGATGGCCCTAAGGCATGTCCACGGAGGGAGACTCCCAACTCTTACTTGTGGCTCCAAGCAGCTGACACGAATGCCAGCGACCACACCCCAGCAAACCCTCTCGGTCGAGGGGCTAAACCAAGTGAGGGGGCCAGAAGAGGACTGGGAACCCACTGGCTACAGAATGTGGCTACTAGCCACATCCCAAGTAAACTATGGAAGCACAGCATGAGCAAACAGAGATGGATGGGGGTCTTGGTACCTCCAGGAGATGCGATCCCACCCTACTGACTACTGAAGAGGGAGGTGCTGTCGCTATGGAACCAAGGACCGAGGATGGCGTGGCGGACCCAAACCCAGATGGTGATCCTGATGGCAACCATAATGGAAGGTCCAACACTGAAGGAAGGGGAAGTACCGGCAGAATCAACCTACAAAAGACCATAAGAATGGCAACTTGGAATGTACAAACATTACATCAAGCAGGGAAGGTAAGTAACATACTAAGAGAAATGGAAAGGTGTGATATCAATGTCCTTGGTGTCACCGAAACCCATTGGACCGGAACTGGAGTCTTCACAACTACAGATAGAGAGATGGTTATCTATTCAGGGGGAGAAATACACAGAGCAGGAGTTGCGGTCCTACTATCCCAAACAGTGGCCAGAAGTATGCTATCCTACAAAGCTGTGAGCAACAGCATTCTGCTAGTACGCATCATGGCATCCCCTTTCAACATCTACATGATACAGGTGTATGCTCCAACCGCAGACACCCCAGACGAGGAAGTGGAAATGTTCTACGACCAAATCCAACAGCTACTGCTGGAGTGCCCAAGCCAGGACATCGCCATGGTGATGGGAGATTTCAGCGCCAAAGTAGGTGCGGATAAGCTTGAAGATGTTTGTGGACCCTACAGCCTAGAATCACCCAATGAGTGAGGGGAACAGCTGGTGGAATTCTGCCAAGACAATGGACTGTTTATCACCAATACAGCCTTCAAGCATCATGAGAGGCGGCGCTACACATGGCTGTCCCCAGGGGGCAGGTACAGGAACCAGATTGGCTACATCCTCATTGGCAAGAGATGGAGGAAGTGTGTCACCAACTGCCGATCATACCCCAAACCTGACTGTGGATCAGACCACAACACGGTGGTGGCAAGTCTCAGGCTCAGGATCAAGAAGTGTGGTAGGAGGAAATGGAGAGCCCACCTTAATCTAGAAGCAGTAGAGACACCAACAGTATGGGAAACTTACAAAATCAAAGTCCACAACAGATTTGAGGCCCTAAACCTACTCCAGGAAGAAAGAACACCGGACGAGTTCTCAGTGTCATTTACTGAGGTCATCTAAGCTGTAGCAGAGAAAGTGCTGGGAAAAGCATCTAGGAAAGCAAACCACCCATGGACATCACAAGAGACACTTGACCTAATAGACAGAAGGCACGAGCTGAAAACACAGCGCAACACAGAAAGTGGAGAGCTGTTCTACAGGGAAGTGGACAAGCAAGTTCAAAGGGAGGCAAGGAAAGACAAAGCAAGGTGGCTGGAAGAGCAATGTGCCGAGATGGAGCAGGGTCTTGGAGGTAACAGCTTTCTCAGGAAGCCATACAGCATCATCAAGAAGCTAAGGAGAGGTTTCCAACCCAAACAAAGGAACATCAAGAGCATGGACAACCGGGTGCTCACTGATCTCCAGAGCATTCTACAGCAATGGAAACAGTACTGTGAGCAGCTATACAAAGATAACACATTACACTCTGCTGCTGACGACGAGCACGACATACCTAGTGAGGAGGCAGGAGACAATCCCTTTCCAGAAATCCTAGAATCCAAAGTGGAACATGCCATCAAGCGCCTACCAAAGAACAAAGCAGCTGGTGTAGACGATCTGCCAGCAGAACTTTTGAAAACCGACAACCCAACAATAACAAAAGCCTTGCACTGTCTTTGTAACAAGATCCTAAAGACTGGAGAATGGCCCACAGACTGGATATGGTCAGTGTTCATCACCATCCCCAAAAAGCCAGGAACCACTGACTGTTCAGACTATCGCACTATTGCCCTGATAACTCATGCCAGCAAGATTCTACTGCGCATCCTGCTGAAGTGTATGGAGAGGGTGGCAGATCACAAATTTGCTGAGGAACAGATGGGGTTCAGGAAGAAAGTGGGAACCAGGGACCAAATATTCAATGTCAGGACTTTAATGGAGAAAGCATGAGTAATGTAAATCTTTATATAGCATTTATTGACTACAAAAAGCTTTTGACTCAGTAAGGCACAAAACCCTCTGGAGAGTAATGGAAACAATGGGAGTCTCTAAGTATATAGTCAACTCACTATGCCAGCTGTACAGATGCCAACAGGCATCAGTGAGAGTGGAGAAGGAGCTGACTGACTGGTTCAAAGTCACAAAAGGTGTGTGACAGGGATGTCTGGTCTCACCAATCTGTTTTAATTTGTATTCTGAAACAGTGATGAGAGAATCTGCAGGCGAACTCTCATGGATTGGTGTCAACATCAATGGGAGGACCATAAACAACTTAAGATTTGCAGACGACATTGTCCTATTAGCCACTTCACCAGAGAGACTTCAAGAGCTGCTGGGCCTAGTAAATACCGTGTCCATGGAGTACAGTCTGGAGATCAGCACTAAGAAGACCAAGGTCATGGCAATAATGAAACAACCTACAGAACTCAAGATCTGCTGCCAGGGGGTCCTGCTGGAACAGGTGTCAACCTTCAAGTACCTGGGTGCCATTACTGACGAAACAGCTGGAAGCAGTCATGAGGTTAGTGCACGCTTAGGAGCAGTGTGGGCATCCCTTAGTTCCCTGGAGGTCATCTGGAAGGATAGAGCCTTAAAGATGTCCACCAAGCTGAGGGTGCTGAAAGCCCTGGTCTGGCCTGTAGTGACGTATGGCTGCGACGCATGGACACTTCACGCTAAGGATACTTAGAAGATCCAAGTCCTCGAGATGAAGTGCTACAGGAAGCTACTGAGGGTCAGCTGGACAGAACATTGCACCAACATCTCAGTTCTGGAAGAGATGGGGATGGAAAGAACACTCCTAACCATGGTAAAAAGACGGAAGCTCCAGTACTTTGGACATGTCACCAGAGCCCAGAACATCTTAACCCACATCCTGCAAGGAAAGATCTGTGGCACCAGAAGCAGAGGGAGGCCACGCAGGAGATGGGGAGACGACATCAGGGACTGGACAGGCAGGACACTATCAGACTGTACGCAGAGGGCTAAGGACAGGACAGCATGGAGGAAGCTGGTGAGTTTCCTCCCATCTCCTAAAAATATGTTGGTAGATATGCAGGCAGGGACGGATCCAGACCAATGCAACCAATACACATGCATTGGTCAAAAATATATGTGCACCACTTGGTATCAGTAATGAGGCATTTGTTTACTTTACTGCTAGCTGGCTGCATGGGATATTGCCATACTCAACCAACAGACCAATGGTTCAGGATCCAACCACCTGTAGTAAGCAGTGACACTTACCTGACCTAATTACCTGTATTCTCATGATGCTTTGTATAGCATGACCTGAGAGAAAGAATCTAGGTCAAACCAATAAAATGCTCCAGAAAGAGGTCGAAATTCGCCGTGAATAATGGGCTGAGCTGCGGTCATAGTGGGCCAAGCCTTGGCTGATTGGAAAGGTCTCAGGGAGAGGGAGGCACCTGTAATGTCTGGTAGGGCTCAGATTTTCGGTGGCCAAGGTATTGTTTTTTAAATCCCAGTGTGCACACAGCTGGAGCCAGGGCTCATATTAAAGTTTTCAGCGAGCCACACTTGCACAGGGGGGTTCGGGGCGAATAGCAGGCCGAGCTGCAGTTGTAGCAGGCCATGGCTGCCCTCTTCGGAAAGGGCTCAGCGTGCTCTACGCCTCTGTGAAAATCCATAGCGAGCTTGTAAAATTAGTGAAAATATTTGTGCAAATGTGCATCTGTCAGATTCTTGGACTGGATCCATCCCTGATGAGGTGCAGGATGTATTCCCTCCTTATGCCCAGTATCCCTTGGATCCACCATGACAATGATCAGGATAAAATGCTTCCTGAAGATGAATCAATACCTGAATGCATGTGTGAGTTTCATGAATGATATTGTGTGAATTATACACATTTAATATTATTTTGATGGCATTTTATTTTTTATTACACAGACCCGAACATTCAATCACTTCCCAACATCGATCAGAAAATTCAAACAAAATGTTATACAAGTTAAATGAATACATAAATATACATGTAATGAAACTCTTTTTTTTTCCTCACAGCAGTCTTGGGATATAAAATATTGTCTTTGCTGTAACACAGAACAAATACAAAAAAAGAGTCAAAAACTACTTAAAGTCATTTATAATTGTGAGCTTAACAAATCTTCACAGTCCTTTAACGCATTCTGCCTTCTTAGCCCGCCATTGGATGTGTCCTGTGCAACTACAGAAACACCTTGCTCAATAACGTCTGCAGATTTCTGCTGTTTTGGTCTGGGATATGTGATGAGCTCATGACAGTTGGTGACAATGGTGCTTGGTGCAGCAAAAAATAAAGGCTAATTGGACCCAGAGTGCCATGAGAGATGTGCATCCCAACATGAGCAGGTTTCTGGGAATACATTTCAGAGTTTATGAACACTGTGAGATGCTCATAGAGAATGGGAGAAGATGTTTAGATTGTTGATACTCTATCTACAGTATCTAGTTACTCAATTCCTAGGCCGTTGCAGAAAAGAATAAAATAAGCGAAGGGAAGTGAGAGTGGTGATGGAAGGATTTGAAAGTCATGTCTGTATGGTGATATGTGTGAAAGTTATTGAACATAGGCCTTATGAAATTAGCCGAGATGACAAGTCCTTTCAATCAACACATGCACATCCCAAAGAGAAAAGACCTACACCAGACTTTTCATGTGAAAAATTTTTACATAATATATAAACACTACAAGGCGGCACGGTGGTGTAGTGGTTAGCGCTGTTGCCTCACAGCAAGAAGGTCCGGGTCCGAGCCCAGTGGCCGGCGAGGGCCTTTCTGTGTGGAGTTTGCATGTTCTCCCCGTGTCCGCGTGGGTTTCCTCCGGGTGCTCCGGTTTCCCCCACAGTCCAAAGACATGCAGGTTAGGTTAACTGGTGACTCTAAATTGAGCGTAGGTGTGAATGTGAGTGTGAATGGTTGTCTGTGTCTATGTGTCAGCCCTGTGATGACCTGGCGACTTGTCCAGGGTGTACCCCGCCTTTCGCCCATAGTCAGCTGGGATAGGCTCCAGCTTGCCTGTGACCCTGTACAGGATAAGCGGCTACAGATAATGGATGGATGGATAAACACTACATAACTAAGATATGCATAATGAGCAGATGCTGGTTTAAGTTGAAACTAGACCCCTTCTTAATAAAATAACCAAGAGTTGCAAATCATTGATGCACAATAGAAAATTATTTGAGTGTAGCAAGAGGGTGCATGAGAATTGTAAAAATGATGCTAATATATCAAAGCCAAAAAAAATATGTCTTGCCAAAGCCATAACTTTGTCTTTCATTCACAGTGTAAAGATGGACAGACTTTAAAGAAATGCTCCCCCCCCCCCCCACAAATCAGTCCAATAAACACCACAGGTTTTGACCTGTATTTCACTCAAAACAATACAACAGCACATTATTTAATGTTTTACATCATGGATTATTATTAGTAGTAGTAGTATTAGTATTATTATCTCATCTCATTATCTGTAGCCGCTTTATCCTGTTCTACAGGGTCGCAGGCAAGCTGGAGCCTATCCCAGCTGACTATAGGTGAAAGGCGGGGTACACCCTGGACAAGTCGCCAGGTCATCACAGGATTATTATTATTATTATTATTATTATTTAAATAAACACTTATTAGACTTTTGATTCTTCCAATATATTTAAAAAAAATGGGACAGTCAAGCAGTTAACACTTTATAATGTTGCCATTCCTTCTCACAACACGTAAAATATGTTTATGGACTGAAGACACCAAGTGATGAAGTGTTTCAGGTGTTATTTTGTCCCTTTCTTCCTGCAGACAGGTCTTAAGCTGTGCAACAGGACAGGGTCGTCACTGTCATATTTTTCGTTTCAAAATTCTCCACACATTCTCTATTGGGGACAGAGGGGACACGCAGCCACACCTTTGTAATGTCTGCAGAATGTAGTTTTGCATTGTCTTTTTGAAATCTCCCTGGAAAAGGTGTCGTCTTGAAGGCAGCAGATGTCGCTCCAAAATCTTCGTGTGCTTTTCTGCATTAATGCTCCATCACAGAAGTTTAAGTTACCTTTACCAAGGGCACTGACAGACACAACCCCATACCACGACACACCCTGGGTTTTGGACTTCTTGCTGCTAACAGCCTGGATGGTCCTTTTTGTCTTTGGTCCAGAGCACATGGCGTCCATTTCTTCCAAAAAAGACCTGGGATACTAATTCGCCTGACCGCAGTACACGTTTCCACTGTGTGATGGTCCATCCCAGATGCCTCCGAGCCCAGTGAAGTCAGCAGGACTTCTGGACAGTTAACATAAGGCTTCCTTTTTGCACAAAGTTTTAACTGGCATTTGTGGCTGTGAGTCTGTATTGTTGTGCTTGATAAAGGTTTGCTAAAGTAATCCCAAGCCCATGTGGTTCTATCAGTTGTAGATGAATGACGGTTCTTGATGCAATGCCATCTGAGGGATTGGAGATCACGGGTGTTCAGATTAGGCTTGAGCCCTTGCCCTTTATGCACCGAAATTCCTCCAGATTCTTTGAATCATGGTGTTTAATGATATTATACACCATGGAGAGTGAAATATCCAAATCCCTCCATATCATTCTTTAAGGAACATTGTTTCTAAACATTTCAATAATTTTTTCACACATTTATTGACAAACTGGAGATCCTCGGCTCATCATTGCTCCTCAAAGGCTAGGCCTTTCCTGGATACTGATTTTGCACCAAATCATGATTACAGTCACCTGTTGACATCACCTGTTCCAAATCACATTCATTCATTCATCTCATTATCTGTAGCCGCTTTATCCTTCTACAGGGTCGCAGGCAAGCTGGAGCCTATCCCAGCTGACTACGGGCGAAAGGCGGGGTACACCCTGGACAAGTCGCCAGGTCATCACAGGGCTGACACATAGACACAGACAACCATTCACACTCACATTCACACCTACGCTCAATTTAGAGTCACCAGTTAACCTAACCTGCATGTCTTTGGACTGTGGGGGAAACTGGAGCACCCGGAGGAAACCCACGCGGACACGGGGAGAACATGCAAACTCCACACAGAAAGGCCCTCGCCGGCCCCGGGGCTCGAACCCAGGACCTTCTTGCTGTGAGGCGACAGCGCTAACCACTACACCACCGTGCCGCCCCGTTCCAAATCACATCATTATTTAATTGCTTTACTTCATTACTAGCCCTAAATTGCCTTCATCCCAACTTTTTTTGGAATCTGTTGCAGGTCTGAAATGCAGGAATGGATATACAGTATATTAACAAGTGAAATGAAGTTGGCCAGACAAAACATGAAATATCTTGAGTTCATACTGTCTGAAATGAAATACAAGTCAAAGTAAATTTATAAATCATTGCTTTCTTTTTTTATTTGCATTTTCCACACTCCCTGTGATGACCTGGCGACTTGTCCAGGGTGTACCCCGCCTTTCGCCCGTAGTCAGCTGGGATAGGCTCCAGCTCGCCTGCGACCCTGTAGAACAGGATAAAGCGGCTAGAGATAATGAGATGAGATTTTCACCAAATGTGTTGGTTTGTGTGTTTTAAGTCACTGACTACACTCGTTTGTTTGTTTGCCGTAACACAAACTGTGAATCACAGCTAAGTGCTTTTAATTTACTGATGAAATTGTATTGTCATATCGCATGAGTAACAATAATTAAAAAAAAAGCAGTGACGACATGCAGAATGACTCCTTCAACACTGTTTGCATTGTTCTTGTTGCTAGCAGATTCTGCTACCCCTGCACGTGATGACACGTCCTGCACATATTCTCACACTTCTCACTTATCACCACACTCCTTTCATCTTTTCTGATGTGGTGTGAAATAGCTATGTTCCATGATGCAGTATGCATAACTCAATATTTCAGAGCATATGAAAAATAAATGATATTTCCCACAGCAGACATCTCTGTATGCTTCCAGGTCGTAGCTCAGAGGTGCTGGGGGAGAATAAAGGATGAAAATGCCTTCAAAATAATCACATGAAAAGTTTTATACACTCTTTAAATGCTGTAAAGAGTGAAAAAAAATCATATCGATATTTTCTGTGATCAAATGATGCCTTTTGAAATGGCATCAATTGTCTCTGCAGTACAGTATTACCAATGAATCAACTGGTAGGTTATTTGAAACATTTTGGAGAACTTGCCATGGTTTTGTTTCAACTTTGACGGAATTACTTGCATCTGTTTCTGCCAGAGGCGGACAGTAACAAAGTACATTTACTTGAGTACTGTACTTAAGTACACTTTTTGAGTATCTGTACTTTACTTGAGTAGCATTTCTGTTGGAAATTTCTGACTTTAACTTCACTACATTTGAAAGACAAAATATCATACTTTTCACTCCACGACATTTTTATCAAGGTCCTCATTACTTGTTTTTTTTTTTTCCGTTTCGGTTGGGCACCACCCAAACTGATGATGACATCAGCTTTTCTTTGGCTAATCAGACACAAGCTACGCCACCACTCTTGCCAGAGCAGCTGGGGGTTAGGCACCTTGCTCAAGGGCACTTCAGCTAGTCCTGCTGGTCCAGGGAATTGAACCAGTGACCTTTTCGTCCCAACACTGCTTCTCTAACCTAGCCTAGTAAACTAGACCCAACCGCCTAGCGGCCAAAAATATTTTTTGCCTAGCGAATGGGTCTAGCCTCGCACCATATAAACAAAAACACCCCGGGCATCAAATAGTGCCCGCCAATCACAACGCAAGGTTTTTGTTTGGATTCTTTGGGCGGGCTTTTGCAGGAGTGACGACAAAGCTGTGCAACGCTGGAGAAAGCACAACAGGAAAGATGGCTACGACTAGTGAACAGCGCACGTTTGACTCCGCTTTGGAATCAGTTTTAGAAGAATTAGACTTGGAGTTTTCGTTGAAACATGAGCAGGAAGAGGCTCTCCGCTCATTCCTTTTCAAGAAGGACGTTTTCGCTGTTTTGCCGACCGGCTATGGCAAAAGTCTGATCTACCAGCTGGCTCCGCTCGTAGCCAAAAGGATGGGGCTAGTTTGTGCAGTACGAAGAATTAATAAACAGCTTTGAAACATTACTTTTTGATTGTTTATTATTTTCCCGTTATTTTAAATTTAAGGGAAATTATTTCACCAAACACCACTAAATAAAAACTCTCAAAAACAGTTTAAGCAAACCCTTGAAAAACACTTGGAAAAAAATGTGTATGTGGTACAGACTCCAAACTTGTGGTCATTATCTCCAAACTTCTTAATATCTAGAACCTGTTTATTAATTAATACGCATTTTGAAAAATTATTTAATTTCAAGGTCTCCCCCACTGCTTTCTGTCGCTCTGACTACGTCACAGTCACTGTTGCGCTGATTGGTCAGAGCGTTGGCCTATACGCACAGAGACAGTTTGAAAGACAGCGGTTTGTTCCTCCTACCCGCTTCGGAAATGTCTACAGATCGAGGCCAGACTAAATATTCACATTTAGTCTGGCTTGCCAGGCTAACTCTAACCATTAAGCCATGGCTTCCTCTTTACAATGAAGCAGCTTTGAAAGTGGATGTTTTTTTTATTTTCTTTTGTAAAACAAGATTGTTTTTTTCACAGGTGACACTGAGACAGTCTATCAGTAATCACTCGGGTCACGTCACGTCCATAGACTATAAAATCAACTTCAGTGATTTCTCCGCAGCATTATTTAAATACGATCAGTTGATGGCCAAATGGAAGGAGGCAGTTCTTCTGGGGAATGCACGCACTCATGGCCATACCTAAAACCAATGTTTCAGTTTTCTAAAAGGATTAAAGATTTGTTTTATTTTAAATGTTTGCTTCCTTTGCCTAAAATGAACCACATCACGGCCTAAAAAACTTGCCGTCCAACCTGAGGAAGCGTATGTAAATGTTTTATTTCAAGAAAAAGCCTGTAATGAAGTTGTCTGTGCTTTTAGAGCTACGTTGCAATAGCTATGCAGTCTGGTGAGTCAAATGACTTCCTATGGATTTGCCCACCAAGTTGCCATCACCTTGTCCATGGCTAATGTTAACACATAGCTAGTTAACTTGGACACTCAGTGCGTTTACATGCACATAGAGAAAATCGAATTTCTGCCGTAGCTCGATTGAAATCGAAGTTCTAAATGCCATGGATACACCTTAGCTCGGCTGAAATCGAAATGAACTGGATTTCTCGTAATCGAGCTACGCGACCTAGATTATGCGATTGTAGCCGAGCTACTTAGTGCATGTAACCCTGTCGAGCTACTTACTTCCCTTCCGGAAGTGACGAGTGACGAGACCACAAGCAGGAAACACAACAGCCTCGGTCGGCATGACAACAGTAGTAGTAGCGAGCAGCAGAAGAGGTCAGGAGGAACAAGGAGACAAAAAACAAAAACAATTGAACTTTTTGTGTGTTTATTAAGACATAAGTTAAATTGTAAGCAAAAAATGGACTTTAGAAAAATATACAATTGTGCAAAATAAGTTGTCTTACAAAACAGTGGTCTGCGCAGGACAGTTTGTAGCCAACAGGTGGCAATGACATGTGGTGTGAATGTAAAGTGGAAATCACTCCTCTTCTTCATGACGACAACCGGAAGTGTACCAACACGATGGGGCATGTAGCGCCACCTGTGGCTCGGGTGCACAATGTACCTCACACAATAGCTCGATTTCCTTGTGTGCATGTAGGACTGGATTTCTCTGGCACCCCTGCTGGGACCCTTAGCTCGATTACCGACAGTAGCTCGATTTGGATGTGCATGTAAACGCACTGAATGTTAGTTAGTATGTAAAAATGGACTTATGCTAACATGAATTACATTAACTTATCTGAAGTCCTTTCAGAAATATGTTTTAGCATAATCTTGCCAAATAAACAGAATGTAGAAATCGTTCTTTTCTCATAACATTAGCTATCCAATATGATTTTGAGTTTGAAAAGACTTTGCTAGCATGTCAGGTGGCGCTTCAGCTCTACAGGTTCTACAAGCGAGTCAGTCAATACAGTAGGTTGCTTCAGAGGCGTTAGGTATTGTAAGTGTTGTGGCAATAATACAACAATGCGTTGACAGAAAATGTACTTTTAATATTTAAGTATTTTTTAAAAGCAAGTACTTCAGTATGAGTTGTCTATAAGCCATGTACGACAAGATTGAGTGGAATAACTGTTCTATTCTATCCACATTCACTGGATTTTGAGAAACAGAGCATTTTATTTCTATTTTTTGCAAATTTGATAAACAAAACCTTTATAAAAAAATGTCTGACAAAATCATTTCCGCTTAGAATGTAAACAAACAGGCAGAATGACAGGAGCAACTTGTGAAAAAAAAGCTATAATAATAATTACTGAAAAATTTAAAAATATGTTCTTACCATGAAATACTTTCATTCCATATTTTGTTTCTTTTTGTATTTTTTGGTGTTTTGTTTTCAAGGAGAGTTTTTATTTCATCCTCGGTTGGTTCAGTAACACACTCCGCCATTTTCTTCTTCTTTAGGGTTTTTTGGTGGTTGGCAAACCGACTTAAAGGTGCATTACTGCCACTGACTGGCCTGGAGTGTGGAACAGGAGATATTGGGGGGGGACTATATTCTTTTATTTAGCTATTTATTTTTCTTTTAAATACTTGATAAAGTGATATATCTGACTTGATGCATGCCGCCATGTTGTCTTTCTCTACTCATGGTCTATGAGCTGATAGCTTAGTAGTAGAGTAGCCAATCAGAGTGAACAATTGCTCATATCCAGTGAATGTCAATAGAATCTTCTATGTAATAAGCGGCAAAGTTTGTTTTTTCGTTTGTCTTGAGTTAATGTCGCCATTTCTCAATGGATTTTCACCAAATTTGGCAAGTAGGTCCGGGGATGACCCAGAATTTTGTGGATATAAGCAAAATTAATGTACAGGACCCAGGGAGGTCCCTGGGGGGGCACAACATCCACCCACTTCCTCCCTCAATGCCTTTCTTGTTACATTTATCAACACAAACTCTTGACAGATCTTCACTAAACTTGGCATGTAGGTACAGGAGATGGCCACAATTTGGCAGATCTCAGAAATTCCATATTTGGGCCCCAGGGGGTCCCCAGTGGGCCCCTGGGTGGTGGATGTTTGGATTTTTGCTTGTCTTGGGTTAACATATTGTATATCACATACTAAAAACATTATGTCCAAGCCCCCCCCCAACAACAACCTGCTGGTGTATACATGGCTCGAAATTTGCGGTGGTTCGGTCGCCCGAGGTGACTTAATTTTTCATTCGGCGGGTAATTCCTGTCACTAGCCAGCCCGGCTGGCTAGTTGAAAATAAAAAATATATATGAAGCGAAGATTCAGACACACCGTCAACTAAAGCTGCCACATATTAAGCGTGTGCCGTGTCTGTGTTAATCGATGTGTTTATCGGCAGGACGGAAAATACCGAAGAATTCCGAATCATATCGTGTACGAGTCAGGCTGTCGGTTTTTTCACTACTGTGCATGCATATAACGCATCTTGTTGAATATCGCGGTAATCACGTGTAGTATTGGACCAGGTGGGTGGAGCACAGAAGCACGGCAGGCCAGAACTGAGTTCTCAATGAACTATTTATTGCTAGCTTTTCAGCCTTTTATCACTTCCCAGCCGCGTGCGCGCGCACACACACGTGTTCTGGTTGGGGAGAGAGAGCTCCCTTTCTCTGCTCTCCTCTCCTTTTAAAGGGTGCGGTCACTGGGGAAGATACACAAACACAGGTTAATCCCCATCAGGTGCAATGAGTCCATCACTTACCTTCCCTGACTCCCCGCCCTCCATTCACAGACCAATGCTTGGCCACGCCCCCGCTGCCACATCACGTTATCAAATTCAATAGATGTGGCCACATTATCACCCATTTAAACACGTTTTTGTTGTTGTTTACATCTACATCTGCCAAAGCTACGTTGCGATGTGGAATTTTCTGAAAGGTGTACAGATAGTGTTGCCACCTGTCCCGGTTTTTCCTGATTGTCCCGGATTTTCATGGTCTGTCCCGGAAAAAAAAAAAAAAATCCGGGACACTGAATGTCCCGTTTTTTTGTACATAATGGGCAAAATGTGTATTTCAACTTGCGAGCCAGCTGAGAACCAGTTTGCTTTTCCGAGTTCGCCGTGCTAAGCGGAGCCACGTCATTACGTCGCTGAATACGTCACTTACATCGCTGTATACGTCAGTTACGGCGCTACGTTTGCATAAACCTTGGCGCGAATATCAAAGCAAAAACAACGCGGAAGAAGCAGCAGCAACAACAACAACAATAATAATGGATGACTTCGCGTTTGTACAGCTGCTGCTTCTCGTCGCTTAAAAATGGCGATCTTTCGCGGTCTTGTTATTGTTGTTGGTCTTAACAACTCCGCCCCCCCGCTGACGTAAGCGGTTCTTTCCTCTGGCCCAGCAGAGAGTTGGTGCTAGCCTGGAACCGTTTTTTCTGGCCCCAGAGCCAGTTCTTTGTCAGTGGAAACAGAAAACCCGGTTCCAAACTAAGCACTGGCCCCGAACCAGCCCTGGAACTGCTTTGGTGGAAAAGGGGCAATGGAGGATGCTTGGACTGATAAAAGAAACAGACTCTCTGTTGCAATGGTGAAGGCTGAGCTTCAAGTCAGGCTAAACTTTCAGTTGTTCTGTACTGAGTTCAAGACATTCATTGAAAATCAGCCAGGACTCATAGCAGCAGCAAAGAAAAACACCAAATATAAATGGAAGATTAGGTAAGGTTTTGGTGAATTAAATGAAATAGTGTAGTGTAGTACATACTCCTGTATGTGCCCAGTTATATCAGTTACATGTCCTCCTATGTATTTGTTTAGCCAAGAGCAGCAAGCAGCAGAGGCACAGGCAAGCACAGCAAAGCACACACCACACTAAGCAATCAGGTAAGCTGTTGGACACTACACCTTACATTGTTACATTCAGGTATTCTTAGATACAATGAAAAATTAATTATTTTTATTCCACATAAGCAAACAAACAGAACTTAATTATGTATTCCCCTTTTACCTGTGCCCACTACTGCCCCCAGGTGTCCACAACCAAAAACTGTTGGAAATAAACCAAAATAATGAAGACCTGCTTTATTCATCTCATCTCATTATCTCTAGCCGCTTTATCCTGTTCTACAGGGTCGCAGGCAAGCTGGAGCCTATCCCAGCTGACTACGGGCGAAAGGCGGGGTACACCCTGGACAAGTCGCCAGGTCATCACAGGGCTGAGACATAGACACAGACAACCATTCACACTCGCATTCACACCTACGCTCAATTTAGAGTCACCAGTTAACCTAACCTGCATGTCTTTGGACTGTGGGGGAAACCGGAGCACCCGGAGGAAACCCACGCGGACACGGGGAGAACATGCAAACTCCACACAGAAAGGCCCTCGCCGGCCCTGGGGCTCGAACCCAGGACCTTCTTGCTGTGAGGCGACAGCGCTAACCACTACACCACCGTGCCGCCAACCTGCTTTATTATGTAAAGCAATTAACTAAACAAATAACTAGCAAAAGCGTCATTTTTACTAATTAGAGCAATACAATTTCAGCGTAGAAGGGCGATTTTTGTCTTGGGTTAGATGTGCGAAGGGTGCCGTTGCTTACAAGCAAAAAGGTCGATTGGATGGTCAAAATGTCCAGGATTTTTGTCAGACACAGGTGGCAACCCTATGTACAGAAACTGCCAGAGACAGGGACAAAGCGACCTTGGTCTGAAGAAGAGAAACGACAAAGGACTTATAAGCAAACGTGGGAGCAGGGTAGGCCTTGGCTGCGATACGATTTTTATGGAATAATTTTTTTTTCAAGTTGATTCCTAGTCAATATGAAGCTCCTAATGCTTTCTCTCTTATAAATGGTTAAATACAGAAAGCAAGTTGGACATATTTTGGGTGCTATAGTCATGATAGTAAGTTTGTTTTCAATACTCATACACCAAGTTGCCAAGTTTTCCAATATATTATTATTTGTTGATATTATATTATGGTGCTCTGTGTTGTTCTCATTTATGTATTTAACAACAGTATCAAAATACTCGGGTCTTGAAATAAATGCACATTAGTCATGAACAATGGTAACTACTCTCTTTTGCGTTATTTTTGACAGAAGTAAAATTCATACATGAACAAATTTTGGCAAGTTGATTTTCTGTTTGGCGAGTTACTTTGTTAGGTAAATATATATATATATATATATATATATATATATATATATATATATATATATATATATATATATACACACACACACACTCTGGCCACTTGTCTGATTGCATCTGGTTTCTTCCCAGGATGTTCCTGACAGTGTACAGATGTTCTGTATATGTGCATTGTACTATCTACATTATACAATAAATGCATCTTACCTAGATAGTGTAGGTTTCTTCCACAAGGTCTGTATTAGCTTCTTAAAAACAAAGCTGTTCAGTTTTATACCTCAGTGTCCTGCAGTAAAAAAAAATAAAATAAAATAAATAAAAATTAAAAAAATAAGTTACCATTAACATGGACAGGGCAAGAGAAAAGGAATATATATATTATACACAAATGATAAAATAGATCCAATGAAAAGTAGATATCATCAAGGCCATGATGTTTTTCGTGATTTCAATTCTAAACCCATTAAACCAAGCATCTTTAGATAATATATTTGGTGTGTTCTTTAGAAAGCCTCCTGAACAGTCCTTTCTGAAACATTAATTAAACAATCCTGGCTTCATTAGCAGTTTTAAAGCCTGCCCCAGCTTCAGCTTATTAAATACGTCAAACCGTGCATTTTGGGACCCATAGTTGATTCTGTATGGATGTTTTTCTTGCAGTAATCATCATTTCTTGTTCATCATGAACATGCATTCAACACAACTGGAGTGATGCATCTGCAGTGCTGTTATTGCTTCCTTTCTACACAATCCCCTAATAGACCAATAACCCAAATTTAATCATGAGACAGACTACACTCATGATCTCCTTGCCAAACTGTGACACGCATGGCTTACATAGCTCGATGTAGAAATCTCTACATTTGCTACTCATTCCTTGCACCCACATTATAAATGATCAAAATGTAATATCAAATACTGAGTGAAGAAATCAGTTTTACTTTATGATGAATGAAAGTGCAATGCTAGCTTTTGTATTTCAAAGAATATTTAACACAAATGCACGACATGCACAAACAACTTTTCAATCATATTGTATACATTTTAAATATAGCCTTATATAAGCAATGAATAAAACACTTTGGAATGTGCTGTTAGGGAAATAATCAATGATGAGGTGCTGAGAAGCCTTTCCCCACTGCAAAGTTGATTATGTTCCCATAACATAATCTTACAATGTCTTGCAAAAAGTATTCATCCCCGTTGGTGTTTCTCCTGTTTTGTTGCATTACAAGCTGGAATTAAAATGGATTTTTGGAGGGTTAGCACCATTTGATTTACACAACATGCCTACAACTTTAAAGGCACAAATTGTTGTTTTATTGTGACATAAACAATAATTAAGATTTTTTTAAAAAATGGAATGTGCATAGGTATTCACCCCCTTTCATATGAAACCCCTAAATAAGAGCTGGTCCAACCAATCCACTTCATAAGTCACATAATTCATTGATTAAGTTCCACCAGTGTGCAAAGTGTCACATGATCTGTTACATGATATTTGGATAAATCAACCTGTTCTGGAAGGGCCCTGACTCTACAACACTACTAAGCAAACAACATGAGAACCAAGGAGCCTTCAAACAGGTCAGAGACAAAATTATGAAGAAGTATAGATCAGGGTTGGGTTATAAAAAATATCCCAAACTTTGATCCAGAGAGCACCATTAAATCCATTATAGCAAAATGGAAAGAATATGGCACCACTACAAACCTAACAAGAGAAGGCCCCGCCTACCAAAAATCACAGACCAGGAAAGGAGGGCATTAATCAGAGATGCAACAAAGACACCAAAGATAACACTGAAGGAGCTGCAAAGATCCACAGCGGAGATGGGAGTATCTGTCCATAGGACCACTTTAAGCCGTACACTCCACAGAGTGGGGCTTTATGGAAGTGACCAGAAGAAAGTCATTACTTAAGAAAACATGTTTGGAGTTTGCCCAACAGCATGTGGCAGACTCCCCAAACACATGGAAGAAGATTCTCTGGTCAAATGAGACAAAAATTGAACTTTTTGGCTGTCAAACCCAACACCTTGAGAACACCATTCCCACAGTGAAGCATGGTGGTGGCAGCATGATGCTGTGGGGATATTTTTCATCTGCAGGGACAGGAAAGCTGGTCAGGACTGAAGGAAAGATAGATGGCACTAAATACAGGGCAATTCTGAAGGAAAACCTATTTGAGTCGGCCAGAGGTTTGAGACTGGGACAAAGGTTCACAGTCTCGCAGGACAATGACCCTAAACATACTGCTAAAGCTACACTGGAGTGGTTTAAAGGGAAACATTTAAATGTCTTGGAATGGCCTCGTCAAAGCTGAATCCAGCTGAGAATCTGTGGCATAACTTGAAGATTACTGTACACCAACGCGACCCATCTCAGTTGAAGGAGTTGGAGCAGTTTTGCCTTGAGGAATGGGCAAAAATCCCAGTCAGTGCGTTTACATGCACATAGAGAGAATCAAATTTCTGCTGTTGCTCGACTGAAATCGAAGTTCAAAATGCCATGTATACACCTTAATTCGGCTGAAATTGAACCGAACTTGATTTCTCGGAATCGAGCTACACGACCTAGATTATGCGATTTCTGCCGAGCTACTTAGTGCATGTAAACCCTATTGAGCTACGTATTCGAGCTACTTACTTCAGCACTGCCCCTTCCGGAAGTGACGAGTGACGAGACCACAAGCAGGAAACACAACAGCCTCGGTTGGCATGACAACGGCATGAATCTTTTCTTTTTGTGGCATTGTTTGCACTGTTAAAATTTAGCTCACTTACTGTATCACCAAATACATCTGTACAGCTGTTGCATAGCTGTGAATTGTGTACATAAACAAGTCATTGTATTTGTGTGTGTGTGTGTGTGTGTATATATACACTGTAGATGTCCAACATCTGAAAAATGTCAATAAAAACAAAACAATTGAACTTTTTGTGTGTTTATTAAGACATAAGTTAAATTGTAAGCAAAAAATGGACTTTAGAAAAATATACAATTGTGCAAAATAAGTTGTCTTACAAAACAGTGGTCTGCGCAGGACAGTTTGTAGCCATACAGTCTGTTAGAGCAAGCCTAACAGCTTGAGCACGGAACTTGTGAACACGGAACTGCCAGATTGGGCGGTTTTAAGTGCATTTTGGCGGATTTGAACATGTTTTGGGCTGGAAAACGTCAGCAGTATCTGGCAACACTGCTGATAACTTTGTTTATACTCTTGAATAGCTCTTCTTCATGATGACAACCGGAAGTGTACCAACACGATGGGGCGTGTAGCGCCACCTGTGGCTCGGGTGCACAATGTACCTCACATAATAGCTCGATTAACTTGTGTGGATGTAGGATTGGATTTCTCTGGCACCCCTGCTGGGACCCTTAGCTTGATTACGGACAGTAGCTCGATTTGGATGTGCATGTAAACGTACTGACTGTCTCTGACAAAACCACATCATCTGTCAGTGCGTTTACATGCAGATAGAGAGAATTGAATTTCTGCCGTTGCTTGACTGAAATCGAAGTTCAAAATGCCATGTATACATCTTAATTCAGCTGAAATTGAACCGAACTTGATTTCTCGGAATCGAGCTACACGACCTAGATTATGCGATTTCTGCCGAGCTACTTAGTGCATGTAAACCCTATTGAGCTACGTATTCGAGCTACTTACTTCAGCACTGCCCCTTCCGGAAGTGACGAGTGACGAGACCACAAGCGGGAAACACAACAGCCTCGGTCGGCATGACAACGAATCATGACAACGGCATGAATCTTTTCTTTTTGTGGCATTGTTTGCACTGTTAAAATTTAGCTCACTTACTGTATCACCAAGTACATCTGTACAGCTGTTGCATAGCTGTGAATTATGTACATAAACAAGTCATTGTATTTGTGTGTGTGTGTGTGTGTGTGTGTGTATATATATATATATATATATATATATATATATATATATATGTCCAACATCTGAAGAATGTCAATAAAAACAAAACAATTGAACTTTTTGTGTGTTTATTAATACATAAGTTAAATTGTAAGCAAAAAAAAAATTTTTGTAAGCAAAAAATGGACTTTAGAAAAATATACAATTGTGCAAAATAAGTTGTCTTACAAAACAGTGGTCTGTGCAGGACAGTTTGTAGCCATACAGTCTGTTAGAGCAAGCCTAACAGCTTGAGCACGGAACTTGTGAACACGGAACTGCCAGTGTTGCCAGATTGGGTGGTTTTAAGTGCATTTTGGCGGATTTGAACACATTTTGGGCTGGAAAACGTCAGCAGTATTGGGCTGGAAAACGTCAGCATCTGGCAACACTGCTGATAACTTTGTTTATACTCTTGAATAGCTCTTCTTCATGACGACAACCGGAAGTGTACCAACACGATGGGGCGTGTAGCGCCACCTGTGGCTCGGGTGCACAATGTACCTCACACAATAGCTCGAATGGGGGATGAATACTTTTGCAAGTCACTGTACACCACAGCAATTTTCCAAAAATAACCAAAATGAGGCTGTAGCTCATATGCCCATAAAATTGTAAGTATGATAGGTGGCACCACCATCTTGACAACTTTTATGGGAAACATGGTATGCGAGTTTGATTGAAATCCAATCAATCCTGTAGGAGGAGAAGCAATTTCTGTAAATTGTGGATGGATGATGATGAGTGATGACCCAACACAGACAGATGACGGACAACACGTGATCGCATAAGCTCATCCAGCCTGGCCTGTGGCCAGATGAGCTAATAATGAAAAGTTTCTATTTATTACAGAATGATGCATTCAATATTTTATCCATTTATAGTTACATACAGTTATGGAATGCTGGTGAAACAGTCAGGGCCGTCACATCGGCTTAATCAGCATGAGAATTTAATATCACTGTGGTGTGCTTGTGTAATTTCTTTGGGGGGAGATTTCATTGTACTTGTTTACTCCACTCCCTTTGCTGTATTGGGATTATTACACATGTGGACAAAGTACCCAACTTCATTACTTAAGTCAAAGTACAGATCCCACTGGCCAAATGTTACTCCAATACAAGTGAAAGTTGTACAGTCAAACTTTTACTTCAGTTAAAGTACTGAAGTACTTGCTTTTAATAATACTTAAGTATTAGAAATACATTTTCTGTCAACGTATTGTTGTATTATTGCCATAACGCTTACACTACCATTCAAAAGTTTGGGGTCACTCAGACAATTTTGTGTTTTCCATGAAAAGTCACACTTTTATTTACCACCATAAGTTGTAAAATGAATAGAAAATATAGTCGAGACATTTTTCTGGCCATTTTGAGCATTTAATCGACCCCACAAATGTGATGCTCCAGAAACTCAATCTGCTCAAAGGAAGGTCAGTTTTATAGCTTCTCTAAAGAGCTCAACTGTTTTCAGCTGTGCTAACATGATTGTACAAGGGTTTTCTAATCATCCATTAGCCTTCTGAGGCAATGAGCAAACACATTGTACCATTAGAACACTGGAGTGAGAGTTGCTGGAAATGGGCCTCTATACACCTATGTAGTGACCCCAAACTTTTGAACGGTAGTGTACAAAACCTAACGCTTCTGAAGCAACCTACTGGATTTACTGACTCGCTTGTAAAACCTGTAGAATAAACACCTTTAAACACAGATTTCTATATTCTGTTTATTTGGCAAGATTATGCTAAAAATATTTCTGAAAGGACTTCAGATAAGTTAACGTTATTCATGTTAGCGTAACTCCGTTTTTACATGCTAACTAACAGTTAACATGTAAACTGTTAATTAGTGTCCAAGTTAACTAGCTATGTGTTAACGTTAGCCGTGGACAAGGCAACTTAGCAGGCAAATCCATAGAAAGTCCTTTGACTAACCAGACTGCATAGCTACACTACCGTTCAAAAGTTTGGGGTCACTTTGAAATGTCCTTATTTTTGAAAGAAAAGCCCTGTTCTTTTCAATGAAGATCATTTTAAACTAATCAGAAATCCACTCTATACATTGCTAATGTGGTAAATGACTATTCTAGCTGCAAATGTCTGGTTTTTGGTGCAATATCTCCATAGGTGTATAGAGGCCCATTTCCAGCAACTCTCACTCCAGTGTTCTAATGGTACAATGTGTTTGCTCATTGCCTCAGAAGGCTAATGGATGATTAGAAAACCCTTGTACAATCATGTTAGCACAGCTGAAAACAGTTGAGCTCTTTAGAGAAGCTATAAAACTGACCTTCCTTTGAGCAGATTGAGTTTCTGGAGCATCACATTTGTGGGGTCGATTAAATGCTCAAAATGGCCAGAAAAATGTCTTGACTATATTTTCTATTCATTTTACAACTTATGGTGGTCAATAAAAGTGTGACTTTTCATGGAAAACACAAAATTGTCTGGGTGACCCCAAACTTTTGAATGGTAGTGTATTACAACATAGCTCTAAAAGTACAGACAACTTTATTACAAGCTTTCTCTTGCAATAAAACATTTACAGTATATACATCAATATGCTTCCGCAGGTTGGATGGCGAGTTTTTGTAGGCCGTGATGTGGTTCGTTTTAGGCAAACAAAGCAAACAATTAAAATGAAACAAATCTTTATTCCGTACAGAAAACTGAAACATGGGTTCATGGGCCATGGGTGCGTGCATTCCCCAGAAGAACCGCCTCCTTCCATTCTGCCATCAACTGATCGTGTTCAAATAATGCTGCTTAGAAATCACTGAACTTGATTTTATACAGTCTATGGATGTGACGTGACCCTAGTGATCACTGATAGGTCGTCTCAGTGTCACCTGCGAAAAAAAAATAATCAAGTTTTAGAAAAGAAAAAAAAAAAAACACACCCACTTTCAAGGCTGCTTCATAGTAACGAGGACCTTGCTAGAAATGCAGTGGAGTAAAAAGTACGCTATTTGTCTTTCAAATGTAGTGAAGTCATAAGTTTCCCCCAAAAAAAATACTCGAGTAAAATACAGATACTCAAAAAGTATATTTAAGTATTAGTACTCAAGTAAATGTACTTCGTTACTGTTCACCTCTGATTATTAGCTTGCATAAAAGTTTTGAATTGTCATGGATGCAAGAGCAAGGTTTTTTTTTTTTTTTTCGGTTCTAATGAATCCAATGTAGCGGAGAAAGAAAAAGAGCTAAGCAATTCCCAGAAATGTGAAAACTTAGGGAGTTGCAGACACAGACATGACACAAAAAATACCTTAATGCCTTTGTTTTGTGTGTTGGTTGATTTAGGTTCTATAAAAAATCAAATGGATATGACTGAATGAGAAAACAGTCACTCCGTTGTATCATAGCGATAAGAATAATTCCTCCTGAGGCAGCCTTGAGACAGTAAACTTTCAGAGGTTCAAGCTTTGCCTGTCAGAACACTGGAGTACAGACTGAACAAACTAGAGTTTGTTCAATAATAAATCTAGACAGCAAAACGTAAGGAAGCAAAGTAAGTCAGCAAGTAGTGCAGTACCAGTCAAAAGTTTGGACATCCCGATTCATTCATAGGTTTTTCAGTATTTTTACTATTTTCTACATTGTAGAACAATACTGAAAACATCACAACTATGAAATGACTTTTGGAACATATATGGAATTATGTGGTAAATAAAGTGTGTTAAAAAATAAAATATGTTCCATTAGACCTTGTCCATGTTTACCTTGATGATGCTTTGTACACTATTGGCATTATCTTCACCAGCTTCATGAGGTAGGGTGGCACGGTGGCGTAGTGGTTAGCGCTGTCACCTCACAGCAAGAAAGTCCGGGTTCGAGCCCTGTGGCCAACGGGGACCTTTCTGTGTGGAGTTTGCATGTTCTCCCCGTGTCCACATGGGTTTCCTCCGGGTGCTCCGGTTTCCCCCACAGTCCAAAGACATGCAGGTTAGGTTAACTTGCCTTACTTGCCTTATTCCTCTTCGCTACGGGCGGAGCACAGGGCTTCTACTATATGCCTCCAGACAACACAATCTTGGCTTTTCCTCTTGGCTTCGTTCCAGGTGATGTTGATTTTCTGGAGTTCATCTCTGGTGGTTCTTCGCCATGAGTCTTTGGGCCTTCCTCGGCGTCTTGCGCCTTGGGGGTTCCAGTCAAGTGCATGTCTTGTGATGTTCGACTCTGGCTTTCTCAGTGTGTGTCCAATCCATTTCCACTTTCTTTTCTTGATGGTTATTTCCAGTTCTTCCTGTTCGGTTCGTCTCCACAGCTCTTTGTTGGTAATTGTATTTGGCCACCAGATGCCATATAGATGTCTTAGCTTTTTGTTGATGAATGGTTGTAGTTTAGCCAAGATACTCTTGTTTATTTTCCATGTTTCACATCCATACAAAAGGACAGTTTTTACACTGGAGTTAAAAATCCTTAGTTTGGTCTTCAAGGACATGGCTCTAGATCTCCAAACTTTGCTTAGAGTGGAAAACGTTTGTTGTGCGTTTCTTTTTCGGGCCATCACATCTTCTTCTGTTCCTCCAGATTCTGAAACTATACTGCCGAGGTAACGGAACTGTTTTACTCTATCAATGGTTTCTTCTCCACATTTGAGAGAATGGGAGAAGATGTTTAGATTGTTGATACTCTATCTACAGTATCTAGTTACTCAATTCCTACGCCGTTGCAGAAAAGAATAAAATAAGTGAAGGGAAGTGAGAGTGGTGATGGAAGGATTTGAAAATCATGTCTGTATGGTGATGTGTGAGAAAGTTATTGAACATAGGCCTTATGAAATTAGCCCAGATGACGAGTCCTTTCAGTCAACACATGCACATCCCAAAGAGAAAAGACCTACACCAGACTTTTCATGTGAAAAATTTTTACATAATATATAAACACTACAAGGCGGCACGGTGGTGTAGTGGTTAGCGCTGCCGCCTCATAGCAAGAAGGTCCGGGTTCGAGCCCCGTGGCCGGCGAGGGCCTTTCTGTGTGGAGTTTGCATGTTCTCCCCGTGTCCGTGTGGGTTTCCTCCGGGTGCTCCGGTTTCCCCCACAGTCCAAAGACATGCAGGTTAGGTTAACTGGTGACTCTAAATTGACCGTAGGTGTGAATGTGAGTGTGAATGGTTGTCTGTGTCTATGTGTCAGCCCTGTGATGACCTGGCGACTTGTCCAGGGTGAACCCCGCCTTTCGCCCGTAGTCAGCTGGGATAGGCTCCAGCTTGCCTGCGACCCTGTAGGACAGGATAAAGCGGCTACAGATAATGAAAAAAAAAAGCTTCATGAGGTTGTCACTTGGAATGCTTTACAATTAGCATGTATGCCTCGTCAAAAATTCCTTCATGCTTTTTTTTTTTGCCTTCTTAATGCATTTGAGATCAAACAGTAAAAAAAATACAGTAAATAGCCCTATTCAACACCACAACTGTAGTAATCCATATATCAAGAACCGAACAACGAAGTAGAGAGAAACGACATCCATCATTACTTTCAGACATGAAGTCTCATCTCATCTCATTATCTCTAGCCGCTTTATCCTTCTACAGGGTCGCAGGCAAGCTGGAGTCTATCCCAGCTGACTACGGGTGAAAGGCGGGGTACACCCTGGACAAGTCGCCAGGTCATCACAGGGCTGACACATAGACACAGACAACCATTCACACTCACATTCACACCTACAGTCAATTTAGAGTCACCAGTTAACCTAACCTGCATGTCTTTGGACTGTGGGGGAAACTGGAGCACCCGGAGGAAACCCACGCGGACACGGGGAGAACATGCAAACTCCACACAGAAAGGCCCTCGCCGGCCCCGGGGCTCGAACCCAGGACCTTCTTGCTGTGAGGCGACAGCGCTAACCACTACACCACCGTGCCGCCTCAGACATGAAGTGACTTTTCATTAATAAAAATAAAGAAAAGCCATTGAGTTAGAGAGAAGGTGTGTCCAAACGTTTTAAGGTACTGTGAGTAAGTAAAATATAATTTCCAAGTTGTAAGTAAATGTTTAAGACTGCATTGAAAATCTGGGATTTATTACAATTTAAAACTGAAAAATAAATTTCTAATCATCATCATCATCATCATCATCATCATCATCATCAACCAGAAAGTTTTAGTATTTGGAAAAGAAGGAAATGCACAGTGTCTTGATTTAATATTCAAGATATTGCACAATATATTGAGGTCACTACTAAAATGTACAATACCGTTCAAAAGTTTGGGGTCACTTTGAAATGTCCTTATTTTTGAAAGAAAAGCACTGTTCTTTTCAATGAAGATCACTTTAAACTAATCAGAAATCCACTCTATACATTGCTAATGTGGTAAATGACTATTCTAGCTGCAAATGTCTGGTTTTTGGTGCAATATCTCCATAGGTGTATAGAGGCCCATTTCCAGCAACTCTCACTCCAGTGTTCTAATGGTACAATGTGTTTGCTCATTGCCTCAGAAGGCTAATGGATGATTAGAAAACCCTTGTACAATCATGTTAGCACAGCTGAAAACAGTTGAGCTCTTTAGAGAAGCTATAAAACTGACCTTCCTTTGAGCAGATTGAGTTTCTGGAGCATCACATTTGTGGGGTCGATTAAATGCTCAAAATGGCCAGAAAAATGTCTTGACTATATTTTCTATTCATTTTACAACTTATGGTGGTAAATAAAAGTGTGACTTTTCATGGAAAACACAAAATTGTCTGGGTGACCCCAAACTCTTGAACGGTAGTGTAAGCAAATTGATGATATTGACCATGTGAACTCTTTTGTACAAACAGTCACATTTTCTGTGAGTCTTACTGCTTCCACTGAAGCATCCAATTGACATGCCAATAGATTTGCTATCACATGGATCATCAGGTCTTTTTTCAGTTTCAGCTGTTCCGTTTGGGTGAGCCTGTGTCCTCTAGAATCTCAGATTCCTGTTCTTGGATGACAGCAGGCTTGTAGTACTCAAGTCCAGGACTTGGACTCGAGTCTGTCTCATGTCTTAATTTTAAGGACTCATGACTCGACTTGGACTTCAGCACTGATGACTCAAACTTGGACTCATGCATTAACTGCATTTGGACTCGTAGACTGGAGATGAGGGCTCTGATTTTTTCTTTATTTTTTGTAACGCCATAATCATTTGCCATAAGATATTTACATTTACATTAATTTTTATATTAATTTCGTGTAAGAGTGTGACACCTGCACGCCTTGACGCATGCATCAGATAGACTCTCGGGTGCACTCTGGACAGCGTGCCAAGCAGACTCTCTCACGCGCGCTGTAAACGACTCGCATCTGCGCAGGATTAAGGCGCAATCAGCACGCCGATATAAAAACTGTGAAAACACACTTACTCTGCAAAGTATTGAGTTGCGTTGCTGACACATTACCGAGCCTTATTTCCTTGTTTGTTTTCCTGATCCCTGATTTCCTGTTTCTCGTCTTTGATTCTGCCGAGTCTACGATAGCCTGTTTGTGCCTCGCTCGACCTGTCGCCTGTTTCACCGTTTTACGATTTTGCCTGCTGTTCTGGAGTGTTTATGTCTTCACTTGTATTAATAAACACACCTTCTGCACTTACATCCATCTCCCAACCATCTCTGACAGAATACTTCACACTCCCTGATAAAGAGAAGCACATTCACCTGTTCATACGGCATGTTCAGGAACAAACTAATGTTAATGGCGCTGAAACAGCCGCCGTCAAATGGTGCGGTTGGAGTCTTGTTCTCGAACTTGACTCGGATCAATAGTGGACTCGACTCGGAATTGTTTTTTCATGACTTGGACTTGACTCAACTTGATCATTGGGGACTCGAGACTGGACTCGGACTCAAGGTTTAGTGACTCGACTACAACACTGGATGACAGGATGACAGTAGAACTTGATGTGGTCTTCTGCTGCTGTAGCCCACCCACCTGAAGCTACTGATGTGTTGTGCATTCTGAGATGCTTTTCTGCTCACCACAGTTGTAAAGAGTGATTATTTGAGTTACTGTAGTCTTCTTATCAGTTCAAGTCAGTCTGGTCTTTCTATTCTGACCTCTCTGATCTCCAAGGTGTTACCATCCATAGAATTGTGGAATTTTTTTTGTTTGTCTTTAGCACCATTCTGGGTAAAATCCAGAATGGAAAGAGGCAGGAGAGCAGCAGGTTCTGAAACATTCGAACCAGCCTGACAGTCCCCCCCCCCAGAGCATCACATATAGCTATAACTATAGGATATAGGGCAGGGGCGTGTTTAGCCTATTTTTGGAGGTGCTCAAGCACCCCCAAAAACGAGCTCAGCACCCCCTAGCTCAGCACCCTCAAAAACACTGCTTTTGGACGTAATTTTCAGAAATAAGTGCCCTTACGCACTGCGCAATGAATGTGTGCGCAGGCGTGTGCGTTCTTGAATTCACCTGTTACGTGATAGTCTATGACCAGTAAAATCCCTCTCCTCCTTGCGTCCCCTCTGATTGGGTTGCCTGTCCGCGCGAGTGCTTGCTACAACATGGTGTTTTTTTTAACTGGATTCCACGCCGATGAGGAACTCGAAGTAGCACCTGAGTATTACTGGCATAGCGAGATGTGAAGGTATGGACTGGAGTTACAATTGTTAAACACAACACAATAATATGCATAATGCAATATCGATGTTCCCTGGTCTATGAACAGAATGATAAAAACGACATTTATCATCCATATCGAGATACTTTTGTGCAGAGCTGTACAAGTGCTACGGTGCTAGACCACCGTGTGTTAGTCAGTTTTATTTAATGTAACATAGCGTTTACGTTTGCTTATCATTCACAAATCCAAACCCTGGTCATTGTCTGGGGGGACAGTGAGTGTGGTTTGGATTTTAAACAAATGACTATCAAAAGAACACTACCAAAATATAACAAATATAACAAAAAATATAAACGCATGTAAACTAATGTAAAATCATAATAATACACACTATTATTACACAATACACAATAACACATTAATTAACAATTACCACTGTTCAAAATGAATAGCTCCAACATTACAAATGCAGTAGTAGGTCTTGTTTAGTTAAAAATATAACGTAAATATTTGAGTCAGTGGTTGTAAATGTGTAGATATCATAGTTTATTGGGTCAGCTTCTGTTAAAACATTGCATAAGTCTAGTCTTGTCTAGTCTAGTCTTCTTGTCTAGTTAAGTCTAGTCTAAATGCGGAATAAACGTGGAAACACTGTCGTTCAAGCCAGGTGCCTCTGTCAGCTCTGGGGGCTAAGCACCCCCAAAGATCAGATGCTAGAATCGCCCCGATATAGACCCCTTCGCATGTTTGTAAACAAACCGACCGTTGCCAGGATGCGCGCGCAGCCTGGACCCAGAAACAATGGCGCTGCCCATAGACCGGCATTATGAGCTGTCAGATTATGCCAAACAATTGTCGTTACAAGATCGAGAATGCTACATAAATAAGTTAACTCTAACAAGTGGACATCGCCTACCGGATCCGTATTTAATTAAAGAGTGGACGGACGATGTTAGTAAGTTCCCTGGTATACAATGGCCAGATATATACTCGTACCTTATTGACGAGACTTCAGTGTACACCCACGAAAAACTTCGTGCCTACAAGTCTTTAGACGCATAGGATTATGTTATGTGCGGGCATGTACAACTTGATTAACAATGGGACATTCATATTCATTTTGTTTTAATCAAATTATGCCAGTGATGTGATGGCAATGTGGCTTTAGCTACAACAGCAAATACCAACACTAAACAGCAATTTGCAGGAGGTGATGGCATGAAAGGAATGATAGTGTAAAGAGTGCAGCTAAGAGAAATCAGAGCTGCGTAAAAAGCGAGAGGCAGAGAGCAGAAATGAAACTGAACGGGGTGGGAGCTAGGTTAGAGCAGTCAACGTAAGTTGGCATTTAGAGTGAGGGCACACAATTTTACCTTTCCATCCTTGCTTTAAAATTGTGATTTTCGGCATACACAAATAATGACGGCACAAAATCTGGACTGCTTGAGTCAAGCGAGACCTCTCCTACGAACAAAATTGCATGCAAAGCTAAGTTAGCATGCTAACAATATTCATTACATTGTGTAACTATGACCCAGCTAATCAGACAAACGCTACCAAAGTATTTTGCTACATCAATAAACGAAGACTAGAAAGAATAAAAAAGAAAGATTTAATAAATAGCCTGATCTTACCTGTGATGAAGTGGGCGCTGCAAACCCGCGCATTTTTGATGGTGCTTTCATCCCAGTCTACACGTTTGATGGCTTGTAGCCATAGACGTCGGCGATTTTTTTGGAATGGGTGAGATCCTGCTGGAATTCTGAACATTTTAACCCCATCACTGCTACGATTCTGACACCCGACAACACAACTACTAGGCATTTCTGAGTCTTTTTTGGGTCCAGGCTGCGCGTGCAATTTCCGCTTACGGACTGTATGAATGACGTTTACTGCGAAGGGGTCTATTGAGGTATTTCACCTGACGTCACAGGGTCACATGACGCCCCGGTGTCCGCCATTTTGGACGGCAAGCTAGCTAATGTCAACAACAGTAGCTGGTATGTTACTGTAGCAATGTTTACGTTCAGTCATTTGGATGACTGTTAAAACCTTTCAGTCTCAAGTTTTTCCTTTACTGGATTTACTAGTTTACTGAGCTAGCGCGCGCGCTAGCCAGGCTCCCGGCCGGCAAGCGCGTGCGCTAGCTGGCTCCCGGCCGGCAGGCCAGCTAGCGCGCGCTAGCTCCCGGCTTGCCCGAGCGCGCTAGCTCAGTAAACTAGTAAATCCAGTAAAGGAAAAACTTGAGACTGAAAGGTATTAACAGTCATCCAAATGACTGAACGTAAACATTACTACGGTAACATACCAGCTATGATGTTGTTGACATTAGCTACTGCTAACAGCTAGTTGCTAATACACTGCTACAATACAGACACCGACCCTAATAATACAGTTCTTGGTCATTGCCTGGTAACAGCAAACTTATAACGGGCCATGTCTCAACAGACTAAGAAGTTATTTCAATGACATTTAATAACATTTTGTTTATCCTGAGGACCGAAAGTAAATGAAAATGTGAACAAACCTTAGCTGTAATAAGATGGCGACCACCGGCTCCAGGGACGACCCGCTGATGTAGTCATGTTACCCAGCCTGACACAAAATATTTGTAGGTATCCAAACTCGTATATGCTTTCAGATCAATGCCTGTGTATGGCGATGGGTTTTTAACAACATAGGTATACAGATCATGTGGGCCGAAGTCAGGTAAAGACGAGGGCTTCGTGTACTTCCGTACGTCAGTGAACAATCCTGGTGGAAGCAGGTAAACGTCGTTCTCTAAGCCTGCTAACCTCAATTTTTGCAAATACCTCTCCCTCTGCTCGCCCTGTAAATGCCCTACGTCGCTGGATAGTGAAGGTGTTTTCTGCATCTCGCTCCTTTTTCTTTTATGTTTTTCGTTTGTCGCCTTCCTCGCATTCAAACTGATTCGAGCCGTGACGTCCAAAATGGCAGCATCACATGACTTGGTCACGTGAGTGAAATACCTCAATAGGGGAAAAAAATCACTCTGAGCTGACCTTCCTTTTTATATTTGCAAGAGCATTTACTTTAATCTGTGATCTTCAGTGTTGAGCGTTATCACTTGTCACAGCTGCCCAAACAAATTCACCCCCACTCCAAAGCAATGTGTATATGATTGGAGGGCAGAAAATAGTTGCCTGTGATGATGAGGCCGAGTAATACGGCAGAGCTGAGTAATATCCTGTAGCTATTTATCTCTCTCCATCTCTCTGCTGTTCATGAAACACACAATCCTTCTCTCATTTTCTTTGCATTTTGAATTTCATCTCCTCTCTTCACATTGAGCCGAAAGTATGCATACTCTCACCAGCTAAGTGGGACACACATCTAATAAACTGCAACAAAAGCTTCTCATTTCCTCACAGAAATAGTCGATTCTAGGGCACAGCACTCACATCACAACTTACCAACAATAAGGTCCACAGAGGAACATGATGATTATCCATTTATAGCTACCCACACCATATTAGGCTCATATTTGGGCTATGAGGATTTTGAAAAAAAGTGAAAGGCAGAAGTATCAGCCATCTGTCATCAGCAGTCACATTCTCATATTTAACCACTGATGATCCTGTCTTATTATCCGGCTATTAATATTAAAGCACGTTATTCAGTGATAATATAAATTATTCAAGACCTACAGTGAGACTAACAGAAAAGTATGTAGTTACTGCTATGGGGAACGTACGCCTCAGCCTACTGACAGATCCTGAGACTAGTTAAGCAAACATTTATTTTCTATAAAGCAGTCCTTAAGTGAATGACAGGCACTCCTCCTTTTAATAGCACATAAAGAGCCGACTAATCTCCCATTCAATATGGGTTTTTTTCTTATCTTTCTTTTCTTTTCTTTGCGCACTCAGGTTTGTGGATGATGGAGTGGCTGGGCACAGAGTGCCCTCATGTCTGTGTTACCTTCTGGCTCTCTCTTTTAGTTATGCTGTCAAAGTTAGTCTTGTTGGAGTCCCTGCTTGCCAACCTAACAATCTGTGCCTTTCTCTGTTGAGTGACACATGTCAATCCTGAGATACTAGTGACACTGACCTCTTCTGCTCTTCGGACCTGCCTGATCCGTCCTGATGCCCTACTTCTGGCTGAGGTTCTAACCATATCGCTCCTGTGGAGGACGACCTCATATGGACAGCCTCAAGATAGGCTTGACAGTGCGCCAGTGTGCTAATGAACCTCCCATACATTTGTATGGGAGAACAGCATGTTTTCATTTGGCCTTTAAAGGTCCCATGGCATGAAATTTTCACTTTCTGAGGTTTTTTAACGTTAAAATGAGTTCCTCTGACCTTCTTAAGTCACCCCAGTGGCTAGAAATTTCATAATGTGTAAACCAAACTATGCCCAACATTTGAGAATGGCGCGTCAAAACGGCGCGTTGATAAACTCTTCCCTTGCCTACGTCAGCAAGGGAGATGATCCCCACGCCCCCCCCTCTGGATTCCCACCCACTCTATGGATTGCCCGCCCAGCTCAAAAGTTGCCACCAAACATGGAAGTTGCGCTGTACATGGATGTGACAACACAGAAAGGAGTCTGTTTTTACTGCCGACGGGAGAGCCCCTGAAGACGCAGTGGCTTAATTTTATTTACTCCAATAATACGCCGTCGAGTCTACCTAAGACGGTGTACGTTTGTCGGAAGCATTTTCCTGAGGAATGTTTCCACAACTTGGGACAGTACAGGGCAGGTTTTGCACATCAACTGTCACTGAAGCCTGGGTCCGTACCAAGCATCCCTGCCGCATCAGCAACAAACACCGAACAAGTAAGTGTATAACTGTTAAGTCGTTTTGCCGTCTTTTAAAATCGGTGCCATGTTAGCCTTGCAATGGCTACATTAGCTGTGCAGCTAACCGCTTCCTGCAGTTAGCCAGGTACTCTGTGCTACAAAACCAAAAAGCATGCAGCATGCTCTGTTATAATAGCCAATCAAAACAGTTTTTACAAAGACACCCACATTCTTTTTTTTAAGTCACTCGTTCATTTTATTTGTTTGTTTGTTCAGTAAAAACCCAAACATTTGTTGAATTTATTTTATTTCCTCGCATTGCACCTTAATGACGTCAGCGCGTGGTATTTTTCCCTTCGCGGTTTGTTCCTTCTCTCTCGCCATAGTAAGACACCCACATCCGCTTGTTCTGACCCACTGGAGGTAGCGTCACAGTGCTGTTAGCCAATCAGAGGTAACACGTTTACATGTCATGAATATTAATGATAAGACCCGCCCCCACCCTCTACCCTTCCCCGCCTCCTGCTTCTCATTAGCAAAACGACGCACTGGGAAAAGCGCTGAAATGGGGCTTTCTCCCAGGAGGCTATATCCACGTGCCGAGGGTTCATTTCGAGAAAGGCTGCGGATATAACATCCGGAAACCTCCACGAGCCCGTTTAAAGCATCAACAAACCACCATGCCATGGGACCTTTAAAGACATTTAAAAGTGTTTACATAAAACTAGTGTCGATTCAAGAATAAATAACATTTTTACGGAATATATTGTTAATTTTGTGTGGCACAGGTGATGACCTTTTACTTTAAGCATTTTTTAACACTGTGTAATGCAATACACCAAACTCACAGGTGCCACCATCTTTTTTTTTTTTTTTGTGATATTCGTCACTGGTCCGTGTGTTTTGCTGTTGCTTCCAGCTCGCTCACTGTTGGTTCAATCAGCTTGAAACTCATGATTCACACCTAGTGGAAGAATCTCTCATGTTGACTTGATTTTCCAATAAAATCGGCTGAACACTTTGCTGTCTAGTGTCTGCGAAAGATCGGATCACTGAGGAAAATTTTGTATCCTTCCTAAAAATCGGTGATTTTCTGAATATGTTTTTCATGGAGAAAAAATGAGAAGGTGTATAAATATCAGTGATACTGTTTTGAAGAGAATGAACCAAACTTTGAGCCTCTTATACACAGCGCATTCAAACACCACCATCATTAGTCATGCTCAGTGTCCACAATTTAAAGTGAACACACCCACTAAATTCTGGCTTTTATGTTTAAATACAAAGGATGGACCGATTTCAGTGATGTATTACTTTTCAGCCTTCTTGGTGCAGAATTGTGATGTACAAGAAGAAGAAGAAGCCTTTATCTGTAATTCTTACACTGATACTCAAAATTCTAAATTTATTTTTGGTCTATTAATTTCTGATTGATGTTTTTTTCTCATCTCATCTCATTATCTCTAGCCGCTTTATCCTGTTCTACAGGGTCGCAAGCAAGCTGGAGCCTATCCCAGCTGACTACGGGCGAAAGGCGGGGTACATCCTGGACAAGTCGCCAGGTCATCACAGGACTGACACATAGACACAGACAACCATTCACACTCACATTCACACCTACGGTCAATTTAGAGTCACCAGTTAACCTAACCTGCATGTCTTTGGACTGTGGGGGAAACCGGAGCACCCGGAGGAAACCCACGTGGACACGGGGAGAACATGCAAACTCCACACAGAAAGGCCCTCGCCGGCCCCGGGGCTCGAACCCAGGACCTTCTTGCTGTGAGGCGTCAGCGCTAACCACTACACCACCGTGCCGCCCTGTTTTTCTCATGAATGGAAAATTAAACCAATGGAAAATCATTGCTGGTTTGTGACCTGGGGCAACGGACAGAAATGGAAATTTTATAAAACACTGGATTTTCAAGTGTTCATAACTTAAGACCTATTTAACAAAATTAAACAAGTTTTCAATTCAAATCTTCACACTATTTAATTTGATACATTACACTATGACAACTACTTTAAAAAATGGCCAGTCATTGCTACTAAACGCACATTTAGAAGATGCTCTGGACACTTAGTTTTGCTGTGATGGCTTAGGACTACAATTATCATGATAATTTTAGGACTGCATTTGCCATGAACCATTTTGCACTCAAATCTCCATCAATGAACAGTTTATAACTTTAACAAAATAGACTTCATGCTTCACGGAGCATAGTGTTTGGGCGCTGTGTGAGACGGCTGCCTCTCTAGTAGCTCTGTAGTTTTTAGCTCTTTAAACCTCTTTTTCCACCTTTTTTTTAACTTTTTTGCTCTTCTTACGAAGACATAGTGTGTTTTACTTATATAACATGGATATTTTTAACTTTAACACGCAACCAGGAGCCAGTTTTCTCACTTATTCGAGAGAGGAGCTGCTGGCCCTGAAAACAATGGGACGAGCTGGGATATGACACCCCATCCTGGCCGAGCTGAGGAGGAAACCCAGGGGCTGCAAAGCTGGAGCTAAGCTAAAGGCTAGGCTAGCGGACAACCGGTGGTGCTACAAACCATCCATTCCCTCCGTTATCATGGGAAATGTGAACTCGCTGCTGAATAAGGTCGACAAGCTTTCCGCTCTGAACAACCAGCGGATTTACCAGGATAGCAGCTTATTTATCTTTATGGAGACATGGCTAACACACCTTGTACCGGATGCTAACGTGAACCTGCAGGGATTCACTGCTGTGAGAGCCGACAGAGACACTAACACATGCGGGAAAAGCAAAGGTGGGGGACTCATCATTTATGTTAACAACCACTAGTGTAACCCAGGACATGTCTCCGTAAAGACAGTTTTATGTTGCCCGGACTTGGAGCTGCTAGCCGTTAGCAACAATTAGCTCCATCAGGAGGTGGTCCCCTGAAATGGAGGATGCCCTCAGAGACTGCTATGACATCACAGACTGGGATGTGCTGCTTAGCCCACACTGTGAGGACATAGAGGGGCTGACACACTGTCTGACAGATTACCTCAACTTCTGTGCAGACGTGGTCTCCCCCGCTAAGACTGTACGGTGTTACCCTAATAACAAGCCATGGGTAACACAGGAAGTCAAAGCTGTCCTCAACAGGAAGAAGATCACCTTCAGGAGCAGGGATAGGGAGGCAATGAAAGAAGCACAGCAGGAGGTGAAACGCTGTGTGAGGGAAGCTAAGGACAGCTACAGGAGAAAGGTGGAGCAGAAGCTGAAGGAGAACAGCATGAGGGAGGTCTGGGAAGGTGTGAAAACCATCACAGGCCACAATACAAAGACCAGAATCGTTGAGGGGACAGTGAAGAGGGTGAACGAGTTGAATGACTCCTTCAATTGGCTCAACCAGCCCACGTCCCCCCCACCCTCTCCCTCACTGCAGCCATCTCTCCTTCTTCCCTCAACACACCTCCCCCCAGTCATCACAGCAGCCCCCTCCTCCCCCTCCTCAACACAGACTCCTCTATGCATTACTGCAGACCAGGTCAGAGGTCAACTGAGGAAGCTTCACCCCAGGAAAGCAGCAGGCCCGGACAAGGTGTGTCCACAACTACTGAAGACCTGTGCTGCTGAACTGGGTGAACCACTCCAACGCATCTTCAACCTCAGCCTGCAGCTAGGGAGAGTGCCAACCCTCTGGAAGACATCATGTATCATTCCAGTTCCCAAAAAGAATTGGCCCAGCGAGCTGAACAACTTCCGACTGGTGGCACTCACTTCACATCTGATGAAGACGTTGGAGCGGCTCTTCCTCAGCCTCCTCAGACCCCAGGTACAACATGCCCAGGACTGTCTGCAGTTTGCGTACCGGGCAGGTGTCGTTGTGGAAGATGCCATCCTCTACCTGCTACACCGAGCCCACTCACATCTGGATAAGGGAAATGGCACAGTGAGAATCCTATTCTTGGACTTCTCGAGTGCCTTCAACACCATCCAGCCTGTATTGCTTCAGGACAAACTGAACAGGATGCGAGTGGACCCCTGCCTGGTCACCTGGATCTCCAGCTACCTCACTGACAGGCCGCAGTACATCAGACTGAAGGACATCACATCTGACCCTGTAATTAGCAGCACCGGAGCACCCCAGGGCATGGTGCTGGCCCCTCTTCTCTTCACCCTGTACACTGCAGACTTCTGCTACAACTCGGAGCTGTGTCACATTCAGAAATTTGCAGATGACACAGCCATCGTTGGGTGTATCAGTGATGACAGAGAGGAGGAGTATAGGAGCCTGGTGAGGGACTTTGCTGTGTGGTATAACAGGAACCATCTGCAGCTCAACACCTCGAAGACCAAGGAGCTGGTCATTGCCTTTGGGAGGTCCAGACCAAGGTCACGACCAGTTCTGATTGAAGGAGTCGAAGTGGAGGCTGTGGACTCCTACAAGTACCTCAGGCTGTGGCTGGACAGCAAGCTGGACTGGACTTGCAACACCAATCACTTATACAGGAAGGGATAGAGCAGGCTATACATCCTTAGGAGGCTGTGGTCCTTTAACATCTGCAGGAAACTCCTGTGGATGTTCTATCAGTCTGTGGTCGCCAGTGTCCTGTTTTACACTGTGGTGTGCTGGGGGGGCAGCACATCCAAGAAGGACACATCCAGGCTGGACAACTGATCAGGCGGGCCGGCTCTGTGGTTGGCATGAAGCTGGACTTTCTGGTGACAGTGGCAGAGAAGAGGTCTATGGACAAACTATTGAACATCATGGACGATGCCAGTCACCCTCTGCACACCGTCATCAGCAACCAGAGGAGCCTGTTCAGTGACAGAATGCTCCTTCCCAAATGCAGGATGAACAGACTTAAAAACTCCTTTGTCCCTCATGCCATCAGACTGTACAACTCCTCTCTGGGGGGGAGGAAGGGTAACAGGAGGACAGAGGATGGGAAGGAGCAGTAGCCTAGCCTGACAATAAGCAATACCGGACAATGTGCAATATAATGTGCAATATAAAGTGCAATATCTTTCCTGCTCCCCCACACACACACTTACCCTAACCCCACTTCTCCTCCCCTTTCCCCCTCCCCCTTCCTCTCTTCCCCGTATCTTATTCTTTTATATTTGTATATGTAAATACTTAATTTATTTTCATTTATCTAGAATTTTTCCTTATTTCTTTTCTCTGTTTATCTGTAAACAAAGGGATCAATAAAGTTTTATCTAATCTAATCTAAAAAAATATATTGAATTTCCTGGTTACACAGTTATACTTTGTGACTCTATAGGACACACTGATGGAAATTAGTTATTTATAATCACACTATCTATATTACCCAGATGAGGATGGGTTCCCTTTTGAGTCTGGTTTATCTCAAGGTTTCTTCCTCATGATATCTTACTGAGTTTTTCCTTGCCACTGTCACCTCAGGTTTGCTCATTAGGGATAAATTTATTAGTTCTTATGTTTAAAATCTATATCTATCTATTTTTTTCTTTAAACCTGCTTTGCAAGAAAATCTATTGTTAAAAGTGCGATATAGATGTAAAATATAGACCATGGCACATAGCAGGTAACGTGATTCACATTGCTTAATGCCTTTATTTAAAATGTGTACAACTACTGACAGATTGTTGTTTGTGCAAAATATTTTTTGAAACAAACAAGTAATACTCAACATTATGTTGAAGCATTCACATAATAGCACATCTGTTTTGTTTTTTTCTCATCTCATTATCTCTAGCCGCTTTATCCTTCTACAGGGTCGCAGGCAAGCTGGAGCCTATCCCAGCTGACTACGGGCGAAAGGCGGGGTACACCCTAGACAAGTCGCCAGGTCATCACAGGGCTGACACATAGACACAGACAATCATTCACACTCACATTCACACCTACAGTCAATTTAGAGTCACCAGTTAACCTAACCTGCATGTCTTTGGACTGTGGGGGAAACCGGAGCACCCGGAGGAAACCCACGCGGACACGGGGAGAACATGCAAACTCCACACAGAAAGGCCCTCGCCGGCCCCGGGGCTCGAACCCAGGACCTTCTTGCTGTGAGGCGACAGCGCTAACCACTACACCACCATGCCGCCCGTTTTGTTTTTTTTATCCATAATAATAATTAATAATTAGTTCAATTTACCTTGCACCTTTCTCACACCCAAGGTCGTTTTACAATTAAGGAAGAAAAAAAAGAGCCCACCAAAAAAGGGTCAGGATGTAATTCCAATGGCGTAACTGCCCACAGTCCCACCAAAAGGCGCACAAAGGTATGTCCCACACCGCCTGCACAGCTGCCACGACACCACCAGGCAACATCACCTGGAACACTGTGCCAAGCACAGAAGCATCGCCGCACATAGCGCTGGACAACCCTGATGTTAAAAGAGCAACGAGCTCATTGCAGTCCATAACGAGGAGCACAGGCATCATCCATTGCAGTCCAAGGCCTGAAGGGAACCGACGCCAAAACTGGGTCCGGAGCGACGCCACAACCAGCGGACAAAACACTCAAACAAAAAACAAACATCAAAACATACAAACACAAAAAGAAAAACAAAAGAAAAAAAAGAAAAAATTAAAAGCTCTGGTGAGAAGTGGCAACCAAAATGTGCACAGCATAACCTCAGCCGGAAACGGAAACAAGCATAGAATATCACTGAATGATTTATGGTCAGGGCCGGACTGGCCATCGGGAGTAGCGGGAGTTTTCCCGGTGGGCCGGTGGTTCAGTGTGGGCCGGCAGAGAAAAAAAAAAAATACAGTTGCGCTGGCCTTTTAAGATGATAAGCAATGTTAACAGTTTCTCTAGTGTCTGGATAATCAGCATTGGCTTACATGGGCATCAGTCGTGGGGCTGTTGGCCAATCACAGCCGAGCCAAAGGCCGAGGGTTTCGGTCAGGCCCCCTTCTCCCTCTTCATCTGTCAATCAATTAATCAGCCGTGCAAAAATGGAGAAGAAACGCAAGGGAGGAGTACAAAAATTAAGAGAAAAGAAAAGGCGCGTACTACAAGCAGATGTGGCCAAGTGTCAGAAACTGACAAATATATTTTCTGCTGCTGCATCATCTGCACCATCCTCATCGGCACCTGCAGCTCTCGCGGCGTCGCCGTCTGGAGGACAACATCACCCGGAGGGGGATGCTACTCAGGTGGGCGGCTGTAATGTTATAACATTATTTAGCTAGCTTGCTAGCTTTTAGCACAACGCATTTAGGCTAGTTTGGCTGTAAAAACGTCATTATTGTGTATGGACTACACTAGTACTGCTAGGCCTGGTATACTAACAACATAACATTTTTTAACCATCTTAGCCGTATTATAAAAAAAAAAATTATATTTTACTGATAGTTTGGTTTAGTGGTTTATTCAAACAATACTAACAGTACTAATCTCTTATTTAGACTGAAGATGATCCAGCTACTGCTCGAGGAAGCCAAGCCCAGGAAGTCAGTGCTCTCTCTTCAAATTTAATTTTTTTTACAAGGCCAAAACCAGAGGACTTAGATTATTTCTTGAGTCAACATCCCCAGCAGAAGGCAGAGAAGGCTATAGCACAGAGAGCTTTTTCTTGCAAAGATGGCACAAATAGGAAATGGCTTTCATAAAGTGAAGACAGACAAGCACTCTTCTGCTTCCTTTGTATGGCATTTGCTAAGGCTACAGATAGCAGTTTGTTCATCACTGGCATGACAGATCAGGAACACATACATCAGAGAGTGGAAGAACATGAGAGGAGCAATCTACACAGAGGTTGTGCAGAAGCATATTTCCTTAGGTCCTCAAAACGCAATGTTGAGAACCTTCTCCTGGGACATCAGATGTCTCGTTCTAAAGTGCATGTGCGCAAGAGGCGGCAAATGTTGGAGCGCATCATAGATGTGGTGAAGCTCATTGGAAAAAGAGGTTTGAGCTACAGAGGGTCACAGTTGGAGACAGCATACATGCTTGATGATGATACAGTGGATCATGGCAACTTCTTGGAAATTATTGTATTGCTTTCAAAATATGATGTTTGCCTCAAGGAGCACCTCACTCTTTGCATAGAAAAGAGTAAGAAAATACACCAGTCTGTATCCAGAGGTGGTAGAGGTTCTCTAGTTACTTCATCTCATCATCTCTAGCCGCTTTATCCTTCTACAGGGTCGCAGGCAAGCTGGAGCCTATCCCAGCTGACTACGGGCGAAAGGCGGGGTACACCCTGGACAAGTCGCCAGGTCATCACAGGGCTGACACATAGACACAGACAACCATTCACACTCACTTTAGAGTCACCAGTTAACCTAACCTGCATGTCTTTGGATTGTAGGGGAAACCGGAGCACCCAGAGGAAACCCACGCGGACAACATGCAAACTCTGCACAGAAAGGCTCTCGCCGGCCACGGGGCTCGAACCCGGACCTTCTTGCTGTGAGGCGACAGCGCTAACCACTACACCACCATGCCGCCTCTCTAGTTACTTTCCTGTCCAAAACTATCAGCAACAACATCATTACAACCATCCAACACATAATGAAGGCCACCATCGCAAAACAAATCCAGGAATCTGGTATGTTCTCTGTCCAGATTAATACCACACAGGACATCACAGCCCAAGATCAGTGCTCTGTCGTCATAAGATATGTAACAGACATTGTTCATGAGAGACTTGTTGTTCTAATTAAATGTGAGGCATCCACTGGGCAGTACTTTGTCAAAGTTGTGAGTGAGGTGCTGGCAAACATGAACCTGGATATGAAGCAGTGCATTGGAAACTCAACGGATGGGGTCACCAACATGCAGGGCCAATATAAAGGCTTCTCCGCACTTCTTTCAGAAAAGTCCCCTCATCAAATCCATGTGTGGTGTTATTCACCCATCCTCAACCTTGTTTAAGCAGACACAAGACAGTCTGTCTTAGAAAGTGGCTGTCTTTTTTTCTCTCATCAATAACATTGCTGTTTTTGTCAGAGAGTCCTACCAGAGGATGTCCATTTGGGAGAAGGAGAGGAAGGACCCTAAACACAGACATCTTGCTCCAATTGGAGAGACACGCTGGTGGGCAAAAGACAGTGCTTTGACCAAGGTATTTGGAGCTTTTGGAAAGCCAGATGGAGCCCTGTATGTTGATGTCCTTCACACTCTTTCAGCCATCCAAGATGAACAGAACATTAACACCACTACTAGGGTTGATGCACGTGGCTTCATTGCAAGGCTGCTGAAGTATGAAACAGTACTCACAGCTCAGCTCTTCCTCCAATTTTTTCAGGTCACCTCACCAGTCTCAAAATATCTAGCAAGGTGATATGTTAATTATTATGGTATGATCATTATTAGTGTGACTTACAGTACATGTTCACCAGTCTTCACACTATTAAGCAACTATTGCAGACCATTTTAAGTAACTATAAAAACTATTATACATTTGTTCTAGTCAAGGCCTCAGGTTAAATGATGTCATTATCCCTTCAATAATGTTTACATGCATATTTTTTTTTTGTCTCCCACATATATGTGAACATATTTGTTCCACCTCCATCATCTGCCTCCATCATCCGCCTCCATCATCCGCCTCCATCATCCACCTCCATCATCTGCCGCATCATCCACCTCCAGCATCCGCCGCCATCATCCACCTCCAGCGTCTGCCGCCATCATCCACCTCCAGTATCCACCTCCAGCATCCACCTCCAGCATCCACCTCCAGCATCCACCTCCAGCATCTGCCTCCATCATCCACCTCCAGCATCCGCCTCCAGCATCTGCCACATCATCCACCTCCAGCATCTGCCACATCATCCACCTCCAGCATCCGCCACATCATCCACCTCCAGCATCTGCCACATCATCCACCTCCAGCGTCCGCCGCCATCCTCCTCCTCCAGCGTCCGCCGCCATCCTCCTCCTCCTCCAGCGTCCGCCGCCATCATCCACCTCCAGCGTCCGCCTCCAGCATCCACCTCCAGCATCTGCCTCCAGCATCCACCTCCAGCATCTGCCACATCATCCACCTCCAGCATCCGCCACATCATCCACCTCCAGCGTCCGCCGCCATCATCCACCACCATCATCCTCCTCCAGCATTCACCACTATCATCCACCTCTAGCATCTGCCACATCATCCACCTCCATCATCTGCCGCATCATCCACCTCCAGCATCCGCCGCCATCATCCACCTCCAGCGTCTGCCGGCATCATCCACCTCCAGTATCCACCACCATCATCCGCCTCCATCATCCACCTCCAGCATCTGCCTCCATCATCCACCTCCAGCATCCGCCTCCAGCATCTGCCACATCATCCACCTCCAGCATCTGCCACATCATCCACCTCCAGCATCCGCCACATCATCCACCTCCAGCATCTGCCACATCATCCACCTCCAGCGTCCGCCGCCATCCTCCTCCTCCAGCGTCCGCCGCCATCATCCACCTCCAGCGTCCGCCTCCAGCATCCACCTCCAGCATCTGCCTCCAGCATCCACCTCCAGCATCTGCCACATCATCCACCTCCAGCATCCGCCACATCATCCACCTCCAGCGTCCGCCGCCATCATCCACCACCATCATCCTCCTCCAGCATTCACCACTATCATCCACCTCTAGCATCTGCCACATCATCCACCTCCATCATCTGCCGCATCATCCACCTCCAGCATCCGCCGCCATCATCCACCTCCAGCGTCTGCCGGCATCATCCACCTCCAGTATCCACCACCATCATCCGCCTCCATCATCCACCTCCAGCATCCACCTCCAGCATCTGCCTCCATCATCCACCTCCAGCATCCGCCTCCAGCATCTGCCACATCATCCACCTCCAGCATCTGCCACATCATCCACCTCCAGCATCTGCCACATCATCCACCTCCAGCGTCCGCCGCCATCCTCCTCCTCCAGCGTCCGCCGCCATCCTCCTCCTCCAGCGTCCGCCGCCATCATCCACCTCCAGCGTCCGCCTCCAGCATCCACCTCCAGCATCTGCCTCCAGCATCCACCTCCAGCATCTGCCACATCATCCACCTCCAGCATCCGCCACATCATCCACCTCCAGCGTCCGCCGCCATCATCCACCACCATCATCCTCCTCCAGCATTCACCACTATCATCCACCTCTAGCATCTGCCACATCATCCACCTCCATCGTCTGCCTCCAGCATCCGCCGCCCTGGCTCCTGAGTGGGCCAGTCAGGTACTAAATGCCCGGGCCACTTTTTTGCCCCAGTCCGCCCCGTTTATGGTTATTTATTAACGAATATATTGTAATAATGATTTCACGTATGAGTGACAGCATGAAATGTTAGTTATACACAGTTCTTAAGTGAGGAATAAAGTATGATGGGATAATGATAGTGATGACAGTATCGTCCAGAAGTTCATTACTTTTCAATAACACAGGCAGCAAAGTGTTTTAATCTTATTATTCCACAACAATGCTAAGTTAATTTATTTGTTATAGAATGGAGTCATAATGTTTTATCAACTTCTAGTAACGATAATAATGATAATGTACGTTCTAACATCGACAGTCATTCCTTCACCAGACTCATTTTCAAGACAGAAGCTTTCTCAAAAAAAAAAGTTGTTTTACTGAAAAATGGGAAAGCCTTCATTCTAGAACAGTTGAAAGCTTAAAGTTACTGCTGTTTCATTCATCAATTAAAAAAAAAAGCCTTCTGACCAATCAGAATTAAGCATTTAACAGCACTGTGGTATGTTTAACTCATACGTACCTACTGAATTGTTAACTATTGAATGATTAATAGTGGATGGATAGATTGTTTTTGCAAATGTTAATTATGTAATATTCACTCACCGGCCACTTTATTAGGTACCCCCATCCACCTGCTGTTTTAATCAGCCGATCCCTTGACAGCAGCACGATGCATCAAAGCATGCAGATACAAATCAAGAGCTTCAGCTAATTAAGGTTCAAACATCAGAATGAGGGGCGGCACGGTGGTGTAGTGGTTAGCGCTGTCGCCTCACAGCAAGAAGGTCCGGGTTCGAGCCCCGGGGCCGACGAGGGCCTTTCTGTGTGGAGTTTGCATGTTCTCCCCGTGTCCGCGTGGGTTTCCTCCGGGTGCTCCGGTTTCCCCCACAGTCCAAAGACATGCAGGTTAGGTTAACTGGTGACTCTAAATTGAGCGTAGGTGTGAATGTGAGTGTGAATGGTTGTCTGTGTCTATGTGTCAGCCCTGTGATGACCTGGCGACTTGTCCAGGGTGTACCCCGCCTTTTGCCCGTGATCAGCTGGGATAGGCTCCGGCTTGCCTGTGACCCTGTAGAAGGATAAAGCGGCTAGAGATAATGAGATGAGATAATGAGACATCAGAATGATAAAAATTTTGATCTCAAATTGTGACTTTCTTTCACTGTGGCATGGGTGTTGGTTTGAGTATTTCAGAAACTGCTGATCTCCTGGGGTTTTCACACACAACAGTCTCTAGAGTTTACACAGAATGGTACAAAAAACACTGAGTGAGGGAGGGAGTGGTAGTTCTTTGGGTGGTAACAAACGCCTTGTTGATAAGAGAGGTCAGAGGAAAATGGCCAGATTGGTTCGAACTTTTTTACCAGAAAGGATATAGTAACTCATAGCAACTCTTTCCAACTGTGGTGAGCAGAAAAGCATCTCAGCATGCAGCAGCAGAAGAACACATTGGGTTCCAGTCCTGCAGCCAAGAACAGGAATCTTAGGCTACATCCACACGACAACGGCAACGAGATGTTATTTAAAAATATATCGCGTCCACATGGGCAACAATCAGTAAAATATCAGGTCCATATGGCAACGCAACGCTTGCTGAAAACGATGCAATACACATGCCACACCTCTAGGGGCGCTGTAAGACGGTCCCTTCGGAGACACCAGAACAATAGAAGAAGTAAGGATGCATGCGCATAAACTATTATGCGCGAGACTTCATATTAGCCACAAAGTCAGGAAAATCTGTTCGTAAAATTACATTATAATGACCAAATACAATGAAAAGTATTTTTCCAGTCTCATCTGTGAAAGGTAATCCCATGTGATCTCGTTTGGACGGCAAACCTGTTGGTACAGTTAAACGCAGCTAATCTTTATTCTCCGCTTTGACCTCTCCAATATGGCGGCGAGGATGACGTATGATTCTACGCGGAAGGCGGCGTCTTTAATGGTCCGGAATAAATTGAATGCTACACATTGATGGATTAATTTGTTGTTTCTCACCTGTGAAAGGTAATCCCATGTGATCTCGTTTGGATGGTAAACCTGTTGGTACAGTTAAACGCAGGACATGAATCTTTATTCTCCGCTTTGACCTATCCAATATGGCGGCGAGGATGACGTATGATTCTACGCGGAAGGCGGCGTCTTTAATGGTCCGGAATAAATTGAATGCTACACGTTGATGGATTAATTTGCTCTTCTACGCCCTTTTTGAGGAATGTATTGTAGGACTAAAACCAACATCTGAAGAGGTGAGATCGCTCCTTTTTTTCCCTATTTTTGCTGGCGGGATTGACTCTGCCCAAAGGGCAGAGTCTCTCTCTCTCCCTCTCTCTCTCTCTCTCTCTCTCACTTTGCACCATTACACAATAAATATTCACAGTGAAAATATTTTGTAAGCGCGTTTCATGAACCAAGTTATAGGATTTGTTGACAACTTGCATCGAGTTCGTTACACTTCTACCCGGCATGAAGCACATGTGGTTGTGACGTCATCGTAAACAAATCCATTCTACTCATCTAGACGACTTCACAACGGCAACGTTGCCAGATCTTTCCACTCTGGAACCCGTTCTCAAAAAGATTGCGTTTTGGGCACCCAAAACGCCGGTGCCATGTGGACGCCAGGCCTAAACGATAAGCAATTGTATCGGAGTCACCTGAATCCGTTGCCGTGTGGACAGGGCCTTAGAATCAACAACAAGTTCCTATTAAAGTGGCTGGTGAGGGTATATTAAGTATGTTAATTATTCATTGATTAATTAACCTGTTAAGTTAATATAACATTTAAGCAAATGGATTTTTTAACCCAAAGTAATCTTGTCAACAATTGTCTTTTTTTTTTGCCGTATAAGGAAACTCATACAAGCCATATCCTCAAGCTCAACAGATCACACTTCTCTTAATTTTCTATTCATTTTCACGCCCTGGTTTTCATCTGAACGTGTGGATTAAATTTTGATTTCAATATCCCCTTCCCCTATTCCTGCGGTCAATATGAAATGGGTTGTTATAAATAACTCTTGAAATGGAAATGACTTTCCCCACTCTGAATCTGTGTAATGTCTCTTTTAATAGAATACATTTGTACAAATGAAAATGGAATCATACAAATAAATAAATAAATTAATTAAAAGACCTGAATTGATGTTGCATACGCATGGTTGAATAAACAGATCGGTGGGAAGAGGGAAGATCTAATCACGAACCTTGACCTTTTCAAAGACCCTGCGGAGATGAATGAGTGCAGAAATGTTTTCCATGGCATTCCGTGACATTTGTGTTTAAGATCAACAAACTGTGGCAAAGGAGACTTGAGAAGTGATCGGTTTCCAAAACCTTGAGGGAAGTTAGAAACAAATGGCGTCAGTTCACACCACAGACAACACTGTGAAAACTAACGCCATTCAAGGGAACTGCCTCATTTGGATATACCGGTATTATGAAGGAATGTGATGATAATAATAGCGAGCCACGTGTCTTATAAAAATTAAAACAAGAACACTGTGGGGGCGGCACGGTGGTGTAGTGGTTAGCGCTGTTGCCTCACAGCAAGAAGGTCCGGGTTTGAGCCCCGTGGCTGGCGAGGGCCTTTCTGTGTGGAGTTTGCATGTTCTCCCCGTGTCCGCGTGGGTTTCCTCCGGGTGCTCCGGTTTCCCCCACAGTCCAAAGACATGCAGGTTAGGTTAACTGGTGACTCTAAATTGAGCGTAGGTGTGAATGTGAGTGTGAATGGTTGTCTGTGTCTATGTGTCAGCCCTGTGATGACCTGGCGACTTGTCCAGGGTGTACCCCGCCTTTCGCCCGTAGTCAGCTGGGATAGGCTCCAGCTTGCCTGCGACCCTGTAGAACAGGATAAAGCGGCTACAGATAATGAGATGAGATGAGAAGAACATTGCGATTCTGTAGTGAAGGCACAGTCCCTTTGCTACAATAAGCAAACAGGCTTTCACAGTGTCAAAGCGGCCGTATTATTAGGGTCAGCTCTTCTGGGGGATGCCGTGTGATGATATTTAAATAGACAAAATAGAAATTGCATGGCTGTGCAACAAAAACAAGCTCATTGTTATAAATGAGAGAACCAAAACCAGTTTTAGTGTTTACTCGGTCAAATTCTTCTGACTGAAGTGACAAATAAGGTGCATTAAGGTTGTTCTGTGAACCAAGCTGCCTTGTTTATCCTACCAATATCAATATCCTAGTATTTTCATCACACTTTTTCAACTAATTTAAAATGTGAATAAAATACTATTTTTTTTTTGTGCCTGTTCCAACCCACTATAACCATGGCTTACCATACATCCATTATCCATAACCACTTATCCTGTGAAGGGTCATGGGCAAGCTAGAGCCTAGGTGGGGTACACCCTGGACAAGTTGCCAAATCACAGCAGGGTGACACACAGAGACAAACAACCATTCACACTCACATGCACACTCACGGTCAATTTAGAGCCACTAATTAACCTAACCTGCATGTCTTTGGACTATGGGGGAAACCAGAGCACCCGGAGGAAACCCACGCAGACATGGGGAGAACATACAAACTCCACACAGAAAGGCCCCCATTGGCCGCTGGCCTCGAACCCAGAACCTTCTTGCTGAGAGACGACAGTGCTAACCACTACACCACCGTACCTCCACCAGGGCTTACCTTAAGATATAATTATTAAAATGTGTGAATCCACTTCACATCTCATGCTTGAAACATCCTCTTCCATCAAACATACATTTTTATGTACCGGTAGATTAAGGAAAAAAAAATTATTGTCACCCACAAGCTTCACTCAACCCTGTTCAGAATATATTTCTCATCTCATTATCTGTAGCCGCTTTATCCTGTCCTACAGGGTCGCAGGCAAGCTGGAGCCTATCCCAGCTGACTACGGGCGAAAGGCGGGGTACACCCTGGACAAGTCGCCAGGTCATCACAGGGCTGACACATAGACACAGACAACCATTCACACTCACATTCACACCTACGCTCAATTTAGAGTCACCAGTTAACCTAACTTGCATGTCTTTGGACTGTGGGGGAAACCGGAGCACCCGGAGGAAACCCACGCGGACACGGGGAGAACATGCAAACTCCGCACAGAAAGGCCCTCGCCGGCCCCGGGGCTCGAACCCGGACCTTCTTGCTGTGAGGCGACAGCGCTAACCACTACACCACCGTACCTCCACCAGGGCTTACCTTAAGATATAATTATTAAAATGTGTGAATCCACTTCACATCTCATGCTTGAAACATCCTCTTCCATCAAACATACATTTTTATGTACCGGTAGATTAAGGAAAAAAAAAATTATTGTCACCCACAAGCTTCACTCAACCCTGTTCGGAATATATTTACCCCATGAAATATTTGCACTATTCTATTCCTCAAAGTCACACATTCAACAGGATGTTGCATCAGATGAAGCTCCTGAAGATAAAGGGAAGAAGATCAGTATGTTCTGTTTTCCTTATTTTCAATGATATTGTGATATTGACTGATGAGGTCTTTTTTTTTTCAAAGTTGAACCCTGTTAACCAAATTATAGACTGAAAGTCAGTTATTAATTAAAAAAAAAAAAGACAGCACCTTGGGTAAATCATAGGAAGCCCTTGGAAGGTCCTCATGGATGCTAGTTAAGCACTTTTTTTATTTTTAATTTGCTAATTCTGTACAAAAAGCACAACCCTTTCAACCTTGGTAAACTGCAACCCCATGACAACGAAGTCCTTGTGACGTCCAAATAGTTCATTAGACTGAAAAGTCCGTAATACTGAAATGGACCCACTTGTCACAGCAAACACTCACATTATGAGCAAAAATTTTAGGCATATTTTCCTTATAATGACTTTCTCCTTCCGAGTCACTATCACAGTTCACTGACTGAGTTAAAGGATCATAAACGGAGGCTATGATTTCTTCATCTTTTATGGAAATGATGAAGGTTACCAGTGTACCGTTGTCAATGTCCACACTGACTTGTGTTGCCAGTCACCAGTGATGTAATTTATGTCACGCCGCAGGGCTGGTTGAGTCGCAGGGCATAAAAATGCTGCCGGTGCTCTTTAACTAGGTATTAAGTTGAACAGCATCAGCAGTCATTTCATTCTTTTATCCTTTGATCACCGTTCTTGATAACTGTTTGTAATCGACACCTACGCGGGGCTCGTTAAGCCTTTGTTTTATGGTGCTAACACGTATCGTTAACTTGACTGAGGACTTAATTACTTATTGTTTGTCTCTGATGGGAAGAGGAGCACATGGCTCAATGTGTCATGGCTCAGGCTAATGATGGATGCAATTCTTGGGCTTTAGTCACATGACTTCTTAGCGATTTCACTTTCAGAAAAACAGCTGGTGGTATAGCAAACCAAAATGCCTGTCAGAGTGCAAACAACTAGCGATAAGTTATCAGAGTACGCTCGTAATCTAGAAGCCACTGCTCGCTTTAGATATATTCAGAAGATCACTATGTGCAATGGAATCGACCCCTACAGTCTGGGAAAGAAGGATTTGTCATACAATCTCGAAAACTACCCTTCAGTCGAGTTCCCCGACATCTCGAACTATCTGGTGTTGCAGACGTCCTTCTACACCGCAAAACAGATGAAAGCGTGGAAGAGTATGGAGGCTTACAACTTTTTTGTATGTGGCTGGGTAAAGGACCTCAGGATCAAGTCGCTGCCGAATGAATCCTGTATTGTTTTTGCCGGTGTAAGTTTGTTTTTTTAAGCTTTTCGTTCGCATCTTTACAACGAAGCTCTGCAAATTGAAGTGTAAACAAACAGTTTGCTTGATTCTCACTTGTGTTGGCTCTCATCTCTCAGGTAAATCATTCACAAAGATCATCAGAAACCCCTTTAAAGACCTGGATCTTAGTTAAACAAGACGGAGAAGTGATCATGGTGCATTGTAACTGTACGGCTGGGTAAGAATTTTGTCATGACCTTCATGCATATGGACTTTGTGAGGAGTAAACAAAGAAACAGCCGGGGACTTTAGCGCTTCGTGACTAAAAAAAGTACCGTAAAATAATGACGCAAAGTAAGAAAAGTACTTGGAAAACACTAAGGACAGAGCTGAGAAGGAAATACAAACCTTTCACTAAGTGATCACTGCAAACTCGAGCATGCTTTGACTCGGCTCCCTTCGATTTCAGTGAGCGGTTCAAAAGCCACCTTTCTCGACGTCTTTTTGTGAAATCCTGTGTTCGTTCACCCTTTTTTATTAGTTCACGGGGAACCCTGAAGAAACTTTTATCAGTTTCATGGTTTGATTAATTCGAACAACCTAAAACAATGCAAGCGTAAGGTATTTTCCATGTGTGCAATGCACCTTCTCCGGACAAACGCTTTGTCAACCGAGCATTGGTAGACCACCAGCTAAAGTTTTGAATAACTAATGAGGCGGATGTGATGTCACGTGAAAACCAAGAATTTCAGGAAGAGTGTAAATTTACAAACAGGCAGGCAAACAGTTCAAAAACAGACAGTGGTGCTTGAAAGTTTGTGAACCCTTTAGAATTTTCTATATTTCTGCATAAATATGATCTAAAACATCATCAGAATTTCACAAAAGTCCTAAAAGTAGATAAAGAGAACCCAGTTAAACAAATGAGACAAAAATATTATACTTGGTCATTTATTTCATGAGGAAAATGATCCAATATTACATATCTATGAGTGGCAAAAGCATGTGAACCTTTGCTTTCAGTATCTGGTGTGACCCCCTTGTGCAGCAATAACTGCAACTAAACGTTTGCAGTAACTGTTGATGAGTCCTGCACACCGGCTTGGAGGAATTTTAGCCCGTTCCTCCGTACAGAACAGCTTCAACTCTGGGATGTTGGTGGGTTTCCTCACATGAACTGCTCGCTTCAGGTCCTTCCACAACATTTCGATTGGATTAAGGTCAGGACTTTGACTTGGCCATTCCAAAACATTAACTTTATTCTTCTTTAACCATTCTTTGGTAGAACGACTTGTGTGCTTAGGGTCGTTGTCTTGCTGCATGACCCACCTTCTCTTGAGATTCAGTTCATGGACAGATGTCCTGACATTTTCCTTTAGAATTTGCTGGTATAATTCAGAATTCATTGTTCCATCAATGATGGCAAGCCGTCCTGGCCCAGATGCAGCAAAACAGGCCCAAACCATGATACTACCACCACCATGTTTCACAGATGGGATAAGGTTCTTATGCTGGAATGCAGTGTTTTCCTTTCTCCAAACATAACACTTCTCATTTAAACCAAAAAGTTCTATTTTGGTCGTATCCATCCACAAAATATTTTTCCAATAGCCTTCTGGCTTGTCCATGCGATCTTTAGGAAACTCCAGATGAGCAGCAATGTTCTTTTTGGAGAGCAGTGGCTTTCTCCTTGCAACCCTGCCATGCACACCATTGTTGTTCAGTGTTTTCCTGATGGTGGACTCATGAACATTAACATTAGCCAATGTAAGAGAGGCCTTCAGTTGCTTAGAAGTTCCCCTGGGGTCTTTTGTGACCTCGCCGACTATTACACGCCTTGCTCTTGGAGTGATTTTTGTTGGTCGACCACTCCTGGGGAGGGTAACAATGCTCTTGAATTTCCTCCATTTGTACACAATCTGTCTGACTGTGGATTGGTGGAGTCCAAACTCTTTAGAGATGGTTTAGTAACCTTTTCCAGCCTGATGAGCATCAACAACGCTTTTTCTGAGGTCCTCAGAAATCTCCTTTGTTCGTGCCATGATACACTTCCACAAACATGTGTTGTGAAGATCAGACTTTGATAGATCCCTGTTCTTTAAATAAAACAGGGTGCCCACTCACATTGATTGAAAACACCTGACTCTAATTTCAACTTCAAATTAACTGCTAATCCTAGAGGTTCACATACTTTTGCCACTCACAGATATGTAATATTGGATCATTTTCCTCAATAAATAAATGACCAAGTATAATATTTTTGTCTCATTTGTTTAACTGGATTCTCTTTATCTAGGTTTAGGACTTGTGTGAAAATCTGATGTTTTCGGTCATATTTATGCAGAAATATAGAATATTCTAAAGACTTCACAAATTCCCACTTTCTGTTGTTATTATTATTATTATTATTATTATTATTATTATTATTTCTCCTGCACTGTGTGACAATCTGGTGGGTCTGGACAACATCAGTAATGATACTACAATGTGCCAACCAGATAACAACTAGCCATGTAACCATGAGTACAAATTTTGAGCACTGCCCAAAAACAAGATCGTCCCTATCTGTTCTTTTTTTTTTTTTTCACAAGGCTCACCAAGAACCATTTGTCCTCTAGGTGCATGTGGCTGCTATGACATTGCCCTGGCCCAAAATGTATTTGTTGTTTTTTTTTTCCCCCTGTTAATTCACCTTTTTGATTCACCTTTGGACATGTGCAATCAAATTTTCCAGTAGGAAAGACACAATTGCCCCCAGATAAGAGCTTATCATATCTCTCCATGTTGTCATTATGTGGTCCTTGCTCTTTGGCCCAAGGCCTGTCCATTTATCTGGTCCACACAATTTTTGTGTGCTCAGAGCCCTGTCGATCTCCTCTTCCAATGAGATGTGCCTCTAAAAAGTCCCTCTGTTTTACAGGAGCTACCTGAAAAGATATAATGGCTTTCAGTATTGGTCAGGGATTATACCTGGCCAGGGTGGAATTTGGAGACGAATGTCACTTTTTAATGTAGATCAGGTTTTAAAAATAAATAAATAAATAAAATAAAAATCTATTTATCAACTCTGTAGTAGTGCTATTACTAACAAAAGGCACAAGTCCATGAATTATCCATCAATCCACCAAGTTGTTTAATCTTTGATACTTTTGAACACCAAAAATGTTTTCAATTATATGATAAAGATTACATTGCATAGTCTAGACTATTTCATTTCTGCCAATGCAAAAAAAAAAAAATCTTGATATTATAAGTAGGCATATCAGGTGAAAATTCAAAATCAACGCACATTGCTTGAAACTGGTCTCATTACCTCAACCACAACAGAGTAAGCGGGGCGAGGTGCTGCAATCAGTGTGTTTTGTTTGTTTGTTTGCTTGTGTGTCTGTCTGTTAACAATCTAGTGTCTAGACGGTTGCACCGATTGACTTAAAATTTTCAGCGTAGGTGGGCAATGGTCCGTAAATTACCTGGTTAAATTTTGGGGGTAATCAGGTCAAGGCTAAGGTCAAGGTCTCTGGAAAGGTCAACCTTTCAGTCAAAATAACATATTTTCCATTATAACTCAAAAACGGTTGCCATTAGACAGATGTTTACGATTATGAGCATATAGGAACTCCCAAGGTCAAATTCAAGGTCACAGATTTTCAGAGAACTGTAACTTGAAAAGGGTTGATGGTAGACAGATATTTGCCATTATCAACTTATAGGAAGTTCCATATGGGCTTTCATTTGGCACCGTAATTTTTGACCTTGAATGACTTTGAAATGTCAAACTCAAGGTCATGGATTTTCATAGGACTAAAACCTGACAGCTGATGATTGAGAAATATTACCATCATCAACATATAGGTATAAAATAAGTGCTGCTGGACGAGGCTTGTTTTGCCTGGCAAGGCTTCTTGAATTCAGAATTGAATGCAGAACAACACTTTTTTTTATGCAATTAAAATATGTTTATCTGTTCTTGAGATATTGCAAATCAAAGATTGAAAAAAAATGGCTCAGAAAACTGCCGTAATATTCTGTAAGAGGATCACATGGTCCAAAATAGGCCTCATTAACAAATGAGATCAAATGTTTTTTCTTAATAACTTTCCCCCCCAAGATATCTCCATGGAAATTGGCAGGCACGCACATGGTTGTATACCGAATGCAAAGTAAAAAAAAAAAAGTGAAAACAAATTCCGAAAATTTGCATTTAATTAGAATTCATTATGCTAATTAGGTAAACAGTTAAATCGGTACACTCTTTTCTTCACCAAATTGCTTTATTTGTGCAATATAGGTAAAGCTGATCTTAACTCTCATTTATACATCACAAAGAAGGTTAATTACAATTACAAATTACAAACACAATTATAAAATATGCATAAATAAACAATGAATGTCATTCACATTTACCATTCTCTATCAAAATTAAAAAGTAATAAAAGATTATTTCTAATCCCCTCTCTGTGCTCTGTAGGCCTTTGTATTTCTAAGTAGGATCTACTAGTGTTTATATGAAAGAATATAAATGTTTTTTTTGATTAATATTCACAGCTTTCAAGGCGAACCTTGAAAAAACTGTGTGAGCCACATCCAATAAACAATTCACATTAATTGAACTGAAATTGACACTCACGTTTCTGACGTCCAGTTTTTTAAAATATCATTCAACCACTAAGATCTCAATATTTTTCATCAAAACAACTACAATTATATTCTAAAATAGTTATTTATTTATATGAATTGGTTTGATTAAAAAAAAAAAAAGTCGGTAAAGCTATGAAAACTCACTTCAAAATCTCCCCGTGAATCAGAACATCAAAACTAACAGATGGAAAAATTTGCTGAATGCTTCATCAGAAACAGTGAGAGCGAGAGAACGTCCCTATACAAGTTATCTGATTGATCTCATCTCATCTCATTATCTCTAGCCGCTTTATCCTGTTCTACAGGGTCGCAGGCAAGCTGGAGCCTATCCCAGCTGACTACGGGTGAAAGGCGGGGTACACCCTGGACAAGTCGCCAGGTCATCACAGGGCTGACACATAGACACAGACAACCATTCACACTCACATTCACACCTACGCTCAATTTAGAGTCACCAGTTAACCTAACCTGCATGTCTTTGGACTGTGGGGGAGACCGGAACACCCGGAGGAAACCCACGCGGACACGGGGAGAACATGCAAACTCCACACAGAAAGGCCCTCGCCAGCCACAGGGCTCAAACCCAGACCTTCTTGCTGTGAGGCGACAGCGCTAACCACTACACCACCGTGCCGCCTATCTGACTGATATTCACGAGTAATCCAGCCGGAAACTGATCAGGAGAGAGAGAGAGAGAGAGAGAGAGAGCCTGACCACTTTCCCATGACTCAAAAAGAAAAGCACCGTCAGTTTCCCGACGTCACGCGAGCAGTTTTTTTACTCTGTTGTACCGACTTCAACCTGCCGTTACTCCCAAAGTATTGACCAGATCTTACCAAGATGCATTTCTTTGGAAAGCAGAAATTATAAACTTTTTTAATTATAGTATTCAGGATAGGAAATATTCAAGAGTTAACAAATTACAGATTTGGAAACTTAGATTAGCGTCTGCATTGACAGTTGTCACAGCACAGCCAGCGAGTGTCTGATACGGTACGCCTATTATAAAATATGATAGATGATATGATATGGGTGGCATTTTGATATGGGTGGCAGTGCTTAGCACGGTTGCCTCACAAGAAGAAGGTTTTGGGTTCAAACCTCACAGCCAGCTGGGGTCTTTCTTTGTGGAGTTTACATGTTCTCCCTGTGCTTGCGTGAGTTTCCTCCTACAGTCCAAAAACATGCGGATCACGTCAACTGGCGAATCTAAATTACCCATTGGTGTGAATGAGAGTGTGAATGGTTGTTTGTCTCTGTGTTAGCCCTGCGATAGGTCAGCGACCTGCCCAGGGTGTACCCCACCTCTCACCTGAAGTCAACTGGGATCAGTGCCAGCTTACCCCATGACCCTGATAGATAAGCAGTATAGATCATGGATGATATAATATATGTTATGATATAACAATTGTTTCTGACCATGCAATCTGGTTTGGTGAAATACATTCTAGCCATGCTGTTATCTAACAAAGGTACGTTTTTAAATCTGGATCCTTCTGCTGACCACAGGTTGCTAAGTAACAGCAATGGTCACATTGCTCCAAGCTATTTCAAATCATTAACCAAAAAAAATAATAATAATAATCGAAACGTCAAGCATAAACTCTAACTGTGTACTTTGAGTTTTTTTTTTAATGAATGCCTTAATCTGCCATTGGCAAACTACTGTTGAGGTCAAAAATATATTTCTCACAATTTGTCTTTTACCACCTTCTGGCACAGCTATGACATAGAGTCAGCTGCAAGGAAAATTATATTAGTATTGCTCTTGGTCGAAGATGTTATTATTACAACTATAAGAACTCATTCCCAAAGACATATATGGTGGAGGATCATATGATTTAAGTATAACAATAAATGTGTGTTATTTAGCAATTTAAAATGCAATCTGGGGCACTTTTCAGAACATAAAGCACTTTTATCCATCAGATCCTTGAACATTATTTAGCTTATGTTGGTTTCTGCCTCACTTGTAAATACACACATTGACCAGTTTAATAGGAACTTTTGGTTGGCAGGAGTGAACCCAATGTGTTCTTCTGCAGTTGGATGCTGAGATGCTTTTCTCCTCACCATGGTTGCAAAGAGTTGCTATGAGTTACTATATCCTTCCTGGCAGCTCGAACCAATCCTGCCATTTTCTGATCTCTGACCACTCTTAACAACAAGGTGTTTGTTTCCACCCACAGAACCATGGGCGCCGCCGGGGGGAATGGTTAGAACTAGAGCCCTGCACTCCTGCGGGAGTCCCGCGGGACTCGCGGGACCCGCCGCAAAGCAGTGCGGTGCGGGACAAATTTTGAAAGCTCATTGCGGGCGCAGGCGGGACCGGAAGTGCACATATGCGCACGCGGGTGGGAGCGGGAGTGCACATATGCGGCGCGGGTGGGAGCGGGAGTGCACATATGCGGCGCGGGTGGGAGCGGGAGTGCACATATGCGGCGCGGGTGGGAGCGGTGATAAGCTGCATTCCCGCTAACTAAAAACGTGCTTGAAATAAAATTTATAAATTATTAATTTATGTCTATCATATATAATTTGTGCTGGATATTTTATTTGGCATTAATAAAAACATTTTAAGATGCCTAAATTCGCAGAGAAAGTCAGATTGCCAGATTGAGTGAGAAATGGCATTTTAAACTTGCCATGGATCACCCTAAGGGAAAATTCTTTGATCACTCTAATGACTCCCAGTTCACACCCAGCTAGTAAGAGAACCATGAGTGAACTGATTTACTGCTTGCGTTAGTCTACAACTTTAATCAGACAGACAGGTTACACAGTGATGGTAGGCTTGACTCAATGCTATCCCAGAAATCCTTCCTGTAATATGCAAATTTGGCTGTCCAATCAGAGGCGGCCAAATTTGCATATTACAGGAAGGATTTCTGGGATAGCACTGAATCAAGCCTACCGTCACTGTGTAACATGTCTCTCTGATCAGAGTTGCAGACTAATGCAAGCACTAAATCAATTCACTTCTTTTACTAGCTCTGCTTTGCAAAAAAAAAAAAAAACATTGGTACAAAGCAAGCCCATTAACTTTTTTAGGCTGATCAGAGTATTATAATGGTTTCTCATATGATAAAAATGTGTGATTTGCGATTAAATATTTTAATCGTTTGACAGCACTAATTATTATTATTAGAGATACTACATGCTGAATTCAGAAACAAGGTAAACAATAACAAACGTGAGCTGTAGATATTTATGCTCAAATCCACTCAAAGTAGGGGGCGGGGCACCATCACGCTGTGTGAAGACAAGAACTTTCCTGAGAAATAACACGAACGTCTGCATCATGCGGGATTTGCGGGCGGGAGCGGGACTGAAAATCATAATTTTTTTGTGGGCGCGGGCGGGAGCGGGACTGAAAATCATAATTCTTTGCGGGCGCGGGCGGGAGTGGGACTGCACAATGCGGGCACGGGCGGGAGTGGGACTGAAAAATCCGACCCGCGCAGACCTCTAGTTAGAACAATTCTAGGAGCCCAGCACTGCCATGGGGCCCTTTAAGGGGCTGATAATATGCTTTTAATGATTTTAATAAGACTTTTGAAATAACAACAATGCAATATTCCATCTGGTAAAATGAGCTAATTGAACAAGGTTGTCTATTTCTTGAGTTCTTCAACATATTGTCATTTAACCCTCCCCCTTTTGTGAAATGGTACGGTCCAGTTCTGGTAGAAGCGCGATGCGTTAAATCTGTGTGCTGATCAGTGCAACGCTACTTGCTGCTGTGTCGCGGTGCAGCAGCCAGCCAGCCAGCAGTGGAGTGCGTACAGTCTATGATCGCTAAATATGAAGAGTGGCTGTCAAAAACGTAAAGAAAGGCAGCTGAAAGCTGAGAGGGACCGGAGAGGCAGGCAACTGGATACTCAGTTTTTCTCAAAGAAAGGTAGCTATCGCTCACATGTGTGTTCAAAATATTAGCGAATGGTAAATGAACAGTATGAACGTGGTTGGATTAGCCTATCAAGAGAACACTTTTACAGTTTGTACAGTGACATTTTTTCCATTTTAATAACTGAACTGACTTGTGTGATAAACAAGATGAAATATTATGTTATGCTGGTGCTAATAACGAGTGCTAATAACCAGTTTCATAACTAATGGGGTGCCCTAAATATGCACAGATTCAGCCTCAGGGGGACCTCCGCCCTACCAAACCACTGAACCCCCCTTTGGAGAAGGAGGTAAGCAGCAATACAACCCATAAATGCTTTAGGATTGCTGCTTTTGTTGAAAGTTGGGGGGCCCAAAATTCTAATCTTTCATGGGGCTCAAAATTTCTGGCAGCGCCCCTGCACAGAACTGTTGCTCCCTCACTCACTCAGTGTTTTTTGTTTTTCACACCATTCTGTGTAAACTCTAGAGACTGCTGTGTGTGAAAACCCCAGGAGATCAGCAGTTTCTGAAATACTCAAACCTGTCCATCTGGCTCAAACCAACACCCATGATGCCACAGTGAAAGAAAGTCACACTTTGAGATCACACGTTTTCCCATTCTGATGTTTGAACATTGTGAACATTAATTAGCTGAAACTCTGGAGCTGGATGTGCATGATTTGATGCATCGTGCTGCTGTCAAGGGATCGGCTGATTAGATAACTGCATAAAACAGCAGGTGGATGGGGGTACCTAATAAAGTGTCCGGTGAGTGTAGATGCCAGGATACATACATACATACATACCAGGAGGTTTAATGCAATGCCACAATCTGTATCTGTTTCATGTTCCAAAAATCTACATGCAAGTATTTGAATTTGAACCTGAAGTGGGTGCAGTCAAAAAGTCGGAGTCCTTCCTGTGCCAGCACCTGGTATTCCCAGGCGGTCTCCCATCCAAGTACTGACCAGGCCCTTATGGCACATTGGGCAGCACCAATCTCCATTTATATAGCCCTCAACCTTTCGCCTATTACATAGCTAGGGTTATAATGGAGGTCCAGTCCTCTGGTAACCACGAGAGTTTGACTCCCTCCTCAAATATATATTGTGACATGCCCAGTGCTTTAAGTGGAAAAAAATAAGTGCCAGTACTCCCCATATTCACCTGTTGGCATATGAGTCCGGCGGCTACATATCTTACACCCAAGCTTTTTGTCTTTAGAAATAAGCCAGTCATTCTGTGAGCAAAAATACTGTACTTGATCCTTTGACCAACAGTCTGGCCATTCATGTTGAAGGAGGTTATTATTAACGTTGCAGTTGGCTGGAGTATCGGTAGCAACAAGCATTGCTATAGCAACAGGCTCTTCACCGTTAGCAGACGTGCCAGTGTTAGCTTGCCGCTCCCCACCTGCATTTTCTGCTGTGGTAGAATTTGACTGTCGAAGATCTGTGTCATCATCTGACTCCGTTTCGACTCTCATTCTCTTTGTGCCCTTTTGTAGCCATGCCAACATTACTGTCCTGTTTTTGTTTCTTTGTTTTTCCCGTTTGTTGTTTCCGTGAACTTCTCTGTGAACAAGCAAGTGAGCATCACGTAGTCCCGCGAACGTCAAGAGAGGTGAGCGTCGCATAGTGCACCCTGGGTAATGTGGTTTAAATGTCATAATGAATCGCCAAGAGACACTCTGATAAGGAGAGGACAGGAAAGGGTACCGTGAGCTTGTGAGAAGTCCCGCTATGCCGTAAAAAGTCCCGGTACGCCAGTGGTTAAAATCTAGAAGTGGAGGTACTGTATACCAGTGCGTGGAGGTACTGTATACCAGTGCATACCGGCCCACTTAAAGCACTGGACATGTCTCACCAGATGGTAGTATGTACCGTTTTTATGGTCTTTGGTTTGAACTCACTATCTCTCGGCCAAGAGATGGGGACGCTAACAAAATGGGTATAAACTCATGATTTTGGAGGATTGCACATCATCCTGTCAGCGAGCTTCTGCATGCCACGCTTACCCATAAACCCCCTCTTTGCATTGTGCAACACTGACAATTCAGTTGAGAAGTATTAGATGCACAGTGCCTACAGCAGCAATTGTCGGTACTCTCTTGCAGACAACTACTCATAAAGGCATTATTAAATGTGTCAAAAAGAGAAAGAGGGGACATTAAAATGGGCCTTGTTCAAAAATGTTTATACGCAAAGTGGGATTGATGACTTGTTGATGCAACTGAAGAATCTTAGATTGGCTTTTTGCTGGAAAGGCTCCACAATGTAGATTGCATCATTTGAAACAGAGCAATCAGAAAATGCAATAGCTGAGAAACCAAGACAATGTGGCTGTCATGAATAAATCAAATATTACCTGAGATATAAAGACATTCTAGATCCATGTAGATCTGCAAATGATGGAAATGTTGTTATGAAATTGTTAAAGTTAGTTGCAACCAAAAAGAGAGCACATTCATCATGAAGCCCAACTAGAAAGGGTTGTAGCAGAGCTTTAGCATTCACAACAGAGAGGAGTTTTCAGCTTTGGTACATATTTAAGGACAGACAAAGATGACTTTTAGCTTGACCTTTTTTGTCGAAGATTTATTTTGCTCACTGAATAAAAGCAATGGAGTAACTTAATTTTCTGTCTGCTGTTTGGTATCTACACCACTGTGCCGCCCCGGTGAGTAGCCTAGTGGTTAGCATGTCCACCTCTCAATCGGGAGATTGCGAGTTCTACTCACGGTCGGGTCATACCAAAGACCATCATAAAAATGGTGCCTTCTGGCAAGGCATGGTGCAATACAGATGCGAGTGGGGAGTCAAACTCTCGTGGTTACCAGAAGACCCGCCTCCCCACTGTAACCCTAGCTGTGTAATATAGGCAAGAGGCCGAGGGCTACGAAACGGAGATCAGCGCCACCAAACGCGTCATGAATGATGCGGGCAGGACTTTGACTTTTGACTTTGTTTGTTATCTTGATTTCTTGTCAATCTATGTCCAACATCATTACTTTATATCCAATATGTATTGATGTATTTAACAGTTATTCCACTAAATTGAGTCGTGCATGAACTGATATCCAACAAGGAGCAGAGCACCGAGTCTGAGGCATGTGGTAAGGATGCCCCCAAATCAGCTGCTTAGCAGAATGTTAGATGGCCAGCTATGCCATAATGATATTCTGTTGGAGGGCCAAGGAAGTGTGACAAGGACCAATTAAAGGCACTGTTAAGGAAGTGCAAAATCAGACCCAGGGATCTGGAAGATGTTGCTGCTGACTGTAAGACCTGGGAGCAGCTGTGCCTGGATGGGACCCGCATGCTGGAGGAGGAAAGGACAGCCAGGAGACAGCAAAGGAGACTCAGGAGAAACATACCCATGGTTGTTACTACCACTACCACAAATACATGGCCCACTTACAATAGAGGTTTTGCACCATCACGTGACACCACAGCAATGGTAACTACACCACCATGACAGGGGGCCTGCTTGTAGTGCTTTATTCAGATGAGGAGGTTTTGCTGTGTTTTTGGGTGTGCAAATCTCATCTCATCTCATCTCATTATCTCTAGCCGCTTTATCCTTCTACAGGGTCGCAGGCAAGCTGGAGCCTATCCCAGCTGACTATGGGCGAAAGGCGGGGTACACCCTGGACAAGTCGCCAGGTCATCACAGGGCTGACACATAGACACAGACAACCATTCACACTCACATTCACACCTACGGTCAATTTAGAGTCACCAGTTAACCTAACCTGCATGTCTTTGGACTGTGGGGGAAACCGGAGCACCCGGAGGAAACCCACGCGGACACGGGGAGAACATGCAAACTCTGCACAGAAAGGCCCTCGCCGGCCCCGGGGCTCGAACCCAGGACCTTCTTGCTGTGAGGCGACAGCGCTAACCACTACACCACCGTGCCGCCCGGTGTGCAAATCATTTTGAATAAAACAAAGACATCAGATTTGTTTTTTAATTGACCAAAAGTAATTCATCATCTGGGGGGGGGGGGGGGGGACAAGAGAGATTTCTGAACATAGAAGGGAAAATGGAAAAAAACAAAACAAATTCAGTGGGACTTGGTGTCAAACGGAGAGGTCAAAAACCTTATGGTATGCTCACTTCATTTCCATGAAGGTCTCATCTCATTATCTCTAGCCGCTTTATCCTTCTACAGGGTTGCAGGCAAGCTGGAGCCTATCCCAGCTGACTATGGGCGAAAGGCGGGGTACACCCTGGACAAGTCACCAGGTCATCACAGGGCTAACACATAGACACAGACAACCATTCACACTCACATTCACACCTACGCTCAGTTTAGAGTCACCAGTTAACCTAACCTGCATGTCTTTGGACTGTGGGGGAAACCGGAGCACCCGGAGGAAACCCACGCGGACACGGGGAGAACATGCAAACTCCACACAGAAAGGCCCTCGCCGGCCACGGGGCTCGAACCCAGACCTTCTTGCTATGAGGCGACAGTGCTAACCACTACACCACCGTGCCGCCATATACTACCGTTCAAAAGTTTGGGGTCACTTTGAAATGTCCTTATTTTTGAAAGAAAAGCACTGTTCTTTTCAATGAAGATCACTTTAAACTAATCAGAAATCCACTCTATACATTGCTAATGTGGTAAATGACTATTCTAGCTGCAAATGTCTGGTTTTTGGTGCAATATCTCCATAGGTGTATAGAGGCCCATTTCCAGCAACTCTCACTCCAGTGTTCTAATGGTACAATGTGTTTGCTCATTGCCTCAGAAGGCTAATGGATGATTAGAAAACCCTTGTACAATCATGTTAGCACAGCTGAAAACAGTTGAGCTCTTTAGAGAAGCTATAAAACTGACCTTCCTTTGAGCAGATTGAGTTTCTGGAGCATCACATTTGTGGGGTCGATTAAATGCTCAAAATGGCCAGAAAAATGTCTCGACTATATTTTCTATTCATTTTACAACTTATGGTGGTCAATAAAAGTGTGACTTTTCATGGAAAACACAAAATTGTCTGGGTGACCCCAAACTTTTGAACGGTAGTGTATATATGAGAGAGAGAGAGAGAGAGAGAGAGAGAGTGTGTCTCTTTACATTCAGGGATACTTCAGAGCATGTTGTGCGTGCTTGGGACCCAGTCATTATGGGAAACACGTGATGCTGATTTGAGCGCAATCAGCATGTGCTGTAAGGACACTATTTTCACAGAGACTTTGCAAGTATTGTGTCAGGTTTGTGGTGGTAGATGAATCTAAGTGCAGGAAAACTGTTTAATTAGCAGTCCTGATATTTGCAAAAAACACACACACACACACACACACACACACACACACACACAAAACCGAAAGCAGAGCCATAAACATGGCTAGAAACAAATGTGACAGTGATAATGATAATATTTCAAAAAGTCTCAGTGTCCTTACAGCATGTGCTGATGGTGCTCATATCAGTGTTGTAGTTGAGTCACTAAACCTCGAGTCTGAGTCCAGTATCGAGTCCCCAGTGTTCAAGTCTGAGTCATTAAAAAAAATTTGAGTTGAGTCCGAGTCGAGTCTGAGAACAAGACTCCGACCGCACCATTTGACGGTGGCTGTTTTAGCACCATTAACATTAGTTTGTTCCTGAACATGCTGTATGAACAGGTGAATGTGCTTCTCTTAGTCAGGGAGTGTGAAGTATTCTGTCAGAGATGGTTGGGAGACGGATGGAAGTGCAGAAGGTGTGTTTATTAATACAAGTGATGATGGTAAACAATCCAGAATGACAGGCAAAATGGTAAAACAGTGAAACAGGCAGGAGGTCGAGCGAGGCACAAACAGGCTATCATAGACTCGGCAGAATCAAACACGAGAAACAGGAAATCAGGACTCAGGAAACAAAACAAGGAAATAAGGCTCGGTAATGCGTCAGTAACGCAACTCAATACTTCACAAAGTGTGCTTTCACAGTTTTTATATCGGCGTGCTGATTGCGCCTTAATCCTTTGCAGGTGTGAGTCCTTTACGGTGCACGAGAGAGTCTGCTTGGCACGCACGCTGTCCGGAGCGCACCTGAGAGTCTATCTGATGCATGTGCCAAGGCACACAGGTGTGACACTCTTGCACGAAATTAGTATAAAAATTAATGTAAATATAAATATCTTATGCCAAATTATGATGGCATGTTACAAAAAATAAAGAAAAAATCTGAGTCCTCGTCTCCAATTTATGAGTCTGAATGCAGTTAATGCGCGAGTCTGAGTCCAAGTCCGAGTCATCATTGCTCAAATCCAAGTCAAATCACGAGTCCTTAAAATTAGGGCATGAGTTGGACTCGAGTCTGACTCCTGGACTCAAGTACTACGAGCCTGGCTCAGATCAGCATCAGGTGTTTCCCATAATGACTGAGTCCCAAGCACACAACGCACTTCGAAGGATCCATGAATGTAAATGCACTTTTTATTTATTTATTTTTGTAATCCTTACCTTCATGGAAATGAAGTGAGCATACCATAGAGTTTTTTTTTATCTCTCCGTTTAACATCAAGTCCCTCTGAATATTTGCGAGCCATTTTTCCCTTCTATATTTAGAAATTTCTCAAGTTTTTTTTTTTTTTGCCCCTGGTGATGAATTACTTTTGGTAATTTAAAAAAAATCTGATGTCTTTGTTTTGTTCAGAACAATTTGCACGTCCAAAAATGCAGCAAAACCTTCCCGTCCTGATCAGTAATAACTAACTCGGCTGAATGAAACACGACAAATGTGCCTCCTGTCATGGCAGCGTAGTTATCATTGCTATGGGGGTCACGTTACAGTGCAAATATGGAGCACTTGCATGTGACGTCACAGCCGATCCAGATTGTGACAGACGCCATCTTGTCGGTCAAACGCCATATTCCGCCTTCTACTTCTACTTCTGGTTCTACTTCTGCTTTTACTTCTACCTTTTCTTCTGGAAAACCCTACTATATACAATTCTACTACAACGGCTGCGGCTACAAGCTCTCCCTACCTGTGCACGTTTTTTATGTTTTTTGTGTGTATTTTTGTGTGTTGTTCGTCTGTACCGGACTTCAATATCCACTACAACCGTATGGACTTACTGGACATTGGTTTCCAGCAGAAAATGACGGTTTGTAGCGATTTCCATCGCATGCACAACATTCCGGATGAGATAGCGAGACCAGCAGGGTCTCCGTGGATTGTTATCGGAAGCAAAGCGAAGGAGGCGGCGCCGGGAGCGGAAGCAAAAGCGAGGCTGCAGAGCCGGCCTGTTGACTAAGCTCAGAAAACAGCCACTCAAATCTCCACTGCTAAGCCGCTACCTCTCCAACGCCAGATCCATGTAAACAAGACGGACGATTTGGAATTACAGCTGGAATTACCTTATTCTATTCTATAATTGGCTGGTCAGTGCTATACTCAATACTTAAGTGACTTACCCATCCAATGAGGATTCTTGTTTACAAGATGCCACATCTGAGTCGCTGACAAATCCTGAATTTCTGTAAAGATAACTGTCCAGAGATTTATAGGCATGCAGTGCTTCACCACTGAACAGCGAGGGAAAGTTAATGAGGTAATTATACACGTCCGGGTATTCCGCTGGCAGTTCAAAATCCGGTCGTGAAAACTCTGTCCGGTAAGCCATAAGGGTCACTAATCTGTAGATCGTTTATTTTAGACATATATCTAGTTATCTGTTCATTAGAAAAATGAGCCGTGTAGTCCGTCGGTTGAAATTGATCCATTCTGTACACGAGTGCAGCAGTATTCAGCGGTGTTTTTGACCGACAAGATGGCGGTTATGTACTTTCCGGTCACGTGACTGCAAGATCTCTATAGGACTTGTAGGTCCAGGGTAGAACTATTCATCTTTCAAAGAACTCACCAATAAAAGACAGACGTGGATATCATCACTGGATTTGATGGACAACTGTGTGTGTGTGTAGGCGTAGGCTCCAGATCTACATAATGAAGCAGTTACTGAAGATGAATAAATTAATGAATATGCTGGTGCACTGCCAACATGGAGTATATTTGTTCTAAATGACACTGGTAAAATTTACACCTTCAACTAATCATGTTAGCTATTAACACGGGAGAGAAATTTGCCTAGCTCCTGGATTACTGTGTGCTCGCAGGCGGCAAATACGCAATCATTGAAAGTGCAAGTCGGCCTTGTGCTTTCGTAACATTTTGCTGACATTTAAAGAATATACTTTCTTTCAAGACAACCTCACAATAGTTTTAAGCCTATTAACATCCTCCGAACATGCATACACACATTTCCTCCAACTCTATGTAAACCACTTAAAGCTTGAAAAATGAAGAACGTGAAGGGAATAAGCTCGTTCCAGCATGGGGGATGAGCAAGGCAAGGATATTGATGGGAACGTTGAGCGCTTTATTTTCTAAGCTCCTGCTACTCTGCAGTCTAATTCTCTCCTGCTGAACTCACATCAGAACAGGGAGTATTACACAATTTCAAGCTGTACCGTTCATCTCTTGCTCCTGCGGTGTCTTTGGAAGACTTCGATTTGTGCAGTGTGTAAATACATACGTAAATCCCTCATCTTATTATTCAAATCAGATTTTTTGATGCAATCTTTATAATCTATCAGCACTTTCTTAAATCGCTCTCGAGGAAATCCCCCTTATTCCCACTGCATCTTATAGAAAATGACAATGAAAATGGCAAAAATATTGACACGTTTAATATATTAGCCCCTGACATATGCCTTTGGGAAAGCTGCTATAACTCCCGAGACTGAAATATCAAGCGTGGATATGTAACGCAATTGCTGAAGAGAGAAAACAATAAACTGATTCGAGATGTGAAATCAAAGACAGGCCTGCACTCCCGCCTTTTGATGAGAGAGAAGCTTGTTTGTGAATCTCGATGAATGATATCTCATTGCTGTGCCATGGATGTGCAGTGAACAGGTGCAGCTGTTGATGCTCTGATTGCCAATGTTGTCTTGATGAATTGTGATAATCTCATGGACTGATTTATTGGCATGCCAGAATGGCTATCTGAGTTTTCAGCTCTGAAATTATTTGAAGGTGAGTTTGGACAGGGCTGAAGGAAGAAGACGCAAGGCTGAAAAAGATCTTTCGGTGTAAGTACATGCTCCTTGAGAAACAGGGAAGTGTATTACTTGTATATTTGATTTTACTCAATCGCCAGGAGCTTTTATCCAAAGCTATGTACAGGTGAGACAGAATGCAATCGAAACACAGCTGTTAAATTTGACAATGCAGCAAAAATGACTTTCCATCATTTGTCTGGAAAAAAAGTATAGGAGTTATCAGAAGTAGGAAGAACACATTTGTGAACACATGAGTAAAACACACCAAAGCTGAATAAGACATATTATTCTAATCAACATTCACTGGATATGAGCAATCGCATCCTCTGATTGGCCACTCTCCTACTAGAATATCAGCTCATATACCATGAGTAGAAAAAACTAAATGGCGGAGTGTGTCGCTGAATCAACAGAGGACAAAATAAAACCTCTACTCAAAAATAAAACCCCAAAATTGTTATCAAGTATTTAAAAGAAACAGAAATAGCTAAAATAACAGTTTTTTTTCTTCCCCCCCCCCCAATATCTCCTATTCCACACTCCAGCCCAGTCGATGGCAGTAATGCACCTTTAAGTTAGTTTGCCAAATGTCAAAAAACCCTAAAGAAGAAGAAAAAAACCCAAAATATAAAAAAGCAACAAAATATGGAATAAAAGTATTTGATGGTAAGAATGTCTCGTCTCATCTCATTATCTGTAGCCGCTTTATCCTGTTCTACAGGGTCGCAGGCAAGCTGGAGCCTATCCCAGCTGACTACGGGCGAAAGGCGGGGTACACCCTGGACAAGTCGCCAGGTCATCACAGGGCTGACACATAGACACAGACAACCATTCACACTCACATTCACACCTACAGTCAATTTAGAGTCGCCAGTTAACCTAACCTGCATGTCTTTGGACTGTGGGGGAAACCGGAGCACCCGGAGGAAACCCACGCGGACACGGGGAGAACATGCAAACTCCACACAGAAAGGCCCTCGCCGGCCACGGGGCTCGAACCCAGACCTTCTTGCTCTGAGGCGACAGCGCTAACCATTACACCACCGTGCCGCCCTGGTAAGGATGTATCTTTGTTTTTCAAGAATTATTATTACAGCATTTTTCACAAATTGCTCCTGTCATTTTGCCGGTTTCTTTACATTCTAAGCGGAAATGATTTTGTTGGATGTTTTGTATAAAGTTTTTACTTATCGAATTTGCAAAAAATAAAAATAAAAATGCTCCGTTTCTCAAAATCCATTGAATGTGGATCGGATAAAACAATTATTCCATTCAATCTCATCGCCCATCGCTTATAGCCGACTTGGTGCTACGCGCCTCGTTGGCGATCAGCTCATGTACAACTCAATTTCATGGAATAACTGTTAAATATAAGCATGAAGAATATATACAATATTTGCGAAGAAAGGGGACAGATTATGGAACAGAACTATTGGGTGTGTATGCTTTGGTGCTCCACAGGCATATGTTTTAACTGTAATGATTAAACCATTATGTGTCACACACAACACTGTACATAGTACAAGAGCCAATGAATGTGAGGCCACAGAATTTGAAGAAAAAAAATAATAATAATAATAATGACATTCTGAAGTGTTATTGGTGTTCAGGGCCATGCAAAGACCTTTGGAGGGGCAGGGGCTCAACATTCAAAAAAGGGCACTTGGAACAAATTTTTCACACAAGTTAACTTTATTCAAAACTAAATTTCAATTGCAACTGAACATTCTGTGTGTGTGTGAGTGAGATCCATCTAAATGCTGCAGTATTCTTCACAGCAGCAGTCTTCGGTTTGCCCTGTTCTTGAAAATGTCTATGACAACACTGTATTCAATATGGATATCTTTCTCAATTGCCAGCAGAAGAAGGTCTGACAGCCTTTCTTCATGACAAAGGCTGCGGAGTTTTGTCTTCACTAGCTTTAACTTTGAAAAGGAACGCTCTACCATTGCAGTTGACACAGGTAGTGTTCCATATATTTTCAGCAGCCCAGCCAGCTCTGGAAAAACCAAGTTGGCATTGTTCTCTTTGAGCACAGAAAGCATGGATGCCACACTGGGGAGGCAAGAGTAGGAGGAGTGAAAGACTTTAAGTTCCGTCAGTAATTTCTCCTCTTCCTCAATCTCATAAAACTCACAAAGCTTCCTGACAGATGCTAGTGCTTCTTCTGGACTTTTCCGTGTTTGCCAGTTGTTTTGTTCAGTGAGGTGTTGCAAAGCACTCAACACTTCCCATGTAGTATCATCTCTTCCTTTAACCTCCTAAGGCCCAAGCTGTTTTTTTACATGCATTTTTTATTTCTCTTTGCTATTTGGGCTTATTAGAACAAAAACTAAGCATCATCTTTTGATAAGATGTACTTTTAGAGAAAAAGTATGTCCACATATGTGGATTCTTGTTCCGAATTTCCATAAAGTGCTGTCCACGCATGTGACCGCTAAGCCCTAGGAGGTTAAAGCGCCTCTGAAGCTCTTGTGTCATTGTGTCAACAAAAACATAGTACACCTTAGCACGGTAGTACTCCTGCAAAGTGGGAAAAGCTACTATAACATAATAGTCTTGATAGAATACGTTGTGGACGTCGTCATTCAGCCTTAAGTTTTCGAGGCTGCTAGAATATGTTATTAACGCCGTCGTTCAAACTAAAGTTTCCGAATCTGCCACGTTAATGAAATGGATGGAGCAAACGGTTTAAATATAGCCTAGGCGGCTTCATTAAATGATAAACAACCCTACGCATTTACTGTTGTGTTCTAAGCTGCACAATATTGCATGTTCAGATAGAAATGAAAGGAGACTTTCAGTGTGACCTCACCATGCCGTTCCTCGCACTGTCTCCCACCGTCAACCGCCTGCATGCGCTTTCTGCACGGAGGTTCACTGAATGCATGACGTCACGGATTGATGCCCGCATTTACATAGAAAAACGTTATTTTATAAATCTATAATTTCATATATTATTGTCAAATTGTAGAGAATATTGATGTTGGAGCTAACTTATCTTTTACAGATATTAAAAAAAAAAAAAAAAACAACAAAACAGTCCCTATGAAAAGGGCACTTTGGACAGCAAACAGAAAAGGGGCAGGGGCTAGAGCACCTGTAGCACCGGTTCATTGCACGTGGGTGTTGGTGTTTGGGTGTGGATTTGTAATGAGTCGTCAGTTAGGTCCTGGTTTTTGGACTGAAGCTAGATAGGCAGATGAAAAAACAAGGATGAGCATAAGACCACACAAGCCCAGTGGGTCGAATTAAACTGAACTAAAATGGGTTAAAGACTTGACATTCTGTCACCAGTGGCTAATGAGTTGGAGCTCGTTAAAGAGCTGGACTTTGGGAACTTGTTTGATGAGTTTCCAAGGAGAAAAGCAAGGGGGGAAAAAACAGCTGCCTAAAGTAAAACTCCCTTTTGCATCGCACTGGGGCTAGTCAAAAACTCATGAATGTGTGACATAGTAAAGTATACTTACATTGCAGGGCGGGGTAGTCAGGGTTCAACGCATTGGATCATGAATGATTGGATGGAGAGGAGGGCCGTGTGTAGAAGAATTAACTAATCCATCCTTGGTGAAGAAGCAGAGGATATTACATGGTTGTGAGAAGATATGAAGTTTATCTTCGAGTGGTGAATGTATATATCATGAGCGAGTGAAGTGAAGAAGTGATATATTTTTCAACATGAGAAAATAAATTTCATATCTTCACACCACCATGTAACATACCTGTCAACTTTGAGGTTTGAAAAAAAGGGATATTTCCCAGATTTTTAACTCAAAATAAGGGAACATTTCGGAAAGTCATACCCTTCACCAAAAGTGGGTGTGTAGTTGAATGGGGGCAATTTTCTATCTAGTATTTGTGATTTCCTGTACTCTGGTGCATGTTGGTGATAGCCAAGACCCAAACTCAATATGCTTATGGTTTATAGAGTGCATTTGTGAATAAACTATACATTTATTTTTATTTGCTTTCAGTGGTACCAGTTATTTCCCAAATTAAGGGCTAAAATACGTATCTTATGTTAAAATAAGAAAGGTCATTATATAACCAGTCAATAAATTCAATTCCATTGCACTTTATTATGGTTTTACCATAGTCAAGGCCTCGGAACACTAGATAGATAGATAGATAGATAGATAGATAGATAGATAGATAGATAGATAGAGTGGTAGAGTGGTAGAGTGATAAAGAGTAATATAATATAAGATATTAAACCAAGCGTGATTTAAAATGGGTAAGTTTCAGATAGAAAATAAAATAGACAATGAGTGGATAAAACAGTTAATACACCAATTAGTTTACACTAGGCTATTTATGAGGTCTTAGCCAGGACATACTTAATGTAAATGTGTAGCTTACCTTTGATTATTTGTGAGGCATTCGTTTTCCCCATGGAAAATTTCTTTGCGATGGAAGAGTCTGGGAACATTCCAGCCACGCACTTGTTGAAATCATCAAAGAAAGAGAGGCTAATGTTTTTCTTAGCTATTAGCATCGCCATCTTCACCTCAGACCTAATCAGTGTTGCCAGATACTGCTGACGTTTTCCAGCCCAAAATATGTTCAAAACCCGCCAAAATGCACTTGAAACCCCCCAACTTGGGCAGGAAACCGCCCAATCTGGCAACACTGGACCTAATCACTTGCTCAGCCTCGCCTCCGGACGTAGTTCTGTAATTACTGATGCCTGAGAGGGCGGGGATGTGAATTCATGGCCCGACTTCCTGCTGTAAACTCCTGTCAGAGGCGCGTCATGAATTCTGGACCTACCGACTTTTATATAATGTGAAAATACGGGATATTTTCAGGAAAATAAAAAAACGGGAAGACAGCGGGAAATAAGTCAAAATAAGGGATTTCCCGGGAAAAACGGGAGGGTTGACAGGTATGCCATGTAATGTTCTTTATAATATATGGACACACACACACACACACACACACACACACACAAATGTTCACATGCATCTAGTCAGCGGGAAAACACTGGGAGTGACATCATTGGAGTGAAATATCAGAAATTATTATACAGTGGGGCAAAAAAAGGATTTAGTCAGTCACCAATTGTGCAAGTTCTCCCACTTAAAAAGATGAGAGAGGCCTGTAATTTTCATCATAGGTACACTTCAACTATGAGAGACAAAATGAGGAAAAAAAATCCAGGAAATCACATTGTCTGATTTTTAAAGAATTTATTTGCAAATTATGGTGGAAAATAAGTATTTGGTCAATAACAAAAGATCGTCTCAATACTTTGTTATATACCCTTTGTTGGCAATGACAGAGGTCAAACGTTTTCTGTAAGTCTTCACAAGGTTTTCACACACTGTTGCTGGTATTTTGGCCCATTCCTCCATGCAGATCTCCTCTAGAGCAGTGATGTTTTGGGGCTGTCGCTGGGCAACACGGACTTTCAACTCCCTCCAAAGATTTTCTATGGGGTTGAGATCTGGAGACTGGCTAGGCCACTCCAGGACCTTGAAATGCTTCTTACGAAGCCACTCCTTCGTTGCCCGGGCGGTGTGTTTGGGATCATTGTCATGCTGAAAGACCCAGCCACGTTTCATCTTCAATGCCCTTGCTGATGGAAGGAGGTTTTCACTCAAAATCTCATGATACATGGCCCCATTCATTCTTTCCTTTACACGGATCAGTCGTCCTGGTCCCTTTGCAGAAAAACAGCCCCAAAGCATGATGTTTCCACCCCCATGCTTCACAGTAGGTATGGTGTTCTTTGGATGCAACTCAGCATTCTTTCTCCTCCAAACACGACAAGTTGAGTTTTTACCAAAAAGTTCTATTTTGGTTTCATCTAACCATATGACATTCTCCCAATCCTCTTCTGGATCATCCAAATGCTCTCTAGCAAATTTCAGACGGGCCTGGACATGTACTGGCTTAAGCAGGGGGCACTGCAGGATTTGAGTCCCTGGCAGTGTAGTGTTACTGATGGTAGCCTTTGTTACTTTGGTCCCAGCTCTCTGCAGGTCATTCACTAGGTCCCCCCGTGTGGTTCTGGGATTTTTGCTCATCGTTCTTGTGATCATTTTGACCCCACGGGGTGAGATCTTGCGTGGAGCCCCAGATCGAGGGAGATTATCAGTGGTCTTGTATGTCTTCCATTTTCTAATAATTGCTCCCACAGTTGATTTCTTCACACCAAGCTGCTTACCTATTGCAGATTCAGTCTTCCCAGCCTGGTGCAGGTCTACAATTTTGTTTCTGGTGTCCTTTGACAGCTCTTTGGTCTTGGCCATAGTGGAGTTTGGAGTGTGACTGTTTGAGGTTGTGGACAGGTGTCTTTTATACTGATAACGAGTTCAAACAGGTGCCATTAATACAGGCAACGAGTGGAGGACAGAGGAGCCTCTTAAAGAAGAAGCTACAGGTCTGTGAGAGCCAGAAATCTTGCTTGTTTGTAGGTGACCAAATACTTATTTTACCGAGGAATTTAACAATTAATTCATTAAAAATCCTACAATGTGATTTCCTGGATTCTTTCTCCCCATTCTGTCTCTCATAGTTGAAGTGTACCTATGATGAAAATTACAGGCCTCTCTCATCTTTTTAAGTGGGAGAACTTGCACAATTGGTGGCTGACTAAACACTTTTTTGCCCCACTGTACATACAGGACACTTTTTCAATGGAATAAAAACATATTGCATTCCCTTCTAGCGGGTTCCATCCATTTGGTTCAATCGCATGCAATATTGTTAGCATATCGCTTATCCTACATGTATTATGCACATTCTCTACCCAATGGAGAATGAGCGTTGAATATGGTTTACGATATTGCATGGTTGTCAAGACAACATGACGTCACACGTCAGAGATGTAAAACTTCCATGTGAGCAAGCGACTGTGAGAATTTGTAAACAAAAATGGTCGCCAGGCTTGTTTCGTTAAATACAGAAGATTTTGAGAGAATTTTGAAAGAGAAGGATGCACTGAACACGTGAAAGGAATGTGTATGGATAATAATAATAATATTGGCTGGCTTTTTCCATGGTCTATCAGATATATTCCATTCAGCATCTTCGACTCGTTCAGTATCATGCTAGCTGAATGGAATATATCTGATCGACCACTCAACGCCAGCCAATTTTATTTAAATATGTCACTCAGACAGGCTTGTAGTACTCAAGTCTGACTCATGCCTAATTGTAAGGACTTGTGACTCGACTTGGACTTGAGCACTGATGACTCAGACTCACACATTAACTGCATTCGGACTCATAAACTGGAGATGAAGACTCTGATTTTTTCTTCATTTTTTGTAACATGCCATAATAATTTGGCATAAGATATTTATATCGACATTAAATTTTGTACTAATTTCATGCAAGAGTGTCACACCTGTGCACCTTGGTGTGTGCATCAGATAGACTCTCGGGCGCACTCCGGACAGCGCACGCCATAAACGACTCTCACCTGCACAGGATTAAGGCGCAATCAGTGCACTGATATAAAAACTATGAAAACACACTTACTTTGCAAAGTATTGAGTTGTGTTGCTGACACATTACCAAGCCTTATTTCCTTGCTTGATTTCCTGATCCCTTATTTCCTGGTTCTCGTCTTTGATTCTGCCGAGTCTACGATAGCCTGTTTGTGCTTTGCTTGACCTATCGCCTGTTTCACCATTTTACGATTTTGCCTGCCATTCTAGATCGTTTACCGTCTTCACTTGTATTCATAAACACACCTTTTGCACTTACATCTGTCTCCTAACCATCTCTGACAGAATACTGCACACTCCCTGACTAAGAGAAGCACATTCACCTGTTCATATGGCATGTTCAGGAACAAACTAATGTTAATGGCGCTAAAACAACCACCGTCAAATGGTGCGGTTGGAGTCTTGTTCTTGAACTCGACTCGGATCAAGAGTGGACTCTACTCGAATTTTTTTTTTAATGACTTGGACTTGACTCAGACTTGAACACTGGGGACTCGATACTGGACTCGGACTTGAGGTTTTGTGACTCGACTACAACATTGCACTCAGATCAACAATGTATTTTGTATGAAAAATGCAAGTTCTGCAACACGAGAAGATAAACTTCATATCTTCAAGCCAACATGTGATTTTCTTTTTTATTATATAGACACATTCAAAAACAAAAAGTACCCAAATTTATCAAAATGATTTATTGATTTCCTTATGAGTGGCATATAGAGATTTATGTCATGGTTTTTGAAGCTCCATGTCCCGGATGTGGCACGTATGACAAATACCAGTGGTGTATTTCCCAGTAAAACACTTGTTTCCATATATATATATATATATATATATATATATATATATATATATATATATATAAAGGGGAAATTGGACAAATAGCAGTTGGAGTACATTTAACTGAAAAAATATAACACAGAATGTGACTATAGACCACCCGGAGAAACTTAAATTTAGCAACATTTGCTTTTCATTGGCTTTCACCCAACAGACTAGCTTTCATCATTTTTAAGTACAAGAACCATTTCTTCGAGACTCTTCCTAGAGCTGGCACAACATCCCCAAGCACACCGGGGATGGATGGAAAACCAGACATAAGGTGTGTAAATGAAAGATTCTCAAAGAAGGGCAACCATTTCTACAGTACTCCACCAATCTCATGCCTTTATGATATGAGTCAATCAAGGGCATGTGAAGGATTGCTTGCAGTTTGCCAAAGGGCACCTAACCCACTCTCCGCCCATTAGAAATTTGATTCTATGGAGTGATGAAACCGAAATCAAACTCCTGCAAGTGCTCACCTTCAAACACAGCAATTACCCAAATCACACAGTGAGGTAATGCCTTCAGGAAAAGTCTGTGAATGTCCTTGAGTGAACCAGTCAGAGCCCAGGCTTGAACCCAAATTAATCTCTGGGGAAACTCAAAATACCCTGTATCAGCAGTAACCTGACAGAACTTGAGAAGTTCTGCCGATAGGAAAGTGAGAGGATTCCCAAATGCACCAAACGTGTAGAGGTATTAGGTCTGCAATCATTGTTAAAAGCGCTTTAAAGTCCAGAGTAAAGGCTCTAAATACTTGTGCAAATGTGATCATTCGGTTTTCATTTTTATTACATTTAATATCATTTCTGAAAATCTCTTTTTATATATTTTTCTTTCTGAAGTAATGAAAAAGAAAAGGAGAGAGGGAGAGAGAGAGGGACTTTGGCGTCAGCTGAGCAGGCTTGTCTACAGGGAAAGTGCATGGATAGGTTCCATCAGAGATTCTGAGTGTCCAGAAGCTTTGCAGAAGTATCCTTGTCTTGTAGAGGCTAAGTGAGACTGAAACAAGTTCAGCCAGCACGAGAGTCAAAACCAGTGATGAAAATCCAATTGTAAGATCAGACATAGAAGCGACCTACACAGACTTATAGTGTTGGCTGACAAGAAGTGTCATTTTTCTTGTTTCTACAATGTTATCAGGTCCCTGATTGGTCAGTTGTCTAAATTACACCCCAGTGGACCATAACTAGGAGACTTCTTAAGATGTCCAGATCATGAAACTGACATTTCCTACATTTGCAGACTTTACCCCAAGGATGATTTTTCATTTTACACGAAAAAATGCCAAAGGTTGCTAAGCTCTCTTTGGCAATCACGAGGTGTAATACAACAGGGAGGTGAGATTGCAAGGATTTGCTCTATGAACCGGAACATTAAAAGAATATCCCTGGAGGACTGTAGCACTTGCTGAGTATTTACACTGGTGCATATGAGCACTGCTAAACCAGCAGCCAAATTATTAGAATTGATATTGCGCACTAGTTTTGCTAGAGTAGTGATAGTATAGTAAAAACGCCTTTATATTTTCTGTAAGTTGCAATGAAACTCACATAAGTTTTATGTTATAGATGACATCCATCCATCCATTCATCCATCCATTACCCATAACTGCTTATCCTGTGCAGGATTGCAGGCAAGCTGGAGTCTACCCCAGCTGACTATGTGCGAAAGGCAGGGTACACCCTGGACAAGTCACCAGATCATCACAGGGCTGATACGTAAAGACACACAACCACAGTCAATTTAGAGTCACCAGTTAACCTAACCTGCATGTCTTTGGACTGTGGGGGAAACCGGAGCACCCAGAGGAAACCCACGCAGACATGGGGAGAACATGTGAACTCCACAAAGAAAGGCGTCCGTCAGCCACTGGGCTCAAACCCAGAACCTTGTTGCTGTGAGGCGACAGTGCTAACCACTACACCACTGTGACGCCCATTATAGATAACATTCTTCAGTGAAATACGGGTAAACAACATATACTATTTACAGAACAATATAGGTATGAATTAGGGCTGGACCTGAATATTCAACTGTTCAATTTGTTTTAAGTTATGCTGTCATAGTTTGTCTTGCCGGAGTCCCTGCTTGCACTCAGTGCAAAATGTATACTGGTTTTACTCTTTACATGACATTGGGCAATCTGCGCCCCCCCCCTTCCGTTTTCTGCTCCTCGGACCTGCCTGATCCATCCTGATGCCCTACGTCTGGCTGGAGTCTCATCACATTGCTCCTGTACAGGACGGCCCCATATGGACAGTCGAAAGTCGCACTTGGAAGACACTCTGGACCCTTACAGTCATACGTCTGAGGACTACAGTTGACTTGCTAATTTTAGGACTGCAGTTGCCATGAACAGTTTTGCACTCAAGTTTCCATCAATGAACAGTTTATAACTTCAACAAAACAGACTTCATGTTAAAACTATAATGAATTTCCTGGTTACAGTTATATTTTGTGACTCTATAGGACACAGTTATAAAAGTGAGCTATTTATAATCATGCTATCTGTTATCACCCAGATGAGGATGGGTTCCCTTTTGAGTCTGGTTCCTCTCAAGATTTCTTCCTCATGTCATCTGAGGGAGTTTTTCCTCGCCACCATCACCTCAGGCTTGCTTATTAGGGATAAATCAGAGATAAAATTAGCTCATGTTTAAAGTGTTTAATTTTCTGTGAAGCTGCTTTGCGACAATGCCTGTTGTTAAAAGCGCTATACAAATAAACGTGACTTGATTTTTAACAATGAAAATTGCCACAAAGCAAATAACAATACAATAACAACAATACTTTAGAATAACAGAATCCTTAAAAAGCATTGCGTTACAGCACTATGCCATCTATCTCAGCAGAGAACAGAGAAATGTCTTGCTGGTCCTTCCCAAGTCAAACTCAACACACACACACTTTCTATCACATACACATTCACACAAAAGAACAATATAACATAATGCACTCAATGCATAATAATAATAATGCATAACAATATAACGATATGCCAAGGTATCTTGAGTACGGGTCGAGCCTCGCCCTCTTTGCAGATGATAGCAAGCTTTATTGCCCCATTGAATCTGCAAGTTCCGGCGTCTCTTTGCAGAGCGACTTGAACTGTCTCCATGACTGGAGTATGGATTATGGCATGCAGTTTAACATCTCTAAATGCAAGGTTTTGCACATGTCAAAGCTGAGATCACATAAAGGGACTCCAAATAATTATCAACTAGCTGGGAAGGTATTGGAAACAGCCTCTGAAACTTTCGATCTCGGGGTGGTTGTTTCTAATAAGCTCACATGGGCTACCCATATTGAGGAACTTTGTGCTAAGGGAAACAAAATGTTAGGTCTTGTGAAGCACATTTGTGGATGTGATATTTACGATGTATCAACTAGGCAGTTACTGTATATGACTTTAGTTAGGCCAATATTAGAATATGCATCACCTTTGTGGTCCCCTTATACAGTTAAATATCGAAAGCTGTTGGAAAACATCCAGCGCCGCGCCACAAAGTTTATTCTAAACTATCCGGCTGTAGAGTTAACATACAATGACAGGCTGTGTAAGCTAAATTTACTCCCTCTAGAATTTCGTAGGGAGATACATGACTTAGTCCTCCTATTCAAATTCAAGGTTGGGATAATAACAGCAAATGTTGTCAATTTTTTGTCGCCTGCAACCAGCCATTATAGAACTCGTAACTATGATTCTAACAACTTTTGTCCTCTTACGTCGCATAAGCAAGATTATTTCATTAACTCATTGTGGCAGCGGGGGTGTGGTCAAGCGCCAGTCTGTGACAGGAGGGTGGAGCCAGGGAAGGTGAGTGGCAGAATCGCTACACCTGACGGTGATTAACCTGTGTTTGTGTGTCTTCCCAGTAACCGCTCCCTATTTAAGGAGGCAGAGGGAGCGCAACCCGGGACCAGAACACAGAGTGTGTGTGTGTGTGTGTGTGTGTGTGTGTGTGTGTGTGTGTGTGTGTGTGTTACGCCACATACTAGAAACGGGCGATTTAAACTGAAAAGTTGGAAATAAAAGCCCTCTCTGTATCTAAAGCGTTGTCCTGCCGTCCTCTGTGCTCCACCCACACTCCGTAAGCGCTACACTCATATTTTCCTCGAACTATAAAATTATGGAACAGTCTCCCTAGTTATATAAAGCAGTCTACGTCAGTTCCTGAGTTCAAAAAACTACTTCGTAGCCATTATAATTCAAGATTGTACTCATACCAGGCACCATGACCTATATTTATTTAACTTGGATATTTTTGTTACTTAGTCAATTGATAATTATTTTTTATATTTATTGTTTTTCTTGTTTTTAATCATCTAAATATGTTTTGTAATGTTTTGTATTTTGTTAAGGGGTTGAATGTTAATTTGGGGCTTTGCCCTGTATTCTTCTCCTGCCACTTTTGCTATTTATGTTTTTATTGTGGCAAACCTCAATAAAAAATAAAAAAAAACATATCAAGTGCAGTTTATTTTAGAATGTGTTCAAGAAGACTTTAAAACTCTGCACGTGCTGTGTTTTTTTTTTTTTTTTCTCTCTCTCCACTAAGGTTTCTCACACATGCTTGAGTTCTGGGAGAAAACACTGCAGCTGAAATAAAGCACGTGCCTGTCACCACACATCGCATTTATTAGTGGTAGTATTAACAATCTCCATGCACTTAGCCAGTGTGCTCCACTTCTCCCAACATGGCTTTAGTTATGAAATTAAATGCGCATGAGCACCAGCTCACATTGTTTTGTGTGTGCATATACACAAATGTGCATGAGCGGTGAAAACACGTGTGCACATGCTTAGTATAGCCAAAACAATCCCCCAAACCCCTACAAGCCCCATTCAATCAAACCCCCAAACCCCTACAAGCCCCATCCACTCAAACCCCCAAACCCCAACAAGCCCCATCTAATCAAACCCCCAAACCTCTACAAGCTCCATCCACTCAAACCCCCAAACCCCTACAAGCCCCATCCAATCAAAGCCCCAAACCCCAACAAGCCCCATCTAATCAAACCCCCAAACCTCTACAAGCTCCATCCACTCAAACCCCCAAACACCTACAAGCCCCATTCAATCAAATCCCTACAAGCCCCATCCAGTCAAAGCCCCAAACCCCAACAAGCCCCATCCACTCAAACACCCAAACCCCAACAATCCCCATCTAATCAAACCCCCAAACCTCTACAAGCTCCATCCACTCAAACCCCCAAACCTCTACAAGCTCCATCCACTCAAACCCCCAAACACCTACAAGCCCCATTCAATCAAACCCCTACAAGCCCCATCCAATCAAAGCCCCAAACCCCAACAAGCCCCATCCACTCAAACCCCCAAACCCCAACAAGCCCCATCTAATCAAACCCCCAAACCTCTACAAGCTCCATCCACTCAAACCCCCAAACCCCTACAAGCTCCATCCACTCAAACCCCCAACCCCCTACAAGCCCCATTCAATCAAACCTCCAAACCCCTACAAGCCCCATCCAATCAAACCCCAAAACCCGACTCGCCCTCACCCCCAACTTGGGGTAACCCCCGAGATAACCACCGATGCTCCGGAGCCCAACAAAAATGGTATTTGTGATAGCCTTAGTATCAATGTATTGTTGTGTATACAATAGAGATGTCCCACAGTACCACTACCCGTATTTGTTTATTGCTCCAACTGCCCACATCTATATCTGTATTTTGATCTCAACACAAAGTAAACATGACCCAAACTGTATTTTTTTTCTGCCAATTCTAGCTGTCTGTTCCTCAACCTCAACTCCATCACTCAGCTTCACACTGAACTTAACTGAACAATGTTATTTTTGTTTGTACCTGCCCACAGTATTTTCTAACAAATTTAGTTGCTTCTATTTTCCAAAATATATTTAAAAAATAAACTAGTCACAGTATTTAAACCACCATGACCCTGACTGTCAATCCAGTGCGCTGTGGTGCGTGCACCAAAAGGTGCGCCTTGGGCTGCGCATGCGCCGAGTGAGCTCCAGCATGCGCACCGTGAACAAGGCACACCTGTTCTCAATTAGTGAACTAAGTGTTGGGCTATTTAAGGACTGCGCTGATGCAAGGACGATGCGAAGTATTACGCCACGTTCAGTGTGCATTACCGAGCCTTGTTTCCTGTGTTTGTGGTTTTCCTGGTTTCTCGACTCCTGTTTCTAGTTCTCGTTCTCGTTTTGCCTCCTACATGCTGTTTGCGCCTTGATCGGCCTTTTGCCTCTTTTCTCGTTTATGACCTTGCCTGCCAATTTGGACTGTTTGCTTTTGTGTGTGTTTCATGCACTTTCTGTATAGATTGCACTGCATTATAATAAACACTTATGCACTTGCATCTGCCTCCCTCGCGCACTTGACACTGACCAGGCAGTTACTAAGGATCAATGAATGAATGCTGTAAATGCACTGTGCAATGCATGTTCATGTACAGTGGTGCTTGAAAGTTTGTGAACCCTTTAGAATTTTCTATATTTCTGCATAAATATGACCTAAAACATCATCAGATTTTCACACAAGTCCTAAAAGTAGATAAAGAGAACCCAGTTAAACAAATGAGACAAAATATTATACTTGGTCATTTGTTCATTGAGAAAAATGATCCAATATTACATATCTGTGAGTGGCAAAAGTATGTGAGCCTCTAGGATTAGCAGTTCATTTGAAGGTGAAATTAGAGTCAGGTGTTTTCAATCAATGGGATGACAATCAGGTGTGAGTGGGCACGCTGTTTTATTTAAAGAACAGGGATCTATCAAAGTCTGATCTTCACAACACATGTTTGTGGAAGTGTATCATGGCACGAACAAAGGTGATTTCTGAGGACCTCAGAAAAAGTGTTGTTGATGCTCATCAGGCTGGAAAAGGTTACAAAACCATCTCTAAAGAGTTTGGACTCCACCAATCCACAGTCAGACAGATTGTGTACAAATGGAGGGAATGCAAGACCATTGTTACCCTCCCCAGGAGTGGTCGACCAACAAAGATCACTCCAAGAGCAAGGCGTGTAATAGTCGGCAAGGTCACAAAGGACCCCAGGGTAACTTCTAAGCAACTGAAGGGCCTCTCTCACATTGGCTAATGTTCATGAGTCCACCATCAGGAAAACACTGAACAACAATGGTGTGTATGGCAGGGTTCTAAGGAGAAAGCCACTGCTCTCCAAAAAGAACATTGCTGCTCATCTGCAGTTTGCTAAAGATCACGTGGACAAGCCAGAAGGCTACTGGAAAAATGTTTTGTGGACGGATGAGACCAAACTCGGACATTTTGGTTTAAATGAAAAGCATTATGTTTGGAGAAAGGAAAACACTGCATTCCAGCATAAGAACCTTATCCCATCTGTGAAACATGGTGGTGGTAGTATCATGGTTTGGGCCTGCTTTGCTGCATCTGGGCCAGGATGGCTTACCATCATTGATGGAACAATAATTGTGAATTATACCAGCAAATTCTAAAGGAAAATGTCAGGACATCTGTCCATGAAGTGAATCTCAAGAGAAGGTGGGTCATGGAGCAAGACAACGACCCTAAGCACACAAGTCGTTCTACCAAAGAATGGTTAAAGAAGAATAAAGTTAATGTTTTGGAATGGCCAAGTCAAAGTCCTGACCTTAATCCAATCGAAATGCCATCAGCATCCCAGAGTTGAAGCTGTTCTGTACGGAGGAACGGGCTAAAATTCCTCCAAGCCAGTGTGCAGGACTGATCAACAGTTACCGCAAATGTTTAGTTGCAGTTATTGCTGCACAAGGGGGTCACACCAGATACTGAAAGCAAAGGTTCACATACTTTTGCCACTCACAGATATGGAATATTGGATCATTTTCCTCAATAAATAAATGACCAAGTGTAATATTTTTGTCTCATTTGTTTAACTGGGTTCTCTTTATCTACTTTTAGGAGTTGTGTGAAAATCTGATGTTGTTTTAGGTCATATTTATGCAGAAGTATAGAAAATTCTAAAGGGTTCACAAACTTTCAAGCACCACTGTATATAATCTTTTTTTTCTTTTTTTTAATCTTGCTTGCTTCTTATCTGACCACTTGATTATACCTGCATCAAAAAAACACACAAACAAACCTCACACTTGAGTAAAAGAGACAAAAAATAGAATAATGTGCCTAAAATTTGTATTTGAATTGAAATCCATTTATGACTCATTTTATGTTCATTCTGAAAATAATTAACAGTTATTCCACAAACTCGAGTCGTACATGAGCTGATAGCCAATGAGGCGTGTAGCACCGAGTTGGCTATAAGCCATGTACGATGAGATTGAGTGGAATTAACTGTTTTATTCTATCCACATTCACTGGATTTTGAGAAACAGAGCATTTTTATTTGTATTTTTTCAAATTTGATCAATAAAAACTTTATACAAAACATCCGACCAAATCATTTCGGCTTAGAATGAAAACCAAGTGGCGAAATGACAGTAGCGATTTATGAAAAAATGCTGTAATAATAATTCTTGAAAAATAAAAAAGATATATTCTTACCATGAAATACTTTCATTCCATATTTTGTTGCTTTTTTGTATTTTTGGGTTTTTTTGTTTTTGAGTTGAGTTTTTATTTCATCCTCTGTTGGTTCAGCAACACTCTCTGCCATTTTCTTCTTTTTATTATTTTATTATTTAGGATTTTATTATTATCATTATTATTATTATTATTATTATTATTATTATTATTTTTTTGGTGGTTGGCAAGCCAACTTAAAGGTGCATTATAGCCACTGACTGGGCTGGAATGTGGAACAGGAGATATGGGGGGGGGGGGGGGGGGGGGGTATTATTTTAGCTATTTCTGTTTCCTTTAAATACTTGATAAAGTAATATATCTGACTTGATGCACTCCACCATTTTGTTTTTCTGTACTCATGGTATATAGCTGATATCCTAGTCGTAAAGTACCCAATCGGAGCATGTGATTACTCATATCCAGTGAATGTGGATAGAATTATCTTGTATATCATCATCAATATCTTTTTTTTTATCTTGCTTGCTTCTTATCTGACCACTTGATTATGCATGCATCAAAAATAATAATAATTAATAAAACAAACATCACATTTGAGCAAAAAAAGAAAAAAAAATAGAAGAATGTGCCTCCAATTTGTATTTGAATTGAAATCCATTTCGGACTCATTTTATGTTCATTCTGAAAATAATACATTTGTAGTCAGTTACGACTCTTTTATACAAGCTAAATAATAGTACAACTATGACTTCCTTTTTACTTTCATGGGTAATCTCAAGTGATGGCTCCAGCTACGAAGGAGGATGTGACAAGCTGGAGAAACTGATAGAAAGGCTAAAGAAAATCCAGAGATAAGTCTTCCAGGTGCTTCAACAGATTTAAGATGTCAGTCCCAGGAAAATAAATAAATAAATAAATAAATATCCCAGAAACAGAAATAAATAAATAAATAAATAAATAAATAGGGCAGCACGGTGGTGTAGTGGTTAGCACTGTCACCTCACAGCAAGAAGGTTCTGGGTTTGAGCCCAGTGGCTGATGAGGGTCTTTCTGTGCGGAGTTTGCATGTTCTCCCCGTGTCCGCATGGGTTTCCTCCGGGTGCTCCGGTTTCCCCCACAGTCCAAAGACATGCAGGTTAGGTTAACTGGTGACTCTAAATTGAGCGTAGGTGTGAATGTGAGTGTGAATGGTTGTCTGTGTCTATGTGTCAGCCCTGTGATGACCTGGCGACTTGTCCAGGGTGTACCCCGCCTTTCGCCCGTAGTCAGCTGGGATAGGCTCCAGCTTGCCTGCGATCCTGCACAGGATAAGTGGTTATGAATAATGGATGGATGGATGGATGGATGGATGTATAAATAGGTAAACAAACAAGCAAATGAATAAATAAAATAGAAATACTGCATGACATGCTCAACCAAGTAGAAGCCCCTAGTGCAAAAGATAATACCACTCACCAAAAGGGTGAGACAGGAATCTCTCTTTCTTATATAATGGACATAAGGGCAGATTAACTTTTAATTGAGACAGTGATTTCTTTATCCTGTATTGTAGTGCCTTGAAAGCTGTAATTCTTTCGACACCATCGAGTGAAAGGGCAGATGGTCAGGGAAAAGTCCCAGCCTCTAACTGAAACATATCACACAATCAACATGGCCCCCCAGCAAGATTAAAAAGGCATCCTGGGAACGCCATGCTTTCCCAACACTCTATTAAGATCATTTTCCCTTTCATTCATTGCGCTGTCCTTACACTGAGTGAGACAGATAGCTTTACTGCCGCATTGCTTTCTCCTGCTGTTAGCTTCACAGTTCAATCCTATTCTCTCTCCCAGTTTCACCATTTTACTCTGTGTCATCAGTCTGAACTCCACCTCAATATTTCACCAGGTGTTCACAGTGATAGCAATCTAGGAGATAAAATTGTCAAATAGGCTTGCTTGCTAATTAATGTTTTAAGGAACCCAGTATTAGTGTGACACGGTACCATACTACCGTATTTTCTCATTAAGTCGAAGAGAATCTTTCGATTTGCTCTGTAGTGGTAGCTTTAGCCACACGACTGCTGCGGCAGAGATGAAATAGCACTAAACACGAGCCAGTACAGTCCTATCAATTTTCCAGGTAATTATTTCAGTCGAAATAACAGCAAAATTGCTTTTGCCCTGAGGGATCCATGGCCCAAACTCTGCATTTTACCATTCATAAATAAATGTAATACACCAAATCCAGTTCGTGGTTGCTGCTCTCCTGATGGCCAGCAAGTCATCTAATTTCATTGTTCACATATTATTAATAATCTGATATTATTAAATTATTATTCTCCCCCGTCCCCGCCCTCCCCCAAGGAAATGCAATTATCAGAGTACATTTAAAGATTTAAAGGTTAGAAAAATATGAATACCACTGAAAAAGCAAAAAAAAAAAAAAAATCTGAAACAATTTCTGATTTTTCCACAAATGAAAAATTTAATCAATCAATATTTCAAAGACCAGATTGATGCCATATAATTTGAGCTTTATTGCAATTTTACAGCCAGAGAGCTGGCCATAAACACAGTAATACACACAGTATATCTTCGCCCATCTCTGCAACCATCTCCAAGACAGGAAAACTGGTTAAAACTGGTTGCAGAAACAGTTATACAAGCTCACAACCCCTTACATAGCATCCTGCCACATCAAGCTCCACACAACAAAGTCCATTCCTACACAACACCCTTCTGTGTGAAGGCGCACACACACATCAAAGTCCACCAGAAGAAGAAGAAGAAGATGGAGGAGGAGAAGGAGGAGGAGGAGAAGAAGCAGGAGGAGAAGGAGGAGAAGAAGAAGAAGAAGCAGGAGGAGGAAAAGAAGAAGCAGGAGGAGGAGGAGAAAATGATGATGATGATAATGACTCCGTCTTTATTTGTCACATACACATTGCAGCACAGTGAATTGTTTCCTTCGCATATCCCAGCTGATTAGAAATTTGGGGTCAGAGTGCAATCTTAGCCGGGGTAGAGTGCCCCAGAGCAGAGAGGTTTAAGGCTAGAGGTGGGAAGTAACAACTTCCCAAAAGGTACAAATGCTTCATCACTGTACTTAAGTAGACTTTTTAGGTATCTGTACTTTACTTCAGTATTTATTTTTCTGACAACATGTTACTCTTACTCCCAACATTTTAAAGGAACAGTCCACCGTACTTCCATAATGAAATATGTTCTTTTCTGAATTGAGACGAGCTTATCCGTACCTCTCCGAGCTTTGCGCGACCTCCCAGTCAGTCAGACGTGCTGTTACTCCTGTTTACTCCTGTTAGCAATGTAGCTAGGCTCAGTATGGCCAACGGTATTTTTGGGGGCTGTAGTTAGATGCGACCAAACTCTTCCACGTTTTTCCTGTTTACATAGGTTTATATGACCAGTGACATGAAACAAAGTTCAGTTAAAAAAATTGAAACGTGGCGATTTTCTATGCTATGGAAAGTCCGCACTATAATGACAGGCGTACTAACACCTTCTGCGCGCTTCGGCAGCGCATTGATACGGAGCTCAGATATCAATGCGCTGCCGAAGTGCGCAGAAGGTGTTAGTACGCCTGTCATTATAGTGCGGACTTTCCATAGCATAGAAAATCGCTACGTTTCAATTTGTGTAACTGAACTTTGTTTCATATCACTGGTCATATAAACCTATGTAAACAGGAAAAACGTGGAAGAGTTTGGTCGCATCTAACTACAGCCCCAAAAAATACCATTGGCAATACTGAGCCTAGCTACATTGCTAACAGGAGTAAACAGGAGTAACAGCGCGTCTGACTGACTGGGAGGTCACGCAAAGCTCGGAGAGGTACGGATAAGCTCGTCTCAATTCGGAAAAGAACATATTTCATTATGGAAGTACAGTGGACTGTTCCTTTAAGACAAATATCTGTACTTTCGACTCCTTACATTTTCAAATCAGGCTTGTTACTTTATTTTTAAAGCATTTGAAAGGAATTATCGATTTTTTTTTTATTGTTCATCATAATACAACTTCTCAATATCAAGACCGAGTTCAACATAAATGGATGGGACAATAAGACAGAAAAGATGACACTGATTAAACCGACCCTGACTCAATCAAAACATGAGATGCATTCAAATTCAAAAGCAGGTAAAGAGCAGTGTTGTAGTCGAGTCACTAAACCTCAAGTCCGAGTCCAGGCTCGAGTCCCCAGTGTTTAAGTCTGAGTAACTAAAGAAAATTTTGAGTCGAGTCCACTATTGATCCGAGTCGAGTCCGAGAACAAGACTCCAACCGCACCATTTGACGGTGGCTGCTGCTGTCTTCATGCGAAAGCGTCTCTGTTACTGTGTTGGACTAACGTTCCTGCTCGACTGCCCCATTTTAGTGAACAGGCTACAGATAAAAAGCTTGTCCATCACTCAGCAAGCCCCGCCCACTATCAACAGGGCAAATAACATGAGAGAGGGTTAACACTAGCTAGTTCATCACTCAGCAAGCCCCGCCCACTATCAACAGGGCAAATAACATGAGAGAGGGTTAACACTAGCTAGTTCATCACTCAGCAAGCCCCGCCCACTATCAACAGAGCAATGAACATAGCATGTCACTTCCTTCTCTGGGTGGAGTCTTAACAAATGATGATTGAAGTTCGAGGTTGTCCCCGTCATCTCAATAGTTCTTCTACATATGGAACACATAGCAGTGCATTTTTTCCCACTGCACGAGAAGTCTGTATAAACAAACTGGACAATCCTAGGGGCGTCTCTCCAGGCATTTTAGCGCCATTAACGTTAGTTTGTTGCTGAACATGATGTATGAACAGGTGAATGTGCATTCTCTTGCACCAAATTAGGATCAAAATTAATGTAGATATAAATATCTTACGACAAATTATTATGGAATGTTACAAAAAATAAAGAAAAAATCTGAGTCCACATCTCCAATTTACAAGTCTGAATGCAGTTAATGCACGAGTCTGAGTCCAAGTCCGAGTTATCAATGCTCAAGTCCAAGTCAAGTCACGAGTCCTTAAAATTAGGGCACGAGTCGGACTCGAGTCCGAATCCTGACTTGAGTACTACAAGCCTGGTAAAGAGACTAGTAAGGTAAGGATAGCTATAAGTTGCCGTTATGTACAGCTGGGTTGTCAGTTAGCATGCTGTACATAGCTGCTAGCTGCTAGTTAATTGACTGTGCATGCAAGCAAATTACCGTATATATTTGTCTCTAAGTACTTGGCAATTAAAATAAAACCCCATTTCCAGAAAAGTTGGGATAATTTCCAGTATACAATAAAAACAAAAATATATGATTTGTTAATTTGTGAGAACCTTTATTTAACTCACAAAAGTACAAAGAAAAGATTTTAAATAGTTTTACTGACCAACTTAATTATATCTTGTAAATATAAATGACGTTTGAATTTGATGCCTGCAGCACACTCAAAAAAGTTGGGACAGAAGTAAAATAAGACTGAAATGTTCATAGGATATTCAAGTAACACCATTTTGGAAGATTTTCTAAAAAGGAGGTTAATTGATATCATGATTGGTTATGAAAGGAGCAACACCAAAGGCTCAATCTTTGCAAGCAAGGATGGGTCATGGCTCGCTCCTTTGTGCCAAAATTCATAAGAGAATTCTTAATCAATTCAAAAAGAATATTTCTCAATGCAAGATTTTAGGTCTTTTAAAATCTACAGAACTCAACATCTGGTTTTCCCGAAAACAAGCTGAAATGTGGACTCATCTGACCACAGCAGATGTTTGCACTGTCTTTCCGTCCATCTGAGATGAGTCTGGGTCCAAAGAAATTGGCTGCGTTTCTGCATAGAATTGATTAATGGCTTCCTCCTTGTGTAATACAGTTTCAGGTTGCGTTTCTGGATGTAGCAGTGGACTGTGTTAAGTGACAACAGTTTTCTGAAGTCTTTGCACATATTCTGAAGAATATTGTGCAAAGATTCAGGGAATTTAGAGACATCTCAGTGCATAAAGGGCGAAGTCGGAAGCTACTGTTGAATGGGCGTGACCTTCACTGCCTGAGAAACGATCATGCTATTGTGACAAATATAGCCACATGGGCTCAGGAGGACTTCAGAAAACTGTTGTTACTTAACACCAGAGGTGGGGACTTGGACTCGAGTCGACTCAAGTCATTGTTTTCATGACTTGTGACTTGACTTGACAAAACATGAAAATACTTGAGACTTGACTCGGACTTGAAAGTTTAAGACTCGGGACTTGACTTGACTTGACTTGACACATGATGACTTGAGTGACTTGAGTGTTATTTCCATCGTGTTTTTATTGTGAAAATAAAATGTAATATGCACATACTTCAGTAATTTTGATTGCACTGCCGTTGCGTTGTCACCGCCCTGTCCATCAGGCACGCTCTCTGCGTGGGCTATACGGTATACTGGCACGCCCCATGCCACGATGTGTTCACAGATTTCACATCATATCATCATGCCAGCCATCCCAAGAGTCATCACTTTCGGCTTCAAGGGCTACTGCCTAGAAGGTAAACGACGAACGGCGCAGTGCAAGATTTGCAACGTGACGATTTCTGACAGCCAGACCACGACCTCCAATTTCGTCCGGCATTTGAAGATCCATTCTGCCCAGTAAGTTTATTAATGTGCTGTTATTTGGTGATAGCAGCTAAACTCCTCGTTAGCCAATGTTAGCCACGAGAGTGAGCGGTAGGAGGATTTTAGCCGTTGCAGATGTAGCTAGGGATTCAGTTTATTATTGTGAAATTCTTATGTGAATGCTGGTAAGCAATGTAGTTACGTCAAGTTTAATGATATTGTATATCAGTAGTAGTAAGTTGATTGTGCACTTTGCAGTCGTGATGCTGAATAACATAAGCAGCTTCCTACCCTGTTGTTCTGTTTCAGGGTTAAGCTAATGGTCAGCTTGTGAACATGTACACGTTCTTGAGCAGTACAAATTCGTGTAAGTGTGTTCGTGTACATTAGCCAGACTGTCCATAGGGCATAGAGGCAGGGGAGTTTATCATAGCCGTTTGAAATAGCAGTGCAGCAACCTGCACATTTTTTTCGTCACACTACCCGATCAAAAAAGAAAAGAAAACTCTGTCCCACTGCCTATCATGCACTATTGAAAAAAGCGCCATGATTTGGATTCACCGGCATGCCACTCGCTGTTTGAGTACAGGCTAGCAGCGATACTAAACTCTGCAAAATAGGCTGACTGTGCGTGGGAGTCTCGGTTCCCGCTGTAACACAGTGTTACGAAAATAAATTGTGCAGTCATCCAAACCATGAATTTACATTTAGTATATCAGGCTACCAGGCCGCCAAAACAATGGTTTGAATGACTACAGTTTAGAGAGCACAACTCTGTAACTGAACAGGTGCATTGGATATTTCCCAGTGAGGTAATTTAAAAAGTCTCTGGGTAATTGTTCAAGGAAAGATGAATCCCGCGCACTGTCCTTTCCGTATTGTTCCCGAAACGTTGCACTTGTGGTAAGGAGGACAGTGCGTTAGCCACGACCGAAACGTTGTGAGCAAAGTTCCTGCGGAAAGGAATGCGCGGGATGCATATTTCATTTAACATTTATTTTCGTAACAATCTATTATAGCGGGAACCAAGACTCCCGCGCCAAAGTCGTTCTATCTGTCCCCGCTCCGCACAGGCTGAGGCAGCCTCGGAGAGCGAGAGAGCGCTTTAGCACACACCTCTGTAGCTTGTCATATGGGGTAAGATGATGTCGCTTTTGCACGGGCGAACAGGTCTTCTTTTTGAGACCTAAATTATGTCTGACACATTTCTCTATCCTTTGTTTTTTTTTTTTACTGGCGGAAACATACATCGAAGTCACTTCAGGTTTCTCCACGTGTATCTTATTAATAATAATCATCTCATCTGACGTGATTAGAGATTGGAGGAGCTCATGCCCCTGTTAACCCAAGGTGTCGTCCTACCCTCTTTTAACTACGCACATAACAGAATGCCAATTCTCTGTTTATTTTTCTTGTTGGCTGATGACAATGTGAGAAACTTAGTTGGCTTTCAATCTTGCAATCAATTTTGCCATCTATAAATAACTTTGTGACATTATTACTGTTTTGTTTTATGTATTTTACAGAACATGAGTATTTAAAATGCAAATATTTAACAGATTGGGCACATGTGCCAGGGATGTTTACTGACATTTACTTATGTATTGCCTTTTCAATGTATTAAATTCATATTCTGCTGCTAAAATTACGCCAATACGCCTAAGGTGACTTGACTTGGACTTGACTTGACTTGACTTATTATAGGACTTGACTTGACTTGACTTGACATAGCCTGTGACTTGGCTTGACTTGACTTGCCCAAGATAAAAAAGACTTGGGACTTACTTGGGACTTGAAGGTTAAGACTTGAGACTTACTTGAGACTTGCACATGTGTGACTTGGTCCCATCTCTGCTTAACACAGTCCACTGCTACATCCAGAAATGCAACCTGAAACTGTATTACACAAGGAGGAAGCCATTAATCAATTCTATGCAGAAACGCAGCCAATTTCTTTGGACCCAAACTCATCTCAGATGGACGGAAAGACAGTGCAAACATGTGCTGTGGTCAGATGAGTCCACATTTCAGCTTGTTTTCAGGAAAACCAGATGTTGAGTTCTCAATGCCAAAGGAGAACATGACCATCCAGTTTGTTATTAGAGAAAGGTGCAAAAGCCAGCATCTGTAATGGTATGGGGGAGGGGTATCAGTGTCCACACACACGTGTGTGTGTGAAGGTACCACTGATATATTGGGATTTTCGAGAGACATATTCATCAAGACAGCGTCTCCTTCCAGGAAGTCTATGCTTATTTGAGCAGGACTTGGGCTTGTTTTGCTGCATCTGGGCCAGGACGGCTTGCCATCATTGATGGAACAATGAATTCTGAATTATACCAGCGAATTCTAAATTAAAATGTCAGGACATCTGTCCATGAACTGAATCTCAAGAGACGGTGGGTCATGCAGCAAGACAACAACCCTAAGCACACAAGTCGTTCTACCAAAGAATGGTTAAAGAAGAATAAAATTAATGTTTTGGAATGGCCAAGTCAAAGTCCTGACCTTAATCCAATCCAAATGTTGTGAAAGGACCTGAAGCGAGCAGTTCATGTGAGGAAACCCACCAACATCCCAGAGTTGAAGCTGTTCTCTACGGAGGAACGGGCTAAAATTCCTCCAAGCCGGTGTGCAGGACTGATCAACAGTTACCGCAAACGTTTAGTTGCAGTTATTGCTGCACAAGGGGGTCACACCAGATACTGAAAGCAAAGGTTCACATACTTTTGCCACTCACAGATATGGAATATTGGATCATTTTCCTCAATAAATAAATGACCAAGTATAATATTTTTGTCTCATTTGTTTAACTGGGTTCTCTTTATCTACTTTTAGGACTTGTGTGAAAATCTGATGATGTTTTAGGTCATATTTATGCAGAAATATAGAAAATTCTAAAGGGTTCACAAACTTTCAAGCACCACTGTAGCTCTCCAGCTCACGCAGCAGCTGCAAATAATTCTGCGGAGCAGATGATGCACATGCGCATGTGAACCAGGCTTTTAGATAGACCTTTATCACAAATGTGTTGAATAAGAGTGTTAATACACGCATGCAACAGCTACTGAATAGTTACTCTATGAAAACATTTCAGCCCATTGAGCTACCAAAAAATATGCATATATTTGTATGAAACTTGGAGTAATTACTATGCTTCATAAAAGGAACAAAATGAGAGGGTGGGACCTGGAAAACATTGAAAAAAATGTTTGGCCATTAGACTCAGTGGCACCCTATTGGCCATGTTGGGGCTCGAAACGTCCAACTATCTGATTAGTAACCCAAAGCCTTATTGTTTAACAAATGATAAATTATTGCTCAGTGTTTAAGTCTCAGTTAGATAAATGCATGTTTTATTTCCATACATGCAAAAAGAGATGATGATTGTAGACTTGTTTATCTTTTGAATGAAAATACAGGTCACTCCCTTGGTATTGATCAGACAGATTAAGTAAGTGCAACAGTTCAGAAGGAGTGCAAGAATCCAGAGGGGCATTGATGGAAAACATCCTAAAATAGAAACGCCTTCAAAATCAATTGAAACGACAAAAGCAGCCTGAGCAGAATCTTGAAGATTGACCCAAAAGGTCACAACCAGCACTGTTATGATGGCTGTTTACAAAAGGCCTATGGCTGCTTTTCAGAACGCAGAATGAATATGAATTGTTTTAAAATTGAACACGTTAGTGAGCACACACCGATCTAAGAGGAAAAGGACATTAATATTCGAAGACGCATTTTGATGATTTGATGTATATACATATTCATGAGATCATCTTGTTCTGCAGAGAGCATCCCCGGGAGACTGACACACTGTGACTCAAGCTAAAGTCTGGCTGAAATGAGATGGATTAGTGAATCAATATGAAGCGCTACAGGTTGTACAAGGTTCAAAACAAAAAAAAGGAAAAAAAAAACCTTTGAAAGATGGAGAGTGAGATTGCAAGTGCCAAGGAATTAGTCTTCAGACACTACAGTGACATCAATCCTGTCATCAGCACAATTTTCTTTTTCTTTCTTTTTTTTGGTTTACTGTTGCACAAGCACGAGCATTTATGACTGTAAATTATGTCATTTTCTGAAAAATAGGCTTTACTTTTAAAGTATGCAATAAGTATTACAAAACTAATCAACAAGTAGATGGTGTGACGCACCCCAACATGAAATGGAGTGACTCCTTTATTCCTCTTATACCACAGCATTTTGCCAACAATAACAATCTGTATTTATCAAACAATTTATTTAGATTAGATTAGATTAGATTAGATTAGATTAGATTAGATTAGATTAGATTAGATTCACTTTATTCATCCCACATCGGGGAAATTCACGTGTTACAGTAGCAAGAAAATGTCAAACAGATAAATAAAACTGAAATAAAAATTAGACAAACAAAGGATTAAATACAGAGGGATATTTGCATTATCTACCGTGAAAAAGTATAGAAAAATTGCACATTACAGGTAGACTCTGTATATATACACACATATATACATAAACAATATATATATATATATATATATATATATATATATATATATTAGTGCTGTCAAAAATGTCGCGTTATTGGCTCTTTTTAAATATTTATTCACTTTTAAGAAGACAGCGTCTAAAGAAGCCAGATCCCTCTGAACTGTAAACTCAATGCTATCCCAGAAATCCTTCCTGTAATATGCAAGTTTGGCCGCCTCTGATTGGACAGCGCGACGCATCAACAGGCAGAAAGTGTAAAAGTACAAAATGTGTTAAGTGAGCTGAAACAGTAAAGATCAGATTCAATGCAATATTTATCAACGAACAACTTAAACTTAATATAATAGTGTACTTTATATTATAATCAAGCATGTCAAGCCTACTGTCACTGTGTAACCTGTCTCTCTGATAGACTAACTCAAGCAGTAGATCACTTCACTCATGGTTCTCTTGTTAGTCTCGGGACGAAGAGCCCCGGTGCTCGGCTTAGGTTTCAGTTTGCAGTGGCTGTGTCAAGACGTGTGATGCTTTGCAATAAGAAAAACATTGGTACAAAACAAGCCCATTCACTTTTTTATGCTGATAAGAGAATTACAATGGTTTTTCGTGTGACAAAAATGTGCGATTAAATTGCGATTAATCGCGAGTTAACTATGACAGTCGCGACATTAATCGCGATTAAATATTTGAATCGCTTACTAATATATATATATATATATATATATATATATATATATAGACACACACACACACACATATATATATATATATATATATATATATATACAGTATACACACATATATACACACATACACATATACATACACATACATATTTCTTAAACACATCATACTTTTTTATCCATTTCTAATTACAGCATGTTGAAATTAGATCTTATCACTTCTACAGCCTTTCGTTATTTCTCCTCTCTCTCTCTCGAAGGTAATACAAACGAAGCTTGTCATGACACCACAAAACTCAACGTTCTCTAACCTGAAGACTTTTCCTTATCGGAAAACTAAAAGTTACAGCTTTACCTCTAACTATGACAAAGCGCCGCCACTGTAGACTCCATCCAAAAACTATAAATGCATTTCAATTGTGCACTTTTTTTTTACTTCCATAAACATTGTTACTATGGAAACAATAATGAATTAGAACAATCACACATAATAAAATATAAAACATACAAGTAAAATTTGCCTTGTAGCTGGATCTACCATCAGAACTGCTGTTATTTAATAATTATTCTCAGAAGACAAAGTGCATATCGGTGAACAATAACCGAGATGAAATCAAGGTTATTATTCACTGATATTCACTGAACCCTGAGGTGGATAATAGTTTTAGTATGAATACACAGGTGACTGTTAAAAAAAAACTTCATAGTATCTTTAGTGCTTTTAGGAACAGCATTTTCTTTCATAATTTTGAATTCTTCCTCAGTTACGGTGACAAAGCAATCGGCCACCATTTTGTCGAGTTGCTCAAGGTGATTATCAAGAAATAGTCTGAATTTCTCGACCAATCAGCACGCAAGATTTCCGATAATCATCTCCGTATTTATATAAAAGGATACTAAGCAACACTTTCTGAAAAATCAGCTTGGAGAATTCAGCAGCACTGGGCATAACCACTTAAACGTGAGGCTAAATAAATGTTACCATGTATGAAATGCATGTAAGTTAATCATCTGATATAACACATTAGATTAAAAGAGGGCAAAAGTCACATGTTGCTTGCCAAACAGTGAGACCCAAGGGCTTACGAACAGTTTATAATATATATATATATATTAGTGCTGTCAAGCGATTAAAATATTTAATCGCGATTAATGTCGTGACTGTCATAGTTAACTCGCGATTAATCGCAATTTAATCGCACATTTTTGTCACATGAAAAACCATTGTAATTCTCTTATCAGCATAAAAAAGTGAATGGGCTTGCTCACCGTTCGAACTACGGGGGTACACGGGGGATCCGAGATCCCCTGAAACAGACATGAGATCCCTTGAAAACATGATTTGGGAAATGTTGGGGGGGGTCTCTAAAATATTGGCAAAATGATGTTTATTGACAGCAATTGTGTGTAACGGGAAGCATTTGCATATCCGAAGTGAGCGCGCGATGGAGAGCCGCGCTCTGAGACAAGCGCAAGCACCCCCCCAAGGGAAAATAAGGGACCCCCCTGAAAATATCGGCATAGTTCGAACACTGGTTGTACCAATGTTTTTTTTTTTATTGCAGAGCATAACACGTCTTGTCACAGCCACTGCAAAGTGGGGCTGGAGCCGCCGATGGGAAAACGAAACCTAAGCTGAGCACCGTGGCTCTTCGGGGGAGGGCAGAGGACTCTGGCTGTGCGGGGCGTGGCATCATGTCACAGAGCGTTAATCTCGCGATAAAAAAATTATCGCCGTTAAAATTGAGTCAAGTTAACGCGTTAATAACGCAACATTTTTGACAGCACTAATATATATATATATATATATATATATATATATGCAGAGAGAGAGAGAGAGAGAGAGGATATTACGTGGTTGTACAAAGGTATAAAGTTTATCTTTGAGTGGTGCTCAAGCGCAAGAAAATAAATTTCATATCTTTGCACCACTGTGTAATGTTCTTTATATTATTTGGACACATCCATAAAATAAAATACACAAGTTAATCAAAAGAATGTTAATTTTGAACTGGTTCACCATTTTGGCAACGTGCATGAGCTTGCAATATTGTTATAATATTGCACATTGTCAAGACTACACAACATCACACATCAGAGCTCATGCGAAGAGCCATGCGCAGAATCATTTCTTTGTTGGCCAGGAAAGAGAGAAAACGAGGCTAATCCAGTGCTCAGTTTAAGCACAAAATAAAACTGAAAACTGAAACTAAAGATTCGATGAACACCCAAAAGGCTGCCAAAACTTCATTATATATTCTTCATGCATATTTACAAGAGAAAAACATACCAACAGACATTGAAAAACTGGAAAAGAGATACGTAGGAGATGTAAAACTTCTGTGCTAGCGAGTGACTGTGACAATTTGTAAACAAACATGGCCTTGAGGTTTGCTTCATGAAAAGCGGAAGACTTAAAGAGGCAGACGCGCTGAACACCTGAAAGGCTACCAAAACTTCACTGGATATTCTTCACGCATATTTACAAGAGAAAAACATACCAATGGACAGTGAAACCTGGAAAGAGAGCAATAGTGGAAATATTGTCAAAGTTCTACTTGGAGGTGAGGAAAAGTGACGGAGACTTTTACAAGAGGACTTCACTCGTGGATTTCACTCAGCAAAGGCCTTTTGTTTTGAGAGAAACTGTGAACTTAAACTGTCAACCTGTATATAGCTTGTACAACCCCGATTCCAAAAAAGTTGGGACAAAGTACAAATTGTAAATAAAAACGGAATGCAATGATGTGGAAGTTTCAAAATTCCATATTTTATTCAGAATAGAACATAGATGACATATCAAATGTTTAAACTGAGAAAATGTATCATTTAAAGAGAAAAATTAGGTGAGATTAAATTTCATGACAACAACACATCTCAAAAAAGTTGGGACAAGGCCATGTTTCCCACTGTGAGACATCCCCTTTTCTCTTTACAACAGTCTGTAAACGTCTGGGGACTGAGGAGACAAGTTGCTCAAGTTTAGGGATAGGAATGTTAACCCATTCTTGTCTAATGTAGGATTCTAGTTGCTCAACTGTCTTAGGTCTTTTTTGTCATATCTTCCGTTTTATGATGCGCCAAATGTTTTCTATGGGTGAAAGATCTGGACTGCAGGCTGGCCAGTTCAGTACCCGGACCCTTCTTCTACGCAGCCATGATGCTGTAATTGATGCAGTATGTGGTTTGGCATTGTCATGTTGGAAAATGCAAGGTCTTCCCTGAAAGAGACGTCGTCTGGATGGGAGCATATGTTGCTTTAGAACCTGGATATACAGTGCCTTGAAAAAGTATTCATACCCCTTGAACTTTTTCATATTTTTCCACCTTACAACCACAAACTTAAAAGTTTTTTATTGAGATTTTATGTGATAGACCAACACAGAGTAGCACATAATTGTGAAGTGAAATGAAAATGATAAATGATCTTCAAAATTTTAAGCAAATAAAAATCTGAAAAATGTGATGTGCATTAGTATTCAGCCCCCCTGTGTCAATACTTTGTAGAGCCACCTTTTGCTGCAATTACAGCTGCAAGTCTTTTGTGGTATGTCTCTACCAGCTTTGCACATCTAGACACTGAAATTCTTGCCCATTCTTCTTTGCAAAATAGCTCAAGCTCAGCCAGATTGGATGGAGAGCGTCTGTGAACAGCAATTTTCAAGTCTTGCCACAGATGCTCAATGGGATTTAGGTCTGGACTTTGACTGGGCCATTCTAACACATGAATATTCTTTGATCTAAACCATTCCATTGTAGCTCTGACTGGATGTTTAGGGTCACTGTCTTGCTGGAAGGTGAATCTCCTTCCCAGTCTCAAGTCTTTTGCAGCCTCCAACAGGTTTTCTTCCAGGATTGCCCTGTATTTAGCTCCATCCATCTTCCCATCAACTCTGACCAGCTTCCCCGTCCCTGCTGAAGAAAAGCATCCCCATAGCATGATGCTGCCACCACCATGTTTCACAGTGGGGATGGTGTGTGCAGGGTGATGAGCAGTGTTAGTTTTCCGCCACACATAGCGCTTTGCATTTAGGCCAAAAAGTTCAACTTTGGTCTCATCTGACCAAAGCACCTTCTTCCACATGTTTGCTGTGTCCCCTACATGGCTTCTGGCAAACTGCAAACGGGACTTCTTATGCCTATCTTTCAACAATGGCTTTCTTATTGCCACTCTTCAAAAAAGGCCAGATTTGTGGAGTGTACGACTTATAGTTGTCCTGTGCACAGATTCTCCCACCTGAACTGTGGATTTCTGCAGCTCCTCCAGAGTGATCATGGGCCTCTTGGCTGCTGCTCTGACCAGTGCTCTCCTTGCTCGCTCTGTCAGTTTAGGTGGACGGCCATGTCTTGGTAGGTTTGCAGTCGTGTCATACTTTTTCCATTTTTGAATGATGGATTGAACAGTGCTTCTTGAGATGTTCAGAGCTTGGGATTTTTTTTATAACCTAACCCTGCTTTAAACTTCTCCAGAACTTTATCCCTGACCTGTCTGGTGAGTTCTTTGGTCTTCATGATGCTGTTTGTTCTTCAGTTTTCTCTAACAAACCACTGAGGCCTTCACAGAACAAGTGCATTTATGCTGACAGTAAATTACACACAGTAGGACTCTGTTAACTAATTAGATGACTTCTGAAGGCAATCGATTGCACTGGATTGTATTTAGAGGTATCAGCGTACAGGGGGCTGAATACTAATGCACACCACATTTTTCAGATTTTTATTTGTTTAAAATTTTGAAGACCATTTATTATTTTCGTTTCACTTCACAATTATGTGCTACTCTGTGTTGGTCAATCACATAAAATCTCAATAAAAAACTTTTAAGTTCGTGGTTGTAAGGTGGAAAAATGTGAAAAAGTTCAAGAGGTATGAATACTTTTTCAAGGCACTGTACCTTTCAGCATTGATGGTGTCTTTCCAGATATGTAAGCTGCCCATGCCACACACACTAATGCAACCCCATACCATCAGAGATGCAGGCTTCTGAACTGAGCGCTGATAACAACTTGGGTCGTCCTTCTCCTCTTTAGTCCGAATGACACGGCGTCCCTGATTTCCATAAAGAACTTCAAATTTTGATTCGTCTGACCACAGAACAGTTTTCCACTTTGCCACAGTCCATTTTAAATGAGCCTTGGCCCAGAGAAGACGTCTGCGCTTCTGGATCATGTTTAGATACGGCTTCTTCTTTGAACTATAGAGTTTTAGCTGGCAACGGCGGATGGCACGGTGAATTGTGTTCACAGATAATGTTCTCTGGAAATATTCCTGAGCCCATTTTGTGATTTCCAATACAGAAGCATGCCTGTATGTGATGCAGTGCCGTCTAAGGGCCCGAAGATCACAGGCACCCGGTATGGTTTTCCGGCCTTGACCCTTACGCACAGAGATTCTTCCAGATTCTCTGAATCTTTTGATGATATTATGCACTGTAGATGATGATATGTTCAAACTCTTTGCAATTTTACACTGTCGAACTCCTTTCTGATATTGCTCCACTATTTGTCGGCGCAGAATTAGGGGGATTGGTGATCCTCCTCCCATCTTTACTTCTGAGAGCCGCTGCCACTCCAAGATGCTCTTTTTATACCCAGTCATGTTAATGACCTATTGCCAATTGACCTAATGAGCTGCAATTTGGTCCTCCAGCTGTTCCTTTTTTGTACCTTTAACTTTTCCAGCCTCTTATTGCCCCTGTCCCAACTTTTTTGAGATGTGTTGCTGTCATGAAATTTCAAATGAGCCAATATTTGGCATGAAATTTCAAAATGTCTCACTTTCGACATTTGATATGTTGTCTATGTTCTATTGTGAACACAATATCAGTTTTTGAGATTTGTAAATTATTGCATTCCGTTTTTATTTACAATTTGTACTCTGTCCCAACGTTTTTGGAATCGGGGTTATATATAAGTTGGGTTGTTGTTCAGGATTTTTGGACTTGTACCATTTTTATTGTTAGAACTTTGTACATGAACTTTGGGTTGACAGAACATTGAATTACATTTGATCAGAATCAGCATTCAGTATTGGTAAGCTACCGCTCTGTTCTTAACTTTTTGTAAAATCTATAATTGTTCCATCAAATGTGTATGTATAATAATAATAATATAGGCTTGCTTTTTTCATGGTCTATCAGATATATTCCATTCAGCTACTTGCCTTTGACTCGTTCAGTATCATGCTAGCTGAATGTAATATATCTGATAGACCACTCAACGACATATCTTTCATATCTTCAAGGCAAAGTGTGATTTTCTTTTTATGATATAGGCACATTCTCATTACATTACAGGGATTTATCAGACGCTGTTATCCAGAGCAATGTACAGCATACCCGGAGCAGCCTGGGGAGCAGCTGGGGGTTAGGTGCCTTGCTCCAGGGCACTTCGGCCATTTCTCCTGGTCCAGGGAATCAAATTGGCAACCTTTTGGTCCCAAAGCTGCAGCTCTACCTATTAGCCCATGGCTTCACACACAAAAGGTGTGCAAATTTATCAAAACATTTCATTGATTTCCTCATGAGTGACATATAGAGGTTTATGTCACAGTTTTGGTTCTCCATGTCCTGGGTGTAGCTTGTATGAAAAATATAAGTGGTATATTCCCCAGTAAAACACTCATATATTTGGATAGGAGTGTCTGCTATATTAGACAGATAGGTATAACATTTAACCACCATAGGCATATCTTAATCATCAAAATTTACATTTGGCATTTCAAATTATGGCATATCAAAATAGCATTATCAAATTGCCAGAGGGTGGCACGGTGGTGTAGCGGTTAGCACTGTCGCCTCACAGCAAGAAGGTCTGGGTTCGAGCCCCGTGGCCGTCGAGGGCCTTTCTGTGTGGTGTTTGCATGTTCTCCCCGTGTCCGCGTGGGTTTCCTCCGGGTGCTCCGGTTTCCCCCACAGTCCAAAGACATGCAGGTTAGGTTAACTGGTGACTCTAAATTGAGCGTAGGTGTGAATGTGAGTGTGAATGGTTGTCTGTGTCTATGTGTCAGCCCTGTGATGACCTGGCGACTTATCCAGGGTGAACCCCGCCTTTCGCCCGTAGTCAGCTAGGATAGGCTCCAGCTTGCCTGCGACCCTCATAAAGCAGCTAGAGATAATGAGATGAGATGAGAAATTACCAGATTCACACCTGAAGCCTTTGACAGCATTATTTCCTTTCCCATTTTCAGCCTGCGATCAGCAGCTATCCTCATTATTATCACAGGTCTTGATATGACATGATAACAGGTTCTTATGCACTTTGGATATTAAAGTGGTATGTTGTGATGCTTCATGTTCGCTGGTATCTTCTTAAAGACAGCATTCCAGGTGCGGCAATGTTGGTAATCTTCCTTTACTGTGTACTGCTCACACATCCTTGGTCCTGCTTTCTGATATCTGTGGCTTGCTTTAACCATCCTTCGTATCTGTTGTTCACTGAGCTGATTCTCTTCCTGTCCATCTTGCTGTGTCTTGGCATCTCATTTTAAGTGTTTATTTATGAGTTCCTACCATTTATAACTGGCAAAATGGAGCCTCATTGTAAAATGCAAAACATCAGTATTTATGAATGAGGTACAAACATTTATAACTGGCAAAAGGGAGTTAACCCGATAACCAACCATCTCCCAGACGCACAGTGATCACGCAAGACCACACATGGACATGCGCACACACACACACACACACACACACACACACACACACACACACACACACACACGTGATGCTAGAAAGAAGGTTTTTATTTATCACCTTCTTCGGTGTAGTATAAGTAAACAACTGTTATGCAGTATTTGTGTCCAGGAGAAGGTATTGTCCCAACTACTGTGGTTAAATGAAATTCTGTTTCATGGAAATTATATAATAATAATAATAATAATAATAATAATAGGCGGCACGGTGGTGTAGTGGTTAGCGCTGTCGCCTCACAGCAAGAAGGTCTGGGTTCGAGCCCCGGGGCCGGCGAGGGCCTTTCTGTGTGGAGTTTGCATGTTCTCCCCGTGTCCGCGTGGGTTTCCTCCGGGTGCTCCGGTTTCCCCCACAGTCCAAAGACATGCAGGTTAGGTTAACTGGTGACTCTAAATTGACCGTAGGTGTGAATGTGAGTGTGAATGGTTGTCTGTGTCTATGTGTCAGCCCTGTGATGACCTGGCGACTTGTCCAGGGTGTACCCCGCCTTTCGCCCGTAGTCAGCTGGGATAGGCTCCAGCTTGCCTGCGACCCTGTAGAAGGATAAAGCGGCTAGAGATAATGAGATGAGAGATGAGATAATAATAATAAATTTTATTTGAAATGCATTTTACATTTAGAGCAAATCTCAAAGTGTCAAAGTGCTACAAAATAGAATCATCATCATTATATATATATATATATATATATATATATATATATATATATATATATATGGAATTTCATTTCATTGCTACGCTGATGACATTCTTCTGCATCTTTGCCATCATCATCCTCATCCTCTCTATCTACACTCACTGCCTGTCTTGAGGAGATAAAGGTGTGGATGAATTACAGCTTTCTCCAGCTGAACAATCTCGGTTGGTACCCCACACCAGATCCAGTCATCCAGCATTACATTCTCTGACCATGACATTCCCATCTCCTTATTAGTTACCAACCTTGGTGTAAAATTTGACCCTGAACTCACCTTTTGAAGCCCATATCAAACATCTTTGCAAGATCTGTTTTCACCATCTCAGAAATATTGCCAAACTCTGTCCCACTCTGACCTTATCAGATGCTGAAAAGTTGATCCATGCTTTTGTCTCCTCCAGGCTGGATTACTGTGATGCACTTGTCATTTAGATCCCTAACAAGAGTCTTCAAAGACTACAATTGCTGGGTTTCACATGATGTCACATCCGTCTCATTAGTTATTCAAAACTTTAGCTGGTGGTCTACCAAAGCTCAGTTGACAAAGCATTTGTAAGAAGGTGCATCGCTCGCATGAAACATGCCTTACGCTTGCATTGTTTTAGGTTGTTTGAATTGATCAAACCATGAAACTGATAAAAGTTTCTTCAGGGTTCCCCGTGAACTAATAAAAAAGGGTGAACGAACACAGGATTTCACAAAAAGACGTCGAGAAAGGTGGCTTTTGAACCTTTCACTGAAATCGAAGGGAGCCAAGTCGAAGCATCCTCGAGTTCACAGTGATCACTCGGTGAAGGGTTTATATTTCCCTCTCAGCTCTGTCCTTAGTGTTTTCCAAGTACTTTCTTGCTATGTGTCGTTATTTTACGGTACTTTTTTTTAGTCACGAGATGCTAAAGTCCCCAGCTGTTTCTTTGTTTACTCCTCACAAAGTCCATAGGATAGGTTTTATGTCTCCTTATTAACATCAACCTGGGCAGTTTTACATAACAAGACTCCATTAAAATACTATAATCTGCTCTATAAAAGTTGTGACATTCATACATATAACACAAGGCTTGCAGCAGCAGGGCGACTGAGCGTCCCAAAGATTAATACTAATGCATTTATACGCACTGTTGAATACAGATCAATTAAAGCATGGAATAAGCTGCCAATCAAGTTAACTACATTGAATAGTAAAGTGGTTTTCAAAAAACACGTAAAAAAATATCGGAGCCTATCATATATAAAATAGGTTAATATAGAATCGAGGTAGAGATTTTTCAGGTTTAAAATCATTATTAAAGTAATTAAATTATATGTTGTTTTTTTTTGTCTTCAATTGATGGTTGATTGAATGAATGTATTGAATTGTATAGAATTTTAACTGTATATGATTTTATTGTTGGACCCCAGGAAGAATAGCTGGGTCTGTGCCCAGCTAATGGGGATCCTAATAAACTAATAAACTAATAGGCATGGAGGTCGCGACAAAATTCTTCCCCAGCCGTACAGTTACAATGTGCCGTGATCACTTCTCCATCTTGTTTAACTCAGATCCAGGTCTTTAAAGGGGTTTCTGATGATCTTTGTGAATGATTTAGCTGAGAGATAAGAGCCAACACAAGTGAGAATCAAGCAAACTGTTGTTTATTTACACGCCAATTTGCAGCGCTTCGTTGTAAAGACGTGAATGAAAAGCTTAAAAAAACAACCTTGCACAGGCAAAAACAATACAGGATTCATTCGGGAGCGACTTGATCCCGAGGTCCTTTACCCAGCCACATACAAAAAAGTTGTAAGCCTCCATACTCTTCCACGCTTTCATCTGTTTTGCGGTGTAGAAGGACGTCTGCAACACCAGATAGTTCGAGATGTCGGGGAACTCGACTGAAGGGTAGTTTTCGAGATCGTATGACAAATCCTTCTTTCCCAGACTGTAGGGGTCGATTCCATTGCACACAGCAACCTTCTGAATACATCTAAAGCCAGCAGTGGCCAGGGCCATAGCCAGGATTTTTCAAATACCGAGGTCAAACATGGCTGACAGCACCGAAGCCCCCCGGCACAACTTTAATAAATAAATAAATAAATAAATAAGGATAGATTTGGTGGAGGACACATTTATTTTAACAATTCTAAAACGGTGGCACCATGACTGTGGTGTTTGATCTGACATGAAAGTAGAAAAGTAGTGAACTCTTGAACTGAGTATACATACCTAAAGTACCAGTTACCTAAAGTATTGGCATTATTTACATTGCAGCATACACATGACGGAAAGGGTGTGAACTGCTGAATTGTAAGCTTTAGTATTACACCTTATAATAATAGTGTGAGTGAGTGTGTGTATGAGAGAGAGCGTGAGAGAGTGTGTGTGTTATTTGTGGGTGTCTGTATGTGTAGAGACATTCTGAGCAGTAATGTAAAGGCATCAGTCTATCTGGCTGTCTTGAACTGAGATCCATTTGCATGCATTCTCTGAAACAGAGTGTTCTCACCATTGCCTGTAATGTAAGTTTGGCTCATAACACATTTACTTTAACAATTCTAAAACTGTGCCATCATAACTGTGGAGTTTTGTCTGACATAAAAGTCAAAACTGAACTGAACTGAGTGTATTGCTCAGCTACCTGAAGTATTGGCATTTTTTACATTTCATTATCTTAAATTACATTAGAATGTAGGGCTATTAGTTCTGTGTGAAGACTATGTATTAGAGAGAGTGAGAGTGTATTATTTGTGTGTGTGTGTGTATGTGTGTGTGTGTGTGTGTGTGTGTGTGTGTGTGTGAGTGAGAGAGAGTTATGAGAGAAAAAGAGAGAGAGTGAGTTACTCGAACAAGCCCGTTTACTCAGCCCTGCACAGGGCTGCCTGTGACAATGTAGTTTTGAATGTTTCTCGAAATGCTAATTAAAATGTAATATGCAATGACAATGAAACGTTTCCCCTTGGAAAGTTGGCATGACGCCGCTGAACGGTCTGCCACTGCACTGACAATATTTTCTCACCTTCCCTCCTTCTCTTTCTCTGCTCTTCTGTTGGCTGTCCAAACCTTAATTTTTTAGTTTGTTGCAACGTTTTCATTTTGCACTCAGGTAAAGCTCTATAATCAGGGGCGTAGCTTGGGTATTGTGACGGGGGGCGGTAGATATTTCAGAGGCCCCCCTACCCATATCTTAGCCTATAGCCTAATAAAATACCGGCGATAAAGGCATTTTTACAATTTCGAAAATGCAACCATAATCTTCAGCAACAGACTCACACATGACAATAAGTGCAAACTAACAGGCTTTAATTTTATTTCACATCAATTATAAATCATACAGCTCGCTCTGGGTGATTATATCATTCGAACTCTGCAGCACTGCGTAGCGCACTGGAACTGCGCATTGCAAACAAGTACAAACCAGTGGCAAAATATCATTTGGTGGAAATTATTGTATGCCCATCAAACAAGTATTGTATGTCCATCAAAAAAAGTAATGCCTATGCCCATAATGATTGATTATTAAGATTGCGTCTGTGGGCTCAACTGAACAAAAAAGGGCAGCCTTAACACATTTAATTTAGTTTCAGCTTTAGCTTTCTCTCCTTCATACTAGCAAATCTGTCAACAACGCTTTCCTTATTCACATCGATGTCCCTCTCGATACAGATCATGCATCCCCCCAGGCGACTAGTGTTTTCAACCTCAGAAGGTCTGCTGACCCTTTCGCTTACGTTCTCTTCCTCGCTCAAGTCGAGAGATGAGCGAGGGCAGGTTGTGCAGTCAGAAGAGCCATCTTCCCGGACAGTAAACTCCACCTGACTAGCATTTTCCACAGTGCTAGTACCAGCATATCCGCCTGTCTCGTTCACCTCAGGTGTAGCATCAACCGTAGCCTGGCGAAAATATCTCGTCAGTGGAGCACAGCTAGAAGTCACAGCATCTCTCCTCTGTTGCTCCTCTAATCTTTCTCTCCTTTTACGTGCGCCGGATTTAAACCGCCTCATACTTGTTTTAACACTGCTAAGAAAACCGTACCATCACCACACCACAACTCAGCTAGCAGATTAATTCTTTGTTTGAGTAACCATAGCATTAGAATCCTGAGCAGCATGGACCACTGCGCAGGGGCAACTTCAGAATCTGGAGGGTACGCATAAACAAGCCATAAGCCTATGTCAGTGCCAGTAGGCCTAGTGTGTCTTACCTTGATATAAGCTGTCTCGTCACAGAAAATAGAATAATTATATAACCATATTCCACGTTATGTGTAGACGCCACCGGCGCAGGCACATAGTGTAAATAAAGTTTGACCAGCACGTCCGGTGATTGGCAGGGGCCCCCCCTAGTGGTGAGGCCCTGGGTTTTTGGTGCCGATGCCCCCCCCCCCCCCCCAAACTACGCTACAGTCTATAATGCTATGTGACTATTAGCCTACGTTAGGTTAGGTAGGCATATGTGATAGAGCGTAGACTACACCCTGCCCGTTTTATCCAAAACCCAACTTCCCCGGCCGACACTAGTATAGGCTACGTCGCGTGACGCTGCGTTAGACACGGCAACGATAGAGATAGAGGCTGAGAGATTTCAGATGACATTAGACAAATGTGAATTTTATTGGGGGGAAATACCGATGACGTGGATGTGGACGCTGCGTTTTACATTGATCACTGCTCGAATTCAGCGTAGTCCAATTTGAAATTTCTGAAAAAAATACCGAGGACATGACCTCGGTGTCCTCAATGGTAGTTACAGCCATGGCAGTGGCTTCTAGATTATAAGCGTACTCTGATAAGTTAGCGCTAGTTGTTTGCACTACGGTAGCCGTTTAGACCACCAGCTAGTTCATTTCCGGTAAAACCACTAAGAAAAGTCACATGACTGAAACCCAGCAAGACATTCAGAACAGTGCTGCAAGGATCCTGATGAGAGTGTGAAAATATGACCACATCATACCCATTCTCTGTTCACTTCACTGGCTCCCTGTTTCTGCCAAGGTTGAATACAAGGTCTCCCTCCTTACTCACCAGTGCATCTATGGAAATGTCTCCATGTACCTGAAAGAATTACTCACCCCACTAACCTCAATGTGATCCCTCCACTCTACCCATTCAAATCGCCTCCGTCACCTCAGGACTGAGCTCAGCACCATGGGTGATCGAGCCTTCTGTTTTGCTGCCCCTCGCCTATAGAATGCCCTCCCTGACCATTTGAGGGCACCACAGACTACTGAGAGTTTTAAAAAAGGACTTAAAACGTTTCTTTTTTGCAGAACATATGACTCTAAAGCTAGACTGCTTTTTAGATTTTTCAGGTTTAGGTCATAAAAAGAATTTTCCCTGACACCTAATTATTTTTGTTTAGTGGACTGAAAGCTACTGAATTCAAATCACATACTTCTAATTTTATGAGTTATATTTTAAAAAAAGAACAATTAATGAATTTAGAGCCATGTGGCCCTAAATTCTCCGATTTTATTTCTTGCTTCACCGTGACACAATTCAAGATACTACGTCATGCATGACGTGGTGGGCTTTCCCCGTTCGCGCAAGGCATTGTGGGATACAAATTTGAAACAGGAGAGGAAAATGGAGGACGTGAGTGTGTGAATGAAACGTGAAAACCCAAAAGAAGAAGAAAAAGAAGGGGAAGGTAAACCTGCACATGCGCACACGGACTTCCTCTGTCTGCTTGACTGTGCGAAGCAAGTGATTTCATGCACATTATTTCCTTGGGAATCCCCTCAAATTAAATAACTTCCCAGCCACAGAACGGCCTGATATTTATTTTTTTAGATATTACAGAAAAACAGGGCGGCACGGTGGTGTAGTGGTTAGCGCTGTCGCCTCACAGCAAGAAGGTCCTGGGTTCGAACCCCGGGTCCGGCGAGGGCCTTTCTGTGTGGAGTTTGCATGTTCTCCCCGTGTCCGCGTGGGTTTCCTCCGGGTGCTCCGGTTTCCCCCACAGTCCAAAGACATGCAGGTTAGGTTAACTGGTGACTCTAAATTGACCGTAGGTGTGAATGTGAGTGTGAATGGTTGTCTGTGTCTATGTGTCGGCCCTGTGATGACCTGGCGACTTGTCCAGGGTGTACCCCGCCTTTCGCCCGTAGTCAGCTGGGATAGGCTCCAGCTTGCCTGCGACCCTGTAGAAGGATAAAGCGGCTAGAGATAATGAGATGAGATGAGAGATGAGAAAAACATATATCACAATGACCAAATTTCAGAGGCAACTAAATTTCACTGGTTTTATGAACTCAAAAGGCCGTCTACTTTTAATTATTATTTTTTACGTTGTTTCTATCTGTCTTTTTAATTATGTTTCTAGTGATCACTTTAGCCTGGTACGTTGTGACTAATAAGGGAACCATATTGTACAGTATACATTCAGTTCAAAGCCGTTAGCCTGACACAAAATGAACTTCACTTCATAACAATGAACTTCACAAATTACATCCTCATAAACTGATAAAGTGATGAACTGATATGTGAAAAACTCCCATTTGGATTATTATCTCTTCAGTGAAACATTCATGTGACCCTTTTTTCAAAATAAAAGTCCTACCTATGGAGTCATAGGAGTGCCATAAAAAAGAATAAATGCTTTTCTTTATTGCTTTTGCTTTTTCCCTATCTGTTAAGATATGATGTAATGACTATATTTCCAGGGCCAAGCCTCGTTTTCTCAACATACCACAATGCTTTGCCCCTCGTTGTTTTAATGGATCTGAGTCCAATAAACTATGCAATGGTCACAAAGGAAAACAGTTACTTGCTTTTATTACTTATAAAATGTAATATCTCCAAAAAGGATACTTAAAATGAAGAACAAAGACGTGAGAGGATGAGACAAACAGTGGTGATAAGTGATTGGTCAGTGGGAACCATGATTATAATTAATTGGTCATATATGGGCCCAGGGTTATCAATGATTGGTTGTGCATTGGTCTAGGGTGATCAATGATTGGTCATGCATGGGCCCATGGTTGTCAGTGATTGGTTATGTGCAGGCCCAGGGTTATCAGTGATTGGTCATGGGATAGGATCATGGTTGTCAGTGACTGGTTGCAAGCACAAGTCCAGCATTACACTGTGAGCTAAGCAAACCTGCTTTCTAAACTCATATAACAGCAGCTGTGATGTGAGCTGGAGAGGCATATCAAGTTCAACACAGTCAATAATGTGTGCTGAAAAAGTTGCACGATTTGTCACTAGGCTTTTTCTAAATTAAAGTCATGAAAGGGGTCAAAAAAATCACCAAATCTATTGAAAAAGTCTGATATTTGTTGGCAACACTGAAGGGGCGTTTAGGATCCAGAAATGGGTATTGACGTCAGACTTAGCAAGCAAATTGCTTTTGCTATTCCTTGAAGGGCCAAGCTGTTGATCACCTGGCTTTGAGCGAGCCTTTCTGCCCAGGCTGAATAGTCAGTTCTTGGACACATGAATCCTGCTTTGGCGGAAGCTTTTTATAATTACTCACAGCCAGGCCCGCCGACAGGGGGGGGGACAAACGGGTATGTTGTCCCGGGCCCAGGAATGGGGAGGGCCCAGAACTGGGCTCTCATGAAGTTGCGATTAAATTATTTCATTTCATTTCAAAATGTGTTGATTTGGGGGAGAAATGTGCTATATTTGCATTCAATAAATGATTTCTAGATCTTTTGCCTTTATTGTCTTTGAAAAAGGCCTCAAGAACCCCCTACCACCCCTAATGCAAAAATGGTTTGGTCTGACTCTTTGATTAAGGGGAAAAAAACGACATCGTTCGATCATAGCGCTTCGACAATCAGCGTGCGTGCCATTTGCCAACATGCAAAAGTCAGGAGCACAGAAAAGAAAAGAGAAAAAGAGAGGAAGAAACCAAGAGACTCAGGGGCTCACTGCATAAATATTTTAAAAAGATTCGGATGATGCAGCAGGTACTAGCAAAGGCAGTGGGGCAGCTGAGCCAGGTAAGACACAGCCAACTTTTTCCAGCCCCGTAAAGTAACCCCAACCAAGGCACGCGCGGCACGCAATTCATGTTACAAACGAGGGGAGAGCAAGTCACACTGAACACCATATCAAACGCACAGGGCATTGAATCATTTCATAACCACAACGGCTTAATAACATTGTGTTTCATATATCTGATTGAAGCTAAGAATAGTCACATTAGCCCGCAATCATATCCCGCCGTTTCTCGAGTGGTGTGTTCTTCTCTGCTTTTCACACTGGACAGTACGCACGCACAGTATACTATGTTCGCCCCCAGCCCTGCCCGAAATCCCCCATCCATCGCTGCTCCTTCAAGAGCACCCCAATCGCGTGATTATAGTAGACTATCCACGAGTTTAGGAATACCTTTTTGAATACCTGTCATTTAAGGCTTGGAGTGAGTAGAGACTGGGATAAGAGAGGTGGGTGTGTGTGGGTTGGCCCGGGGGGGGGGGGGGGGGGGGGGGGTTTGGGGTGGCCCATTCAGAGCATTTTGTCCCGGGCCCAGCCAAAGCTGTCAGCGGCCCTGCTCACAGCGGTCGTCTGGAAAACAGGGCAGGGCTACACATGGAGTGGGGGTGTCCACACTCATTATTCATTGGCCATATTTCTAGGTGGGAATTATCAAAACCAACGTAGCCCCACCAGTGAAATCTGTGATTTGGTCTTTTCTAAGTGAAACCCGACTCTTCTTCATTGGCTGTGCCCTCTTTCAAGGAGCTGCGTCAATGTAACAGGCCTCACCATGGCAATGCATGCTAACGAGTTTAGCTCTTAGCCTAACGATTAGCAAACATCATTCATTCTCATCTCATTATCTCTAGCCGCTTTATCCTTCTACAGGGTCGCAGGCAAGCTGGAGCCTATCCCAGCTGACTACGGGCGAAAGGCGGGGTACACCCTGGACAAGTCGCCAGGTCATCACAGGGCTGACACATAGACACAGACAACCATTCACACTCACATTCACACCTACGGTCAATTTAGAGTCACCAGTTAACCTAACCTGCATGTCTTTGGACTGTGGGGGAAACCGGAGCACCCGGAGGAAACCCACGCGGACACGGGGAGAACATGCAAACTCCACACAGAAAGGCCCTCGCCGGCCACGGGGCTCGAACCCAGACCTTCTTGCTGTGAGGCGACAGCGCTAACCACTACACCACCGTGCCGCCGTAGCAAACATCAAACAGTTTATATTTTCAGTATGAAAGAAAGAAAGAAAGAAAGCACAACTTTATTCATCACACACTTGTGAAATTCCTCTCTGCATTTAACCCATCTGAAGCGGTGAACACACACATATGAGCAATGAGCACACACACACACACCCAGAGCAGTGGGCAGCCATGCTAACAGCGCACGGGGAGCAGTTGGGAGTTCGGTGCCTCGCTCAAGGGCACCTCAGCCCAAGGCCGTCCCATATTAACCTAACCTGCATGTCTTTGGACTGTGGGGGAAACCAGAGCACCCGGAGGAAACCCACGCAGACACGGGGAGAACATGCAAACTCCACACAGAAAGGCCCCTGCCAGCCGCTGGGCTCGAACCCAGGACCTTCTTGCTGTGAGGTGATTGTGCTAACCACTTACACCACCGTGCCATCATTAATAAATGCTGATGTGTTTTACACTTTATAATAAGCCTTCCTTTGTCAGTTGTTAATGGTCGTAACTCAATAGATCAAATTCACCTGAAAAGAAAGGACCCTGACAACCAACTGTAATTCTTTTGAGGGGTAAATGGCTGTAGCATGTGAACAGATATTTGATGAAGCTGACAGTTTAACATGCTGACCGATAAAGGGACAAGATAAACTAAGCTAAACAACTAGCAAGATCTAAAGCGAGATTAATATGTGCAGGAGTACCTTAAGCTTACCAAATAGTGAGCATGTATTGTCATATGAAAATTGAATTATTACTTGTTTATAATGGTTTATTAATGATTTATAAAGGGTTTAGAACCTAAATAATCACCTAATAATAAAGATTTGTAAATCCTTTATAAGGGTAGTCTTACTGTGAAGTGGTATCTTTCTTGTTGTTTTCTCAAGGTTACACCAATGATCTCAAACCCACATTCTGTCTCTTGTAATGTAGGCTACAGTGTCTATAAAGTAGACTTACAGGCTAAACCAGCTAAATTCAATGGGATTTTCCACCTGCTGCAGACAATATACATTACATTACATTATATTACAGGCATTTAGCAGATGCTTTTATCCAGACCGATGTACAACATACCCAGAGCATCCTGGGGAGCAGTTGGGGGTTAGGTACCTTGCTCAAGGGCACTTCAGCCATTCCTGCTGGTCCAGGGAATCAAACCAGCAACCTTTTGGTCCCAAAGATGCTTCTCTAACCATTAGGCCATGGCTTCTCCCCAATATACTATTTCTATAATACAACCCCGAGTCCAAAAAAGTTGGGACAAAGTACAAATTGTAAATAAAAACGGAATGCAATAATTTACAAATCTCAAAAACTGATATTGTATTCACAATAGAACATAGACAACATATCAAATGTCAAAAGTGCGACATTTTGAAATTTCATGCCAAATATTGGCTCATTTGAAATTTCATGACAGCAACACATCTCAAAAAAGTTGGGACAGGGGCAATAAGAGGCTGGAAAAGTTAAAGGTACAAAAAAGGAATAGCTGGAGGACCAAATTGCAACCCGTTAGGTCAATTGGCAATAGGTCATTAACATGACTGGGTATAAAAAGAGCATCTTGGAGTGGCAGCGGCTCTCAGAAGTAAAGATGGGAAGAGGATCACCAATCCCCCTAATTCTGCGCCGACAAATAGTGGAGCAATATCAGAAAGGAGTTCGACAGTGTAAAATTGCAAAGAGTTTGAACATATCATCATCTACAGTGCATAATATCATCAAAAGGTTCAGAGAATCTGGAAGAATCTTTGTGCGTAAGGGTCAAGGCCGGAAAACCATACTGGGTGCCCGTGATCTTCGGGCCCGTAGACGGCACTGCATCACATACAGGCATGCTTCTGTATTGGAAATCACAAAATGGGCTCAGGAATATTTCATTATCTGTGAACACAATTCACCGTGCCATCCGCCGTTGCCAGCTAAAACTCTATAGTTCAAAGAAGAAGCCGTATCTAAACATGATCCAGAAGCGCAGACGTCTTCTCTGGGCCAAGGCTCATTTAAAATGGACTGTGGCAAAGTGGAAAACTGTTCTGTGGTCAGACGAATCAAAATTTGAAGTTCTTTATGGAAATCAGGGACGCCGTGTCATTCGGACTAAAGAGGAGAAGGACGACCCGAGTTGTTATCGGCGCTCAGTTCAGAAGCCTGCATCTCTGATGGTATGGGGTTGCATTAGTGCGTGTGGCATGGGCAGCTTACATATCTGGAAAGACACCATCAATGCTGAAAGGTATATCCAGGTTCTAGAGCAACATATGCTCCCATCCAGATGACGTCTCTTTCAGGGAAGACCTTGCATTTTCCAACATGACAATGCCAAACCACATACTGCATCAATTACAGCATCATGGCTGCGTAGAAGAAGGGTCCGGGTACTGAACTGGCCAGCCTGCAGTCCAGATCTTTCACCCATAGAAAACATTTGGTGCATCATAAAACGGAAGATACGACAAAAAAGACCTAAGACAGTTGAACAACTAGAATCCTACATTAGACAAGAATGGGTTAACATTCCTATCCCTAAACTTGAGCAACTTGTCTCCTCAGTCCCCAGACGTTTACAGACTGTTGTAAAGAGAAAAGGGGATGTCTCACAGTGGTAAACATGGCCTTGTCCCAACTTTTTTGAGATGTGTTGTTGTCATGAAATTTAAAATCACCTAATTTTTCTCTTTAAATGATACATTTTCTCAGTTTAAACATTTGATATGTCATCTATGTTCTATTCTGAATAAAATATGGAATTTTGAAACTTCCACATCATTGCATTCCGTTTTTATTTACAATTTGTACTTTGTCCCAACTTTTTTGGAATCAGGGTTTTAATAATAATAATAATAATAATAATAATAATAATAATAAGTTTATTGTTGATACTGGATTCATATTTTTATTTTATACATATAAAATAAGTTGCACTCAGACACATTCCCTGTGTCCGAAATCACTCACTTGTTCACTATGCCCTACTCACTATATAGGGAATATTATATAGAGGACTATATAGTGAGCTCATTGATAAAATGAAAAAAAAAAAAAAAACACTTTCAGACACTACTCCATTGCACCGTTATTTACGTCATTACTGTTGCACAATTAAAACATGCCAGATCAGTGGGTGGGTTTCACAATGATAAATACATGCATGTATTTTTGTGATAAATTCATATTATACTGAGCGTATTTCCCAGATTAATAAATACACAGTACCTTGTGTCTGCTGCATCTTTCAGTTCCTTTAAATCAAGGCTGAATACTTTCTTCTTTGCTGCTGCCTTTTATTAAATCAAATTTGAGACTTTTGATTTGATTTCTTTCGGCACGACCGCAGTGCATGATGGTATATATTGCTTGGTTAGTGACCATCGGTTGTACGCTACTTTTCATGATGCATTGTGGGATACGATGAGTCCACTATGTAAGGTGTAATAATTCTCACTATACATTCGAAAAGCACTACAAAATGACAAACTCACTATATAGTCCACTATGTAGTGAGTAGGGAGTGATTTCAGACACAAGGAGTTACTTATCATGAATTCCCCATACACCCAGCAGCAGTCCTATGTGATTTTGGCAGTGGGGCCGGGATCGAGTGTGAGCTGTGGGCAGTGAGGAGTCAGATAGGACCAACAGGTGACACATGATGAGTTTCACTTATGTTTGATTACTAACATTTTACTCATTTGTGTCTTTTGAGTTATTTCAGATCAAAGCCATTAAAGAGAGAGAGAGAGAGCTCAACTATCTATCTATCTATCTATCTATCTATCTATCTATCTATCTATCTATCTATCTATCTATCTATCTATCTATCTATCTATCTCAATAGACAGATAGATAGATAGATAGATAGATAGATAGATAGATAGATAGATAGATAGATAGATAGATAGATAGATAGATAGATAGATAGATAAGCCATACAATTATAACCACTGACAGGTGAAGTGAATTACATTAATTATCTCATCACAGTATCCCCTGTCAAGGGGTGGGGTATATTAGGCAGCAAGAGAACAGTCAGTTCTTGAAGTTGGTGTGTTGGAAGCAAGAAAAATGGGCAAGCGTAAGGATCTGAGTGACTTTGACAAGGGCCAAATTGTGATGGTGAGATGACTGGGTCTGAACATCTCCAAAATGGCACATCTTGTGGCGTGTTCCTGGTATGCAGTGGTTAGTACCTACCAAAAGTGTTCCAAGGATCCAAAGGACAACCGGTGAACCGGTGACAGGGTCATGGGTGTCGAAAGCTCGCTGATTCGATTGGGGCATGACGACTAGCCCATATGGTCCAATCCCACAGAAGAGCTACTGCAGCACAAACTGCTGAAAAAGTTAATGCTGACACCTTTCTGTTTAAGCCAGCATTCACTTTTAATAAATAAACTTTGAATATCATAACTTTCAGCTGTCCCACTTTCCACGAACAAATATTTCTTGAGTTTACATACCCCTTACCTCATTCCGTCAGTCCAAATATATACAGTTCAATCACAACAAATTCAGTATTACTCCTGCTGTCACTTCTCATCTCTCAATCTCGCTTACACATGGTGAGCCCAGAGTCTATAATCTATCTTCAACTGTCCCACAATCAAGTTATCCCAGTTATCCATTCCCTTTGGATGCACACTGCAGTATCGTTATTGCAAACCTGGAATTCTTCTTGATTCTCAACACTGCACCTTTATACTGGCTGTCATAACTCGGCTTATGGGTTTGTTGGCTTGTGTAGGAATATAATAATGTTGTTAAATGTGGTTATTCGACTGCCTTTCAAATCCACAACAAAGTAAATAAAAAAAAAATGTAACAACAACAAATAATAATAATAATAATAATAATAATAATAATAATGAGGAAAATATAAGATGAAATTAACTAACAGACAATTAATCAACAAAGAAAGAAAGAAAGAAAGAAAGAAAGAAAGAAAGAAAGAAAGAAAGAAAGAAAGAAAGAAAATAAATACTTAATTCTGGCCTTTACTCAATTCAAAGAACTTCTGGTTTAGGCCATATCCACACAAAAAATAAATAAATAAATAAATAAATAAATAAATAAATACCGCCATAAGAAAAAAAAAAGTATCATAATCATAAAGAAAATAAATAAAGAAAAGAAGAAGAAGAAGTAGAAGCAGAAACAGACAAACAAAAACACATTTAAAAAATAATGCAACAAACCAAAATACCCTTCAGTTTGAAGCCATTAAAGCTAGACTGCCTTTCAGATTTTTCAAGTGTAGGTCATAAAAATAATTTTCCCTGACACCCAATTAGTTTTGTTTAGTGGACCAATAGCTACTGAATTCAAATCACAGACTTCCTTTTTTAATTTAATTTTATTTATTTATGTATTTTTAATAGAATAATTAATGAATTTAGGACCAGGTGGCGCTAAAATCTCCGCTATTTTTTCCTGCTTCACCATGACCCAATTCAAGATACGACATTGTGCATCACATGGTGTGCTTTCCCCGTTTGTGTAAGGCATCATGGGATACAAATTTGAAACAGGAAAGAAAAATGGAGGATGTGAGTGCGCAAATGAAATGTGAAAAGCCGATGACAGTAACGGAAAGAAAGCGAGAAGAAAAGACGTTATGTTATATACGAAGGAAAGGAAACACAGGACTAAACTAATAAATATGGGCGCTCAGCGAGCACCTCGGTGTGATCAGCTGTTCGTTTAGCGACAGAATGATGGAACTGTCAGTGCACGCTCAAAGGTAAACCTGTAGATGGCAGTAATGCGACACCGTGGATGCCAGCTGCCGTAAAACCCAAAAAAAGAAGAAGAAGGTAAACCTGCGCATGCGCACACGGACTTCCTCTGTCTGCTTGACTGCACGAAGCGAGCGATTTCATGCACATTATTTGCTAAGGATTAACCGGTCAGATTAAATATCTTTGCAGCCACAGAATAGCCTGATATTTTGTGAGCTATTAAAGAAATAAACATATATCACAGTGACAAACTTTCAGAAGGAACTAAATTTCACCGATTTTATGAAATCGAAAGGCCATCTAGCTTTAAAAAAAAAAAAAACGCCTTATTGGAAATTGGAACATGTGGCTTTGTCTATCCTGAAATGTACTGAAATCAGAACCATTTGAAGAAGAAGAATCACAAACAAATTAGCAAGAAAAAAAAAAACAAATAAATACAAAAAGTACAGTATACAAAAGTTGCCTGAATGCCTTGTTGCCTTTCTTGCTTGGATCATGGAGAGACAATAATTCCCGTCAGTGACCTGTTTCTTCAACAAGAGGAGCTCCGAAAGAAAGTCTCGTTTCATATCTCACATACTTAAAGTCTGAATTCTCCCATTTCTGCTGACACACTGTTCCAGACTGATTTATATCATCCACCCCTGAGGACCGTCAGCATGACAGCATGGTGTAAAGCATTCAGTAATGGGCTCTGCTAAAGGAATGAGAAATTGAAAGACAGGTTTGGTTGACTGACTTGGGAAAGGTGGCTTTGGGGGAATTTCTTTCCAATGCCCTTTTAAATGGAGTCAGAAATACACTGTTTGAGGTTTTTTAGAGAGCCGAGCCTACAGTTTATTAAGCCATTTGTGGAGGCAGAGGAGTTAATATCTTTCTTCATCAGCAGCTCAATAACTGCACACTGAGATGAAACATTACCCTGTCTCTCTGAATTAATGTTAGACAGGTATATGAAATTACTCGGAAGCATAAAAATTACTATTTTAGTCGTATATTTTTCATGACTTATCATCCCAAGTGCCTTTTTTAATATTTAAATATATATATATCTGACTTGGTAAGATCAATGACTAATTACTGTCTATCCATTATGCTATCACCATGAAATATGAAACAGAAGAATCGACAACAAGAATGGCTGCCAGCTTGTTGTTTTATCAACATCAATAATCCCCAATGATAATTACCAATGGCGGTGCGGTGGTGCAGTGGTTAGCGCTGTTGCCTCACAGCAAGAAGGTCCAGGTTCGAGCCCCATGGCCGGCGAGGGCCTTTCTGTGCGGAGTTTGCATGTTCTCCCCGTGTCCGCGTGGGTTTCCTCCGGGTGCTCCGGTTTCCCCCACAGTCCAAAGACATGCAGGTTAGGTTAACTGGTGACTCTAAATTGAGCGTAGGTGTGAATGTGAGTGTGAATGGTTGTCTGTGTCTATGTGTCAGCCCTGTGATGACCTGGCAACTTGTCCAGGGTGTACCCCGCCTTTCGCCCGTAGTCAGCTGAGATAATTAATTAACAATTCTGAATTTTTCTTATTTATTTTCACACACCCTGTAATCTTATGAGGTTGTCTGCATCTATCTTGAGGACACTTCATCTAGGCCTGTCGCAGCTTCACCAGACAAACGTTCACATCTATGGGCAATGGCCCTAACCCATATCTACATTATCGCTTGTTTACTGCAATGCATTATGAGCGATACCCGGGATCAGCTCCGCCATATTGTTTACTTTCACCTTTGTTAAACACTGCATTTTAAACAGTTTTTAACCATGCCTAAAGTGAACTGCTGCGTGCCTTACTGTGTCTCCACAACAAAGAGACCACCTAATTTGAGCTTTTATCAGCTGCCAGTCGAGAAGAAGAGAAGAAAGAAATGGATAAGTTTAATCCGCAGTGAAAACCTTCGAACTGAATCGAAATGGACAAGTGTTTGTCGCTTACATTTCTCTGGTGGGAAAAAGACGTACTTAAACTGTAACCCAGCAATATTTCCATGATCTGCGGAATGGCCTTCAGTTATAGAAGATTATAACAATCGATACTGTTCATCTTGTTAGTTTTTTCTTTTTTATCAGACATCTAATTTTTTAGGTTTGTTTACCTGACATGTTTCGACGTACGACTGTCGTCTTCCTCAGAGTGTCACCGGATGTTATTGGTGACACATCTTTTATCAGCTGATGTTTCCGAAGGTGTGGCCTTCCTGTCTGGATTGACAGGTCGGTCATGCCTTCTACTGTCAGTTCGTCCCCTGCAAGATGGCACTCCAGGTATGGGAGAGCATGTATGCGCCCTCATCTCAGTTGATGGTCCTCGGACTTCGCTTACAGATCTCTATGGCCTCCCTGATCCAGCGCTGATGTTTATTATCTTCTGTGCGGATGACTCTGGCATTCCCCCAGTCCATCAACATCAGCGCTGGATCAGGGAGGCCATAGAGATCCATAAGCGAAGTCCGAGGACCATCAACCGAGATGAGGGAGCATACATGCTCTCCCATACCTGAGGTGCCATCTTGCAGGGGACGAACTGACAGTAGAAGGCGTGACCGACCTGTCAATCCAGACAGGAAGGCCACGTCTTCGGAAACATCAGCTGATAAAAGATGCGTCACCAGTAACATCCGGTGACACTCTGAGGAAGACGACAGTCGTACGTCGAAACATGTCAGGTAAACAAACCTAAAAAATTAGATGTCTGATAAAAAAGAAAAAACTAACAATATTCAATATAAGACATAAGGAACGTAATCGAAAGATACTGTTCATCGTCTGAAACTAGCGATATTCCAAAACCTATAAAACAAACAAGCATTCTTCGGCCTTTGCCTCTCGATGTACCGAAGCACTCGGCAGCCGAACGAGCCTGTCGGATTGATAAAACTCCCAAACCACCAAGGGTTCTCTTCTGGGTGTGTATAATGTTCAGTGTACCTCACTAGCAGCATTTATTGAAGAAAATGCCCTTTATACTGAACATGACACGGCAGATCAGCGGGGTTTTTTTGGTCATGTTTCCTGATATCAAGCTTTATTTAACTAATTACTCATTTATAAATGTTTTGATGCTGTTCATCTGGGCCCAGGATCATCAAGCAATCTTAGGCTTCAGTCAACAGTTGATTTTTCATCATAGTTTCCCTTACTGCATCTGTAACTTTCACTGTCCTGGATCAAGATGAAGTACAAGGCTCAGATTTAATTAGAACAGTGCTTCTGAGAAAATGGTAAGAAAGAAACAAATGTAGACTTAAGTCTAAGATTGCTTCGTGATCCAATATAAATCCTCAGAAATAAGACATTCTGAGATTTGTGGTTGTTGTACAGTGTGGTAGACTCAGTCCAGACTCTTACCTTCTCACCAAGCTTGATTTGGATTCCAATTTTCCTGCCGTAAACCCTCAACATGTTCTCCACCTCTTTAAATCATCAATTTCATTGTCTTCCACGACAGAGCACGGCAAAATCGCTCCTCTCACATTAAATTAATCTGGCATCTGTCATATCGCTCAACTACCGACCCCGGCTATCCCCCACAAGGCATTGTGGTAAACAAGTGATGACGTAGTTATGCTTGGGGGCTATTTAGAGTAGCCAGTTAGCCTCACTGCATGTCTTTGGACTGTGGGGGAAACCAGAGCACCCAGAGGAAACCCATGCACACACAAGGAGAGCATGCAAACTCCACACAGAAAGGCCCCCGTCAGCCACTGGGCTCAAACCCAGAACCTTCTTGCTGTGAGACAACAGTGCTAACCACTACACCACCTGCAATGCTGAATAAGAAGCAATAAAAACAAATGAAATGAAAATAAGAAAAATATCTTACTAACCATCTTGTTTTATCTGCTTGATTCTTCTTCATTTGTTTCATAATTTTAAGGAATTTTAAGGAATTCTTCCTCCTTATCGTCACTAAACATAATTTCAGTATGAGATGGGTGATTAATTAAAGACAAAACAACATAAAAGACCAGATGTACAAAGCTGTTTACTTCCATTTTTAGGCGTAATTAGGCCACGGAATTGGCAGAGAAACCAAAAAGCACAGTTTGAGTATGCAGTAACGTGCAAAGTGCACTCCTGTTCCTCATGCATATTCATTTGTGCAAAAAGTGGGAAGTCGGTGCAAAACAAGCATGGAGGGAAGGAAAGACAAATCATTCAGTGTGCCCTGAAAAAGGGGAATATGTAGTTGGTCAGATGTAACAGAAAGTAATAGGTATAATTTCCATTAAAAAACTTTTCTGTTTCTCATCAAAACATGATTTCATTGCTTTTACTGAACTTAAAGGTAGACTGCCTTTCAGATTTTTCAAGTGAAGGTCATAAAAAGAATTTTCCCTGACACCCAATTATTTTTGTTTACTGGACTGAAAGCTACTGAATTCGAATCACAGACTTCCATTTTTTCTTTTTTATAGAACAATTAATGAACCACGTCGCCCTAAATTCTCCGCTATTTTTTCCTGCTTCACCATGACCCAATTCAAAATACTACGTCAGGCATCACACAAGGCATTGTGGGATACAAATTTGAAACAGGAGAGAAAAATGGAGGACGTGAGTGTGCGAATGAAATGTGAAAGACCGACTACAGTAACGGAAAGCGAGAAGAAAAGACGTTATGTTATATACAAAGGAAAGGAAACGCAGGACCAAACTAACAAATATCGGCGCTCAGCGAGCACCTCGGTGTGATCAGCTGTTCGTTTAGCGACAGAATGATGGAACTGTCAGTGCACGCTCAAAGGGAAACCTGTAGATGGCAGTAATGCAACACTGTGGATGCCAGCTGCCGTAAAACCCAAAAGAAGAAGAAAAAGAAGAGGAAGGTAAACCTGCGCATGCGCACACGGACTTCCTCTGTCTGCTTGACTGCGCGAAGCGAGCGATTTCATGCACATTATTTGCTTTAATCCCCTCAAATTAAATAACTTCCCAGCCACAGAATGGCCTGATATTTTTGAAATATTACAGAAATAAACATATATCACAATGACCACATTTCAGAGGGAAATCGAAAGGCCGTCTAGGTTTAATCAAGAAAATGCTGGCCCGTCACTGTCTTTTTTTTCCAACAATAATCAGCAATAATCAGCATTTTCAGATCATTATCAGTAATATCCTTCCACCTATGGACTGGACTGAACGTTTCATGAACTAATTCATCTTGAGGTTTTTTTTTTTTTTTTAGATTTTTGGCTTACATATATATATATATATATATATATATATATATATATATATATATATATATATATATAACTGAATTAGAGAAAAAAAGTGACAGCACAATGTGATTTCATGGGTTTCCATAGGTTTGTGAGGTTTATACAGACCAATGACATGTACGTATGAACAGTATCTGGGAGATGTATGAAATGATGTAATTGTCTAAAGTGATGGTGTGGAGCCCGCTTCATAGTTTCAGATGCTGTGATCACGAAAGGACAAATAAGTTAAATGAAGCATTTTCTGTTGTTTTGATTGTTTTATTCCTACAATTCCAGTGAAGACATGTTATCGATGCAATTAATAATAAAAAAGTAAAATGATTGACATGACCAAAATTGTAACTTCTACAAGTATTTCTTGAGAACCTTAAGACAAGCTCTCAATAAATATACTATAGCCTATACAAATTTGTTTAGACTTTAAATCACACCTTAAAGTGCCATTCCACCACTGGATGTATTCTTTGGCATAAAATACAATATATTTTGACAACATATATAAATGGTATCACTAGATAGAGAAATCTTTTAGCTTCAAAATGATATATCAAACATAATTTTTTGACAACGACAAGTATATTAATTTTGCGACCAAAGTCACCTACCCTTTTAATTTCCGCGTGTGATGTCATCGGCAGGTTCCCCTTCTTGTGTACCACGTGACGTGGCACATATTATAAGCAATGGCGGATAGAACGTGATAAAAATAATACCAATAAATCTGGCTAATACCAATAAATCTAGCTAACTGAAAGATTAACTCAAAATTTTTCGAAATTCTTTTGGCCCTCATATACGAGGAGAAATGACTCTCTCACTTTGGGGGTTTCCTGGTCTAAAAATAGACCGACACGTGGTACACAAGAAGGGGAACCTGCCGATGACATCACGTTTCACTACCGCGCGGAAATTAAAAGGGTAGGTGACTTTGGTCGCAAAATTAATATACTTGTCGTTGTCAAAAAATTATGTTTGATATATCATTTTGAAGCTAAAAGATTTCTCTGTCTAGTCATGTTGTCATAAAATATATTGTATTTTATGCCAAAGAATACATCCAATGGTGGAATGGACCTTTAACTGCCCTGTGCAGTTTACTTCATGTTTTTTACTACTTTATCACCGCACCCGGGACAGAGTCCACCAGGGGGCGAGGTATTGTTTTTGGTCGGGTTTCTTTGTTTTTTTTGTCAACAATATTATGGGAAAACGGCTGGATCAATCTTCATGAAACTTTCAGGATAGATGGGCATTGGTCTCAAATAGAGCCTCCAACATTTTGAGGGTCATCTGGTCAAGGTCACCAAAAAGGTCAAACTCATTTTTGTTGCGGCTCCTGCCTCATATAGAGGCGCTAGCCACTACGTCATCATGCTGTAAGAATGTAATAGTGTAACGATCACGCACTGCACATGTGCATACACGTGTTCCGATTAAAATGGCCGGTGAGTGTATACAATTCGGTTCACCATTCGAAATAAATGGACTAAAGAAATCACTTTCAGACATGTTTATGCTTATTACAGAGGGAAAGTGCGTTCCACTGAGCTCTAGCGCCGGGCCATTTCCAGGAAATAAGAGTTTCGGTCATGGCGACAGCGTGTGTATGTCAGCCTCGGTTCGGAGGTTTCAGTTTCGAAAACTGTAAGAGGTAAGAGTAGAATAATATAAAGTACAGACACTTGGTATATTTTACTTCTGTGATTTTTAAATTGTTCACTTTTGGATTACGCTTCATTTTTGTGGCTCATAGAGTAAATATATATATATGCTATATTTACTGTATGGACATGGTATCAGAAAACAATTTTATTTATAAGCAGTAGCCACATAGACCCATAGGGTACCTATATATATTTTTTTTTGCGATATCTTCTTTCATATTCATCATAAGTGCTACCGGGTGAGGTTTGTTTTGCCTGGCAACACTTGTTTCTTCATTTAGTTTACTTCATGTCTATCTCTTTCCAAAGTCAGGCCTTTTACAAAGCCTTAGAGTGTGTATACAGAAAGATTTGCTCAATACAAAGATCAATAAATCAACAAAAATACAAACTCTTGCGTTCAAGAAAATCACGACGTAGAATCACAAATTCGGATAGCTCTAACACGTGTGAAGCCTTGTGCTCCTCATGGAATAAACTATGTGCACATTATGCCTGCTCATCAAAAAAGGTAATGAGAATGACGACCTCAGAGAATATCCAACAAAACCTTCTACACAAAGTAACTTACAAAGTTACAAAGACAAATCTGCACATCTTTGAGGCTGGTGGAAAGACTCCGAAGCCAGTCTCTTGATGGAAACATAATGACGCGGCTTAATTTCATCCATAAATTAAAGCAAATTTACATTGCATCATGGGTGCAAATAAGCCATCAAAAAGCCATAAAGCTGTGAGGAAATAGCGCAGTAACACACGTTCGTATGTTCAGCTCGGCTCTGATCAAAGCCCTGGCAGTGTAAAGCTGCATGCTCCATGCATCTGAATTCAAATAATCGATTACTTTGTATAAGCTCTTAATAGTCACCTTATCAGGAGTGGATGAAATTTAAAAAAACTCGGTGCTGCCGAAGCCCGTGTTCTGGTTGGCTGGAATCTGAGCAGACTAAAAAGTGGTAGCTAATGTAATGTGACTGAAACCATAGCCTGTTCTCATTAGTGCACTCAGGTACCGTAAATGCTACCACGCTATTAAAACCAACAGGGGTGTTTCAGGAGGAGCTACTTTCCACAAGCAGTGGGACCTCAGATCAGGCATAATTTCTTTCAGCTCCGTTTAATGGACACATACTCACACACCCAGCTACACCTACAAGGACGTGGACTGTTCTATCATATCATTCATTACAACACCATACACACACATTCATCGCGACCACATCATACCTGTCAACCCTCCCGTTTTTCCCGGGAAATCCTTTATTTTGACTTATTTCCCGCTGTCTTCCCATTTTTTTATTTTCCCGAAAATATCCCGTATTTTCACATTATATAAAAGTCCCGTATTTTCACAATATAAAAAAGTCGGTAGGTCCAGAATTCATGACGCGCCTCTGACAGGAGTTTACAGCAGGAAGTCAGGCCATGAATTCATGTCCCCGCCCTCTCAGGCATCAGTAATTACAGAACTACGTCCGGAGGCGAGGCTGAGCAAGTAATTAGGTTGCCAGATTGGGCGGTTTCCCGCCCAAGTTGGGCTGTTTCAAGTGCATTTTGGCGGGTTTTAAACATATTTTGGGCTGGAAAATGTCAGCAGTATCTGGCAACACTGATTAGGTCTGAGGTGAAGATGGCGATGCTAATAGCTAAGAAAAACATTAGCCTCTCTTTCTTTGATGATTTCAACAAGTGCGTGGCTGGAATGTTCCCAGACTCTTCCATCGCAAAGAAATTTTCCATGGGGAAAACGAAAGCCTCCCAAATAATCAAAGGTAAGCTACACATGTTTACGTTAAGTATGTCCTGGCTAAGACCTCATAAATAGCCTAGTGTAAACTAATTGGTGTATTAACTGTTTTATCCACTCATTGTCTATTTTATTTTCTATCTGAAACTTACCCATTTTAAATCACTCTTGGTTTAATATCTTATATTACTCTCTCTTTATTACATCTATCTATCTATCTATCTATCTATCTATCTATCTATCTATCTATCTATCTATCTATCTATCTATCTATCTATCTATCTATCTATCTATCTATCTATCTATCTATCTATCTATCTATCTATCTAGTGTTCCGAGGCCATGACTATGGTAAAACCATAATAAATTGCAATGGAATTGAATTTATTGACTGGCTATATAATGACCTTTCTTATTTTAACATAAAATACATATTTTAGCCCTTAATTTGGGAAATAACTGGTACCACTGAAAGCAAATAAAATAAATGTATAGTTTATTCACAAATGCACTCTATAAACCATAAGCATATTGAGTTTGGGTCTTGGCTATCACCAACATGCACCAGAGTACAGGAAATCACAAATACTAGATAGAAAATTGCCCCCCATTCAACTACACACCCACTTTTGGTGAAGGGTATGACTTTCCGAAATTTTCCCTTATTTTGAGTTAAAAATCTGGGAAATATCCCTTTTTTTTTCAAACCTCAAAGTTGACAGGTATGGACCACATGCACACAGAAACAGGATATTCATATCTATCATGTGTATTAGATGAGCTTGCATATTGCATTGTGTATCTTGTACTAGCATATTTATTCTCTCTCTCTCTCCCTGCACTGTATTGTCCTTCACTGTTGTGCACTTTGGGCCAGCCATATGAGGGGACTTCAAAAAGGTCTCGCCTTCACCCGGAAACAAGGGGCGTAACTCCCATTTTGGGGCATAACGGTATACTATAAAGCCTTATATCACTGTCCACAAAGACTCAAATGAAAGAAGCAATCAAAGACGAAAGGAGAGGAGAGCTTCAAGCTCGAGTGCTGTTGCTCCCGGACAATGCGCCCGTCCACACAGGACAGGTGGCAAGGGAAAATGTGGCTTTGAACTGTTGCCCTATGCACCTTCCTCACCCGACCTGGCACCGTCTGACTTCTATCTGTTTCCCAAACTGAAATCCCACTTGCCTGGATGCCATTTCCACAGTGATGATGAAGTAATCCATGCTTTTGAGGAGGATCTGGAGGATCAAGATGTGATCTTCTTCTGCAAAAGGACAGCGAAGCTTCCACATCGGTGGACCAAATGCATTGAAGTTGAAGGAGACTATGTTGAAAAACACTGCAATAACAATCTTTCTCCTGTGACGTTTCCTGGGTGAGGCTGAGAACTTACGGTACATATTAACAGTTTGCCCCAGCAATGCAAGTCCTCTTTTGGAGTTAAACAAACAAACAAACAAACAAACAAACAAACAAACAAACAAAAACCTACTGTCAGGAATTACTAAAGACATAAAGTGAAAATTTAGTGATGGAAAGGCATGGACAAAGTTATTTTTTAAGGCTGGCCTCATTGCATATATCTCATCTCATTATCTGTAGCCACTTTATCCTGTTCTACAGGGTCGCAGGCAAGCTGGAGCCTATCCCAGCTGACTACGGGCGAAAGGCGGGGTACACCCTGGACAAGTCGCCAGGTCATCACAGGGCTGACACACAGACACAGACAACCATTCACACTCACATTCACACCTACGCTCAATTTAGAGTCACCAGTTAACCTAACCTGCATGTCTTTGGACTGTGGGGGAAACCGGAGCACCCGGAGGAAACCCACGCGGACACGGGGAGAACATGCAAACTCCGCACAGAAAGGCCCTCGCCGGCCACGGGGCTCGAACCCGGACCTTCTTGCTGTGAGGTGACAGCGCTAGCCACTACACCACCGTGCTGCCCCATTGCATATATATATAGGACTGGAACCCAATGCGGATTTCTGCTGTTGCATCCTGAGATGCTTTTCTGCTCACCACGGTTGTAGAGAGTTGCTATGAGTTACTATATCCTTCCTGGCAAAAGAGCTCGAACCAATCTGTCCATTTTCTTCTGACTTCTCTTATCAACAAGGCGTTTGTTTCCATCCACAGAACTGTCCCTCACTCACTGTTTTCTTGTTTTTCGCACCATTCTGTGTAAACTCTAGAGACTGTTTGCTGTGTGTGAAAACCCCAGGAGATCAGCAGTTTCTGAAATACTCAAACCAGTCCATCTGGCTCAAACCAACACCCATACCACAGTGAAAGAAAGTCAGACTTTGAGATCACAATTTTTCCCATTGTGATGTTTGAACATTGTGAACATTAACTGAAGCTCTTGATTTGTATCTGCATGATCTGATGCATCGTGCTGCTGTCAAGGGATCGGCTGATTAGAGAACTGCATCAAACCACTGTAGGTGAATGGATGGGTGTTTCTAATAAAGTGGCCGGTGAGTGTATTTGTCGGAGATTCCTTTTCAGACTGCAGAAAAAGCCCTATTCAGATTGGATTAGTTTATCAGGTGGATATAAGTCATGCATTTTTTTTTTTAACATGACTCCTCTTTTATAAACATCTCACATCTGGGCAACAATAAAATTATTGACAGTCACCCTGAGTTTCTATGAGGTTGTGTTCTCTACGAACCCAGATGTTTGTGTAACGTGATCATATGCTCCATTCATAACATGGTGTCCAATCAGTTCTAGAAGCACTGGATGGATTAAACAATTTGAAAATACTCATCTCATCTCATTATCTGTAGCCGCTTTATCCTTCTACAGGGTCGCAGGCAAGCTGGAGCCTATCCCAGCTGACTACGGGCGAAAGGCGGGTACACCCTGGACAAGTCGCCAGGTCATCACAGGGCTGACACATAGACACAGACAACCATTCACACTCACATTCACACCTACGGTCAATTTAGAGTCACCAGTTAACCTAACCTGCATGTCTTTGGACTGTGGAGGAAACCGGAGCACCCGGAGGAAACCCACGCGGACACGGGGAGAACATGCAAACTCCACACAGAAAGGCCCTCGCCGGCCCCGGGGCTCGAACCCAGGACCTTCTTGCTGTGAGGCGACAGCGCTAACCACTACACCACCGTGCCGCCCATTTGAAAATACTATAAAACAATAAGCACAAAGTCTATGAGAGGCATCCAGTTTTTGTTTTATGACTCAGGAAGTGTTTAATATCTCAGAGAGATATCTCACTTGCCCAAGTAGCAGCAATCAAACATCATGAGGCGAAACTGGATTGAGAAACCACAGGCTTGTACATCAGGATGGAGCTGAAATGATCTGAATTTGGAAAATAAAGAAAAAAAAGTAATTTGGCCTGTAATTTTCTCAGAAGTGAATGGAGAAAAACACTAACATGGCCGATCTGAACCATAATAAAGTCACAGAGGGGCACCTGTAATATTGGAAATTACCCCACGACCCCATGTAAAATGTATTCTCTTCCAGATATGGCTAAATTATTCAACAGCTATTATTAACACAGAACACATGGGCACAATGAGGTAATATAGATGGAGGCAGAGACAGGACCAAAACAAAAACAAAAGCACGTCATCACAAACAGTGTACATGACAACACTCAGAACAATACGCAAAGGGCGCTGGGTCGAGTGCACACCTCCGCCAAGCCACATATTCGGATTTGCATCTAAATCTAATCAGTTGCTCCTTGGCCCATGAACCACCTTTCCTCAAAATTTCATCAAAATCCATTCACTACTTTTTGAGTTACGGTGGGAAAAGACAAACAAACAAATAAATGGAGGCAAAAATATAACCTCCTCCAACAAAGCTGATGGAGGTAATGACAACAAGAACAAGCTGTGCACGCTAAATGATCCACCTAGTAATAGTCCTGGTCCTCGTACTAGTCCTGGGTGTGACTTTAAATTACAACCGGTGGTGAGTCTCAGGTCCGGGAGGACTTGAGTATTGGGGAAAGTGGAGTTACCCCCTAATCATCATTGCTCCCAGGTCCGCTCTGACCCAGAATGGTAGCACCTGCCTGGGTTCCAGCTATGGGTTAAATAGTACATCACCTGGCAGCAGGGCGCTTTTTGGTGCAATGTGGCAGATGTTAGGGTCAACGGCACACCACCAGATGGCATGCGGAAGAGCCACTCAAATAGCCAACAGATGGCATCACTCGGCAAGTCAGTTGTCACTGCAGGGCAACTTCCATACCCGTCAGGTCTGTGGCACTTTTGTGCACCACTTGGCATCAGGTCTGGAGGTCCAGAGAGACAACACGGTGGGGGCACAACATCGTTCGTCTTACCTTACTATGCAAGGTGCTTCACTAGGAGAGGAGAATAGTATACGAGAGCTCACGAGCTCAGATCTTCCATGGCGGCTTGGCTGGGCCGTTCGTGCCGCCGCTGTCGACGGTTCTGTCACTCTGCTGCGGGCCTCGTAGCCCATCTGTGTTTCTGTGCATCCTAATGAAGCAGTCATCATCATTAGCGATGGACAGCTGCGGCCGATGACAACAACCTAGTAAAAATTACCCTAACATCAACTAACCTACAACTATGTCAATGTGTACAGTGGAGCAGGTGATGAGATTTGGAACAAGTAGCATGCTATAGTCACAGCACTGAGGTGCATCACCATGAAGTGTATTAAGTTTAAATATCCTGTACATATCGAACCACACACATAACTTGTTTCATGATAGGAGTAGAGTTTTATCTCTTTTATCGGTGGCTGAATCTACTTGTCTGCTGGGCAAATACAGATAAAATAACTAATCGTGCTGACACTATAGGTTTATCCTGGGTACCCAAGTTGGAACCCATTCGTTCCAACATAATGTTTTAGTAAACATTACGCTGAATGCAGCTCATTAACGGTAAGGCCAACTGTTGTAAAATTACAACATCACTTTTAGCTCTCCCAAAAACAAACCTGCAATTTTAATGTTTTTGTGGCCGACAGGGGGCCTTTCTGTATGGAGTTTGCATGTTCTCCCCGTGTCTGTGTGGGTTTCCTCTGGGTGCTCCGTTTTCCCCCACAGTCCAAAGACATGCAGTTCGGTTAACATGGGGTGGCCGTGGGCTGAAGTGCACTTGAGCAAGGTATCTAACCCCTAACTGCTCCTCGGGCGCTGTAGTGTGGCTGCCCACTGCTTTGGGTATGTGTGTGTGTTCACTGCTTCAGATGGGTTAAATGCAGAGGAGGAATTTCACTGTGCTTGAGTGTACATGTGACAAATAAAGGCTTCTTCTTCTTCTATGAACTCATACAACCTGCGAACTTTCCTGGAGGTGCATCTCCTTGTTTCCTTGGACTATATATATATATGGGCGGCACGGTGGTGTAGTGGTTAGCGCTGTCACCTCACAGCAAGAAGGTCCGGGTTCGAGCCCCGTGGCCGGCGAGGGCCTTTCTGTGTGGAGTTTGCATGTTCTCCCCGTGTCCGCGTGGGTTTCCTCCGGGTGCTCCGGTTTCCCCCACAGTCCAAAGACATGCAGGTTAGGTTAACTGGTGACTCTAAATTGAGCGTAGGTGTGAATGTGAGTGTGAATGGTTGTCTGTGTCTATGTGTCAGCCCTGTGATGACCTGGCGACTTGTCCAGGGTGTACCCCGCCTTTTGCCCGTAGTCAGCTGGGATAGGCTCCAGCTTGCCTGCGACCCTGTAGAAGGATAAAGCGGCTAGAGATGATGAGATGAGATACGATATATATATATATATATATATATATATATATATATATATATATTTTTTTTTTTGTGATTATTAGAATGTCTAGGTGATGTAAATACTAAATTATTGTGGAATGTATGCTTCAAATTAGATTTTCAGCTTATGTCTTCATAATTTTACAGTGTTGGGTAAGAATGGTAGTCAAAATAGCATGTGCACCTTACACATGACATGGGGACATCGCACTCCTCAAATGTCCACATGTGGAAAAAAATACTTGTTGAAATAGAATGTATTTGATGATTCACAATATCTAAATGTGTTTTATTCATTATCATTTTGAGTTTAGACCAGATTTGAGTAATTCTGAATGAATAAATGATTTCTTGATGTGGTATTTCAGGCTCTTTCAGGAGCAGTATTTGAAACTGTACCTATCAGTAAAAAAAAAAAAAAAAAAAAAAATATATATATATATATATATATATATATATATATATATATATATATATATATTAGTGCTGTCAAGCGATTAAAATATTTAATCGCAATTAATGTCGCGACTGTCATAGTTAACTCGCGATTAATCGCAATTTAATCGCACATTTTTGTCACATGAAAAACCATGTAATTCTCTTATCAGCATAAAAAAGTGAATGGGCTTGCTCACCGTTCGAACTACGGGGGTACACGGGGGATCCGAGATCCCCTGAAACAGACATGAGATCCCTTGAAAACATGATTTGGGAAATGTTGGGGGGTCTCTAAAATATTGGCAAAATGATGTTTATTGACATAGCAATCGTGTGTAACGGGAAGCATTTGCATATCCGAAGTGAGCGCGTGATGGAGATCCGCGCTCTGAGACAAGCGCAAGCACCCCCCCAAGGGAAAAAAAGGGACCCCCCGAAAATATCGGCATAGTTCGAACACTGGTTGTACCAATGTTTTTTTTTTTTTAATTGCAGAGCATAACACGTCTTGTCACAGCCACTGCAAAGTTGGGCTGGAGCCGCCGATGGGAAAACGAAACCTAAGCCGAGCACCGTGGCTCTTCGGGGGAGGGCAGAGGACTCTGGCTGTGCGGGGCGTGGCATCATGTCACAGAGCGTTAATCTCGCGATAAAAAAATTATCGCCGTTAAAATTGAGTCAAGTTAACGCGTTAATAACGTGACATTTTTGACAGCACTAATATATATATATATATATATATATATATATATATATATATATATATAGTTAACTGTTTTTCTGGGCTTTTTATTTTTGCTTGCTTAAATATCTAAAGGGAGACACTGGTTGTGGAATGTTTTGGAGGATAGTTGTTGCATGGGTTTAGGGACAAGTGTGAATATTCTGGAATGTGGGGAATATTCTGGAATGTTTCTGGTCAGGCCAGGGTCAGATGGATCCGGCTACTGGTAGCAGTGTAACCCAGTACAACCTGCCACATGGACGGGTGGTCAGTGTCTAAACCGGCTCCCCCACCAGTTAATATTGGTGAGGAGGGTGGCATGACACCCAGCAGGATGAAAAACAATACCTGTCAAAGGGCGGATGAGCTCCTCTCGAGCCAATGGCCATCATGCAACAGCAACAGGATGTTCCTGCGGCCGTCTTAGCACTGCTTTGCTGACGATCAAACAGGGCATCTCGCCAAGAGGGTATCACATTGCGCTGGGTGGTACCGACATCGTAAGCGCAGCCACACAGAACTTCATAAAATGAAATCCATAGTTTCTACGAGTAATGCTACTGCGTTCAGGGGAACGGACATGCCACCTTCTATGGCAATGGCGAGAAATAGTGGGGATATAAGTGGGCTTCTTTTAGTATGTTAACTAGAGAGCACATTAGGCTAGCCAGACAGAACACCGGACACTGGCTCTTTAACAAAGTTTTCATTCAGTTTTGTGTAAAGTTTTAATTTTTTTTTTTAATTTAAAAAAAATTGTGATTCATAAACATATGACTGTTGTGCAATTATTATTCATGATATTTACTGGTATAGTGCTTTGTAAGCAATCCACACTGCAAACAAACTCTTAATTGTTCTGTATACTGTATTTGTTCTGACGGTGTGAGTGCAAATACAGAAATTCTGCTCCCAACTAGGCCCAACGTTGCAATATTACAACATTTCTAGGGAAAAAAAACCTTGCTAAAATGTAAAATAAATAAATTTCTACATCAAATGCCTCCTTCAACAATATCTGACAGGTGAAAAAAAAAAAACTTTTTGTTTTCTATTTTTTTGCGTTTCAAATGGTTTGGGGGAAAAAAAAGTTTCCTTTTCAGACTGAGTTTGGACCGTCTTGCTGCTAACAAGGATGAAATATAACAAGAAAGAGCTGGAACCAAATTACAAATGGCAGAGATCAGCTTTGTCTCACTAAATAATGCATTTTACACAGTAATATGCAGTTATCTTTATATAGGTTCAGCTAACTGCTGAGGGACTTATTTAATTGCAATCTCTCAGAAGCAGATATATTGCAAGGATATTAAAAATAATGACCAGAACGAATCCATTGAGGTCTACCATCCATAATAATAATGAATAACACTACTTATGGTTGCACTGGAACAAAAAAAAATAAAATATATATATATATAAAGAAAGGATTTTGCCAAAAGATTTATCCGTCTTCCCATGTTGAGTTTCTGCATAGTTAAACCATGATAGGCAAAGAAACCATTGAAGTTTTGAAAGTCTAGACGTTTAATGAGCTGAGATAATGGGTATTGGTGGAGTTGCCGATTAGCCAGTGAGCATAGCCTGAAACCAGTTTTAGCTGAAAATAACAAGACTGCACGTGCCTTTGACATGGTACAGGCATATCAACCTCAGCGACATCCATCTGTTTGGTGACTAATAGGATTCACAGCTTAAGATATATTTGATACGCCAAATTATTGGTGTTTTACATTTGGGAATTGTCAAATCTGTGCTTGAAATTGGCAAATGATAGCATGTCTATTCTCTGTGTTCTCCGACTGGCATACAGGACTTGTTGTTCCAACACTGCTTTTAGTATTCACTTTATTATGTAGAGGTTGTGCTGGACAGAAAGGGTCAGCGAGTGGTTTCCTGCTATGTTTTGTCCTCTACTGATTAGCTGTACTCAACCCTGCCAGATTAGCTGAGTGGATCCTGATGCATTATTCATTCAGCAGTGATGGAAACACACAATCTGGAATTATAGGGTCCTGAACGCTCTGACACACTCCACATAATAAGGATAACAGTTCTTTATGGCTAGTAAACAACACGAACAGCTATGACGGTAAAACAAATAATAGTACAAAGAAGAACGTGACTGTGTGTGTTTGTGTGTGTGTGTGACAGAGAGAGAGAGACAGAGAGAGAGAGTAATTGATGATTCATTGGTAACTGGAGTTGTATATATTCTTGTGTTATAAACAGACAATAAATGGACTTTAAGCTGGAAATGCTATAGTATACCAGGTTTACATTATACATCTCCAGCTTATCCAGTATGCACCATTACAGACTGATAATTACATTTTTATCTTTCAGTAATTACTGTACAGCCATGCCTAACGAGCATTTTTTACTATCTTATTTAGTTTTCAATATGCAAGGAATAAATTAGGTATTGCGTGTACTTCGTACAGATTTACATTTTACAAAATGCTATGCGTATTTACACTTAAATAGTCAGATTGTAGATTATTTAATAAAATGTTATATTTGTTAAAAAAAATAATAATAATAATACAACCCCGATTCGGGCGGCACGGTGGTGTAGTGGTTAGCGCTGTCGCCTCACAGCAAGAAGGTCCAGGTTCAAGCCCCGTGGCCGGCGAGGGCCTTTCTGTGTGGAGTTTGCATGTTCTCCCCGTGTCCGCGTGGGTTTCCTCCGGGTGCTCCGGTTTCCCCCACAGTCCAAAGACATGCAGGTTAGGTTAACTGGTGACTCTAAATTGAGCGTAGGTGTGAATGTGAGTGTGAATGGTTGTCTGTGTCTATGTGTCAGCCCTGTGATGACCTGGCGACTTGTCCAGGGTGTACCCCACCTTTCACCCGTAGTCAGCTGGGATAGGCTCCAGCTTGCCTGCGACCCTGTAGAACAGGATAAAGTGGCTACAGATAATGAGAATGAGACAACCCCAATTCCAAAAAAGTTGGGACAAAGTACAAATTGTAAATAAAAACGGAATGCAGTGATGTGGAAGTTTCAAAATTCCATATTTTATTCAGAATAGAACACAGATGACATATCAAATGTTTAAACTGAGAAAATGTATCATTTAAAGAGAAAAATTAGGTGATTTTAAATTTCATGACAACAACACATCTCAAAAAATTTGGGACAAGGCCATGTTTACCACTGTGAGACATCCCCTTTTCTCTTTACAACAGTCTGTAAACGTCTGGGGACTGAGGAGACAAGTTGCTCAAGTTTAGGGATAGGAATGTTAACCCATTCTTGTCTAATGTAGGATTCTAGTTGCTCAACTGTCTTAGGTCTTTTTTGTCGTATCTTCCGTTTTATGATGCGCCAAATGTTTTCTATGGGTGAAAGATCTGGACTGCAGGCTGGCCAGTTCAGTACCCGGACCCTTCTTCTACGCAGCCATGATGCTGTAATTGATGCAGTATGTGGTTTGGCATTGTCATGTTGGAAAATGCAAGGTCTTCCCTGAAAGAGACGTCATCTGGATGGGAGCACATGTTGCTCTAGAACCTGGATATACCTTTCAGCATTGATGGTGTCTTTCCAGATGTGTAAGCTGCCCATGCCACACGCACTAATGCAACCCCATACCATCAGAGATGCAGGCTTCTGAACTGAGCACTGATAACAACTTGGATCGTCCTTCTCCTCTTTAGTCCGAATGACACGGCGTCCCTGATTTCCATAAAGAACTTCAAATTTTGATTTGTCTGACCACAGAACAGTTTTCCACTTTGCCACAGTCCATTTTAAATGAGCCTTGGCCCAGAGAAGACGTCTGCGCTTCTGGATCATGTTTAGATACAGCTTCTTCTTTGAACTATAGAGTTTTAGCTGGCAACGGCCGATGGCACGGTGAATTGTGTTCACAGATAATGTTCTCTGGAAATATTCCTGAGCCCATTTTGTGATTTCCAATACAGAAGCATGCCTGTATGTGATGCAGTGCCGTCTAAGGGCCCAAAGATCACGGGCACCCAGTATGGTTTTCCGGCCTTGACCCTTACGCACAGAGATTCTTCCAGATTCTCTGAATCTTTTGATGATATTATGCACTGTAGATGATGATATGTTCAAACTCTTTGCAATTTTACACTGTCGAACTCCTTTCTGATATTGCTCCACTATTTGTCGGCGCAGAATTAGGGGGATTGGTGATCCTCTTCCCATCTTTACTTCTGAGAGCCGCTGCCACTCCAAGATGCTCTTTTTATACCCAGTCATGTTAATGACCTATTGCCAATTGACCTAATGAGTTGCAATTTGGTCCTCCAGCTGTTCCTTTTTTGTACCTTTAACTTTTCCAGCCTCTTATTGCCCCTGTCCCAACTTTTTTGAGATGTCTTGCTGTAATGAAATTTCAAATGAGCCAATATTTGGCATGAAATTTCAAAATGTCTCACTTTCGACATTTGATATGTTGTCTATGTTCTATTGTGAATACAATATCAGTTTTTGAGATTTGTAAATTATTGCATTCCGTTTTTATTTACAATTTGTACTTTGTCCCAACTTTTTTGGAATCGGGGTTGTAATAATAATGATAATAATAGCAGCTCATCCAGCTGATAGGCAATGAGCTTATCCCATCATGTGTCATTCGATGTCCATCCCGCGTCATCCACATTTCACGAAAATCGCTTCTTCTCTCTCAACTCTTCACTGATTTTTATTCTTTTTGGCAGGAAGGTGGGTCTGCCTGGGGTCCATATACATAGCTTCTACCCAAATTTTCATAATTGCAATTAATGATGAAGATATGAAGTAATTAATTAAGCCCCGATGAGCAGTTTCCACACAAATCACTCCCTCAATTCTTCACTGATTTTAATTCTTTCTGGCATGAAGGTAGGGGTACCTAGGGTGCATATAACTTCTACTCAGATTTGCTTAATTACAATTATTAATGACATTATGGAATGTGAGTGTGAATGGTTGTTTGTCTCTGTGTCAGCCCTGGGATGACCTGACGGCTTGTCCAGGGTGTACCCCGCTTCTCGCCCATAGTCAGCTGGGATAGGCTCCAGCTTGCCTGTAGAACCGGATAAGCGGCGACAGATAATGGATGGATGGATGAAGTTATAGACTAATTAAGGCTTAATGTTCAACAGCAGTTCAACAAAAATCGCTTCTTCTAGGTCAATTCCTCGCCATTTTGGATTCGTTCTGGCAAACAGGTCGGTATTCCTAGGGTGGATATAACTTCAATTTATAGCTTGTGTATAGTGTTTATAGCTTGCAACAGTTATTGCGCAAGGTGGCCCACTTTAGATCGTTTCTTCTGGACTAGACAGAGCCAGAGTGAGCTACACCGTAACTGATAGTCTCATTATTATTATTATTATTATTATTATTGAAATAGAAATTGTTCAAATGCAATATGGAGTTCCATAAGGTCCTGTTTTAGCTCCCCTCAATTTTTGTCAGCTTCTTCCATGGTGATTCATAGCTATATCAGTTTCAGTTCAGTAACAGAGCTATGCACAGTGGAAGAGTTTGTACAAACCTAAAAGCTTTGCCATTCTCTCAAAAAACATCATTCTTCTAAATTCTGACCAAAAAGAAATGCCACTGTGGGATAAAGGCTGGTTAGGCTAATGTTACTCATTTTACCCTAGGGATTGATAACTGATGGCAAATATGAAACCATGATATAAACCTAGACAGCTGTTGATTGTATGATTTTTTTTTTCTTTCCAGGATGAGACATATACTAATCCCACATGATGCTGAAAAACTATTGCATAGTTTGATGATGCATTACAAAAAGACAGCATTATTTTAACATTGGTTTCAATACTTTCAGTTACACACATGTGTTCACATAGACTACACAATCTGATTGATATCATCTGACAAACCAAACAAGACCATCAATGACAGCGTAGCTCACTCCGGCCCCATCTAGTCCAGGAGGAACGATCTAAAGTGGGCCACTTTGCGCAGTAAATGTTGTAAGCTATATACACTATATACAAGCTATATAGAAGTTATATCTACCCTAGGAATACCAACCTGCCAGAAAGAATCCAAAATGGCGTGATTTTTGTTGAACTGCTGTTGAACATTAAGGCTTAATTAGTCATTAACTTCATTAATAATTGTAATTAAGTAAATCTGGGTAGAAGCTATATGCACCCTAGGTACCCCTACCTTCATGCCAGAAAGAATCAAAATCAGGGAAGAATTGAGGGAGAAGAAGCAATTTGTGTGGAAACTGCTCGTTAGGGCTTAATTAATTACTCCATTTCTTCATTATTACTTGCAGTGATGCAAATTTGGGTAGAAGCTACAGTATATGCACCCCAGGCAGACCTACCTTCCTGCCACAAAGAATAAAAATTGGTGAAGGATTGAGAGAGAAGAAGCGATTTTCTTGAAATGTGGACAATGCTGGACGGACGACAGACAACACATGATGGTATAAGTTCATCGCCTATTGGCCGGATGAGTTAATACATTTTAACAAGGTGAGACAATCGTCTGCTCTGAACACTCCAACTCTAATCAAAGTCACTTAACATGCACGCTCTTGTGTATCTGTATCTACTAAGTATTATGAATAAAGCAGTATTTTTAAGTTACATTAAACTGGAATTGATTTACATCTTACAATAAAAAAAAAAAAATTACACAGGCTGCCACCAATTTTCACTTCCACATCAATACCCACAATGGAAAGAGTCGGCTAATATTACTGTTAATTCCATTACAGAGAACACAATCGAATTCCATGACTTTCTGAAACTTGTGTGCACAACATCTTACTGTAAAAGTGTCAGTAAGATCAGTTAGTTCATCCGATCCCAAACAGGCTTATATGGGGAGGCCTGTGTGGTTGTGCATCTTTGGTCAGCATTTAGGTAGCTACCCACTTCCTGACATATCTTCGGAGGTCCCAAGAGGTAAGAGGAGATCCAACCATTTTAATGAACATTAGAGCAGTTTTCAATAGAGGCTTTGCACCATCACGTGACCCCGTAGCAACGGTAAATACGCCGCCATGACAGGAGGCACACTTGTCATGCTTCATTCAGCCAAGTTAGTTGTCATTGATCAGTATGGGAAGGTTTTGCTACATTTTAAGATGTGCAAATAATTTTGAATAAACAAAGACATCAGATATTTTAATTTACCAAAAGTAATTCATCATCGGGGAAAAAAATAGAGAAATTTCTAAACGTAGAAGGGAAAATGGGGGGGGGGGCATTCAGCGGGACTGGGTGTCAAACAGAGAGGTCAAAAACCCTATGGTATGCTCACTTAATTTCCATGAAGGTACTGTAAGAATTCAAAATAATAATAATAATAATAATAATAATAATAATAGGTGGCACGGTGGTGTAGTGGTTAGTGCTGTCGCCTCACAGCAAGAAGGTCCGGGTTCGAGCCCCGTGGCCGGCGAGGGCCTTTCTGTGTGGAGTTTGCATGTTCTCCCCGTGTCCGCGTGGGTTTCCTTCGGGTGCTCCGGTTTCCCCCACAGTCCAAAGACATGCAGGTTAGGTTAACTGGTGACTCTAAATTGAGCGTAGGTGTGAATGTGAGTGTGAATGGTTGTCTGTGTCTATGTGTCAGCCCTGTGATGACCTGGCGACTTGTCCAGGGTGTACCCCGCCTTTCGCCCGTAGTCAGCTGGGATAGGCTCCAGCTTGCCTGCGACCCTGTAGAAGGATAAAGCGGCTACAGATAATGAGATGAGATGAGATAATAATAATAATAATAATAATAATAATAATAATTTCACAACTGCAGCAAGGTGCTCATTCTTATACAGTGAAGCGAATATGAGCAAAAACACACCGTCAGTAACGGTGCTGAAAACACAAGTTCAGAGCAGCCTCCAAACATGGCCACTCCAGACTACAAGTCCCAAGAGTCACAGCACCCTCTGTCACTTGACTATTAATTACACCTGTCTCTCATCCGGCAATCACCTAGCATGACTATATATACTCAGCTCTCACTTCCCGAAGTATTGTCTAGTACCCCTGTGTCTAACTTGACTGAGTATTCCGCCTGATTTCCAGTTTACAACCCGTGCTTACATCCTCGACTTCTTCTTTTGCCCACTCTCCATTGCATTGTTTGCTGATCGACTGACCCTCGCTCCTTTTCAGACTACGATTCCTGCTCTACACAACGACTCTGCAGAGCCACTTTCACCAAGGTGCATTTACATTCTGGGATCCTTCGGAGTGCGCTGTGTGTGCACTTGGGACCCAGTCATTATGGGAAACACCTGATGCTGATTTGAGTGCAATCAACTTCTTGTTTTCACAGAGTCTTTGCAAGCATTCTGTCAGGTATGTGGCAGTAGACCAGTCTAAACCCAGGAAGAGTGTTTATTAGCAGGTGTGATATTTACAAAAACAAAACACAAGTGAAACCGAAAGCTGAGTCAAAAGCATGGCAAGAAACAAATGTGACAGTGATAATGATAATACTCCACAAAGCCTCGGTGTCCTTAAATGCATGTGCTGATTGTGCTCAAATCAGTATCAGGTGTTTCCCATAACAACTGGGTCCCAAGTGCAAGCACAACACGTTCCGAAGGATCCCCGAATGTAAGGGCACCTCGGTGAAAGTGGCTCTTCCGAGTCGCTATGGTGTTGCTCATGTTCACTTCACTGTATAAGAATGAGCACTGCACTGCAGTTGTGAAATTATTATTATTATTACAACCCCGATTCCAAAAAAGTTGGGACAAAGTACAAATTGTAAATAAAAATGGAATGCAATGATGTGGAAGTTTCAAAATTCCATATTTTATTCAGAATAGAACATAGATGACATATCAAATGTTTAAACTGAGAAAATGTATCATTTAAAGAGAAAAATTAGGTGATTTTAAATTTCATGACAACAACACATCTCAAAAAAGTTGGGACAAGGCCTTGTTTACCACTGTGAGACATCCCCTTTTCTCTTTACAACAGTCTGTAAACGTCTGGGGACTGAGGAGACAAGTTGCTCAAGTTTAGGGATAGGAATGTTAACCCATTCTTGTCTAATGTAGGATTCTAGTTGCTCAACTGTCTTAGGTCTTTTTTGTCGTATCTTCCGTTTTATGATGCGCCAAATGTTTTCTATGGGTGAAAGATCTGGACTGCAGGCTGGCCAGTTCAGTACCCGGACCCTTCTTCTACGCAGCCATGATGCTGTAATTGATGCAGTATGTGGTTTGGCATTGTCATGCTGGAAAATGCAAGGTCTTCCCTGAAAGAGACGTCATCTGGATGGGAGCATATGTTGCTCTAGAACCTGGATATACCTTTCAGCATTGATGGTGTCTTTCCAGATGTGTAAGCTGCCCATGCCACACGCACTAATGCAACCCCATACCATCAGAGATGCAGGCTTCTGAACTGAGCGCTGATAACAACTTGGGTCGTCCTTCTCCTCTTTAGTCCGAATGACACCGCGTCCCTGATTTCCATAAAGAACTTCAAATTTTGATTCGTCTGACCACAGAACAGTTTTCCACTTTGCCACAGTCCATTTTAAATGAGCCTTGGCCCAGAGAAGACGTCTGCGCGTCTGGATCATGTTTAGATACGGATTCTTCTTTGAACTATAGAGTTTTAGCTGGCAACGGCAGATGGCACGGTGAATTGTGTTCACAGATAATGTTCTCTGGAAATATTCCTGAGCCCATTTTGTGATTTCCAATACAGAAGCATGCCTGTATGTGATGCAGTGCCGTCTAAGGGCCTGAAGATCACAGGCACCCAGTATGGTTTTCCGGCCTTGACCCTTACGCACAGAGATTCTTCCAGATTCTCTGAATCTTTTGATGATATTATGCACTGTAGATGATGATATGTTCAAACTCTTTGCAATTTTACACTGTCGAACTCCTTTCTGATATTGCTCCACTATTTGTCGGCGCAGAATTAGGGGGATTGGTGATCCTCTTCCCATCTTTACTTCTGAGAGCCGCTGCCACTCCAAGATGCTCTTTTTATACCCAGTCATGTTAATGACCTATTGCCAATTGACCTAATGAGTTGCAGTTTGGTCCTCCAGCTGTTCCTTTTTTGTACCTTTAACTTTTCCAGCCTCTTATTGCCCCTGTCCCAACTTTTTTGAGATGTGTTGCTGTCATGAAATTTCAAATGAGCCAATATTTGGCATTAAATTTCAAAATGTCTCACTTTCGACATTTGATATGTTGTCTATGTTCTATTGTGAATACAATATCAGTTTTTGAGATTTGTAAATTATTGCATTCCGTTTTTATTTACAATTTGTACTTTGTCCCAACTTTTTTGGAATCAGGATTGTATTATTATTTTGGAATTCTTATCTTTGTGGAAATGAAGTGAGTATACCATAGGGTTTTTGACCTCTCTGTTTGACACCAAGTCCCGCTGAATGTTTTTCCCCCCCAACTTCCTTTCTACATTTAGAAATATCTCTAGTTTATTTTTTCCCCCCGATGATAAATTACTTTTGGTAAATTAAAAAAAAATATGATGTCTTTGTTTCGTTCAAAATGATTTGCACGTCCAAAAACACAGCAAAACCTTCCCATACTGATCAATAACAACTAAGTCGGCTGAATGAAGCACTACAAGTGTGCCCCCTGTTATGGCACCCTAGTTACCGTTGCTATGGGGGTTATGTGACAGTGCAAAGCCTCTATTGTAAGCACAACAGTGTCACAACTGCATTCATTTCTGAGAAACCTCTCTCACAATCTGCACTGCTCACAGCAATGGTTTCCACTATGTATTTAAGTTTCAGAAGGGACTTGTGCATTGACTGATACACTGGCATTATCCTTAAAATCTCTGTAACTTTTCTTTACACCACAGAATCCTATTTTCAAAAGATTGCATAGCTCTTGTACTTCATTTTCCCAATGCATTAATGGCAGAGCGCTTGAAAATGTGTTTTTATCCAACACATTAAGTTTGTAAGAGTGGCTCCTCTTGACTTATGACCATTCTTGTTTGCATGCTTTTGCATAGAACATTCTGGAATACATTACCTTCTTCCTGCTTCACTCTCTAGTGTGACGCCATTAAAAGCACCTTACCGTGCAGCCTCACATGCAGTTTTATAGAATGGACAACTGTCTGGGTTCCTGTTCATGATATTGAAAACATCTAGCTGCCTATTATCAGCTTGACTGATCAAGATAGTCTAATATATTTCTGGACTGCAGAGTCTCAGATAGGTCTTTAAGCTCCTCAAGTGCATCCATCATGCGCCCAAGGTTTTTAACAAAAGCAATTGAGCCCAGCTTTGCTGTTAGCTCCTCATGCCCGTACATACATCTTCCATTTGAATTTTAGTTCACAGCTTTACTCGCAGCTGTGAGGGGATTATAGTTTGCAGCATACATTGTCCAAACAGCGTGTAATGTTCTGAAACATGAAGCCACCCACCTTATCCCTAGGACTCGACCAATCCTTCACAAACCAAACATACATCTACTTCGGAGACTACAGCATCAAGCGCTCTTAAATTCTTAAGTGACTGATAATATAGGCAGTCAAAGAAAGCTGTGAAGTCATTGGTCTCTGTGCAATGCTTGACTGCATTTGATACAGACAACTCTGACCTGTGGTTCAGAAAGTGCCAGAGGCCAGAGAATGTACTTTTAGATTTTGAGTACACTTAATTATTTTAGCTAAAATTACAGAGCCTCCATCTGAACAAAATCCTATGAGATATTCTTTAAGAAAAAACATCATCAAGACCATGTTTCAGCAGGCAGTTCAGTAGGCCACTGGTGATTCCATCTGTGGTTGTATTCCCTCACTAAGAAGATCTAAAAAGAGGGTTAGCAGCTTTGAGATATCAACTGACACTCTGAGGAACACAATAAGACAAGACATCTTGTTTAACAAGCTGCTTTCATCCATGATAAGAGTAAGCTTTGGTTGGGTCACTCTGATACATCCCAATACTGCTTCTCTCTGTGTTTTAAGAAAGCTTAATTCGATAGATTTCTCCAAGGTTCGAATTACATGGGAGCCAGTGGGAGCTGAGCACCCATAGAGTGAGGACTGGCTCCCATGAAAGCAATAAAATCATATCTGTGGGGGGTCTCTAAAAATGCAGCATCATTAAATTTTAATCACAAATACAGTAAAGCTCATTTTCCTTCAATATACGGAGTAATATTTATGTTAAAGATAGAAAAATAGCCTTCAATAATAATAAGAATAAACATGTTTTCCAAAAGAACGCATTACAACTACTCTCGTGAATGCAGCACTACCACGCCAGTATGCACGCAAACTATCCTTTTGAGAGCTCATGAATGTTAACAGACACAGACATGTTCATCCTTTCAGAAGAAGAACCACTTGACCTTGGTTGGTTAAGTTTTCAAGAAAAAGACCAATAAGTTAGAGACTACTGGCTACCATACCACTGCAAAAAAGGTGCCTACTGGTGCCGACATCATGCTCAGCCCTGACACGTTTTGGTTTTATTACCAAAAAAAAAAAATTATATATATAGCTGTAGACAACAGTCTAGCACCTGCTAGCCAGGCACCTACCACTAGCTCTGTGGCTGTACAGGATGCCAGCTACCCGTAGAATCATGGGTTCCTGGAACACAACCACAGCTTGCTGAAAACAGACCACTTTAGTCTAGTTTGTCTGCATGATGACAAGAGAACGGCTTTAACTTTCTACTAGTAGAATGCATTCTCCCTCTATTTAAAGTGTAGGCTATAGGAAAATGGCAAAAACAATATCCATCCATTATCCCTAACTGGTTATCCTGTGCAGGGTCGTGGGCAAGATGGAGCCTATTCCAGCTGACTATGGGCGAGACTACGGGGTACACCCTGGACAAGTTGCCAGGTCATCCCAGGGCTGACACACAGAGACAAACAACCATTCACACTCACATTCACACCTACGGTCAATTTAGAGTCACCAATTAGCCTAACCTGCATGTCTTTGGACTGTGGGGGAAACCGGAGCACCCGGAGGAAACCCACGCAGACACGGGGAGAACATGCAAACTCCGCACAGAAAGGCCTCCGTCGGACACTGGGCTCGAACCCAGAACCTTCTTGCCGTGAGGCGACAGTGCTAACCACTACACCATCGTGCCACCCAAATGCAATATGGTATGAAGAATTATATGCAATTAATGATGATAGAAAGGTTTGATAATGTGCCTGTAGTGGTGGATATGATCCTCAAATATAAGAAAAACACTATAAAATGCAATCACAAGTCTACTTCCGTTAATTGTACAATATGGTGAACTGTGATTGCAATTCCCTCATTATAGTAAATACATCCATTTTGGCATAGCACTACAGTGACATGGCCGCTCTGACAGATTCAGCCATCAAAGTGTCTAGGGAACATTACAGTAAAGGTTTCCCGTTGCCTTCTACTGGATTATTATCAAGGTTTTTGCCTCTCAATCATTCACACCTATGGACAATTTAGAACCACCAATTAACCTAACCTGCATGTCTTTGGGGGAAACCAGAGCACCCAGAGGAAACCCATGCAGACACAGGGAGAACATGCAAACTCCACACAAACTCCCCTGCCAGCCGCTAGGTTCGAACCCAGAACTTTCTTGCTGTGAGGTGACAGTGCTAACCACTTACACCACTGTGCGGCTATAGTAAATATTAATTTACTACAGTAGATATTAATTTACTCAGTAACTGCACAAAGTAAAGATCGGTAAATAAAGGCATTGCGGGGAGTTAACTAGTAACAATTTGCACAGGTATGTGAAATACACTGTATTGAAATCAGTGCTTAGTTAATACAAAGTGGTGTAAACATTATGTCCTGAATATCCTAAATACAGTATATTTATAGATATAAAAAAAAAAAAGTTTGCATATAGATTGACATAATGTAGGATGATATGTGGTTTGGCTTTTTTTCCCCCTAGTACTAACCGAACTGCAACTGGACATTGAAAATTTCAACCGATATCCCTGGTCCTGTAAGGATATCCAGTGAGTGAGTTTGTGTGGAATTTGCATGTTCTCCCTGTGTCTGCATGGGTTTCCTCTGGGTGCTCTGGTTTCCCCCAAAGACATGCAGGTTAGGTTAATTGGTGGTTCTAAATTGTCCATAGGTGTGAATGATTGAGAGGCAAAAACCTTGATAATAATCCAGTAGAAGGCAACGGGAAACCATTACTGTAATGTTCCCTAGACACTTTGATGGCCGGATCTGTCAGAGCGGCCATGTCACTATTGAGGTTTTTCACCTGACGTCACAGGGTCACGTGACGCCCCGGTGTCCGCCATTTTGAAGGTCAAGCTACATACTAACGCTGCAGACAGAGAGGGAGAACCAGCTTGAAAAAAAAACGTGTTACAGACACCGGATCCAGTGTAAATAGCTGCTGGAGCGCGCTCCGGCTTGCTCCCCCTCAAATTAAGCAGCACGCTCCGGCTTGCTCCCCCTCAAATTAAGCAGCACGCTCCGGCTTGCTCCCGGAGTGCTCCGAGGTTCTGGAGCGTGCTCCGGCTTGCTCCCCCTCAAATTAAGCAGCGCGCTCCGGCTTGCTCCCAGAGTGCTCCGGGAGCAAGCCGGAGCACGTTGCTTAATTTGAGGGGGAGCAAGCCGGAGCGCGCTGCTTAATTTGAGGGGGAGCAAGCCGGAGCGTGCTGCTTAATTTGAGGGGGAGCAAGCCGGAGCGCGCTCCGGCAGCTATTTACACTGGATCCGGTGTAAATAGCTGCTGGATCATAATTACAGTAAACTAGTAAATACAGTAAAGGAAAAACTTGAGACTGAAAGGTTTTAACAGTCATCCAAATGACTGAACGTAAACATTGCTACAGTAACATACTAGCTATGTTGTTGACATTAGCTAGTGCTAACAGCTAGCTGCTAGTACACTGCTACAACACAGACACCGACCCTAATAATACAGTTCTTGGTCACTGCCTGGTAACAGCAAATTTATAACGGGCCATGTCTCAACAGACTAAGAAGTTATTTCAATGACATTTAATAATATTTTGTTTATCCTGAGGACCGAAAGTAAATGAAAATGTGAACAAACCTTAGCTGTAATAAGATGGCGACCACCGGCTCCAGGGACGACCCACTGATGTAGGCATGTTACCCAGCCTGACACAAAATATTTGTAGGCATCCAAACTCTTATACGCTTTCAGATCAATACCTGTGTATGGCGATGGGTTTTTAACAACATAGGTATACAGATCATGTGGGCCGAAGTCAGGTAAAGACGAGGGCTTCGTGTACTTCCGTACGTCAGTGAACAATCCTGGTGGAAGCAGGTAAACGTCGTTCTCTAAGCCTGCTAACCTCAATTTTTGCAAATACCTCTCCCTCTGCTCGCCCTGTAAATGCCCTACGTCGCTGGAGAGTGAAGGTGTTTTCTGCATCTCGCTCCTTTTTCTTTTATGTTTTTCGTTTGTCGCCTTCCTCGCATTCAAACTGATTCGAGCCGTGACGTCCAAAATGGCAGCCTAACGATGCATCACATGACTTGGTCACGTGGGTGAAAAACCTCAATAGTGCTATGCCAAAAGAAAGAAAACAGCATCCATTAATCAGCTTAGAACCATATGTTCCGAGCAAGTGGAAGCAATGTAATGGCTTTCTAACAAGGTGGGATGACATGACTGTTAGCAAGGTAGTTTTTTTTTTTTTTGCATCCTGTGGCCTGAGGGCAACAGCAGGCTAACATGTCACGCAACAGACTGTCTCCCATCTACATCTCCCTGTTACCACCATTTCCCAGGTAGATATAAATATTTTTTCTTTACTCTCTCCTGAACTCAGAAAACCAGCTGAGCTCAACCTCAAAAAAGCCCTCTGGTAGAGGAGTCAGAAAATGCTTCCTCTGTTTATGTAGCACTATAAAGCAAGTGAGAAAGCAACCCAGAGTTTGCAGCTGTTAAAGGAAAAATGTGACAGTACAGACATTAGCACTTGCATTAGAAATCAGGATTAGATCCAAGATCGTTTGTCATAGCAAATGAGGTTAGCCAGATTAGTCTTGGAAAGGATATTTGATCAGAGAGATGATCAGATCTTCCACCTTTGCTAATTATTCAGGACATGATGAGAGCGTCCAGGACAACGCTAGATGTTCAGAGAACCATTCATTATTTCACCAGCTATTTCAAATGCAGGAGTAAGTAATACAGCATCTTGCAAAAGTATCCATCCCCCTTGGTGTTTGTCCGGTTTTGTCGTATTACAAACTGGAATTAAAATGGACTTTTGGAGGGTTAGCACCATTTGATTTACACAACATGCCTACCACTTTAAAGGTGAAAATTGTTGTTTTATTGTGACACAAACAATAATTAAGATGAAAAAAAAACAGAAATAAGGAGTGTGCATAGGTATTCACCCCCCCCAAAGTCAATACTATGTAGAGCCTACTTTTGCTGCAATTACAGCTGCAAGTCTCTGGGGGTATATTTCTATTAGCTTAGCACATCTAGCCACTGGGATTTTTTGCCTATTCCTCAAGGCAAAACTGCTCCAACTCCTTCAAGTTAGATGGGTTGTGTTGGTGAACAGCAATCTTCAAATTATGCCACAGATTCTCAATTGGATTGAGGTCTGGGCTTTGATTAGGCCATTCCAAGACATTTAAATGTTTCCCTTTAAACCACTCCAGTGTAGCTTTAGCAGTATGTTTAGGGTCATCGTCCTGCTGGAACATGAACCTTTGTCCGAGTCTCAAACCTCTGGCTGACTCAAACAGGTTTTCCTCCAGAATTGCCCTGTATTTAGTGCCATCCATCTTTCCTTCAGTCCTGACCAGCTTTCCTGTCCCTGCAGATGAAAAATATCCCCACAGCATGATGCTGCCACCATCATACCTGACTGTAGGAATGGTGTTCTCAAGGTGTTGGGTTTGCACCACACATGGTGTCTCCCATAATCACCAAAAAGTTCAATTTTTGTCTCATTTGGCCAGAGACTCTTCTTCCATGTGTTTGGGGAGTCTGCCACATGCTGTTGGGAAAACTCCAAACGTGTTTTCTTATTTTCTGGCCACTCTTACATAAAGCCAAACTCTGTGCAGTATATGGCTTAAAGTGGTCCTATGGACAGATACTCCCATCTCCACTGTGGATCTTTGCAGCCCCTTCAGTGTTATCTTTGGCGTCTTTGTTGCATCTCTGATTAATGCTCTCCTTGCCCGGTCTGTGAGTTTTGGTGGGCGGGGCCTTCTCTTGTCAGGTTTGTATTGGTGCCATATTCTTTCCATTTTGCTATAATGGATTTAATGGCGCTCTGTGGGATATTCAAAGTTTGGGATATTTTTTATAACCCAACCCTGATCTATACTTCTCCACAACTTTGTCTCTGACCTGTTTGGAGGCTCCTTGGTTTTCATGTTGCTTGCTTAGTCATGTTGCAGAGTCAGGGTCCTTCCAGAACAGGTTGATTTGCTGTATACAGACGTCATGTGACACTTTGATTGCACACAGGTGGATCTTAATCAACTAATTATGTGACTTCTGAAGTGAATTGGTTGGACCAGCTCTTATTTAGGGGTTTCATACGAAAGGGGGTGAATACTTATGCACACTCCAGATTTCTGATTTTTCATCTTAATTATTGTTTGTGTCACAATAAAACAACAATTTTCACCTTTAAAGTGGTTGGCATGTTGTGTAAATCAAATGGTACTAACCCTCCAAAAATCCATTTTAATTCCAGCTTGTAATGCGACAAAACAGGACAAACACCAAGGGGGATGAATACTTTTGCAAGACACTGTATTTGCATTTTCTTTCATCTCATCTCATCTCATTATCTCTAGCCGCTTTATCCTGTTCTACAGGGTCGCAGGCAAGCTGGAGCCTATCCCAGCTGACTACGGGTGAAAGGCGGGGTACACCCTGGACAAGTCGCCAGGTCATCACAGGGCTGACACATAGACACAGACAACCATTCACACTCACATTCACACCTACGGTCAATTTAGAGTCACCAGTTAACCTAACCGGCATGTCTTTGGACTGTGGGGGAAACCGGAGCACCCAGAGGAAACCCACGCGGACACGGGGAGAGCATGCAAACTCCGCACAGAAAGGCCCTCGCCGGCCCCGGGGCTCGAACCCGGACCTTCTTGCTGTGAGGCGACAGCGCTAACCACTACACCACCGTGCCACCCCATTTTCTTCATGCCATTAAAATTGCATAACAGCTGTTCATATCGAAGTTCTATATCTATACAGCATCAGGTATTTCTTTGAGCTTGAAAATGCGAACTTTTTCAACTTCATCGAAATCCTAATGAAGTTCATTTCACACCATTCTTTCATACGTCATTCCCTTCTCTTTTCACACACATCGAAAGCAGCACAGCCTTTTCCCTGCCACATCATGTCAGTGGTGATGAAAAGCCTGATTAATTTAATTTAAATTAATTTTAATTGAACTTAACACAATTAATCTAGTCTTCTCTTACTCACTCTGCTGAAACTTCCTACACAAAAAGCCAAAAGGCAAACATTTGTATGCAAATAAGATTCTTCTATTTTTAGCACATTTTGATCACCATTAAAATGGAATGATCCTGACCGTCATCAGCCATCCTTCCTTGTGTGCTATAAGGTTTGAGATTGCAGATCTCTCAGTAACACGACTGAACATTCTCTTAAACATAGGGATGATTATTATTCTGTCATGCTTCAGAGAAATGAGGGCCATTGTGCAGTCGGGAAGCTTAAAAACATCAGTTAAAGGTCAGTAGTGTTAATTCCCACTTCATATGGTAGCTTTTTTCATGGAAAAAAAAAATAGTGTATAATCAGAACACCTGTGAAAGGGACTCAGGACATCTATTCTGTATCTGTGGTTCAGAACGGAGTGTGAGAACACAACAGCACAATGAATCATGCATTCGGGTTTTGAACATTATTCAGCAGTGATGAATTTCATTGATTTGAGATACACAGGACAAAGACTCAACAGAGAGACATTTTCTATTAAAAAAAGACCTACTTTACATTCCACAATACCCCTAACATGGGCATCATTTGCATCTAAAAACATTCAGTGGGGGAAAAAGTGTCTGGCATGGGCTAAAGGTCTTTTCAGACACATAGGGAACGCTGAAACGCACGGCTGCTGTGCTGATATTCCTGATGTAGGTGTTGGGGCGGATACTTTCAATACAAGACACACACACCTAATTGAAAGGAAATAATTAGAGCTTAAATGCAGCATGCTAAATCTCCTAGCGACCGTCAGTTTCTCCGAGGCATGATGTCTTGAAACTGTTTTGTTTCTGTTCTTTATGCTGCCGTCAATTTCATTCAGTTAAGACATAATAGTGGTGCTGCTCACTGTGTGAGAGGTAATATAATTCCTGTTTTCCCCCTCTCTCTCTCTAGCCGTTTTTACATAGATATTCCATATTATTCTATCCACATTCACTGGCAATTGCGTGCTCTGACTGGCTACTCTACGACGAGGATATCAGCTCATATACTGTGAGTAGAGAAAAAAAATGGCGGAGCCACCACATCAAGTCAGATATATCACTTTATCAAGTATTTAAAAGAAACAGAAATAGCTAAAATAATATAGTCCTCCCCTTCCCAATCCTTGAATTGCAAGTGACATCAAAGCAAAATAGAAACCCAGATGTCGGCCATGTTGGTGGATATACAAATGCGGGGTCAAGTGACATTCCATAAAAAACATCATCACGCGTGCGCAGCTCTCTTTGTTTTGTCCACTGCTTTAAGCGTTCTGTTAGCTCGGCTATATCTTTGTGCTGTATACGGTTGTGGTCACAACAGTACTCGTGACCGTGGCACGTTCTGATTTTTTTAGAATTTCGTCCGTAATTCGGAAAGAGGGCGAGAAAACTCTGAGGCTTAGTATGGAGAGGAGACGAGCACGGCTGAACGATAACGGCAGGGCTGATCTAACAGAGACTAAAACCAGAACAGCTCGTGTTTGTAGTAATCATTTTACCTCGGGTGAGATTCAAAAGCTTTCTCAATAATATCATGGAAGAATTTTATTTCGTGTTGCTAGAATTTTGCTATAAAATGAGCGTTCTCTCTTTGTGGTTCACTCCGTCATTGTTATAATTTTAACACATGTATTATCATTTCGCTTCCAGGAGCACCAGCAAAATTCATCTCATCTCATCTCATCTCATCTCATTATCTCTAGCCGCTTTATCCTGTTCTACAGGGTCGCAGGCAAGCTGGAGCCTATCCCAGCTGACTACGGGCGAGAGGCGGGGTACACCCTGGACAAGTCGCCAGGTCATCACAGGGCTGACACATAGACACAGACAACCATTCACACTCACATTCACACCTACGCTCAATTTAGAGTCACCAGTTAACCTAACCTGCATGTCTTTGGACTGTGGGGGAAACCAGAGCACCCGGAGGAAACCCACGCGGACACGGGGAGAACATGCAAACTCCGCACAGAAAGGCCCTCGCCGGCCACAGGGCTCGAACCCAGACCTTCTTGCTGTGAGGCGACAGCGCTAACCACTACACCACCGTGCCGCCCCACCAGCAAAATTATGCAATAGAAACAATCCAAACTGGGCACCCACTCAGGACACAGGCTATGTTTTGGCCAAGGTCGGACTTGATTCTTCGGCAGCCAAAGCAGATAGAATGCAATATCTGGGTACTTGATGGTCAGTAGAAGCATCTTATCTTCAGTAAAATCTGACTTTTTTAAAATAATATGGGTCAAAATCACACATTTTATAATATGGAATATTATGGGTCTTCTCTTTGTATCGAATCTTTGCTCGACCGTTCAATTCGTGGTAATACTGAGAAAATTCAGCATTTTTTTTTACAGACACGCTTTCAGCGGCTGCCATCCGAGTTGCTTTGTACGGTATATCCACCATCATGGCGGACGCTCATGACTTAGTACATTTTGATCACGTGGTTGCAAGTCATCTATAGCTCCTGTTCCACACTCCAGCCCAGTCGGTGGCAGTAATGCACCTTTAAGTTGGTTTGCTAACTGCCAAAAAAAACGACATAAGAAGAAGAAGAAGAAAATGGTGGAGTGTGTTACTGAACCAACCGAGGATGAAATAAAAACTCTACTCAAAAACAAAACCCCAAAAAATACAAAAAAAAGCAACAAACATGTAATAAAAGCATTTGATGGTAAGAATGTATCTTTTCATTTTTAATTTTTCAAGAATTATCATCACATTTTTCACAAATTGTTCCGGTCATTTCGCAGCTTTGTTTACATTCTACGCAGAAATGATTTTGCCGGACATTTTGTATGAAGTTTTATTAATCAAATTTGCAAAAAAAAAAACAAAAAATGCTCTGTTTCTCAAAATCCAGTGAATGTGGATAGAATAAAACAGTTATTCCACTCAATCTCATCGTACATGGCTTATAGCCGACTCAGTGCTACGCACCTCGTCAGCTATCAGTTCATGTACGACTCAATTTCATGGAATAACTGTTAAATATTGGTGTAAACAAGGCACCTCAGTATTCCAGCTTTAGTCATTTACACTGAACCAAATAAAGCCATCAGGAAGCAGTGCCAGTGTGTGTTTTTACATTGTGAGCTGGCGTTCTGCAACCAGAGGCATGATGTGTCACAATGGACTGTCAGCGTCTAGGGTGACGTAGCTACGTGTTGGAAATATGACCACCCCGAGCATACTGGTGTTGCTTTCAAAACACTGGTGGGTGAACTGAGTGTTGGTGCTTTTGTTAGCTGTGCACATGTATACCACTCTTCAAGCATCATATGCAACATGTAATCGCTTCCGTTAAATAATTCGGATTTATGGGAAGAAACAGTCTCAATATATAATACCATGTTTGTGTCCTTTAGCCGAGCCGGCTTTTTGGGAAAAAAAACAGTCTGTCAAAGAAAACTGTGCTTGGAAATGGAGAGAGAATCAGAGTGAAAGATAGCGAAGAAAAGAGGAGTGGGGAGACTCGTGCAAACCGTGATCAGAAATATGTTGGCGGAGAAAGCGAAGAGAAGTAGAAAGAGATTTGAAGTAGAAAGGTGTGCAGACCTTAAAGGAGAACTGAAGCCATTTTTAAACTTGCTTTATTCCTTAATTAATGTGTTATTCAATTACATTTTCAGTTTTAGTAACCTTATATCATGACTCGTCTTGGCATCTAATTGCAATTAAATATTATACTTATCGGCCTATTCGGTTTTTAGCCGTGTTGAATTTAGTGCGTTCGGTCCACGGCAGGCGTCGCTTATCCACGCGATCTTCACGAGACTTGTGTGAGACTTCGAAACGTGAAGTGTCAGCCAGGTGTCAGCGCCACCATTTTGAAAACTGTTTTCCAAATGAAGTATTGCACAAAAACGAGTTTAAATGACGATGACTGCCAACTTTTTCAAACTTTCCTGATTGCTATCAAAACAAACAAAACTTCCAGCTTGATTACGTCAGCGTTCGAAAGAGGGCGCGCATGTCTTTTGACAACGTTAGCAGATGTTGGTTACTTTGATTTCCGCTGTACGTTTTACTTCCGTCCTACGATGTCTCGCACAGGTCTCAACGAATCACGTTTACAGTCATTGCTTTGACATGGACTGATATATTACAGAGCATATTTCAAACACTCATAACTTGCTATAGCAGCGACAAAATAGCGATCAAAAATGCATTCCGATATTTAATAAAATGAGATACACTACCGTTCAAAAGTTTGGGGTCACCCAGACAATTTTGTGTTTTCCATGAAAAGTCACACTTTTATTTACCACCATAAGTTGTAAAATGAATAGAAAATATAGTCAAGACATTTTTCTGGCCATTTTGAGCATTTAATCGACCCCACAAATGTGATGCTCCAGAAACTCAATCTGCTCAAAGGAAGGTCAGTTTTATAGCTTCTCTAAAGAGCTCAACTGTTTTCAGCTGTGCTAACATGATTGTACAAGGGTTTTCTAATCATCCATTAGCCTTCTGAGGCAATGAGCAAACACATTGTACCATTAGAACACTGGAGTGAGAGTTGCTGGAAATGGGCCTCTATACACCTATGGAGATATTGCACCAAAAACCAGACATTTGCAGCTAGAATAGTCATTTACCACATTAGCAATGTATAGAGTGGATTTCTGATTAGTTTAAAGTGATCTTTATTGAAAAGAACAGTGCTTTTCTTTCAAAAATAAGGACATTTCAAAGTGACCCCAAACTTTTGAACGGTAGTGTAAATAGAATTACGATAATAAAAAAAAATTGCCTTCAGTTCTCCTTTAAATGCTGTAGACAGACATGTTTGAATTTGTGCTGGTCTTAGAAAGAAGAATGTCAATGTCAGAAACATCACACGCCTGATCCACCATGCCGGCTGTCCCTTTGACACCGACATTGTTACTACCAACACAGAACACCGTTCCACATTCAGACATTTTATACAGAACGCAATGTGGAATAAAGGTGTTTCTGCCTTGAACAGGCTGTGTAAAAGGGACCCCTCTCTCTCTCTCACACACACACACACACACACACACACACACAATACATCCATCCATAACCGCTTATCCTGTTCTACAGGGTCGCAGGCAAGCTGGAGCCTATCCCAGCTGACTACGGGCGAAAGGCGGGGTACACCCTGGACAAGTCTCCAGGTCATCACAGGGCTGACACATAGACACAGACAACCATTCACACTCACATTCACACCTACGCTCAATTTAGAGTCACCAGTTAACCTAACCTGCATGTCTTTGGACTGTGGGGGAAACCGGAGCACCCGGAGGAAACCCACGCGGACACGGGGAGAACATGCAAACTCCACACAGAAAGGCCCTCGCCGGCCACGGGGCTCGAACCCGGACCTTCTTGCTGTGAGGCGACAGCGCTAACCACTACACCACCGTGCCGCCTCAGGCAATACACTGCATTTATAATCATATACAAATAAATGCTTTTTTTTTTTTTTTGCATGCATAAAAGTGCTGACATATGATTTTACATTTTTTTAAATTAACCAGCATTTATCACTACCAAGTACTCATTTTTTTTCCTCACACTGTCAGCGTAAATCTTTTTTTTTGACACACTGTCTGTCGGACTCTTGCAGACATTTTTTCACTTGTTTTGTACCACCAGAAAAGAAAAAAAAAACAATTCTCCTGTGGTCTACTTTGTGAATGTCAATGTATTTTGTTTCAAAACTAATTTGGATGTCAGGCTCCCGTGTGGAAGAAGAGAAATAGTTTGGAGATTGAATCCTGATGATTTCACAGGCGTATTGTAACTGGGAGTCTAAGAGAGCAAAATTGCTGCTGCTTTCTGGATGCCATCACTCTTTCTCCCCTGTCAATCAAACTGACTAACCGATCATGGGTGTCTGTGAGAAGAGGACAGAAAAAGAAACTGTTATTTTGAGTCTTTGTGTGTTTCTTTTTCCAAATTTACAAAGTGACTGAGTATGAGAAAGGCACTATTTAAAGGTAGACTGCCTTTCAGATTTTTCATATTTAGGTCATAAAAAGAATTTTCCCTGACACCCAATTTTTTTTTTTAGTGAACCAAAAGCTACTGAATTCAAATGACAGACTTCCAATTTCATTAGTTTTTTTTAACAGAACAATTAATGAATTTATCTCCACGTGCCCCTAAATTCTCTGCTATTTTTTCCTGCTTCACCATGACCCGATTCAAGATACTACATCCTGCATCACATGGTGGGCTTTCCCCGTTCACGCAAGGCATTGTGGGATACAAATTTGAAAAAGGAGAGAAAAATGGAGGATGTGAGTGTGCAAATGAACCGTGAAAGACCGACGACAGTAACGGAAAACGAGAAGAAAAGACGTTATGTTATATATGAAGGAAAGGAAACGCAGGACCAAATTAATAAATATGGGCGCTCAGCGAGCACCTCGGTATGATCAGCTGTTTGTTTAGCGACAGAATGATGGAACTGTCAGTGCACGTGCAAAGGTAAACCTGTAGATGGCAGTAATGCAACACTGTGGATGCCAGCTGCTGTAAAACCCAAAAGAAGACGACGACGATGACTTAGATCAGTGTTTCTCAACCTTTTTTCAGTCACGGCACCCTTCAGAAGTATGCAAATTCTCAAGACACCCCCATATAAAATATACGCAGTCACGCTGACCATACGCTGACCTTGGCAGTGACGTTGTGACATGGGAAAGGGGGCCATGAGACAAATTTTGATGATGCATGAGGCGGCGATGATCTGCAGTAGTGTAGCTATCGTTTTTTGGAATTTTAATTAATTTTATTTATTTCAATGTTAGAATATATAATTTTTTGATGGCACCAGACGGCACCCCAGGGTGTCGCGGCACCCCGGTTGAGAAAGGCTGACTTAGATAAGTGTGTGCATGCACACACAGACTTCCTCTGTCTGCTTGACTGCGCGACGTGAACGATTTCATGCACATTATTTCCTCGAGAATCCCCTCAAATTAAATAACTTCCCAGCTACAGAATGGCCTCTTGTTGGTTTTTTTTAGATATTACAAAAACAAACATATATCACAATAACCAAATTTCAGAGGTAACTAAATTTCACTGATTTTATAAAATCAAAAGGCCGTCTACTTTTAAATGACATAATGCACAATAATAACACCACATGCATCTTGCTGACAGCTACTGTACATACAATCATGGACTATGGAATCAATTTTGTGCCAAAATGTTCATACAATACTTTTGAAATATCAAACAAAAACGACAAATCAAAATACAAAAAAAGTCAATTTTTTTAGACTGGCAAACAAATTATTCGTGTAATCGTGCAAAATATCAGTCTATTACTCTTCAGAAACATTTTATTTTTGTTCCGCGTCTTTCTCAGTTTTGTTTGACGCAATTTATTTTGGTTGCGATTCCAGCTTTCTCGTTTGCGCTCCCTGACTTTTTGCTTGCAGTTTTGGCACAAACTTCACGTGTGGGTGGGCTGTCCAGGAACGCATTCCCATTGGGTAACTTGTGTTTGACTGATAGCTACGCTCAGCCATTCCCCGGAGGCTGTTGCGGCCATTCCCTACTCGGATTCTGGCGGACTGTTTGACGAGTGACCGATCCATTGACGGTAAACAAGGATCAGGTGGACTTCAGTGGCGACTATGATATTGAATTTACACTTTGTTGAATTAATTCAATATCATAGTCGCCACTGAAGTCCACCCGATCCTTATTTACTGTCAATGGATCGGTCGCTCGTCAAACAGTCCGCCAGAATCCGAGTAGGGAATGGCTGAGCGTAGCTGTCAGTCAAACACAAGTTAGCCAATGGGAATGCATTCCTGGACAGCCCGCCCACACGTGAAGTTTGTGCCAAAACTGCAAGCAAAAAGTCAGGGAGCGCAAACGAGAAAGCTGGAATCGCAACCAAAATAAATTGCGTCAAACAAAACTGAGAAAGACGAGGAACAAAAATAAAAGGTTTCTGAAGAGTAATAGACTGATATTTTGCACGATTACACGAATAATTTGTTTGCCAGTCTAAAAAAATTGACTTTTTTTGTTTTTTGATTTGTCGTTTTTGTTTGATATTTCAAAAGTATTGTATGAACATTTTGGCACAAAATTGATTCCATAATGGACCTCCCTTACTGAAACAGTTGTAGAGGGATATGTTGGGGGAGTTATTTGTGTCACACTGTGTGATGATTGTGTATTGGCAGCTTATCCATTTATGTATATTGGTCATTTAACAAATCTTCATAAAGTCCTCAGTGACAACTTCATGCAATCTCTGTTTAAATACTGAAATAATTATCTCTTTTGAATGACCAATTATTTATGTTGCTATTTGACAGATACAAGCTGGTGTTCTGTTGATTTGCTCACCTTTCTAGATCAAAGGCAATACATGTAAAACCCCACTTTGCTCCCATTATAGTGGGTTTTAGTGGATTACTGTATGACTGGAGGGGCGGCACGGTGGTGTAGTGGTTAGCACTGTCACCTCACAGCAAGAAGGTTCTGGGTTTGAGCCCAGTGACTGGCAGGGGCCTTTCTGTGTGGAGTTTTTATGTTCTCCCGTGTCTGTGGGGGTTTCCTCCGGGTGCCCCGGTTTTCCCCACAGTCCAAAAATATGCAGGTTAGACTAACTGGTCACTCTAAATTGCCCATAGGTGTGAATGTGTGTGTGAATGCTTCATTGTCTGGGAACCGAGCTGGTCCCAAGCCTGGAAAAAAGAAGGGTTGCGACAGGAAGAGAGTCCAATGTAAAAAAAAAAAAAAATGCTGCAATTAATATGACATGTCAAGGACATGGCAGTGACCCCATACAAATAAGTGGGACAAGCTGGAAGAAGAAGGAGATGCTAGTGGATTATGACTGGGTTGCCAGAAAGGGCTCATTTAAAAATACGAACCAAGCACCAAAATCTTGTTTGAAAGCAAATAATTGGAATTAAATCTAATTTTGGAAAAAAAAAATAATAAAAAGCAATAAAAAGCAAATGCTAAGTGCAAACAGTGGGTATAAGATGCACAGAACCATTTGTCTTGGAAGATATACGGTATAGCAAAAATTTGAGAGAGAAATGGTGGGTTATGGAGTCAAGTCCCATAACAGGTATTTCACATCCTGAAAAATGCTTAGATAAAGAAGAAAAATCAAGCTAAATGTTAACGAGATAGTAGCCTATAGCACTGACTTAATTTCATTATTAATGTTCTGTTTTGTCGCATTACAAGCTGGAATTAAAATGGATTTTTGGAGGGTTAGCTCCATTTCATTTCCACAACATGTCTACCACCTTAAAGGTGCAAATTGTTGTTTTATTGTGACACAAACAATAATTAAGATGAAAAATCAGAAATCTGGAGTGTGCATAAGTATTCACCCCCTTTCGTATGAAACCCCTAAATAAGAGCTGGTCCAACCAATTCACTTCAGAAGTCACATAATTAGTTGATTAAGATCCACCTGTGTGCAATCAAAGTGTCACATGATGTCTGTATAACTCAACCTGTTCTGGAAGGACCCTGACTCTGCAACACGACTAAGCAAGCAACATGAAAACCAAGGAGCCTCCAAACAGGTCAGAGACAAAGTTGTGGAGAAGTATAGATCAGGGTTGGGTTATAAGAAAATATCCCAAACTTTGAATATCCCACAGAGCTCCATTAAATCCATTATAGCAAAATGGAAAGAATATGGCACCACTACAAACCTGACAAGAGAAGGCCCCGCCCACCAAAACTCACAGACCAGGCAAGGAGGGCATTAATCAGAGATGCAACAAAGACACCAGAGAGAACACTGAAGGAGCTGCAAAGATCCACAGCGGAGATGGGAGTATCTGTCCATAGGACCACTTTAAGGCATACACTCCACAGAGTGGGGCTTTATGGAAGAGTGGCCAGAAAATTTTCATTGTTTAAGAAAACACATTTGGAGTTTGCACTACAGCATGTGGCAGACTCCCCAAACACATGGAAGAAAAGTCTCTGGTCAAATGAGACTAAAATTGAACTTTTTGGCCATCATAGGAAATGCCATGTGTAGCGCAAACCCAACACCTTGAGAACAGTGAAGCATGGTGGTGGCAGCATCATGCTGTGGGGATATTTTTCATCTGCAGGGACAGGAAAGCTGGTCAGGATGGAAGGAAAGATGGATGACACTAAATACAGGGCAATGCTGGAGGAAAACCTGTTTGAGTCAGCCAGAGGTTTGAGACTGGAGCGAAGGTTTACGTTCCAGCAGGACAATGACCCTAAACATACTGCTAAAGCTACACTGGAGTGGTTTAAAGGGAAACATTTAAATGTCTTGGAATGGCCTAATCAAAGCCCAGACCTCAAGCCAATTGAGAATCTGTGGCATAACTTGAAGATTGCTGTACACCAACACAACCCATCTAACTTGAAGGAGTTGGAGCAGTTTTGCCTTGAGGAATGGGCAAAAATCCCAGTGGCTAGATGTGCTAAGCTAATAGAGACATAGCCCAAGAGACTTGCAGCTGTAATTGCAGCAAAAGTTGGCTCTACAAAGTATTGACTTTGGGGGGGTGAATACCTATACACACTCCAGATTTCTATTTTCTTTCATCTTAATTATTGTTTGTGTTATAGTTGTAGGTATGTTGTGTAAATCAAATGGTGCTAACCCCCCAACAATCCATTTTAATTCCAGCTTGCAATATGACAAAACAGGACAAACACCAAGGGGGATGAATGCTTTTGCAAGACACTGTACATTCATAATCCGGACTATGTTTCTGTACCGGAATGACAATGAAGTGGGCTTGCATACATTTAAATGACTTAAATAATTTGTCCAACAGTTCTGGATGATAGTAGTTTGTTCCTGAAGGTCAGTATGTTCAATATTGTGGGTTGGATGATGCCAGGAATGGTTTCAACTGCTGTAGAGCTTTTCAGATTGAAATGCTTACTCATCCATCAGGATAACACACACACACACACACAGTGATAGAGTTGGAATAGAGCAGTTCACCACAGCCCATCTATCATCAGCTCCGACAAACCTGAGAGGCAACAGGATCAGTTCCCCTGATACTCTTTCCTCTACACACCAAGTAATTGTTGTGTGGGTTTTGCCTTCTGCAGTACAATTAAATGGGCAGTCAGTGTTCAAATGGACTTAACTGATCATCAGGGATACATAATACACAAAGAAAGATTTGTGTAGTGGTACTAGGTTTGCCAGGGTATTGTGCATTGAATCAAACGGTGTTTAAAGCTAATTTGTTTTTACCATAGAGGTTTTGAATTCTCTAATTTGATTGATCAGGAGGTGTTGATTAACTTTCTGTAACAAGAGCTTAGACTTTAATTCTGGCTGCAGGGCAAATCACAGGTTGGTCTTAATGCACTTGTTGTCATTGATTATTATTTCTGTAGGAACAATTTTCACAGGGACTTGTCCAGTGGATGCCCGACATAATGGAAAATGAATATTAAATCAACGAAAAACATGCTGTTGTTTAACAAATCAATCAATAGTGTCATTGTTGATATGGTGTGATGTTTACTGAAAACCTATGAAATGGATCGCCAGTGTTACTTATGAGCAGCAAGGAAGTTTTAAGCTTCTCTGTAAAATTGCCTCGTTAGCTTCAAGTAAAGGAAAAGAAAGGCTTGTGGGAGAAATGTTTATAGTTGCTGTAATATAAGTGATAACACGAACTAATTGTTTCATCGACACTGGACAACATTAAATGTTACTATAAATGATTAAAATCTCTTACATTATGGTTTTTAATCAGTAAAAAAAAAAAAGAATCATTGTCAAATAGCTGTGCTATAAGAGGAATAAAACTATCCGGGGGCGGCACGGTGGTGTAGTGGTTAGCGCTGTCGCCTCACAGCAAGAAGGTCCGGGTTCGAGCCCCGTGGCCGGCGAGGGCCTTTCTGTGCGGAGTTTGCATGTTCTCCCCGTGTCCGTGTGGGTTTCCTCCGGGTGCTCCGGTTTCCCCCACAGTCCAAAGACATGCAGGTTAGGTTAACTGGTGACTCTAAATTGAGCGTAGGTGTGAATGTGAGTGTGAATGGTTGTCTGTGTCTATGTGTCAGCCCTGTGATGACCTGGCGACTTGTCCAGGGTGTACCCCGCCTTTCGCCCGTAGTCAGCTGGGATAGGCTCCAGCTTGCCTGCGACCCTGTAGAACAGGATAAAGCGGCTAGAGATAATGAGATGAGATGAAAACTATCTGGGATGTGCTGATATTGGGCATTATATTCCTCATCAAAATATTCCCGTGCAGGGATTGGCCAAGGATGACTCATATGACATAACATTGGTCCACCACTGATTAAGCAATGCACCTTGTGACATCTTAAAAAAAAAAGGATTTGGGCGCGTCGTGGCTCAGGTGGATAAGGCGCCATACCATAAATCCGGGGGCCCGGGTTCGATTCTGACCCGAGGTCATTTTCCGATCCCTCCCTGTCTCTTTCTCCCGCTCATTTCCTGTCTCTACACTGTCCTATCCAATAAAGGTGAAAAAAGCCCAAAAAAAATCTTAAAAAAAAAAAGGTTTGGCATTAAAAAAAAAAATGGATATACCGTGAGTCAGTCATGGTATATCCTGGATATACCATGAACTAAAGTCACACTTTCAATCGATATGGCCGACTTGAGTCTTTTTTTTTAACAATAAAGACAGACAAAAATAGAAGTCATTAATACAATCAAAAACAAAACATTAACATTTCAGATGGGGATTTTCAACTCATCTCATCTCATCTCATTATCTCTAGCCGCTTTTATCCTTCTACAGGGTTGCAGGCGAGCTGGAGCCTATCCCAGCTGACTACGGGCGAAAGGCGGGGTACACCCTGGACAAGTCGCCAGGTCATCACAGGGCTGGGATTTTCAACTGAACACATTAAAATAACCCCACAAATCAAAAGTTTTAACAGCTTTCTGATTTTGCAAGTCAGTAACTGTTGGTCTCTTTTTCAAATACCAAAAATAACAGTTTAGTAACCAACTCAAGTCACAGCTGTGTCTCCGTGAGTATTTCTGTGTGTGTAGATCTACATATCATGATCATGCTTAGTGACGCAGGCGATAGCATGGTACATTGAAGGTTGTTTTAAGTTTACTTTAATTTTATTCTATTTTATTCCGCTGGTTTCTTTTTCTTTTTCTCCTTTTTTTTCTTTTTGGCATTTTATTTTATTTCTACTATTGTTTAATTCTTATTATTTTCTTTTAATTCTTTTAATGAATTGTTTTAGATTAAAAATAAAATTATTTTATGTAATTTTATTTCTCTATTGTTTACTGTTTTTGTTTTTGCTTCTGTAAAGCACATTGAACTGCCATTGTGTATGAAATGTGCTATATAAATAAACTTGCCTTGCCCCGATGTAAACAAAAAGCATGGCCACCTCCAGTGTGTTTATGCCGAGATTAAATCTTAATACTTTCATTTTTACAGGTTATACAACAGGTATACCTGTTGTTTTACAGGTATAAACATTCATTCATCCCCCTTTCAATTAAGTTTCGGAATGATCAGAGGTGAATGTATGTGGGCTAATAAATGGATGGTGTATGTATGCATAGATGGAAGACTAGAATGTGTTATCTTTCTTTGGCTATTTTGCACAGATTATTTAGAACTATGGTTCTTTTGTACATGTATGAAAATGTATGAATGTAATTTATATATATGACTGTAGGAATGGTATTAATTTTTGTGATGTATGAATGTATGGTTGTTACAAATATGGATGTATGGATATATGTACTGTATGTATGGTTTAGATGGATATGTAGGAAGGTGGCTATTTTGCACAGGATACTTATAACTATGGTTCTTTTGCATATGTAGGAAGTGTATGAATGTAATTTATATGTATGACTGTAGGGATGGTATCAGTCTTAGTGTGTATGAATGAGATGTATGAATGTTATAAACTTGGATGTGTGGACATGTATGGATGTTATTGGTTTGGATGTATGGATATACTGTATATGAATGTATGTATGGTTTAGATGGATATCTAGGAATGTATAGATGTTATTAGATTGGATGTATGGATAGGTATGTATGTATGTATGTATGTATGTATGGCTATTACTTGAGTGGATGTTAGGTAGGTATGTTTGTATGCATGTATGAATAGTTTTGTATGAATGTATTAATGGTACTTGTTTGAATGTTTGTATGTATCAGTGTTAGGATTTTTAATTTGCACAGTTCACCTGGAGCAAAAATGCCGGATTGCACATATGTTCTTTTCGTGAATTAGATGTGTGTTTGTGTCCCTTTCTCGATGCAGCAATGTTCCCTGACTCTAAGCTAAATTTCTCCCGAGGGAGACCAATAAAGTTACTTTATTTTTCTTTACTTTTATTTTGGAATTTTTTGATGCGGGATATACATCAAATACTGTGTACACCATGCACAAAGAGGCTTCAGGAATTATGGATTCTCTTTGGTGACTGGCGTAGTATTTCTTCAGAGCTGCATCCCTCACAAAATAGTACTATACCAGTCACCGAAGAGAATCCATAATTTCAACCGGAGCCTCTCAGTGCATGGTATATTTGATTATTATTCTATCCACATTCACTGGATATGAGCAACCGTGTGCACTGATTGGCTACTCTACTACTAGGCTATCAGCTCATATACCGTGAGTAGAGAAAAACAAAATGGTGGAGCGTGTTGCTGCACCAACCGAGGACAAAATAAAAACTCTACTCGAAAACAAAACCCCCAAAATTGTTTCAAGTATTAAAAAGAAACAGAAATAACTAAAACAATATAGTTCTCCCTGCCAATCCTTCATAGATTTTCTGAAATGATCACTGATTACACTGATTGAACTCTAAAAAAAAAAAGGCAAACGTAACCCTTATGACAAAAAATTTAATCATAAAATAAAAAAATAAATCACACTCAACATGAAGTGTCTAAAATGTGAACATTACAAGTGTTAATAATTTGATTATTCAAGTGAGTTCTATATGACATTTCTACAAGGGAATGTGAACATCTACAGTTGAGCATTAGTTGGATATAACCAAAACTAAAATCTTAAATACTTTTTTTTTCTTTTTCCCCTGGTGTCTACTGTAGGTAGAGCCAAGCTCACACATCCTTTGGCCATTGTTTAGAGATTCAAAAGCAGGAACAAATATTTAGCAGTTATTCCATGAAATTGAGTCGTACATGAGCTGATAGCCGATGAGCCGTGTAGCACCGAGTTGGCTATAATCCATTTACGACGAGATTGAGTGGAATAAGTGTTTTATTCTATCCACATCCACTGGATTTTGAGAAACACAGCATTTTTATTTTTTGAAAATTTGATCAATAAAATCTTGATACAAAATGTCTGACAAAGTCATTTCCACCTAGAATGGAAACAAACCGGTGAAATGACAATAGCAATTTGTGAAAAATGCTATAATAATATCTATCCATTATCCATAACCACTTATCCTGTGGGCGGCACGGTGGTGTAGTGGTTAGCGCTGTCGCCTCACAGCAAGAAGGTCCTGGGTTCGAGCCCCGTGGCTGGCGAGGGCCTTTCTGTGTGGAGTTTGCATGTTCTCCCCGTGTCCGCGTGGGTTTCCTCCGGGTGCTCCGGTTTCCCCCACAGTCCAAAGACATGCAGGTTAGGTTAACTGGTGGCTCTAAATTGACCGTAGGTGTGAATGTGAGTGTGAATGGTTGTCTGTGTCTATGTGTCAGCCCTGTGGTGACCTGGCGACTTGTCCAGGGTGTACCCCGCCTTTCGCCCGTAGTCAGCTGGGATAGGCTCCAGCTTGCCTGCGACCCTGTAGAAGGATAAAGTGGCTAGAGATAATGAGATGAATGAGATGAGACTTATCCTGTGTAAAGTCATGGGCAAGCTGGAGCCCATCCCAGCTGACTACGGGCGAAAGGCGGGGTACACCCTGGACAAGTTGCCAGGTCATCGCAGGGTGACACATAGAGACAAACAACCATTCACACTCACATTCACACCTACGGTCAATTTAGAGTCACCAGTTAACCTAACCTGCATGTCTTTGGACTGTGGGGGAAACCGGAGCACCTGGAGGAAACCCACACAGATACGGGGAGAACATGCAAACTCCGCACAGAAAGGCCTTCTTCAGCTGCTGGACTCGAACCCAAAACTTTCTTGCTGTGAGGTGACAGCGCTAACCACGACATCATGCCGCCCAATAATAATAATAATAATTCTTGAAAAATAAAAAAAGATACAACAAATACTTTGATTCCATATATATATATATATATATATATATATATATTTTTTTTTTTTTTTTTTTGTATTTTTGGCATTTTGTTTTCAAGTAGAGTTTTTATTTCATCCTCGGTTGGTTCAGTACAGGTTTGTAGTACTCAAGCCCAGGACTTGGACTCAAGTTCGACTCGTGCCCCAATTTTAAGGACCTGTGACTTGACTTGGATTCATACATTAACTGCATTCGGATTCATAAATTGGAGACGAGGACTCGGATTTTCTCTTTATTTTTTGTAACATGCCATAATAATTTGGCATAAGATATTTATATCTACATTAATTTTTATACTAATTTCATGCAAGAGAATGCACATTCACCTGTTCATATGTCATGTTCAGGAACAAACTAACGTTCATGGCGCTAAAATGCCTGGAGAGACGCCCCTAGGATTGTCCGGTTTGCTTATACAGACTTCTCGTGCGGTGGGAAAAAAATTTGCACTGCTCTGTGTTCCATACTGTATGTAGAAGAACTATTGAGGAGACGACAGGGACAACCTCGAACTTCAATTGTCATTTGGTAAGACTCCACCCAGAGAAGGAAGTGACATGCTGTGTTCATTGCTCTGTTGATAGTGGGCGGGGCTCGCTTGCTGAGTGATGAACTAGCTAGTGTTAACCCTCTCTCATGTTATTTGCCCTGTTGATAGTGGGCGGGGCTTGCTGAGCGATGAACAAGCTTTTTATCTGTAGCCTGTTAACTAAAACGGGGCAGTCGAGCAGGAACGTTAGTCCAACACAGTAGCAGAGACACTTTCACATAAAGGCAGCAACAGCCACCGTCAAATGATACAGCAACACACTCTGCCATTTTGTTTTTCTCTACTAACGGTATATAAGCTGATAGCCTAGCAGTTGAGTAGCCAATCAGAGTGCACGATTGCTCATATCCAGTGAATGTGGATAGAACAAGTTTAATTAAACCTGCATCAAAGCATAAACAGGAAATTATAAAAGAATCAACCTGTCATGTTTCCCTGGGACAATTTTATGTAATACATACATTTAAGGAAGAACATATTGCATCACTCTAATAATAAAGATGAGACAAATGATCCTCCTCAGGGCAGGAGCCAGAGGCAATATAATGTCTAGGAGAGAATTTGTGAGCACTGCTTCCTTTAGAAGTAATATTTGCCGTCTCGTAAAAATATTGTAGCACGGTTCAAACATCATGGCCGATGAGGGCCTTTCTGTGTGGAGTTTGCATGTTCTCCCGCATCTGTGTGGGTTTCCTCCGGGTGCTCCGGTTTCCCCCACAGTCCAAAGGCATGCAGGTTTGGTAAAATACCCAGCCACTGGGGTTGTACAAGCCAGTGCATGCTTAGTGTCGGTTCCAAGGCTGGATAGATTGGGGAGTGCTGTGTCAGGAAGGGCATCAGGTGTTTAAAAAAGGAAGAAAAAAATCTATGCCAGATCAATTGGAGCTTTGCCCGGTCTTCCTCCTGACAAATAAAAATAAATAAATAAATAAATAAACCACAGTTCAACAACGACACTGCTTTTCAATAAGTGACATGAAAATATCAAAAGCAGAGGTCGGAAATGCTTACTTCTGGGCAATTTCAGCAGGTTTTTGTCAGTACTTTCCATTGCTATGTGCTTTATGTGATGATTTCCATTTAAATGGATGTAATTTCACAACCAGAATTTTGGAAATGGAAAGTTACCTTTTTCAATGATGAGCCGAATAATCTTGTTATCCCGGCTAGATTTGGCCTGCAGGCTCTATTTGCCACCCGTCATCTACATTGCTCATACTAGAATAACTTCAGCAAACAGCAATGAAATTTCAGATTAAATTCCTACCTGATGCTCATGACAATCCTTTCGGACATCAACTGAAAATAAGCCAACACTATTTCTGGATCTTCTTCTGTATGTCTCATCTCATCTCATTATCTCTAGCCACTTTATCCTGTTCTACAGGGTCACAGGCGAGCTGGAGCCTATCCCAGCTGACTACGGGCGAAAGGCGGGGTACACCCTGGACAAGTCGCCAGGTCATCACAGGGCTGACACATAGACACAGACAACCATTCACACTCACATTCACACCTACGCTCAATTTAGAGTCACCAGTTAACCTAACCTGCATGTCTTTGGACTGTGGGGGAAACCGGAGCACCCGGAGGAAACCCACGTGGACACGGGGAGAACATGCAAACTCCGCACAGAAAGGCCCTCGCCGGCCACGGGGCTCGAACCCAGACCTTCTTGCTGTGAGGCGACAGCGCTAACCACTACACCATTATGCCGCCCCCTGCCCATATATATATATATATATATATATATATATATATATATATATATATTTTTTTTTTTATTAAATATGAACCCAACTGGTGCGGCATGGTGGTGCAGTGCTTAGCACTGTTGCATCACAGAAACCAAGTTATGGGTTTGAACATAGCGGTCAACCGGCAACCTTTCTGTGCAAAGTTTGCATATTCTTCTCATGCCTCTGTGGGTTTCCTCTGGGTGCTCTGGTTTCATCCCACAGTCCAAACACATGCATATTAAATCAGCTGGCTACTCTACATTGCCCACAGGTGTGAATTGTGAAATCCATCCATTATCCGTAACCGCTTATCCTGTGCATGGTCGCGGGCAAGCTGGAGCCTATCCCAGCTGACTATGGGCGAGAGGCGGGGTACACCCTGGACAAGTCACCAGACCATCACAGGGCTGACACATAGAGACAAACAGCCATTCACACTCACATTCACACCTACGGTCAATTTAGATCCACCAATTAGCTTAACCTTTGGACTGTGGGGGAAACTGGAGCACCCAGAGGAAACCCACGCGGACACGGGGAGAACATGCAAACTCCGCACAGAAAGGCCCCCATTGGTCACTGGGCTCGAACCCAGAACCTTCTTGCTGTGAGGCGACAGTGCTAACAACTACACCACCATGCCACCCATAAGAGTAAGTCACTTGAGTTAAATTTTTGCTGCATTCCTTAGCATCCTTGTCCTAATGCAACTTCTAGTCCCAACCAGATGCTTTGTAAACCTATCCTGCAAGTTAGGAAATGGCTGGAAAAAAAAATTGTGCACCTCCTATTCATATCTGTATTTGTATCTATTTAGACAACATTATCTATTCAATATGAATAATCTACTTGTATTCAGTTACATCCTTCTGATTGCCTACTCGACTAGTAGGATATCAGCTCATATACTGTGAGTAGAAATAAACAAAATGGCAGAGCGTGTTGCTGAACCAACCGAGGATGAAATAAAAACTCTACTTAAAAACAAAACCCCCAAAAATACAAAAAAAAGCAACAAAATATGGAATAAAAGTATTTGATGGTAAGAACATATATATATTTTTAAAGAATTATTATCACATTTTTCAGAAACTGCTACTGTCATTTCGCCGGCTTGTTTACATTCTGAGCAGAAATTATTTTGTTGGACGTTTTGTGCAAAATTATTATTTTTCGAATTTGCAAAAAAAAAAACAATAGAAATGCTCTGTTTCTCAAAATCCAGTGAATGTGGATAGAATAAAACAGTTATTCCACTCAATCTCGTCGTACTATAGAGAACTTGGTGGTCCACGCCTTGTCAGCTATCAGCTCATGTACGACTCAATTTCCTGGAATAACTGTTAATTATACTCACTCATAATGAAAGTGATCAATGCAACACTGACAAGAAATTGGTTCTAATTGAACATTTGTTCGCACTGAATTTCTAGATCCAGCCTATCCATCCATTTTCTTCCATTTATCTGAAGTTGGGTCACGGTGGCAGCAGGCTAAACAGGATATTCCAGGCGTCCCTCTCCCCAGCAATGCTTTCCAGTTCCTCCTTGGGGATCCCAAGGCACTTCCAGGCCAGATGAGATATAATCTCTCCAGCATGTTCTGGGTCTACCTCGAGTTCTCCTCCCAGTTGAACGTGCCCGGAAAACCTCCAAAGGAAGGCGCCCAGGACGCATCCTAATCAGATTCCTGAGCCACCTCAGTTCAGTCCTTTTGAGATGAAGGAGCAGCGGCTTGACTCCGAGATCCCTCTGGATGTCTGAGCTCCTCACCCTGTCTCTAAGGGTGAGCCCAGCCACCCTACAGAGAAAGCTCATTTCAGCCGCTTGAATCCGTGATCTCATCCTTTTGGTCACTACCCAAAGCTCATGACCATAGGTGAGGGTTGGAACGTAGATTGACTAGTAAATCGAAAGCTTTGCCTTCGGTCTCAGCTCCCTCTTCACCATAACGGATCGGTACAATGCCTGCATTTCTACTGATGCCACCCCAATCCGCCTGTTCATCTCACACTCCATTTTACCATCACTCGTGAACAAGACCCTGAGATACTTGAACTCTTTCACTTGGTGCAGCAACTCGCTCAGGAGCCTGGGCGTGCTGATCCTCGGCAGCGCAGACTAGTGATTGGGAATTTCTTAATTTACTATCAAATTTTCTAATTTGAGGGCGGCACAGTGGTGTAGTGGTTAGCGCTGTCGCCTCACAGCAAGAAGGTCCGGGTTCGAGCCCTGTGGCCGGCGAGGGCCTTTCTGTGTGGAGTTTGCATGTTCTCCCCGTGTCCGCGTGGGTTTCCTCTGGGTGCTCCGGTTTCCCCCACAGTCCAAAGACATGCAGGTTAGGTTAACTGGTGACTCTAAATTGACCGTAGGTGTGAATGTGAGTGTGAATGGTTGTTTGTCTCTGTGTCAGCCCTGTGATGACCTGGCGACTTGTCCAGGGTGAACCCCGCCTTTCGCCCGTAGTCAGCTGGGATAGGCTCCAGCTTGCCTGCGACCCTGTAGAAGGATAAAGCGGCTAGAGATAATGAGATGAGATGAGATGAGATTTTCTAATTTGTTCCATTCCCTCAATCTGAGAACATGAAACCATGAACCAATTTTTAGTTCTTTACATTTTATGAAATGATTCACGTATTGTAGAATTTAAGATGCCAATTGTTCAAATTCAAGCAGCAGTCATGGGCAGCATGTTCAACAAAACAATTTGTGCTAAGGTTGTTGTTTATTGCGCACATCAGTAAAAAAAATTAACAAAATAATAAAAAAACTCAACTTTTCATATATTAAATAAATGATGCTACAACATAGCACTGTTAAATGCTTGATTCTGATTGGTCAGAAGGTGTTGCTTAATTTCATGACAATAGGCTTTGGAGTTTCTTTGGAACATGCCAAGCTGTTTTTTTTACTAACTTCACAAAAGAAAAAAAAGACAAGGTGGCGAGGGAACAACTTTATAGCTGAGATAATGTAAGCGATAAAAGATTTGTTTGTTTGATTTGTTTCAAAGAGTGCATTAAATTTATTCGGTTGGTATATGTGACTCAGAAATACGTGAAGTTGTGAAGTTGTACTGTAATGTAGCTTCATAGTCGTTAAATCACATAGACGAGTAAAAGTGCATTCAATTCAATTTCTTAGGCAAGGCAAGTTTATTTATATAGCACATTTCATACACAATGGCAGTTCAATGTGCTTTACAGAAGTAAAAGCAAAAACAGTAAACAATAGAGAAATAAAATTACATAAAATAATTTTATTTTTATTCTAAACCAATTAATTAAAAGAATTAAAAGAAAATAATAAGAATTAAACAATAGTAGAAATAAAATAATAAAATGAAGTAGTAGTTCAAATAGGAGGAGAAAAAAGAAACCAGCAGAATAGAATAAAGAATAAAATAGAATAAAGTTAAAGTAAATTTAACTTACAAGAAGAAGATACATCAAGTCTACGTAGATGCAGCATTAACCATGCACACCTGCTTTCATTTTGGACACTTATTACTTGCCTTATTTAAACTCCAGTTTATGTTAGTTGCATTGTCTTGTTTGTTTTTATTGTCTTGATGAATCTGTCTAAGTAAAAGGTTTCCCGCAGTTGCATCTATCCCTGAGTGACAACCATGCTAAAAATATTAAGTGGAAATGTCATAATCCCATACACTAGAGAGAGAGAGAGAGAGAGAGAGAGAGAGACCACATTCACATATCTTTTATGACAGCATATTTTTATAAAACCGCAAGTTGGCCTAGTGGTTAGCATGTCCACCTCTCGACCCGGAGATCGTGAGTTCTACTTGCAGTCGGGTCATACCAAAGACCATCATAAAAACGGTACCTACTGCCATCTGGCTAAACGCTGCAATACAGATGCAAGTGGGGAATCAAACTCTCATGGTTATCAGAGGACCTCCCCCCCACTATAACCCTAGCTGTATACAGTAGGCAAAAGGACGAGGGCTACGGAAACAGAGATCGGTGCCGCCCAATGCGCTTTAATGATCTGGGGTGGGTTTCCTGAAAGCCTCTTAAGGCCAAGAGTGTCTTTAATTACCTCCTAAGATCCATCGTCAAACTAACGTGGTTTTCCAGAACAACATCATAGCCCAAGTAGTCCTTTAGTTTGCTCTGAAGTTACAAGAGACCCGGACCACTCATTCAAAACAAAGAGCGACTCGCTCACAGGCGAATACACAGAATGCGATGCGCCGCTGAGGGACTCTCACAGTCACCAGGGGAAAGTGGTGTTGAATCTGCTGCCAGTGTTCAATTATTTTTCTTGTACATTGCAAATATATTGAGTTAATTATTAAATAAATATACAAAAAAACATTATGAATATATTTCAATATGTTATGGAATTATGTATGGACATCAGCATGTCACATTGATATCGCTGCATTTTTTTAAATCAAATTTAACACTCCATTAGTTGAGTGATTATCTCATTTAGTGTCATAAATGAGACAAATTTCTCCACCTCTAACATTGTGTGTGTGTGCGTGCATGAGAGGGAGAGGTTTAACCTCAAATAAATAAATATATATATCATCTCATTATCTCTAGCCACTTTATCCTGTTCTACAGGGTCGCAGGCAAGCTGGAGCCTATCCCAGCTGACTACGGGCGAAAGGCAGGGTACACCCTGGACAGGTCGCCAGGTCATCACAGGGCTGACACATAGACACAGACAACCATTCACACTCACATTCACACCTACGCTCAATTTAGAGTCACCAGTTAACCTAACCTGCATGTCTTTGGACTGTGGGGGAAACCGGAGCACCCGGAGGAAACCCACACGGACACGGGGAGAACATGCAAACTCCGCACAGAAAGGCCCTCGCCGGCCCCGGGGCTCGAACCCGGACCTTCTTGCTGTGAGGCGACAGCGCTAACCACTAGGGCTGGGTATCACCAGATACCTCACGATACGATACTATGGCGATATTTTGCCCACTATAACGATATTATCACGGTACAGCGATTCTGCGATAATCGATATATTGCAAGAAATTTCAACCACATCACAATATCTGTGTCACTGAAGAAAATCAGAATTTATTGACCACTGTAAAATTACATTTCACATACATAACTACACACTCTTGCCAGACATATATTTGTCTCTATTCTACTGCTGGCAAAACCAAGAGTTGTGCATTTGTGCAGCCTGAGCGGCAGGACTGCGCAAATGTGCGCAGCTTCCCGATTTAAACTGTTTTTTCCTCATCCTGTTTCATGGACTGTAACGGATTTGCTTATTTAGTAATTTTAATACAGAATTTACTTTGAAATTATAATCAGACACTCCAACGCCCCCCCCCCCCCCCCCCCAAAAAAAAAAAAAATCGGATCTGCGCGATTCAGCCGTGAAAAAGGCGCCATCCGCCAAAAGGCGCGCTGTTTGCATCCCTGCTCAATTTAATTGGAGCGAAACAGGTTTTGCAAAGTGCATTCTCTTTGTCCGGCTCACTGGTTTTTTTTTTTCTCCTTTCCTTTGGAATCCAAAGTGCCTCCAAACATCTGCCTTAAAGTTCGGTGGCGTCTCTAGGTTTATGTTAACAGCCATGCTTGCCTGTTTTTTTTTTTTTTTCCTCACTGCAACCGCCGGGGAAAAAAGAGAAGACGAAGAGTGCCTTGCAGTGAGGTAGCGGCACAGCGACACCTCGCGGAGCGGAGGTGCGGAAGTCGTACTGGATTTACAACCCGTCTGAAACATGATTTAATTATTTGAAAAAATATCGATATTCAAATTTTGAGTATCGATATTGAATCGGAAGACAAAGTATCGCGATATATCGCCGTATCGATATTTTTGCACACCCCTACTAACCACTACACCACTGTGCCGCCATATATATATATATATATATATATATATATATATATATATATATATATATATATACACACACACACACACACACACACACAGAGGGATAGTCAAAATTATGTTAACACTTAAATGGTAAGCCCTGTGATGACCTGGCGACTTGTCCAGGGTGTACCCCGCCTTTCGCCCGTAGTCAGCTGGGATAGGCTCCAGCTTGCCTGCGACCCTGTAGAACAGGATAAAGCGGCTACAGATAATGAGATGAGACTTAAATGGTAGAAACTATTTATTCACAAAACATACATCATATGTGCAAGATGATTTACAGGACGGTCTCAACCTGTTCGCCATCGTGTTCAACACACAAAAACCAGCGAGCAACAGTACCATTTAAAGCCCGGACACACATTTCGTGGGGAATAGTTGATACCACAGTCCTTATTCTGTCTTTGAGGTCATTGATATCACAAGCTTTCCTGCTATACACACGCTCCTTCACCATACCCCATAACCAGAAATCACCAGGCATCAAATCAGGGGAGTGTGGAGGCCACCGTAATGGTCCACCGCGACCTATCCATCGACCTGGAAATGTGTGGTCGAGATAAGCACAGACAGTACAGCCAAAATGTGACGGTGCGTCATTCTGTTGGAAATGCCCCACCAATCGGATCTGTAGTGGAAGTTCATCAGTGGCATACTGCTGCACCATCTGTAAGTAGACGTCTGACATCAGTACTGGGGCGTCAAAAAAGGAGGGCCCAATTACGCCAGCAGTGGTCACGGCACACCCCACATTCAGGAGAAAAAGAATCCCTTAGTGTTCACATAATTTTGACTAACCCTATAAAGGCGGTCAATTCAACCTCCTTAGGTCCACACAGATCAAAACCTAACTCTCTTCTCTCTCTGTGTGCAAACACATACGGTATAAGGGAGAACATTACAAACTTGACATTGTGGATAAGAGTTGAAATTATCCCAACTGCATGTTTGGGTAACAGTGAAATGAGTGGGCACAGGGAAAACATTTACTTCATTATTTAGTTTACAATTTTCTCATTCTTTCGAGTGAACATTTGTTAATTTAATTAAAAACACCCTTGGAATAATATATATCTATATATATCTCATCTCATCATCTCTAGCCACTTTATCCTGTTCTACAGGGTCGCAGGCAAGCTGGAGCCTATCCCAGCTGACTACGGGCGAAAGGCGGGGTACACCCTGGACAAGTCGCCAGGTCATCACAGGGCTGACACATAGACACAGACAACCATTCACACTCACATTCACACCTACGGTCAATTTAGAGTCACCAGTTAACCTAACCTGCATGTCTTTGGACTGTGGGGGAAACCGGAGCACCCGGAGGAAACCCACGCGGACACGGGGAGAACATGCAAACTCCACACAGAAAGGCCCTCGCCGGCCACGGGGCTCGAACCCGGACCTTCGTGCTGTGAGGCGACAGCGCTAACCACTACACCACCGTGCCGCCTATATATATATATATATATATATATATATATATATATATATATATATATATATGTAATGCTTCTAGATGATACAATATATTATCTTACTTTAATCACTTTATATTTCATTGGTTTTTGGTTAAAAACAAATGCCATGTGACCTCATTGACTGGATTTAGCAACTACTCATGCCTATATCGGGGACGCGCATTGCAAAGACGCTCTTCGTCCTGTTGCTCTTTAGACTCCTTCTTCCAAGTGCGTTCAGGAAAACCACGTACAGAGACAACGTTTGTTGCTCTGTCAGAGAGAGAGAGTCTCTCAACTTCATCTTTAGCCCTAAAGGGCAACGTTATCGGGAAACCTACCCCTGGTTAGTCATAGGATGGGAGCCTGCCTGGGAAGACCAGATCCTGATACAGGAAGGACTTTAGATTTAGACTTTAGGTATTGTTATAATAGTTTTATTTTATTATCCATGACTGTTGTTGATGTCATATTTTGTCTAACTTGAAAAACAAGCCTTATATATGAGTCACTCCTCTCCATGGTTTCAGCTATCCATGTTAGATCTTGGAAAGTATCCCCTGCAGATATGGCACTCGCACTATACTTCATAAAAACATTTTATGCCATCTCAACAGACATGATGCAAGTCCATAAATCCTCTAGTACTTATTTATAAAATATGCATTCCATGCTTATGAATGTGTTATGAAGGTACTATACAAGTATCCTTCAAACAAAGCATTATTGATTGTGTCAAAATGATGAAATACAGTTTGAAGCTTTGGGCTCGACTTTGACTTTCTTCATCTTCCTCCTCTTCCTTTTCTTCTTCTTTTAGAGTTCATTGCATCACTCATACCTTACAGCTGAAATAAAACTCTATAAAACACTTTGCACATCATTTTCACATACCAGAGCACCACAGTACGGCAGTCCACCAAGCAGCTCAGTCTCCAGAATTCTGTAACTTTTATAGTTATTAATCAACCTTTTGCTTCTTGTCATTACTCCACATGGATTGTTGCAACTCTGCCTTGGCTGTAACAGAAATCCAAGTGAATCCAACCGAGGTTCAGAAACTGCAATCTGTGGACTCAGTTCAAGCTTTTAACATTGACCTCCCAGACTGATGAGGACAAGGACCATCCTAGTAAAAGAGCACTCATATTTTGCATGGTCATGTTCAATCTGCCCTGAAATTATCTTTGCAGCAGTTTGAGCAGTTGTTTCCCAAGGTCTTAGATCATGGCTCCTTAGGGAAACATGTAGGCAAACAACTGCTGTCACTGATGCAAGGAGCCACAGATTATATAAGCTGCTGCACCTGGCTACAGAAAGTAGGAGGAACAAACCCAAGCTGAAAACTGCTTACAGAAGAGCAGACATCTCAGTGAAATGCTGTAAGTAGAGCTTATATCTGTAGATCCGCTCACACTCTGACTATTCATTCAGCTCTCAGTGAAACCTGGTAGACTTCGACGAAGCACGCAATGCCTATTTTAATTTTATTTCCACTTATTGATGTTTTCTGCAAACAGTAAGAGTGACACCACGGTGGTTGGATAAGGATAGGAGAGACAGTGGTGTAGTTGCATAGACTAGTTCACTGAAAGGAAATATCTCGCAAATAAACAAACTGAGTGAAAAGTCGGTCTTTATGTCTGTCCTTTATAAAAAAAAATGCATGGTGAATTTGTTCTTAACGATATAACCACTAAAATGATGAAAATAAACAGGACTATTTGTTGTCAGGGAGGCCACAATAACTCCATCGTGCATGATGTCATTTTCCGTGAGCACAGCGAAGGTGTACAAGTGCATGCTGTACTAGACGAGAGTATAATATTACGATCTAGCGTATTATGGTCTCGGTCAATTTGTTTGCATTTCTCCATAAAAATTATAACAATGCAGGATTAGAAAAGAAATCAAACTAAAGTAGTGGCTAGTTTATTGCCTGTTGATTTAACTACCTGCGGGCGGCACGGTGGTGTAGTGGTTAGCGCTGTCGCCTCACAGCAAGAAGGTCCGGGTTCGAGCCCCGTGGCCGGCGAGGGCCTTTCTGTGTGGAGTTTGCATGTTCTCCTCGTGTCCGCGTGGGTTTCCTCCGGGTGCTCCGGTTTCCCCCACAGCCCAAAGACATGCAGGTTAGGTTAACTGGTGACTCTAAATTGACCGTAGGTGTGAATGTGAGTGTGAATGGTTGTGTGTGTCTATGTGTCGGCCCTGTGATGACCTGGCGACTTGTCCAGGGTGTACCCCGCCTTTCGCCCGTAGTCAGTTGGGATAGGCTCCAGCTTGCCTGCGACCCTGTAGAACAGGATAAAGTGGCTAGAGATAATGAGATGAGATGAGATATCTACCTGCTTATCTTCCATTCATTTGATGCGTGACATGGTGTGCTGTCGGTGTTTTGTGGTGAAACAATGTCTGGATCGCATCTGACTTCAGTTGTTGTTTCTGCCTCGTGTCTCGCTTCTTCCCAGTGATTTTTTCATACAAGTCCTCCACAAATCCACAATCTTCTGTAACATGCTCACTGCACAATTTGCTGATTTTTCCAGGAGTAAAGTTTTCTTGCTTTACTTGATGAAGCCACTTGGCCAAGCGTCTTGGATCCAGGACAGAATGAGGAAGACGTGCGGAATCCTACGTCATGCACCACCACCCTCGTTTTTGTCTCCTAATACATCCATGTATCTGGCTAATCCAGTATGGCCACGCCCGGGAAAATGGTCCAACGGACTGATGTTGCAACTTTAATATATATTTCTTAAGCTAAAGTCTGCTTATTTTTTTCATCTACAACATCTTATATTAATGTACAATGATGACTTCGTAATTTAAAAATTTCATGGTTAATCGCTTTAAATCATTCATTCGTCACCACTGTAGAGATTAAAATTTCAATAAAATGCTTGTACTGTGTGAATGACTGTTCATTACATTACATTAATGACATTTAGCAGACACTCTTATCCAGAGCAACATATAACATACCCAGAGCAACATACTGGGGAGCAGTTGGGGGTTTGGTGCCTTGCTCAAAGGCACTTCAGCCATTCCTGCTGGTCCAGGGAATCAAACTAGCAACCTTTTGGTCCCAAAGCTGCTTCTCAAACCATTAGACCATGGCTTCCCCCTATGTTAGCTCTGTTCATCTCTGATGCCCCTTTTCCACCAAAGCAGTTCCAGGGCTAGTTCGGGGCCAGTGCTTAGTTTGGAACCGGGTTTTCCGTTTCCACTGACAAAGAACTGGCTCTGGGGCCAGAAAAAACAGTTCCAGGCTAGCACCAACTCTCTGCTGGGCCAGAGGAAAGAACCGCTTACGTCAGTGGGGGGGGGCAGAGTTGTTAAGACCAACAACAATAACAAGACCACGAAAGATCACCATTTTTAAGCGACGAGAGGCAGCTGCTGTACAAACGCGAAGTCATCCATTATTATTATTGTTGTTGTTGCTGCTGCTTCTTCCGTGTTGTTTTTGCTTCGATATTCGCACCAAGGTTTATGCAAACGTAGCGACGTAACTGATGTATACACCGACGTAGCTGACGTATACAGCGACGTAACTGACATATACAGCAACGTAATGATGTGGCTTCCCTTAGCACCGCGAGCTATGGAAAAGCAAACTGGTTCTCAGCTGGCTCGCAAGTTGAACGAGTTGTGAACCAGCACCAGCACCGGCCCCGAACCAGCCCTGGAACTGATTTGGTGGAAAAGGGGTGTGTGTTAGCCCTGTAAAAGATTAGCAACCTGCCCAGAGTGTACCCCACCTCTCACCTGAAGTCAGCTGTGATTGGTTCCAACTTCCCCCGTAACCCTGACGGCTAAACAGTGTAGATAAAATTTTTTTTCTCCGTGCTCTCACAGAAAGTGGTCGCATTTCTCTGCTCTCCTTCCCTTATCTTCCCTGCTTTGCTCCTCTTGTCTCATCTCGTCTGTCTATTGTCTATTCTTTGAGAGACTCTCTCCGCACTGCTCTACAAATTAAAAATCATGGAATTGATAAACTGGTCTCTTAACGCAACTGACACAATTTTCTCGACAAGAAGCCTGGGTTCGGGGGACCCGCCTGTCCTGCCAGAACATTCGCAGCTGGCTACACGATGGACATGTGGGAGACGTGGCGGGTCGTGTGCCTGGCGGTTCTTTCTGTGGAGGACATTGAAGACATCTACCTATTCGGAACCATGATTACAGGTCTTTTGCTGATTGAATTAGGCATTGCCCTGGTTTATCGAGGAAATCAGAAAATGGTGACAGCTGTCCAAAGCCCCATAAAGCTGCCCAACATGATTGAAGCGGTGGGCAGAGCTGTCGGCACTCAGACTGTGGCTTCAGAACTTGAACCGCAACATGGATAACATCATGGAGAAGCTTTTGGCTTTGCAAAAGAAATGGATTGATTCGGAAACCAGAATGGACAAACAGAGTAGTCGTGTAAAAGAATGCGTCTACTCGCTCCAAGACCAAACAATCCCAATCTTATCTGCTTTCGGCTCCCTCAGACAGCACTGGCCTCGGCCAAGGCCGCTGCTGGAACAAAAACTCCCCCTGAAGATCACTGCAGTGAGATGCTCTTGTATTCCTTCTCCCACTTCCTGCGGTCGCCGCTTTTACCCCCAGTGTGACAAGCGGGTGTGCGACCAGCACCGTTATGGCTGCAGGAACAGACGGCTGCTTGCTTGCGCTGGGTTACCTCTACCTCCACCCCTCCCCTGATCGCCCCCCTCCCCCCCCCCCCCCCCCCTCAAGTCCCAAGTTTTCATGTTGTAAAGTGTACTTGTGTATTTTGTGCTTATGTGCTCAGGTGTTTTTTTTTTTTTTATGTTCCCACACTGTACTCCTCAAGGAGCATAGTGTGGGGGTTGCTTTTTTTTCTCCTCCCCTCTCCTTATGTTACTCTGTATTGTTTCTTTTCATCCCTGTCTTCCTGTCCTGTCTACTCCCCCCTCTGTCAATTGTATGTACCTGTATGTGTATACGTAAGGACGGGTTGATGGTCAATTTCGCTGGCACTTGTGGCTAGTGACAATAAAGGGTTCATTCATTCATTCATTCATAATGGATGGATGGCTTGCACTGTGGCATAGTGAAATCTGTTGTCACCACTGCAGTACGAAATAATGCTTTCAGAGCTACGGATTCAACACAACAGATCAGTGCCTTCATTGTTCCAGGAACAGAATAAAATTCACAATGATAGTCAGTTTGTCTTGGACTGATTCTAGGGCCACATGAAACTTCACTTCGTCATCATAGCTTGAGGTTGAATATCCTTTCCAAGATCAAGGCGCAGGGTGCTTGAAGAAGCATGTGGTCCATGACCTTGGAGCTTTTTGATAAGGATTTGTTTAGAGTGGTGATCAGTTCATGACACTGATCCGCACTGCTTGGCCTGGGAGGATCTTGTTCCATGGCAACACAAGAGAGTGGAGATGATGGGACCCTCCGCAGGTTGTATCCCACAATCATTCACACACATGGGCAATTTAGAGTAGCCAGTTAACCTAACCGCATGTCTTCAGACTATGAGGGAAACTGGAGCACCCAGAGGACATGGGGAGAACATGCAAAGTCCACATAGAAAGGCCCCTGTGGGCCACTGGGATCGAACCCAGAACCTTCTTGCTGTGAGGCGACAGTGCTAACCACTATGACACTGTGCTGCCAGGAAACTTGACTTACCAAAAGGCCTATCCCTCAACTTACTTACACTTTCACCTTCTCTGAACATCAAATAACTTCAGTGTCTGCGGTGATCTGGGGACAGTTTAAGACAGAGGCTATACAGCTGGCTTAGAATAAAAGGTGAATCTGGGACTAATTGGCCCAGTCCTGCATGGTACGAGATCTCCACAGGCTTCTTGGTATAACAAACATTTCCTGATGATTTGCTCAAGGATTTTATTCTGTCACTACTGCAGCCACCTTGCTATGGAAAGTTAAGCCTAAAACTCTCAAATTGGATGGTGCAGCATTAAGTGCTCCCTGTGCTCTAAAGAAACTGTTTACTTGTGCTCTCTTTACAAGAAATTGTGCTCTCTCTCTCTCTCTCGCTCTCTCTCTCTCGCTCTCCAATGTAAAGTAGACCCTTGACATCTTGAAAGTGGAGTTGGATTGTCACACACTATGGTAGACTAGCTAAACTCCTTTTCTGCACATTTTACTCATGGAATGTAGTTCTGACTGAGAAAAATTATAAGGTTCAAAAATCCTGACCCCAGAGGAGCAGAAATGTTGGTTTAAGGGTGTGCGTACCCATTTCTCATGCTAACTGACGACGAAACCTTGGGATATGCGAACCCCAATTACTTAAATCTTCATTGGACCTGCCGGGCCCTTTTTAATTTCACACTCACCAACCAAGCCTGAAAGGAGCGACCTACTTCTAGAGTGTATTAGGCTACCAGTCTCACATTTCCCCCTTGGTAAAGTGGGCCTTCAATAGACACCTGGATATATAGCAGCCAGGAAATATCAAATCAATTCACTTCCAGTTACAACATGCCATGAGACGACTGAGGATATATGCTGAACAGTATGGTGCATCAGTTGCCCCCTAAAAATGAAAAGTTCCTCCGATCATGATGCATTTTTGTTTTTATGTTACGTTTGGTAAGAAAACACACTGGGTGAAATATTTTGACAAAATTCAAAAGGTTAATGGTGGCACCAGGAGCTCAAAGTTACGGAAAAAGCTGCTATTTTATGACTTTTATGACAAAATTTCGATCACTTTTCATGAAACATTATGGCACCTTATAGAGTATACCAAATATCTTAGATACACATTTTTAGTACATATTCTAAATATATTATCAAGCACAGTTTGAGTTTTAGCTGTTCATTGAATCATTGTTCAACTACTTTTAAACAATACAAATGTATTATGAATCACATTAATGCTTCTCAATCCCTTGCAAAGGTTCTTAACATGATCTCTGGGTCACAAGAAATCAATAAATGGAGTCCAACATTGTGATTCAAACCTTACGCGAAAACATACAATAAGCGTTTTTTTTGGCAAAAAATGAACCTCATGGTGCCACCATTAGACTTTTGAATAAGGTCAAAAAATTTTACAGGATGTCTTTATTGTTGAAAAGGAACACCCAAACAAAAATGCATCAGATTTTATGAAAGTGAGGGCAACTGATGCGCCCTACTGAACAGTGGCACAAACAACACCCTTTTGGACATATAGATAAAATGGTGTGACTGATTTATAAAAAGGTCAAATCAATCAATCCTGGCCTCAATCCTATAGAACATCTCACTCATTCCATGTATCATTGCTAAACCTAGACCCTAATTGCATAGTCCAGTAGATGTCAAGAACAGCCTGGCCTACCAGATTTCAGTCCTGCTTGTGTCTCATGGTACCATCTACTTGATTGTAGCCATGCACATGCAGTTCCTGTATGTTACAATCGATTCATATCCATGCTCAGTGAAGAATTCTTGTGAGGCCATACATTCAGGGAGCTCCAAAGATCAAGGGGTTAGGTCTAACCTCAGAAGCTACCCATCAGGACAGAATCCATCATGCCAGTACACTAGTCAGTCAGACATTTCAGTCTCCTTAACTTTTGCTTGCCCAAGTATCAAGTGAAGGAAAACAGAACTTGTCTTAACTTGACTATTTATTTATTTATTTATTTATTAGCTCATCTGGCCGATGTCATGTTATTAAAATAACTGTGAGTCTGACTGCGGATTAACGCGGCTTTTATTCACAAGCAAGGCATTCAACAACAAACTGATGCTCCTCCCTACGACCCCTATTGATGATGTTATCACGCACAGAAACCTATGTACAACCCCGATTCCAAAAAAGTTGGGACAAAGTACAAATTGTAAATAAAAACGGAATGCAATGATGTGGAAGTTTCAAAATTCAATATTTTATTCAGAATAGAACATAGATGACATATCAAATGTTTAAACTGAGAAAATGTATCATTTAAAGAGAAAAATTAGGTGATTTTAAATTTCATGACAACAACACATCTCAAAAAAGTTGGGACAAGGCCATGTTTACCACTGTGAGACATCCCCTTTTCTCTTTACAACAGTCTGTAAACGTCTGGGGACTGAGGAGACAAGTTGCTCAAGTTTAGGGATAGGAATGTTAACCCATTCTTGTCTAATGTAGGATTCTAGTTGCTCAACTGTCTTAGGTCTTTTTTGTCGTATCTTCCGTTTTATGATGCGCCAAATGTTTTCTATGGGTGAAAGATCTGGACTGCAGGCTGGCCAGTTCAGTACCCGGACCCTTCTTCTACACAGCCATGATGCTGTAATTGATGCAGTATGTGGTTTGGCATTGTCATGTTGGAAAATGCAAGGTCTTCCCTGAAAGAGATGTCATCTGGATGGGAGCATATGTTGCTCTAGAACCTGGATATACCTTTCAGCATTGATGGTGTCTTTCCAGATGTGTAAGCTGCCCATGCCACACGCACTAATGCAACCCCATACCATCAGAGATGCAGGCTTCTGAACTGAGCGCTGATAACAACTTGGGTTGTCCTTCTCTTCTTTAGTCCGAATGACACGGCATCCCTGATTTCCATAAAGAACTTCAAATTTTGATTCGCCTGACCACAGAACAGTTTTCCACTTTGCCACAGTCCATTTTAAATGAGCCTTGGCCCAGAGAAGACGTCTGCGCTTCTGGATCATGTTTAGATATGGCTTCTTCTTTGAACTATAGAGTTTTAGCTGGCAACGGCGGATGGCACGGTGAATTGTGTTCACAGATAATGTTCTCTGGAAATATTCCTGAGCCCATTTTGTGATTTCCAATACAGAAGCATGCCTGTATGTGATGCAGTGTTGTCTAAGGGCCCGAAGATCACGGGTACCCAGTATGGTTTTCCGGCCTTGACCCTTACGCACAGAGATTCTTCCAGATTCTCTGAATCTTTTGATGATATTATGCACTGTAGATGATGATCTGTTCAAACTCTTTGCAATTTTACACTGTCGAACTCCTTTCTGATATTGCTCCACTATTTGTCGGCGCAGAATTAGGGGGATTGGTGATCCTATTCCTGTCTTTACTTCTGAGAGCCGCTACTACTCCAAGATGCTCTTTTTATACCCAGTCATGTTAATGACCTATTGCCAATTGACCTAATGAGTTGCAATTTGGTCCTCCAGCTGTTCCTTTTTTGTACCTTTAACTTTTCCAGCCTCTTATTGCCCCGTCCCAACTTTTTTGAGATGTGTTGCTGTCATGAAATTTCAAATGAGCCAATATCTGGCATGAAATTTCAAAATGTCTCACTTTCGACATTTGATATGTTGTCTATGTTCTATTGTGAATACAATATCAGTTTTTTGAGATTTGTAAATTATTGCATTCCGTTTTTATTTACAATTTGTACTTTGTCCCAATTTTTTTGGAATCGGGGTTGTAACTTAATATTACACCACATCTCCCCTTTCTAGAATCAACTGGGTAGACTACCAGTTGATTCATCAGACCTTAGAGGATTATTCTGCCTCTTTTGCTGGAAGGTCTGTCCCTGTCTAAACATGAACATTTTTTACAGTGAACTTTTCTGTGAACTCACACACATTACTTTACGTTATGAACTCATCTCTTCTGTGCCTCATGTAACTTCATGAACTGATGCATGAACATTTTAGCACCTTTGCATTTAAATGCCCTAAAATAAACATTTCCCATCAGCCTAAAACCAATAAATATTTCATTAAGCTCTTTAACAATTATTTCATGTTTTTTTTTTCCTTTTACCTCCCCCTCTTTGTTCTTTTTTTTTCCACACAGTTCAATAACTGTCTCTAAATTTTTAGGCCTATGCCTTTACAGGTCCAACCTTGTTGGTCTCACCACAACTCTTCCCGATCTTGTTCTAGGAGTAGATGGTGGACTGGAAACAGTCTGTAAAGGTGGCTCCGTAGAACTTTGCTCTGAGAGATCACGAGAGGGTTGCTCCTGCACCCCTCCACTGTTCTGTTCTGGTGATATACGCATGGGAATCAGGTGCTGCCGGTTGCGTCGCACTGTTCCATGTGGCGCATCTACGAGATAGGAATGCGGAGTGGTGTGGTTGCTGATCACCTTTCCCGATGTCCCTTTATCTGTCACCCACACTTCTTGACCAGGTGAAAGATCGGTGAGGGTGCGTGTGCAGTGACACCTGTTGTAATATTTTGCATCCATAGCTCGCTTTAGATTTTCCTTTTGAGGTACCGCCTGGCTGTCAGGGAGTGCAGGGTCAAGCAGTGCAGGAAGTGTTGGCACAGTCGTGCGAAGTCTTCTCCCCATTAGGAGCTGTGATGGACTGTAACCGTTCTGGAGTGGTGTAGCCCTATAAGAAAGCAGAGCTAGGTATGGGTCAACCGCTTTTCTCAGAAGCTCTTTGATGGTTTTGGCTGCACGCTCTGCTTCTCCATTACTCTGAGGAAATAATGGGCTGCTTGTCACATGGCGAAAGCCATATGACTCTGCAAATGCTGCAAAGGCTGTCCCTGAGAACTGTGGCCCGTTGTCTGTCACCAGTATTTCTGGAATGCCATGGTGGGCGAAGATGGATTTCAGATGGACTATGACATCAGTTGTTCTAGATGGGGTAAGCTGAGCAATCTCCACATACCTGGAAGTGTAATCCACCACCAGCAGGTAAGTCTAGCTTCCCAGTGAGAAAAGGTCAGCTCCCAATCTCTGCCATGGTCTGTCAGGATAGTGTGATGGCATAAGGGGATCTTTGTTGTTCTGTCTCTCTTTACAGCACGTTCGGCAATTGAGGACCAGCTTGTTCAGCTGCTGACTTAAGCCAGGCCACCACACCGACTGTCTTGCACGGTCTTTGCACTTCACCACCCCCTGGTGGCCGACATGCAGTCTGGCAAGAACGTCATTTCTCATCACTGATGGGATGACGAGCCTGGTTCCCTTCAGCAGGAGTCCTGTCTGAACAGTGAGAAATGCCCAGTCTGCCCAATAGGCTTTCAGTGCTGGTTCCTTAATGCTGTGTGCTGGCCAGCCTTCCACACATAGCTGCATCACTCTTGCACACACACTGTCCCTTTTCAGCTGTTCTCTCAGCTCCTCCAGGTAAGTAGAGCTTGCAAGTAGATTGTTCATAACAGAGTCTGCATAGATGTTTGTGTCTTCGAGGAAATCCTTTTCCTCCGGTGTCACTCCACTCTTCACTGGAGTTTGTGACGATGCATCGGCTGTCCAGAGACACTTTCCTGGCACATGAGTAATATTGTATGAGTAATGCATCAGTCGCATGCGGAACCGCTGAATATGCGGGGGAAGGGCATCCAATGCCTGAGACCCCAGAAGGCTCAGTAGTGGTTTGTGGTCTGTTTCTAACAGAAAGTGCTTGCCAATCAGGAAATTCTGGAACCTCTCACAGGCTCAGGTAAGTCCTAACACCTCCTTCTCCACCTGCGCATATCTCTGATCTGTCTGTGTGAGTGACCCCGACACATAGGCCACTGGCTTCCACACATCCTCCGACTCCTGGAGAAGAACACCGCCTAAGCCATAAGAAGAAGCGTCTGCTGACACCTTAATCTCCCTGTTCGGGTCGTAGATTGCCAACACTGGTGGGCTTGTCAGTGCGTCCTTCAAGTTTTGAAAAGCTCGGACCTGTTCGACATCCCACACCCAGCAGTTTTTCTTAGAGAGGAGATCTCGCAGAGGTTTATCCCTCTCAGCCAGCTGCGGGATAAACTTCCCCAGTTGGTTGACCATGCCGAGAAAACTCCTCAGCTCACTCACATTTCTCGGCTCGTCTATTTTTGTAATGGCTTCTGTCTTCCTTGGGTCTGGACTGATTCTGCTGCTGGAGATTACATGTCCCAAAAAGTTTATCACCTACTTTGACAAGTCACACTTTTCAACATTTAGCATGATACCCACCTTTTGCATTCTCTCTAGCACAGCATGCAGTCACCCATTATGTTCTCCTTGTGACCGGCCCCACACGAGCACATCATCCATGTGGCAGATGACACCTTGAAGACCATCAGTGACCTCAGTCACCATTCTGTTCTGGAAATGCTCTGGTGTGGAAGCAATTCCAAACGGGAGTCTGTTAAAATGATAACGACCGAAGGGGGTTATAAACGTTGTGTACTTTGCAGAAACTTCTGTCAGGGGTATTTGCCAGAACCCCATATTGGCATCCAGCTTACTGAAGATTTGTGCACCTGCCAGCTTTCCCAGTGTTTCTTCCACAGATGGAAGTATGTACTTTTCTCTGCACACTGACTCGTTTAGCTTTGTGAGGTTGATGCATATGTGCACTGCACCTGTCTTCTTCAGCACAACAATGATGCCAGCGCACCAGTCTGTCGGGTCCTCCACTCTGCCAATTACTCCAAGACTTTCCATGTGTGACAGCTCTTGCTTCACTTTATCCATTAATGGAAGTGGAATCCGTCTGGGAGTCTTGAAAGAAAACGGCTCTGCCCCTGGTTTGAGACGAATGGCATATGGCTGGCGCACCTCACCCAAACCACTGCACAGCTTCGGGTAGCTTGTTTTAAGAGTCTCAATGCTAATGCTGTCTAGCCGCGCCACCAGCTCAAGGTTGCTGATAGCTGGCCTCCCAAGCAATGCTGCGTGCAGGTGTTTGACGACATATACCTCCTCCATCGCTGTCCTACTGCCTTTTCTCAAAAGCAGCTCTGTGACCCCTACATACATCCAGTGGATTTCTCCCGGGTCCTAATAGAGGCTTAGATGCAAGAGTGAGTGTAGGCAGCTGAGTATTTTTGAAAAGTTCTTTGAATACAGTGTGAGGCAGAACTGTGACATCTGCGCCTGTATCAATTTTGAATGGCACCTGTGTCTCTTTGATGTCGATGTTCACCATCCACGGCTCATCACTGGCTATGATGCTGCCCAGGAACACTCCATCCCCATCATCATTCTCTTCAACTTCGTGCACAGCTTTGGATGCACATACTTTCTTAAAATGTCCCCTTTTACCGCATGAGTGGCATTTAACATCATTAGCAGGACAATCGTGATTTGCATGAGGTTGGGAACTGCCGCATTTTTGACATTGGTTGTTCCTGCCCTTATTGGCTTTTGCTGTGCTTTGTGGCTTAGCCAGCATGCTCGAATGCTGTGGCTTGCCCCTTGCTTTAGCCTTGCCGCTGCCTTTAAACATTCTGTCTACAGATTTGCTATCGTTAACATCTGGCCCTGTGCCTCTCAGCATGACTTGCTGGCATTTCACCTCACTCTGTCGAGCCCTGGTAATCGCCGATTTGAGCATCAGATCTTGGTCTAGCTGCATTCTCTCTGAGAGCCGCAGGTCTCACAGCCCCACAACAATCCTGTCACGAATGAGCTCGTCGTGTAGCACTCCATAGTTGCAGTGTTTAGCTAGCGCATATAAAGCAGTAACAAAAGAGTCCACACTTTCATTTTTGCCTTGCACCCGCATGTTAAACTTTGCCTGCCCATAAATTGTGTTTTTCTTGACTATGAAAAAGTTCTGAAAGGCATCACGAACTCCTTTATATGTTCCCTTTGCTTCCTCAGTCAAAGCTAGCCCACGAAGGACATCATCAGCCTCGTCGCCCATGCAGTAAATCAAAGTATTTATCTGGTTGTCTTCCGAACTAGCATTCAGATTACTTGCCATACGAAATCGTTCAAATCGTCGGACCCGTTTGTCCCACTCTTGAGGTCTGGTGAAGTCGAAGCTCTCTGGCGGCTGTATGCTGAATGTAGCGCTAGCACTCGGCCACACTCTCTGTGCGCCCGCCGCTGCCTCCTCACCATCAGACATCCTGCTCTTCCTTTTTCTCTCATGTTAACGTTAGAAAAAAAAAAAAAAAACTTCACCCACCGTAACTTGTGGCGTACAAATTCTACTAATGTCACTCAGCACCACATACTCCCAGTACTTCTGACACCATGTTGTGTTATTAAAATAACTGTGAGTCCGACTGCGGATTAACATGGCGTTTATTCACAAGCAAGGTATTCAACAACAGACTGATGCTCCTCCCTACAACCCCTACTGATGATGTCATCACGCACATAAACCTATGTAACTTAACATTACACCACAGCCGACAGGTGATGAGTTTATGCCATCATGTGTTGTCCGTCATCCATCTGGTGTTGTCCACATTTCACAAAAATCGCTTCTTCTCTCTCATTTCTTCACCGCTTTTGATTCTTTCTGGCAAGAAGGTAGGTCTGCCTGGGGTGCATATAGCTTACACTCAAATGTGCATAATTGCAATTAATAATGACGATATGGAGTAATTAATCAATCCCTAACGAGCAGTTTCCACACAAATCACTTCTTCTCCCTCAATTCTTCACTGATTTTGATTCTTTCTGGCATCAAGGTAGGGGTACCTAGGGTGCACTATAATGACTTCTACCCAGATTTGCTTAATTACAATTATTAATGAAGTTATGGACTAATTAAGCCTTAATGTTCAACAGCGGTTCAACAAAAATCACTTCTTCTCGGTCAATTCCTCGCCGTTTTGGATTCTTTCTGGCAAATAGGTCGGTATTCCTAGATTGTATATAGCTTTATGCATAGCTTGTGTATAGTGTATATAGCTTGTAACACATATTTTGCAAGGTGGCCCACTTTAGATAATTTCTTCTGGACTAGACGGGGCCGGAGTGAGCTATGCTATCATTGACAGTCTCGTTTATTTATTGGATTGAACAAAATTGCATTGTCCATACATGGAGCCTTAAAACCTTCTCAGTCTTACTGAGCATGTGGTGGTAATGAGAAAAGTTATGGTCCAGTAGGACATGCATCATGGTTGTGCTCACATTCATTTAAAGTCTTAAAGAATTGTATCCATACGTGTCAAATTTACATATTACTCCAAAGCTGCTTTGTAACGATGTCCATTGTTAAAAGCACTATACAAATAAATTCAGTGTTGCACACGTGGCTTATATGTGGCTTGATGCAACACAATGACAATCCAAAATAGCACAAAGGAGCCAAGTTTTAGATTAATACTTTGGTGAAGCTGTAGAAAATGATGACTTTTTCTTCCGGAGATGGGTATACTTTTGTGCATTGTGAGAATTGTCTGGCATATTTTTGCCCATCAATTTATTTCTTTCATGTTTTCTAAAGTTCTATTTTCCTTTCTGTGCACTGCATCATTTTTGTCATTTCTAAAACTGTGCCAATTTTTGTCTTGTTGAATACAAGCAAATTATATATAATGTGTTTGGTTCCCTGCCAACTGTTATCCCAGTGAAGTGACCATGAATAGTGACTCTGTGCTATAACTGTAATAACATCCTATTGGAATTTATTCATTGTCTCCCAAGTTCTGGACCATCGAAGAGCAAACAATATGGAATTCAGCACAATTATTATTTAATTATTGCATTTATGTTGACCTAAAATTTAAACGCTTTAACATTCACAAGTTCCAGTTCGTTTAACTGATTTGAATTATGTACTGTATTTTATTTCAAGCATCATTCTTGACTATTTATTAGAATATTATTTGAAGATTGCATGAGAACCACTGACAAAAAAGATTAATTGGAAAGACTTCATGCAATCTGTACTTGGTGAAGCCGATATCAGTCTCTCTGATCATTTCTGACGACAGTATTCCTCCTCTTTCTTGTTCCAGAGTAAAACCGTTGCCATGTCTGGGACAGGAGTGTGTATCTAATCCTCTCTCGGGGTAAGATCTGAAGTATGCCAGATGGCAGAGTAGAAATGACTAAGAAAAGTGTCAAGTGGTGGACAGCCAGGCGTATTTAGAGCCTTAGGGCTCAGTGACTGCCTGTCAGTATGGCCACATGTGTCTATGCCAGTGCAGCAGCAAGTCACTGGCTAATGACTTATAATGATTATATAATGGGCACACTGCTGTAGATGAGAATAAAGCAAAATTGGCATTTAGGTGACTTGTCTTCTTTGATGGAAAGTTGAGAAATGAAAATTGTTCCCTGACTAATTAAAGAGTAATGACAGTTTGATTTTTGTTTTCCCTGTCCTCCATGCAAATTTGAAAAGAAAAAGTTTGTGTCCACAGGTGGCACATAGTATTGCTGGGTTTCGGTCCCATGACTTTTCTTCGCGGTTTTACCGGAAGTTAAATAGCTGGTGGTCTAAATGGCTACTGTAGTCCAAACAACTAGCGATAACTTATCAGAGTACGCTCGTCATCTAGAAGCCACTGCTGGCTTTAGATATATTCAGAAGATTGCTATGTGCAATGGAATCGACCCCTACAGTCTGGGAAAGAAGGATTTGTCATACGATCTCGAAAACTACCCTTCAGTCGAGTTCCCCGACATCTCGAACTATCTGTTTTTGCAGACGTCTTTCTACACTGCAAAACAGATGAAACGTGGAAGAGTATGGAGGCTTACAACTTTTTTGTATGTGGCTGGGTAAGGCTGCTGGGCCATAGAAGGTTCACGCTGCACGCTGCACGCTGCACGCTACACGTTCACGTGAAGAACCGGACCCTGGGCCATTAAACTTCATGCTTGGATGTTCACGTGTTGCGTCTGTTCTACTTTGACCGAGTAACCAACAATATGGACTCTTCGGATGACGACGATTGCCTCATTCTGCTTTTACTGAGACAGAGGAAGAGAAAAAGGAACAGAATTTGGAGCCGAGAACACTTCCTTCTGAGAGAAACCCGTGGTGAATTTCACCGAACATTCTATAATCTGCTTGACAATCCCGATGAAGAACTATTTTTCAATTATACCATTCAATTATATTTTTTCTGAAGTTTTCCCCTGAAAGCATAGCGTTATCTCCCTAGACCCGTTCTGATTGGCTGGCGCGGCGGTGACCGCATGCATTGACTGGAATTTCCGTCTTCACGCCTAGAAAAAAGTGTGCATGTTCATTTCATGCTTCACGCGTGAAGTGTGCAGCGTGCAGCGTGCAACGTGAACGCCGTTCTATGGCCCAGAGCAAGTCATGCTACGTTTGTCCACTTTTCTTTACACGCGTGTAGCGTGCAGCGTGCAGCATGCAGCGTGCAGCGTGAACCTTCTATGGCCCAGCAGCCTAAAGGACCTCGGGATCAAGTCGCTGCCAAATGAATCCTGTATTGTTTTTGCCCATGTAAGGATTTTTTTTAAGCTTTTCGTTCACGTCTTTATAATGAAGCGTTGCAAGTTGAAGTGTAAATGAACAACAGTTCGCTTGATTCTCACTTGTGTTGGCTCTTGTCATTCACAAAGATCATCAGAAACCCCTTTAAAGACCTGGATCTTAGTTAAATAAGACAGAGAAATGATCACAGCACATTGTAACTGTATGGCTGGGTAAGAATTTTGTCACGACCTTCATGCATATGGACTTTGTGAGGAGTGAGGAGTACACAAAGAAACAGCTGGGGACTTTAGCGCTTCGTGACTAAAAAAAGTACCATAAAATAATGACACAAAGCAAGAAGAGTACTTGGAAAACACTAAGGACAGAGCTGAGAGGGAAATACAAACCTTTCACCAAGTGATCACTGCAAACGCGAGCATGCTTTGACTCGGCTCTCTTCGATTTCAGTGAGAGGTTCAAAAACCACCTTTCTCGACGTCTTTTTGTGAAATCCTGTTTTCGTTCACCCTTTTTTATTAGTTCACGGGGAACCCTGAAGAAACTTTGATCAGTTTCATGGTTTGATCGATTCAAACAACCTAAAACAACGCAAGCATAAGGCATTTTTTCATGCGAGCGATGCACCTTCTCCATACAAATGCTTTGTCAACTGAGCTTTGGTAGACCACCAGCTAAAGTTCTGAATAACTAATGAGGCAGATGTGACATCACGTGAAACCCAGCAATATGATGTGAGTTAGAGGATGGGTGAGAGGGAGGCGTTCCCAACATTAGCAAATCACATGAATAAAGCTTTATGCTAACACTTGGACAATGGCATTAGGGGTAGTCAGAGATCATTTGAAGTCGACTTAATGTTACCTTCTGGCTCTCTCCTTTTAGTTATGCTGTCATAGTTAGTTGCCGGAGTCCCTGCTTGTACTCGGTGCAATATGTATACTGCTCCTACTTATTCAGGTGACATTGGGCATACCTAACAACCTGTGTTTTCTTTCCCTCCCCCCCACCCCAAATCTGTCCCTCTGAGTTACATGGAGTCAACAGGAAATCTTTTGGTGGAGAGGGTGGAGACCTCGACTGGCTATCGTAGCCTGCAGGGAATCGGCCGTCAGACATTCTGTTGCATGTCCCAGACCCGGTGAAATGTAACTGAATTGTCTTGGCCAGCCCTAAGGGTCCCATCTGCATCTCATCATTGCTGAGGAGTGTGCTCCCATTACCCAATCAAGCATCCAGCCAGAGCAGGTCATGATATTTTTTACCATATTAACATGCCATTGTTGTGTGTTATGCCTGATGTAAAGACTCTCGTCTCTGCGAGCCTACCACACAGATTTAATACTTGTCATTTTTAGGGCATACCTAACAACCTGTGTTTTCTTTCTCTCCCCCCCCCAAATCTGTCCCTCTGAGTTACATGTTGATCCTGGGATTGAGATGCTGGCCTCTTCTGCCCCTCGGACCTGCTTGATCCATCCTGGTGCCCTGTGTCTGGTCGGAGTTTTATCGCACCGCTCCTGTGAAGGACGGCCCTATGAGGACAGTTGAGGGTTATACCTGTTAAAACTGTTAATATTATAGTCAGGCTATCTGTTGTTGCCCAAATGAGGATGGGTTCCCTTTTGAGTCTGGTTCCTCTCGAGGTTTCTTCCTCATGTCGTCTGAGGGAGTTTTTCCTTGCCACCGTCGCCACAGGCTTGCTCATTGGGGATAGATTAGGGATAAAATTAGCTCATGTTTTAAGTCGTTCAAATTCTGTAAAGCTGCTTTGCAACAATGTTTATTGTTAAAAGCACTATACAAATAAACTTGATTTGATTTGATTTGATTTGATTTGACTTCTTCTCTCCACCAGAATGGCACTTGTTTGATAATAATAATGAGCTGGATGAACAAACAGTTGGCTTATCAGTTTGAACCTCTAGATGAGGGAGTACATGCAGCTCTGGGAGACTTATATGGGCATTGAAGATTGGCTTATAGTCAGTGTAATGGTGCAAAACATGTGTTATCTTTAGCAGTGGCGAATCGTTACTATTAGAGCTGGGACTTCAGCTCAGCCAAAACTTAGCCAGACACACCAAAAAAAGCAACAGGGCAAAGGATTTCGGAAGGGATTAGCAGCAGGATGCCAGGTTGCTTCATTGTGTCTCGTTGTTGGTGTTGATTTTAAAAGTAATTAATTAAATTACACAGGGAAATGAATACTTAAGTCTGAGTGAAAAATACTTAGGCGAGTGTGTGTAACCGACTATAACCAGTAACCAGTAAGTTACTCTAATAATAACTAAAAGGCTCTGTGTGGCCAATAGATGATGCAGAGGAGGTGAAGAGTTGATCTGTCAGCACTTATTCTGGAAAACAACAGGGTGATCAACACACGGAGACAGGGAAAAGAATTCTGGCATCCTGACAAAATAATGCACCAAGTTAGCACCCAGCCAAATGGCTCCTCAGATAAACACTCAACGTTTCACCACTGAGCTCTATATAAAATTTGGAGTGCTCGTAGCCTATTGAGGTTTTTCACCCACGTGACCAAGTCATGTGATGCATTGTTAGGCTGCCATTTTGGACGTCACGGCTCGAATCAGTTTGAATGCGAGGAAGGCGACAAATGAAAAACATAAAAGAAAAAGGAGCGAGATACAGAAAACACCTTCACTATCCAGCGATGTAGGGCATTTACAGGGCGAGCAGAGGGAGAGGTATTTGCAAAAATTGAGGTTAGCAGGCTTAGAGAACGACGTTTACCTGCTTCCACCAGGATTGTTCACTGACGTACGAAAGTACACGAAGCCCTCGTCTTTACCTGACTTCGGCCCACATGATCTGTATACCTATGTCGTTAAAAACCCATCGCCATACACAGGTATTGATCTGAAAGTGTATAAGAGTTTGGATGCCTACAAATATTTTGTGTCAGGCTGGGTAACATGCCTACATCAGCGGGTCGTCCCTGGAGCCGGTGGTCGCCATCTTATTACAGCTAAGGTTTGTTCACATTTTCATTTACTTTCGGTCCTCAGGATAAACAAAATGTTATTAAATGTCATTGAAATAACTTCTTAGTCTGTTGAGACATGGCCCGTTATAAATTTGCTGTTACCAGGCAATGACCAAGAACTGTATTATTAGGGTCGGTGTCTGTGTTGTAGCAGTGTACTAGCAGCTAGCTGTTAGCACTAGCTAATGTCAACAACATAGTAGCTGGTTTTACTGTAGCAATGTTTACGTTCAGTCATTTGGATGACTGTTAAAACCTTTCAGTCTCAAGTTTTTCCTTTACTGTATTTACTAGTTTACTGTAATTATGATCCGGCAGCAATTTACACCGGATCCAGTGTAAATAGCAAGCCGGAGCGCGCTGCTTAATTTGAGGGGGAGCAAGCCAGAGCGCGCTGCTTAATTTGAGGGGGAGCAAGCCAGAGCGCGCTGCTTAATTTGAGGGGGAGCAAGCCGGAGCACGCTCCGGCAGCTATTTACACTGGATCTGGTGTCTGTAACACGTTTTTTTTTCAAGCTGGTTCTCCCTCTCTGTCTGCAGCGTTAGTATGTAGCTTGACCTTCAAAATGGCGGACACCGGGGCGTCATGTGACCCTGTGACGTCAGGTGAAAAACCTCAATTCCCCGCTGTAGAGACGAGTGAAGTCGTCTGGCCGCCATCTTACCACTCACATTGAATGTAATTGGTTTATGCGTTACAGCATTGTATCAGATCAAATTTGCCCTAAGAAAAGTATCTCCTGACTTTTTTCCCCTTTCATTATCTCCTCTTATTTTCTCAACTTTACCCACATTCGTTACATATCTTTATAGCGCACATCTTCGCTGTTATTTTTTCTTTTCTAGACCAGACTCTGATCTTTTTTGTTTTGAATGGCTCTTTTCGACTATAATTATTCCAATGGAGATTAGTTCAGTTGTTCTCTTATACAGTGTAACTTTCTATTTCATATAGCTCTTCTTCCTTTTTTAATTAAATTAATTAAAGGTCTTAACAGTATTTACTGCTCACAAGCTGCATGAATATTGTGACAGTTAATTATGTGACCAATAAATACTGTTAAGACATGGCTGTGAGAATGAAGTGAAAATGGCAAATAACATGAGAAAATAATCCTTTTTCAACAACCGTTTGAAATAGAAAGAAAGTATTGTATAGCCTTTGTGTTGGTATGATAGATAGATACAGTGGTGCTTGAAAGTTTGTGAACCCTTTAGAATTTTCTATATTTCTGCATAAATATGACCTAAAACATCATCAGATTTTCACACAAGTCCTAAAAGTAGATAAAGAGAACCCAGTTAAACAAATGAGACAAAACTATTATACTCGGTCATTTATTTATTGAGGAAAATGATCCAATATTACATATCTGTGAGTGGCAAAAGTATGTGAACCTTTGCTTTCAGTATCTGGTGTGACCCCCTTGTGCAGCAATAACTGCAACTAAACGTTTGCGGTAACTGTTGATCAGTCCTGCACACCGGCTTGGAGGAATTTTAGCCCGTTCCTCCGTACAGAACAGCTTCAACTCTGGGATGTTGGTGGGTTTCCTCACATGAACTGCTCGCTTCAGGTCCTTCCACAACATTTCCATTGGATTAAGGTCAAGACTTTGACTTGGCCATTCCAAAACATTAACTTTATTCTTCTTAAACCATTCTTTGGTAGAACGACTTGTGTGCTTAGGGTCGTTGTCTTGCTGCATGACCCACCTTCTCTTGAGATTCAGTTCATGGACAGATGTCCTGATATTTTCCTTTAGAATTCGCTGGTATAATTCAGAATTCATTGTTCCATCAATGATGGCAAGCTGTCCTGGCCCAGATGCAGCAAAACAGGCCCAAACCATGATACTACCACCACGTTTCACAGATGGGATAAGGTTCTTATGCTGGAATGCAGTGTTTTCCTTTCTCCAAACAGAACGCTTCTAATTTAAACCAAAAAGTTCTATTTTGGTCTCATCCGTCCACAAAACATTTTTCCAATAGCCTTCTGGCTTGTCCATGTGATCTTTAGCAAATTGCAGACAAGCAGCAATGTTCTTTTTGGAGAGCAGTGGCTTTCTCCTTGCAACCCTGCCATGCACACCATTGTTGTTCAGTATTCTCCTGATGGTGGACTCAGGAACATTAACATTAGCCAGTGTGAGAGAGGCCTTCAGTTGCTTAGAAGTTACCCTGGGATCTTTTGTGACCTCGCCGACTATTACACGCCTTGCTCTTGGAGTGATCTTTGTTGGTCGACCACTCCTGGGGAGGGTAACAATGGTCTTGAATTTCCTCCATTTGTACACAATCTGTCTGACTGTGGATTGGTGGAGTCCAAACTCTTTAGAGATGGTTTTGTAACCTTTTCCAGCCTGATGAGCATCAACAATGCTTTTTCTGAGGTCCTCAGAAATCTCCTTTGTTCGTGCCATGATACACTTCCACAAACATGTGTTGTGAAGATCAGACTTTGATAGATCCCTGTTCTTTAAATAAAACCGGGTGCCCACTCACACCTGATTGTCATCCCATTGATTGAAAACACCTGACTCTAATTTCACCTTCAAATTAACTGCTAATCCTAGAGGTTCACATACTTTTGCCACATACAGATATGTAATATTGGATCATTTTCCTCAATAAATAAATGACCAAGTGTAATATTTTTGTCTCATTTGTTTAACTGGGTTCTCTTTATGTACTTTTAGGACTTGTGTGAAAATCTGAGGATGTTTTAGGTCATATTTATGCAGAAATATAGAAAATTCTAAAGGGTTCGCAAACTTTCAAGCACCACTGTAGATAGATAGATAGATAGATAGATAGATAGATAGATAGATAGATAGATAGATAGATAGATAGGAAGAAAAAATATACAAAAGAGAAAGATGCACTGTATAACAGGAAAACTGAAATAATCTCCCTAAAAATAATTATAGTCGTAAAAGAGCCATTCAAAAAAATGACAAAAGACTGGACAGGAAAAGAAAAAAAAAACAACAACAGCAGTGAAGCGGAGCACTATAAAGATATGTAAGGAATGTGGGAAAAGTTGAGAAAATAATAGATGATGTTTATTTTTTGATATAAGAATGTTTTGACACATATCCGCTGTTTGCCCACATGTGCGTTACACTAACGCATGATGTCCACATGTGTGTTACACTAATTAATGCCCCATCAGAAACAATAGTGGAGCCATTAACGGAACCCAACAAATTAACATATTTTACAATAGATGGATTTGGGCATGTTCACAAAAAATTCAAAACTTTATTCATATGAAATTATGACATGTGCGTGGAAGAAGAGCCTGGAGACAGAAATCTTAGTTTCTCAGTCATTAGCCTGTACGGTAACTCGAGAGCACTGCCTTGACTGCTTTATTAGTATTTGTTAACACTACTGATGAATGCTACACCGCCTGGAAGGTGACTTCACTGCTGCACTGACGGTGCCGACTCACAGTTAAGCTCGCATTGTCCTTCGAGAAGGACGATGGCGATACATTTTTGGTCCCTGCGACTATAAATCAAAATCTGATTGGTTAATTCATCTGTCACTTCTGACATAAACATACACTGCCATGGCCTTCTGCCCTGGTAATGAAGTCCTAACCAATGAGTGAGCAGCTCTAAACTCTTCTCAGCCAAGAGACAACAAGCAAAGCAATCTCATTGGATAACTCCATTTTAATGTTTTCAGGACAGTAACTCTTTTGTTTATTTCTGAAGCAAATCTGATAGAAAAATGAGGCCAAATTAGAATTAGAAAAGAATAATTATAATGAAATTATGAAAGAAATTAAATATAACATTTGAAGTACTGCTACGGTATGTTTGGGCTTCTCTGAAGGCCTAGAAAGCCCTGACAGTTCCCCTCTGATCCTTAGGCTACTATCACACTGTCTCGTATATTGCCATGTAAACAGTGTGTGGGTCAAATGCCAAGAAATGAGGCATATTTTGTCCAAAATTAAACTCCTGTGATGTACATGGCGTACGGTATGTGTGGTGTTACTATGGCGTAAACTCTCTCGGTTACCAGAGGACTAGCCCCCCACTGTAACTCTAGCTATGTAATAGGCGAGAGGCCGAGGGCTACGGAAACGGAGATCAGTGCTGCCCTATGCGCCACTTGGCGTGAGAAGTACTTTGGCTTTTTTTTGGACTATGGCGTATCTGGGGTTTGTATAGCCTTCAAGGGACGTAAAGTTATGGTGTACTGAGGCATATGCATGGCGTATGATGCATTGCCGCAGCGTAATAATTTCGTTGGCATGGCATTTCATTCTTACGTGTGACGCTGCTGCATACCTGCAGCATATCTGCAGCGTTCACAGGTGGGTATAAAAGGGGGCCCCATGCTGCGTTCATTGTGATTTGTCACGGTCAAGAAAGCATCATGCCAGCGAAGAAGTCAGGACCCAAGAAGGGCAAAGGAAGAGGGAAGACATCAGCTCCATCCACCCAACCAGCCCCGGAGCCAGCTTCATCAGATACATGTCAACTGAAGTGTTCGTCTGGTGTAATATGTGTTCAAGCAATGTTCCCACCCCATCACTGCTGTGTAACTTTCATTTTTATGGCGTACACGTGACATCTGTATGACGTATCAAAGCTGCTATGTATGTGCTATGGATTTTTAAGTACGGACTTAAAAATACGCCGCACCCTGGCATACAAGGAGATCGTCTTACGCATCCTAGAGTATTAGCTATGTAAGCTGGCGATGCTGTGACGTTCTTTTCTTACTGCCACGTATTCTGATATGCCGTACATATGCAAGGCTGAAACGCCAATGTGTGAGCCAAACATTAGGCCAGGACTGTTTTCGGTATTTCTGACATTGTTAATGAGTTACCGTGATGTGTCCAAAAATTATTGCTCATATGATAAAAGCACAGATAGCTACATTTTTTTTCTCACATTAGCAGTCTAACATATGTATGATATGTAAAGCAATAGCAATATTTTTCATTACCAGAGGGTGGTAATAGTGCTTTACAGAGTTGAACCAGGTGGGTAGGACAGAAGTCATAACTTTCAACAGGAGTAATACTATTTATTCTTACAAAATAATTCTCATCTCATCTCATTATCTCTAGCCGCTTTATCCTTCTACAGGGTCGCAGGCAAGCTGGAGCCTATCCCAGCTGACTACGGGCGAAAGGCGGGGTACACCCTGGACAAGTCGCCAGGTCATCACAGGGCTGACACATAGACACAGACAACCATTCACACTCACATTCACACCTACGCTCAATTTAGAGTCACCAGTTAACCTAACCTGCATGTCTTTGGACTGTGGGGGAAACCGGAGCACCCGGAGGAAACCCACGCGGACACGGGGAGAACATGCAAACTCCGCACAGAAAGGCCCTCGCCGGCCACGGAGATCGAACCTGGACCTTCTTGCTGTGAGGCGACAGCGCTAACCACTACACCGCCGTGCCGCCCACAAAATAATTCATTTCAGTTTTTTAATTATATATAAATAAATAAATACAAACTGTTTGGGGGTATAATTACTGGTGAAAGCAGTGAAGCACAGTTTTTAGGCCTGCATCCAACTGCTTTTTGCAATGATGCACATGGTAAGACAAATATATATATATTGCCAAGGACATGACACTTCACTTTATTGTAAGCATGTATATACCCCTAACGTGCTCATGTGTATTTCATATACACCATATCCTCTTCAGATTTTGAATACTATCCAACTCATTTTACTCAAAAGCAACAGGATGAAGAATAAAATGTTTCGAGAAAGAGAGAGAGAGAAAGTTTGCACCATCTCATCAAGGTCACAGATGGCTTTTCCTATCCAACACAATTAACCTGCTTTCTCAATGAGCCAGCAATCTTCTATTGGGAAGAAATTACAAGCCCACAGCATCCTGTTGTGAAGTGATTTAAGTTTAAAGAAACCTTGAGGGCAGTTCCTGATGAAAGCACACCGTGTAAACAGCATAAACTGCTATACGAGCACCTTATTAAGAACATACGGTACAAGTCTTCATTTCCCATTTGTTTATTAAATGAATTGAGCATTTGTAATGGAGGCAGCAAGACTGAAACTAACCACCTTCTTAAACAAAATTTGAGGTCACGTTTTGACTAGCACTCAACAAAGCAATAACTGGTTGGACAGCGGGTCACGATGTAGATGCAACAAGGCACACTTCCAGTACAGGGGCTGATAAATACTGTAGCAGCAGCAGAAATGCAGCATGGTTTGTTTACTGACCTCCTTGCTGTGAACAAACAATCAGAGGCGTCGCTCTGTCTCTCCCTCTGTCTCGCTCTCTCTTTCTCTCCTTCTGTTCTTGGAAGAAGGAGCCAAGGTGACTTCTATTTTGGCACACTGACAAGGTTATCCTCCACTTCATTGGGTCACTCTTTCATCTGCAAGACAGTAAAAAGGCATTCAATGGCATTTGGTTTTGAAGTCGACAGAGCTGTATTATTTAAAATGGAAAAAAAAAATTACTGGCATAATCACAAATTGAAACCTTAGTCACATACAATATGAATGAATGTCGTGCAACATGCAAAGAATGTCAAATGGATTCTTAAATTCAAATTCCAGAGGGTTCCTAATTACTAAAGTCATGCTCCAAATGGTTTTTGGGCTAATAATATATCCAGTGGTGGGGAATATACTGTGCATCTCTCTCTCTCTCTCTCTCTCTCTCTCTCTCTCACTTTATAACAGTGTCATCCATATTGATTCTTCAGAAAAGTCATTTTCTACCACTGCCCAACCCTCAAGGCCTTGGTATTGGTATTATCTAGCTGGATGATGTATATACGTATATGATCAAATTACTGGTATTATTGTGTCCAAGGTGGCATCGCTACTTGATTGTCATTCTGTACTATATAAACTCATCCTACAATGATGTCATTCAGTACATCGGCTGAGAAAACTCCGTTTCTTTGCTTAAGAATCGAGAAAATATACAACAATGCCCAAACTGTCAGCCATGATAGTATGAAAGAAAGGGAACATTTATCCAAATCATTGAAGGAAACAGCCTGTTTTCTTGGCTGTCAAATGTAATAAAATGTACCATAAAAACAAAACAAAAAATAATATTAATATGATGCTATATGAATGAGAAGTTGGCAAGCAATTGAAGTAAACATCTAAAAGGAGCCCATTATATTGGCAACATAGTGCTGCATGAATAGTCCTAGTTGTAATTAATATATTTTTAGGCACTGCTCAAAAGCAGAGCTCCCGATGAGTGTAAAATGTGTTAGTAAATAATTTCACATTATTTTTTTTTTTAAAAAGTAAATTAAAAAATAAGTGCTGGATAAAAAAACCCATCTCTCTTATGTAAATAAATAAAGATAGACATTTCATTGTCCGGTGATCAAGTTTTTATGAGCTACGTTGCCTTGCACTGATGATCAGGTTCTCTGTGATGGTATGCGTATGTTGTTCATAAGTACAGACATCATATGGCCACAAAAGCCATCAAAAATCAGGTTGATGCATTACCATATTCTCTCAATTATTATGGAGCTTCGCTCTACACGCCTCATGCATGGGGAGCTCCGCTATAACATTAATCACTGTAAATTTAGTGTGAGTTAACACCTTCATTATTTGTCACCTTCATTATTTGGCAGCTTATAAAATAGCACTGACTGCAAGGTAGCCTCATGGTTAGCGTGTCCGCCTATACTCGTGATCGGGTCATACCAAAAACCATCATGAAAATGGTACCTACTGCCATCTGGCAAGGCACACTGCAATACAGATGTGAGTAGGGAGTCAAACTTTCGTGGTTACCAGAGGACCCGCCCCTCACTGTAACTCTAGCTGTACCGTATAGGCAATAGGCCAAGGGCTATGGAAACGGAGATCAGTGCCACACCCATATGCCTTAAAGAATTGGTTAGTACTGGGACAGGAGACTGCCTGGGAAGACCAGATCCTGGCACGGAAGGGACTTTGACTTTTTGATAAAATAACACTTGATCCAGCATATCTTAGCTATTTTTCTTTAATGTCTTTAAAGGTTGTGAATTGGGAATAAGATAAGCACAGGACAGGACAGATATCTCAATAATCAAATGATGCATATACTAGTGCATCTCAAAAAATTTGATCATGAAAAAGTTAATTTTTTTCATAATTTAATTCAAAAAGGTAAACTTTTATTTATTCTATATTCATACATATTTCAAGACTTTTTTTGTTTTAATTTTGATGATTACGGCTTACAGCTCATAAAAATCAGAAATCTAGTATCTCGAATTATTAGAATATTTCATTTCGAGTTTGAGTAAAACAGTGTAAATAGTGTGTATCTCTCGGTCTAGTTCAGTACACACAACCACAATCATGGGGAAGACTGCTGACTTGACAATTGTCCAGATGATCACTGACACCCTCCACAAGAAGGGAAAGCCACAGAAGGTCATTACTAAAAAGGCTGGCTGGAAAAGGTGCACAAGCAACAGGGATGAGTGCAGCCTTGAGAGGATTGTCAAGAAAAGTTGATTCAAGAACTTGGGAGAGCTTCACAAAGAGTGGACTGAGGCTGGTGTCAGTGCATCAAGAGCCACCACGCACAGACGTCTTCAGGAAAGGGGCTATAACTGTCACATTCCTAATATCAAGCCCCTCCTGAACCAGAGACAACATCAGAAGTGTCTTACTTGGGCTAAGGAGAGAAAGAACTGGATTGTTGCTCAGTGGTCCAAAGTCCTCTTTTCAGACGAAAGTAAATTTTGCATTTCATTTGGAAATCAATGTCCTAGAGTCTGGAGGAAGAGTGGAGAGGCACAGAATCCGAGGTATTTGAAGTCCAGTGTGAAGTTTCCGCAGTCTGTGATGATTTGGGGTGCCATGTCATCTGCTGGTGTTGGTCCACTGTGTTTTATCAGGTCCAAAGTCAATGCAGCATCTACCAGGAGATTTTAGAGCACTTCACGTTTCCATTTGCTGACAAGCTTTATGGAGATGCAGATTTCCTTTTCCAGCAGGAATTAGCACCTGCCCACAGTGCCAAACTACTACCAAATGGTTTGCTGACCATGATATTACTGTGCTTGACTGGCCAGCCAACTTGCCTGACCTGAACCCCAGAGAGAATCTATGGGATATTGTCAAGAGGAAGATGAGAAACACCCGACCCAAAGATACAGACGAGCTGAAGGCCGCGATCAAAGCTACCTGGGCTTCAGTCACACCTCAGCAGGGCCACAGGCTGATCACCTCCATGCCACATCACATTGATGCAGTCATTCATGGTAAAGGAGCCCCAACCAAGTATTGAGTGTATAAACGAACATACTTTTCAGAAGATGGAAATTAAAACAAAACAAAAGGCTTTAAATATGTCACTTTACATGTAATGAATATAGAATATATGAAAATGTACCTTTTTGAATTAAAGTACAAAAACAAGAAATTTTTCACAATATTCAAAATTTTTGAGCTGTACTAGCAGACTGTCATATGGCCAGTTAATGTATATGGATAGGAGCCATGATGCTTCTGCAATCACCTTAAGACCAATAACAGTACTTGCCCAGTTGTGAAAATGTTGTGCTCTAACTTATAAATTTTGACACTCATGAAATCAAATGTATTTGAAAAAAATATATTATTAGGCCCATCATTTATTTAATCTCCATAGCATCTTTCCTGCATCACAGGAGGTTAAGGAGAGGTTAATTGTAGTATACTAAACTGATTAACCAACACATTAGCAACTTGCGGTAGCACAGTAGTGCAACAGGTAGCATCGCAGCTTCATCACTGTAGAGTCCCCAGTTCTAATTTCAGCTCTGGTTCATGTCTGGATGGAATTTCCTACAGGATATCCAGTTTCCTCTAAAGTGGTATACCATAGGTGTGAACATGTGTGCACATGATACCCTGCAACGGTCATCCAGGTTGTATTCCTGTCTCATTCCCAGTGCTCCCAGGATCTGCTCTGGATCCATGTGATACTGACAAGGATAAAGTAGATACTGAAGCTGAATGAATGAACATCTCATGAGAGTATCTCCTCAGTCAATGGTGAGAACACTGTTATGATCTCATTTCTGGTATTCTGTCTGTTTGTTGATAAGGTTTGGTTATGTGTTAAACCCAGTTCAGGTTTTCCAGATGTCCAGTTCAATCCAGTTCCATTCCTGCACTCCAGTCCACCACTTCATCACCGATCACAAAAATCATCATTGCATAGTTGTTAAACTTTGATTTTTGCTCTCTCTTTGACTTTCTTTGCTAGATTCTTCTGGTTTTGTTGCTTGTATACATTTAGTTCACTGGAGTGGGACTGCATTTTGTTCAAGGGTTGGGTTTACACCTGCCGGCCACTTTATTAGGTACACCTGGACAGCAGCACAATGCAAAAAAAAATCATGCAGATACAAATCAAGAGCTTCAGTTAAAGGAACAGTCCACCGTACTTCCATAATGAAATATGCTCTTATCTGAATTGAGACAAGCTGCTCCGTACCTCTCCGAGCTTTGCGCGACCTCCCAGTCAGTCAGACGCAGTCAGACGCGCTGTCACTCCTGTTAGCAATGTAGCTAGGCTCAGCATGGCCAATGGTATTTTTTGGGGCTGTAGTTAGATGCGACCAAACTCTTCCGCGTTTTTCCTGTTTACATAGGTTTATATGAGCAGTGATATGAAACAAGTTCAGTTACACAAATTGAAACGTAGCGATTTTCTATGCTATGGAAAGTCCGCACTATAATGACAGGCGTACTAACACCTTCTGCGCGCTTCGGCAGCGCATTGATACGGAGCTCAGATATCAATGCGCTGTCGAAGCGCGCAGAAGGTGTTAGTACGCCTGTCATTATAGTGCGCACTTTCCATAGCATAGAAAATCGCTACATTTCAATTTTTTTAACTGAACTTGTTTCAGATCACTGGTCATATAAACCTATGTAAACAGGAAAAACGCGGAAGAGTTTGGTCGCATCTAACTACAGCCCCAAAAAATACCATTGGCCATGCTGAGCCTAGCTACATTGCTAACAGGAGTGACAGCATGTCTGACTGCGTCTGACTGACTGGGAGGTCGCGCAAAGGTCGGAGAGGTACGGAGCAGCTCGTCTCAATTCAGATAAGAGCATATTTCATTATGGAAGTACGGTGGACTGTTCCTTTAATGTTCACTCACATCAAACATCAGAATGGGAAAAAAAATGTGATCTCAAAGTGTGACTTTCACTGTAGCATGGGTGTTGGTTTGAGCCAGATGGACTGGTTTGAGCATTTCAAAAACTGCTGATCTCCTGGGGGTTTTCACACACAACAGTCTGTAGAGTTTACACAGAATGGTGTGGAAAACAAAAAACACTGAGTGAGTGAGGGACAGTTCTGTGGGTAGAAACAAATGTCTTGTTGATAAGAGAGGGTCACAGGGAAATGGACAGATTGGTTCAAGCTGCCAGGAAGGATATAGTAGCTTATATAATCACTCTTTGCAACCATGGTGAGCAGAAAAGCATCTCAGCATGCAACAGAAAACAGAAGAACACATTGGGTTCCACTCCTGTAGCCAAGAACAGGAATCTTAGAATCAAGAACAAGTTCCTATTAAAGTGGCTGGTGAGTGTACTTGCTTACTTACTTACTTAGGCCCGTCTCCTCCTGTGGAGCATAGGTCATCGACAAGTTTCCTCGAGCATACCCGGTTCTGGGCCCTCTTTCCGAGTTCAGCCCAGCTTCGTCCCAACCCCTGGAGCTCGCTTTCTAAGTCCCTCCTCCAACTATTCCTCGGTCGGCCTCTTTTCCTTTTCCCCTGTGGGTTCCAAGCGAGAGTCTGCCGCGTGTTGTTGTTTGCAGGTTTCCGCAGAGTATGACCCATCCACCCCCATTTCTTCCTCTTTATCTGCAGTGCCATTGGCTCCTCCCCGGCAAGCTTCCAGAGATCCACATTAGTGACTTTATCCTTCCAGCAGATCCCAAAAATTCATCTCAGACAACCGGTGAGCGTATGTGCTTGTATTTTTGTATCATAGGGCAAAAATGGAAATTATATATCTTTTTATGTTTTCCATATTCATAATACAAATAAGTAACTAATTTGTGTCTGTATTTACTGTGGCATCAGAGGATGAAACACAACCTTTTGACACCATTTGAGTATATTTTTATCTTTTTATAAAGAAGGGGTTCAGCAGTTACACATGAGAAATATATCCTTCCTGTGAATCTATTTCCATTTGACTCACTGACAAGACATATGGACACTTTATTAAAATAAAAAATACAGATGAGGACAAAATGAAAATGAATTACAGTCAGTTTTAATGAAGATGTTTAAGTAATTATATGATTTGAATATAGTATTAAGATGTTAAATGTGGATACACTTCATCAGTGCTGTATTAAATATGCAAGGAATATTCAAAAATAGAGAGAAGGAAAAATCTTATATTCAACAATGAATCTTGGGTTGAATTGCACAGGTTCCATATCTGTGGTTTTGCTGGTTCCAAAACACCACTTTCCACTTAGTTAACCACGTCAGATAGTCCTAATCGCATTAATTTGTGGAGATGGATACAAGGGCAAAAGAAAAGAAAGTGGAAAGACAAAAATGCTGACTGGGCTGTCTCTGATAATAACCACCGATATAAATTGCAGGTATATTATATTCTAAATAATGAATGAATAATGACTGAAATCTATTCCAGGAAAATGGTGAAAAATGTAAAAAAAAAAAACGGGGGGAGGGCTTAAATGACCACAATTTTCCACTGCCCTGGCATACCATCCATCCATTATCCGTAGCTGCTTATCCTGCGCAGGGTTGTGGGCAAGCTGGAGCCCATCCCAGCTGACTATGGGCAAGAGGCGGGGTACATCCTGGACAAGTCGTCAGATCATCGCAGGGCCGACACATAGAGACAAACAACCATTCTTACTCACATTTACACCTACGGTCAATTTAGAGCCACCAATTATCCTAACCTGCATGTCTTTGGACTGTGGGGGAAACCGGAGCACCCGGAAGAAACCCACGTGGACAACATGCAAACTCCACACAGAAAGTCCCTTGTCAGGCAATGGGCTTGAACCCAGAACCTTCTTGCTGTGAGGCGACAGGTCTAACCACTACACCATCATGCCACCCCCCGGCATACCACTTTCCTGAAATGTAAGACCTTTACAACACTGTAATCTACAAAAAGCTACAACACTGGAGATTTTCGAGACAAAAACAGGCAATGTACAAAATTTGCATATATGTAAGTGCAAAAGCATGACGTTATACGCGACTCTAACAAATCCTTATCTGTGTAAAGCATGATGGATATGCTGAGCCTCTACCTCAACAATATGTTTGATAAAAGGGCAGATCATTTCTGATATTGATTGAATGTGAGTAAATTCTCATCTCCCTTTATGCTACAGACATTTTCAAGCTGAGCTTGAGTTCTACTTTAGAGCATTATTTTTACTTTAGATCATGTATTGCTAAGGTTGCAAGCTTCTTGATCATTGTATCAAGAATGGAAAAAAAAATAGAGATCTTGAGGTAACTGACCTGTTTCAGTGATAACCACTGCCTTCTCAACCCTGCAACCCTGATTTCTGCAATACTCTATGTAATCTATCAGTCTACCAAATTTATTGAAAATAAACTAAATGAATAGTTTCTTTTACTTACCTAGGCACCAATATATCTATACAATGGTATGACTTTATTTATGCCACAGTGCTATTGAATGCTTGATCACGATAGTTCAAAAAGATGTTGATTAATTTTCTATAACAGTGGTTCTGACAGTGGTGCTGGCTGTAATTCAAAATCACAGACGTATATTTATGCCCTCATTCTAATATATTATGATTTCTATAAGAACAGCTTATGCATAAGTACTTGTATAGCAGACACTTCACAATATATACACTACCGTTCAAAAGTTTGGGGTCACTTTGAAATGTCCTTATTTTTGAAAGAAAAGCACTGTTCTTTTCAATGAAGATCACTTTAAACTAATCAGAAATACACTCTATACATTGCTAATGTGGTAAATGACTATTCTAGCTGCAAATGTCTGATTTTTGGTGCAATATCTCCATAGGTGTATAGAGGCCCATTTCCAGCAACTCTCACTCCAGTGTTCTAATGGTACAATGTGTTTGCTCATTGCCTCAGAAGGCTAATGGATGATTAGAAAACCCTTGTACAATCATGTTAGCACAGCTGAAAACAGTTGAGCTCTTTAGAGAAGCTATAAAACTGACCTTCCTTTGAGCAGATTGAGTTTCTGGAGCATCACATTTGTGGGGTCGATTAAATGCTCAAAATGGCCAGAAAAATGTCTCGACTATATTTTCTATTCATTTTACAACTTATGGTGGTAAATAAAAGTGTGACTTTTCATGGAAAACACAAAATTGTCTGGGTGACCCCAAACTTTTGAACGGTAGTATATATATATATATATATATATATATATATATATATATATATATATACACATACATACAAATGTAACAATAAATGGATAAAAAAACATAAAAAGGAAAAAAAATGTTGGGGCATGTTGTTTTTGGAAAACAAATAAATAACAATAAATCCAACTTGCATTGAGGCATATCACACTACTCTAATTTTGATTATTAGCTCATCCGGCCAACAGGTGATGAGTTTATGCCATCATGTGTTGTCTGTCGTCCATCCGGTGTCATCCACATTTCACGAAAATCGCTTCTTCTCTGTCAAATTTTCACAGATTTTTATGCGTTTTGGTAGGAAGGTAGATCTGCCTGGGGTGCATAGAGTTTGTACTCAACGTTGCATAATTGCAATTAATAATGAAGATATGGAGTAATTAATCAATCCCTAACAAGCAGTTTCCACACAAATCGCTTCCTCTCCCTCAATTCTTCACTGATTCTTTCTGGCATGAAGGTAGGGGTACATAGGGTGCATATAACTTCTACCCAGATTTACTTAATTACAATTATTAATTATGTTATGGACTAATTAAGCCTTAATGTTCAACAGCAGTTCAACAAAAATTGTTTCTTCTTGGTCAATTTCTTACCGTTTTGGATTCTTTCTGGCAAATAGGTCAGTATTCCTAGGGTGGATATCGCTTCTATATAGTGTATATAGCTTGCAACATGTATTGCACAAGGTGGCCCACTTCAGACCGTTCCTTCTGGACTAGACAGGGCCGGAGTGAGCTATGCCGTCATTGACGGTCTCGTTTTCCAATTACAGCACTTAATGAGCTGTAAGCCAAGAAGACATGTACATTTTATAAAAGATAATGCCATTAGACGCATTTAGTTAGTTTGTTAGTTAGTTCATTCGTTAATGTTGCTTGCTTTGCTCTTCTAACCATCCAGACCCCCACTGAGCTTTCTCACAGTTATCATAGTTCCTAGACCCCTCTAGAGAGCCAGCAATATTTCAGTTATCCAAGCAAATGAGCACAAACAAATTAGCACAACTCAATTTTTTGCTAAGTGGTATAAGTGAGTCCTTGTTTTATTGCTTGTGCAGTTACTTGATGCTATTTTGCCTCATTTGGTATGATCTATGAGTTTGTATGGCAACAAAATGCTCCATTAGACCATGACATAATGGTATAAAAATATCATTGTTTCCTTCAGGGCAGCTTCTTGCTGGTACAGGTCAGTACTTGATTGTGATTCAATCCTCAGTTCACTGCTCTGTACATCTCTGCTGCTAATACACTATATCAGTCACTGACAGAAGATCCAGCTAAAGGTCGAACAAGGTCAGAAACCTTACCCACTTCAGTCTAAGACAGTATGTGTTGATACAGATCAACTGAAAAGCTCCAAAGTACATGACCTCCCAGCTATATCGTTTGGTAAATGTGTACATTTACATGTACAAGTCCAGGTGAACAGAGCCTTTGCAAGAATACCACAGTGGCATACAGTATGTGCTCTTATTAATTATTCATACCTAAGGACACCCTAGCTTATCTGCTGTTTAACCTTTGATTGAGAAAGTATGGGAAATTTTGACAATATTTTGGCCAAATAATTAATGGTTTTGTCAAGTAAAGGTACAGGAGATTAGCAGAGAGCCCCAATTTAAGTTCCAAAATTATTAATAATAATAATAATAATAATAACGAGACCATCAGTGATGGCGTAGCTCACTCCGGCCCCGTCTAGTCCAGAAGGAACGATCTAAAGTGGGCCACCTTGTGCAATAAACATTGCAAGCTATATACAAGCTCGATATAGAAGCGATATCCACCCTAGGAATACCGACCTATTTGCTAGAAAAAATCTAAAATGGCGAGGAATTGACCAGAAAGAAGCGATTTTTGTTGAACAGCTGTTGAACATTAAGGCTTAATTAGTCCATACCTTCATTAATAATTGTAATGAAGCAAATCTGGGTAGAAGTTATATGCACCCTAGGTACCCCTACCTTCATGCCAGAAAGAATCAAAATTGGTGAAAATTTGAGAGAGAAAAAGTGATTTGTGTGGAAACTGCTCATTGGGGATTGATTAATTACTCCATAGCTTCATTATTAATTGCAATTATGCAAATTTTGGTAGCATGTGCTGTGGCATGGAAAGCATAATTAAGGCTTTCATCATGTCAATAGATTTTTCTGTGACTTTTTTTTTTTTTGTGGCATCTCTGCTTTAAGGTTAGATGAGAAATTCACACAAGCCAGCTCATTTGAAAGCTTCCAAATGATAGAATGAGGGGCAGGATTGGCATTTTTACCGTAGCTTCAGTCTATCTAGATTGATAGGAAATCCAGTGGAATGTGTCAGACTTGTTGAAATTCCTTTTGGTTTTGTGTGAGATATCCATCCATCTATCCATCCATCCATTATACATAACTGCTTATCCTGTGCAGGGTCGCAGGCAAGCTGGAGCCTATCCCAGCTGACTACGGGCGAAAGGCGGGGTACACCCTGGACAAGTCGCCAGGTCATCACAGGGCTGACACATAGACACAGACAACCATTCACACTCACATTCACACCTACGGTCAGTTGAGAGCCACCAGTTAACCTAACCTGCATGTCTTTGGACTGTGGGGGAAACCGGAGGAAACCCACACAGACATGGGGAGAACATGCAAACCCCACACAGAAAGGTCCCCATTGGCCACTGGGCTCAAACCCAGAATCTTCTTGCTGTGAGGCGACAGTGCTAACCACTACACCACCGTGCTGCCCCTTGTGTGAGGTATTCATCCTGGAATTACCTTTTCATTTTTACCTGGACCCTTTCCCTATGGGAGCCATGAACCACAAACAATGATGAAGTGCTATGTTATTAATTTGACATAATATCTCATTATTTCAACTTAATACCCATTATTTTGAATTATTATCTCATTATTTTGACAGATCATTTTGACACTTAAACCATAATGATCACAGTGCATTTTTACAGGATTTAATTTGAAGTACTATTACCAATCATCCATCCATTATCTATACCACTTATCCATCAGAGTCATGGGGGAAGCTGGAGGCAATCCTGGGCAATAGGCAAGGGATGCCCTGGGCAAGTCGCAGGACTAACACAGACACTAACAACCATTCACATCTGTGAGCAATTTAGAGTAGCCAGTTATCCTAATCCACATGTCTTTGGACTGAGTGAGGAAACCCACACAGGAGAACATGTAAAGTCTACACAGAAAGACTCCGGTCGACAGCAAGGTTCAAACCCAGAACCTACTTGCTGTGAGGTGACAGTGCTCACCACTGCACCACCATGCCACCCATTACCAATCTCTTCTTCTTCTTTAGTGTTCTGCCTGATGCCAGGTCCGCTCTGATGGCTTCAGCTATCAAAGTTTCTTGGGAAGAATTACAGTAGTGGTTTCCCATTGCCTTCTCCTGTCAACTGTTCACACACACACACAGACCAATGGACAATTTAGAGCAGCCAATTAACCTAACTGCATGTCTTTGGACTGTGGGGGAAACCAGAGCACCCAGAGGAAACCCACACAGACACGGGGAGAACATGCACACTCCATACAGAAAGGCCCCCGTCAGCCACTGGGCTTGAACCCAGAACTTCTTGCTGTGAGGCGACAGTGCAAACAACTGCACAACCATATCACCCATTACCAGTCATACAGTCATAAATCATAGACAGCTGACAAAAATGTGTCAAATGAATTCCAATAAAAACACCTGGTTTATTTAGTATCTGGGAAACAGCAATGGAATAAGAATTCTAAGTGAGCATTCAATAATGAATAAAGGGTGTGGTGCTGATCTCCATTTTGATAGCCCTTGGCCTCTCACCTATACAGCTAGCGTTACAGTGGGGGGCTCGTCCTCTGGTAACCACGAGTTTGATTCCCCACCCGCATCTGTATTGCAGCGTGCCTTGCCAGACAGTAGTAGGTACCATTTTTATGATGGTCTTTGGTATGACCTGACTGTGAGTAGAACTCATGATCTCCTGGTCAAGATGCGGACATGCTAACCAATAGGCCAACTCATGGTAACAAAAGGTTATGGTATGTTAAAAAATCAAGATGAAATAATGAGATACTTTAACTTCAAATAAAAACAAAAATCCTGTACAAAGATCCAGTACTTGAGTGAATGTAGAGATACCACTGATTGCATGCTGCTTGAGTAAAAGTCAAAGTCTTCTAAGTGCTTTTCTACTCGAATTAAAAAGCACGTTTTTACAATAATTAAACGTCAAAAACAAAAGTACCAAGCTATTTTAATGTTATATTATTTTCATTATCAGATTTTAGAGACGGGGCGGCACAGTGGTGTAGTGGTTAGCGCTGTCGCCTCACAGCAAGAAGGTCCAGGTTCGAGCTCCGTGGCTGGCGAGGGCCTTTCTGTGCGGAGTTTGCATGTTCTCCCCGTGTCCACGTGGGTTTCCTCCAGCTGCTCCGGTTTCCCCCACAGTCCAAAGACATGCAGGTTAGGTTAACTGGTGACTCTAAATTGAGCGTAGGTGTGAATGTGAGTGTGAATGGTTGTCTGTGTCTATGTGTCAGCCCTGTGATGACCTGGCGACTTGTCCAGGGTGTACCCCGCCTTTCACCCGTAGTCAGCTGGGATAGGCTCCAGCTTGCCTAGAGATAATGAGATGAGATGAGATGAATGAGATTTTAGAGACTTCTCAGACCAAAACACGATGGTACATGTCCACTAATCTCTTCCTTCACACCAGTGAAGATATGATAAACATTCCATTCCATTACAGGCATTTAGCAGACGCTCTTATCCAGAGTGATGTACAACACACCCAGAGCAGCCTGGGGAGCAGTTGGGGGTTAGATGTTTTGCTCAAGGGTACTTCAGCCATTCCTGATGGTCCAGGGAATTGAACCAACAACTTTTTGGTCCCAAAGCCACTAACTGTTAGGTCATGGCTTCCATAACCATTATGATTGCTTCAATTTGAAAGTGTATTCACTAAATATTTACATATTTTAGCTGATCCAGTTTTCACCTACTTCAAAGTGATAAATAACGTTGCTCGTTACTGTTTATTCACACTGCTTGTCGTTTCCACATTGTATTCACAATGAACACTTTCCCTGCTATCCCTCTGTGTTCTTACACATTTCTGCTTGTTCAAAAACCAAACAAACTAACAAAACCCCACAAACATTCAACCACTCGTTCTTTAGATATTATGCAAATGAGAATTGCAGGCAGATGGTCAACAACTTAAAAATATAATGGTTCTACCCGTCATTGGTAGAAGCATAAAAAACTGTGGAAAAGCTCTAAAAAGTAAAATAAAAATAAATAAAAAATTAAAAAATAAACAGCCTGACATAAACCATATTTTTTTTTTACAGCTTTACTGGCCTTCGAATAACAGAACTACAAATTTACAAAACATGCAAATGCAACAAAACCATGAAAAAAAAAAGCAAAAAAAGGAAGGCCCAAAAGGGAATGCGCGAATGGGATCTTGAGTCCCATGCAAGGCACCTCTGAATAAAACATTAAAAATCCCGAAGGACTTAAGCAAAACAAAATACAAGTAAAACCTATTGTTGCCAATGGCAACCACAATTACGACGGAGGCTCCGTGAGCAAGGCCTATCAGTATGAACAACATTAATTAACTCATCCTTTTACACATTAGTAACAAAAATGTTGAAAGACTTTAAACTAAGGAAATTACTAGCTGTAGCTAATTTACATATGAGGATCCAGAGTTTAGCACCACAATTGAAAAAAGACGACTGAAAGGTAGCGGTTTTACAAAAAGGTGTTTTTCAATACTTAATTTGTTATCCGGTTATTTGGCACAAAAGTCTTTTAGCACAATTCCAAAGTCTTTTAGCACACCTCTGATCTTTAGCACAATTCTGGATTATGGTCACAATAATCGAAAAAAAAAATACTCATCTTGATATAGGAAGGGGTTTATTATGATTGCTTAGGGACTGGAAGCCGGAATTTCTTCTGCTGTGCACGTTAAGGATCAGTCATTGATCCCTGAAACGTGGACTGAAAATCCGATTCTTTGGTGTCTTTGGATATTTGTAGTTAAGCCATAACAAACCTTGAATTGTGGGCACCCTCAGAGTCACTTCTGATCATATCACAAATTCAACTGACTGTCAAAAATTACGTGTTGGCTGAATTAATTAACTGGGGTAAATTATGTCTCTTGCCTTGCTTGACAATATGTGCTTTGCTGACTATAAGAGCGTAATCTATTCCTAAAAACTTACTCTAATTATGAAAAGTCCATTTGATATCACATATTACTGTTTTCATATGTATTTAACTAAAAAAGCGACAAAGTCTTTAACCGAAAAAAGACCAGATGGCGGAGTGGAGAAATACAATCGCTCGTTTTTGATCGGAATCTCAGCAACTTTCATTAAAAATAAATAAATAAATAAATCCATCAAACATTTTTAAACATCATCAGTAAGTATTCATGATAAAGATTAAGTGTTCTCGGAAACTTGTGCTCAAAGACTTTGGATTTATGCTAAAAGACTTTTGAGCTAAATAACTGTAAACCCTTAATTTCACTACACTGGGATCGTCGTGTGCGACCACAACTTACAGATTTAAAAAAAAACTGGTATCAGTGTCAGCATGTCCATATAAAACCTTATAGGGGGCGTCGTGGCTCAGGTGGTTAGGGCGCCATACCATGAGTGCGGGCGACCCGGGTTCGATTCCGGCCCGGGGTCGTTTCCCGATCCCTTCCCGTCTCTCTCTCTCCCGCTCGTTTCCTGTCTCTGCACTGTCCTATCCAATAAAGGTGCAAAAAGCCCAAAAAAAATATATCAAAAAAAAAAAACCTTATAAAGAAAAAACAAGTCTTTTACTTTGCAGTCATCAGTAAGACGTAACAAATCCAATTGAATAAGTCTTTCTTTATATGATAGTTCTCCTTGCTTGATAATTATCATGACTTGTCTTGGATGAATTGATGTACACAAATATTACATACAGAAAGATTTCTCGAATAATGAACATGTAAATCAGTGCCAGGATTATGTTTTTACTGTACATGTCCCATATGCAAAATGTCATTCTAACAGCATTTCAGCACCTAAAACTCTTTTATGATCTGATTGTTCAGAGAAAGAACAGCAAGATATATATATATATATATATATATATATATATATATATATATATATATATATCAAGAAGGTCCTGGGTTCGAGCCCCGGGGCCGGCGAGGGCCTTTCTGTGCGGAGTTTGCATGTTCTCCCCGTGTCCGTGTGGGTTTCCTCCGGGTGCTCTGGTGACTCTAAATTGACCGTAGGTGTGAATGGTTGTCTGTGTCTATGTGTCAGCCCTGTGATGACCTGGCGACTTGTCCAGGGTGTACCCCGCCTTTCGCCCATAGTCAGCTGGGATAGGCTCCAGCTTGCCTGCGACCCTGTAGAAGGATAAAGCGGCTAGAGATAATGAGAATGAGAAGAGACACAGTTGTGGTCAGAAGTTTACATACAGTGACATGAATGTCATCTTGGATATGAATGTCATGGCAATATTTGGGCTTTCAGTCATTTTTTTGAACTGTTCTTTTTCTGTGGCAGAATGATTGTACAGCATACAGCTTTAATTTTAAAAAAATGACTAAAAATAAAACACTAGAATCTGGTGCACAAGTTTTAATTTTCTTTGGGTTTTCTGAAATCAACACAGGGTCAAAATTATACATCCTGGGTCAAAAATTTGCATATAGCACATCTAATATTTCGGTAAAATGTCTCTTCACAAGATTCACCTTGACCAAACATTTTTTGTTTACCATGAACAAGCTTCTGGCAGAATTCTGGTTGGATATTTCATGACTCTTCATGGTTGAATTGGTAGAGATCAATTAATTAATTAATTTATTTATTTTTTCTTGCCATGGACTCGACTTATAAGCGCGGTCCATATATTTTCAACAGGGTTGAAGTTAGGGCTTGTTTAAAGCTTAATATTAGCCTGCTTTATCCTCCACAACCAGCTCTGATACATGTCATTGGGGATAGATTAGGGATAAAATTAGCTCATGTTTTAAGTCGTTCAAATTCTGTAAAGCTGCTTTGCGACAATGTTTATTGTTAAAAGCGCTGTACAAATAAACTTGATTTGATTTGATTTGATGTTTGGGTTCATTGTCCTGTTGTGACTCTCAGTCATGTTCAAGTTTCCAATGGTTTGAGGTTATGCTAAAGAATTCTGAGGTAGTCCTCCTTCTTCATTATTCTATCCACTTTGTGCAATGAACCGGTTCTACTGGCTGTAAATCCACCCCAGAGCATGATTATCCTACCACCACCACCAGCTGGTACAGTGTCCCTCTGTACATGGTGGTCATTGTGGCCAAACAACTCAATCTTTGTCTCATCTGACCATACAGCTTTCCTCCAGATGTCTTTTTTATTTGTCCGTGTGGTCAGCTTCAAACTTTACTTAAGCTTGAAGGTGTCAATTTTGGAGCAGGGGGTTATTTCTTGGATAGCAGCCTCTAAGTCCATGGTGATCTGAACTGTAGACAGTGATCCATCAGCTTTCAGTTCATGGCAGGGCTGTGCCATGGTGGTTTCCAGGTTGTTTCTGACCATCCAAACCAATTTCCTTTCAGCTGAGGGTGACAGTTGGGGTTTTCTTGAAGCAAAGTGGCTTGGCAAAGTGACTACACCTCACAATAACTTGGATACAATTGTTTGAACTGATCTTGGAATTTTCAGTTGTTTAGAAATGGTTCCAAGAGACATTCACGAGTTGTGTATATCTGCAATCATCTTTCTCAGATCTGCACTGAGCTCCTTGGACTTTCCCATTTTACTGTGTATTCAATCCAATGAGTGCTGTAATCAAACCCTTTTTTGAAGGCACAGAGAAGCTACCAGCTGTTGTCAATCATGATCACTAACAGGAAGTTAAGAGACCTTGGCCTTGGCAAGACAAGGGACATTTTGGAAGTTTCAGCACCCACCTCTGAATTAATAATCTAAGTGAGCGTATATACATTTTTGACTCTGTAGGTATGATTTTGACCCTGTGATGATTTCAGAAAACCCAAAGAAAATGAAATCTTGTGCACCAAATTTGAGTTTTTTAAATTAAAGATGTATGCTGTACAATCATTCTGCCACAGAAAAAAAGAACAGTTCAGAGAAATGACTGAAAACGCAAATATTGCCATGACATTCATATCCAAGATAACATTAATGTCACTGTATGTAAACTTCTGACCACAACTGTGTATACACACACACACACACACACACACACACACACACACATATATTTGAGCAGCAGGTGAATCTTTTTTTTCTCTGTCTCTCTCTCTCTCTCTCTCTCTCTCAGGACGGATTATGCTGTGCATAGATCTGCTTACTTATTCACCCTCATTAGGCCCCATTTCTCTCACAGGTAAATACTGAAGATGGAGGCTTAAATCCACAACTACTACTCTACATCCTGTTGAACAGATTACACTCCAGTTATTCCAAACCAAATTTAAAGTATTACTTCCATGATTTGCTCTGTTGTTTCTTGTATGGATTTGGTGGATTAAAACACTCTTTCTAAGATGAAGATAATAATCAGAATAAGATCAGATAATGTTTGTTGCAGTTTATGTCACCTAAATATCTGTTTGATGCTGTTTGTATCTTTTTGTGTCTTTGTATTTGGACAAAAGCATATATTTAAATAATATTGGATGGTGTTGAGTGGTATATCAGATATATTCCATTCAGCTAGCATGATATTGAACAAGTCAAAGCCGAGTAGCTGAATGGAATATATTTGGTAGTCCACAAAAAAGAGCCAGAAATAATAATAATAATAATAATTATTATTATTATTATTATACACACTCTCTTCATATCAGCATTCTTGAAGGCCAACGCTAGCTTACCCTCAACTCGGTGCTGTTAGCACGGCAGTGCAGTTACCTTCCAGCCGGTGTAGCGTTAGCGAAGGCCAATGCTAGCACAGTCAAGCCAAATATTATTATTTTCCCTGTGTAATTTACTTAGTTACTTTTAAAGTCAACATCGACAGCTATAGACAATGGAGCGACCTGGCAGCCAAAATTCTCTCGAAATCTTCCATTTTTAATGAAGCAAACCTGGAGGCCATGTTTGTTTACAAATTGTCATTGTCACTCACTAATGCACAAGTTTTATGTCTGTGATGTACGTCGTCGTGTTGTCTTGACAACGTGCAATACTGTAACAATATTGGACACATTCTCCATTGGGGAGAGCGGTGTAATACACGGAGGATAAGCGATATGATAACAATATTGCATGTTATCAATAAACCCACTAGAAGGGAATATAATACATGTTTTTATTCCATTGAAAAAAGTGTCCTGTATGTATAATAATTACTCATATTTTAGTTATGTTCAGGGTTCTCCAGAATATCTGAAGTAGCAGACTAATATATATATATATATATATATGGTGGCTTTGGAATTTGTGGCAGCAAAGTTGTTGCAGCACGCCATGGCGCACTACTGCCAGGGGGTCTGGGGCATGCCCCCCACCAGAAAATTTTGAAATTTACATGCCTTCTGGTGGCTTCTGGTGCATTCTCAACTCATAAATTATTAACCATTTCCCTGTAAAATACTTGCAAAATATGAATGAAATTTCCCTCCAGATGTTTGTGATCTTGGCTTTCTCAGTTCCCCTCTGTAGTACGCTGCCTGGCTCTGTAACATAACTACATGATGTAACATAACTACATACGCTATGATGTGGTCATGTGGTCCAGCTGAGCCAATCAGAGCGTAAGAATTGATCAACAAATACCATATGGCATCTCTTCTGGTCATGATAGACCCGAATTGAATTGAAGACAATTTTGTGGTAGAATAATTGGATTTTCAGCAAATTATGGACAGCGGAGATGATATAAATCGCTTGAACATTGAAAGGCAAGATTTTTTTTCCTTGGATCGAGTAGCCGGCAGAGACTGTCTATGGAGACGGAGAAAACCCCCGGTCGCTGGCGCTTGTGGACATCTCTGTTATATTCTTAGTGTTACCTCTATCAACTTTGCTGGAGGAGGTTATGTTTTTGCCTCCATTTGTTTGTTTGTTCCCAATGTAACTCAAAAAAGTTGTTAACAAATTTTGATTAAATTTTGAGGAAAAGTGAGCCATGGGCCAAGGAAGAATTGATTAGATTTAAATGCAAATCCAGATATGTATGTGGATCCAGGGTTGTTTTTGTCTTTTCCCAATGTAACTCAAAAAGTAGTGAAGGGATTTGGATGAACTTTGGTGTACAGCTTTAGTATTACCCTAGGTTCAAGTGATTTGATTTTGATGTGTCGCTTGGCTGAGATATGCACTCTACTGAGTTCCCTTCTAGTTAATATGAGATTTAGTTGACAAAAAAATGACAAAAGTTATAGTCAACTGAAATTCAGTTCAAATAACTTTAAAGAACTTAGCCTCTCCACCCAGGCGACACAGTGGTGTAGTGGTTAGCGCTGTCGCCTCACAGCAAGAAGGTCTGGGTTCGAGCCCCGTGGCCGGCGAGGGCCTTTCTGTGCGGAGTTTGCATGTTCTCCCCGTGTCTGCGTGGGTTTCCTCCGGGTGCTCCGGTTTCCCTTACAGTCCAAAGACATGCAGGTTAGGTTAACTGATGACTCTAAATTGACCGTAGGTATGAGTGTGAATGGTTGTCTGTGTCTATGTGTCAGCCCTGTGATGACCTGGCGACTTGTCCAGGGTGTACCCTGCCTTTCACCCGTAGTCAGCTGAGATAGGATCCAGCTTGCCTGCGACCCAGTAGAAGGATAAAGCGGCTAGACATAATGAGATGAGATGAGCCTCTCCACCCCCACCTTTCCCCAATCAGGTTTTAATTCCTGGGTCACTTTAAAAATGCACATCACCATCATCAATGGCTTCCTGAACCCTTTTGCCATCTCAGATATTTCTTGGCAAAAGGAAAGTGCAGCTTGAGCTGTGTCTCAAACATGCAACAGCATCTTCATCGAAAAATAGGCAGATTTAATAAAAAACTTCCCACTGAGAGTAGTTATTAAACTTTGTAATAAAAGTAAATTCATTTTGGTTACTTTAGTTGGGTATCAGCAAATGTGCTAGTTCCAGCAAGACATACCGTATATAGATATTTTAACAGACAGAACCAAGAGAGGTTGGTTAGGATCCATGCACATAAATTTGGAATTTATGATCAATTCCAGGGTGGCATGGTGGTGTAAGTGGTTAGCGCTGTCGCCTCACAGCAAGAAGGTCCGGGTTAGAGCCCCGTGGCCGGTGAGGGCCTTTCTGTGTGGAGTTTGCATGTTCTCCCCGTGTCCGCATGGGTTTCCTCCGGGTGCTCCGGTTTCCCCCACAGTCCAAAGACATGCAGGTTAGGTTAACTGGTGACTCTAAATTGACCATAGGTGTGAATGTGAGCGTGAATGGTTGTCTGTGTCTACTGTATGTGTCAGCCCTGTGATGACCTGGCGACTTGTCCAGGGTGTACCCCGCCTTTCGCCCATAGTCAGCTGGGATAGGCTCCAGCTTGCCTGTGATCCTGTAGAAGGATAAAGTGGCTAGAGATAATGTGATGTGAATGTGATCATCAATTCCACATCATAGTCCAATATATTAAAAAATAAAAAATAGAGCAGGCAAGGATCTAAACAGTTGGGGAAAGCCATGGCCTAATGGATTACAGAAGCAGCTTTGGGACCAAAAAGTTGTTGCTTCAATTCCCTGGACCAGTAGGCTTGGCTGAAGCAAGGCATTTAACTCCCACCTGCTCCCCAGGCAGCTCTGGGTATGCTGTATTTTGCTCTGGATAAGAGCATCTGATAAATGGCATTAATGTAATGTAAACACAATCATGTAAAAGTCAGGTATAGAGGCAAAAACATTTGCCATCATTTAAGGCTCAGAACTTATATCTAGGTAATCGGAAAGACTTCTCATTGAGTATCTAAACCTGTGAGCTTTTATACTGTTAAATTGAAGTCAGCAGTCTTGGTCTATTGAATTGTAGAATGTAGACCAGGATTAAGTTTTAAGAGATTAAACAGTGCCATGACTTTGGTATTGGTTTGAAAAGATTTATGTGAAGAAAAAAATGGAAGAGGTCTGTAACACTTGTGGAGTTTAAGGGGAAAATAAGGAGAGGGGAGGCAGGTTTGTGACAACTCACAGCATGGTGGTGTAGTGGTCAGCGCTGTCGCCTCGCAGCAAGAAGGTTCTGGGTTCGAGCCCCGTGGCCGACAGGGGCCTTTCTGTGTGGAGTTTGCATGTTCTCCCCATGTCTGTGTGGGTTTCCTCCGGGTGCGCCGGGTTACCCCACAGTCTAAAGACATGCGGTGAGGTTAACATGGCACAGTCATGGCCTGAAGTTGGGCTGAAATGCCCTTGAACAAGCCACCTAACCCCCAACTGCTGTAGCATAGCTACCCACCACTCTGTGTGTGTGCATGCTCATTGATCATTTGTGTGTGCCTGTGTGTGTTCACTGATTCAAACGGGCTAAATGCAGAAGTTAAATTTCACTGGTGCACTTTGTTTTCATATCTAAATTCTAGAGCTTTTATATTGTCAAATTGAATTCAGCAGTCATGGTCTGGTGAATAGTAGCATTACCTTAAAAATCTGTGACCAAAAACACTCCCAAGCAAATTAGGACTATGAAATAATGCTTCTGTAAAGCTGAAGAATAACGTTAGCCGAGATTGGAAATGGAGATGGGTATGACTAGCAGAGTGTTTCACTCTCACTATGTGTGGTCAAGTGGATCGAAAGCAGTGAGCAGCATTTCTTGATTAATTCTCTTTTGTGCTCGCTTTTATAATTTCTACTGTTCTCCAATCAAACACTTATGTTTTTATTTATTTGTTGAAGAAAATGCCAATATAATGACAATATGCTTTTGTTAAAAAAAATGTGGGCCTTATTTGGAAAACCGACACTTGCATTTTTGTTCTAGGTTCTAATTAAAAGTCTCGTAGCAAGGACACAAAAGTTATATAATTGCAATCTCTAAGACTGTATTTCTCAAATGTGTGGTTAATATCAAAGATAATAAAACTTAACTTGAGGTTACCTTTGTTGGCATGTTGGGAATTACATGAAAAGTCTTGTTATACTGAAATAATATTGGTGTTAGGGTTTTGGTGGGAATCGAACCCGGGTCACTGGTGTAGTAATCCAGCAAACCCCCACTAGGCCACCAGGGGAATGACTCAAGTGCAGAGGAGTGAGGCGAAAGTAGAGTAGAAAAAAACAGTTTATTTACAATATTAAAAATCCAAGGCAAAAAACAAAAGTATAAACCAAACGCTCAGAAGATCTCATCTCATTATCTCGAGCCGCTTTATCCTTCTACAGGGTCGCAGGCAAGCTGGAGCCTATCCCAGCTGACTACGGGTGAAAGGCGGGGTACACCCTGGACAAGTCGCCAGGTCATCACAGGGCTGACACATAGACAACCATTCACACTCACATTCACACCTACGGTCAATTTAGAGTCACCAGTTAACCTAACCTGCATGTCTTTGGACTGTGGGGGAAACCGGAGCACCCAGAGGAAACCCATGCGGACACGGGGAGAACATGCAAACTCCACACAGAAAGGCCCTCGCCGGCCCCGGGGCTCGAACCCAGGACCTTCTTGCTGTGAGGCAACAGCGCTAACCACTACACCACCTTGCCGCCCGCTCAGAAGATAACCAAGAAAAAAAACAAAAAGTTCAAAGTCAAAACAAAGAGTCAAAAAAACAGAAAAGAAGAGGCAAAAATTCAAACACTCAGAAGATCCAAAAATGGTAAATACAAAGTCCCAAAAAGTCCAAAAGAAAGCAAAGTACAAAACCACAAAGACATAGGCAAGGAACACGGAACAGAGGTTACTGGGGCTAAACATAACAGCACAAAGACTCCGTGACAAGAGGCTAAACTGAGGAAGTATATATACACAAACTAAATAGGACACAGGTGACAATAATGAGGACTAGGCGGGGCACAAGGCACATGGAAAAACAAAGGCACATGGCTATCAAAACAAAAACACAAAACACAGAAACAGTGGCGGCCTCTAGAGGCCAAAACAAACATGACAAGATAAGGAAATAACAGCGGCCTCTAGAGGCCAAAACAGTCCCAGTCCTAACAATTGGCTGGTGTTGAGTGGTATATCAGATATATTCCTGAATAGGAGCTGAATGGGGCGGCACGGTGGTGTAGTGGTTAGCGCTGTCGCCTCACAGCAAGAAGGTCCGGGTTCGAGCCCCGTGGCCGGCGAGGGCCTTTCTGTGCAGAGTTTGCATGTTCTCCCCGTGTCCGTGTGGGTTTTCTCCGGGTGCTCCGGTTTCCCCCACAGTCCAAAAACATGCAGGTTAACTGGTGACTCTAAATTGACCGTAGGTGTGAATGTGAGCATGAATGGTTGTCTGTGTCTATGTGTCAGCCCTGTGATGACCTGGCGACTTGTCCAGGGTGTACCCCGCCTTTCGCCCGTAGTCAGCTGGGATAGGCTCCAGCTTGCCTGCGACCCTGTAGAACAGGATAAAGCGGCTACAGATAATGAGATGAGATGAGGAGCTGAATGGAATATATCTGATATACCACAAAAAAGCCAGCTATTATTATTATTATTATTATTATTTTTATTATATACATACACCAGAGGTGAATCATCAGGGCCATCTTGGCCTTCAGAGAAGGCCCAAACTTATCAGCATTTCAAATTTTATATTCAATTTATTTCATGGGGTGGCACGGTGGTGTAGTGGTTAGCGCTGTCGCCTCACAGCAAGAAGGTCCTGGGTTCGAGCCCCGTGGCCGGCGAGGGCCTTTCTGTGCGGAGTTTGCATGTTCTCCCCGTGTCCGCATGGGTTTCCTCCGGGTGCTCCGGTTTCCCCCACAGTCCAAAGACATGCAGGTTAACTGGTGACTCTAAATTGACCGTAGGTGTGAATGTGAGCATGAATGGTTGTCTGTGTCTATGTGTCAGCCCTGTGATGACCTGGCGACTTGTCCAGGGTGTACCCCGCCTTTCGCCCGTAGTCAGCTGGGATAGGCTCCAGCTTGCCTGCGACCCTGTAGAGCAGGATAAAGCGGCTACAGATAATGAGATGAGATGAGGAGCTGAATGGAATATATGTGATATACCACAAAAAAGCCAGCTATTATTATTATTATTATTATTATTTTTATTATATACATACACCAGAGGTGAATCATCAGGGCCTTCTTGGCCTTCAGAGAAGGCCCAAACTTATCAGCATTTCAAATTTTATATTCAATTTATTTCATGGGGCGGCACGGTGGTGTAGTGGTTAGCGCTGTCGCCTCACAGCAAGAAGGTCCTGGGTTCGAGCCCCGGGGCCGGCGAGGGCCTTTCTGTGCGGAGTTTGCATGTTCTCCCCGTGTCCGCATGGGTTTCCTCCGGGTGCTCCGGTTTCCCCCACAGTCCAAAGACATGCAGGTTAGGTTAACTGGTGACTCTAAATTGAGTGTAGGTGTGAATGTGAGTGTGAATGGTTGTCTGTGTCTATGTGTCAGCCCTGTGATGACCTGGCGACTTGTCCAGGGTGTACCCCGCCTTTCGCCCGTAGTCAGCTGGGATAGGCTCCAGCTTGCCTGCGACCCTGTAGAAGGATAAAGCGGCTAGAGATAATGAGATGAGATGAAATAATTTCATAATTATTCTTTTCCAATTTTAATTTGGCATCATTTTCTATCAAATTCGCTTCAGAAATGAAAGGGTTACTGTCCTGAAAACATTAAAATTGAGTTATCCAATGAGATTGTTTTGTTTGTTGTCTCTTGGCTGAGAAGAGTTTAGAGCTGCTCACTCACTGGTTAGGACTTCATTGCCGGGACAGAAATGGCCTTCTATGTTTATGTAGGAACTGACAGATGAATTAACCAATCAGATTTTGATTTATAGTGGGAGTGACCAAAAATTTATCGCCCTCGGCCTTCTCGGAGGCCAACGTGAGCTTAACTGTGAGTCAGCACTGTCAGCGTAGCATTGAAGTCACCTTCCAGCTGGTATTGTGTTCATCAGTAGTGTTATTGAGTGCTAATAAAGCAATCGGTGCTATTGAGAGCAAGTAGGACAGGCTAACGACCGAGAAACTAAGATTTCTGTCTCCAGACTCGTCTTCCATGCTGCATGCTGGCCACAGTATTTTTCACTCAGACTTAAGTATTCATTTCCCTGTGTAATTTACTGAGTTATTTTTAAAATCGACTTCAACAGCTACACACAATGGAGCGACCTGGCAGCCTGATGCTAATCCCTTACAAAATATTTTACCCTGTTGCTCTTTTGGTGTCTAGCTAAGTTTTAGCTGAGCTGAAGTCCCAGCTCTAATAGTAACACTTCACCACTGACATACACACTCTCTTTTCCAGTTTTTCGATATCTGTTGGTATGTTTTTCTCTTGTAAATATGCGTGAAGAATATCAAATGAAGTTTTGGTAGCCTTTCAAGTGTTCAACGCATCTTTCTCTTTCCCGGTGAACAAAGAAACGGTTCTGCGCATGCGCAGCAGAAAAGTCTCTCATTGAATATTCGCATCAGCTCCGACGTGGGATGTCATGTTGTCTTGACAATCATGCAAAACCGTAAACCATATTGAATGCTCATTATCTATCGGGTAGAATGGCGTAATATGTGTAGGATAAGCGATATGCAAACAATATTGCATGCTATCGAACCAAATGAATGGAACCTGCTAGAAGGGAATAGAATATGTTTTTATTCCATTGAAAAAGTGTCCTATATCGATAATAATATATTTTATGGCACACATACAGTATACTAGGGTATACTATAAAGCAGCAGATACCAACTATCTTTCAATTACAGAAACGCACAGTAATCAGAATAAAGATACAAATAAACGATTATACAATCTTCCTTATTTCCCAAGTCAGGTCTCACAATGCACTGTCATTTAGTGAAAGACCGACTGTTCTATTTAAAACAGAGTCAAGTCTTTCACAGCTTCAACGTGTGACTAACATTTGCATGAAATGGACTTTTAATGGAATGGATCTGATATTTTCATGTTCTGCGTGTCACATAACAATATTACCCCATGCCATTACCCAAAACCATTGCAACATAACAGACATGACTTGCCTTAGTTTAACGGTTTAACACACATCATTGCCATCGGCTCTGTGTATTACTCACTTTGTCCTGAATACAGTTTCACTGAAAGTATGTAATACAAATCATCAGGAGCTGTATTACTGACTCAGCATGTTCTACTTTAACAACAAAAACGATAGATATCAAATGAAAGAGAAAAACTAGCACATGAGGGTTGAATCTCGAAATGAATTCAGTGTCATTAGGTACGAAGGAAGCAGTTCTCAATCCATACACATTAAAATATCGGGTTTTGAGAAGCCGAAAATAAGCTCAGCATAAAGCTTAATAAAGAGTATATGTGCAGTCAAAATATATTTCACCAGATCAACATCTCATCTCATTATCTCTAGCCGCTTTATCCTGTTCTACAGGGTCGCAGGCAAGCTGGATCCTATCCCAGCTGACTACGGGCGAAAGGCGGGGTACACCCTGGACAAGTCGCCAGGTCATCACAGGGCTGACACATAGACACAGACAACCATTCACACTCACATTCACACCTACGCTCAATTTAGAGTCACCAGTTAACCTAACCTGCATGTCTTTGGACTGTGGGGGAAACCGGAGCACCCGGAGGAAACCCACGCGGACACGGGGAGAACATGCAAACTCCGCACAGAAAGGCCCTCGCCGGCCACGGGGCTCGAACCCGGACCTTCTTGCTGTGAGGCGACAGCGCTAACCACTACACCACCGTGCCGCCCCCAGATCAACATCAAAATATTTTTATTTAGTTTTTAATCTTGACAAAACTGTTGTCCTGAAGAGATTAAAAAAAGAGGGGAAAATGAGGAGGCAGGTTTGCAACAACTCAGTGGTGCGCTTTGTTTTTGTTCACTTTTGCTTTTCAGCAATGTGAGTTTATTCTGCGCGTGCACACACACACACACACACACACGTCTGTGTTGCTCAGTTCGCTGTCTCTCTCTCAACTCCTGTCTGTCTCCTCTTTGTCCTGGAAGATTTATGAAACTAACCTGTGGCAAAATTGCCTTATGTCATTTGACAAATATTTCATTTAGTATTTTATTTATTTGTTTGCTTGTTTATTTTATTAGGAATAGTCTTTGAATGAGCTTATTTTATCCATCCATCCATCCATCCATCCATCCGTTTACTTCCACTTATCCGAAGTTAGGTCGTGGTGGCAGTAATGTGAGAGTTGTACCGGTCTGTCGTGGTGAAGAGGGAGCTGAGCCGGAAGGCAAAGCTTTCAATTTACCAGTCAATCTACATTCCAAACCTTACCTAAGGTCGTGAGCTTTGGGTAGTAACCAAAAGGATGAGCTCGCAGATACAAGCGGTTGAAATGAACTTTCTCCGTAGGGTGGCAGGGCTCACTCTTAGAGACAGGGTGAGGAGCTCAGACATCCGGAGGGATCTCGGAGTCGAGCTGCTGCTCCTTCATGTCAAAAGGAGTCATCTGAGGTGGTTCAGGCATCTGATTAGGATGCCTCCTGGGCGCCTTCCTTTGGAGGTTTTCCAGGCACGTCCAACTGGGAGGAGACCTCAGAGTAGACCCAGAACACAGTAGAGAGGTTATACAGTATATCTCATCTGGCCAGGGGGCGCCTTGGGATCCCTCAGGAGGAACTGGAAAGCATTGCTGGGGAGAGGGACACCTGGTATACCCTGCTTAGCCTGCCGCCTCCACAAACTGCAGATTTTATCTTGTGTTTATTAGCCAAGACCGTGAACTGGCCTAGTGGTTAGCATGTCCACGTCTTGACTGGGAGATTGTGAGTTTTACTCATAGTCAGGTCATACCAAAGGCCATTATCAAAATGGTACCTACTGCCATCTGGTGAGGCATGACACAATACAGATGCGAGTAGGGAGTCAAACTCTTGCGGTTACCAGAGAACCAGGCCCCCATTGTAACCCCAGCGGACCTCGGTGCCACCCAATGTGCCCCAAGGGCCTGGTTAATACTGGGACAGGAGACTTCCTGGGAAAACCAGGTCCTGGCACAGGAAGGACTTTGCCAAGCACTTTATTCTTTTTCCTTTTTTTTTATTTTGGGGATAACTGATATTCTGATACACTTGTATGTAATACATTATAGGTAAATCATGATATGAAGTTACTCACTACTTGAGTTGTTATTTTAAGAGATTCTCATGCTCAAGTCATTATTTTGATGAGTACTTTTACTTCTACTTGAGTCATTATTATAAAGTAACACACTTACTTGAGAACCGATTGTGCTTACTGTCTTCTCTCCACCCCTGCCCACTAAGATGTATTATTCTAACCTCATTCATTGGACATGAGCAATCGCACACTCTGACTGGCTACTCTACTACTAGGCTATCAGCTCATATACCATGAGTAGAGAAAAACAAAATGGCGGAGCGTGTTGCTGAACCAACCAAGGACGAAATAAAAATTCTACTCGAAAACAAAACCCCCAAAATTATCAAGTATTTAAAAGAAACAGAAATGGCTAAAATAATATAGTCCCCCACCCGAATATCTCCTGTTCCACACTCCAGCCCAGTCGGTGGCAGTAATACACCTTTAAGTTGGTTTACCAACCACCAAAAAACCCTATTTTATTTATTATTATTTTTTTATTAACCAATATTTCAACAGGATAAACCCCTTCAGACAGTGTCTGCTATCACTGGGGGTCCTGCATTAAATTATTACAATTGAAAAACAGATTACTAATTAAAAAGCAAAATACAACAACTAAAAATAAAATAAAACCATCAAAATTTTTACTCTAAAAGATTTGTTAAACTATAGAATGTTCTTGATTCTCCTTTTGAATCCAGTTAATGATCTTTCTAACTTTGCTTCTACAGGTAGGGTATTAAATGTTTTCGGTCCCATATACTTTATCGATTTTCTGAAGAATTCTGTTTTAACTTGTGGAAGTTCAAGGTTTATCCCTTTTTGTCTAGTGTTGTACTTCGAGGAGATCCAGCAGAAAGTCATAGGGAGATCCTGAGGGGGCAACCATACAGGCATCTATGAACAAAGACCCCAGCGGAGCTCGGTGCCACCCAATGTGCCCCAAGGGCCTGGTTAATACTGGGACAGGAGACTTCCTGGGAAAACCAGGTCCTGGCACAGGAAGGATTCCGTTTTTGTCGGGTTCGCAGGTCTATCCAGCCCAGTCGTTCCAGATTGAGGTCTTTGCTATGCTGCTCTTTCAGTACAATCTTGGCTGCTCTTATCCACAGTCTCTCAAGTTTTTCTAGGAGTGTTGAGCTAGCTCTACTCCATCAGATATCAAAGTAGTCTAAGACCGGCAGAATGAATGCCCTGTAAATGGTGTTGGCTGCCTCTGTTGTCAGGTTTGATCTGGTTCTTCTAAGGGCGCCAAGACACTGTGAAACCTTCCTAGCTAGATTGTTAATGTGCTCTTCGTATGTGAGTGCAGCATCAAGATACACCCCAAGGTACTTACATGATGTCACTTGCTTAAGTACTTGGTCTCCAATTGTGATGTTCAGATTAGAAGAACGTGCCAATTTTTGGTGTGTCCCAAATAGTAAACACTCAGTCTTTTTTGAATTAATTATCATCTCATTTTGGTCAAGCCAGTAGAGCATATTGTTGAAATCTGTATTAAGCGTTGTCTCGATGCAGTCTGAGGTTGGTCCAGATGTGAAGATAACAGTATCGTCAGCAGACATGAGAATGGAAGATCTTTCAAGGACACGCTGTAGGTCGTTAACATATAAAATGAAGAGGTGAGGGCCCAAGATGCTGCCTTGCGGAACTCCACTTGTGACATTTTGGGGGGCAGATGTTATCCCATTACAATATGCAACCTGTTGTCTCTGCATCAGGTAACTTGAGAACCATTTCAGCTCTTTATCTTTTATGCCGTATTTAGTGAGTTTGCTAAGCAACAGGCCATGTGGTACCGAATCAAATGCCTTTCTGAGATCAATAAATACAGCACCCGTCAAGCATCCCTTGTCGGCGTTTGCTCTGATGGTTTCTGTTAGATGAGTGACTGCGGCTTGTGTGGAATGTCCCTTTCAAAATCCATGCTGGTTATTACTTAGCAGATTGTTGACCTCCAAGTAAGTCATCAGTTGAAAATGCACAGCCTTTTCCAGGACTTTGGAGACAATCGAGAGTAGAGATATGGGGCGATAGTTGTCCATGTCTTTGTGATTGCCAGCCTTGAATAATGGTATCACTTTTGCTACCCTCTGTTCCTCTGGAACCCTTGATGTTCGTAGGGAGGTATTGATAAGCCTAGCCAGCGAGACAGCAATTTCCGCTGCACCATCCCTGAGCATTCGAGGAGGAATGTTGTCAAAACCAGGTGCCTTATTAGGCTTGAGTGTCCTGAGTTGTTGGTAAACAAAAGCAGAGCTGACTGGTTGGAAGTGGAACTCGTTGGTCAAGGTCTCGAGGGGATAGGATTTTTTGCCTGGCAAGATGAGACGTGGGATCCAATCAGTGATGGTTGAGAAAAAAAAACACAAAACCCATTTGCAGTTACAGTTTTATCAGTGGTGATTGTTCCGCTGACTGACATAGCATCGGGTGGAGATCTGCTTGTCTTGTTGCTGGTTGGGTGTATTTTCTTGATGGTATTCCAAAAATTGTGTGGGTCGTTGATGTTAGTGTCAATTAATTGTTGAGTGTAGCTTGCTTTAGAGGCTCTCATCTTTGTAGTAACAAGGTTGCGATGACATCTGTACTCCTTCCAATCCTCTTCTGAACCTGATCTCCTTGCTCTTTTCAAAAACATGTCTCTTGCTCTCATGAGATTGCTTATTTCTGTAGTGAACCGGGGCAGTCGCGGCCACGAATCTTCTTTGTTACCATGGGTGCTTGAACATCGCAGATCTTAGTGAAACATTCCCTTTACTGTGTCCAAAAACAATCAACATCCTCGATATTTGCATCAAAGTCCTGAAAAGCTTCATGTAAGTTGACACAGAATAATTCTGGATCATACTTGCTGAAAACTCGGCAGATGGTGACTCGTGGTTGGAATTTCAAGGAGTTCAGTTTTCTAACACATGCTACCATTTTGTGATGACTGAAAGTTGTTGATATGACATCATGTCTCACGATGTTCTGTGGACTATTAGAAGCAATGATGTCTAGGAGTGATGTACTATTCTTTGTTATCCTTGTGGGCGTATCAACCAACTGTTCCAGACTGATAGTATGAAAAACGCTGACCGATTTCTTGGTATCGCTGTCGCACTTTGAGCCAGGCAATAAGTCACAGTTAAGATCTCCCAAGATGATTATCTCCTTGTTTTCTACAGACGCTTTATTCAAAATGTCCAGTAACTTATCCATGAACTCAGGGTCGTGATAATCAGATGTAGTTGGGGGGTTGTAGAAATTACCTATCAGAATGCCTTTTGATTTTGGATATAAAACCTCAATCCACATACCCTCAACATCATCACGTTCTAGGTCAGTTCTCCTGATGTTAGGTGTGAATTCAGCGATGTAGACCAGGACTCCACCATCCGAACCAACAGGCCTGTCCTTTCTATAGATTTTGAAGCCATCCACCTGGAGCTCACTATCTGGGATATCCTCAGAAAGGTGGGTTTCTGAAAGTCCTATCACATGGAGTCCTTTGTTTGTAGAGCTGAAGAGCCTTAGTTGGTCCAGTTTGCCTAGAAGCGACCGTATGTTTTGATGCATGATCTTAAGCCCACGGGTTACACAAAATTCGCTGATCCTGTCTGGTTGGCTCACATTTGGAGCGGCACAACATACGTCTTTACTACATGGCGGGGAGCACTTTAGACAGCGTTTGGAATCCTCATATTGTGCCCCTAGACACTTCAGATGGAATTCAAAATTACAGGATGCACAACAAGCAAATCCTTGGTTTTCCCGGATCGTTTTGCTGCACAAACTGCACACGGGAGGGCCTGGGTTGACTTCCACGTCATTGGAAAGCTGCAGCAAAACAAACGCAATAGACATTCGCTGAACAATAAGCAGACAGCAACGAGCCTGAACGGATATTGGAACTTGAATCCTGGTTGGGGTCCGCCGGTAACTCTGAGTAAATACCGGGGGCCGTGTAGATTCATCCGATATAAATAGTAGTGCCGCGGTGGCGTTTCCGGTATTTACTAGCCCTTGCAGGATGAGCCAGAAAAAAAGAATAATTGACACTTTAATTGAAGAAGCGGTGAAAGAGCGAGAAAGGTGAAGAAATCCTTCACAAGAGGAGCCACAAGCGCACGCGAGTGAAATTTCCCAAAACTCAGCTTCCATTACAGTGCTTTTTTTACCGCCCGCTCCCCTACTGCCTGTCCGTCACTACCGGACCCTAAAGAAGAAGAAGAAGAAGAAGTGGAAATGATTTTGTCGGACGTTTTGTGTAAAGTTTTTATTTATTGAATTTGCAAAAAATAAAAATGTTCCATTTCTCAAAATCCAACGAATGTGGATAGAATAAAACAGTTATTCCACTCAATCTTATACTTGGTGCTATGCGCCTTGTTGGCTATCAGCTCATGTACAACTCGATTTCGTGGAATAACTGTTAAATATATTATATGAGTATATGGACTTACAGTAAACCCATGCACATAACCACACCATAAATAAATAAATAAACACGAGTGTTTCAGTGTGAAGAGTCATACCTAATATGCATCCCAGCTTATGTAATCAGATTGATTAAACAATATAACTCGCCTGCTTCCTCACTATCCACCCACAAGTACCTGTAAATCACTCCAGCCTTTCAGAGATACTGCCCACATGCAACCATTTGAATACCCAGAGGCAAATAACAACTCGGTGCATTTGTAAAGATCATGAGTAACCTTTTTACAAATTATTCTAATGTATGAGAGGAAAAAAAGTCTGGAAGTTGCAGATCAGTGCAAGAGGTTTCTCCCATCCCTTCATATGAGCCACAAGTCATGTCCCTTGTGCTAATTAATCTGATTTTGAGCTTTGCTTCACTGACAGACCTCTCTTCGAATAGACTTCAGAGTGAGGATCTGTTCCTAGCCAACTTTGTCATGTCTGGCAACTCCGTAGCAAGTCATATTCTCCGTATCTTCATGCCAACCTGCTGGCTTGCTCCACTTGCACTCATCAACAGAGGACTCTGGTGCGGAAATTCAAAGCTAACCAGGTCATTAGCAAGCCAATGAATGTGGTGTCCTCATGGCAGGGAACCTCTAATCCATGCTTTAAATCCCTCTACTTTTCCCCTCCTCCCACTCAAGGCCTTCTTCCATGCTTTGGCATTATCAGACATCTCTATTCACTATCTTGTTTTTCAAATGCGATGCCCTCACTTTTCTCAAGCTTCACCAAATAGAGCTAAGCCCAACAACTATAGAAGCAGAAGCAATTTTTTTAAGGAGTGTGAAGTGCTCTCATGACGTTTGATTAAATTATCTCTATTCACCAGTCGGAGCTGGCGACAACACTCCTCACAGTGACTGCAAGACTCGCTGAGGCCCGTAGCAATCCAGTGTTTCAAAACTAGCTTTTTGTGACTTACAAACAAAATGTCTTACATATGTACAAAAATTGAGTATCAATGCTAGAATTAGAGATCCAGTAAAGGGTAAAAACAAACCTATTTACTGAAGCTGATGATGGAAAAATAAATACAATCGAAACAGGACATTTACTCACGCTGCTCAACCAGCTGTGTGTATCCTGTTGATGTACAGCATCTGAATATGAATGAGTTTGCTGCTCTGTTGCATTTTCTTCCAGGAAAACATCACTTGAACTTTCCCTACATATTATGCACTTAAGCTCTGCTGAGAATAAGTTTAACCTAAATGAATGCTACAGTGCCTCGGGGCTCTCCTCGCAACATCGCAGAGCTAAATCCACAATTTAAGCATACAGCAAGGCTGCATTTATTATATGGAGGAGGAAAAAAACAAAACAAGAACCTCCATTTGTTAAAAAGAAGAATAGCAGCTGTGGAGAAATTATTCCATTTACACTACATGTGTCAGCCAGCGTTGCATCGCTGTGCTTATAAATGCCATGGCAAGCAAGTAATTCAGATGTTTATCAGTAGCTTCAATGTGAATTGCTCTGTTTGGAACAAAGACATTGCAATGTATCTGAAATGTCAGCAGGACCACAAAGTGTAAAAACACATTCTACCCTAGCACTGTAAAATCCTAAAATCTGATTGGTCAGAAAGTGTTTCGACAGCAAAAGCTCAGATAGTAGTTCCAACTGTAATTTCAAATCGTAGCTTCATAGGAATGCACTCAATGTAATATTGCAGTGGCGAACTGTTACTTAATCAGACACACCAAAAAAGCAACAGGGCAAAGGATTTTGTAAGCAGGGGCGCAGATAGGATTTTTGAACTGGGGGGGACTGAGCTGTCAGCAAATGATTTCATTTTGTGTGTATATATATATATATATATATATATATATATATATATATATGAGTGATTCCACGCTTATGGGTACTGAAATGGGGACATGAACTTATTCACCTAAAACCATTTCTTTTTTTACCATCAGGTCACAAAACATGTAAAGCGTGGAATCACTCATATATATATATATATATATATATATATATATATATATATATACACTACCGTTCAAAAGTTTGGGGTCACTTTGAAATGTCCTTATTTTTGAAAGAAAAGCACTGTTCTTTTCAATGAAGATCACTTTAAACTAATCAGAAATCCACTCTATACATTGCTAATGTGGTAAATGACTATTCTAGCTACAAATGTCTGGTTTCTGGTGCAATATCTCCATAGGTGTATAGAGGCCCATTTCCAGCAACTCTCACTCCAGTGTTCTAATGGTACAATGTGTTTGCTCATTGCCTCAGAAGGCTAATGGATGATTAGAAAACCCTTGTACAATCATGTTAGCACAGCTGAAAACAGTTGAGCTCTTTAGAGAAGCTATAAAACTGACCTTCCTTTGAGCAGATTGAGTTTCTGGAGCATCACATTTGTGGGGTCGATTAAATGCTCAAAATGGCCAGAAAAATGTCTTGACTATATTTTCTATTCATTTTACAACTTATGGTGGTCAATAAAAGTGTGACTTTTCATGGAAAACACAAAATTGTCTGGGTGACCCCAAACTTTTGAACGGTAGTGTGTATACATGTTATTTCACCTCCCTCACTGCCATCACCAGGAACTACCTGCAGGCCAGGACAATGATAACATTTTAACATAGCCTATGGAAATCCAAAGTTTACACATTATCATCACGCACAGAAATTGCAAAACTGCAAAACTAGTTTTAAAACCGCTAAGTTCCAACTGTTAAACATAGTGAGAGGCTGGGCTACGTGTGTGTGTGTAAAGTGTAAACCAGTGCATCCTGACTTTCTAACTATGCCTGTGTGTTGCGTGAGCGGCAGTCAGTCAACAACTCTTCGCAAAGTTTCCTTATGAAACAATATGCTCGCTGAAATTATGGCAGGGAACGCCAGATTAAACATTAAAACTGCCTTCTGAGCGCTGTATCTACAGGCTACCACCGAAAGAAGGAGGCTACCAGAAAGGCATCTCTACTCCGTACGATTTTACTTTCACTACGACATTACTTTGAACAGACTATCAAAAAATTGCAAGGTGATATGATAAAGTAAGGCACAGTTTACTTACAGTCGTTTTTTTTTTTTTTTTAAAAACGATGCAATCGTTTTCTGCCTTTTGGCACCCTTCATCATGCCGTGTTGGGGTCCTGAACTAGGAGGAGCTGTCCCCGATATGCCTGTCAAACTTGTTGTGGGTAATCATAGCAACCAAGCTCGAGCTCGCAACCTGTGCAGTCTGCGCAGTTGCAACTATGTATGTACTGCTGTGCACCTCAATAAACCGAATGGTAATTAGTCTTTTGATTTTTCCGTGAGGTTTGCCTTATGCGGGCGGCACGGTGGTGTAGTGGTTAGCGCTGTCGCCTCACAGCAAGAAGGTCCGGGTTCGAGCCCCGTGGCCGGCGAGGGCCTTTCTGTGCGGAGTTTGCATGTTCTCCCTGTGTCTGCGTGGGTTTCCTCCGGGTGCTCCGGTTTCCCCCACAGTCCAAAGACATGCAGGTTAGGTTAACTGGTGACTCTAAATTGACCGTAGGTGTGAATGTGAGTGTGAATGGTTGTCTGTGTCTATGTGTCAGCCCTGTGATGACCTGGCGACTTGTCCAGGGTGTACCCCGCCTTTCGCCCGTAGTCAGCTGGGATAGGCTCCAGCTTGCCTGCGACCCTGTAGAACAGGATAAAGCGGCTACAGATAATGAGATGAGATGGGTTTGCCTTATGCAAAGAAAGACAGCATAGACGTTTTTTCCACCCTATAAGTGGGGGGGACCGAACGAGGTGAATTTAAATCTGGGTGGGACGAATCCCCCCCGTCCCCCCGTCTATCTGCGCCCATGTTTGTAAGGGATTAGTGGCAGGCTGCCAGGTCGCTCCGTTGTGTGTAGTTGTTGATGTTTATTTTAAAAGTAACTAATTAAATTACTTAGGGAAAAAAATACTTTTGTATGAGTGAAAAATACTGTAGTGAGCATACAGCGTGGAAGAAGAGTCTGGAGACAGAAATCTTAGTTTCTCGGTCTTTAGCCTGTAGCTCTCAATAGCACTGGCTTGACCGCTTTATTAGCATTCGCTAACACTACTGATGAATGCTACACCAGCTGGAAGGTGACTTCACTGCTGCGCTGACAGTGCCGACTCGCAGTTAAGCTAGTGCTCGTCAGTGTCAGTAAGTTTCTACCATGGGAAAGACTTCACGACAAAGGTGTTTATACTATCAGGTTTCAGCTTATCAACTTCGAATGAGAGGAAAAAAAAGAGGTCGGTGCTTATAGTGATTGTAAAATAAGTGTTAACTGGAACTAATTTGTCTCATGTCTCATGGATGTTCCATGGTATTAAATACACCTATAAAGGGATAGTATGACATTTTATCAATAAACGAATAAGTACTTGTGAGCAAATAGGAAAATACACTCGCAGAAAATAAAGTGCATTATTGTCCCTTTGGGGTACAGAAGTACCTATCTGTTCCCTTTATATACTGCTTGGGAACATATATGTACCTTTTTGGCCCTAAAAAGGTACACATAGTTACCTGAGGTCTAATCATGAGCCGCAGGGGGTACATTAGTGTAGATTGTGCCTTGGTGAACAGAAATGGACTCCAACTATACCCCTGTGTCTAACAGTGTAGGCCATACCCTGACATGGATTATTTTCCAATAACAGTTTTTTTTTCTTTTGTCTGTTGTTCTTTTTTTTTTAATGGCATCTACGGTAATAAAAATGAATGCATTCTCATTTTGTGGAAAGGAAGATAGCTGTCTGCCTCCGTCCCAGCACATTTGTTTAACTGCTCAGCCTAGAACATTATCACCTTCATGACTGTAAGAAAGTAAGAGATGAACAAAATGAGATTGGTCAATTACTGAATTCAATTTGTTTTTATTTGCATGGTACTTTTAATAATACACTTCTTCCAGATGAAGATTTAGATTTCTAATGAGCAAGTGAACAATGGCAAAGAAAATAAATAAATAAATAAATAAATAAATAAACTCTCGTGTAATAACATAAAGAAAGCTTGAGAGGAACCAGGCTCAAACAGAAACCCATAAACCATTACTCTTCTCCAACTGTGTACAATAAAGTCAAATAGGACTGAGTGTGTTGAAAGAATGTTCACTATGAGTGTACTGGGAATGAGAATCCTGAGATGAACACAGGACAGTATTTATGATTACAACAGCAGTTTTTATGTCTATAGTTTGGAGGTTTTTGGGATGAAGAAATCCATGTGGGACCATTGACAGCAACAGCAATTGAGTCAGAAGTGCAGATGCTCCAAGCAGAAGTGGAGCATAAAGTTGAATCAGGAAGGTCTGGAACGTGAGATGAGCCACTGCAATGAAGTGTGTCGGAATCTGGCACCAGGATCACATTAGACAGCAGGAGTGAACAAACAGCTCAACAGAGAGAAATAGTTGCTCTTAAAGACTGTTTAATGACCTGATTTGGTATGGAGCACATGACATGAAGTTGCAGTTCAGGTGACTATGAGCATGTAAAATCTTATTAACTGTGAATAAGAATAATACTATTTTAGGGTGAACTCTTGTTGCAGGGACGGATCTAGACTGATGCAACTGATACACATGCATCAGTCAGAAATATATGTGCACCACTTGTCATCAGTCACGGAGCGTTTGTTTACTTTACCGCTAGCTGGCTACATGGGCTATAGCCGCACTCAACCAACAGACCAATGGTTCAGGATCTGACCACCTGTGGTAAGCGATGATGCTTACCCGATCTCAGTGTTGTAGTCGAGTGTCTTAACCTTGAGTCCGAGTCCAGTCTCGAGTCCCCAGTGTTCAAGTCCAAGTCATTAAAGAAAATTTAGAGTCGAGTCCGAGAACAAGACTCCAACCGCACCATTTGACGGTGGCTGTTGCTGCCTTTATGTGAAACCATCTCCGCTACTGTGTTGGACTAACGTTCCTGCTCGACTGCCCCATTTTAGTTAACAGGCTACAGATAAAAAGCTTGTTCATCGCTCAGCAAGCCCCGCCCACTATCAATAGGGCAAATAACATGAGAGAGGGTTAACACTAGCTAGTTCATCACTCAGCAAGCAAGCCCCACTATCAACAGAGCAATGAACATAGCATGTCACTTCCTTCTCTGGGTGGAGTCTTGCCAAATGACGATTGAAGTTCTAGGTTGTCCCCGTCATCTCCTCGATAGTTCTTCTGCATATGGAACACATAGCAGTGCATTTTTTCCCACTGCACAAGAAGTCTGTATAAGCAAAGCGGACAATCCTAGGGGCGTCTCTCCAGGCATTTTAACGCCATTAATGTTAGTTTGTTCCTGAACATGACGTACGAACAGGTGAATGTGCATTCTCTTACACGAAATTAGTATTAAAATTAATGTAGATATAAATATCATAAGTCAAATTATTATGGCATGTTGCAAAAAATAAAGAAAAGAATCTGAGTCCTGTCTCCAATTTACGAGTCCGAATGCAGTTGATGTACGAGTCTGAGTCATCAGTGCTCAAGTCCAAGTCAAGTCACAAGTCCTTAAAATTATGGCACGAGTCAGACTTGAGTACTACAAGCCTTCCTGACCTAATTACCTATATTCTCATGATGTTTTGTATAGCGTGACCTGAGACAAAGAATCTAGGTCAAACCAATAAAATGCTCCAGAAAGAGGTCAAAATTTGAAATTTGCCAAGAATAATGGGCCAAGCCAAGGTCGTAGCAGGCCATGCCTGGGCTGGTTCAAAAGGTCTCGGGGAGAGGGAGGTGCCTGTAATATTTGGTGGGGCTAGGATTTTCAGTGGCCGAGTTATGAATTTTTAAATCCCTGTGTGCGCACGCAACTGGAGCCAGAGCTCATATTAAAGTTTTCGGTGAGCCACGCTCGCATGGGGTTTTGGGGGCAAATAACAGGCCGAGCCGCAGTCGTAGCAAGCCGTGGCTGCTCTCTTCAGAAAGGGCTTGGCATGCTCTACACCCTTGTGAAAATCTATCACGATCTGGTAAAATTAGTGAAAATATTTCTGCAAATGTGCATCCGTCAGATTCTTGGGCTTGGTCCATCCCTGTGTCGTCATGCTCAAAAATCATCCTCAGCCTCCAACCAGAGCAGGATGAATCCTCAGCTCGACATGCAAACATGAACAGTGTCCTTTCTACACAGGGGCTTTATTAATCTATAATTTATTCAAACTCATTTATGCATGTGTTCACAATATAGAAGCTCTTAAAAGCTGCCAGTTGACTGCAGATTTGAAAATGTTTCAAAGAGCAGAAACTCATACAAATGAGTCAATTCAAGAGAGATTTTCAAGCTAAACTCTATTCACTCTTATAAGCTGGATAGTTTTATTGATATCATTAAAAATGGCTGCTTTATGTGTGTAATGAGTCCCATGATGGTAACCATGATAAAACTGAAAACATTAAGATCTAATACCTTCACGCAAATTTCAAACGTTTTACTTGGGTACGTAATGAGGTATATCACTGTGACTGAGCAATTATAAATCCCTCAATTGAATCAAATAATGTGTAAAAAAAATCTACTAGACCTTTATGGATTTTTTTCCACATCAAAATAAATGTAGTGAAGCTTATGTTAGCTTTTAGAGCACAGCTTTAAAGTTACAGGCTAATGAGTAGCTTAAATGTCATTCTGTCAACTCATGAGGTGTTCCTTCAGGTCAAATTATGTACACTATGTTCAATTATTTTTAAAAGTATACTATATAATACACTATATAAGATCTACCCCGTTATGGTACCACACAAGCAATAAGGAAAAGTACAGTCTTGTACTCTGTGGTTGGTTGAAGAGAGCAACTGGACTCGTTTAAAAATTCTTGAAAACGTTTCGCCTCTCATCCTAAAGGCATCCTCAGTTCTGTCTGACTAATCAGGAGTATCCAGTATTTATCCTCTCATGGATCATCATAGAATCCGAATCAGAATGCTGATGGCTGCATTGTAGGTGGCTGATAAAAGATGTCATAGACACCCACCTCTGTTCAGTGATGGTCGTTCCAGGTTGACAAAAATGAACGATCCTCTCTGGCTAAGATGTCTGCCAGTTTTCTGGAAGTCCTCTCATAGGGATCTCATCCCAAAGTGCGTAGAAACACATCTGTGATGAATCTCAGTCATCCAGGTACATAGTAATCTGTGGTTGGTTGAAGAGAGCAACTGGACTCGTTTGAAGATTCTTGAAAACGTTTCGCCTCTCATCCTTGTTCATCCTTTAGGATGCCTTTAGGTTAGAACAATTCTAGGGGCCCAGCACTGCCATGGGGCTGATAATATGCTTTTAATGATTTTAATAAGACTTTTGAAATAACAACAATGCAATATTCCATCTGGTAAAATGAGCTAATTGAACAAGGTTGTCTATTTCTTGAGTTCTTCAACATATTGTCATTTAACCCTCCCCCTTTTGCAAAATGGTATAGTCCAGTTCTGGTAGAAGCGCAATGCGTTAAATCTGTGTGCTGATCAGTGCAACGCTACTTGCTGCTGTGTCGCGGTGCAGCAGCCCCCGATAGCAGAGGGTCGTTGAAACGACGTAGAGTTTTGGTCAGAATGGTCGGTTTCCGTCGTACGTCAGAAAATCAACGTTGAAACGGCGCCGTGAAACGTCGATTTCTCCGCCTTCTGAGAGGGTCGATTTATCACCGTTGAATCAACGTGGGTAAAGGTTGATCTGTCGACCGTCAGAGAAGGTTGAATATACGACGTTGAACCATCGTCACTTTTGCCGGCCAGTTTTCAACATTGGTAGGATGAGCAACTGGCCCGTAGCCAGGGGGGATCGGAGGGTTCGTTCGATCCCCCCCCGCGACACCGCGCCCCGGACACACACGCCTCAAGATTACTCAAGATTTATTCATTTGTTCATGTCCGATGAATATACATTGATTCACATTTAAATTTACAATATCAAATCCAGACTAATCAAAAAAGAAAAGTAGACTAAGTGAGGACGAGTTAGAAAAACGGGTTAATTTCTCCTATGTTTATGTTTACACGTTTTGTTCCGACTGCTTTACACCCCAATCCAGTGGGTGGCGGTAATGCCCCCATTAGACCCCTTTCACTGACGTCACCCGAAACCGGAAGTAAACAAACCCTGCGCCATATTGGAAGACCAACAAACTCGTGATTAGGGGGAAATAACGGCAGCGTGCGGTATGTGAACCCACGAGGCACTTGGTTCATCATAAACCTACAATGGTAAACTTTTGTGCTGTGTTAGGGTTCTAACAAAGCTGATGGGAAAGGTGAAAAGAAGTCTTTCTACAGAATACCAGCTGTGATTGAGACACAAGGGGAGCAAACCAAGGAGCTTTCTGCCGGGAGACAGAGAGAGGATTTAGCTGCTTTATGCAGAGCGGATCTGAATACTTCAAGTCTATTTTGTTACTGGTAAGTCACTAGGCTAGAGTGTTGTAGAACATTTTTTTAAATGTTTACTGAATAAAAACATCCTTAATTTTATCAAATATTCTCTACTCTATATTTCATTTCTTTCTTTTGTTTTAATTTTCCTCCCTCCATCCCTCTTTGGATTTTAAATATAGTTTTTTCCCATGTCCAAATAATGAGGTAGGGTGGCATTTAGAAACCCATAGCCTACTGCTGACTTTCTTTATCAATGCTGCATCAAATTAATTTTGGTTATGTTTTTCTGTTTCCATGTACAGGTGTCTGCGCCGCAGGAGGAATAGGCCACAATTATAAATAAATCATAAAATGTTTCTAAGAACTTGTTCAAGTGTGTTCTGTTCCTTATAAATGTTAAAAGTTATGCCTCATTAGATAGCTTGACAAACATTAGGAGAGGTGCATTGTTGCATGCATTTTTATATCCTGTTGTACATTAAACAGGACGTAGCCTACGCACATTGATATAAATTAAGTTTCACTTTCATGGTTGAAGTATGCATGTGTGTGTTCATCCTAGGCAAGAGCCCCGATGCTTTATTGTTAGCTAGTTTAATTTAGCCTGTTTTGCTTAATTTGTAGCCTTCCTGTTGTACATAAAACAGGAAGTAAAGTTGGATGAATCATCACCGAAAATTCAACTATAAATCGACCGAAATACGTAGTTGAATAAAGGGTGAAAGGGGGTCTATTCTCTGTCGACCACCAGCCACTTTTCAACGTCGTTTCAACGGAAACTCGTATGAGCAAAGCGGTGTTGAATCAACGTCGGTGATCCACGGTGATTCGACGGCGTATAGGTCGAAGAACATGCCGATGATTCCACGTCGAATCAACGACCCTCTGCTATCTGGGGCCAGCCAGCCAGCAGTGGAGTGCGTACAGTCTGTGATCGCTAAATATGAAGAGTGGCTGTCAAAAACGTAAAGAAAGGCAGCTGAAAGCTGAGAGGGACCGGAGAGGCAGGCAACTGGTCACTCCGTTTTTCCCAAAGAAAGGAAGCTATCGCTCACATGTGTGTTCAAAATATTAGCGAATGGTAAATGAACAGTATGAACGTGGTTGGATTAGCCTATCAAGAGAACACTTTTACAGTTTGTACAGTGACATTTTTCCATTTTAATAACTGAACTGACTTGTGTGATAAACAAGATGAAATATTACGTTATGCTGGTGCTAATAACTAGTGCTAATAACCAGTTTCATAACTAATGGGGTGCCCTAAATATGCACAGATTCAGCCTCAGGGGGACCTCCGCCCTACCAAACCACTGAACCCCCCTTTGGAGAAGGAGGTAAGCAGCAATACAACCCATAAATGCTTTAGGATTGAAGTTTTTAATGAGCGAGTGCCATATACAGTTTGCTAGATTAAAGTGTTGCTAATAACGGACACCAGTCAAGTGTTTGACATGGTTATGTGTGTGGAATGTTCACACGTTCTAAACCATTGGTTTCAAATTGAGGAGCTGGAGAAAGCGCAGCACACATAAAAGAGGGATAGAGGTTACAACATATGAAGAAATACCACTACCAATTGTCCTAGCACAAGAAGGCATGTGGCAAAATCTTGAATTTTCATTTGTGATTGTAAATGCACCAGAATTAGTCACTGACCAGTTTTCATCTAGTCCCTGGTAGGTTAATACATAAAATGTAATAACAAAGTCACAAACTCAAGGTCCATGGGCTATCAAAAGTCAAATAATGACAATAGTGCAATTGTGACGAGGGTGGGCAAAGCTGGGGGGCCCAAAATTCTAATCTTTCATGGGGCCCAAAATTTCTGGCGGCGTCCCTGCCTTTAGGATGAGAGGCGAAACATTTTCAAGAATCTTCAAACAAGTCCAGTTGCTCTCTTCAACTAACCACAGATTACTATGTACCTGGATGACTGAGATTCGTCACAGATATACAGTCTTGTACCTTCATTTTGGAAGTGTAGGCAGAAAGGATGTAACTGAATATGAATACATTATCTAAAATGAACAGATGTGTTCGAAACAAACACACACAAAGATGTGAAAGGAGGTTGCATTAATTGTTTCCTTTATTTATTTTATTTTTTAATATAAATATTTCTAGAATTGGTTGACACTAGAGGTGTCCATTAGTGCTGTAGTCAAGTCCGAGTCCATTCTCGAGTCCCCAGTGTTCAAGTCCAAGTCATTAAAGAAAATTTTGAGTTGAGTCCACGATTGATCCGAGTCGAGTCCGAGAACAAGACTCCAGCCGCACCATTTGACGGTGGCTGTTGCTGCCTTTATGTAAAAGCGTCTCTGCTACTGTGTTGGACTAACGTTACTGCTTCAGTGCCCCATTTTAGTTAATAGGCTACAGATAAAAAGCTTGTTCATTGCTCAGCAAGCCCCGCCCACTATCAACAGGGCAAATAACATGAGAGAGGGTTAACACTAGCTATTTCATCACTCAGCAAGCAAGCCCTCCTATCAACAGAGCAATGAACATAGCGTGTCACTTCCTTCTCTGGGTGGAGTCTTGCCAAATGACGATTGAAGTTCGAGGTTGTCCCCGTCGTCTCCTCGATAGTTCTTCTACATATGGAACACATAGCAGTGCATTTTTTCCCACTGCACGATTAGTCTGTATAAGCAAAGCGGACAATCCTAGGGGCGTCTCTCCAGGCATTTTAGCGCCATTAACATTAGTTTGTTCCTGAACATAACAGATGAACAGTTGAATGTGCATTCTCTTGCACAAAATTAGTATAAAAGTTAATGTAGATATAAATGTCTTATGGCAAATTATTATGGCATGTTACAAAAAATAAAGAAAAAAATCTGAGTCCTTGTCTCCAATTTACGAGTCCGAATGCAGTTAATGCAAAAGTCTGAGTCCAAGTCTGAGTCTTCAGTGCTCAAGTCCAAGTCAAGTCACGAGTCCTTAAAATTAGGGCATAGTTGGACTCGAGTACTACAACCCTGGTGTCCGGACTCGAGTACTACAGTCCTGGTGTCCAGGACTGGAATCCTGTGGGACACAACAGAAAAAAAAAATGCGCAAACAGAAGGTTTTTACTTTCATATTGGTAATTCGGAAATTCCATATTCACACACACTATGCTGATGGAAAGATCAACAGAAGTACAAAAAGTTCTGTAGGTCCTACTTGTGCTTTATCGATTATTCAAAAGCGTTCAATGACGTAAAGCATGAGAATCTTTTCAAAATCTTGAATGACCTCGATATTGATGAAAAAGATTTGAGAATTTTCAAGAAACTGTATTGGAAACAAGAGGCAGTGATCAGAATTGATGGAGAGTACGGTGAGTTTAAACCAATTCAAAAGGGAGTTTGATAAGGTTGTGTCTTGTCTCTAGATCTGTTCAATATCTCCAGTGAAATGACCCTACGCAATATTAAAAATCAAAAGGGAGTAAAAGTAGGTCAGATTATAAACAACCTAAGATATGCAGATGACACTGTATTAATTGATGATTCTGAACAAAATCTGTAAGACATCCTGAACATTGTGACAGCCAGCAGTGAATCAAATGGTCTGTCATTTAATGCCAGCAAAACAGAATGTGTGGTGGTCTCTAAGAAACCTCATCTTCCAAAGTGAATGTAAAAATGATAGAATCAAACAAGTAAACCAATTCAAATACCTTGGATTCACCATAACGTCAGATGGAAGATGTGAAAAGGAAATGAAGGGAATTGTTATATCAAAAGGCAGTATTACTCTATGGCTGCGAAAGCTGGACACTAACCAATGGCTTGACAAAGAAACTAGAAGCTGTTGAGATGTGGTTCCTGAGAACAAGTCTGCGAATATCATGGACAGAAAAGAAATCAAATGTGGAAGTATTGAGGATGGCACAAATCCAAAGAACATTTATCAAGACAGTTAGGGAGCAACAATTGAAATTCTTCGGCCATGTGATTAGGAAAGACAGCTTAGAAAAACTGATGCTGTGTGGCAGGATTGAGGGTAAGAAAAGCCAAGGAAGATGGTAAATAAAATTCACCAACAGTCTGAGAGAATACACAAACAACCACCTCAAGAACACAGAGTTCATATGCTTAGTTGACAACAGAGATGACTGGATGGCCATGATCATCAATGTCTGCTCCAGATGTGACACATGAAGAAGAGGAGAAGAAGATTGATCATTCAGATATGAAGCTTGTGAGACAAAGAAAATCCACATGAATGTGCAATGATGAGTGATGTATTTACAACAGGTCCATCCATCCATTATCTGTAACCGGTTATCCTGGCAAGCTGGAGCCTATTCCAGCTGACTATGGGCGAGAGGCAGGGTACACCCTGGACAAGTCACCAGGTCATCGCAAGACTGACACATAGAGACAAACAACCATTCACACCTACGGTCAATTTAGAGCCACCAATTAGCCTAACCTGCATGCCTTTGGACTGTGGGGGAAACTGGAGCACCCGGAGGAAACCCATGCAGACATAAGGAGAACATGCAAAGTCCACACAGAAAGGCCCCCATGAGCTACTGGGCTCAAACCAAGAACCTTCTTGCTGTGAGGTGACAGTGCTAACCACTACACCACCATGCCACCCTACAACAGGGTATTATCGAGAAATTGAGAGAAGGGTGTCTGATAGCTGAGTGATGCAAGGTCAGAACTGCCTGCTGGGGGGGTCCAAGGTCATGATCCCACAGGAAAATTTGAAATATTGAAGCCAATTTGGGGCCCTCCGGTGCAATCTTGGCATGAAAAAGCAGTTGAAAGAAGCTCTTAAAATAAGATGATTTGGGTAGTGAATTTCTAAAAAAGGAATCAGTCCGTTCAAATCATTTCAAGAAAATTCTTTGTTTTATGCCATTTTAGAGCACATGTAGCTTTTGTGCCTAATTTTGCAATGCTCAGTCCTGATTAGCATCATCCCTGGACTAGAAGTGAAGCCAACTATAGCTACTTACCACATAAGTCATGGCCTAACATCAAAAACATACAACAAGACGGGCACGTAGAAGGTACCAAGATTGGCAACATGCAGCATTTGTAAACTTCTTATATTACAGCTCCCTACGTCACATTGGTATCCTGAGCCTCTTCCACTTCCACTGGCTCAAACCACTTAGGATGGTTGACAGTGCCATGGGAGAAAAATGCAGAAATCTTAGCCTGCTTTGGCTTTATGGGAGCAGGCTGAGGTGACAGATGCATCGCCATCACGTCCTCAGCAGCAACATAGCAGGCAGCCAGGGCCGGCAGCTGAACCTGGCTGTAGTATGAAACAAGGACCATGGTATTTTACCATGCTATGTGCTGGCCAATGGGCATGCAATATCGGTCCTGAGCAGCAAATCACGCCCTGCTTCAGAAACAAGGGAGAGCAAACATTGTACTGGAGAAACATGCATGTATGATGCAGATTTATTGTGTTGTTTGGGGTCGCCACTCATCCACTGGGGTTTATTTTGATCTGCCAGTGCAACTAACATTACTCATTTTTGTTTCATCGTAATTTTCTTTCCTAGGAATTTTGAAGCCTGTCATTGCAGAAAATTACCCGTCGACTTCTAGTATTGGCCATCGAAAAGACAGCTTAATGGGTGTCTAGATAACACAGAGATTTACAAAATCATTAGTAACTGCCTGGGCAGCATGGTGGTGTAGTGGTTAGCACTGTCGCCTCACAGCAAGAAGGTTCTGGGTTCGAGCCCAGTGGCCAACAGGGACCTTTCTGTGTGGAGTTTGCATGTTCTCTCTGTGCCCTATGGGTGCTCCGGTTTCCCCCACAGTCCAAAGACATGCAGGTTAGGTTAACTGGTGGCTCTAAATTGACCGTAGGTATGAATATGAGTGTGAATGGTTGTTTGTCTCTATGTGTCAGACCTGCGATGACCTGCCGACTTGTCCAGGGTGTACCCCGCCTCTCACCCATAGTCAGCTGGGATAGGCTCCAGCTTGCCTGCGACCCTGCATGGGATAAGCGGTAACAGATAATGGATGGATAGTAACTGCCTGGTCTGGGTTGAGCTAGAGTAAATTAGGCTACTAGTTTGTTTATATTTTGGAAGATAGCCAAATTTGTGATACAATATTACAGACAGGTGTTGACACGGTCTAGGCCATGTCTACTTTGACTTTCAATCCAGATACAGATATTTGGAGCACTGAACATATCCAGACAGTGACATCCCTAGCAGGGAGGTATGAGTAGCACTGTGCTGTCAGCAACATGGCATACATGTCAACCTATACGGAATGTCCGTATTTTATACGGATTTGATTCAGTAAACGTAGTATACGGGCGTATAAATAAAGTTATACGGATTCTTTAAAAAAACTTCAATATTTATTTAGAGCTATAATCAATTCCCACGATGATAAACGTACTGTACAGCACAGACAGCCAGTAAAGAGTCTTATGAAATCGCACGTTATCTTGTGGTAGCGAGACTTCGTTCCACTTTTGATCATGCGCACACCGCATTGCGAGAATCCCGCCAACCGTGAAGTCATAGACATATAAACATAGACGCCACCTTCTGCGTAGAATCATACGTCATCCATATTGGATGGGGCAAAGTGGAGAGTCTTCAACCGTCTCTGGTATAGCGTCTAGACAGTAGCCAAGAATAAAGATGCCTCATTCATGTGCTGCGTTTAACTGTACCAACAGGTTTACCGTCCAAACGAGATCACATGGGATTACCTTTCACAGGTGAGACTGGAAAAATACTTTGTATTCATTCTGAAGGTTTATTGTTATTAATATTGAATAAAAAGTAACTGGGATATATCATTGTTAATTATCATTCAAATTTTAGGTAAATTATTTTAATTTGCATCTTATACGGATTTTATAAGGGAAATACGGATTTTGGAGGTTGGTTATACAGGTTTGATTGACCAAAGGTTGACATGTATGACATGGAGCCATATAAATAAGCTAAATCCCCAAATAATGCAGGTTTAAAAGTATTAGCCCTCATTAAAGTATAAAGCAAAGATGTCCAAAGCAGCCACAGGGCAGTGGCACTATTGTTCTAGGGACATGTCCCAGAGCACAGCAGGCTGCTGTATTATTTATCACTGTTAAATCAATATTGTAAGTAGCAATGGTGCAGCTTGCAGGACTGCAGTTATCTCCAGGCAATATCCTGATCTGTCAACACACACCTGGATCCAAGTCGAGTCTAAAATGCACTCCTTTTCACATTTCCTATTGATTGTTCACTCTGTTGAACCATGCCACAGCTCTGCCCACTAACTGCTTTGCTTGTAAGAATGTGTAAGCAGGTAACCTGAGCGGGCAGTCGTGAAGAAGTGCGAAAATGACAGTTAATCAAAGCTCAACAATGCCATGAATGAGCACCTACATAAATCTGGTTCAGTTTACACTGTACCTAAAGGACCTAAAGAGTTTTTCAATTTGTCCCTCTAAGGAAGCTCTTTAAATGTTCAATATTAAAGAGCTAGTTGAGGAAGCTCAGAACCTTTAACTGTCCAAGGAAGCACATTAAAAACCCTTACCTTCAAATTGTAATGAGATGTACTACATTCAGAATAAAGACAAGCAACTACAGTATACAATTTTAAAAAGCAGCTAAAGACATTTTATATATACTGTACACACACACAGAAACCAAGAACAGCCATGCTTATATGTATATTTTTTAATGCCTTTATCTCGAGATAACAAAGCTCATTTTCTCATGATAAGTTTATTATTTGTGAATTACTACATGAATAAAAATTATGCTAATTATTAATTCTTTTATTTTTACTTAACATTCATTAATTTAGTTTAATATAGTTGTTTATATACTTTTATTTATTAATTTTTCCATCCATTAATTATTGGCAGACTGAATGAATGTGAAATCATACGTGATACCCTTAGATGTCTGGGGCTGCACGCATGCCACAATGGTCGGATCAGCATGTGCCTACCCCATACCGAGAGGCTTGGGTAATCATCTGAATCCCATTCATGATTGGGACTAAGGATTGCAATTATTTCCCATGAACGAGGAATTCCCAGTAAGCACAGGTCATATCCTTATGCTGATTAAGTCCCTGCCCTTTGTACACACCGCCCATCACTACTACCGATCCTGAATTTTAATAAAAAAACAAGTAAACAAATAAATAAAAATACATACATAACTATGGTACATAAAACAAATATATGTCTCATCTCATCTCATTATCTCTAGCCGCTTTATCCTGTTCTACAGGGTCGCAGGCAAGCTGGAGCCTATCCCAGCTGACTACGGGTGAAAGGCGGGGTACACCCTGGACAAGTCGCCAGGTCATCACAGGGCTGACACATAGACACAGACAACCATTCACACTCACATTCACACCTACGCTCAATTTAGAGTCACCAGTTAACCTAACCTGCATGGCTTTGGACTGTGGGGGAAACCAGAGCACCCGGAGGAAACCCACACGGACACGGGGAGAACATGCAAACTCCGCACAGAAAGGCCCTCGCCGGCCACGGGGCTCGAACCCGGACCTTCTTGCTGTGAGGCGACAGCGCTAACCACTACACCACCGTGCCGCCCACAAATATATGTAATGAATAAATATTAAATCAGCAATAAGAATATTAAGAGTGAATTAATGATAATAAATAATTAACTTGGTATCATGAGAAAACAAGCTTTGGAATCCAGAGATAATTTTCAATAAATTTCTCATTATCACAAGAAAATAACTTTTAAAAAATTATTGCAAGCACGGCCGTTCTTGGCCTCCATATATGCTATTCTTTCTATCAATGTCTATTTTTTATGGTTGTCATTTTTTTAATAGGAATTAAATTCAGATCTTGTTTTTGTTTACTTGTATGCCTGTTTTATTCCATTATTATTATTATTAGTAGTAGTAGTAGTAGTAGTAGTAGTTGTACTTGTATGGCTAGTGGGTAGTGGACATGTCACTATTAGTGATATCACGACTATAGGGAGTGATGACCTTGCCCCACATGAGTCCCGGGCTCAGCTTGCTCCAGGTTATAGCGCCCGGTAAGGGCCCCTGTCCAGGGTATGGACAATAGAGTGCCTCTGGCAATAGGGAGGAGCTGTCTTACTCAAGCAGAAGACACTCTTGCAGTATAATGGTTGAGTAAGGCATCTGGTGCTAGGATGAACTGAGTTTTACAAGTCAACAAGCAACAGAACTGTCCAGTTAGAAGACACTGCGGGGCAGCTTTGGAGCTTCCTGATTATCATAATCTTTAGTGCCATTGGAATACAAGCTCTTAAATCCAGAGAAGCATTTATTGGGGATACGACAATAATTGGCCTGACTTATTGTGCAAGGTATGGAGGTGCAGAAAGATGTAGTCATAATTTTATTTTGAACATGGGGAGAGCAGCTCATAAGCGAGCAAACAAATGCTAAACACCTCCTAGTCGTCATCAGACACAGTAAACTACCATAGGTAGAAGTAATGCTCATATTTATGTCCCTAATTGACTTTTATCCATCCATTATCTGTAGCCACTTATCCTGTGCAGGGTTGTGGGCAAGCTGGAGCCTATCTCAGCTGACTATGGGGTCACCAGGTCATCACAGGGCTGACACATAGAGACAAACAACCATTCACGATCAATTTAGAGCCACCAATTAACCTAACCTGCTTGTCTTTGGACTGTGGGGGAAACCGGAGCACCTGGAGGAAACCCACGCAGTCTACATGCAAACTCCACACAGAAAGGCCCCTGTTGGCCACTGGGCTCGAACCCAGGACCTTCTTGCTGTGAGGTGACAGTGCCAACCACTACACCACCGTGCCACCCTTTCATTTATATATTGTTTGAGCATAATAATGTTCAAACAATCAACATCTCTAAATGTCTCGAATATCTGAAATGTTTAAAAGGATAAACCAACATAAAGACCAGAGAGCTGTCTATGGAAGAAAAGCAAGCCATTTTGAAGCTGATCAAAGAGGGAAAATCGATCAGGCCCATTGCACAAACATTTGGTATAGCCAATACAACAATTTGGGATGTCCGAAAAAAAGAAAGGAACTAATGGTATACTAACAACCGGATATCAAACAGGTTGATGACCAAAACACTAAGAACTATGAAGAAAAATTCAAAAACACCAGTCAGTGACATTACCAAAAACCTCCTCAGGTTATGCATGAAGGGATCACAATCCAGAACAAGACAAATACTTCTTTTCCACCAAACGGGAAACGGGTTCCGTTCTGATTTGGACACCACTTTTTGAACTGTTCAGAGCATTTTGACCAAAAACAAATTGGTTCGAAACAGGAAAAGTTGGTTCCCAGCTGGAACCAAAATATAGCTGCTTTTTTCCAGAGTGAACCATAATGACATCAGTGGGTGTGTCATTAGAAAGTGGAGCGCAGCAATGGAGAGCGCAATGAAAAAGGGTACATCTTCAGAAAAAATGGAATGAAAACAAATATCTGCAATAACAGAACAAAAGCTCAAAGGTAATCAGTGCACTCAACCATCTTGCTGCTACTGTTTACTTCCACTGTGCATTGTACAACACTCTCTGTTCATGACACAGCCTCAATTACAATGGTTCTGCTCAAAATTGGTGGACTGTTTCGCCAGCTGGCACCAAGGTTCAAATAATCCTGAACAGAACTGGTTCAAGAACCTGTTCCCTGTTGGTCAAAACATACTTTTAAAGAACAGAAATATAGAGGCCATACCATAAGAAGTGTACCACTCATCAGCAAGAATCAGAAGGCCAGAATGAAATTCATAAAGAAATACAGAGATGAGCCACAAAAGTTCTGGAACCAAGGTTAAACTCTACACTCAAAAAAATAACTTGCTCAGTAAATGTAATAAAATTATGGAAAGTATTTCCACCCAAGTAAAATGCATTAACTTAGCCAGAAACAATTTTGTTGAGCAACCTAAATGTCAACTGTTACATGTTAGACTTAGGTTCATGTAATAGACACCTGTGTTGTTGGTTTTTTTGAGTCTACAAAAGTGATAAAAAGGCCAAAATGTAGAGAAAAGAAGGATCCAAAATACACAGGCTCATTGATCTAGCATGGTGGAGGTAGTGTCATGGTTCTGACTTGCATGGCTGCTTCTGAAATGGGCTCATTGGTCTTTATTGCTTATATAACTCATGATGGTAGCAGCAGAATGAATTCAGACGTTGACAGAAACATTCTGACATCTGATGCCAATTTTCAGAGAAATGCATCCAATTTTACCGAGAGAAACTTCATCAAGTAGCAAGACAATAACCCAGAACACACTGCCAACTGACAGGAGAAAACCTCCAAAACAAAAACAACTGAATGAGGCTGGGATACAGGTCTGGAAAAGTATCAGAAAAGAAGAATGCAGTTTGGAGATGTTAGTAGGGCTCTTGGCTTGACACAATTATTGAAACCAAATATTAAGTATATTAAGTTATTTACTTTAATACGATCTCTTCCTGTACTTTCACTGTCCGCCACCAAAGATTTCACATTCAAAGTTGTTTAACCCATCTGTGTGTATGTAGATATCAGGAAATTAAAGCTGTAATTCTGATCTATCATCTTATATGATCTCGAACCCAAATGTCTTCGGTGTATATTAAAAACAAAAGGATTGTCCTTGCTGCTCTAGTACTTGTGAAAGGGAGTGTATATATATATATATATATATATATATATATATATATATATATATATATATTTTTTTTTTTTTTCAAACCCATGTATACTTTGCTTTCCAATAACATGCTCAGGTGGACTTTTTTTCTTTTTTTTCTTTTTGAAGATACATGGTTATAGATTAAGGGTGTGTTTGGAAAAGACCAGCTGTGAGTAATATTTCAACTTGGACACTCCATGTAAGAAATGGAGCCTTACAGACCCAAGTGTGTCACCTGTAATAAATAAAAAAAAATATAAATTAAATAAAAAATCCATCCCTGCCCTCAATGGAAACAATGATATCTCACTGTAAGGAACATGATCTGATGTTTTCTTTAAATAGTCAAGTCAATTTATTTGTATCACGCTTTTAACAACCAACATTGTCGCAAAGCAGTTTTGCAGAAAAAATAAAGATTTTAAACATATGAACTAATTTAATCCCTAATAAATTGATTTATCCCTCATGAGAAAGCCCGAGGTGATGACGGGAAGTAAAAACTCCCTCAGACAACACGAGGAAGAAACCTTGAGAGGAACCGGACTCAAAAGGGAACCCATCCTCATCTGGGTGATAAAGATTATAAATAACTCACTTTTATAAGTGTGTCCTATATAGTCACAAAGTACAACTATGTAACCAGGATTTGCATTATCTGGTTGGGGAGAGAGCTCCTGTCCTCTGCTCTCTCTCTCCTTTTATAGGGCGCGGTCACTGCGGAAGACACACAAACACAGGTTAACTAACATCAGGTGTAGTGATTCTGCCACTTACCTTCCCTGACTCAGCCCTCCATTCACAGACCGACGCTTGACCACGCCCCCGCTGCCACATACCCCCACTGCCTGACTCAGGCTGGGGAGCCATCCGGCCTGCAGCCGACTCCCCCCCTTGACAGGAAAGGAAGTCCGCCAAGACCATCTGCACCCCCGGCCTGTGGATCACCTTGAACTTAAACGGCTGGAGTGCCAGATACCAACGGGTGATCCATGTGTTGGCATCCTTCATGCGGTGGAGCCACTGCAGGGGCGCGTGGTCTGAACAGAGGGTGAAAGGGCATCCCAGTAGGTAGTAGCGGAGGGCGAGGACCGCCCACTTGATGGCAAGGCAATCTTTCTCTATAGTGCTATAGCGGCTCTCCCGCACCGACAGCTTTCTGCTGATGTACAGCACGGGACGATCCTCCCCCTCCACCTCCTGGGACAAAACAGCCCCCAGCCCCCTGTCCGACGCATCCGTCTGCAAAACAAAGGGGAGAGTGAAGTCAGGGGAGTGTAACAGTAGCCCCCCCCCGCACAGTGCAGCCTTTACCTCCGAGAAAGCCCGCTGGCATTGCTCCATCCACTTGACCGGATCTGGTGCCACCTTTTTAGTGAGATCAGTCAGCGGGCTGGTGACGTCCGAATAATTAGGTATAAACCTACGATAGTAGCCAGCCAGCCCCAGGAACTGTCTCACCCCCTTTTTGGTCTTGGGCCTCGGGCAGGCCGCAATCGCTGCTGTCTTATTAATTTGGGGACGCACCTGCCCATTGCCCAAGTGGAAGCCCAGATACCGTACTTCCACCCGCCCAATCGCACACTTCTTCGGGTTGGCTGTGAGACCCGCTCGCCTCAGCGACCTAAGGACGGCCCTTAGATGTTGCAAATGCTGCTGCCAGTCATTACTATAGATTATAATGTCATCCAGGTATGCGGCCGCGTAGGTGGCGTGTGGGCGGAGGACCCTATCCATAAACCGCTGGAATGTAGCGGGCACCCCAAACAGCCCAAAAGCAAGTGTGACAAACTGGTGTAAGCCAAACGGTGTGGAAAAGGCCGTTTTCTCTTGGGATAATGGAGTCAAGGGGATCTGGCAATATCCCTTTGTCAAATCCAGTGTCGAATAAAACCGAGCCATGCCTAGTTGATCAAGCAACTCATCAATACGAGGCATTGGGTACACATCGAATTTAGACACCGCGTTGACTTTTCTATAGTCCACACAGAACCGTACTGACCAGTCGGCCTTGGGGACCAAGACCACTGGGCTGCTCCAGTCACTGTGGGACTCCTCGACGATGCCCATATCGAGCATGGCCTCGAGTTCTTCCCGAACCACATTTTTCATGTGTTTGGGCAACCTGTAAGGGTGGCTGCGCACTACCACCCCCAGGGGCGTCTCAATGTGGTGTTCTATGAGGCGTGTTTGGCCGGGTGGGGGTGAGAACATGTCTGAAAATTCGGCTTGCAACTGGGCAACCTCCGTGAGTTGGGTCGAGGAGAGGTGGTCTCCACAGGGGACCGGAGTGGTAGTCAATGTTCCCTTTTGAACCTCCGGCCCCAGCTCCGCCTTCTCTGGAACCAAACGACACCAACGCCATGGGGACCTCCTCGTTCCAAAGTTTTAGCAGATTGAGGTAGTAAATCTGTACCGCCCCACCCCTGTCCATTCGCCTCACCTCATAGTCGACGTCCCCAACTCGCCATGTGACCTCAAAGGGTCCTTGCCACTTGGCGATTGATTTGAAGCTCGACATGGGCAACAGCACGAGTACTTTATCTCCCGGTGCGAACTCCCTAAGGCGTGTACCCCTGTCGTACAGGCGGACTTGCCGTTCTTGGGCCTGCCGCAAATTCTCCTGGGTTAGGTGTGTGAGTGCCTATAAACGTAGTGCCTTGATCAGTCAGAATCTCCTTGGGGATTCTGACTCGGGAGATGACGTGGAAGAGCGCTTCCGCAATACTGCATGCTGAGATATTGTGAAGAGGCACTGCTTCCGGGTATCGCGTTGCATAGTCCACCAGAACTAAAATAAAGCGATACCCTCGTGTTGACCGATCTAATGGCCCGACGAGATCCATCCCAATTCTTTCGAACAGTGTCTCGATTAATGGTAGAAGGCGCAAAGGCGCTTTTGGAATGGCCGCTGGATTTACTAACTGGCATTCGCAGCACGCCGTACACCACCTACGGACATCGCCATTAATCCCTGGCCAATAGAACCGGGCCATTATTCAGGCTAGTGTCTTATCCTGCCCCAAGTGTCCAGCCATGGGATTAAAGTGAGCCGCCTGGAATACCAATTCCCAGCGGCTCTTTGGGATAAAAAGTTGTGTAATCGTTTCCTTAGTCTGAGTGTCCTGCGTCACTCGGTATAATCTATCCTTAATAATGGAGAAATAGGGGAAAGACAGGGTGGCGTTTGGCTGGAGCGTTTGACCATCGATTACTCTCACTTGGTCAAACGCATGCTGCAGAGTCTCGTCTCATGACTGCTCTAACGGGAAATCCACGAGGGATTCCCTGAGAGAGGGAGGAAGAGCCTGCTGCTCCTCACTCTGCCGCCGAGATGACGTAGACGGCTCTGTGACAACTGCTCCCGCCAATGCCACACCGGGACCTCCCCCTGCTAAACTATGGCAGGACCCACTCTTCACTAAATTACTCATTAACTCCCGAAATCCCAGCCAATCTGTCCCCAAAATTATCGAGTGGGTAAGGTGAGGATTAACTGCTGCCTTTACACAAAATTTTTCCCCTCGAAATAGAATGTGAACCAACACTAAAGGGTAGTTGTGAACATCCCCATGCACACACAACACCTTCACCAATTGTGCTCCCCCAATGCCTCGTCTTGCACCAGGCTTTGGTGGACTGAGGTCTGACTACAGCCAGAGTCCACCAAAGCCTGATATGTAGCCCCTTGGACACTCACCGGTATGTGATATGCTCCAGCCCGATCGAGGGTGGTTCCTGGCATGTCAGGGATCCGGACCACTGCACCCACCTCCCTGGCCAAGCACTGATGCTGGAGGTGCTCCGGCTCCCCGCAGCGCCAGCAAACTGGCCCGGGCTCTCTCTCTGCACCGGCCCACTGGGGCTGACCTGAGGGGAGGGGAGACACAAACACGGAAGCGGGAAACAGGAGGGCACCACGGGTGCGGCGGGCCGGCTGGGGTGGAGCCGGCCACCGCCTCCACGGTGGGGGAACGGGGCGAGAACGAGACACAGAAGGAGAGAGAGAGAGAGAGAGAGAGAGAGAGAGAGAGGAGAAGAGGAGATCTGCGATCCGGCTGTGGGAACAGCTGCCAAATGATCCTCCGCCAACTCGATGGCCTGATACAGCGACGCCGGGTGATGGCACTGGACCCACTCTGCGGTCCCTTCAGGAAGTCGGGCGATGAACTTCCTAGTTACTAGTTACTAGTGCCAGCAGATCGACGATTCCCTCGGAGTCGCGGTTGTCAGCTCTCAGCCACCGCCAGCAGGCGTCCTGGAGTTGCTGGCCAAACGCGAACGGGCGGCCGACCTCCTCAAGGCATAGAGCGCAGAAGCGCTGGCGTTGTTGTTCTGGGTTGCACCCTACATGCTGGAGGACGGCCCAGCGCAGGTCCGCGTAGACCAGCTGGCTGTCGGCGGGGAGCTGTAGCGCGGCCAGCTGCGCCTCGCCCATTAGCAGGGGGAGGAGGCGCGCCGCGCGCTGTTCCACCAGCCAGCCCCAGGCCTCTGCTGCTTGCTCGAAGAGCGCTAGGAAGGCCTCGGGGTCGTCGTGCGGGCCCATCTTCGTTAGGGTGAGGTGGGGAGGGCCCGTGGCGGTGGAGGTGGTAGACCCCGCTGATGCGAGGAAGTGCTGGAACGCCTGATGATCTTCCTGTTGCGCCAGCACCAGGGCCTCGAAACTTTGTGCTTGCTCCTTTCGGAGGTCGACCAGCACCTGGTGCTAGCTCTGTTGGGCCGTGGCGAGGGCGTGGATCAGGTCTGTGAAGGGGGAGAACTCCATGGGGCTGCTGTTCTTTGTGCTCCTGTCCCGGGTTTCAGCACCACTGTAGTACTTAGAGTGGGTGGGTGGAGCACAGAAGTACGGCAGGCCAGAACTGAGTTACAAAAACTCTTTATTGTGACACTTTTCAGTCATCCACAAACTCCCAGCCACACAGACACGCACACACACATCAGTTATCTGGTTGGGGAGAGAGCGCCTGTCCTCTGCTCTCTCTCTCCTTTTATAGGGCGCGGTCACTGGGGAAGACACACAAACACAGGTTAACTAACATCAGGTGTAGTGATTCTGCCACTTATCTTCCCTGACTCCGCCCTCCGTTCACAGACCGATGCTTGACCACACCCCCTCTGCCACAGTATCTTTCAACTGTCCATATGGGGCCGTCCTCCACAGGAGTGATGTGATGAGAACCTCAGCCAAAAATAGGGCATCAGGATGGATTGGGCAGGTCCGAAGAGCAGGAGAGATCAGCCTCACTAGTATCTCAGGATTGATGTGCAACTCAAAAAGTGTACAGGTGGTGTGCTTTCACTTTGTCTCCACTTATTTCTCTTTGATTTTTCTTTGAGATAATCGAACATAATTCTTGCTTGCCAATTATCACACATTTTTCAACATGATAATTTAGCACAAGGTACTACCACCCATGAGTCATAACAGTTGTTTTATATATATACAGTGCTCAGCATAAATTAGTACACCCCCTTTGAAAAGTAACATTTTAAACAATATCTCAATGAACACAAACAATTTCCAAAATGTTGACAAGACAAAGTTTAATATAACATCTGTTTAACTTATAACGTGAAAGTAAGGTTAATAATATAGACTTAGCTTACACATTTTTTTTCAGTTTTACTCAAATTAGGGTGGTGCAAAAATGAGTACACCCCACAACAAAGACTACTACATGGCCTCCATGATTTTTAATGACAGCACCAAGTCTTCTAGGCATGGAATGAACAAGCTGGCGACATTTTGCAACACCAATCTTTTTCCATTCTTCAACAACGACCTCTTTTAGTGACTGGATGCTGGATGGAGAGTGATGTCTCTTCAGAATTCCCCATAGGTGTTCGATTGGGTTCAGATCAGGAGACGTACTTGGCCACTGAATCACTTTCACCTTGTTCTTCTTCAGAAATCCAACAGTGGCCTTAGATATGTGTTTAGTCATGTTGGAAAAGTGCACAATGACCAAGGGCATGGAGTGATGGTAGCATCTTCTCTTTCAGTATAGAGCAATACATCTGTGAATTCATGATGCCATCAATGAAATGCAGCTCCCCGACACCAGCAGCACTCATGCAGCCCCACATAAGGACACTGCCACCACCATGTTTCACTGTAGGCACCAGGCATTTTTCTTTGTATTCCTCACCTTTGCGACGCCATACAGTTTTGAAGCCATCAGTTCCAAAACCATTTATCGTGGTCTCATCACTCCAGAGTATAGAGTCCCAGTCGTCTTCATCTTTGTCAGCATGGGCCCTGGCAAACTCTAGGCGGGCTTTTTTGTGCCTGGGCTTTAGGAGAGGCTTCTTTTGTGGACGGCATCCATGTATGCCATTCCTCTGCAGCGTACGCCGTATTGTGTCACGGGAAATAGTCACCCCAGTTTGGCTTTCTACTTCTTTAGATAACTGCAGTGAACTTGCATGCCGATTTTCTTCAACCCTTCTCATCAGAAGGCACTCTTGTTGAGGTGTTAACTTCCGTGGACGACCTGGACATCTCTGTGAGATGGTTGCAGTTCCATCTTTCTTAAATTTTTGTATCACTTTTGCGACAGTATTTTGACTGATAAGTAAAGCTTTGTTGATCTTCTTGTAGATTTCACCTTTGTGGTGTAAAGAAATTATTTTCTTTGGGGAATTCTGAAGAGACAAGTTGAGCATCACTCTCCGTCCAGCATCCAGTCACTAAAAGAGGTCGTTGTTGAAGAATGGAAAAAGATTGATGTTGCAAAATGTCGCCAACTTGTTCATTCCATGCCTAGAAGACTTGGTGCCGTCATTAAAAATCATGGAGGCCATACAAAGTATTAGATGTACTAGTTTTTGTTGTGGGGTGTCCTCATTTTTGCACCACCCTAATTTGAGTAAAACTGAAAAAATGTGTAATCTAAGTCTACATTAGTAACCTTACTTTCACGTTATAAGTTAAACAGATGTTATATTAAACTTTGTCTTGTCAACATTTTGGAAATTGTTTGTGTTCATTGAGATATTGTTTAAAATGTTACTTTTCAAAGGGGGTGTACTCATTTATGCTGAGCACTGTGCTCAGCGTAAATGAGTACACCCCCTTTGAAAAGTAACATTTTAAACAATATTTCAATATTCCATCCATCTTCTACCGCTTACCCAGATCCGGGTCGCGGGTATAGCAGCCTGAGCAGAGCAGCCCAGACTTCCCTCTCCCTGGCCACCTCCACCAGCTCTTCCAGGGGAATACCGAGGCGTTCCCAGGCCAGCCGAGAGATGTAATCTCTCCAGCGTGTCCTGGGTCTGCCCCGGGGTCTCCTCCCAGTGGGGCATGCCCAGAAAACCTTCCTTGGGAGGCGTCCAGGGGGCATCCTAACAAGGTGCCCAAACCACCTCAGCTGACTCCTTTCGATGTGGAGGAGCAGTGGTTCTACTCTGAGTCTCTCCCGAATGACCAAGCTTCTCACCCTGTCTCTAAGGAACAGCCCAGCCACCCTGCGGAGAAAACTCATTTCTACCGCTTGTAACTGCGATCTCATTCTTTCCGTCACTACCCATAGCTCGTGACCATAGGTGGGACATGGGGGAAAAAAAAATATATATATATATATGGGCGGCATGGTGGTGTAGTGGTTAGCGCTGTCACCTCACAGCAAGAAGGTCCGGGTTTGAGCCCCATGGCCGGCGAGGGCCTTTCTGTGCGGAGTTTGCATGTTCTCCCCGTGTCCGCGTGGGTTTCCTCCGGGTACTCCGGTTTCCCCCACAGTCCAAAGACATGCAGGTTAGGTTAACTGGTGACTCTAAATTGACCGTAGGTGTGAATGTGAATGGTTGTCTGTGTCTATGTGTCGGCCCTGTGATGACCTGGCGACTTGTCCAGGGTGTACCCTGTCTTTCGCCCATAGTCAGCTGGGATAGGCTCCAGCTTGCCTGCGACCCTGTAGAACAGGATAAAGCGGCTAGAGATGATGATATATATATATATATATATATATATATATATACACACACACCAGTCATGTTAAAATGTTATATAAAACTGCATGTTTCTAGAACAAGCGGCTTTTTCTGAGTTGTCATGAGCTCCACGGTAGCCACCATATGTGCGGGAAGTCTTCTGGCAGTTTTCTCATTCTCTACCCACATGCACAATCCCCTTGCTGAATGTTTAAGGCACTGACAGTACCTACGCATTTCATAAACATAAAAAAAATAAATAAAAATATGTGCTGAAAGAACACATAGACACTGACATGTGAAGGGCAAAAAAACCCACTGTATCTTTAGCTACAGCTCCTTTTTTCCGTATGAAAGGGATAAAACACAACAGTTACAGGAAAATAATCACAATGGGGTGCTGTGGTGCAGCCCAACACAAAACAGTTCATGTCACCACCCTGAAGTTGAATGTTTTCTGATAACAGCATGTTGTGAACTGATTTATTCTTCTTATACCAAAAGACATTGCTAGCAATTACCAATTTTATTAATTAAAGAACAATGCCATACATGTTATCCATGTACTGTGACATTTAAAGTTGTGGAAAATCAGTACAGCTTAGGAAAGAAAACCAATATCAGTAGTTGTTCCCTCACCAATCTTTTTTTTTTCCTCTTTCTTGGAGTTAAAAACAAAATGCAGCTTATCATGTTAACAAGAAGTCACTCAGCTGTCTGTCTTGAAGTCTTTCCTGTGTCGCCGTATCGACAAGTATACCCTTTTAAATCCATAAGTTGTTACGATAGAAACAAAAATGGATTAGAGCAAACACATTCATATACAGTGTCCTCCATGATTACTTAAAGGTGAAAATTGTTTCTTTATTGTGACACAAACAATAATTAAGATGAACAAAAAAATAAATCTGGAGTGTGCATAAGTATTCACCCCCTTTCATATGAAACCTCTAAATAAGAGCTGGTCCAACCAATCCACTTCATAAGTCACAGAATTAGTTGATTAAGATCCACCTGTGTACAATCAAAGTGTCACATGATCTGTCACTGTATAACTCAACCTGTTCTGGAAGGACCCTGTCTCTGCAACACAATGAAGCAAGCAACATGAAAACCAAGGAGCCTCCAAACAGGTCAGAGACAAAGTTGTGGAGAAGTATAGATCAGGGTTGGGTTATAAAAAATATCCCAAACTTTGAATATCCCACAGAGCTCCATTAAATCCATTATAGCAAAATGGAAAGAATATGGCACCAATACAAACCTGACAAGAGAAGGCCCCGCCTACCAAACCTCACAGACTGGGCAAGAAGGGCATGAATCAGAGATGCAACAAAGACACCAAAGATAACACTGAAGGAGCTGCAAAGATCCACAGTGGAGATGGGAGTATCTGTCCATAGGACCACTTTAAGCCGTATACTCCACAGAGTGGGGCTTTATGGAAGAGTGGCCAGAAAAAAGTCATTGCTTAAGAAAACATGTTTAAAGTTTGCCCAACAGCATGTGGCAGACTCCCCAAACACATGGAAGAAGATCCTCTGGTTAAATGAGACTAAAACTGATCTTTTTGGCCATCATGGGAAATTCCATGCGTGGCACAAACCCAGCACCCTGAGAACACCATTCCTACAGTGAAGCATGGTGGTGGCAGCATCATGCTGTGGGGATATTTTTCATCTGCAGGGACAGGAAAGATGGTCAGGATGGAAGGAAAGATGGATGGCACTAAATACAGGACAATTCTGGTGAAAAACCTGTTTGAGTCAACCAGAGGTTTGAGACTGGGACAAAGGTTCATGTCCCAGCAGGACAATGACCCTAAACATACTGCTAAAGTTACACTGGAGTGGTTTAAAGGGAAACATTTAGATGTCTTGGAATGATCTAATCAAAGCCCAGACCTCAATCCAATTGAGAATCTGTGGCATAACTTGAAGATTGCTGTACACCAACACAACTCATCTAACTTGAAGGAGTTGGAGTAGTTTTGCCTTGAGGAATGGGCAAAAATCCCAGTGGCTAGATGTGCTAAGCTAATAGAGACTTGCAGCTATAATTGCAGCAAAGTGGCTACACAAAGTATTGACTTTTTTTTTTTTTGGGGGGGGGGTTTGAATACCTATGCGCACTCCAGAGTTCTTTTTTTTTCATCTTAATTATTATTTGTGTCACAATAAAACAACAGTTTGCATCTTTAACATGGGAGGCATGTTGTGTAAATCAAATGGTGCTAACCCTCCAAAAATCCATTTTAATTCAATTTTGTAATGCAACAAAACAGGACAAACACCAAGGGGGATGAATACTTTTGCAACACAATGTAACATTTTATAAGGTTGGAGATACAGAGCAGGGCATCTGACTGAGCCCATTCCTCTTTACACAATCTCTCCAGATCATCCAGGGTCCTCGACCCTCTCTTGTGCTCTCTCCTCTTCAGCTCACCCTGCAGGTTTTCAATGGGGTTCAGCTCAGGGGACTGAGATGGCCAGGGCAGAAGATTGATTCTGGGCTCAGTGAACCATTTTTGTGTTGATTTGGACATATGCTTCAGACCATTGTCCTGCTGGAAGATACAATGATGACCCAGTTTTAGTTTCCTGGCAGAGGAGCCAGATTCTGATTTAAAATGTCCTGGTATTTCATGGAGTCCATAATGACATGAACCCTAACAAAGTTTCCAAACAGACCCAAAACATCACATAAATTCCACCATATCTGACAGTTGGGATCAGGTTCTTTTCATTATAGCCATCCTTCTTTTCCCACCAAACCCACTGAGTGTTTATTGCCAAAAAGCTCCATTTTTGTTCCATCAGACCAAAGAACACAGTTCCAGTCAAAGTTGTAGTTGTGTTTCATAAACTTCAGGTGCTTACATGTGTGGTTAACTGACAAAAAAAGGCTTTTTTTCTGGAACCTTCAAAATAACGTATTGGCATGAAGGTGGAGTCTGATGGTGGTTTTGGAGACTTGGAAACCCCATGATTGTACTTTTTCTTGTAATTCACAAACAGTAATCCTTGGGGATTTATTCCCTCACTCTGCATAGGGGCAAAATAAACTTGGCTTCTCTTCCAGGCGAGTGTGTAACAGTTCCAGTTGGTGTCCACTGTTTTTTTTTTTTTTACAATTGCCCTAACAGTAGGAATGAACATTTTCAGGTGAGTAGCTTTTTTTTAAATAACCATTTCCTGACTTATGAAGGTCAACACACTTCTCCCTCATTTGGTTTGTGTGTTCTCTAATCTTTACCACACTGGTGGATGACTAAGGGAATTTGGCCTCTGTGTCAACTCATATTTGTTCCCCAGTTAATCAGGAAGTCATGGATTACAGCTTGAAAGTTCCTACATACTCCAATCGACTTACAAATGTACAATTTAAATGGAAAACATACTTCAGTTACATTGTAGCGGAGCACCATACCTAAGAAAAAATGGTAAACCCATCGAGTCGATTTTTTGTGGTTTGTCCGTGTACGTGTACCACCACTCATACACACCGCCTAGTGGCCAGTGTTAGTAATTACCACTCATACACACCGCCTAGTGGCCAATGTTAGTAATTACCAGTCATACACACCGTCTAGTGGTCAGTGTTAGTCATTACCAGTCATACACACCGCCTAGTGGCCAGTGTTAGTAATTACTAGTCATACACACCGCCTAGTGGCCAGTGTTAGTAATTACCAGTCATACACACCGCCTAGTGGCCAGTGTTAGTAATTACCAGTCATACACACCGCCTAGTGGCCAGTGTTAGTAATTACCAGTCATACACACCGCCTAGTGGCCAGTGTTAGTAATTACCAGTCATACACACCGCCTAGTGGTCAGTGTTAGTAATTACCACTCATACACACCGCCTAGTGGCCAGTGTTAGTAATTACCAGTCATACACACCGCCTAGTGGCCAGTGTTAGTAATTACCAGTCATACACACCGCCTAGTGGTCAGTGTTAGTAATTACCAGTCATGCACACCGCCGAGTGGTCAGTGTTAGTAATTACCAGTCATACACACCGCCTAGTGGCCAGTGTTAGTAATTACCAGTCATACACACTGCCGAGTGGTCAGTGTTAGTAATTACCAGTCATACACACTGCCTAGTGGCCAATGTTAGTAATTACCAGTCATACACACCGCCTAGTGGCCAGTGTTAGTAATTACCAGTCATACACACCGTCGAGTGACCAGTGCTAGCCAGTAAAGAAATAAAACAAAAGAGACTGGCTATGATATAAGAAAATTCTACAACCCAGAAACAGATGGGAGCTCCGCTTTTAGGCAGTGCCTAAATCTATATATTATTCAGGATCATTTCCAAGAGTGCCAATAAATGTGGTACATACATTTTTGTTGAAAGGAATTATTTCTTAACAAGGGATTTTTTTTCTCTGAATAAATGTATTTCTAAGTTGGATTTTTTTTCAGTGTGAGAGGTTTTCAAAAGTCCTCCCTCCATCCATCTTTTTTTTTTACTTATCTTTAAAATGGATGCCAATAATTGTGGAGGGCACTGTACACCTTGAACTACTGACTGAGATGCTACAAAAATTAACCAACACCATCCAATCATAATCGAGAATTTAACAGTGCTATGGCATAAAAAATGATAAACATATTGGGAAAAAAACCCAGAGTACTCTGATGTGGAACTAATTTTCAATATTGTCCCTACAACTGGGCTTGAGATCACATCGCTGTGCTGATGAACCTCCCATATGTATGTCTGGGAGAACAGCATGTTTTCATTTGGTCTTTAAAGACATTTAAAAGTGTTTACATAAAACTAGTGTCAATTCAATAATAAATAACATTTATGGAATATATTGTTAATTTTGTGTGGCGTTGATGAGCTTTTACTTTGTGTTTTTTTTTTTTAACATTGTGTAATTCAATACACCAAACTCACGGGCGCCACCATCTTGGGTTTTTTAGTGATATTCGTCACTGGTCCGTGTGTTTTGTTGTTGCTTCCAGCTCGCTCACTGTTGGTTCAATCAGTTTGAAACTCATGATTTCTACTAGTGGTCGAATCTCTCATGTTGACTTGATTTTCCAATAAAATCGGCTGAACACTTTGCTGTCTACTGCCGGTGAAAGATCATATCACTGAGGAAAATTTGGTATCCTTCCTAAAAATAAATGATTTTCCTACTATCGTTTTCATGGAGAAAAAATGAGATGATGTATGAATATCAGTGACAGTGTTGTGAAGAGAATTAATAAAAGTTTCATGCTCTTATACACAGCACGTTTGAGCACTACTGTCATTAGTCATGCTCGGTGTCCACAATTTAAAGTGAACATACCTGCTTTTATGTTTAAATACAAAGGATGAACTAATGTCAGTGGTGTATTACTTTTCAGCCTTTTAGGTGCATAATTGTGATCTACAATAAGAAGAAGCCTTTATCTGTAATTCTTACCATAATACTCATCTCATCTCATTATCTCTAGCCACTTTATCCTGTTCTACAGGGTCGCAGGCAAGCTGGAGCCTATCCCAGCTGACTACGGGCGAAAGGCGGGGTACACCCTGGACAAGTCGCCAGGTCATCACGGGACTGACACATAGATACAGACAACCATTCACACTCATGGTCAATTTAGAGTCACCAGTTAACCTAACCTGCATGTCTTTGGACTGTGGGGGAAACCGGAGCACCCAGAGGAAACCCATGCAGACACGGAGAGAACATGCAAACTCCACACAGAAAGGCCCTCGCCGGCCACGGGGCTTGAACCTGGACCTTCTTGCTGTGAGGTGACAGCGCTAACCACTACACCACCGTGCCGCCCACCCTAACACTCAAAATTCTAAATTTATTTTTGGCTTTTTGGTCGATTAATTTCTGATTGAGGTTTTTTTCTCATGAATAGAAAATTAAACTAATGGGAAATGGTTGCTGGTTTGTGACCTGGGGCAACGGACAGAAATGGAAACTTTATAAAACACTGGATTTTCAAATGTTCATAACTTTGTGTTTGTTTTTTTAGACATATTTACAAAATTAAACAAGTTTTCAATCCAGATCTTCACGGTCTTTAATTTGATACATGACACAACACTGTGACAACTACTTTAAAGTCTGGCCAGTCATTGCTACTACAAGCGAAACCATTCTTTGGCAGAAGATGATCACTGATTCACTGAGGATCAGATGTCAGGGACTAGGGAAGGGCACGTCTATGTCCAATTGATTTTCCTGTTATGGTGCAATGCAAGAACCACTCTTGAGAAAATGGAAAGGTTCTTTTTTTCATTAGATCATCTTTTTGAAATCAGTGACATAGCCATTTCACAATTGATAGTGCCAGTTGCGAAGCTGCAAAAGCTTCCTTGTGAAATCTTTTGCGAATATCATGGCTGATCAAAGTGGGTCATCTCTCTCATTATAGTCCTCAATAGCAGGAGAAATGGAAAGCAAGATGCTCCTAGGACAAGTAGTAATCTCAAACATGCCAGAAAAATCCCAGAAGATAGGCTGTAAATTGGATGCAGATTGTGTTTCAAATCTGTAACAAGATGAAACTCAAACTTTTTTTTTCTGTTTGACACAGAACAGTATTTATTTGTCAAGGACATTCGTCAAAAATGGTAGGTTGGTGAAATACAACTAGATATAATATTTTCCATGTTTTTTTTTTTTTTACCCCTCAGTGAAAAGCCCTGACGTTTTCTGTTTGCATCGATGAGTCATTCATGGAGCCACAGTGAATGCCAGGTGTCAGCAGTCGTTGGTGTTGGACTGATGCTTCAGACCTTGTGCTGCTGTCACATGGCTGTCATTCTGACAGAACTCACACAGGACTGTGGTGTATACTGGTGGAAAAATACTTCTGAAATGAGACACGTGAGAAGGCTGGAGAATATTGAGGGCCACTTCTGTTTTTCACTGTATGTGTCTGTTTGAGCCCCAGAATATAAGTCTTATAACATACTTGTACAAGGAAGTATAAGCATTTATATTAGAGACAGAATGAGTGCTGATATCATGGCTCATATCGTTCCACTGTAGGGTCAGTGTCAGAGTGCAGGCACTTACGGATGTACGTGCAGGGGAGAGCGGGGTGCAAACTGTAGATGAAGCCAAATCATGAGACAGAAAGCGTAGTCAGAAAACAAGCAAGGGTCAGTTGATCAGCAAACGGAGTTATAGAGACAAGACAGGTAATGGAAACGAAGAGAATAAGTGAGGATCAGAAGCAGGTAGAGAATGAAAGACTTGGTATGAACTGGAGAAACACAGAACGATACTTCACACTGAAGGTGTGTGAGTGAGGAGCTTAAGTAGCGTGACTGACAATTAGTGGAATGAGTGGCAGGTGTCATTAATAAGTCCGTGACGGGGTGCTGTGTTTCTTGGGAGTTGTAGTTCATGTTTGTAGTTTGGTTATTTCTGTTGTTCTCAAAGGGTTTACTGACAGTGAGTTTGTTGATGTTCATGGAGGCAGGTCTTTAAGTCATAGAATAGCATTGTTATAAAACCAATCAAAGAGCTATGGTTCGAATTAAAAAAAAAAAAAGAGTCTGTAGACCAACGGGGGTCCGTAATATAGCTAATATCTGTCTCTAATAGAGCTATATCCTCACAACTGTGGTGAGCAGAAAAGTATCTCAGCATGCAACAGCAGAAGACCACATTGGGTTCCACTCCTGCAAGCCAGGAACAGGAATCTTAGCATCAAGAAGAAGTTAATTCTCCATTAAAATTCACATTTATGGTGCACTGAAGACTTGGGTTCTGTGTCTTTCTTTTCCCCTTCACAGCAGATTCCACACACACAAAATATATATATATATATATATATATATATATATATATATATGGAGAAATGTAATATGATTATTATTCTATTCATATTCACTGGATATGAGCAATCATACACTCTGATCGGCTACTCTACTACTAGTATATCAGCTTATATACTGTGAGTAGAGAAAAAAAATGGCCAAGCGTGTTGCTGAACCAATCGTGGACGAAATAAAAACCCTACTCGAAAACAAAACCCCAAAAATACCAAACAGCAATAAAATATGGAATGAAAGTGAAGGTAAGAACGTATCTTTTTTTTTTTTTCAAGAATTATTATTATCACATTTTTCACAAATTGCTCCTGTCATTTTGCCCGTTTGTTTACATTCTAAGTGGAAATGATTTTGTCAGACGTCTTGTATCAAGTTTTTATTCATTGAATTTGCAAAAAATAGAAATAAAAATGCTCTGTTTCTCAAAATCCAGTGAATGTGGATAGAATAAAACAGTTATTCCACTCAATCTCGTCGTACATGGCTTATAGCGCTATCAGCTCATGTACAACTCGATTTCATGGAATAACTGTTATATAAGGGGTGGCACGGTAGTGTAGTGGTTAGCGCTGTCGCCTCACAGCAAGAAGGTCCGTGTTCGAGCCCCGTGGCCGGCGAGGGCCTTTCTGTGCGGAGTTTGCATGTTCTCCCCGTGTCCGCGCGGGTTTCCTCCGGGTGCTCCGGTTTCCCCCACAGTCCAAAGACATGCAGGTTAGGTTAACTGGTGACTCTAAATTGACTGTAGGTGTGAATGTGAGTGTGAATGGTTGTCTGTGTCTATGTGTCAGCCCTGTGATGACCTGGCGACTTGTCCAGGGTGTACCCCGCCTTTCGCCCGTAGTCAGCTGGGATAGGCTCCAGCTTGCCTGCGACCCTGTAGAACAGGATAAAGTGGCTAGAGATAATGAGATGAGATGAACTGTTATATAAATATATATGTGTGTGTTCAGTATTCAGCTAATACTCAATAGCGTATATTACCAGGTCATCGTGTCAATGACTTCATGTGCTTTTAAGAGCGTTGATGTTTTATTGCTTAAACACACATATACATAAGCACACAAATCCACACTGATCTGACCTCCCACACTCTCTCCAGCATCTTCCAACAGTGCTTTATCTTCCCCTGTGATTAACCAGTCGAGTTTTCAGTCAAGTTTCCTTTGCAAAATGACTCATCCCTGGGTTTTTTTCTCTCCCCCCCCCCAAGTCTTTTTTCCCCAACACCAGGGCACCAGCTGATAAGCCTGAGATCCCTTCTAAATTACAGCTTCCTCACAGAGCCCACATCCCCAGCCAAGCTTGAATGTTATCGCCTCTCCGCTGTACAAGTAGCCCTTCATTCTGCCTCCATGATGCAAGACTGGTTTTTAACACTTTCCGAAGGGCCTGCTGCTCCTGAGCACAGTGCTCCAATAGGCAAGATGTCTACAAAAGTGCTGATGTCTTTGCTACCCTGTGTGCACTGCTGCTTGTTTATACTCATGTTGTTGTATTCATGTTAGTTCTCATGATATTGTTTTAGGTTCAGTGATGTAAAACAACAGTCCAGGCCAGAGTTTCCCAAAAGCATAGCAGCACAAAGATCACCGGTAAATGGTAGCGCGAACAGCACAATGAATGCTCTTTCACCGAGTTAACACGCTCTTAGCATTAACAATCTTTTGGGAAACTGACCACAGTTTTGTTGTTTCATATTTGAAACTTATCGAATTTTATTTTCACATCAGAAATTATTATACATACAGGACACTTTTTTGATGGAATAAAAACATGTTCTGTTCCCTTCTAGCAGGTTTCATTCATTTGGTTTGATAGCATGCAATATTGTTAGCATATCGCTTATCCTACATGTATTATGTCACTCTACCCAGTGGAGAATGAGTGTTGAATATGGTTTACGATATTGCACAGTTGTCAAGACAACATGATGTCACACATCGGAGACGTAAAACTTCCATGCAAGTGAGTGAGCGACTGGGACAATTTGTAAACAAACATGGCCGCCAGGTTTGCTTTCTTCAATCCAGAAGATTTTGAGAGAATTTTGAAAGAGAAAGATGCATTGAACACCTGAAAAGAATGTGTATGGATAATAATAATAATAATAATAATAATGTTTTTTTCAGGGTATATCAGATATATTCCATTCAGCTACTCATCTTTGACTCATTCAATATCATGCTAGCTGAATGGAATATATCTGATATACCACGAAAAAAGCCAGCCAATATTATTTAAATATCAATCAAGTGATTCACCAAATGGGCGGCACAGTGGTGTAGTGGTTAGCACTGTTGCCTCACAGCAAGAAGGTTCTGCATTTGAGCCCAGTGGAGTTTCTGTGTGCAGTTTGCATGTTCTCCCTGTGTTTGCGTGGGTTTCCTCCGGGTGCACTGGTTTCCCCCAGAGACATGCAGGTTAAGCTAATTAGTGGCTCTAAATTGACCGTGAGTGTGAATGGTTGTTTGTCTCTATGTGTCAGCTCTGCGATGACCTGGTGACTTGTCCAGGGTGTACTCCGCCTCTCACCCATAGTCAGCTGGGATTGGCTCCTGTGACCCTGCACAGGATAAACAGTTCCAGATGATGGATGAATAGTTCACCACATGCCTACATTTTATGTTGATAACATTGAATGATTATTGTCCAATTCTCAGATACTATTAGGACATAAAATGAGTTGCTTTATCAAGGCAAGTTGGCTTGTTTGGTGAAATAATTACTGTAAGACTGTCAGTGTCATTGACCTCATATCGGGCATCATTATCATTATCTTCCTAAGTCTAAATTGTCCCTAGGTGTGTGTGTGTGTGCGCATTATGCCCTGTAACAGATTGGCCTGCCTTCCAAGGCGTATTCCCACCTCATTCTCAACATTCCCAAAATAGACACCGGATCCACTGTGACCATCACTGTGAATGAATAAATGCATACAGCAATTAACCACACACACAACCATGTGTCTCTGATGAAGGCTGCAGGATATTTATTTAATTTTTCAAACCGGACTACTCTCAAGTGAATACCGTGAAACAGTTGTGCTAAGCAAATATCTGTTACCATTTTACTCCATATATCACAGAACTGAGTGTTTTTCAGTGCGAAATCTCAGCTCCCCCAATGCCAATGTAACTCCATGAGGAGCCTCTGCCAGCTGGATGCAATTAACTAATAAAGCATATCTAGAAAGGCAGCCCACACTGTTCTCACTGAGGGGAAAAGGGTTTAAATCGATTACAAATAAGCCTGTGTGGTCTGAATAGCCAGGCTCAATGTCTCAGGCTTTCACGGGGGAAAGAATGTAAGCCAATATGTGAAACCTTGGCTGTTTCTAAGCCTTACTAAACTCCCACCTTATTCATCCTGAATAACATTAATCACTCACTATTTTGAATTATTCAGGAACTACCATAACACTAATAGGAAAGATATGCAGTTACAAGGCTGAGAAATGTAAGAAGAGTTTAAGGGTTGTCAATGAACAGAAGTTAATTCAATTTTACTTCTATAGCGCTTGTAATCACATATACAGTGGTGCTTGAAAGTTTGTGAGCCCTTGAGAATTTTCTATATTTCTGCATAAATATGACCTAAAACATCATCAGGTTTTCACACAAGTCCTAAAAGTAGATAAAGAGAACCCAGTTAAACAAATGAGACAAAAAATATTATACTTGGTCATTTATTTATTGAGGAAAATGATCCAATATTACATATCTGTAAGTGGCAAAAGTATGTGAAGCTTTGCGTTCAGTATCTGGTGTGACCCCCTTGTGCAGCAATAACTGCAACTAAACATTTCCGGTAACTGTTGATCAGTCCTGCACACCGGCTTGCAGGAATTTTAGCCCATTCTTCCATACAGAACAGCTTCAACTCTGGGATGTTGGTGGGTTTCCTCACATGAACTGCTCGCTTCAGATCCTTCCACAACATTTCGATTGGATTAAGGTCAGGACTTTGACTTGGCCATTCCAAAACATTAACTTTATTCTTCTTTAACCATTCTTTGGTAGAATGACTTGTGTGCTTAGGGTCGTTGTCTTGCTGCATGACCCACCTTCTCTTGAGATTCAATTCATGGACAGATGTCCTGACATTTTCCTTTAGAATTTGCTGGTATAATTCAGAATTCATTGTTCCATCAATGATGGCAAGCCATCCTGGTCCAGATGCAGCAAAACAGGCCCAAACCATGATACTAACCATGAGGCTGGAGGCTGTGGATTCCTACAAGTACCTTGGGCTGTGGCTGGACATCAAGCTGGACTGGACTTGCAACACCAACCACTTGTACAGGAAGGGACAGAGCAGGCTGTACTTCCTGAGGAGGCTGCGGTCCTTTAACATCTGGAGGAAACTCCTTTGGATGTTTTATCAGTCCGTGGTTGCCAGTGTCCTGTTTTACACTGTGGTGTGCTGGGGGGGCAGCACATCCAAGGAGGACACATCCAGGCTGGCCAAACTGATCAGGTGGGCCAGCTCTGTGGTTGGCATGAAGCTGGACTCTCTGGTGATGGTGGCAGAGAAGAGGACTATGGACAAACTACTGAACATCATGGATGATGCCAGTCACCCTCTGCACACCGTCATCAGCAATCAGAGGAGCCTGTTCAGTGACAGAATGCTCCTTCCCAAGTGCAGGACTAACAGACTTAAAAACTCCTTTGTCCCTCACGCCATCAGACTGTACAACTCCTCTCTGGGGGAGAGGAGGGGCAACAGGAGGACAGAGGACGGGAAGGAGCAGTAGCCTAGCCTGACAAAAAGCAATACTGGACAATGTGCAATATAGATGTGCAATATAATGTCCAATACCTGTCCTGCTAACTTTTTTCATATCTTTTTTTCCTCTTCATATCTTATTTTTTATATTTGTATATGTAAATACTTAATTTAATTTATCTAGAAGTTTTCTCTATTTTCTATTCTCTGTTTATCCTGTAATGATGCTGCTGGAATTTTAATTTCCCTGATGGAACCCTTCCAAAGGGATCAATGAATTTCTAATCTAATCTAATCTAATCTAATCTAATCTAATCTAATCTAATCTAATCTAATCTAATCTAATCTAATCTAATCTAATCTAATCTAATCTAATCTAATCTAATCCCACCATGTTTCACAGAGGGGATAAGGCTCTTATGGTGGAATGCAGTGTTTTCCTTTTTCCAAACATACTTCTCATTGAAACTAAAAAGTTCTATTTTGTCTCATCCATCCACAAAACATTTTTCCAATAGCCTTCTGGCTTGTCCACGTGATCTTTAGCAAACTGCAGATGAGCAGCAATGTTCTTTTTGGAGAGCAGTGGCTTTCTCCTTGCAACACTGCCATGCACACCTTTGTTGTTCAGTGTTCTCCTGATTGGCTAACTTTAGCCAATGTGAGAGAGGCCTTCAGTTGCTTAGAAGTTATCCTGGGGTTCTTTGTGACCTCACCGACTATTACACACCTTGCTCTTGGAGTGATCTTTGTTGGTCAGCCACTCCTGGGGAGGGTAACAATGGTCTTAAATTCCCTCCATTTGTACACAATCTGTGTGACTGTGGATTGGTGGAGTCCAAACCCTTTAGAGATGGTTTTCTAACCTTTTCCAGCCTGATGAAGATCAACAAGGCTTTTTCTGAGGTCCTCAGAAATCTCCTTTGTTTGTGCCATGATACACTTCCACAAACGTGTTGTGAAGATCAGACTTTGATAGATCCCTGTTCTTTAAATAAAACAGGGTGCCCACTCACACCTGATTGTCATCCCATTGATTGAAAACACCTGACTCTAATTTCACCTTCAAATTAACTGCTAATCCTAGAGGTTCACATACTTTTGCCACTCACAGATATGTAATATTGGATCATTTTCCTCAATAAATAAATGACCAAGTATAATATTTTTTGTCTCAGTTGTTTAACTGGGTTCTCTTTATCTACTTTTAGGACTTGTGTGAAAATCTGAGGATGTTTTAGGTCATATTTATGCAGGAATATAGAAAATTCTAAAGGGTTCACAAACTTTCAAGCACCACTGTACACTGTCACAGTGCAGCTTTACTGATATCCAGGGCTAGATCTAGATCCCTAATGGGCAAGACAGAGGCACGGGTGGCAAGGAAAAACTCCTGAAATGGAAAAAAGAAGAAATTTTAAGAGGCACCATAGTCAAAGATGAACCTGTCCTCTTTTAGACAAGGAGGTTTTGATCATTACAGTGAACAGTCATCGTCAGAAAGCTGGTGAACATGGACATCATATTATACAGTTTATTTTCCTGTAAAATGCATAAAAACAGCTCATTAAAGCAATTGGCTGAAACATTAATTAAAGGCTGAGTCTATCACTTTCAAGTCCAAAGGATAATACATTGAATAATTAATGTGATATCTAGAGGATGCTATGAAGGATCCAGTATTAATGTTATCACAAATCAAATTTCGAAATGACTCTTTTAATTGAATCTGTGGTTGAAATAACTTCTGTAACAATATGGATTGTAATGTAGGACACTGGATTCTGAATATAGCCACTTAGGATTGACAAGAGCATTCACAAAACAAACAAAGTGTTAAGGAATTGAATACATGAATATAATTTGCATATATTGACAAGAACGTGTTGAAGCCTTCTACTTAAAAAAGCATGCTTATGTAATGCATGTATTATTCAAGCATCTCATGCTGAACATGAAAGTCATCGTCTCTCAGACCACTGGATGATTGACGGTGCCGTAAAAATGAGAGCCTGAAGCCACAATCTGTTTCTCCTCTTCAATGAATGCAGTGATATCTTCAGGAAGGATGTTCAAAAAAAAATGAAACTGCACCTCATTCTTAAGTACAAGTGGATTGTGGTTCATCTGTCTGGGTCGCTGTGCAGAAATTACATGCTAATGGTCAGATTCTCATATTTCACTGTGAGATTGAGAACCATTTTCCTTCATCCCAAAAGAGTCATCTAATTCAGAGTGTGGCTGCTAGGCACAGTCCATCTGTGCTCCATTCGCTGTCCCTGAGGTGCCATTGCTCTAGTTACTTTCTGCCATTGTGAGGAATCCCAATGCTCATCCTCAACATTCTCATCATCAGTAAATCATCATATCTGACCTCAGAGAAGAAGACAGAGCACAGGTTCTGGAGTAGTAGTTCTGGAGTAATTTTTGAAAACTTAACACAGATAAAACAGAAAGCATGCTTACCGGCCCCAAATCTCCATTGTCCAAATCTTCTAGCTTTAGTCTTAATATAAACGGTGCACTTGTTAAATCTTCACCTGTCGTCAGAAACCTTGGAATATTGCGTGACCCCTCATTCAACTTTGATCCTCACGTTACATCCCTCACCAAGACTACTTTCTTGTACCTCCGGAACATTGCCCGTCTTCGCCCCTTCCTTTCCACTAGTGATGCTCAAACTTTGGTCCACTCCTTCATTATATCCTGCCTAGATTATTGTTATTCCCTTCTCAATTGCCTCCCTACAGAATCCCTTCAAAGATTACAATACAATGATCTGCTCATATCACCCCCATTCTTTCTCAGCTTCACTGGCTACCTGTTCTGTGCCGAATTAAGTATAAAATCCTACTACTTACTTTCAAAGCCCTCCATAATCTTGCTCCTTCTTACATCCGTGGCCTTCTGACCCCTTACACTCCATCCTGCTCTCTCAGATCCTCTAGCCATAATCTCCTTGCTGCTCCCCACACCAGACTCTCTACCTTGGGTGGCAGGTCCTTCAGCGCCATGGGTCCCAAGCTCTGGAAGACCCTCTCTCAACCCCTCCCTGACTGCTCTTCCCTTTCTTTCTTCAAATCTCATCTCAAAACCTTTCTGTTTCATGAACACTTCTCCTCCTCCACTACTGCATAAATTTACCACTCTTTAGCAACTTTTTTTGTGTGTGTTCTGTTTTCTTTGACCTATGTAAAGTGACCTTCAGTTTGAGAAAAGCACTAGATAAATCTCATCTCATTATCTCTAGCCGCTTTATCCTTCTACAGGGTCGCAGGCAAGCTGGAGCCTATCCCAGCTGACTACGGGCGAAAGGTGGGGTACACCCTGGACAAGTCGCCAGGTCATCACAGGGCTGACACACAGACACAGACAACCATTCACACTCACATTCACACCTACGGTCAATTTAGAGTCACCAGTTAACCTAACCTGCATGTCTTTGGACTGTGGGGGAAACCGGAGCACCCGGAGGAAACCCACGCGGACACGGGGAGAACATGCAAATTCCACACAGAAAGGCCCTCGCCGGCCCCGGGGCTCAAACCCAGGACCTTCTTGCTGTGAGGCGACAGCGCTAACCACTACACCACCGTGCCACCACTAGATAAATGTAACTTATTATTATTAGTAGTAGTAGTAGCCTCATTCAGCAGACCTCGCCTTTCACAACGTTGTGTCGAAATATTTTCAAAATAAAAGGTCCTGCCAGATACACAAAGGTGTAAAGAGCAACAACTTTTGGATTTTCTTCGTATGTTGATAAATGACAATCACCAGTGTTCATGGCACAGCTGATCTGCATTTATTAACACCGACTCTCAGGGAGCTGAAAGCCATAAAATGACTAAAAGCTAAATTAGAAGGCAAAATAGCACTTCCTAAGTGTGATGCGGACTAAATCTTCCAATAATAAAGCTCAGCCACTGCTAGTACATAAACTTTTAAACTTAAAACTTTGGTACATGGAAGTGACAGACTGAACATCAAACACTGTTGTCTCCTCTTCCCAAAGGCAAATCCGGCATATGCAAAAGAGTGTGATAAAATGTACCAATTCCAAGATTCTGGAGTGTTTCATAACAGTTTCAGATTTATTAATATTCATTCCTCCGAAAATCTGCATATATCAGCCCATGTTCAAGTTCAGAGAAAGAGAGAGAGAGAGAGAGACAGACAGATATCCCTGCTCTTACTGGAGTCCTTTGTTTGGCATGCACGATGCAGCGTCTGGTTCATTAGCTCCACCGCCCCGTCAGGAAACAGCACGCTGAAGCCACATCTCTGTAAAAATCAGCATGCAGCAGTCCCTCAGAGATCTCTGAATGTTGAGCCACAGCCTTACTCCATCCATTTTGTTTTTGGGTGACCAGATATTTGCAAAGAAAATGCTTGGTAAAGAAGGTCTATGCAGAGCGTGTCATGGCCTCATCTGCACCCCAGCACACCATCCTCGCTCGTGTTTTCTCTCAGAGCTGCCAGTGCTCTGGCTATCACTTTCAGGATGCTACCAAAGTTGCTAAAAATGCGCTGCTCACACCTTTGCTAACGTTAAGCAGTCCCTCACAGCTGTGTGAATGACTTGCACTGGCAACTAAATTTAGCATTAAAGTAATAAAGATAAGTGAATAATATAAATAGAATCCTTATGGAGAGCACAGAGCCACTGTGTCTGGATGCACCCACACACATTTCACTCCATACAAGGTTTCTCAAACCTTGGATAATATAGAGCACACTTCACTCACTATTTGACACAATTACAATATAAGATGTGTATTTGTCAATCAAATATTTAATTTATATTTCATCCCTCCCATTCCAGGACCTGGTCTTCCCAGGCGGTCTCATGTCCTAGTACTAACCAGGCCCTTAAGGTGCATCAAGCGGCGCTGACCTCCATTTCAGTACCCCTCGCCATCTCACCTATTCCTTAGCTAGGGTTATGGTGGGGGGACTGGTCCTCTGGTAACCACCAGAGTTTGACTCCCTACTCACATCTGTATTGTGGTATGCCTCACCAGATGGCAGTAGGTACCATTTTTATGATGGTCACTGGTATGACCCAACTGCAAGTAGAACTCAAAAGCTCCTGTTTGAGAGGCAGACACACTAACCACTAGGCCAACTCTCACAATCTACTTCATCAACAAGACATAAATCAAGACATAACTCCGAAGCTAATAGTTTTGTGGCTTAGAGAGATATCCATTTAACTCGCTATTTTGACATGTTTCTGTTTGCCATTGTTAGGGTTGCCAGATTGATATTGTTAAAGATTCCAATTTTGACTGCAGAAATGTCCTTTGTGAGTGTGAGTTTATGGGAAGTCAGCAAAAGTTCAGATTGCTTTGAGAGTTTCTAGAAGTTTAATGACATTTAAATCACTGCATGACTGAGGTATATCAGAAAATATTTGGTACACTTGGCCATGTTTGCCTGTGTGAGCCATCCATCCATCCATTATTCATTATCCTGTGCAGGGTTGTGGGCAAACTGGAGTCTATCCCAGCTGACTATGGGTGAGAGACGGGGTACACCCTGGACAAGTCGCCAGATCATCGCAGGGCTGACACACAGAGACAAACAACCATTCACACTCACATTCACACCTACAATCAATTTAGAGTCATCAGTTAACCTAACCTGCATGTCTTTGGACTGTGGGGGAGAAACCGAAGCACCCAGAGGAAACCCACACAGACACGGAGAGAACATGCAAACTCCACACAGAAAGGTCCCCGTCAGCCGCTGGGCTTGAATCCAGAACCTTCTTGCTGTGAGGCAACAGTGTTAACCACTACACCACCATACCACTCCTGTGTGAGCTATCATGCTGCAAATCAGCCAATCAGAGCAGACCTCATCAACATATTAATGATCCCACCACAAATGGGTATACAGCATGTTTCATACTAGAGCCAAATCATAGGGTCATAAATGGGTGTGTAAAACTGCATCTGGGATTTTTTTCCCCTAATCAAAGTTACGTACCTTTGATATCAGAGCATAATATAAAATCTTGAATAAATGCATTCTATGGCACCTTTAACATAAAGCAGTCTGTATATTAAATTGCAACAACTCATCACCAAGGTTTCGTTTTGAAACTGATCAATCAAACTTCAAATCAGTAAGTCTCCTTATATGTAAATTTACTCAGACTCAAGAACTCTTGGAGGATAGTACTCATGAATTTGGCCAGTTTGAAAAGAAAAAAAAGAAAGAAAGCACAACTTTATTCATCACACACTTGTGAAATTTCCTCTCTGCATTTAACCCATCTGAAGCAGTGAACACACACATGCACAATGAGTGCACACACACATACCCAGAGCAGTGGGCAGCCATGCTAACAGCGCACGGGGAGCAGTTGGGAGTTAGGTGCCTCGCTCAAGGGCACCTCAGCCCAAGGCCGTCCCATATTAACCTAACCGCATGTCTTTGGACTGTGGGGGAAACCGGAGCACCCGGAGGAAACCCACGCAGACACGGGGAGAACATGCAAACTCCACACAGAAAGGCCCTTGCTGGCCACTGGGTTCGAACCCGGAACCTTCTTGCTGTGAGGTGACTGTGCTAACCACTACACCACCGTGATCTCTGAGGCCCAATCTGATATGATTATGGTAGCCTAAGAGGAACTGATGACAGGAAATTATCATAATACTACCATCATAATGGTCACTGAAAAGGTCACCAATTTTGTAATGTTTTTCATCCATCGACAAAACCCTGTCACAATCTGCATTAATGCATGGGTTATACATGGCATCATTTCCTTGCTCAGCAACTCTCTCACCATGAAAGTGGAGCAGGAATTCCTTTTGTAATTTATCTTGGCATTATTGAGCAATATTACATCGTTTTAGTTGTATTTTCTATTGTAGTTGTGAAATGAATAGACGAATAGAGAACAGAGGAAATGAAAGACCATGAAAATCAGGTTTTTAGTAACTATAATAGATCTAAAAATCCACATGAAGAGCACAAAATGTAGTAATATAGTGCAACACCCCCCAACACACACACACACACACACACAACATGAGCATTGCTTCAGATGTCGCACTACATCTCTAATTCTTACTGATAGTATCTTCCATTCTGTCTGACCTTGGCATGGCGACAGGGAAGGATTTATTGAACCTTCATTCGTTTTCAACACTCGAGTTTCCTCTTAGGGAACAACAGAGATGTAGAGGGATGTGCAGACAACCCCCCCCGTTGTGGAATCTCCCACTGCTGTTATTGAATGTGCTGTGTACATGTAATGGCAAAATGTCAGATAGTTATACATGAAATTAAAATAAATTATCTTCACCCACTGCTCAAAGATGCAGGATTTTGGCACTTGAAACACTGTACCAAAGTGCAAACGGTATTCAGTGAAAATTAGACAAGGTCCAGTCCTGCTACATAACATCTATTGCTTATAATGGTCTAGATCAGTATTTGTCAACCACTGGGCCATGGCCCATTAGTGGGCTGCCAAGTGCCATCTAGTGGGCTGCAATTTTTTTTTTCCAAGTTGAAACTATTTTTATTTGTAGTAGGGTACAATTGCTGGGTTGCATCCGACATCACATCTGCCTCATTAAGCTATGGTCACACTAGAGCTCGCAATCCTTTGCGATGGATTAGCTATGAAAATGAGGCATTTTTGTGGTGATGCATGGTGATATACAGGTGAGCTAAAAGTTGTGGTCACACAGCAGGTGAACACTTGACTGTCATGCCTTTGCGCACTTGAGTCTGACACAGTTCGATCGGCTGCACGCGCTCATGAGACCCAGTCATTATGGGAAACACATGATACTCATTTGAGTGCAATCAGTACACACAGACATGGACGCTGTTTTCACAGAGACTTTGCGAAGTATCATCATCATTATCACTGTCGCGTTTGTTTTTAGCTATGTTTATAATGCTGTTTAAATGCTCTGCTTTGCTTTCGTTTGTGTTTTGTTATACCAAGTGCTTCCTGCACTTAGATCCATCTACTGCCATCTATCTTGTAGTGTCCTGATCCCCAGATCTTTAGCCCAGACACATATAAAAAGTTGTTTGCCTCTATGCTCTTCCAGGTTTTCATCTGTGTGTCTGTGTAGAATGATGTCTGCAGCACCAAGTAATTTGAGATGTCAGGAACTCAATGGATGGATAATCCATATTCCAACTGGTAGAAAATATCCTTCTTTGTTAGCATGTAAGGATCTAATCCCATTCAGTGGTTTCTATATCCACTTATTTTGAGTGTACTTCTTGGTTTTAATAACTTGCTTGTTTGCTCAACACAAACATGGCAATAAGTTCTTGTGTTAATGGACCAGACTCCACTTTTGGATCATTAATCCCTTTTGACTGAGAATGAACTGCATGCTTGGTTTCCTGTTGACTTCTGGCACATCCATACAGTTTTGAATAATTTCAGTTTCAAAGTGTTTATTGTCATATGCACAGTAAGGAACATGTCCTCTTGCACAATGAAATTCTTAGTTTGCCATCCACCATTAATGCCAAATTACAACTATAAATAGGTGGAAGAAATAATACAAAGTAAAGGCAATATAGTGCAAAATAAAAGCAAAAAAAAAAAAAAATGCAACACCTAACAATTAAAAACAGTTTGTTTTTATTGCATGTATTAATTCCTGTGCTCCCATCTGTAACAGGGAGTGATGTCACATCCCATTAATCCACTTTACAGTGGATTATTAGATTCTAATAGAATAGATGAGGCAAAATAATTGGGGATCTTTTTTTAATGGGCCCCGACTCGTTACAGGTATGAATAGGTGGGCTTGAAAGTAGAAAAGGTTGAGAACCCCTGGTCTAGATAATCAATTAACATCATTGAATGGTGAGAAGTTAGCTTTTATTGCTTGGAGATAATATGCTTAAGTGGCTCTGGATCAGAGCATCTAATAATGCTTTAAAGGGATCCTCCAGCAGATTTATTCTCAATCTTATTTTAAGCAAAAGTAGTCATAGATTTCAACAATCAAACTTTCATTTTCAGAGACCAAATAGTGTTTGAGAAAAATGAATTTCCTTTAAAATCCCAGATGAGCTTCCTGTGGTGGTGACGTATTTGATGACGTCAGGTAGTGCTCACTCGGAGCAGCTCAGCTGTTTGTATTCTCTGTTTACATCATAGTTTTGCACACTTGCTAGAGATCATGTAAAAAAGATTTTTCAGCGCGAGGTCTCATGTCTGATCCAGTTTCTGTCGGTGAGCCTCTGCTACAGCTGAGCAAGCACATTTTGCATTTTCTCTGTGGAAATGCAGTCTAGTTCCAGCTTGTGCTTTCTTTTTAGCATCATTGTGGCATTTATATGCTACACAATGAGGCATGCCTATTTAAAAACTGATAAATTCAGTAAAATACTTGTAAAACTAGCAAAACTACGATGTAAACTGAGAATATAAACAGCTGAGTTGCTCCAAGCGACCGCTACCTGATGTCATTGCATACATCACCACCGTGGGAAGCACATCTGGCATTTTAAAGAAAATTCATTTTCTCAAACACTATTTGGTCTTTGAAAATGAAAGTTTGATTTTTGAAACCTGCGACTACTTTTGCCTAAAATAAGTTTGAGAATAAATCTGTGGGAGGATCCTTTTAAATTGAATTGTAAATGTAAATGCTTTTGAATTTGGATCTTGGTCTTCACTACAGCCTTAATTCACGCTACACTATGAGACCTTTACTTTTAATCAGTACTAAGATGATATGAAAACTGATATTTGTGATGAAATTTTTACTCCAGACATCTCATCTCATCTCATTATCTCTAGCCGCTTTATCCTTGTTCTACAGGGTCACAGGCAAGCTGGAGCCTATCCCAGCTGACTACGGGCGAAAGGCGGGGTACACCCTGGACAAGTCGCCAGGTCATCACAGGGCTGACACATAGACACAGACAACCATTCACACTCACATTCACACCTACGGTCAATTTAGAGTCACCAGTTAACCTAACCTGCATGTCTTTGGACTGTGGGGGAAACTGGAGCACCCGGAGGAAACCCACGCGGACACGGGGAGAACATGCAAACTCCGCACAGAAAGGCCCTCGCTGGCCACGGGGCTCGAACCCGGACCTTCTTGCTGTGAGGCGACAGCGCTAACCACTACACCACCGTGCCACCTACTCCAGACATTTTGCTTGAAAATACCACAATTCTCACTAGTACTCTCTGTAACTTGGGTTCAGTGGGTTTAAACAAAATAAATAAATAAATAAATAAATAAATAAATAAAACTTTGGTTGTAAGGACTTTAAGGAACATATCCTGAGGCCATGGCGATTAGGTGGTCTGCAGGTATGTGTTTATCAGTGTGAATGCTGAGAGGTGTCAATAATGTTGGCCAGAGGTAACATTTTGTTTCACTACATATTTAGATTGGCAATTCTTTCTCAGGACTTACTGAATGATTCATCCTGCTTACTCAATAGTATGCTTTAAGATCCTAGTCCTGGGTATGACTTTAAATTACAACCGGTGGTGAGTCTTAGGTCCGGGAGGACTTGAGTATTGGGGAAAGTGGAGTTACTGCTTAATCACCATTGCTACCAGGTCTGCTTGGACCCAGAGTGGTAGCACCTGCCTGGGTTCCAGCTATGGGTTAAATAGTACATCACCAATAAGGTGCTGGCAGCAGGGTGCTTTTCAGTGCAATGTGGCAGATGAACCCAACAAGGTCAATGGCACACCACCAAATGGTATACGGAAGAGCCACTCAAATGGCCAATGGATGGCATCACTCACTCAGCAAGTCAGTTGTCACTGCGAAGCAACTTCCATACCTGTCAGGTCTGTGGCACTTTTATGCACCACTTGGCATCAGGTCTGGAGGTCCAGAGAGACAACACGATAGGGGAATGACATCGTTTGTCTTACCTTACTGTGCAAGGTGCTTCGTTAAGAAAGGAGAATAAGTCTGGGGCACTCTGGTGCAGGCCTCGCGGCCCATCTGCATTTCTGCATGTCCTCATGAAGCAGTCATCATCGCTAGCAATGAACAGTCGATGATGACGACGAGTATGCTTTAAGATGAGTATGTTCATAATTGGCTATGATATCAAGGTTCTTGAAAGCCTTTTCATTGTAGGAGTGCAAAGATGTTAGACATGGCTAAGTTAGTACACCTTTAATTCAGAGTTCAGTGAAAAAGCAAAAGCACTCCGAGAGATTCTTTATTAGAAAATGTTGTAAGTTTTCTTGAGAAAGATACTATTCAAGGCATCTATGAATAACCCTCATCTTCTAAGATTGCACTTTGTTCTTCATGGAATCTAAACCATTGCTTCTAGCCTACTACACTCTTAAAAGTAAAGTACTAAATTGTGTCTTTCCTTGTTGTACTTCTACCCTCATAACTGTAGTATGTAGACTATATGACCAAAAATATGTAGACATCTGACCTTCACACCCATATAGGGGCCTGCTCCAAATGGTACAAAATTGGAAGCATAGAATTGTCTATAATGTCTGTAAGAGTTCCTGTCAGTGGAACTAAATGGGGTATGGGGTGGGATGGTGGTGCAGTGGCTAGCACTGTCAGCTCACAGGAAGAAAGTTCTGGGTTTGAACCTTCAGCTGACTGGGGCCTTTCTGTGAAGAGTTTGTATTTTCTCCTTGTACCTCTGCAGGTTTGCTCCAGTTTCCTCCCAGATATGTGGATTCAGTCAATTGGCTAGTCTAAATTGGCCATTGGTGTGAATAGTTGTTTGTCTCTGTGATAGCTTGGCGACCTGCCCAGGGTGTACCCTTCCTTTTGCCCAAAGTCTTCTGGGATTGGCTCAAGTTTCCCCTGCAACCCTAATGGATAAGCGGTAAAGATAATGGATGGATGGATGGATGGATGGATGGATGGATGGATGGATGGATGGATGGATGGATGGAACTAAAGGGTATAGCCCAAACATGTTCCAGCTTGACAATGCCCCGTACACAAAGTGAGGTATATAAAAAGACATGGTTTGCCAAGGTTGGTGTTGGAGAAATTGGGTGGCCTACATGGAGCACCAAACTCAACCACACTGATCACTTTTGGGATGGCCTGGAACAGCGACTGTGTGGCATTAGTGCATGACTCCTCCAATACTCTTGTGGCTGAATTGGCAAAACCCTGCAGCCATGCTCAGAAATGTTGTGGAAAGCATTTCCCGAAGAGTGAAAGTTGTTATAACAGCAAAAGAGGGGCAGGGTTAGGGTTACTAAATCTGGAATGGGATATTCAACAAGCACATATGGTTGTGATGGTCAGATGTCCACAAACTTCCAGCAATATATAAGTTTTTAAACTGATTTAAGGTACAGGGTATACTTTAGAGTACTACATTAAAGCTATACATTATGCACCTATCCAGGTGAGAAACACTACAGGTACAAAAGAAGTGCTCTTCGAAGTGGCGGGTAAACAGTGTACTCTTTTCTTCCAACAGCGTGTGCACTCACCAGCCACTTTATTAGGAACACCCATCCATCCATCCACCTGCTGTTTTATACAGTTCTCTAATCAGCCAATCTCTTGACAGCAGCAAAATGCATAAAATAAAGTCATGCAGATACAAATCAAGAGCTTCAGTTAATGTTCACAATGTTCAAACATCAGAATGGGAAAAATTGTGATCTCAAAGTGTGACTTTCTTTCACTGTGGTATGGGTGTTGGTTTGAGCCAGATGGACTGGTTTGAGTATTTCAGAAACTGCTGATCTCCTGGGGTTTTCACACACAGCAGTCTCTAGAGTTTACACAGAATGGTGCGAAAAACAAAAAAACAGAGTGAGTGAATGACAGTTCTGTCAGTGGAAACAAACACCTTGTTGATAAGAGAGGTCAGAGGAAAATGGCCAGATTGGTTTGAGCTCTTTTGCTAGGAAGGATATAGTAACTCATAGCAACTCTTTACAACTGTGGTGAGCAGAAAAGCATCTCAGCATGCAACAGCAGAAGAACACTTTGGGTTTCACTCCTGCAGCCAAGAACAGGGATCTTAGAATCAAGAATAAGTTCATATTAAAATGGTTGGTGAGTGTATATCTAATGTGAACTATTGACCTTATATTTAAAAAAGATCCTGTTTAATTATTTGGACAGATGTCCTATTTGCACTTGGGAACTAGGGAACTAGAGAAACCCTCTGTTGTTGGTGTGTACATAGAACCTTTAAGAACTCCTCCAGAGGGACTAAACTTAGTTGTACATGATGCATAGTGTTTAATGAAGAGTATGGTTGGAAAACAAACAAACAAACAAACAAAAAATCAATAAATTTAAAAATAAATATATTAAAAAATAGAAAATAATTTTTAAAAAATCTGGTATGTCAAGAATGCCAGATTGTCAGCTATCAGCAGCGGTATATTTATACTAAGAGCTCACAGACCATAAAAATAGTAATGAATTCTTTGGGGAGGAAGTGCATGCAACGTGTTAACGCTGTCCGTGGTGCTGAAACATAATGCCTTTTTATACAGCTTCATCCATTCTGCTTTTCCAGGCAGCAGCAAAATTACAGAACATGTTTGTTTTGGATTTACTTTGCTTTCCACTGAGATGGATATTTATAGTGTAAATTCAAAGCAAACCCCCCTCTTCTTTTTTTAAAATAAAACTTGTCCTCAATAGATTTGGATTGGTATACATAGTGGAAAACAAAGCACCCTTTAAAAGTCTCTCTCTCTCTCTCTCTCTCTCTCTCTCTCTCTCTCTCTCTCACACACACACACACAAACACACACACACACACACACACACACACACCACTCCCTAAAATAAAATGGTGCAGCATGTGACAGATGCACATACTCTTTTGCCAATGAATATTCCATTGAGAAGATAAAGTATTTATACACATAATAATAATAATAATAATAATAATAATAATAATAATAATAATAATAAAAGGTTCATTATTCCCATCATGTCACCACTGCTCTTTCTACAAATTGCAACTCAAAACCAGTCATATAAGTTTAACTAGCCATCTGCCTCTGTGTGAATATGGTTTATCCTACGTGCGAAGATGCTCAACCTGTGTATGAGACTATATTGCAACACATCCTTATAACGTAAATGAGTCAGCTTGGCACGTTGAGATGAGCTCCTAAACGCACTTTAAATAAATAAATAAATAAATAAATAAGCAAGCAAGCACTGACACGGTGCCTGAACCACAGCCGGGATGGAGACTTAAATGCCCAAAGTGCAATACATCTTGGATAATCCTTAAATATCAATACACACGTCTGCCTCTGTCATTTCAGATTTTTTTATTTTTTTTTTAAACAGTGCATGAACAACTTTTCTTGGTACAAACGTAGACTATCAATCGGTTTGGAGATTTAATCTGGCGTTAATCCAAAATCACAGATACATTCATTCCACATGTCTCTCTGTCAGTGACTGGAGCAGTCCGATTTTTTTTTCCCCCCCTAAAGAGCAAAGCTGCGGTGTGATGATGTCTGGTCTTACCTTGATAAGTGCAAACAGCGTGCGTGTCCATTCTGCTTCATTAAGCTTCGTTCGCACTGATGCGTTTTAAAACTCTGGCTTTCTGCACCATCATCAATTTCATCCCTCGAAACCAAACCGACAATACGAAAACGGAGAAAAGGGGGAAAAAAAAACTACGTCTCTCTCTCTCTCTTCCTCCTTTTCCGCACAATGCACTCAGCTGCGGACTGAAATCGACCTCAGAGTCAGATTTAAGCTGCAAAATATCCAGATGCATTCACTAGTTCGGCCAAATATTCCGCATTTAATTCCAAATGCATGGTCACATGAGCCATGGAGCTCACGAGGAATCCGCGTTGAGGTTGAGGATGAGGTTGAGGATGGAAGTCCCGTTTCAGAACTATACGGCTCGAGGCTGAGCGACGAGTTTCGATGCGCAGCGCGCGCCACGGAGGAACATGTCACGCGCGCTGAAAGCAGAACTTCAAGCAATCTCTAGATGGCACAGGAGAGGTAGAGCAGGAGCGTGAGACAGACAGGTGGGTCAAACAGAGTGAAGCGGGAGGGAGGAAAAAACTAAATTGTCGGGATGTCTTTAAAAAATATTCAGGGTGCGAACCCCGCCCCCTAATCTAGAAAGAAACACTTGGGAGAATTATTATTCCTGTACAATCATCAGACCGCATGTGTACATGTGTAGGTGTAGTAATGTGTGTGTGTGTGTGTGTATATATGTGGCTGTAGCTATGCACGAGTGTAGGTGTGTTAGTGCTTGTAGGTGTGCAGCTGTGTAGGTGTCATCTGGCTTGGATGCATGGCTGTATTCAAAGGATACTCGAATAGTGAATGGAGCCGATGTCTGAATAGGGACAAAGTTTTTATTCCCCCCCCCCCCCCCCCCCCCCCACACACACACACACACACACCACACACACAATTTGCCTACATGGTTGCAAACACACACACACACACACACACACACACACACACACACACACACCTATTTCTGCTAATTTTTATTCATTACCAGCTTGAAACAGTCATGTTGTTTTGGTATATTATTATTATTATTATTATTATTATTATTATTATTATTATAGGTGGTGTAGTGGTTAGCACTCTTGCCTCACAGCAAGAAGGTTCTGAGTTCAAGCCCAGTGGCCAACAGGGGCCTTTCTGTGTGGGGTTTGCATGTTCTCCCCGTGTCCGCGTGGGTTTCCTCCGGGTGCTCCGGTTTCCCCCACAGTCCAAAGACATGCAGGTTAGGCTAATTGGTGACTCTAATGCCGCTTTTCCACTACAAACGCGGCTGAGTCGGGCTGAGCCGTGCCGTGCTGAGTTGGGCTGAGCGGGGCTGTTGGAGTTGCATTTCGACTACAACCGCGCTGAACCGTGCTGGCTGGAAGTGGGTGGACACATTGGGTGGAGTTAGCGAAAGTGGGTGGACGTCAGGTGATGTCGTTAAGCAGCGCAAACAGTGACATCAGTGAGCTTTTAAGCGGTAGTCTCTCGACCCGAATAGTAAACAATAAACATGGAGGAGATGGAGTCGTTAGTGTTGCTGGTCTTGGTGCTGTGGCTTGTTGTCACCGACAACGCGGACAGATACTGGCAAGAGCGTATAGATGAGGCGAGGCGCATAAGGCTTCAGAAATTCTCGTAATTCGTAATTCTTCTCCTTCCGGGTTTGTGGTGTTTACAGATCCCAGCGCGCTCGCAGGGCGTGTGTGGGCATGTGAGGACACGCCTCCTCACCAATCAGTGCACAGGGGAGTGTCTGCTCACGCCCCCAGCCTCACTCGGCACGGTTTGGCTCACTTCAGCCCTACTCCAAAACGGTGCGAGTTTTAGGAGCTAAGCAGGGCTGAAGCGAGCTGAGTCGTGCTGGTTTTTGGTAGTCGAAACGCGAGCCGTGTCGGGCTGAAGTGAGCTGAAGCGAGCTGAAGTGAGCTGAAAAAGGGTAGTGGAAAAGGGCCATAAATTAACTGTAGGTGTGAATGTGAGTGTGAATGGTTGTCTGTGTCTATGTGTCAGCCCTGTGATGACCTGGCAGCTTGTCCAGGGTGTACCCCGCCTTTCACCCGTAGTCAGCTGGGATAGGCTCCAGCTTACCTTCAACCCTGTACAGGATACACTCTAAAAAATAATGGGGCCAGTACCGGTTCTTCAGGGTGATGCCATAGAAGAACCTTTTTCAGGGCTTCAAAGAACCGTTCATGCAACAGTTCTTTAAAGAACCATTTAAACCATTTGTTTGAGCAGTGAAGACAGATTAGTGTAAACATAGCCTATGTGCATTGACCAGCAAATGGTAAGAGAATGCCAGGCTCTGAAGAACCATTTCCAATGTGAAGAACCTTTCGCATAATGTAATGGTTCATCACAGAGTTTTGACTCTCCATGGAACCATCCAGAGATTTGAAGAACCACTGAACCACCTATATTTTTTAGAGTGTATGCGGTTACAGATAATGGATGGATGATAATAATAATAATAATTATTATTATTATTATTATTATTATTGTGGCACAGTGGTGTAGTGGTTAGCGCCGTTGCCTCACAGCAAGAAGATCCGGGTTCGAGTCCCGTGGCCGGCGAGGGCCTTTCTGTGTGGAGTTTGCATGTTCTCCCCGTGTCCGTGTGGGTTTCCTCCGGGTGCTCCGGTTTCCCCCACAGTCCAAAGACATGCAGGTTAGGTTAACTGGTGACTCTAAATTGACCGTAGGTGTGAATGTGAGTGTGAATGGTTGTCTGTGTCTATGTGTCAGCCCTGTGATGACCTGGCGACTTGTCCAGGGTGTACCCCACCTTTCACCCGTAGTCAGCTGGGATAGGTTCCGGCTTGCCTGCAACCCTGTAGAACAGGATAAAGCAGCTAGAGATAATGAGAATGAGATGAGATTATTATTATTATTATTATTATTATTATTTAAAAGGAGCAGCCAAGACGTCAAACTGCCAAAAAAGAAAGAAAATTTAAATCTTAATTTCAATTATTTATTTTTTATTTGTTTGTTTGTTTTGTAGTTTTGACTGGGCATCGCCTGAACTGCTCATCACATCATCAGCTTTTCTTTGGCTATCAGACCCAAAGTACACTACCAGTCTTTCCAGAACAGTTGGGTGTTAGGTGCCTTGCTCAAGGGCACTTCAGCCATTCCTGCTTGTCCACGGAATCAAACCAGCAACCTTTTGGTCCCAAAGCTACATCAATACACTGCAAAAAAATTGAAAACTGAATTTGAGGAGAAAAATTACTTAATACTACTCAAGTTATCTTTCTGCACAGACAGATATTTTGACTTGGTAAGACATCTTGGAATAAGTTGGTTGCAATCTAAAACTAGGTTAAACAATCTCAGAATTGGTGTCTTGTATTCTCCTAATATGAAAATGCTAGATTATTTCAATTATATTTAAGATATTTTAACTTGCTAAGACATCATTTTTTTGCAGTGTAACCATTAGGCCATGGCTTCCTCAAATGTAAATGCATGTGTCAACACGTGTTTAAAATGTATAAATGCATCTAAACCGGCTGTAAAATCTCCTGTAACAGTTCTGGTCCAATAATTTGATTAGTTATACAGCATTCCAAGCGTGCATAACTACACTGGGATGTTTCACTGTGTGTATCACTCTTTGTCAGTGTTTGTCACATAAAACTAATGTTACAACAGCAGCATTAGAGACAGCAAAAACAGATATGACGAATGACAGTTTTCAGGAATATAACTTTTGAGCTAAAATTTGAAAGATTGCCATATGAAAAGGAAGAAGGGACACCAATTTTACCAAAAGTGCCTTTAACAAGAACATACAAATCGATGGGAGATAGCTAGTGAGCTAGCCGATGGGCTATGAAGTGACTGTAGGACTTCAAGAGCTATCTCCACTCACAGAACATTTGGCCATATTGTGTCTGAAATGTCACTGATTCAATTTTAATGAACTGCTGTATAAAAAAAAACAATATCACATTTGCACTTTGCAGTTATATTGAATATCAGCATGGCTATGATTAGCTACATACAAAGCATTTAAGTGTTTCCCTTTAAACCACTCCAGTGTAGCTTTAGCAGTATGTTTAGGGTCATTGTCCTGCTGGAATGTGAACCTTCATCCCAGTCTCAAACCTTTGACTGACTCAAACAGGTTTTCCTCCAGAATTGCCCTGTATTTAGTGCCATCCATCTTTCCTTGCATCCTGACTAGCTTTCCTGTCCCTGCAAATGAAAAACATCCCCATAGCATGATGCTGCCACCACCATGCTTCACTGTAGGAATGGTGTTCTCAGGGTGTTGAGTTTGCACCACACATGGCATTTCCCCATGGTGGCCAAAAAGATCAATTTTAGTCTCATTTGACCAGAGAATCTTCTTCCATGTGGTTGGGGAGTCTGCCACATGCTGTTGGGCAAACTCCAAATGTGTTTTCTATACATGGCGTTAAAAACATACAGGCATTTAGCAGATGCTCTTCTCCAGACTGACGTACAACAAGACCCTGACATGCCCACAGCAGGGGGCAGTTAGGGGTTAGGTGCCTTGCTCAAGAGCAATTTAGTCATTCCTACTGGTCCAGGGAATCAAACTGGTGACCTGTTGGTCATAAAGCTGCTTCTCTAACCTTTAGGCCATGCCTTCCCCTGGCATATTGTTCAATATTGTGCCAATATTCAGTATAACCACACTCTGGCTTATGTGATATTGCTTAAATACTGGATTGATATTTGATTTGTTCAAGCCATAATAAGAAATATTTGAAGAATTGGCCTATATTCAAGATATTTCCACTAAGATATCGTTTTGTGTGTGTGGAAGGGGTATTGTGTTATACTTTTACATCATAGGGTTAATGTACTGCATATTTTTATTTTCACAGACTATGATGTATCGGGGCAAGGAGGAATGAATCCAAATATATACTTGAAGTCAAAGAGAACATCCTGAGAAAGTTCTCGAAATAAAACCATTTGTTTTGCTATTATTTTTGCTCCTATGATGCTGCACATATGGGACACCCTGCAGGCTACAATAAGCTAAATTAATAAAAATGCAAAAGAAAAAAAATCATACTATTTATAGTACAACTAACTTTGTTCCCAATATCAAATAAATACAAAGCCTCCATAGAGTGCTGCTTAATAATCCAGGAAAAGTAAGAAAAATGCAAAAGAAACAGCTGTTTCAATGTAAAACTGCAACACTAACTATGACTGGATGTCTAAGTTGCTCTCTGTGACCAAATGCAATTTGAAGTGAGAACTGGTACATTTTTTAGCAAAATGTAGAGTTTTGTAAAGTATTGTGCAATATAGAAGAAGCCTTTATTTGTCACATGCACACTCAAGCACAGTGAAATTCATCCTCTGCATTTAACCCATCTGAAGCACACACAAGTGAGCAATGAGCACACACACACATACCCAGAGCAGTAGGCAGCTATGCGACAGCGCCCGGGGAGCAGTTAGGGGTTAGGTTCCTTGCTCAAGGGCACTTCAGCACAAGGCTGCCCCATGTTAATCTGACCACATGTCTTTGGACTGTGGGGGAAACCAGAACACCTGGAGGAAACCCACACAGACACGGGGAGAACATGCAAACTCCACACAGAAAGGCCCCCATCGGCCACTGGACTCTAACCCAGAACCTTCTTGCTGTGAGGTGACAGTGCTAACCACTACACCACCATGCCACTAATTAATTTCAGTACTTCAATTAACTTCAGTAATTGAAATTATTGTAAATTACTAAGTAATCGGTAAGATGTTGGATGTTGCACTTGACATCACAGACATCAATGGGTGAAATTCAAAGTTTACACTCTCAGAAAAAAGAGGACTCAACTATCATTTCTTGTCACTCTGGTCGTGCCCTCAAGTATACACCTTCTGTACCTTGTTTTGTTTTGGGGTTTTTTTTTAGTCATTTTTATATTTTGCACCTGGGGTGTCAATAGCCCACAAAGCTACTTGAACCCAAGGTGGATAGCCAATGTGGCTATTTACAGTTGGGTGTAAAAAGCAACACCAAGAGACAAAAATAAGTACCCAGGTGTCTGTAGCCAACTATGCTATTTACACCCTAACCCAAACCCTACTCTTACAAAGTTGTAAAAAGCTGAATAGCTAAATGGAGTGTAAATAGCCAACTAGCTGCCATAAGTCTCTTCTCACTTGGGTGCAAACAGACAGGTACACTATATCCACATGGGCAGCATGGTGGTGTAATGGTTAGCACTGTCACCTCAAAGCAAGAAGGTTCTGGGTTCAAGCCCAGTGGCTGATGGGGGCCTTTCTGTGTGGAGTTTACATGTTCTCCCTGTGTCTGTGTGGGTTTCCTCCGGGTGCTGCAGTTTCCCCCACAGTCCAAAGACATGCAGGTTAGGTTAATTGCTGGCTCTAAATTGACTGTAGGTGTGAGTGTGAATGGTTGTTTGTCTCTATGTGTCAGCCCTGTGATGACCTGGCGACTTGTCCAGTGTAACCCACCTCTCACCCACAGTTAGCTGGGATAGGCTCCAGCTTGCCCATGACCCTGCACAGGATAAGCAGGGATGGATGGATGGATATGTCAGCATTTCCAAGTGAAGGCTACAGATACAAAAGATAAACATACCACCACAGTGACAAGCAAACAAGATTTCCAGTGACAAAGTGCCTCCCAGCTCATGTGTGGTTCCCTGTAACAGACCGGCATACCATTCAAGATGTATCGTTCCTTGCCTTGTACTTTCTCAGGCACAGCAACAAAGATAAGGCAGTTACTGGAGATGAAATGTATTACGACTTTCATAATACCAGGTTTTCTCTGGCTTCGGGATGAATGGAAGATAGGATTGTAGACAACAAAGGTCCCACTATGTACATATGAGGATGAGAAATGTCTGGACTACACTGCTTGTGTACAATGAACCAGAACCAGAACCCTAAATGTGATCACAAAATTGCCTCACACTTGAATTTTTGTAAAACTTTCCAAGACAAAATGTTATAATCAAGGTCCGTAATGGGGTTTTCTGACAACTTCATTCACATGAAATCAAATAAAACTGAACCATAAAAAAAGTTCTCATGAGCTTGAACTCATACAGCTTCTTATGATATCTTTTTTTTTTTGCATGTCAGGGAAGTGTTAAAGCTAGACTGCCTTTCAGATTTTTCAAGTTTAGGTCATAAAAATAATTTTCCCTGACACCCAATTATTTTTGTTTAGTGGACTGAAATCTAGTGAATTTGACTCACAGACTTCCAATTATTATTACTATTATTATTAATAATAATAATGATAAATAATTTTTTTATAGAACAGTTAATGAATTTAAGGCCACGTGGCCCTAAATTCTCCGCTGTTTTTTCCTGCTTCACCATGACCCAATTCAAGATACTACATCATGCATCACGTGGTGGGCTTTCCCCGTTCAGGCAAGGCATTGTGGGATACAAATTTGAAACAGGAGAGAAAAATGCAGGACGTGAGTGTGCGAATGAACCATGAAAGACCGACTACAGTAATGGAAAGTGAGAAGAAAAGACGTTATGTTATATATGAAGGAAAGGAAACGCAGGACCAAACTAATAAATATTGGCACTCAGCGAGCACCTCGGTGTGATCAGCTGTTCGTTTACCGACAGAATGATGGAACTGTCAGTGCACACGCAAAGGTAAACCTGTAGATGGCAGTAATGCAACACTGTGGATGCCAGCTGCCGTAAAACCCAAAAGAAGAAGAAGAAGGTAAACCTGTGCATGCACACACGGACTTCCTCTGTCTGCTTGACTGCACGAAGCGAGCGATTTCATGCACATTATTTGCTTTAAGCCCCTCAAATTAAATAACTTCCCAGCCACAGAATGGCCTGATATTTTGTGAGATATTACAGAAATAAACATATATCACAATGGCCACATTTCCAAGGGAACTAAATTTCACTGAACTTATGAAATCGAAAGGCCGTCTACTTTTAATTCTTGCACAGAAATATCAACATGATAGGAAAGTGCTATCCAACCTCTTCTACAGACATGAGCTTACATTTGCACACGACTGGCTCGTGTTGCGGTGATTGACAGGTGAAAGAGGGAGAGTTTGAGAGAGTATGCCCTTCCTACCCAAAGAGCATGGGCAATTTTGCTGTCTTGGACTCCCAGCCTTGGATAACAATGGAATTGTCAGGATTCTTGTCGTCTCCCAATTACAGGGCTGATGCTTCTCTGTTGCAACACTTGAGCCCCTGAATACCACTTTTTTTTTTCTATATACTCTCCTGTGAACAATTTACTGATAAATTCTTTCATATCCAACTTGAAAAACAAGGCCCGATATTCATGGGCTTGAAATGTAAATGTAGTCTTGTTTATTTTCCTTCATATTGTCAACCTTGTACAACTGGCCACACCAAACGAACCAACTCTGGGGAGATCTCAGGACTGATCCTCTAATCATACAGGCAGCCATTAATATATTTCATGATTGCATGTTATCCTTAGAACAAATCGATCCTTGTTGAAGACTTCCTTTCCCTTTGTTGTTTTCATTAACTGGATGGGAATGTGCGTTTGCCTTTCTGCTGTTTCTCTGATAGGGTTCGCAGAAAGGCTTTGTTCGTTCTGCCCTCAGAGCATGATCGATTCAGACAACGGGAGACAGAGTGAGACACCTCGACTCCCCTTTATTTCACCCTCCATGGCATTGATCACTGCATCCACGTCGGCGACACACCAAAGAAAGCTCTAGAAACACAGCAAATAGTTGACAGTGCCTGCAGTTGAGACCACACTGGTTTGACTCAGACTATTTCAGGGCATCTGAGCATGCACCAATCTGACTGATCCACATATTTTACCAGGCTTTTATGACAAGTGAGGTCAAATGAGAACAAATGTTTTATGAATAAATAAACAGTGATGTCAGACAGTAAGTACTTCAAGGATAAAATGAAAATACTGGAATGCAGTATGTTGTAAAAATGATTTTTAAGGTGGTGTCGATGGGAAATGTGCTATTTATGCTGAAGAATTAGAACACTTTCTTTTGTTTACACTCACAGTATGTGTGTATACATGGACAGGAAAATTTAGAACTGCTGAAGTGCTCTTTTATATATTTAAATGACTGTAATTGCAAAACTGAATTGCCAGAATGTTATAGGATAACGTTTTAAATATTTGATTTCTTATAATACAACACACAGTGACTGATGTTTCAGTAAAAGCACACTGGGGATATTTAAAAAAATATTGGCTGGCACTGAGTGGTCTATCTGTCAGATATATTCCATTCACCTAGTATGATATTGAATGAGTCGAAGATGAGTAGCTGAATGGAATATATCTGATAGACTACGAAAAAAAGCCAGACAATATTATTATTATTATTATACATACACATTCCTTTCAGGTGTTCAACGTGTCGTTCTCTTTCAAAATTCTCTCAAAATCTTCCGTATTTAACGAAGCAAACCTGGCGGCCATGTTTGTTTACAAATTGTCACAGTCGCTCGCTTGCACAGAAGTTTTTCGTCTCCAACGTGACATCATGTTGTCTTGACAACCATCAGTGGCGTGGACAGACATTTTGGGGGGCAAGTGCTCTGGGGGAAAAAAGGGCACTTTTTTGCGCATGTGGAACACCTTATTATAAAAGTCTGAGATTTAACCCTCCTCTTGTGTTCATCTCATCTCATCTCATTATCTGTAGCCGCTTTATCTTGTTCTACAGGGTCGCAGGCAAGCTGGAGCCTATCCCAGCTGACTACGGGCGAAAGGCGGGGTACACCCTGGACAAGTCGCCAGGTCATCACAGGGCTGACACATAGACACAGACAACCATTCACACTCACATTCACACCTACGCTCAATTTAGAGTCACCAGTTAACCTAACCTGCATGTCTTTGGACTGTGGGGGAAACCGGAGCACCCGGAGGAAACCCACGCGGACACGGGGAGAACATGCAAACTCCACACAGAAAGGCCCTCGCCGGCCACGGGGCTCGAACCCGGACCTTCTTGCTGTGAGGCGACAGCGCTAACCGCTACACCACCATGCCGCCCCCCTCTTGTGTTCATAATCATATCAAAGTTTTGGGTATTTTTCTGTAGTTCCATCTTTAAGATGTCTGATAAAGTCTGAAAGTCTGATCTTCCCGTCACTGACTTGAGTCTCAAGACTGTGTTTATTCACAGATTTCCGTGAGATCATCTTAAAATTTGTAACGAAATATACACACTCAATGGGCTCAACGGAGCTCTCCTTTATTTGCATAACGGCGTGCATACTAGCATAACGTGATATTCTTAATCATGTTATAAAAACAGGTCAGAATTGATGGAGTGGGGTTGCCTCAGTGGTTTAGGCTACATTTAAAATGTTGTTCAGTTTGTTTCTCCATATGGAAAGGGAGCAAATAAGCTGGCAAAATTTTGTCGGGGCTACTTCACGACAAAATAATTACAGCTTGGGCTTAGAGGGCAAACAATACATTTTCACTCGATTCATGTGTTACCTGGCTGGTGGGGCAGGGGAAGAGCTGACTGACTGCCCGATGTGTTGTCTGCGCTACGACAAGGCCGTGGCTTCCAGGATGCTATGCTGCTGCAACCTCACATTGAATGCACTGCACGCTTGTTCACGTGACAGAGCAAGACAGACAGAGGTCCGGTGTGTGTGCGGAGGGGGCACACATCGGGACATTATTTTCACACACGCTTTTAATGCCGCGGCTTTTCTAAAAGATCATGTCGACATTGGCCTCAGTAAACTGTAAAAAAAAAAAATTCAAAAGGGCACTTTTTTGGACAGAGGGCAGAGGGGCAGGTGCTTGAGCATCACCTCGTGTCTATCTGTGCACGCCACTGACAACCATGCAATATAGTAAACCATATTCAATACTCATTCTCCACTGGGTAGAGTGACGTAATACACGTAGGATAAGCGATATGCGAACAATATTGCATGCTATCATACCAAATGAATGAAACCTGCTAGAAGGGAATAGAACACATTTTTATTCCATGGAAAAAGTGTCCTGTATGTATAATAATTTCCAAACCATCCAAAAAGTTTTGTTTCTCTTATACAACATAAAAGGTGGGTGCCAAATGTCCTAATAACAATGATTTTATTTATTAAAGAATAACATCATAATTTCTATCCTTTTAGGTTTCATTTAATGTTCTGGAATGTCCGTGAAACAGGTTAGTTCCTGTTATCACTTATGATATAGCAGCTATAAAAAGTCAATCCCTCACCAAACTTTCTTTACCTTAATAAAACAAAACATGCAGCTTGTCATGTTACAGAGAAACAGCAAAGTCCTCCATGAGTCAAGACTTTCCTGTGGTGGAAAAGACCTTAAAGTTACAGCTTTACATCATAATGTTAAAACGCACTGACTCCTTCCAACTGGAGATTCCTTCCAAAAATGATGAACACATCTCCTCAAAGACAACCTCTTTCAAGCAATTGCACACATTTTAAAGTCCATGTGTAAGTTGTTCCGATAGAAATGATAACATATTAAAACAAGAGCATGAATGGAGTACCATCAGAGCTGTAGGATATTAATCAATATTCTGACCAATCAGATTTGAGAATCCAACATTGGCGTGCTATAAGTGTGTGTAACATATGGCATGTAGGATTCATGTGGTTTTATTTGTGTCATTTCTCTTTGAACTAAGACAGAAATTGATGTCAATACAACTAGCAGGACGTAAAGCAAATGTTGATACGATAAACCTCAGCACATCCACAGTCACAGTCGACAAGCAAGCAGATGGAGACCAAAATTCGACTAGCCAGTAAGGTTAAACAAATATAACCTAGTCCTATTTGGTTGTGTACTGTAATATATTTAGATAATTTAGAGTTTGTTTCAGATCTACTGTACATACATCAGCACATTTAGGGCACAAGAACACTAAATATAGCAGCCCTTCTGTTATATTTAATTTGTGCTAGCAGTCCATCCATCCATCCACTGTCCATAACCACTTATCCTGTGCAAGGTCATGGGCAAGATAGAGCCTATCCCAGCTGACTATGGGCGAGAGGCAGGGTACACCCTGAACAAGTCGCCAGATCATCACAGGGCTGATACACAGAGGCAAACAACCATTCACACTCACATTCACACCTACGGTCAATTTAGAGTCACCAGTTAACCTAACCTGCATGTCTTTGGACTGTGGGGGAAACCGGAGCACCCGGAGGAAACCCACACGGACACGGGGAGAACATGCAAACCCCACACAGAAAGGCCCTCGCCGGCCACGGGGCTCGAACCCAGAACCTTCTTGCTGTGAGGTGACAGTGCTAACCACTACACCATCATGCCTCACCATTATTATTATTGTTATTGTAAAATTTTTAGGATGCTATTTCTCCCTCAGTTTTCAACCAATCACCACATTTCACATAAAGAATACCTCTGGGCTGAAATACATTGCTATGACTTTTGGTGCTGATCTAGATCACTGAATCGGAATGATCAATGAAAAACAGGATTTTTTTTCAATCACTTATAACTGTTAATTTTAATGATTTTTTCAACCAGTTTTTATTATTATTATTATTATTATTATTATTATTATTGTTCAGGGTGGTCGGGTGCAACTTTCCCTCATTAAGTGTCATTCTGTATCTCTTACCATTCTGGATCTATAGGATACAGTGACCAGACGTCCAGGTTTGTAAGAGCTAGCACAAATTACGATGACTTTAGTCACAGTCTTTATTTGCTCTATGTTGTTATCCATTGTGGGTAACACACTACCCTCACACCATATCATGTGGACCTTTTGGGAACCTTTTATTTATTATTATTATTATTATTATTATTATCATTATAAATGAATAATTCTAGTAAGAACAGCAAAAAAATACATTTCATTTTTGAGAGAAAATGGCAAGTAGGACAAAATAGGAACACTGAAACATATGGAACATAAACAAGGCTTATCAGGTTGAAATTCCATCACAGTATGAGACTTTGTTGATTTCCTTCAATGAATCTGAAGACCAGCCTTTGAGCATTTTCTTCAATTCTAATTTCAACCACATAATACCGCAAAAAATAAAGAATCATTCTTAACCATAATCACTGTTTATTCTTAATGCCAAATCCATGGATAGCTGTAGCTATCACCAAACACAGGTTGTAATCAGATCATGCTGTTTGTTTTCTTTCCATGTCCTTCACTGTGTCATTGGGAACAGTTAGGCAGGAGAGTCCAGAGTGACTGAAAATACCAAGGCATTTTTTACCCCCACTGCCAAGTACAATCAGCCAACAATTCTATTGTATAATTAAAAAATAACTTGAAAATGGGCGGCACGGTGGTGTAGTAGTTAGCACGGTCGCCTCACAGCAAGAAGGTTCAAACCCAGCGGCTGGCAGGGGCCTTTCTGTGTGGAGTTTGCATGTTTTCCCCGTGTCTGCATGGGTTTCCTCTGGGTGCTCTGGTTTCCCCCACAGTCCAAAGACATGCAGTTAGGTTAACGTGGGGTGGCCTTGGGCTGAAGTGCCCTTGAGCAAGGTACCTAACCCTGACTGCTCCCCAGGTGCTCTAGTGTGGCTGCCCATTGCTCTGTGTTCACTGCTGCAGATGGGTTAAATGCAGAGGATGAATTTCACTGTGCTTGAAGTGTGTATGTGACAAATAAAGGTTTCTTCTTCTTCAAAATAACTTTTTTATTAGATCGGGAAGAAATAAGATCAAGTGTGAGCTACTGCTCACTTACGTATCCCCCGCTCTCGCTTATATCAGAATGCAAGCAATTGAAGGAATAGGACACTTATTATGAATGTTGATGTCAACAAATAATGAACCCTGAAACAAGTAAGTAAAAAGCCGTGTCTCTCCCCAGGGATTTCAAATAGCATCCTGGTAAACTGTCATTTTGAAATAGCATTTTGCTTCTTGAAATAGCATCAAAATCCACCCTATATGTTTAGTGACTCAATGTATTGATGAAATAGGAAGTTGATGTGCGACAGACCTGAAAACAGTATACATGGTATAGAACCCCAAGCTGAAGCTCGGTACCAAATATCAAGCAGTTGTGATTTGTAGTTGCTGAGAAGAATGTTAGGAAAATTTGTAAATCCACACTATATGTTTCATAAACACATTCAGTCGGTAAACAGGAAGTCGATGTGCGACAGACCTAAAAACAGTATACATGGTATAGAACCACAAGCTGAAGTTTGGTACCAAGTAACAAGTGGCTATGATTTGTGGTTGCTGAGAAAAAAGGTCTTTCGGACGGACGGAGATATAGACGGACAGAGGTAAATAAGCCAGTATACCCCCCTTTGGAGCAGGGGTATAATAAGCAATAGGAAGCAACATAATTGGTGATAAATCGATTTAGTACACAACAGAGTGATTTAGATGAAAAAAAATAGTTATATGTTATAGTATTTATTTCTTTTTACTTCATTGTAAGAGTGTAATTTTGACCCTCACCCCAGAGTGTTGTGAAGGGAATACAATTTTGAAAGGTTTAAACAAGCAACTTATGAACTTGTAATGCATCTAACACCCCATGCAATAATAAACTCCCTGTATTCGTAATGAATATGACACACTATTTTAGGAACCTCAAAGAAATGGGCATGGTTTCTGATTAAGTGTGTGGGTAAGATATGCTTGCTGAGCACCCACTGGCATAAAGTTATTCATAACATCCAACGTACATGGAGACATTTTACTGGGCCAGTATACAGTGCCTTGCAAAAGTATTCATACCCCTTGAACTTTTTCACATTTTTCCACCTTACAACCACGAACTTAAAAGTTTTTTATTGAGATTTTATGTGATAGACCAACACAGAGTAGCACATAATTGTGAAGTGAAATGAAAATGATAAATGGTCTTCAAAATTTTAAACAAATAAACATCTGAAAAGTGTGGTGTGCATTAGTATTCAGCCCCCTGTACTCTGATACCTCTAAATGCAATCAATTGCCTTCAGAAGTCATCTAATTAGTTAATAGAGTCCTACTGTGTGTAATTTACTCTCAGCATAAATACTCTTGTTCTGTGAAGGCCTCAGTGGTTTGTTAGAGAACACTGAAGAACAAACAGCATCATGAAGACCAAAGAACTCACCAGACAGGTCAGGGATAAAGTTCTGGAGAAGTTTAAAGTAGGGTTAGGTTATTGTGGCAGCGGGGGCATGGTCAAGCCCCGGTCTGTGACAGGAGGGCAGAGTCAGGGAAGGTAAGTGGCAGAATCACTACACCTGACGTCAATTAACCTGTGTTTAGGTGTCTTCCCAGTGACCGCGCCCTATTTAAAGAGGGAGAGCAGAGAGCAGAGGGGAGCTCATCCCCGAACAAGATGCCAGTCGTGTGTGTGTTTAGTGAGAAAAGTTGTTAGACTGAAAAGTATAGCAATAAACGCTTTTGGTGAACCTGATCTCTGTCCTGCCGTCCTCTGTGCTCCACCCACCAACACTGAACCGCTACAATGGTGCCGAAACCTGGGAGTGGAGCACCAACGCTGAACCGCCCCATGGAGTCTTCCCCATTCGCCGACCTGGTCCACGCCCTCGCCACAGCCCAGCAAAGCCAGCACCAGGCGCTAGTCACGCTCCGTAAGGAGCAGGAGCAGCGCTTCGAGGCCCTGGTGTTGGCCCAGCAAGAGGACCAACAGGCGTTCCGGCACCTCCTCACGTTGGCGGGGACAACCGACGCTTCCACCGCGGGCCCATCCTCCCTCACCCTGACAAAGATGGGCCCGCAGGATGACCCCGAGGCTTTCATCACACTCTTTGAGCAAGTCGCGGAGACCTCGGGGTGGCCAATGGACCAGCGCGCGGCGCGCCTCCTCCCCCTGCTAATGGGAGAGGCACAGCTGGCCGCGCTACAGCTCCCCGCTGATCGCCGGCTGGCCTACGCGGACCTTTGCCGGGCCATCCTCCAGCGTGTGGGGCGCACACCCGAACAGCAGGGCCAGCGCTTCCGCGCTCTGCGCTTGGAGGAAGTCAGCCGGCCGTTCGTGTTTGGCCAGCAACTCTGGGACGCCTGCTGGCAGTGGCTGAGGGCCAACAACCACGACGCCGAGGGGATCATCAATCAGGTGGTGCTGGAGCAGTTCATCACGCGCTTGCCAACAGGAACCGCAGAGTGGGTCCAGTGCCACCGCCCGGCGTCGCTGGATCAGGCCATCGAGCTGGCGGAGGACCATTTGGTGGCTGTTCTGGTGGCAGGACAGCAGACCGCCTCTTCTCTTCTCTCCTCCTCTCTCTCACCCCCTCCTCCTGTGTCCCATCCTCGCCCCATTCCCCCACCGCGGAGGCGGGGGCCGGCACCACCCCAGCCGGCCCGCCGCACCCACGGTGCCCTCCCATTTCTCGCTTCTGTGTCTGTCTCTCCCCCCCTCAGGTGAGTGAGCCCCAGAACACCGGTGCAGAGAGGAAGCCCAGGCTGGTTTGCTGGCGCTGTGGGGAACCGGGCCACCTCCAACAGCAGTGCACAGCAATGGAGGTGGGCATGGTGGTTCGGATCCCCGACGTGCCAGAAGCCGCCCTCGATCGGGCCGGAGCGTATCGCATACCGGTGAGTATCCAAGGGGATACATATCAGGCGTTGGTGGATTCTGGTTGTAATCAGACCTCAGTTCACCAAAGCCTGGTGCAAAATGAGGCATTGGGGGGAGCACAGGGGGTGAAGGTGTTGTGTGTGCATGGGGACGTTCACAGCTACCCTTTGGTGTCAGTCCACATTTTTTTCCGAGGGGAAAAATTTATAGTGAAGGCGGCGGTTAATCCTCGCCTTACCCACTCTTTAATTTTGGGGACTGCTTGGCCAGGATTTCGGGGTTTAATGACACGCTTAGTAGAGAGTTGGTCCTGCCATTTAACAGGGGGAGGTCCTAGTGTCGCTTTAGCGGGAGCAGCTGTCACAGAGCCGTCTACGTCATCTCCGCGTCAGAGTGAGGAGCCGCCGGCCCCTCCTCTCTCTATTGGGGAAACCCTCGCAGATTTCCCATTAGAGCAGTCACAAGACGAGACTCTGCGGCATGCGTTTGACCAAGTGAGAGTAATCGATTTTCAAATGCTCCAGCTGAACGCCACCCCATCCTTCCCCTACTTTGCGATTATGAAGGATAGATTATACTGAGTGATGCAGGACACTCAGACAAAAGAGCAAGTCACACAACTTTTAATTCCAAAGAGCCACCGGGAATTGGTATTCCAGGTGGTTCACTTTAATCCCATGGCTGGACACCTAGGGCAGGACAAGACACTAGCCCGAATAATGGCCCGATTCTATTAGCCGGGGATTCGTGGCGACGTTCGTAGGTGGTGTACGGCATGCCGCGAATGCCAATTAGTAAATCCAGCGGCCATTCCGAAAGCGCCTTTGCGCCCTCTACCTTTAATCGAGACCCCGTTTGAAAGAGTTGGGATGGATCTCGTCAGGCTATTAGATCGGTCAGCACGAGGGTACCGCTTTATATTAGTTCTGGTGGACTATGCAACGCGATACCCAGAAGCAGTGCCTCTCCGCAATATCTCAGCACGCAGTATTGCGGAGGTGCTCTTCCGCGTTATCTCCCGAGTTGGAATCCCGAAAGAGATTCTGACTGATCAAGGCACCACGTTTATGTCACGGACACTGCGCAAACTGTATGGGTTATTGGGGATTAAGCCGATCCGCACCAGTGTGTATCACCCACAAACGGACGGTTTAGTTGAATGGTTCAACCACACCCTCAAGAATATCATTAAAAAATTCGTAAGTGAGGACGCACGTAATTGGGATAAGTGGCTCGAGCCCTTGTTGTTTTCAGTGCGAGAGGTCCCCCAAGCCTCCATGGGGTTCTCCCCGTTCGAATTATTATATGGGCATAAGCCGCGCGGCATTCTAGACATGCTGCGGGAAAATTGGGAGGAGGGACCCTCACAAAGTAAGAACGAAATTCAATACATTATTGACCTGTGCGCAAAACTCCACACGCTCACCCACCTAACCCAGGAGAATTTGTGGCAGGCCCAGGCACGGCAAGCCCGCCTGTACAACAAGGGTACGCGCCTTAGGGAGTTCACACCGGGAGATAAGGTACTTGTACTGTTGCCCACGTCGAGCTCCAAATTAATCGCCAAGTGGCAAAGACCCTTTGAGGTCACACGGCGAGTCGGGGACGTCGACTACGAGGTGAGGCGAATGGACAGGGGTGGGGTGCTACAGATTTACCACCTCAATCTGCTTAAACTCTGGAACGAGGAGGTCCCTGTGGCGTTGGTGTCAGTGGTTCCGGAGAAGGCGGAGCTGGGGCCGGAGATTCAAAAAGGGGCATTGGCATCACATACCTCTCTGGTCCCCTATGGAGACCACCTCTCCCCGACCCAACTCACGGAGGTCGCCCAGATGCAGACCAAGTTTTCGGATGTGTTCTCGCCCCTGCCCGGTCACACTAACCTCATAGAGCACCACATAGAGATGCCTCCGGGGGTGGTAGTGCGTAGCCGCCCTTACAGGCTACCCGAACACAAAAAAAAGGTGGTTTGGGAAGAACTTGAGACCATGCTCGAAATGGGCATCGTCGAGGAGTCCCACAGCGACTGGAGCAGCCCGGTGGTCTTGGTACCCAAGGCTGATGGGTCGGTCCGGTTCTGTGTGGACTATAGAAAAGTCAACGCGGTGTCTAAATTTGACGCATACCCAATGCCTTTTATTGATCGACTCAGCACTGCTTGCTTTTATTCGACACTGGATTTGACAAAGGGATATTGGCAGATCCCCTTGACGCCACTATCCCGAGAAAAAACGGCCTTTTCCACACCGTTTGGTTTACACCAATTCGTCACTCTTCCGTTTGGGCTGTTTGGGGTGCCCGCTATGTTTCAGCGGCTGATGGACAGGGTCCTCCGCCCCCACACCACCTATGCGGCCGCTTATCTCGACGACATCATCGTCTATAGCAATGACTGGCCGAGGCACCTCGAACATCTAAGGGCCATCCTTGGGTCGCTGAGGCGAGTGGGTCTCACAGCCAACCCGAAGAAGTGTGCGATTGGGTGGGTGGAAGTATGGTATCTGGGCTTCCACTTGGGCAACGGACAGGTGCGTCCCCAAATTAACAAGACCGCAGCAATTGCAGCCTGCCCGAGGCCCAAGACCAAAAAGGGGGTGAGACAGTTCCTGGGGCTGGCTGGCTATTATCATAGGTTTATACCTAATTATTCGGACGTCACCAGCCCGCTGACTGATCTCACTAAAAAGGGGGCACCAGATCTGGTCCAGTGGACGGAGCAATGCCAGCGGGCTTTTTCTGAGGTAAAGGCTGCACTGTGTGGGGGGCCACTTTTACACTCCCCTGACTTTTCTCTCCCCTTTATGTTGCAGACCGATGCGTCAGACAGAGGGCTGGGGGTGGTTTTGTCCCAGGAGGTGGAGGGGGAGGACCACCCCGTCCTGTATATCAGCAGGAAGCTGTCAGTGCGTGAGGGGCGCTACAGCACCATAGAGAAAGAGTGTCTGCCCATCAAGTGGGCGGTCCTCGCCCTCTGGTACTACCTGCTGGGGCACCCTTTCACCCTCTGTTCGGACCACGCACCCCTCCAGTGGCTCCACCACATGAAGGATGCCAATGCACGGATCACCCATTGGTATCTGGCACTCCAACCCTTTAATTTCAAGGTGGTCCACAGGCCGGGGGCGCAGATGGTCGTGGTGGACTTCCTCTCCCGTCGGGGGGTGGGGGGGTGGAGTCAGCTGCAGGCCGGACAGCTGCCCGGCCTGAGTCGGGCGGTGGGGGTATGTGGCAGCGGGGGCGTGGTCAAGCGCCGGTCTGTGACAGGAGGGCGGAGTCAGGGAAGGTAAGTGGCAGAATCACTACACCTGACGTCAATTAACCTGTGTTTGGGTGTCTTCCCAGTGACCGCGCCCTATTTAAAGAGGGAGAGCAGAGAGCAGAGGGGAGCTCATCCCCGAACAAGACGCCAGTCGTGTGTGTGTTTAGTGGGAAAAGTTGTTAGACTGAAAAGTATAGCAATAAACGCTTTTGGTGAACCTGATCTCTGTCCTGCCGTCCTCTGTGCTCCACCCACCAACACTGAACCGCTACAGTTATAAAAAAATATCCCAAGCTCTGAACATCTCAAGAAGCACTGTTCAATCCATCATTCAAAAATGGAAAAAGTATGGCATAACTGCAAACCTACCAAGACATGGCCATCCACCTAAACTGACAGAGAGAACAAGAAGAGCACTGGTCAGAGAAGCAGCCAAGAGGCCCATGATCACTCTGGAGGAGCTGCAGAAATCCACAGCTCAGGTGGGAGAATCTGTGCACAGGACAACTATAAGTCGTACACTCCACAAATCTGGCCTTTTTTGGAAGAGTGACAAGAAGAAAGCCATTGTTGAAAGACAGGCATAAGAAGCCATGTAGGGGACACAGCAAACATGTGGAAGAAGGTGCTTTGGTCAGATGAGACCAAAGTTGAACTTTTTGTCCTAAATGCAAAGCGCTGTGTGTGGCAGAAAACTAACACTGCTCATCACCCTGCACACACCATCCCCACTGTGAAACATGATGGTGGCAACATCATGCTATGGGGATGCTTTTCTTCAGCAGGGACAGGGAAGCTGGTCAGAGTTGATGGGAAGATGGATGAAGCTAAATACAGGGCAATCCTGGAAGAAAACCTGTTGGAGACTGCAAAAGACTTGAGACTGGGAAGGAGATTCACCTTCCAGCAAGACAATGACCCTAAACATACAGCCAGAGCTACAATGGAATGGTTTAGATCAAAGAATATTCATGTGTTAGAATGGCCCAGTCAAAGTCCAGACCTAAATCCCATTGAGCATCTGTGGCAAGACTTGAAAATTGCTGTTCACAGACGCTCTCCATCCAATCTGGCTGAGCTTGAGCTATTTTGCAAAGAAGAATGGGCAAAAATTTTAGTGTCTAGATGTGCAAAGCTGGTAGAGACATACCACAAAAGACTTGCAGCTGTAATTGCAGCAAAAGGTGGCTCTACAAAGTATTGACGCAGGGGGGCTGAATACTAATGCGCATCACATTTTTCAGATTTTTATTTGTTTAAAATTTTGAAGACCATTTATCATTTTCGTTTCACTTCACAATTATGTGCTACTCTGTGTTGGTCTATCACATAAAATCTCAATAAAAAACTTTTAAGTTCGTGGTTGTAAGGTGGAAAAATGTGAAAAAGTTCAAGGGGTATGAATACTTTTGCAAGGCACTGTATCCCTGATGGTGGCACATTGGTGCAGTGGGTAGTGTTGAGTGGACATGTTCTCACAGTGTCCATGGATTACCTCCTGGTTTTATACCCAGTATATATTCAGCGCAAAATGTATACTGTTCTTAGCCATTAAGTGACATCGGGCATACCTAACAACCTGTGTTTTCTTTCTCTTTCCCCTGCTCTCCCTCTCTGTGTCTCTCCCTCTGTCTGTCGAGCTACATATCAATCCTGAGACACCAGTGATGCTGACCTGTTCTGCTCTTCGGACCTTCCTGATCCATCCTGATGCCCTACGTCTGGCTGGAATCTCATCACATCACCCCTGTGGAGGACGGTCCCTTATGGACAGCCTAAAGACACACTTGGAAGATGCTCTGGACACTTACAGGTTTGCTATGATGACTGAGGACTACAGTTACCATGATAACTTTAGGACTGCAGTTGTCATGAACAGCTTTGCACTCAAGTTTCCATCATTGTTTTTAAAAATCTTTTAAATTCAGTTCTTTTACAACAGTGTCAAGGCAAGGCAAGGCAAGTTTATTTGTATAGCGCATTTCATACACACAGGCAATTCAATGTGCTTCACAAAAAAATAAAAGCATAAGAACAGTAACAAAGAATTAAAGTAAAAGTGAAATCATTAAAATCCAAAATTAAAAAGAAATTAAAATAAAGAATTAAAGTAAAATCATTAAAATCAAAATTAAAATAAATTATATTAAAGGACATTAATTACACTTTAGGTAAAAATTAATCAAGTGAAAGCATCTGAAAACAGCTTTGTCTTGAGCCTGGATTTAAAACTAACAACAGTAGGAGCATTTTTGATCTCATCTGGAAGTTGGTTCCAAAGCTTAGCAGCATAGCAACTAAAGGCTGCTTCACCACACTTCGTTTTGACAGCTGGTATTACTAGCAAGTTTTTCTCTTGTGATCTTAGAGACCTAGTTGGTGCATATAATTGAAACATATCCAGTAGGTAGCTGGATCCCATCCCATTTAATGTTTTAAATAGAAGAAGTAATGCCTTAAAGTCAATTCTATAGCTCACTGGGAGCCAGTGCAGAGACCTTAGGATTGGAGTGATATGGACGACCCTTTTTGTTCTTGTAAGAACCCTTGCTGCTGCATTTTGGATTAGTTGAAGCTCTTTGATGGTCTTTTTTGGAAGACCTGTGAAAAGGCTATTGCAGTCATCAACCCTACTGGAGATGAAAGCATGAATAAGTTTTTCTAGATCATGCTTTGACATGAGACCCCTGAGTTTAGAAATGTTTTTTAGGTGATAGAATGCAGACTTTTTTACCACTTTCATATGACTGTTGAAGTTAAGTTCACTGTCAATAAGGACACCAAGGTTTTTGACAGTATCCTTTGCTTTAAGTCCCTTAGTTTCAAGAACAGTGGCAATCTTAAGCCTTTCCTCCTTTTTGCCAAATATAATTACTTCAGTTTTATCTGCGTTCAGCTGAAGAAAATTGTGAGACATCCATTTGTTAATTTGGTCAATGCATGTCAGTGTTTTTCATAATTTCTTTTTAGCCCACACTCCCATATATATATATATATATATATATATATATATATATATATATATATATATATATATATATATATATATATATACACACACACACACACATCTTTTTTCCTTCTTTTGTCTCTTTTCTGAAATGTTTTTTGTGTAACCTGTTGGTCTGTGTTTATTTTATTTCCACTCTTTTATAATATCTGTATGTGTATTGCATGTCTACTGTATGTGTTTATGGTCTTTGTGTTTATGTGTTCTATCGTCTATATGTTGTAATTTTTTATTATCTTAACTGCTGCCACCTTGGCCAGGACTCCCTGGAAGAAGAGATAATGTATCTCAAAGGGACATTCCTGGTAAAATAAAGGAGAAATAAATAAATAAATAAAATAAAAATAAAGTGAACAGTTTATAACTTCAATAAAATAGACTTCATGCTAAAACTATAATGAATTTCCTGGTTACACAGTTATACTTAGAGACTATATAGGACACACTTATAGAAGCGAGTTATTTATAACCACAGTATCTATTCTCAACCAGATGAGGATCGGTTCTCTTTTGAGTCTGATTCCTCTCCGGGTTTCTTCCTCATGTCGTCTGAGGGAGTTTTTCCTTTCCACTGTCACCTCAGGCTTACTCATCAGGATAAATAAATTTATTAGGGATAAAATTAACTCGTATGTTTAAAGTCTTTATTTTTCTATAAGGCTGCTTTGTGGCAATGGCGGTTGTTAAAAATGTTATACAAATAAACTGACTTGATTTAACTTGGTTGCCTTTTCCAGTTTCCTCCCACCTCCCAAAAAATGCTGGTAGGTGGTGCTGGTTATGGGTCAAGATAAAGTACTCTGTGTGTGAATAAAGGCATGGTGCCCAGCAACGGACTGGCATCCCATACAAAGGTGAAGTCCAACCTCATACCCTGTGTTCCTGGGATAGGCTCTAGTTTCATCTTGAGCCTCACCAGGATAAAGCAGATACTTAAGATGAATGTTAGGAACAATTTCAATGAGAAAAGTGAATGCAGGAAAAAAAAACCCACAAGAGTACTTTTCAGTAAAAGAGCTAAAGAATATTAAATGTATATTGAATGAGCAGCCAGAATTAAAGGTGTTGCCTAACTGTCCTTAACTTAAGGCAATTAGAAATCAGCTTCACTAATGAGGCAAATGAGCTGATTACACTGCAACCAACAGCGCAGTGTGTCCACAGTGTGTTCTCTGGTCAATGCAGATGTGCTGAATGACCTAGCAAATAGTGTTCATCAGAGGAGCCTGAAGTAGGAGTAAAGAAATGCAGATGTTATATGTAAACATTTTTATGAAGCGAAAAATGCAATTCTGTTTTGAAGCATACATCAGCATCATAATAGCATGCCTTCATAAACATTGTAACCACTCTATGGCAGCATTGACCAGAAATAAGTAAATAATATTGGCTGGCGTTGAGTCACGGGCGATTGCTCTAAGACAACGAGGGAGGCTCAGCCTCCTCTAAAAATGCCCTTATAACTTTAATGTGTGCGTGAGTTTCTCCCCCTCGTGACAGCGCGATGCAGCGCAGCCTCAGTGGGCTTCAATGGCATTGGGAGCTCTGCGCTTTTCAATCTCAAAATGCAAGACGGTTATTGGACAAATACTGCAAAAACGCCCGCCCACGGACTCCCACGGACTCCCAGCCTCAGTGGACTTCAATGGCATTTGGGAGCTCTGCGCTTTTCAATCTCAAAACGCAAGACGGTTATTGGACAAATACTGCGAAAACGCCCGCCCACGGACTCCGAGCCTCACATGGGAGGGACATGGCAGTTTCCGCGAGGAGACTGGTGATTGGTGAAAGCGGCCGGATATTTTCTTTGATTGACAGTTCGTTTCAACTATAGACAGGCAGCGGTACAGTGTTGCCAGATTGGGGGTTTCCCGCTCAATTGAGCGGTTTTAAGTGCATATTGGCGGGTTTTGAACATATTTTGGGCTGGATAACGTCAGCAGTATCTGGCAACATCAGTTCAGTCCCATGCGGATTCGCAAGTGCTGTGGTGTATTGTAAGAGATCAGCTTACATTTCGATTTCATTCATTACATACGGTTTCTACCAGCTTTTTTAGTTTGTATATATTTTCATTATAAATAAAGTGTAAATATAGTGTTGTCAAGTTTGCTATCTTAGTTCCAGAAATTTCGTTTATTTGAGTGACTGAACTTGAACTTGAGGGGGCTAGTCAGCTAGCAAGAAAGCTGCGCACGGATGCCAAGCATTGCTGATTTAAGTTTGGGGAAGCCATTTGCCAGTCTTCCTTTCGAGGAAAAAATTAAAATTAAAGAGACCAACGCCTCAAACTGACTTGGTGAAAAAGGTAGGGAATAATACTCGTTCCTTTCAGCTCTCCTGGTACGAGAAAGTGAATTGGCTCACAGCAAGTGACCCACATCAACAACAGTAAATCGGCTACTTTAGTAATATGTCATGGATGGACCAAAAATATAGAATCTATTTAAAATGTTTATGCTGAGTATATTATATTGGAATATATATTTCTCTGGATATGAATTAAACACAGCTACAATTTGGAAAACATTTTTAAACAAAAACACAGCCGAGAACATTTCACACTACAGACCTGGATTAAAAGTGAAGGGTTATCAAAATTGTCAATAAAACATTTCTCAGTCAAAATAAGTAAAATATAGGGAAAGTGTCATTGAAAGAAATGTGTGGCACCCAGCCCTACTACTGAGGTTCCTGACAAAGAGCTGCTTTCAATAATGATCAATTTTTAAACAACATGCCACAATTTTAAAATATAAAATGTTAAAATATACCCCCCCAACACCGCCATCATGTATATTGGACAGTAGGCTAATGGGCCAAAAGAACCTGTTATTTCACAGTTTGTGACTCTGCCAACAATCAGCCAGATCAGAGGCAAGAGTATGGGCAAGATTGATGTTTTTTCTTTTAAAATCTGGAAATATCGTAACCAACCAGCCTCCCCTGTTTGAAAGACTACCAGCCGCCACTGCGTTGAGTGGTCTATCAGATACAGTATATTCCATTCAGCTAGCATGATATTGAACGAGTCGAAGACAAGTAACTGAATGGAATATATCTGATAGACCACAAAAAAAGCCAGCCAATATTATTATTTATTATTATATTATTATTCATACACACACTTCATATCAGCATTCTCAAAGGCCAACGCTAGGTTACCCGTGATTCGGTGCTGTTAGTGCAGCAGTGCAGTTACCTTCCAGTCAGTGTAGCAGTAACATTAGTGAAAGCCAATGCTAGCTTACCTGCGACTCGGTGCTGTTAGCGTGGCAGTGCAGTTACCTTCCAGCCAGTGTAGTGTTAGCGAAGGCCAATGCTAGGGCAGTCAAGCCAGATATTATTATTATTATTATTATTATTATTACTGTAGCACAAACTGCTGAAAAAGTTAATGCTAACATCTTTCTGTTTTAGCCAGCATTAACTTTTTCAGCAGTTTGTGTTACAGTAGGTCTTCTGTGGGATTAGACCATATGGGCTAGCCTTCGTGCCCCATGCGAATCAATGAGCCTTCAACACCCATGACCCTGTCACCGGTTCACCAGTTGTCCTTTGAATCCTTGGACCACTTTTGGTAGGTACTAACCACTGCATACTGGGAACACCCCATAAGGTGTGCCATTTGGAGATGTTCAGACCCAGTCATCTAGCCATTACAGTTTGATCCTTGTCAAAATCACTCAGATCCTTACGATTACCCATTTTTCCTGCTTCCAACATATCAACTTCAAGAACTGACTGTTCTCTTGCTGCCTAATATATCCCACCCACCCACCCACCCCCTTGACAGGTGCCATTGTAACAAGACAATCAATGTTATTCACTTTACCGTTCAGTGTTTTTAATGCTATGGCTGATCGGTGTACAACCCCGATTCCAAAAAAGTTGGGACAAAGTACAAATTGTAAATAAAAACGGAATGCAATAATTTACAAATCTCAAAAACTGATATTGTATTCACAATAGAACATAGACAACATATCAAATGTCGAAAGTGAGACATTTTGAAATTTCATGCCAAATATTGGCTCATTTGAAATTTCATGACAGCAACACATCTCAAAAAAGTTGGGACGGGGCAATAAGAGGCTGGAAAAGTTAAAGGTACAAAAAAGGAACAGCTGGAGGACCAAATTGCAACTCATTAGGTCAATTGGCAATAGGTCATTAACATGACTGGGTATAAAAAGAGCATCTTGGAGTGGCAGCGGCTCTCAGAAGTAAAGATGGGAAGAGGATCACCAATCCCCCTAATTCTGCACCGACAAATAGTGGAGCAATATCAGAAAGGAGTTCGACAGTGTAAAATTGCAAAGAGTTTGAACATATCATCATCTACAGTGCATAATATCATCAAAAGATTCAGAGAATCTGGAAGAATCTCTGTGCGTAAGGGTCAAGGCTGGAAAACCATACTGGGTGCCCGTGATCTTCGGGCCCTTAGACAGCACTGCATCACATACAAGCAGGCTTCTGTATTGGAAATCACAAAATGGGCTCAGGAATATTTCCAGAGAACATTATCTGTGAACACAATTCACCGTGCCATCCGCCGTTGCCAGCTAAAACGCTATAGTTCAAAGAAGAAGCCGTATCATGATCCAGAAGCGCAGACGTCTTCTCTGGGCCAAGGCTCATTTAAAATGGACTGTGGCAAAGTGGAAAACTGTTCTGTGGTCAGACAAATCAAAATTTGAAGTTTTTTATGGAAATCAGGGACGCCGTGTCATTCGGACTAAAGAGGAGAAGGACGATCCAAGTTGTTATCAGCGCTCAGTTCAGACGCCTGCATCTCTGATGGTATGGGGTTGCATTAGTGCATGTGGCATGGGCAGCTTACACATCTGGAAAGACACCATCAATGCTGAAAGGTATATCCAGGTTCTAGAGCAACATATGCTCCCATCCAGACGACGTCTCTTTCAGGGAAGACCTTGCATTTTCCAACATGACAATGCCAAACCACATACTGCATCAATTACAGCATCATGGCTGCGTAGAAGAAGGGTCCGGGTACTGAACTGGCCAGCCTGCAGTCCAGATCTTTCACCCATAGAAAACATTTGGCGCATCATAAAATGGAAGATACGACAAAAAAGACCTAAGACAGTTGAGCAACTAGAATCCTACATTAGACAAGAATGGGTTAACATTCCTATCCCTAAACTTGAGCAACTTGTCTCCTCAGTCCCCAGACGTTTACAGACTGTTGTAAAGAGAAAAGGGGATGTCTCACAGTGGTAAACATGGCCTTGTCCCAACTTTTTTGAGATGTGTTGTTGTCATGAAATTTAAAATCACCTAATTTTTCTCTTTAAATGATACATTTTCTCAGTTTAAACATTTGATATGTCATCTATGTTCTATTCTGAATAAAATGTGGAATTTTGAAACTTCCACATCATTGCATTCCGTTTTTATTTACAATTTGTACTTTGTCCCAACTTTTTTGGAATCGGGGTTGTATGTGCAGGATGGGGCAGTATGTGGGAATAGGGTAGGATGTGAGCATTTGTCTTTGTTGCTTGCTTGTGTGCACAACATGTAAATGCCACTTTCTTTGCTGATGCAACTGCAGTTACTTTTATGTCAAGTCACCAGCCATTTTAATTGTAAACACGTGCTCATGAATGCAATTATCCAATTCAGCCAAACATGTGGCAGCAGCACAACGCAGAAAATCATGCAAATACAGGTCAAGAGCATCCCACAGATCACCCTAACAACTCTTTAGGCTTCTAACACCGTTCACACCCAGCTCCCAGTGGCCTACACCTACAGGATGACTCAACGACCCATGTGACCTCAATGACTCTCCTTAGGGTTGCTTTTGGTCCACTAGAGGATAAATACCTGGAACTCCCCACTCATCAGACAGAACTGAAGAAGCCTTTCGGATAAGAGGTGAAACATCTTCAAGAATTTCAAGTAAGTCTTGTTGCCTTTTTTAGCACCTACAGTTTACTATGACCTGGATGACTGAGAACCTTCACAGACATATGTCAAAAGCATGAGATAATTTTCATATCAAGTATCAGAATGGGGAAAAAAATGTGATCGCGATGACTTTGACTGAGGCATGGGTGTTGGTTCCAAATGTACTGGTTTGAGTATTTCAAAAACTGCTGATGTGCTGGGATTTTCACACACATCACTCTCTGGAGTTTACACAAAATGCTATGAAAAAAATAGAAAGACCATCCAGTGAGCAGGCATTCTGCAGGCAAAAAAGCCCTTGCTGATGATTGAGTGGAACAGTCAAACTGGTTCAAGCTGACAGAAAGGCTCTGGTAACTCAATTACCTCTCAATCTTTACAACTGTGGTGAACCAAAAAGCATCTCAGAATGCACAACACATCCAACCTTAAGATGGATGTGCTACAACAACAGGAGATGACATCTGGTTCCACTGCTGTCAGCCAAGAACAGGAATCTGAAGCAACAGTGGACTCAGGATTACCGAAAATGGACAAATGTTGGGAAAAAGACCAGGTGATTTTATTTATTATTCCGATTTTCTTATCATTATAACCTGCTTAGAAATCAGGAACATTTAGTGCTATTAAAAATGCTGTCACTGATATCATTATGCTAAAATGTTTCATCCACTGTACCATTCTGTGACGTCTTCTGTGTTTTCAGTTTCAACAATTTTGCATTTTCTTCTACACTGTGCTAAATTAATCGATGCAGAAATTAATTCTGATATACCATGTCATAATGAAATAAAACTAAATCAGTAATATATCCTTACAATTATGTAGAACCAAATGTATAAACTCCTTTATAATCACTGGACTCAAATAAGGACAGTGAGAGACTCCTGAAAATATGCACATCGAGTATCAGTTGTATATCCTTAAAGGTCATGAAAAAGAAAAGAAATTATCGAGTCATCCATCATGTTGGAATGTGCTTCTTATCCTTGTTTCAACCCAGCATGGCCACATTATGTCCACATAAGCACTTTGCATATCAGCCACTTTAACATGCTTTGTCAGCGAAGACAATACATAGGTGCTGTTACAAGTGGATGATCGTTAAATTCAAGCCAATTTTTAGTGCAGTAATGAAATGTCCATCAAGGGATAAAGAGAAAAGAAAAGAAAAACTTGATAAATATATACCCCAAATCTAGAAAAGACCTTAAAGTTTCTACACTGTCAGAAACAGGGGTAAAATAGGAGTCCATTTCTGTTCCCCAAGATACAATTTACATTAAAAGTACCCCTTAGGGCTCATTATTGGACCTCAAGGTAACTATGTGTACCTTTTTAAGTTCAAAAAGTTACATATATGTTCCCAAGCAGTATATAAAGGGTCCAAATAAGTACCTTTGAGGGTACTGCTCCAGTGTCAAGTGGTTGTACCCCTAAAAGTACAATAATTAAATAATATTTGCTAGCACTGAGTGGTATATCAGATATATTCCATTCAGCTAGCATTATATTATAATATTACGGTAGCATGATATTGTAATGAAATTGCAATAACATAATCCATATTCAACGTTCATTCTCATTACGTAGAGTGAGATTTAATGCATGTAGGATAAACAGTATGGTAACAATATTGCATGCTATCAAACCAAATGACTGAAACCCACTAAAAGGGAATAGAATACATGTTTTTATTCCATCGAAAAAGTGTCCTATATGGATAATAATGTACTTTATTTTCTGAGAGTGCATGTGTGTCTATTGGTTGCTGTGAAGCATCCAGAGTGTAGTGCATAGAAGCTTGTAGAATGTAGTTTGCATACTCTCTTCTTGCCTTCAGCCTACACTGCTGGCCAGCTCCTGTAGTGAAAGGAGAGCCGAGTGCATAAGTCTCTCATACCAGTACATAGCCTCTCCAGCAGCAAGCCTTAAGCAATACCTCTATGTGGTGGCACACATCAACTGGGCACCTTGTGGCCCCAGGCTAAACTGCAAAGGAGTTGGAGGAGACTTGGCCCCCAGACTTGTGGAATGTAGGCCCACCAGCGTGTGGATACACCCTAGTGCCCAAGAACCAAGTCCCCAGCTATGGGTAACTAGTAACACAGCCACCTCTGGTTAAATAGGAGATGCTTCTGCAGCATCTGGCAATAATGCCCAAGGGTGGAGGAGAGCACTAGTGTGCTTCAACGGCCAGCAGATGGACAGAAAGGAATGGCAACCACTGTCTGTATTAGCGATATATTAATAATTGGCTCCCTGGCCCGGCTTGCTGGGTGAGGTGGGTGTGTGGGGCACCCAGAAGGATTAAAACAAGACCTATCAAAGGGTAGATGAGCTCCTAGTGAGCCAGTGGCCACCCCTGCGGTCCTGGGCATGACAATAAATTGCCTTGCAACAGCATACCTCCACTGGCATCCTAAACCTCATTCTTGTCCCAGAGTCTGGGACACATTGTCAAGAGGATGACGGATAGTGTGACCAGCATCGTCACCAAGCACATGCTTCCATGATGATAAACACCCTGAAAAAAGGAAGGCAGCAGCAAATAAGACCGCTGACATCACAGGAGACCATGTGTATCCAAAGTGTAGCTGTGCTTCTTGAGCTCATATTGGCCTCCTCTCCCATCTGCGGACACATAAGCAGTAAAATCATCATGGCGCCTTACTCGAATCGAGTGGCAGCGACAACATTAGATTAGATTAGATTAGATTAGATTAGATAAAACTTTATTGTTCCCTCAGGGAAATTAAGATTCCAGCAGCATCATTACAGATAAACAGAGAAAAGAAATAGAGAAAACTTCTAGATAAATTAAAATAAATTAAGTATTTACATATATGGTACAAATATAAAAGAATAAGATATGGGGAAGAGAGGAAGGGGGGGAAGGGGGGGAGAAGTGGGGTTAGGGTAAGTGTGTGTGTATTATGTGTGTGTGGGGGGGAGCAGGAGAGATATTGCACTTTATATTGCACATTGTCCGGTATTGCTTATTGTTAGGCTAGGCTACTGCTCCTTCCCGTCCTCTGTCCTCCTGTTACCCCTCCTCCCCCCCAGAGAGGAGTTGTACAGTCTGATGGCGTGAGGGACAAAGGAGTTTTTGAGTCTGTTCGTCCTGCACTTGGGAAGGAGCATTCTGTCACTGAACAGGCTCCTCTGCTTGCTGATGACGGTGTGCAGAGGGTGACTGGCATCATCCATGATGTTCAATAGTTTGTCCATAGACCTCTTCTCTGCCACCATCACCAGAGAGTCCAGCTTCATGCCGACCACAGAGCCGGTCCAGCCTGGATGTGTCCTTCTTGGATGTGCTGCCCCCCCAGCACACCACAGTGTAAAACAGGTCACTGGCAACCACAGACTGATAGAACATCCACAGGAGTTTCCTGCAGATGTTAAAGGACCGCAGCCTCTTAAGGAGGTATAGCCTGCTCTGTCCCTTCCTGTATAAGTGATTGGTGTTGCAAGTCCAGTCCAGCTTGCTGTCCAGCCACAGCCCAAGGTATTTGTAGGAATCCACAGCCTCCACCTCGACTCCCTCAATCAGAACCGGTCATGACCTTGGTCTGGACCTCCCAAAGTCAATGACCAGCTCCTTGGTCTTCGAGGTGTTGAGCTGCAGATGGTTCCTGTTGCACCACACAGCAAAGTCCTTCACCAGGCTCCTATACTCCTCCTCTCTGTTGTCACTGATACACCCAACGATCTGTGTCAGAAGTTTGCCGATGAATATGACACAGCTCTGAGTTGTAGCAGAAGTCTGCGGTGTACAGGGTGAAGAGAAAAGGGGCCAGCACCGTGCCCTGGGGTGCTCCGGTGCTGCTAATCACAGTGTCAGACGTGATGTCCTTCAGCCTGATGTACTACAGCCTGTCAGTGAGGTAGCTGGAGATCCAGGTAACCAGGCAGGGGTCCACTCGCATCCTGTTCAGTTTGTCCTGAAGCAATAGGGGCTGGATGGTGTTAAAGGCACTTGAGAAGTCCAAGAAGTGGATCCTCACTGTGCCATTTCCCTCATCCAGATGCGAGTGGGCTCGGTGTAGCAGGTAGAGGATGGCATCTTCCACACCAACACCTGCCCGGTATGCAAACTGCAGACAGTCCTCAGCATGTTGTACCTGGGGTCTGACGAGGCTGAGGAAGAGCTGCTCCAACGTCTTCATCAGATGTGAAGTGAGATACAAATATAGCAAGACTTGGCCTAGTGGTTAGTGTGTCTGCCTCTTGACTGGGAGATTGTGAGTTCTACTCATGGTTGGGTCATCCCAAAAACCATCATAAAAATGGTATCTACTGCCATCTGGTGAGGCATGCTCCAATAGAGATGTGAGGAGGGAGTCAAACTGTCATGGTTACCAGAGAACTAGCCCCCCACTGTAACCCTAGCTATGTAATAGATAAGAGGTTGAGGGCTGTAGAAATGGAGTTTGGTGTTGCCCGATATGCCTTGTGGCATATTGATATAGGACCCTACTGGAAAGTATTTAAGCAGCACTTTTTAGGGACCTGAGAACCCTTAACTATCCAAAGTGCCTGGGCAATCCTATTAGTGTCACAATAGAATTTAAAAGCACATGGTACAATTTTAGCAGTTTGTACTGCAATTACCACTGGATTTCTGAACTTCTTGAACTTGTAATACACATATTGGTGAGATAATTTACTGTATAAACATGGATAAATCATTGACTTAACTATGTATGAGAAGCTGTCTCAGTGTTCAGTACTATCACTATAGGCATAAGAAAGCTGTATTATATGTAATCTTCTGAGGCACTGTCCTGAAAAATCTGATAGCTGGAGGTTTCAAGCGACATATTAATCAATATATTCACCCCAGAGATGTATCTGCACACATCCCACTGCATCATCATCATCATCATCACCATCATCATCATCATCACCATCAACATCATCATCACAGAAATGCAGGGGGAGAGATCCTTGTTCCAGTTATAATGAATCTTTAATCACACCCTGCTTTCCTTCATGCAGCTATATAATGAAAAAAAATGAAAAAAAGAAAAAAATCACAAGGTTTCGTGGTGTCTACAGGGAGAGGAGAAAGTGCTACTGTGCCTCTGCAATGTGATATGGAAGACGGAGGAGGAGGAGGAGGAGGAGGAGGCGGCGGAGGTTTTTGGTGGGGGCCATGTGCTGCATTTGCTTTCTGATCACAGAAGGGATTTTGCAGAGTGCATGACAAGCGCTTCCTTTCCTCATCCCCTCATCCCTCCCTTTCCCCCGACGTGGATTAAACAGCTATCCCTTTGACAAACGCCTCAGCTTCCAATCAATATATAATTACCAACCATTTAATTGCCCATTTTAAGTGCAGATCAGCTTCCTGTTAAGTTATAATCAATAAAGCCATTTTACATGCATGCTGGCTTGAAAGGGCAATTTCAAAGCGAATTATAAGTGCATTAAATGTCATCAAGGATCTTATTCATGGTAGGGGGAAATGAATCTTTTGAAGATGAATCTGTAGTATATAATTGCAAGGGATTAGAGACACATCTCAAATGGCTTCTGGCAGGAACAATAGCTTCAGCTGATGCTTTTTCTCTGAGATGCACTCATAGTCGCCTTGACCAGAAGAAAAGAGGTGACCAAAAACAAACAAGTCCCTAGACAGCCCTCATCCCCCCCTTTTTCTTTTTTGATAGGGTAATTTTTCCTTATTAGCAGGGAGCCAAGCACTAATAATTGGCACTCTTTTAATTTCCTTAAGATCTTTTCTTCTTTTGTCGAAATAATTAAATTGAATTGTATTTGATATAGGCAGCACGGTGGTGTAGTGGTTAGCACTGTTGCCTCACAGCAAGAAAATTATGGGTTCGAGCCCAGTGGCCAACAGGGGTCTTTCTGTGTGGAGTTTGCATGTTCTCCCTGTGTCTGCGTGGGTTTCCTCTGGGTACTCCAGTTTCCTTCACAGTCCAAAGACACGCAGATTAGGTTAATTGGTGGCTCTAAATTCACTGTAGGTGTGAATGGATTTTTGTCTATACCTGTATGTGTCAGCCCTGCGATGACCTGGTGACTTGTCCAGGGTGTACCCCACCTCTCACCCTTAAGGCCAATTTATGCAATGCAGTCCTCGCAGATAGCGTCGCAGATAGCGTCTGCGTAGCCCCCCCACCTTCGCAGACGCTCTGTGCGCACCTTCCAAAAATTGTGACCACCGCAGAAGCCTCGCAGACAGTGCCGCAGACAAGAGGGCTCTGATTGGTCCACTCTACATCCGCTGTACACGCACTTCCGCTTCCCTACTTTCCCGGTTTGTTTTGTTTTCACTACCACCATTTTTAAAAACACGAGCGAAGATGGAGCAGCACGAAGAGCGGTTGATCGAGGAAGTGAGGAAGTACGTACATCTATACGACTCCAGTTCTAGTCATTATAAGTAACCGGAGGATAAACACTCTACTAACCACACCCACCAACTACTCCTAGCGATTTTGCGACTTCGCGCCCCCTTGTGTTGTGGCGGTGAATAACATCACGCATGCCTATTACTCCCTGCTCAACGATAAATTACAACTGTCTGCGAAAAGCTATCTGCGAAAGCCTTGTCGCAAGAGCATGCAGAGGCCCTTAGTCAGCTGGGATAGGCTCCAGCTTGCCTACAAAGGATAAGCGGTTATGGATAATAGATGGATGGATGTATTTGATATAGGCAGTACAGTGGTATAGTGGTTAGCACTGCCGCCTCACAGCAAAGTTCTGGGTTTGAGCCCAGTGGCCAACAGGGGTCTTTCTGTGTGGAGTTTGCATGTTATCCCCATGTCTGCATGGGTTTCCTCTGGGTGCGCCGGTTTCCCCCACACTCCAAAGATCAGTTAACATGGGGTGGCCTTGAGCAAGGCACCTAACCCCAGGCTCCCCAGGCACTGTAGCATAGCTGCCCACTGCTCTGGGTATGTGTGTGTGTTCACTGCTTCAGATGGGTTAAATGCAGATGATGAAGTTTACTGTGCTTGAGTGTACTTGTGACAAATAAAGGCTTCTTCTTCTTAATATGTCCACCATATCCCAATCAGTCCATGGAGGGAAGCGCTTACAGCTGTAACTCACAACTGATTGCATCCATCAGTAGGGATGGTTTGCACAGCTATTTTTTTTCTTTCAGGAACTGTAAGCTTCATCAAGATGAAATTTGATGTACTGCATCTATGGCCTAGTACGGTATGTACATCAATTTCAAATAATGACTAGGTTAATTAAACAGCAAGAACAAAAATCATGGCTGCCATCAACCAAACAGTATTAAGTAGGCTTTTCATAGGGTTAGCACTATCAAGGGACTTGTACAGTGTGTTCATCTGTGGTTTCTTTAGTGTTCTTGGCAAGAACTGGCCACGAGGGGCACTATTTATGAACATTGTTCCTGGGTGTATGAAATGTTTCCAGGATCGGCTCTTGATTCACTGTGACCCTGGACAGGTACTGAAAACAAATGAAGCAATGAATAACCTTGGATAGGAACACAATCTTCAATTATTATGATTATTTTTTTTAATAATGGATGGCTTAGAAAGATAATAACATGCACAAATTTGCAAAACAGATATGAAGTTAAGGTCCCTGTTGAATTCTAATTGGCTGCTACTATAGTACTTAAATTTGTGGGGGTGAGACAAGGCTTTTACTCGATACAGTGGATATAAAAAGTTTACACACCCCTGTTAAAATGGCAGGTTTTGTGAAAAAAAAGAAAATATGAAAAATCATATGAGAGCTTTTTTTTCACCCTCAACGTGAAATTACAATGTATAAAATTAAGTGAAAAACAATCAAAAACCTTTTAGGGAAGGTAGAAAATTTTTTTTTTTTTTAAATTGCAATAACCTAGTTGCATAAGTATGCACACCCTTTAAGAATTCAGGATGCACCTGTGTCTTGGTGGTTGTTTACAGTTGTGTTTACACTTTAAGGGTCTTGCTCAACGTCTTAATAGTTAGTGTTTCAGTGGTATTTCTGAAATTTGAACTGATAATCTGCCAGGCAGTCGCTCAGATTCATCACTCCAGTCACCTTTCAGCATGTATGCAAGTTGCTTCAGTTTTCTGTCCCTCTCTCGAGCACAAAACATTAACTACTAAGCAACCACTCAGCATGTATACACTGTAAACCCGGATAAGTTGAGTACACTTAAACGACTTTAGTAAAGCGATTGCCTTAAGTGGTTTAAGTTATGAAGAGTAGAGAAAATGAATGTCAAGTACAATCAACTTGAAAGACTTAATTAATGAACTAAACAAAAACTGTGCAGTCTACTTAAGACTAGAATGCTCAGAACTTAATATGATAAGTCTAATTCACTTAACTGCTTTAATATTTAAAATCTTAATATCCTCTTCACTGTAAGCCCGGATAAGTTGAGTTTACTTAAAAATTTTGAGGAAACCAGTTGCCTTAAAAAAATTAAGTAATGCATAATCAAAACTTGAGTGAATTAAACTTAAATGCTTGATGGGAATGGAATTGCTATTTTAAGTACAACACACTAAATACCAAGTTGATTTAACTTAAAATCTTTTGCTAAACCAATTGCTTTGCATAATCATTAAATGTAACATATTAAGTTCATTACACTAAATGCCAAGTTGGTTTAATGCAATATAAATAGCAATATTAACTTTAATGAACAAAAAAAGAAAACAAATGTACATTCTTTCTCTTTTATTGTAGATAGCACATTTACAAAAAAAAAGGAGCAGAAAAAAAACAATCAAATCCTGGATTCACAAGACTGACAGCATGGTGTTCATCTTTCTTAATGGCAGGACTGAGAAAATATGCATATACTATATAAGATTTTCACTGACAGAAATATTTACTTTCAGAGAGAGAGAGGGAGAGAGAGACAGGAGGGCAGAGAGAGAGAGGATGGAAAAGGTAAGCAATAGTGATGAACTGACACACCAAAAGCCTACTTAACCAAATAACATGTCCAAATAAATCCAAACAGTGATACACCAACGGACCGCCGCCTTCCTTTCTCTCTCCTTCTGCCTTGTGCTGCGCAACGTGGAAGAGCGCGTTTTCTGTGCTGTCGGTCGGGTGTTCAATGCAGCTAACAGCTAGTGAGCACTTAGCTAATAGGGGAAGAACGTAAATTCTAACGTTAGCTACTTAATCGTACAATATATAATGATTAAACCTATGATATGGTTGTGCTGTATACTTACATTATCCGAAAAGTTTTCAAAAGTGTCCCATTCCAAATCCAGAGAGCTCTCCACAGTGACAAAAGCAACTTAGCCAACAGATGAAAATGACGTGAAATTGGTAAAATACCACCTGTAACTATCAAACTGTAAAACACGCGATTTCCACTGCTCTTAAAGTTAAAACAAACATTCCCACCGACAGTCAGGATCCAAAATACTAAGTTCAGAGAACAAACGTTGGCTGAAGCTCACTCTGAATTTTACCAAACCTCACGTAACTGCTGCTGATCTGTGGAAGTTAAAATGGCGGCTTCACAACTCTGCGCAGATTAAAAAAGAGGTGCGGTCATGACTAAAACTTAGAATTTTAAGGCCATTCAACTTAAACTTATTAACACTTTTGACTATGTGTACAAATTAGTAGAATATACTTAATATTTTTTAGTAATGCAGTCAAACTTAAATTTTTACGTACATTGTATTAAAACATTTAATTAAATACAAAGTCCGGGCTTACCCCTTTCACATGACGTCACCGCGCCGCGAGATTTTGTTAGGCGCCATATTGGAAGACCAAGTACATGCACTCACAATATAAAACAAAGTACGAGCGAGAGTAAAGTGACACGATGGATGATAATTCTGGTTATGTGAGTACATTACCAGTTGCAGAAAGGGCACGGTATGTGGAGAAACTGGCTGTGATTGATGGGTTTGACCCATATGATAAGACTCGCGGCAAGGGAGAATGGAAACATAAGGAGGACCGGACACCAATTCTGCCATCTGTTTGCTACCCAGACATTGTAAACTATTTGTTGTTTACACCCAGTGCCTAACGGTGGTGTAGTGGTTAGCGCTGTCGCCTCACAGCAAGAAGGTCCTGGGTTCGAGCCCCGGGGCCGGCGAGGGCCTTTCTGTGTGGAGTTTGCATGTTCTCCCCATGTCCGCGTGGGTTTCCTCCGGGTGCTCCGGTTTCCCCCACAGTCCAAAGACATGCAGGTTAGGTTAACTGGTGACTCTAAATTGAGCGTAGGTGTGAATGTGAGTGTGAATGGTTGTCTGTGTCTGTGTGTCAGCCCTGTGATGACCTGGCGACTTGTCCAGGGTGTACCCCGCCTTTCGCCCGTAGTCAGCTGGGATAGGCTCCAGCTTGCCTGCGACCCTGTAGAACAGGATAAAGCGGCTAGAGATAATGAGATGAGATGAGACCCAGTGCCTACACTCAGTGTTCGAACTATGCCGATATTTTCGGGGGGGTCCCTTTTTTTCCCTTGGGTGTGTGTGTGCTTGCTCTTGTCTTGGAGCGCGGATCTCCAAACACATGAGAAGCCTATCTTACGCACATATCACGCGGACTCCACACCTCCACACACGCATCGCGTCTGAAGTCATAACTCATCAGGGGAAATCGTGTCCGCATTGGCATGTTCAAAAAACAACCTCGTGTCAACAATTATACCACACGCAAGGAAAAAAAAAACAGTCAGGCTACTCAACAACCAACCTGGCAGCAGCGAGCAAGCCCCAAACCATCCTAAATTATTATTATTATTATTATTATTATTATTATTATTATTATTAAATTGTAGAAGTCTGGGAGGCTTGCTCCTCATACAGTTATCAACTTGGGGCCACTTTAGCATGTTTTAAATCTGAATTTCTTGCGTTTGCTTACCTCAAAGTGTCCGCAGATCATGCACAGACTTATCCATTATATCCACAGTTTTTTGCCAAGTCTCACACAGGTTTCTTTCAAGTCTACTGTTGGGCCAATAAATCATAAATAAAACAGCTCAGATTTGTTTGTTTAAGTCGTTTGCCACTCCACTTTATTCTCGTGGGTTCACATACCGCTGCCATTATTATCCCCTTATCACGAGTTTGTTGGTCTTCCAAAATGGCGCAGGGTCTGTTTACTTCCGGTTTCGGGTGACGTCAGTGAAAGGGGTCTATTGAGGATGTGCAGTCACATGACCCGCACGTGTGTACTCCGCCATATTGGACGGCATCAGGATTGTTTACCTTGCGCGAGCATAATGAATCCAGGGAGTAACCCCCAAGAAAATTCGGAAAATACCCCATCTACATCGCGCGATTACTTGTCTAAGTTTGTTCAGCATCTTGAAGGTGACGTGAGGCAGCGTTACATGGAAAAGTGTTCCAGGTTGGGGATTGCAGATCCGTGCAACTTGCTGCAATCCTTGTTCAGGGAAATTCGGAGCTGAGGTGCCAGCGATTTGCCCGATCTGGCCTACCACGACATTTACAATTTTCTTGTTAATCATGAATCGTGTTACACTGGCAAAGCCCTCAAAGCTTACAAGAGCCTGGAAGCTTATAAATATTTTGTTGCGGGATGGGTATCCCAACTATACCTCTGGAAGGTTCCAAAGAAGAATGTCTACTTGATAACGGGTAAGTGGCATTAAGACGTTTATCATAAAGAGACTATGCAGGACGTTTTATCGTAAGAATGTTTGAAATCTAAACTCAGTTCCAGATACGAGAAGAAAACAGTAAATCAGAAAGCTGCGCACATTTGCGCAGCTTCTGTGAAAACGTGTGCAGCTTTCTGATTTACTGTTTTCTTCTTATACTTCCTGTTTCATGGACTGTAACGGCATTTGCTTATTTAGTAATTTTAATACAGAATTTACTCTGATGAAATTATTCAGACACTCCAACGCTCCCCCCCAAAACAAAAAAATCGGATCTGCACGATTCAGCCGTGAAAAAGGTGGCATCCGCCGTTTGCATCCCTGTTTAAACTCTTAGGTTAACCGACTTTAACCGGCTAATGAGGCTCGGTGGTCGGTCAAGATTTTTTTTAGTTTTTGCCATCCCTACTATGGATTGGCCTTTCAAAGGCATATATGAGCCAAAAAGATAAAACATTGTCATAGACTAGGCCAGGGTAGTAGGGCTAGGCATAGCCATTTTAAATGTTTGAGATCAAGCGGACCGACGGCCACAAACACTGTACTGTCTAGTTTCTAAGTATGCAGTTATCATTCAATCCGAAAATCAACTTAACAGATGTACTAGGAGTACTGAATTAGAAGATTACACCTACCTGATATGAAGTGTTCACTACAAATTCGGCCGGTAGAACTGGGGTACCAGTTTTCTCTTCGCACAGCGGATGCCCATTTTGCACGTCTCTCCTCGTCTGCAGGGAATCTATAAAATGACAGGCCCTCCTTTTGGCCCTGTCTATTGGTACAACCAAATGCTGAACAAGATATAACCATTCTCAAAAGATCTACTCCCACACACTTGATAATTAGAACAGGTTCGTCTAATTTCTATGTGCGGCCATGCCGTCCAAGATGGCAGATAAACAAATATCACGTGACCTCGTGACGTCACATGCACGCTCTCTATACAGGTTGCTCTGACTTTCAACCTCTCTCTGTGTGTGTCTCTTTCTCTCTCTCTCTCAATCTGTCACTACCTCTGCAGTAGTGCTTTATAGTTTTCCTTTAACAAACTCCTGCAGGAATTACATGCATGTCAGATAAGTAGTGATAGCAGGATAGTCAAGAGATATTGTTGCCAGTTGGAGCGTGAGTGATGTTTAATTCGTCACTTCTCTGCCTCTGCTAAATAAATTACTCCTTTAAACAGTGCTGGCACTTTGACTCCATAACCTGACAAAACAGCAAAAACAATTCAACAATTGTTTTTAGAAAAAAAAAGCATCTTAATAACAGGACATTATTTTGTTTTAAACCAATTAGATTTGTATTAAATTGTGTGCTTCAAATAGGCTCAATCCAAAGCCTTGACTTCAAAATGCATATTGAAATGGTGCTGCTTGTTCCATAATGAGATGAAAGCATTTTTAAGTGGCTTTTTTTTTTTTTTTTTTGCATGGAACTATAGTACTCAATAGTGGTTAGCAGTATCACCTCACAGCAAGAACATTCCCGGGTTCCAACCTCATGGCCGACTGGGGTCTTTCTGTGTGGAGACTGAATCTGCATGTTCTCCCCATGCCCCTATGGGTTTCCTTCAGGTGCTCTGGTTTCCTTCCAAAGACATGCAGATTAGATCAACTGGCTACTCTAATGCCGCTTTTCCACTACAAACGCGGCTGAGTCGGGCTGAGCCGTGCCGTGCTGAGTCGAGCCGAGCGGGGCTGTTGGAGTTGCATTTCGACTACAACCGCGCTGAACCGTGCTGGCTGGAAGTGGGTGGACACATTGGGTGGAGTTAGCGAAAGTGGGTGGACATCAGGTGATGTCGTTAAGCAGCGCAAACAGTGACATCAGTGATCTTTTAAGCGGTAGTCTCACGACCCGAATAGTAAACAATAAACATGGAGGACATGGAGTCGTTAGTGTTGCTGGTCTTGGTGCTGTGGCTTGTTGTCACCGACAACGCGGACAGATACTGGCAAGAGCGTATAGATGAGGCGAGGCGCATAAGGCTTCAGAAATTCTCGTAATTCGTAATTCTTCTCCTTCCGGGTTTGCAGTGTTTACAGATCCCAGCGCGCTCGCGGGGCGTGTGTGGGCATGTGAGGACACTCCTCCTCACCAATCAGTGCACAGGGGAGTGTCTCCTCACGCCCCCAACCTCACTCGGCTCGCTTTGGCTCGCTTCAGCCCCGCTCCAAAACGGTGTGAGTTTTAGGGGCTAAGCAGGGCTGAAACGAGCTGAGTCGTGCTGGTTTTTGGTAGTCGAAACGCGAGCCGTGTCGGGCTGAAGTGAGCTGAAGCGAGCTGAAGTCAGCTGAAAAAGGGTAGTGGAAAAGGGCCATAAATTGCCAATAGGTATGAATGGAAGTGTGAATGTTTGGTCTTCCCTGTGTTAGCCCTGTGATAGATTGGTGACCTGCAGGTTGGAATCCACTTCTCACCTGAAGTCAGCTGGGATTGGCTCTAGCTTCCCTAGCTCTATCGGTTACATTATGTCACATTACAGGCATTTAGCAGACACTCTTATCCAGAGTGACTTGGGGAAGCCATGGCCCAATGGTTAGACAAGCAGCTTTGAGACCAAACGGTTGCTGGTTTGATTCCCTGGACCAGCAGGACTGGCTGAAGTACCCTTGAGCAAGGCACCTAACCCCCAACTGCTTTAGCAAGAGTAGTGCCATACCTTGTGTCTGATTAGCCAAAGAAAAGCTGATGATGTGATCATCAGTTTGGGTGGTGCCCAAACAAAACTTATCCAGAGTGACATACAATGAGCACACAGCACCTGGGGACCAGTTGGGGTTTAGGTTTCCTTGTTCAAGGGCAAGTCAGCCATGGATTTTCCTGCTGGTCTAGAGAATCAAACCAGCAACCCTTTGGGCCTAAGGCTGCTTCTCTAACCTTTAGGCCATGGCTGCCCCCAGTTTGGTTTGGCTAAATAGTATAGATGATGGATGGATAGAACTACAGCAAAACATATTAACCACAGCATAACAGTGTGTGTCATTTAAAGGTTCTGACTTTAAAGTTGAATTCTGGGCAAAATGTTCTATTTATGTTGCTGTTTGAGTTTCAAGATGTTTTGCTGCTGCACACACAGACCATGTATCCTGTGTGTAAATGTTTTGCAGAGATAAAATGCATACTGCATTTTATGATTCCGGAGATTGCCAAAGCAAGTGAGCAACAATATGACATGACCACCATGGGGCGTGTCTGACCTGCTTTTAGCCAAAACAAGTTGGCATAGGCAAACATGGCTGGCTCGGCTCTCTCGCCAGCTAAAAGCCAGCGGAAAAGAAAAGAAAAGCCTGCCTAGTGAGTGCAACTATAAGATGGAGCAAGGTTAGATGACATGTCATTTTTCTGGACAGATAACTAAATCATTCTCGCTAGCACTTAGCTGTCTTAGCCTTAGAATGCATGGGCTCAACTCTACGGTAACGAGTATGGAGTTCTACACCTAATGTTTTGATCTTGCAGAGGAAGAAACGATAACACAAAAGCAGCAACAGAGAAAAGATATATTTGTCTTTTGTTTCACAGATCTGCTCACGAATGTCAAGCACAAATTACATCCCTGCGACTCAAAACTTTCCGAGGTCAATGCAGAGTCACAATATTTTCCGTGTACCTCCATCTTGGTGTGACGCAGTTCTATAGTTATGCTAATTAGTTCAAGCTCCTTGCATTCCATTATTTTCATAGAACCACCCTGTTTCAAGAGGTACTGTAGGATATGCGGTCCCAAAACAGAGAAATGCGACCCTCAGGACATCAAAATGATCACATCTTGTCTGCATGATATTGTTCTTGCGAGACATAGGAAAATGCCATACACAATAAAAATGTTTTGAAAATGTCAGATGACTTTGCAGTCAGTACCTTTAAATAATATTGTATCTTTAATTGTGAGCAAGATTACTTTTGTAATGATTGATAAACTGTATCAGTGTGACTGGTGAAGAAAAGAAAGCACAACGAGCTGTGAATCAATCGCATTCATTACTTTAATGGCATTTAGCAGATGCGCTAATCCAGAGTGACATGCACCATACCCAGAGCAGCCTGGGGAAAAGTGGGGGCTTAGGTGCTTTGCTCAAGGGTATTTTAACCATTCCAGGGAATCAAACTGGTAACCTTTTGGTCCAAAAGCTGCTTCTCTGACCATTACGTCATGGCTTCCTGCATTCATGAACACAGACCTGAAAAGAGAGTCCACAGAGACAGGATTTCTGTTTGGTGAGCACTGCAAATTGAAGGACAAATTTTGTTTGCTCCTAATCTAATGGGCCAACACCTTGTCTCTAAATCAACTTGATGCTTGTGAATTTAGGTGCTGAGAAGACTTGAAAGAATGACCAACACCTTACTCCTATACTCTTAGCCCATGTTTACATTAGACCGTATCAGCGGATCATCAGATTAACGTTTTTAAAACGATTAGTGTGCACACAGCAACACCAATACACATATTCGCGTGCACACAGCAACACCAATACATGGATACGCTCGGCTCCGCAGGCATCCTGCGCTCCAAATCACTCCGCCCTGAACAGCGAGTGCCCTCTGGAGGGTGCGCACTCCGGCCTTGCGCAGCTCACAGAGCGCGCGAGTGAAGTGCACAAGCTGTGATTCGGGACTGAGCCACTGTGTGTGTGATCCCAGTGCATATCACTTACCACTTGCAAGTGGAAGGATGGCAAGCCTAAAGACAATCATAACTACACAATGGGCAGTATTTGCATCAGTATTTGCAGTATTTTCATACTTTTATACTCTTTAATGAAAGGTGATACAAGGCGGAAGTCCGCGCCGTTTTTCAGCAGTCGCGTCACATGACCAACACCAGCGAATCAGGAAGGTGGATGTCACAGTGACTTTGTCCAATGACGACGCCAGCTAGAGCTCAGCACAGCGTAGTCGCGTATCTCAATGTTTACACAGCACCGGAGCTGACACGATCTGGATTGAATACGTGGACGCTGGCGGATTCCCGTTTCCCGGCGTTTCCAGGCGGTTTAATGTAAACGGACAGTGCATCCGCGAAGAAAACGAGACAGATACGGTCTAATGTAAACATGGCCTTAGAAAAAAAAGGATTTGTGGAGGACTCTTTGGATAGTTAAGCAATAGTTAAGCACGCATCATTTCTTAAAGGAATCCCCCTCTGTGATACACAACCTCTCTGCTGTAGAGAGAGTTTCATGGTACATTTCACACAATTCATAGAACATAATGCCTATAAGGGTTCATCCAAAAGCAGGCTTGTAGTACTCGAGTCCAGGACTTGGACTCGAGTCCGACTCGTGCCCTAATTTTAAGGACTCGTGACTTGACTTGGACTTGAGCACTGATGACTCGGACTTAGACTCAGACTCGTGCATTAACTGCATTCAGACTCGTAAATTGGAAATGAGGACTCAGAATTTTTTCTTTATTTTTTGTAACATGCCATAATAATTGGGCATAACATATTTATATTAATATCTACATTAATTTTATACCAATTTCATGCAGGAGAATGCACGTTCACCTGTTCATACGTCATGTTCAGGAACAAACTAACGTTAATGGCTCTAAAATGCCTGGAGAGACGCCCCTAGGATTGTCCGCTTTGCTTATACAGACTTCTCATGCAGTGGGAAAAATGCACTGCTATGTGTTCCATATGTAGAAGATCTATCGAGGAGACGATGGGGACAACCTTGCACTTCAATCATCATTTGGTAAGACTCCACCCAGAGAAGTAAGTGACATGCTATGTTCTTTGCTCTGTTGAAAGCGGGGCTTGCTTGCTGAGCGACGAACTAGCTAGTGTTAATCCTCTCTCATGTTATTTGCCCTGTTGATAGTGGGGCTTGTGTCAAACTCAACTCGGACTCGACTCGACTCAAAATTTTCTTTAATGACTTGGACTTGACTCACAGTAATGCTTTTATGGCTGAGGACTATGGTTGACTTGCTAACTTTAGGACTGCAGTTGTCATGAACAGTTTTGCACTCAAGTCTCCATCAATGAACAGTTTATAACTTCAACGAAACAGATTTCATGTTAAAACTGTTAAAAATATTATAATCATGTTGTCTGTTATCACCCAAATGAGGATGGGTTCCCTTTTGAGTCTGGTTCCTCTCGAGGTTTCTTCCTCATGTCATCTGAGGGAGTTTTTTTTCTTGCCACCATTGCCATAGACTTGCTCATTGGGGATAGATGAGGGATAAAATTAGCTCATGTTTAAATTCATTAAAATTCTGTAAAGCTGCTTTGTGACAATGTCTGTTGTTAAAAGCGCTATAAAAATAAACTTGACTTGACCACTGGGGACTCAAGACTGGACTCAGACACGAGGTTTAGTGACTCAACCACGACACTGCCACCTATCATGTGTCGAAGAGATGTTTTTGCATTGAAGGAGGATGCCAGGATGGGCAGTAGGGTGATGGAGGCAATAACACTTTGCATTGTAGTTGACACATATACATCACGGCTATTAGTAGGTTTGGGTATAAAATTGGAGGCCTCGGTATTTGAGTGTATCAAATATACACTTACTGGTCACAGATGGACTGGCTTGAGTATTTCAGAAACTGCCGATCTCCTGGGATTTTCACACAACAGTCTCTAGAGTCTCTGTAGACGAGTATGAAGAACAAAAAACATCTTGTGAGTGGGAGTTCTGGATACGTCTTGTTGAGAGAGGTCAGAGGAGAATGGCTAGACTGGTTCAAGCTGAAAGGATGGCTGGAGTAACTTAAACAACCACTATTTACATCCATTGTGAGCAGAAAAAGCATCTCAGAATGCACATGTTGAACCTTGAGATGCACCGCCTACAACAGCAGAATACCACATCAGATTCCATTCCTGTTCAGCCAAGAACAGGCTCACCATCACTGGACAGTTGAGGGTAGGGAAAAAGAAAGAAAAAAAACCCACAGGTGACACAAAAGTGATCACCTAGTGACCTTCAAAGTAAAAAGAAAATTACAAAACAGCTGCTGGTTTTGAAAGCATCTGTTATGCATCAACAGTGCATCAGAAAAATCATAAAGGATAAATAAAACCAGCAAAACAATTTCAGTAATCTCATGCAGGCTACTGGGCTACATTTGTAGTATATTTTATTTCTGTGTTGTTTCTGTGTATGTGAAGATCAGATCACCTATCAGGCTTGTAGTACTCGAGTCTGACTCGTGCCCTAATTTTAAGGACTCATGACTTGAGCACTGATGACTCGGACTTGGACTCATAGATTAACTGCATTTGGACTCGTAAATTGGAGATGAGGACTTGGATTTTTTTCTTTATTTTTTGTAACATGCCATAATAATTTGGCCTATTATATATTTATATCTACATGAATTTTTTACACTAATTTAGTGCAAGAGAATGCACATTCACCTGTTCATACGTCATGTTCAGGAACAAACTAACGTTAATGGCACTAAAATGCCTGGAGAGACGCCCCTAGGATTGCCCGCTTTGCTTATACAGACTTCTCGTGCAGAGGGAAAAAATGCACTGCTACCGGTATGTGTTCCATACTGTATGTAGAAGAACTATCGAGGAGACGATGGGGACAACCTTGCACTTCAATCGTCATTTGGCAAGACTCCACCCAGAGAGTGACATGCTATGTTATTTGCCCTGTTGATAGTGGGCGGGGTTTGCTGAGCGATGAACAAGCATTTTATCTATAGATAGTTTTCACTGACGTCACGGCATTCCGGGGAACGCCCCCCAGCCGCCATCTTGGAGGGCAAACAAAACGGACCATCGCCACTACTGGCTACGTTATCTCGGACGAAGTTATGAAGTTATATAGTCAGTTTTCTAAAATAAAGATCAATGTTGGCAAAATCAAGCAAACAGAAGTATATAGATACACAGTATGCAGCCAAACTGGCCTTGATTGGGGGAACTGACCCCTACGAAGTGGACAAAGATGCATTTTCAAGTGACTATGCAGGGCTGCCAAAGCCTGAAACTGCCAAAGCCTGCTCCAAAGCCTGAAACTGACTTCATCAAACTTTAAAGGCTGTCTGATATATACAACTTTATATATTCACAGCGCGCCTTTTGGCGGATGCCGCCTGAATCGCGCAGATCCAATTTTTTTTTTTTTTAGGGGGGGCATTGGAGTGTCTGATTATAATTTCAAAGTAAATTCTGTATTAAAATTACTAAATAAACAAATCCATTACAGTCCATGAAACAGGAAGTATAAGGATGAGAAAAAAACAGTTTAAATCGGGAAGCTGCGCACATTTGCGCAGTCCTGCACACCGCTCGGGCTGCACAAATGTGCGCAGCTTCCTGATTTAAACTGCTTTTTTCTCATCCTTATACTTCCTGTTTCATGGACTGTAATGGATTTGTTTATTTAGTAATTTTAATACAGAATTTACTTTGAAATTATAATCAGACACTCCAACGCCCCCCCTAAAAAAAACCCCCAAAAAACGGATCTGCGCGATTCAGGCGGCATCCGCCAAAAGGCGCGCTGTTTGCATCCCAAACACAAATCAAATCATACAGAATAGACCTAAAATGTTGTTTTCAAAAATGACCCTTGCGTGAGTGAAGTGACAAGTTTCAAATAGAAACGTGACAAACAAGCGATATTAAGTGTACATTACAATGTAAACGTACACTCAGCGGTTCCAGTTAGGCATTCTCCAGAGATTGTTCACATGATGTTTTGGTTTCCAAAAACAAACTTAAACACAATTGATTGTTTATTTAAACAACTTACCACTTATAAAATGATCGGAGCAGACTTTGCTGTGTTTGGAAGGCTGATAATCCTTGCGGTTGATTCTCGCAAGCCATAGATTTCTCCTTTGTATGCTGAGTTTGTTTGCTTGCCCTCGTACTCCCGTACAGTGGGAATTCCATAAAAGCCCCGCTTGACGTCATCATCTGACCTATTACGACAGCCGTGAATACAACAGGTGTGCACCATTGAATGTAACTCGCTCGCTACAATGTGTGCTCAGTGACCCGTACGGTAAGCTAGCCCTCCAAGATGGCCGCCACCAGGGAATCCCCGACTCTGTGACGTCATGTGAAAACTATCTGTAGCCTATTAACTAAAATGGAGCAGTTGAGCAGTAATGTTAGTCCAACACAGTAGCAGAGACGCTTTCACATAAAAGCAGCAACAGCCACCGTCAAATGGCGCGGTTGGAGTCTTGTTCTCAGACTCAACTCAGATCAATAGTGGACTCAATTTGAATATTTACTTCTACATATTTTCTTTAATGACTTGGGCTTGACTCGGACTTGAACACTGGGGACTCGAGACTGGACTCGGACTTGAGGTTTGGTGACTCAACTCCAACACTGTCCAAAAGGCAAAACCTCATAAAGGTTTTAAATTTAAAGAAGATTAGTTATGATCAATGACCTTTTTAAATTTGACAGTTCATCCATATTATTTAAAGGAATAGAAAAAGTAAAGTAAATACATGCATGGGTTGTAGCTTGTTATATTGAGAGCCCATAAGAAAAGTTTCAGGCATGTTTGACCATTTATGAGAAAGTCGTGAGCGTTTTTGTATCGCTACTCTAATGCCACCAGGAGGCCGCCATGTTGCCTGTTGGAAGGGCGATGAGTGACGTCATTTGGGCGCAAGGCTGAGTGTAACTCTTCAGTACTGAAGGGGCAAAGCGAAAGGTCTACTAAGGTGACAATGTTGATTTTTTTCACTATAAATCTGAAATAGTGTATTAATGAGCTGCAACCCTGACTTATAGACAAACCTGAACTCTTTACCTGTAAAACGAGGCTGAAACTATGTGTTATACTACTTGTTACCACGCTTATCATGCTCTCGACTCATTCATGAAACACTTCCTCATCAAGACGTCACCAGACTAGCCTACCATAATTACTATAGTAGACAGTCCAACCACCGCGGCAATGCAGGAAGAGGGTAAACAAACACTGCTTTACTATACAGGATTCATGAACATTTACAGCAGGATGCACTTGTATGGAAAAAGGTGGAAATATTGCCAGAAACACCCAAGTTCCTGGTATGGTATGGATTTATTTGGTAAAATTAATACATGTAAAAAGATACAGTATAAATAGCACCGAGGATAACACAAAGTATAAAATACACTTATTTCCAATGTGGTCCTCTTGATGACAGCAGGAAACAATAAAATATAAGAGACAATAATAAATTGACAAAATTGTATAAACAATTATGAAAAAGTCATAAACAAAAAAATATGCTAACTGTAATTATCACAAATGGTCACCGGTTTGATTCCCAGGACTGGCAGGAAAATCCGTGGTTGAAGTGTCCTTGAGCAAGGCACCTAACCCCCAACTGCTTCCTAGGCACTGTCTCTCTGTGTGTGTGTGTGTGTGTGTGTGTGTGTGTGTGTGTGTGCGCGCGCACGCGTGCTTGTTGTACGTTGCTCTGGATAAGTGTGTCTACTAAATGCCTGCAATGTAATGGGATGGATGGAGGGGAATTATCACAGAGTACAACTAGATTACAGAAATGGTACCAAAATTATTAAAAATTAGTTATATACACATCATAAAACTGGGTTTGGAATTTACTGCATAAAAACCGTTTCACCTGTTTCTTAAAATGATCACGTGTTTGACTAGATTGCACTGATCGCGGTCGGCTATTCCACAAACAAATTGCTGTATACCTAAAATAACTCTGAATGGTTTCCGTAAAGTGTGACTTCACTTACAATACACGGCCGTATTCGACAAAATGGACCATAGCGCCAGTGACATTTCTTCACTGATTTCCTCGAGTATTTCGGACAATGACACGAATAACGGTGATGATCATGACAAACAAGCATCACCATATCAATTGGTTACACAAAAGTGAACAATATTTATAGGAGTTGTTTCAGTTAGTCATTACTGAGGCCCTTCTGACAACACTGAATCAAAGCAAGACACCCAACAAACATCAAGCTGCTTAGCTGCATCAGCAATTATTACATCTATACCCACAGGAACTCACAATAACATCTCATCTCATCTCATTATCTGTAGCCGCTTTATCCTGTTCCACAGGGTCGCAGGCAAGCTGGAGCCTATCCCAGCTGACTACAGGCGAAAGGCGGGGTACACCCTGGACAAGTCGCCAGGTCATCACAGGGCTGACACATAGACACAGACAACCATTCACACTCACATTCACACCTACGCTCAATTTAGAGTCACCAGTTAACCTAACCTGCATGTCTTTGGACTGTGGGGGAAACCAGAGCACCCGGAGGAAACCCACGCGGACACGGGAAGAACACGCAAATTCCGCACAGAAAGGCCCTCGCCGGCCACGGGGCTCGAACCCAGACCTTCTTGCTGTGAGGCGACAGCGCTAACCACTACACCACCGTGCCGCCCTCACAATAACATATCACGCTTAATAAAAAGTTAGGGAAGCCATAAAAAGTGTTTTCTTACCCTTTGAACTTCTCTTTTGCAGACGACTGACTGTGTCATCTTGTTTGTCTTGTCCGCTTTTTGGTCGAAGATTGTGGGAACCGCATCTGGATTCAGCACTGACTTGTATGGTATTCCGAATGCCCGGTGCATCTGAGTTGTTTGAGTGAAACAATTTTCTTCAAAATGTTCCAAGCATGTGAGTTGCGTAAAGCAGTGTTTACTTACCCTCTTTCTGCGTTGCTGCAGGGGTTGGACTGCCTACTGTGGTAATTACGGTAGGCTGGCCTGGTGACGTCCTGATAAGGAAATTTTTCATGAATGAGTCGAGAGCATGCTAACGAGCGCTTATGCTGCCAGGAACGTGTAAAAATTTGCGCACTTACCTCTTCAACATATTTAGGTAAGTCAGATTGTATGCAGATCTGTTTGTAGGTTGTCTAGCAAGGTTACAGTCGGCAGAATGAGGCTGTCACGGCAGCACTACTTATACCGGGGATATAAATATGAAAAGTTACCTTCCCCATTCAGTTACAGAGGAGGAGATCAGCTGTTCACTATTCCCTCGCTGTTTATCAGTATTATATTTGTTAGGGTTTTGCTGGGATTCGAACCTGGTTCGTTGGTGTGATAATCCAGCAAACCCCCACTAGGCCACCAGGGGGATGACTCAAATGCAGAGGCGTGAGGCGGAAGTAGAAAAAGAATCAAAAGGTTTATTTAAACTATATACACTATATACAGGGCAAAACAAAAGACAAAAAAAACCCAAAGAGTAAAATCCAAAAGAAAAGCAAAGTGCAAAAATACAAAAGCTAAGAAGATCAAAAAACACAGTACAAAGGAAACTGGAGATAAACATAACAGCACAAAGACTCCGACAAGAGGACTGAACTCAGGGGGTATAAATAGACAAACTAATTAAGGACACAGGTGAAGATAATTAGGCAATTAACACAAACACAAAACACAGGAACAGTGGCGGCCTCTAGAGGCCAAAATAAACACGACATGAAAAGGAAATAACAGCGGCCTCTAGAGGCCAAAACAGTCCTAGTCCTAACAGGACCCCCCCCTCTAGGAGCGTCTCCTGACGTTCCCAGGGCGATCCGGATGGGCCGAATGGAAGTCCCGACATAGTTCTTTATCAAGGACATCCCGAGCAGGAACCCAGCAGCGCTCCTCAGGACCATAGCCCTCCCAGTCCACCAGATATTGCAACCCGCCGCGGACCCGGCGGGAGTCAAGCAGGCGATTCACAGTGAACACAGTCTGCCCCTGGAAGATGCGGGGGGGGTGGGGGGTTCCTAGGGGCAGGGGCATACGTAGATGTCAGTACGGGCCGTAACAGGGAAACATGGAAAGTGGGGTTGATCCTCAGAGTCCGGGGCAACTGGAGCCGGTAGGAGACAGGGTTCACCCTGCGCACCACCTTGAAGGGGCCAATGTAGCGAGGAGCAAGCTTGCGGTTCTCCACCCGCAGTGGAAGGTCCTTAGTGGACAGCCAAACACGCTGCCCAGGGCGGAAAGCGTGTGCAGGTCTTCTATGGCGGTTGGCCTGAGTCTGGTTGGTTCTGGAGGTCTGTATGAGGGTCTTCCTGACCTTGCTCCAGGTCTTGCGACACCGTCTCACATATTGGTTGACCGAGGGCACCCCCGCGTCCTCCTCCTGGTCCGGGAACAGAGGTGGCTGGAACCCGAATTGGCACTGGAATGGCGACAGCTTGGTGGCCGATGACTGCAGGGTGTTGTGGGCGTACTCCGCCCATGGCAGCCAGGTGCTCCACGATGTCGGGTTATCCATAGCCAGGCCTCGCAGGGTGGTTTCCAGGTCCTGGTTGAGCCTCTCCGTCTGACCATTGGACTGTGGGTGAAACCCAGAGGAGAGGCTGGCAGTGGCTCCAATGACCTTGCAGAACCCGTGCCACACTCGGGAGGAGAACTGGGGCCCTCGGTCTGAGACGATGTCCTGTGGAAGACCAAAGACTCGGAAGACATGATTAAACAAAAGTTTTGCAGTTTCAAGAGCAGAGGGGAGTTTGCACAGTGGTATGAAGCGGCAGGCCTTGGAGAATCTGTCAACTAAGACCAAAATGACCGTGTTACCTTGTGACTCAGGGAGACCCGTGATAAAGTCGACTGCCACGTGGGACCAGGGACGCCGGGGAATGGTCAGAGGATGCAGGAGACCCTGGGGACGCTGTCGTGGGTTCTTGGTTCTGGTGCAAACCTCACAGGACAGGACAAATGACCTTACTTCCTTCTCCATGTTAGGCCACCAGAAGCGTCTTTTCAGGAAGTCCAGGGTCCTCCGAGCTCCCGGGTGGGCGGTGAGAGGGGAAGAGTGACCCCACTGGAGAACCTTGGCCTGGGCTTGATGTGGGACGTACAAGAGGCCTGGTGGCCCCGTCCCAGGACCGGGGTCCTGGCGTTGGGCTCGTCGGACAGCCTCCTCAATACCCCAGCGGACAGGGGCCACAATCCGGGACACAGGGATAATAGGCCCGACTTCATTCTCCCTGTTAGTGGCAGAGAACAGTCTGGACAGTGCGTCAGGCTTGGTGTTCTTGGAGCCGGGGCGGTATGAGAGGGTGAAGTCAAACCGACTGAAAAACAGGGCCCACCTAGCCTGTCGAGGGTTCAGTCTCTTGGCTTGCTGGAGGTACTCCAGGTTCTTGTGGTCAGTCCAAACCAGGAATGGATGTTGTGCTCCCTCCAGCCAGTGCCTCCACTCCTCAAGGGCCAGTTTGACCGCTAGCAGTTCTCGATCCCCCACATCGTACCGGGACTCAGCAGGACTCAGGCGGTGGGAGAAGTAAGCGCAGGGGTGCAGCTTTCCTTCCGAACGTTGAGAGAGCACCGCGCCGACACCACTGTCCGAGGCGTCCACTTCCACGATGAATGGTTGGGAGGTGTCCGGGAGAACCAGAATGGGTGCCGTGCAGAAGCGGTCCTTGAGGTCTTTGAACGCCTTTTCTGCCTGAGGAGACCAGCCATAAGATCCACCTGTCCCTTTGGTGAGGTCTGACATGGGTGCTGCCACAGAACTGAAGTTCCTGATGAACTTGCGGTAGAAGTTAGCGAATCCTAAGAACCGCTGAACCTCCTTAACGGACTTGGGAGTAGGCCAGTCCCGGACGGCCAGGGTCTTGGCAGGGTCCATTTGGAGTTGGCCTGTCCGTACAATAAATCCCAGAAAGGAGACCTCGGGAACATGAAATTCGCATTTCTGGGCCTTGGCGAACAGATTGTTCTGTAGCAGCCTCTGGAGAACCTGGCGGACATGGTGGCGGTGCTCCTGCACGGTCTTGGAAAAGATAAGGATGTCGTCGAGGTAGACAAAAACGTATAGGTTAATCATGTCCCTTAAGACGTCGTTGATTAGGGCCTGAAAAACAGCTGGTGCGTTGGTGAGTCCGAAGGGCATCACCTGGTATTCGTAGTGCCCAGACGGGGTGTTAAAGGCAGTCTTCCACTCGTCTCCCTGTCGGATACGGATGAGGTGGTATGCGTTCCGTAGGTCCAACTTGGTGAAGACGGTGGCGCCTTGGAGCAGGTCGAAAGCTGTGGACATCAGCGGAAGGGGATATCGGTTGCGCACAGTGATCTTATTCAGGCCCCTGTAATCAATACATGGTCGGAGCCCCCCATCCTTCTTGCCGACAAAGAAGAAGCCGGCTCCAGCAGGTGAAGTGGAGGGTCGAATAAACCCAGAGACCAGGGCATCTTTGAGGTATTCCTCCATGGCCTTGCGTTCTGGCTGAGAGAGTGAAAACAGTCTGCCACGAGGAGGGGTAGTCCCAGGGAGCAAGTCGATGGCACAGTCGTAGGCCCGGTGCGGAGGAAGAACGGCGGCCCTGCTCTTGCTGAATACCTCCTTGAGATCCCAGTACTCTGTGGGAACTTGAGATAACTCGGTGAGATCAGGGGGCTCGGCAGGAGACACAGGAGAGCTAGAGAGCAGACAAGAGGCATGGCATGCAGGGCCCCATTCCACAACCTGGCTTGTTACCCAGTCTATGCGAGGGTTGTGGCGAGTAAGCCAAGGAAGGCCTAGAATAACTGGGAACTCAGGTGAAGGAATCAGGTGCAGGGATATTTCTTCCTTGTGACCTTGAGACTGGAGGAAGACTGGAGAAGTAACTTGGGTGACTCTTCCATCACCTAACGCTTGGCCATCGAGGGCAGACACAGACAGTGGGACTTCAAGAGGTGCAGTCGGAATATTGATGCTTTGGGCAAAGTGAATATCCATAAAGTTCCCAGCCGCCCCTGAGTCTAACAAAGCTTGACAAGAGTGGACAGACTCACCCCAGGAGATGGAGACCGGGATGTAGATTCCTTGGCCAGGGAGTCCGGGAGAGAGGGTAGGCCCCGTCACAACCCTCCCTCGGCTGGACGGGGCGGTCCTTTTCCCAAGAGTTCGGGACATGATGCTCGGAAGTGACCAGGCTTGCCACAGTAGATGCAGCACTTGTCCCTCCTTCTGCGCTCCCTCTCAGATGCGGAGAGGCGAGTACGACCCACTTGCATGGGTTCTGGACAGTCACTGAAGGAGGTAGACGGTCTCCAGGTAGAGGTAGGGAGGCTGGGGGGGCTCAAGGCTTGGTGGCGTTCTCTCATCCTGTTGTCCAGACGAATAGCATGTGAGATGAGGGTTTCGAGGTCACTTGGGCATCCAATAGAGGCCAGACCGTCCTTGATGGGGTCAGACAGACCATGGTGGAAGGCTGACACCAGGGCAGTCTCGTTCCATCCACTTACTGCTGCGAGTGTTCGGAACGAGATGGCGTAATCTGCGACGCTTCCTCCTTGCCGGATGGACATGAGCTTTCGGGCTGCGTCGGTACTGATGTCTGCCTGATCGAAGACCCGAAGCATCTCTTCAGAAAACAGCTGGAAATCAAAGCACTCAGGTCCCTGTCTTTGCCAGATAGCAGTAGCCCAGGCTTGCGCCTTACCAGCTAATAAGGTGATCACAAAGGCAATCTTGCGGCGATCCGTAGTGTAGGTGGTAGGCTGAAGCTCAAAGGTGAGTTGACACTGGGTAAGGAACTCTCGGCACTCACTGTGCTTGCCGTCATACCTCTGTGGTGCAGGAAGGCTGGGTTCGCGAGGTGAAGAAGGCAGCATTGCAGGAGGCACTGGAGCAGGAGTGGGAGCTGGATCAGGAGCAGGAACTGGATCAGGAGCAGGAGATGCAGGCAGAGATGTCAGCTGTGCCAGGGTTTTCCCAATTTGCTGAAGCAGTTCCTCGTGGCGAGCGAGGGCCTCACGTTGGCTGGTGAGCGTACGTCCATGAGCGTCCATGGTCGCTCCGAAGCGTGTCAAAGCTGCCATAATTCCCTGAAGGTTGGCCGGGTAGACAGTTGAAGCAGCCTCTGCTGAGTCGGTCATGACGGAGTCTTTCTGTTAGGGTTTTGCTGGGATTCGAACCTGGTTCGTTGGTGTGATAATCCAGCAAACCCCCACTAGGCCACCAGGGGGATGACTCAAATGCAGAGGCGTGAGGCGGAAGTAGAAAAAGAATCAAAAGGTTTATTTAAACTATATACACTATATACAGGGCAAAACAAAAGACAAAAAAAACCCAAAGAGTAAAATCCAAAAGAAAAGCAAAGTGCAAAAATACAAAAGCTAAGAAGATCAAAAAACACAGTACAAAGGAAACTGGAGATAAACATAACAGCACAAAGACTCCGTGACAAGAGGACTGAACTCAGGGGGTATAAATAGACAAACTAATTAAGGACACAGGTGAAGATAATTAGGCAATTAACACAAACACAAAACACAGGAACAGTGGCGGCCTCTAGAGGCCAAAATAAACACGACATGAAAAGGAAATAACAGCGGCCTCTAGAGGCCAAAACAGTCCTAGTCCTAACAATATTTCCCCCTCCACTTTTTTGTTAGAGAAATGGAATTTCAATTTTTTTCATATAAACTTTGAATGGCATAATCTCCAGCCAGGGGCAGCTTCAAGTCTAACTCGCTATGCGGAGCTTCCTTGTCTTGCACCCAAATGATGTCAGAGCACTGCTGGAAATGATCGGGGGGATTTTTCTGATTGGTTAAAATATTTGCAATGGCGGCCTCCAAGAAATTGTCCATTCTGCATAGAAACTGACTTTCGGACATGGATATCTTAGTTGTGTGAGCTCCTTCTCATCTCATCTCATTATCTCTAGCTGCTTTATCCTTCTACAGGGTCGCAGGCAAGCTGGAGCCTATCCCAGCTGACTACGGGCGAAAGGCGGGGTACACCCTGGACAAGTCGCCAGGTCATCACAGGGCTGACACATAGACACAGACAACCATTCACACTCACATTCATGGTCAATTTAGAGTCACCAGTTAACCTAACCTGCATGTCTTTGGACTGTGGGGGAAACCAGAGCACCCGGAGGAAACCCACGCGGACACGGGGAGAACATGCAAACTCCACACAGAAAGGCCCTCGCCGGCCCCGGGGCTCGAACCCAGGACCTTCTTGCTGTGAGGCGACAGCGTTAACCACTACACCACCGTGCCGCCCCAAAAATGGGTTTTCTTTTCTTTTAAATAATACATCTGAACGTTACAGTCTCATCCTTAATTAATTGATAGACAAAATGTGTTGTGATATGGTTGCGGATTTATGCACATTTCTACATTTCATCAATGGGAATCAGTCAGTCAGTCAGTCAGTCAGTCAGTCAGTCATTTGACAAGAATATGTTGGAGATATTAGTATTCCAGCTCAAAGATATTAAATACTAGTTCTCTTGAAGTGTAAATCCATCTCATTTGTTGGATATTTTGGTAAGTATACATCACCGTGCAATATGATGTAACTGACTCTTTGACTTTCATGAAGTTCGTTGCAAGATACAGAGTTCAAAGCCATGAAAAAAAAGGTTTTCACTTCAAAGACCGACATTTTCCTTTCTGATTAGTCTACATCTTGTTCTGAGGTGCCTTGAGCACCTGATGATTTTCACCATCACAGTCAGTGTCATCCGCTGATTGTATGCTGTAACAGCTAAACAAAACAAATAAAACAATGAACAAACATATAGCAATGATAATGTACAAATTTAAGTCCAAAAGAGCCTCTTCTAATCAGTAATAGGCAGGTTTTTCATTTGAAAATTTCATAACCAATGCATATGAAATTGACAGCTGTGTAGAAATGGTTCTTCCTCCATATGGTCTCATGACCTTTTATCAATACATGGGTTTCAGATTTTCTTCAAGATAGCTCATTGCTAATGTTATAGTTCATTTTCAGTTTTACCTGAAAATGTTCAGGTATTTCACCAGGACACAGTAATGTTCTGAGCTAGTGGACCGCCTCTTGACCTGGAGATCGTGAGCTCTACTCATGATTGGGTCCTACCAAAGACCATCATAAAAATGGCACCTATTGCCATCTGGTGAGGCATGCCATAATACAGATGTGAGTAGGGATTCAAACTCTCACAGTTACCAAAGGACTGGCCCCCCACTGTAACTGTAGCTATGCAAGAGACCGAGGGTTATAGACAAGGAGATTGGTACCGCCCAATACACCTTAAGGTGCCTGGTTATTACCGGGATGGGAGGTTGCCTGGGAAGACCAGGTCCTGGCATGGGAGAGACTTTAACTTTTGACAGTACTGTTAATTTTTGTGCCAGTAATCTCATCTCATCTCATCTCATTATCTCTAGCCGCTTTATCCTTCTACAGGGTCGCAGGCAAGCTGGAGCCTATCCCAGCTGACTACGGGCGAAAGGCGGGGTACACCCTGGACAAGTCGCCAGGTCATCACAGGGCTGACACATAGACACAGACAACCATTCACACTCACATTCACACCTACGGTCAATTTAGAGTGACCAGTTAACCTAACCTGCATGTCTTTGGACTGTGGGGGAAACCGGAGCACCCGGAGAAAACCCACGCGGACACGGGGAGAACATGCAAACTCCACACAGAAAGGCCCTCGCCGGCCCTGGGGCTCGAACCCAGACCTTCTTGCTGTGAGGCGACAGCGCTAACCCCTACACCACCGTGCCGCCCTGTGCCAGTAATGTTGGCACAATTATATGGTATGGTTTAGTAATATAATGGCAGCATGGTGGTGTAGTGGTTAGCACTATCGCCTCACAGCAAGAAGGTTCTGGGTTCAAGCCCAGCAGCCAAAGAGGGCCTCTCTGTGTGGAGTTTGCATGTTCTCCCCGTGTTTGCATGGGTTTCCTCCAGTTTACCCCACAAAGCCATAACCACGTATTTAAATACATGGCTTACTGAACCATTGCTAAAGCTTTGTGTAGTATATAAGATGTAAAAGGAATATCGGAAATTCCTTCTTCTTCTTTCGTGTTCTGCCTGGTGGCAGCTCTGGCTCTGACATCCATCAGAGTTTCTAGGGAGCGTTACAGCAGTGATTTCCCATGGCCAGAAATTCATAGAGTTGCTCATTTTTTGTGTTGCTGTTGTTCTTTTTTATTCACGTCATTAAGACATTTTAAGGTATGAATTTACACACTTTCTAAAAAGTTCTAAAAAAAAATCCTGTTCTGGAACATTGCAAGGAACACAGATAACCTACACCATAAATAAACAAAACAGGAGTATGGTTGTGGGGTTAAATTCTGGAAGAACCTGATAATTTTTAGAGTGAAAAAGATGCATGATATTATATATGAGTTTACACATGAGGATTAAGACAGAAGAACACTTCATTAGCAGATAGAAATCTTCATTATCAGGTTGCAGTGTGTTCCCAGTGTGTGTATAAGATGTAAAAGGAATATCGGAAATTCCTTCTTCTTCTTTCGTGTTCTGCCTGGTGGCAGCTCTGGCTCGGACATCCATCAGAGTTTCTAGGGAGCATTACAGCAGTGATTTCCCATGGCCAGAAATTCATAGAGTTGCTCATTTTTTGTGTTGCTGTTGTTCTTTTTTATTCACATCTGTAGCAGTTTGTACGAGTGGGAGGAGCACAGAAGATGGCAGGCCAGAACTGAGTTTCGTAACTCTTTTTTTTATTTTGACACTTTTCAGTTGTCTCTTGCACACTCTCGTTCGTACACACAGACACGCGCACACACATCAGGTGTCTGGTTGGGGAGAGAGCTCCTCCTCTGCTCTTGCTCTCTCCTTAAATAGGGTGTGGTCACTGGGGAAGACACACAAACACATGTTAATCAACATCAGGTGCAGTGATTCTGCCACTTACCTTCCCTGACTCCGCCCTCCAGTCACAGACCGATGCTTGACCACACCCCCGCTGCCACATACCCCCACCACCCGACTCAGGCCGGGCGGCCGTCTGTCCCACAGCCGACTCCCCCCCCCCGACGGGAGAGAAAGTCCGCCACGACCATCTGCGCCCCCGGCCTGTGGATCACCTTGAAGTTAAAGGGTTGCAGTGCCAGATACCAACAGGTGAGCCGCGCGTTGGCATCCTTCATGCGGTGGAGCCACTGGAGGGGCGTGTGGTCCAAACAGAGGGTGAAAGGGTGCCCCAGCAGGTAGTAACGGAGGGTGAGGACCACCCACTCGATCGCCAGGCACTCTTTTTCAATGGTGCTGTAGCGCCCCTCACGCATCGACAGCTTCCTACTGATGTACAGCACTGGGCGTTCCTCCCCCTCCAGGGACAAAACAGCCCCTAGCCCTCTGTCCAATGCATCCGTCTGTAACATAAAGGGGAGAGAAAAGTCAGGGGACTGTAACAGTGGCCCCCCACACAGTGCAGCCTTCACCTCAGAGAAAGCCCGCTGGCATTGCTCCATCCACTGGACCAGATCTGGTGCCCCTTTTTTAGTGAGATCAGTCAGCGGGCTGGTGATGTCTGAATAATTAGGTATAAACCTACGATAGTAGCCAGCCAGCCCCAGGAACTGTCTCACCCCCTTTTTGGTCTTGGGCCTCAGGCAGGCCGCACTTGCTGCTGTCTTGTTAATTTGGGGACACACCTGCCTGTTGCCCAAGTGGAAGCCCAGATACCGTACTTCCACCCGCGCAATTGCACACTTCTTTAGGTTGGCTGTGAGACCCGCTTGCCTCAGCGACCTAAGGACGGCCCTTAGATGTTGTAGGTGCCGTGGCCAGTCATTACTATAGATAATGATGTCATCTAAGTATGTGGCCGCATAGGTGGCATGGGGGTGGAGGACCCTATCCATCAGCCGCTGGAACGTAGCGGGCGCCCCAAACAGCCCAAAAGGAAGTGTGACAAATTGGTGTAAGCCAAATGGTGTGGAAAAAGCCGTTTTTTTTCGGGATAATGGAGTCAAGGGGATCTGCCAATATCCCTTTGTCAAATCCAGTGTCAAGTAAAAGCGAGCCATGCCTAGTCGATCAAGCAACTCATCAATACGAGGCATTGGGTACGTGTCGAATTTAGACACCGCGGTGACTTTTCTATAGTCTACACAGAACCGGACCGACCCGTCAGCCTTGGGTACCAAGACCACCAGGCTGCTCCAGTCACTGTGGGACTCCTCGATGATGCCTATTTCGAGCATGGCCTCGAGTTCTTCCCGAACCACTTTTTTCTTGTGTTCGGGTAGCCGGTAAGGGCGGCTGCGCACTACCACCCCCGGGGGCGTCTCAATGTGGTGCTCTATGAGGTCGGTGCGGCCGGGCAGGGGTGAGAACACGTCCGAAAATTCGGTCTGCAACTGGGCAACCTCCGCGAGTTGGGTCGGGGAGAGGTGGTCTCCACAGGGGACCAGAGAGGTACGCAATGCCAATGTTCCCTTTTGAACCTCCGGCCCCAGCTCCGCCTTCTCTGGAACCACCGACACCAACGCCATGGGGACCTCCTTGTTCCAGAGTTTGAGTAGATTGAGGTGGTAAATCTGTAGTGCCCCACCCCTGTCCGTTCGCCTCACCTCATAGTCGACGTTCCCAACTTGCCGTGTGACCTCAAAAGGTTCTTGCCACTTGGCGATTAATTTGGAGCTCGATGTGGGCAACAGTACAAGTACTTTATCTCTCGGTGCGAACTCCGTAAGGCGCGTACCCTTGTCGTACAGGTGGGTTTGCCGTTCTTGAGCCTGCCGCAAATTCTCCTGGGTTAGGTGGGTGAGTGTGTGGAGTTTTGCAGACAGGTCAATAATGTATTGAATCTCTTTTTACTTGGTGAAGGTCCCTCCTCCCAATTTTCTCGCAGCATGTCTAAAATGCCACGCGGCTTACACCCATATAACAATTCGAATGGGCAGAACCCCGTGGAGGCTTGTGGGACCTCTTGCACTGCAAATAACAAGGGTTCGAGCCATTTATCCCAATTACGTGCGTCCTTGCTTAAGAATTTCTTAATTATATTTTTGAGGGTGCGATTAAATCGTTCGACTAAACAGTCTGTTTGTGGGTGATAAATGCTCGTGCGGATCGGCTTAATTCCTAATAACCCATACAGTTCGTTCAGTGTACGTGACATAAACGAGGTGCCTTGGTCAGTCAGAATCCCTTTGGGGATTCCAACTTGGGAGATGACGCGGAAGAGCGCTTCTGCAATACTGCATGCTGAGATATTGCGAAGAGGCACTGTTTCCGGGTATCATGTTGCATAGTCCACTAGAACTAATATAAAGCGATACCCTCTAATGGTCCGACGAGATCCATCCCAATCCTTTCGAACGGGGTCTCGATCAATGGGAGAGGGCGCAAAGGCGCTTTTGGAATGGCCGCTGGATTTACTAACTGGCATTCGCGGCATGCCGTACACCACTTACGGACATCGCTGCGAATTCCTGGCCAATAGAACCGGGCCATTATTCGGGCTAGTGTTTTATCCTGCCCTAAGTGTCCAGCCACGGGATTAAAGTGAGCCGCCTGGAATACTAATTCCCGGCGGCTTTTTGGAATCAAAAGCTGCGTGATTTGTTCTTTAGTCTGAGTGTCCTGTGTCACTCGGTATAATCTATCCTTCATAATTGAGAACTAGGGGAAGGACGGGGTGGCGTTTGGCTGGAGCGTTTGACCATCGATTACTCTCACTTGGTCAAACGCATGCCGCAGAGTCTTGTCTCACAACTGCTCTAATGGGAAATCCGCAAGGGATTCCCCAATAGGAGGAGGAGGAGCCTGCGGCTCCTCACTCTGACACGGAGATGACGTAGACGGCTCTGTGACAGCTGCTCCCGCCAATGCGACACCGGGACCTCCCCCTGCGGAACTACGGCAGGACCCACTCTTCACTAAATGACTCATTAATTCCCCAAATCCCGGCCAATCAGTCCCCAAAATTATCGAGTGGGTAAGGCAAGCATTAACCGCCACCTTTACTCTAAATTTTTCCCCTTGAAAAAGAATGTGGACCGACACTAAAGAGTAGTTGTGAACATCCCCGTGCACACACAAGACCTTCACCAATTGTGCTCCCCCCAATGCCTCATTTTGCACCAGGCTTTGGTGGATTGAGGTCTGATTACAGCCGGAGTCCAACAACGCCTGATATGTATCCCCTTGGACACTCACTGGTATGCGACACGCTCCAGCCCAATCGAGGGTGGCTCCTGGCGCATTGGGGATCTGTACCACCGCACCCACCTCCATTGCCTAGCACTGCTGTTGGAGGTGGCCCAGCTCCCCGCAGCGCCAGCAAACCAGCCCGGGCTTCCTCTCTGCACTGGCGCTCTGGGGCTCACTCACCTGGGGGGGGGGGAGACAGACACAGAAGCGAGAAATGGGAAGGCACCACGGGTGCGGCGGGCCGGCTGGAGTGGCGCTGGCCTCCGCCTCCACGGTGGGGGAACGGGTCGAGGACGAGACACAGGAGGGGAGAGAGGAGAGGGAAGAAGAGGTTGTCTGCTGTCCTGCTGTCGGGACAGCTGCCAAATGGTCCTCCGCCAGCTCGATGGCCTGATCCAGCGACGCCGGGCGGTGGCACTGGACCCACTCTGCGGTTCCTGCTGGTAGGCGAGCGATGAACTGCTCCAGTACCACCTGATCGATGATTCCCTCGGCGTTGCGGTTGTTGGCCCTCAACCACCGCCAGCAGGCGTCCCGGAGTTGCTGGCCAAATGCGAACGGCCGGCCGACTTCCTCTAAGCACAGAGCGCGGAAGCGCTGTCGCTGCTGTTCAGGGGTGCACCCCACACAGTGGAGGATGGCCCGGCGGAGGTCTGCGTAGACCAGCTGGTGGTCGGTGGGGAGCTGTAGTGCGACCAGCTGCGCCTCGCCCATTAGCAGGGGGAGGAGGCATGCCGCGCGCTGTTCCACTGGCCAGCCCGAGGCCTCTGCTACCTGCTTGAAGAGCATGAGGAAGGCCTCAGGGTCGTCATGCGGGCCCATCTTCTTTAGGGTGAGGGCCCACGGCGGTCGAGGTGGTGGACCCCGCCGACGCAAGGAGGTGCCGGAACGCCTGTCGATCTTCCTGCTGTGCCAACACCAGGGCCTCGAACCGTTGCTCTTGCTCCTTCTGGGGGGCGACTAGTGCCTGGTGCTGGCTCTGCTGGGCTGTGGCGAGGGCGTGGACCAGGTCGGCGAAAGGGGAGGACTCCATGGGGCTGTTCTTCTTCTGCGCTCCAGTCCCGGGTTTCGGCACCACTGCAGCAGTTTGTAGGAGTGGGAGGAGCACAGAAGACGGCAGGCCAGAACTGAGTTTCGTAACTCTTTTTTTATTTTGACACATTTCAGTTGTCTCTTGCACACGCTCATTCGTACACACACAGACACGCGCACACACATCAAGTGTCTGGTTGGGGAGAGAGCTCCTCCCCTGCTCTCGCTCTCTCCTTAAATAGGGCGTGGTCACTGGGGAAGACACACAAACACATGTTAATCAACATCAGGTGCAGTGATTCTGCCACTTACCTTCCCTGACGCCGCCCTCCGGTCACAGACCGACGCTTGACCACGCCCCCGCTGCCACAATGTCATTAAGACATTTTAAGGTATGAATTTACACACTTTCTAAAAAGTTCTAAAAAAAAAAATCCTGTTCTGGAACATTGCAAGGAACACAGATAACCTGCACCATAAATAAACAAAACAGGAGTGTGGTTGTGAGGTTAAAGTCTGGAAGAACCTGATAATTTTTAGAGTGAAAAAGATGCATGATATTATATACGAGTTTACACATGAGGATTAAGGCAGGAGAACACTTCATTAGCAGATAGAAATCTTCATTATCAGGTTGCAGTGTGTTCCCTTTCTCCTTCATGCAAGCTCTTGTAATGAGAGAAAAAATTAACTAATGAATAAACATGAGATAAAGAACAAAAACAAACATTGTACTAGTCTGAGGATACCTGGTTTTCATATTCTATATTTAAACATGCCGAGTTTTATTAAAGCTTAATGAAACGTATAAAGGTAGGTCAATAAATAGCATGTGTGGCAGTCATTCATGTTGTGATCTTTTCTACAATATACACTACAGTCCAAAAGAAAAAAAAAGAGAGAGATTTAAACATTTCATGCTGACTGAGGCACATGAGCATCACATGCATTTTGACAGGCATAATATAAACTTAATTGTTTAGCTTTATTCCCATTTTACTATGGCACATAGCTATGCAAAAACTGACTGAAATGAGAAAGTGATTCTTTGTAAGGAAGTCAAACTTAGCTAGCAAGTTTTTTTGTGTGTTATTTTATAGGCAGAGTGATTGTTCTTTTCTCCTTTTTTTTTAACTGGCTTTTAAAACAACATTCCTATTTCATTGTGGTTAAATATAGATGACTTGCAACCACGTGATCAAAATGTGCTACGTCATGAGCGTCCGCCATGATGGTGGATATACAAAGCAACTAGGATGGCAGCCACTGAAAGTGTGTCTGTAAACAATGCTGAATTTTCTCAGTATTACCATGATTTGAACAGTTGAGCAAAGATTCGATACAAAAAGAAGATAGATATGTGTGGTTTTGCCCCTATTATTTCAGTCAGACTTTTCTGAAGATATGACGCTTCTACTGACCATCAAGTACCCAGATCAGTTTGGAAATCTTAAATTTATGGAGGTTTCGAAATAATATTACTTTGATTAAGTCAAAATTAGCTGACCTGGTATTAACTTCTCAGCTTCAACCATGGTGTCTTGGATGTCTTAGAACTCCACGGGTGAGCTACCGCATGCAGCTTCTGCAAATTCAGCTGTCTTCCTCCACTTTTGAGCTCTTTCGTGTGGTTTGGCTACAACACCGACTGAGTGAACCATAACACGAGAATGCTCATTTTATAGCAAAATTCTAGCAACACGAAATAAAATTCTTCCATGATGATATCGAGAAAGCTTTTGAATCTTACCTGAGATAAAACGATTACTGCAAACGTGAGCTGTTTCGGTTTTAGCCTCTGTTAGATCAGCCCTGCCAATGTTGTTCAGCTGTGCTCGTCTCCTCTCCATACTAAGCCTCAGAGTTTCCTCGCTCTCTTTCCAAATCACAGACGGAATTCTAAAAAATCGGAATGTGGCATGGTCTCGAGTACTGTTGTGACCACAACCATATACAACACAAAGATATCTCATCTCATCTCATTATCTCTAGCCGCTTTATCCTTCTACAGGGTCGCAGGCAAGCTGGAGCCTATCCCAGCTGACTACGGGCGAAAGGTGGGGTACACCCTGGACAAGTCGCCAGGTCATCACAGGGCTGACACATAGACACAGACAACCATTCACACTCACATCTACGGTCAATTTAGAGTCACCAGTTAACCTAACCTGCATGTCTTTGGACTGTGGGGGAAACCGGAGCACCCAGAGGAAACCCACGCGGACACGGGGAGAACATGCAAACTCCACACAGAAAGGCCCTCGCCGGCCCCGGGGCTCGAACCCAGGACCTTCTTGCTGTGAGGCGACAGCGCTAACCACTACACCACCGTGCCGCCCACACAAAGATATGTCAGAGCTAAAAGAACGCTTAAAGCAGTGGAAAAACAAAGAGAGTTGTGCACGTGTGATTATGTTTTGTATGGAATGTCGCTTGACCTCACATTTGTATCTCCACCAACATGGCTGACATCCAGGTTTCTATTTTGCTTTGACGTCACTTGAGAGTCAAGGATATTTATAGTTTCTTAAATTTGAGGTGGGAAAATATGTTACAGACACAACAACCCAATTCTGTCCAAAACATATCTATCTATCTATCTATCTATCTATCTATCTATCTATCTATCTATCTATCTATCTATCTATCTATCTATCTATCTATCTATCTATCATGTTCTGCCTGAAGGCAGGTCCACTCTGGTGGCTTCAGCCATAAAAGCTTCTTTGGAAGAATTACAGTAGTGGTTTCCTGTTGCTTTCTACTGGATTATTATAGAGGTTTTCTCCTTTCAATCATTCACACTCACATTCACACCTATGGACAATTTAGAGTAGCCAGTTTACCTAACTGCATGTCTTTGAACTGAAGAAGTAGCCTTTATTTGTCACATGTACACTCAAGCACAGCAAAATTCGTCCTCTACATTTAACCCATCTGAAGCAGTGAACACACACAAGTGACCAATGAGCACATACACATACCCAGAACAGTGGGCAGCTATTCTACAGTGCCTGGGGAGCAGTTGGGGTTTAGGTGCCTTGCTCAACAAGGACATTTCAGCCCAAGCCCACCCCATGTTAACCTGACCACGTCTTTGGAACATGGGGGAAACCGGAACACCTGGAGGAAATCCACACAGACATGGGGACAACATGCAAACTCCACACAGAAAGGCCCCTGTCAGCCACAGGGCTCAAACCCAGAGCCTTCTTGCTGTAAGGTGTCACTCTATCTCTCTAACCAACCAGAATTCAGCCTTATATTCATCCATGATATCGGATTGGTCTCACATATACTGTATTATATCACATATTCTATCCATATTCAATGGATATGAGCAATTGGGTGCTCTGATTGGCTACTCTATTACTAGGATATCAGCTCATATACTGTAAGCAGAGAAAAAACAAAATAGCGGCGCACATCAAGTCAGATATATGACTTTATTATCAAATATTTAAAAGAAACAGAAATAGCTAAAAGAATACACATATGTTTTCCCCGATATCTCCTGTTCCAAGGCGGCACGGTGGTGTAGTGGTTAGCGCTGTCGCCTCACAGCAAGAAGGTCCAGGTTCGAGCCCCGTGGGTGGCGAGGGCCTTTCTGTGCGGAGTTTGCATGTTCTCCCCGTGTCCGCGTGGGTTTCCTCCGGGTGCTCCGGTTTCCCCCACAGTCCAAAGACATGCAGGTTAGGTTAACTGGTGACTCTAAATTGACCGTAGGTGTGAGTGTGAATGGGTGTCTGTGTGTCAGCCCTGTGATGACCTGGCGACTTGTCCAGGGTGTACCCCGCCTTTCGCCCATAGTCAGCTGGGATAGGCTCCAGCTTGCCTGCGACCCTGTAGAAGGATAAAGCGGCTAAAGATAATGAGATGAGATGAGATGAGAAATAGCTAAAAGAATACACATATGTTTTCCCCGATATCTCCTGTTCCAAGGCGGCACGGTGGTGTAGTGGTTAGCGCTGTCGCCTCACAGCAAGAAGGTCCGGGTTCGAGCCCCGTGGGTGGCGAGGGCCTTTCTGTGTGGAGTTTGCATGTTCTCCCCGTATCCGCGTGGGTTTCCTCCGGGTGCTCCGGTTTCCCCCACAGTCCAAAGACATGCAGGTTAGGTTAACTGGTGACTCTAAATTGACCGTAGGTGTGAGTGTGAATGGGTGTCTGTGTGTCAGCCCTGTGATGACCTGGCGACTTGTCCAGGGTGTACCCCGCCTTTCGCCCGTAGTCAGCTGGGATAGGCTCCAGCTTGCCTGCGACCCTGTAGAACAGGATAAAGCGGCTAGAGATAATGAGATGAGATGAGATATCTCCTGTTCCACACTCCAGCCCAGTCGGTGGCAGTAATGTGCCTTTAAGTTGGTTTGCCAACCACCAAAACTAAACCCTAAAGAAGAAAATGGCAGCGTGTGTTACTGAGCCAACCAAAAACGAAATAAAAACTCTGCTCGAAAACAAACCCCCCAAAAATATAAGAAAAAAAGCAACAAAATACAGAATGAAAGTATTTGATGGTAAGAACGTATCCTTTTTTCATGAATTAGTATAGCATTTTCCACAAATTGCGCCTGTCATTTCGCCGGTTTGTTTACATTGAAAGTGGAAATGATTTTGTTGGACGTTTTGTATGAAGTTTTTGTTGATCAAATTTGCAAAAGATGAAAATAAAAATGCTCCATTTCTCAAAATCCAGTGAATGTGGATCGAATAAAACAGCTATTCCATTCAATCCCGTCGTAGATGGTTTATAAACAACTCGGTGCTACGCGCCTCGTCAGCTATCAGTTCATGTACAAGGAATAACTTAATTATCACATAATATACAGTATTCCAACAACTGTACTACCAAACAATATTACACTCCATCTATTGACAAACCACAGTATACAGTAATTGTTGACAGGAGAGGGTACCTACTGTATGCTTGCTCCATCATGTCCTTCTTGGGTTGAAATGTCTGTGTAGACTGCACACATTCTGCACAGCCTTTACAAATACTATATAATCCATCACCTTACACTGTCTGAGTCATCTAGAGCTGTTATTTATATATCTATAAGCTGTAAAACTATTTCACTCGAACCATGTCACAGTGACATGTGGCCAACGCTAAGCATGTAACTATAACAAGCAAACAGCAGATCTACTTCCTACACCTATTTGTCACTTGTGACTGGTGCCACAGTTTATCTCTAAGCAGCATGCCAGCTTTGGGCAGTTTCAGAGCCTTGACAAATGGAAGTGACTACTGCAGTCAAGCATCATTTAGTACAAGCTTAAGTGTCCCCATAAAGACATAACATCCAAAGTGTGATTTATTTATTGTCATATAAAACATTATCTAAAATTCATACATTTGCCCGAAGTGACAGATGCATATATCTAAAATGCTACTTGCCTATTTATAGTTCAAAGCAATCTGAAAACTGTGTGGTAAACACAGATAAACTACAGAGTATGAATCACTCCATTTGGTGAGATAATGTATGCCAATTATGCAAATGAAAGCATTTGCATTCTGAAACATGAACAATGGTGTCTCACTGCGCATTGTCTCCTTTAGTCCAGGTCATCTGGGTAATGCACGACAATCACACAGAGCCTCTCGTCCGAGTGTCCGAGTGTTGTATGAGTCTTTTGTGTCTCAGCTACAGCACTTTGCTCATACTTAAAAAGCAGTAGCAGCATGCACAGACAGACTCACAGCACAGGCAGTGCATACGGCTCGGATGTCCGGAGAATGCTAATGTACGAATGGGCAGATCCTTTTCATTCTGTCTTCTTCTCAAAAGCTCATACTGTTTAATGTTAGCACTGCCATCAGAATTTAATTTGATATTAAATGGTATGATCTGACCAAAGCACAAGCAAACCCATGCTTTGGTTATGTGAAAGAAGAGATTACATTAGGACATTATGTTTTTCTGTTTTCCCTTTATGGTGATTATTATTGAACAGTTATTCCACGAAATTGAGTCATACATGAGCTGATAGCCAATGAGGCATGGAGTGCTGAGTCGGCTACAAGCCATGCATGATGAGATTGAGTGGAATCACAGTTATTCTAGCCACATTCACTGGATTTTGAGAAACAGAGCATTTTTATTTTTTTTTTCAAATTTGATAAATAAAAACTTTATACAAAATGTCCAACAAAATCGTTTGCACTTAGAATGTAAACTTTCTTCTTCTTCTTCCTCCAGCATGGGTGCAGGGTCCGCAGCTCGGCTCAGCTGTCTCCACTTATTCCAATCAAAGACATCCTCTGTTTTTGCTTTTGTGGACTTTAGGTCCTCCTTTATTGAGTCAGCCCATCTCTTTTTGGGTCTTCCACATGGCTGCTTGCTTGGAATGTCCGGTGCTGTTGCAGATTTAGCCATTGCTCCATCCGAGCTTCACATGATCAGGCCATACCATCAGAGGCGCCACTCTCTCATCTTTGCAGTGATTGGAACCACCTGCATTTTCCTACAGACTTCCATATTTTCCACATGGTCTAAGAGAGAAAGTCCTTGAAACCAGCATAGCATTTTCATCTCCACGGCATGTAGACTTTGCAAATGTTTTACAGTGACTGGCCAACATTCGCAACCATATAGTGCTACTGGGCATACCACAGTCTTATATACGTTAGCCTTCAAATGGGTCGGCATCCTGCTGTCATAAAGTACACCTGTTACCTTTTCTGCTTAGAATGTAAACAAACTGGCGAAATGACAGGAGCAATTTGTGAAAATGCTATAATAATAATAATAATTCTTGGCGGCACGGTGGTGTAGTGGTTAGCACTGTCGCCTCACAGCAAGAAGGTCCGGGTTCGAGCCCCGTGGCCGGCGAGGGCCTTTCTGTGCGGAGTTTGCATGTTCTCCCCGTGTCCGCGTGGGTTTCCTCCGGGTGCTCCGGTTTCCCCCACAGTCCAAAGACATGCAGGTTAGGTTAACTGGTGACTCTAAATTGAGCGTAGGTGTGAATGTGAGTGTGAATGGTTGTCTGTGTCTATGTGTCAGCCCTGTGATGACCTGGCGACTTGTCCAGGGTGAACCCCGCCTTTCGCCCGTAGTCAGCTGGGATAGGCTCCAGCTCGCCTGCAACCCTGTAGAACAGGATAAAGCGGCTACAGATAATGAGATGAGATAATAATTCTTGATTTTTTTTTGTTTTTTAAAAGATACTTTCTTACCATCAAATACGTTTATTCCATATTTTGTTGCTTTTTTTTTGTAATTTTGTAGTTTTGTTTTCGAGTAAAGTTTTTATTTCATCCTCAGTTGATTTGGTAACACGTTCCGTCATTTTGTTTTTCTCTACTCATGGTATATGAGCTGATATCCTAGTAGTAGAGTAGCCAATCAAAGCATGTGATTGCTCATATCTAGTGAATATGGATAGAATGATATGTGTTATATTTGTATATTATAAGGTCCTGAGCTTGAGTGACTGTGTGGAATTTCATGTGATACCCCATGGATACTCTATGCTGCTTTAACTCTGGATTCTCTGATTTCCTCCCATTTTCCAAAAATATGCCAGCAGATAGATTGGCAAAGACAAACGACTCATATGTGCGAACGACTATGATAAACTGGGTGTATTTCTGTATTCCTGCCTCACACTCAGTCTTCTGGAGCCACTGTGACCCTGACCAGGATAAATTGCTTACTGAAAGTGAAAGAGTATAACATGCATCCAGGCAAATGTGTGAACATACTGATATGCAGAGCCACAAAGGTGCAAACCTAAACATAACACACTATAATTACAAAATCCCCATACCATGTTGGTTCTGGTTTAAAGGGTAAAATACATATATGTTTTAGGTCCAGCCCACAAGCTCTTCCACATCATTTTTGTTTCCTAGACATATACACAAACATACGGTACTGTGCAAAAGTATTTCTCACCATGTTTTTTTAGCACAAACTTTGCTGTAGATTTTTTTTTTTTATTTTATGACCAATGTTTTAGTGTCAGGACAAAAACATTTTAGATTTCAAAATATTAGTTTGACAGCGGTGGCACGGTGGTGTAGTGGTTCGCACACATCACAGCAAGAAGGTTCTGGGTTCGAGCCCAGTGGCTGATGGAGGCCTTTCTGTGTGGAGTTTGCATGTTCTTCCCGTGTCCGCATGGGTTTCCTCCAGGTGCTCCGGTTTCCCCTGCAGTCCAAAGACATGCAGGTTAGGTTAACTGGTGATTCTAAATTGACCGTAGGTGTGAATGTGAGTGTGAATGGTTGTTTGTCTCTATGTATCAACCCTGCGATGACCTGGTGACTTGTCCAAGGTGTACCCTGACTCTCACCCATAGTCAGCTGGGATAGGCTCCAGCTTGCCTGCGACCCTGTACAGGATAAGCAGTTATGGACAGTTTGATAGCACAAAATTAAATGTTTGTATGTCAGTAAAGAAAGCAGCATATTATATAAGAGACCACTTTTTAGACAAAAAAAAAATTATAAAGGCTGCTGGGTTTTGCTGCAAAAAATAAAAAAGCAAGTGTGACAGACAGTCAAAGTCTCCAGAAGATCAGTGGCTGGTTCTGCAAGATGCTCAGTAAAACCTACAGCTTATTTCCTTATAAAACTGCACAAACTGTACCTGAGCCTACTATTGTTTGAAGTAAATAGTCATCTCACCAAATACTGACTTTGTTTCATTTATTGTTGCTTCCTGTTTAGAGACATTCAATTTCATTATTTTTGAAGGAATCTTTGCTCGACAGCATTTCTTTGTATGTACCGAAGACATTTACACAGTACTGTAAACACACACACACACACACACACACACACACACACACACACAATCTTCCATAAAATAAAAGACAGTAAGAGTCTACTTTCATATTCTTCACTGTAATATGCTGATAAAAATACTTTCATCTCAAGGTTTCCTGGATGCACGGAGACTACTAAAGATGTGTGTTCCTGAGTGACACTGTCACTGCACACAGTCAGTGTACCATGAAATGGATCTCGTACTGCAGTGAGTCAAAACTGCAATTTAAGTGGAGGCTGAATCTGGAGTGGAGGTTGAGGACTTCATAATATCGAGTACACCAATGTAACTGCTGAAGGTTTGGCATATCAACCACAGACTGTCAGAATGCTCCATTGACCTTCAACAATGTATAGAGCTGCATCTAAGTCAAGAACAACACTAAGTTTAGTTAAGATCATCTGTGTAAAAAACCAGACATATATCTCATCTCATTATCTCTAGTCACTTTATCCTGTTCTACAGGGTCGCAGGCAAGCTGGAGCCTATCCCAGCTGACTACGGGCGAAAGGCGGGGTACACCCTGGACAAGTCGCCAGGTCATCACAGGGCTGACACATAGACACAGACAACCATTCACACTTACATTCACACCTACGGTCAATTTAGAGTCACCAGTTAAGCTAACCTGCATGTCTTTGGACTGTGGGGGAAACCGGAGCACCCGGAGGAAACCCACGCAGACACGGGGAGAACATGCAAACTCCGCACAGAAAGGCCCTCACCGGCCATGGGGCTCGAACCCGGACCCTCTTGCTGTGAGGCAACAGCACTAACCACTACACCACCGTGCTGCCCACAGACATATATATGTCAAGTAAAGATTAAAAAATGATGGGGTGTGTTTTTGGAAAATAATTAATGATGATAGGCTGTCATCAACCCAAAGCTGATTATTTTCCAATTACAGCAAGTATTGTATTATGTTGCATCCACACTGGAGTCCGCCGAGGCCTCCATTTCCCATGAATCCGCACAGTAGACAAACATGGCCGACACAGACTACAGTTCCCAACAAAACACATTCTCAAGTTTACCTGAGTACTGATGAGTCACAGGTAATTTCAGTTCATCAAGCCCATGTCTCTTATTTCAGCTTATCAAGCACACATATACAAAGACTCTTCTCGCACACACACACACACACCATTTGCAAAGCACTCGCTCAGTACTGTCTAGTCTGACCTTGCCAAGCCTTTTGTTCTGCATTACTGCCCTAGCTTTTGATTCATGTTTTGGCTTATTGGTTTATGATACCTGTCTGTCTGCCAATTGCTCGACCTTTTGACTGTTCTTTTTGGTCATTGTACTGGATTTGCCCTTTGGATTTTTTTTTTTTTTTTTTGGTTGTCTAGGCTAAGTAAAACATTGAACCACAACTGCATCCTTTCCTGTCCATTTCCTGCACTCACCGTAGCAGATTGCTTCACCATTTTCATGAATGCAGAGGATTCTGAACCTCCGGGACAATCTTACTGTCCAGGGACAACACCTTGGAGCACAGGAGCTGCAACTCCAGAAGATGAGCGCCCAGATCCATCAGCTCACCGTGACCCTTACCCAGCTCATGGCCCAGCATACCACCTCTACTAGACCTCCCACTCCAACTGCACCCATCCAACACCTTGAAAGTAAAAGTAGATAAAGAGAACACAGTTAAACAAATGAGACAAAAATATTATACTCGGTCATTTATTTATTGAGGAAAATGATCCAATATTACATACCTGTGAGTGGCAAAAGTATGTGAACCTTTGCTCTCAGTATCTGGTGTGACCCCCTTGTGCAGCAATAACTGCAACTAAACATTTCCGGTAACTGTTGATCAGTCCTGCACACCGGCTTGGAGGAATTTTAGCCCGTTCCTCCATACAGAACAGCTTCAACTCTGGGATGTTGGTGGGTTTCCTCACATGAACTGCTCGCTTCAGGTCCTTCCACAACATTTCGATTGGATTAAAGGTCAGGACTTTGACTTGGCCATTCCAAAACATTAACTTTATTCTCCTTTAGCCATTCTTTGGTAGAACGACTTGTGTGCTTAGGGTCGTTGTCTTGCTGCATGACCCACCTTCTCTTGAGATTCAGTTCATGGACAGATGTCCTGACATTTTCCTTTAGAATTTGCTTGTATAATTCAGAATTCATTGTTCCATCAATGATGGCAAGTCGTCCTGGCCCAGATGCAACAAAGTAGGCCCAAACCATGATACTACCACCACCATGTTTCACAGATCGGATAAGGCTGGAATGCAGTGTTTTCCTTTCTCCAAACATAACGCTTCTCATTTAAACCAAAAAGTTCTATTTTGGGCTCATCCGGCCACAAAACATTTTTCCACTAGCCTTCTGGCTTGTCCACGTGATCTTTAGCAAACTGCAGACGAGCAGCAATGTTCTTTTTGGAGAGCAGTGGCTTTCTCCTTGTAACCCTGCCATGCACACCATTGTTGTTCAGTGTTCTCCTGATGGTGGACTCATGAACATTAACATTAGCCAATGTGAGAGAGGCCTTCAGTTGCTTAGAAGTTACCCTGGGCTCCTTTGTAACCTCGCTGACTATTACACGCCTTGTTCTTGGAGTGGTCTTTGTTGGTTGATTACTCCTGGGGAGGGTAACAATGGTCTTGAATTTCCTCCATTTGTACACAATCTGTCTGACTGTGGACTGGTGGAGTGCAAACTCTTTAGATATGATTTTGTAACTTTTTCCAGCCTGATGAGCATTAACAAGGCTTTTTCTGAGGTCCTCAGAAATCTCCTTTGTTTGTACCATGATACACTTCCACAAACATGTGTTGTGAAGCTCAGAATTTGATATATCCCTGTTCTTTAAATAAAACAGGGTGCCCACTCACACCTGATTGTCATCCCATTGATTGAAAACACCTGACTCTAATTTCATCTTCAAATTAACTGCTAATCCTAGAGGTTCACATACTTTTGCCACTCACAGATATGCAATATTGGATCATTTTCCTCAATAAATAAATGACCAAGTATAATGTTTTTGTCTCATTTGTTTAAGTGGGTTCTCTTTATCTACTTTTAGGCCTTGTGTGAAAATCGGATGATGTTTTAGGTCATATTTATGCAGAAGTATTGAAAATTCTAAAGGGTTCACAAACTTTCAAGCACCACTATACATTGCTGAGTTGGAAGGCGTTTCAGAACAGTCCATGATCACAGAGTTCATCTGCCAGCTCACGGGTAAAAGAAGAAAAAGACTTTATTTGTCACATGTACACTCAAGCACAGTGAAATTCGTCCTCTGCATTTAACCCATCTGAAGCAGTGAACACACGCATGCACATAGACAAGTGAGCAATGAGCACACACATATACCCAGAACAGTGGGCAGCTATGCTACAGTGCTCAGGGAGCTGTTGAGGGTTAGGTGCCTTGCTCAAGGGCACTTCAGCCATGTTAACCTAACCACATGTCTTTGGACTGTGGGGGAAACCAGAGCACCTGGAGGAAACCCACACAGACACGGGAAGAACATGCAAACTCTACACAGAAAGGCCCCCGTCGGCCACTGAGCTTAAACCCAGCACCTTCTTGCTGTGAGGTGACAGTGTTAATCACTACACCACCTGGACCACCATGATATGCGAACAGAGTGGTGAGCCTTTAACATCATATGACAGGTTGGTAGCCTAGTTTTGCTGTGTCTTTGATTACACCCTGGAGGGGAAGGAGATTGGTAAGTGGCTGATGGCAGCCAAGCAGGAAAAGCAATAAGCTGTGGAGCATGCCTTAGAATTCTGCACGCTGGCGGCAGAGAGTGGATCTAACAAGACAGCACTAAAAGCCGTTTTTCACTTGGGATTTAACCCGGAAGTTCTGACAGACCTAGCATGTCGGAATGATCAGGCCACTCTCAACTCCCTAATCAACATGGCTATACAATTGGATAACCTGATAAAGAACCATCACTGGTATCTGCCATCACCTTCCTTTGCCAGCCCCATTTTGGATCCACCAGAGTCCAAGCAGATTGGCTGCACCCACCTAAGCTTCATTGAAAGAGAGGGATGAGGATAGGAATGACTTTGCATCTACTGTAGGGAGCCCAACCTCTCCATCACCAGCTTCAATCATAAGAAGAAGAGCCAGTTTGACCACAAACTTGACTGAGGGAGCCTTCTCAGCTATTTGCACCTCCCCAGTGAGTTTGAATACATCTATTTCTTTGCAAGCCTTCGCATTACAAATGCAGATCATTCACTCAGGAAATGTCTTTACTCACAGCATTGATTGACTCCAGAGCCACGGTGAACCTCATAGACCAAACCACTACACTTCAGCTTTACTTGCCACTATGCCTGGTGTAATCACCATGCAAATTAAGCACTATTGATGGAGGTCCCATCGGCATGGGAGAAATCACACACTGCACCGAACCCATTACCCTTCACATCAGCAGCATGTACAGAGAGGATATTGGCCTCTAAGTAATGGTCACTCCCCAAAACCTTCTCATCCTGTTTCCCCTGGATGCATCTATACAATCCACAAATATCATGGCTGGATAAGGATATCACATTAGATTTTTGCCAACATCACTGTCTGCTATGGCCAAGCTTAACCCTTGCCAGCATCTCAAATGTGAGTCCAGACCTAGAATCATCTGTGCACATCCCAGAGTAATATCAGGAATTCAAGGATGTTTTTAGGAAAAAGAAAGATAGTGGATTACATCCACACTGCCCATATGACTGTGCCATTAACATGCTCCCTGGAACTTCTCCCTTGTGCAGCCATGTCTACCCTCTGTCACTTATCAAGTAAAGATACATGGAAGTTTATGTTCAGGAAGCACTTCAACAGGACTACATCAGATCATCCATGTCACCAGTGTCAGCCAGGTTCTTTTTTGTGGCAAAGAATGGCACAGGTCTGTGCCCATACATTGATTTTTGGGGGCTAGATTACTGTGAAATACCTATACCACTAGTTCCATCTATGTTAGAACAGTTGCGTTCTGCACAGATTTTCACTAAACTGGACCTGCACAGCACGTACAACTTGGTGTGCGTCAGAGAAGGGGCTGAGGAGAAAATGTCCTTCAGCACCACTTCTGGCCAGGATGAATACATAGTCATGTGGTATGGGCTCTCTTGCACCCCCCTCTGTAGCCCAGTGATTTATTAATGGCATATATTACATTAATGACATTTAGCAGATGCTCTTATCCAGAGCAACATACAGCATACCCAGAGCAGCCTGGGGAGCATTTGGGGGTTAGGTGCCTTACGTTAGTGCCTTGCTCAAGGGCACTTCAGCCATTCCTGCTGGTCCAGGGAAGCGAACCAGTGACCTTTTGATCCCAAGGCTGCTTCTCTAAGCATAGGACCATGGATTCCCCCTCGTCATACTTACAGACATGTTGGGAAGATATTGATAATATTTTAATTTACTCCTCCTCCTTTGAGAGCCATGCAGATCATGTTAAAAAGAGTCCTTCCACATCTCTTATAGGAGCAGCTATACATCATAAAGAAGAAATGTCTGTTTCATGTTCCCTCCATCCCCTTCCCAGGGTACATAATTAGCCAAGAAGGCACCCAGATGAATGATGCCAAGGTACTGGTAGTAACAGTCTGCTCCCCATATGGTAAAGGACTTGCAGCATTTTTGGGGTTTGGGATTCACAAATTTCTATAGATTTCTATATGGGGCTTTAGCTCAATCTCCTCACCATTTACAACCCTCCTTAAGAATGCCCAAAGAAACTCACTTGGAAGCAGGCAATGGAGGAGGCATTCAATAAGCTCAAGTGAGCATTTATCACAGCACCCATATTGCACCATCTGGATCCCTATCATTCATGGTAGAGGCAGATGCCTCTGGGTCAGGGGTGGGGGCCATCCTGTCACAGCACTTTGAGGAAAGACCAAAACTACTACACCCCAAAGCCTTCTCAAGGAAAAAAAATCTTCCACCAAATGGAACAATGATATTGGAAATCATGAACTACTGGCAATCAAACTCATGCTAGAGAAGTGGCAGCACTGGCTGGAGGATGCAGCATACCCATTCACAGTCCTGAATGACTACAAAAACCTGGAGTAGCTCCATACTGCCAAATACTTTAACTCCTGCCAAGCCCATTGGTCTCTCTCTCTTTTTTACACATTTCAACTTTAACATGTCTTACCGCCCTGGGTCCAGAGACACCAAGGGTGATTCCCTGTCCCATATACACCCTATAAAAGAACCCATCCTACCACCATCCTGTTTTGTGAATGCTATCACATGGGACTTCAATAGGGAAATTGCCAACATGCTCCCACACCATGTTCCAGTGGTATTCCCCAGTCTCACTTTTGTGCCTCTCAGGTTCAGAGGAAAGCTCATCATATGAGCCCACTCCACATCAGCTATTGGACATCTTAGTACATCATGAACACATGAGCTCATCCATGCTAAGTATTGGTGGTCTGATTTGCAGGCTGACATTCATAGATGTGTAGTATCATGCCATTTCTGCCCCCAAGCCAAGGTCACCTGAACATTCCCTGCAGGGAGACTCATGCCATTGTCCATACCCCAATGCCCATGGTCCCACATTGCACTGGATTTCATTACTGACCTTCCTGTATCCCATGGCAGCACAGTAATCTTGGTCATCCTTGACTGGTTCTCATAATCCACATGTCTGATATCTTGACCTAGGCTCCACACTGCTTTTGGAATGGCAGAACTTGTATTTCACCAAGTGTTCAGATATTACAGCATACCAGAGGATATCATCAGTGACGGGGACCACAGTTCACTTCCCAAGTCTGGACCACCTTTATGGACAATCTGGGGGTATCAATGAGTCTCACCTCCAGCTACCACCCTTAGTCCAATGGATGGGTAGAGCACAGAAACCAGGAGATCAGCTAGTTTCTAATAGCTTTCTGTTTGGAGAACCAAGGGGTCTGGGCCCAGTTTTTCCCATGAGCAGAATACACACAAAACTCCTTGTGCCATTCTGCCAATTACCTAACCCCCTTTCAGTGCATGCTTGGGTATCAGCCAACCCCTCCATGGATGACCGGAACCAAGAGGTTCGCAGATCGGTGCAGAGGAGAAACTCCACAGCTCAACCCAGGAAACAGAGTTTGGTTAGCCACCAGAGATATCAGAGGCTTACTTGGTTGCTGGAAACTCAATACTCACTACATCAGTCCATACAAGATTCTATGCCAGATTAATGAGGTAACTTTATAAGCTGGACCTACCAAGATACTGCAAACTAGCTCCCTCTTTTCAGGACTCTCAACTGAAACCAGTCATCCCAGGTCACCTGGCACCTGACACCCAGACCACCCCACCCCTACAGCCCTTAGACATTGGAGGCCAGCCTATAGTTATGGTCATTTATGGTCAAAGCTCTCCTAAACTCTTACAGGAGACAGGGAAGAATAGAATACTTGGTCGACTGGGAGGGATATGGCCCTGAGGAGCAATGCTGGGTTCCAGTCCGAGACATCTTGGATTTCTCAATTTCTCAAATTTCTTCAAATTTTTCTCATTTTTTACAGTGTGAGATGAAGCTACTTCACTAAAAGATGGATTTTTTTCTTACCCTTTTTACTCATTTTTACAAGCGATGTCAAAAATCATGGAGGGCACTTTAAGTAAGATACTGAACCACAACTGCAGCCTTTCCTGTCCATTTCTTGCACTCAGCTTGACATATTTCTCTTACAGTATAGGAATTGGCCAATGATTACTATTCTTTAAAAAAGTTTTACTTGTAAAAATAACGTTTCATCTGTTTATATTTACATTTAGTTGTGTAGGAAGGCAGTGTCTACAAAACAACTTAGTTCCTGTTATATTACATTAAAGAAGCTATTAATAATCATTCCCTCACTGGACTATCAGAGAAACCCTCTGTCCTAAAGACTTTCTTTTGGTGAAAAAAGGAATTGTTACAAAATGCTGACACTGGAGACTCCTTATAGAAATGTTAACGAAATACAGTTTCTCCTTACAGAGAATGGGATTATCTCAACAAATACTTATATGGTGCAGAAAATAGTGCTCTTTTATTCCTCAAGTAAATGCGGGAAGGGGAAAATGGGAGTGAGGACAGATCTCTGCATAGGGTGCCCGTGGAAAGTGAAGTCGTGTAGTTGGGAGTAGCCAGAATTGTTGCCGCTCAGAGAAGTTCTGGAGAGGAGCCACTTACTCAAGCAGAGGTGAAAGAAACATCTGTGCAGGAATCTGGACGGTGACAGAGAGAGCAGATCAGCAACAGAGTTCTGTTTCTTATTACTCTCTCGCCTAAGGCAGTGGCGTCCTTTTATATCCTGTGGTAGTCTTGTGGAGGGTGAGTGGAAATGGCCCTCAGTGAGCTCCAGTCATGCAGAATTAAACCGCCCAGTAGCCATGTGCATGCTGGTGTTTATAAACAGTGATGCCAGAGTGGAGCTGTCCTTTCAGCACTGTAGTGAGGAAAAGGTGGCAGCATTGTCCTTTGAGCACCACTGCGGCAGCATGGCAAGGAGCACTTGCCTACTTGTGTGTGTGGGCCATGGGCCCACCAATATAACAAAAAGTCTTCTCCAGCACATCCCAAACACTTTCAATCGGGTTAGGGTCAGGATTCTGTGGTGGCCAATTTATGTGTGAAAATGATTCCTCATGCTTCCTGAACTACTCTTTCACAATTTGAGCCCAATTGCCCCTATCGCACCCATCACTTTGGAATAGCGTAAATCTGAACTCATCAGAACACATGACCTTTTCCATTGAGTCCAATATTTTTTTCTCCCTAGCAAATTGAAGCCTTTTCTTCCAATTAGTCTCACTAACTAGTGTTTTTTTTATGGCCACACGGCTGTTTTGTTCCAATCTTGTGAGTTCTTGTTGAATTGTGCAGGTGGAAATGCTCTTACTTTCACTATTAAACATAGCTGAGGGTCCTATTTATTTATTTATTTATTTATTTTAATGATTTTACTTTACAAGGGTGGCATGGTGGTGTAGTGGTTAGTACTGTTGCCTCACAGCAAGAAGGTTCTGGGTTTGAGCCCAGCAGCTGACAAGGGCCTTTCTGTGTGGAGTTTGCATGTTCTTCCTGTGTCTGTGTGGGTTTCCTCTGGTTTCCCCCACAGTCCAAAGACATGCAGGTTAGGTTAATTGGTGGCTTTAAATTAACCATAGGTGTGCATGGTTGTTTGTCTCCATGTGTCAGCCCTGCGATGATCTGGTGATTTGTCCAGGGTGTATCCTGCCTCTCACCCATAGTCAGCTGGGATACAGTAGGCTCCAGCTTGCCTGCAACCCTGTACAGGATAAGTGGCTACAGATAATGGATGGATGCATGGATTTAACTTTACCAAGCATTTAAGTGATCTCTGATCATGGTCAGTCAAGAATTTTTTCCAACCACATTTCTTCCGTTAAATTGATGGCTCACCACTATCCTTCCAGGTTTTAATAATGCATCAGACTGTTCTTAACCCAATTCCAGTCATTTCAGCAATCTCCTTAGTTGTTTCCTTTGCTTGATGCAGGGCAATAATTTGACCCTTATGAAATACAGTAGCATTTTTTTTTTCCATGACCACGGGATATGTCTTCTGACCTGTTTGTTTAAGAAATGAGAAACTACTCACTGCATTAGTTAGGGTTTTTTTTTTTTTTTTGCTCACTGAAACATATTAATCATTGCAGTAATTATTCAATCAATCAAAGTATCTTAAATATTTGCTTCTTTAAATCCAAGTAGCTTTTTTTTTTTTTTTTTGGCCAGACACTATCTGACCAAGTGAATTAAGAAATAACATATTAGAAGGAGCACATTAATGTCAACTTGTGATGTGTCTTCCAGCTGACACTATTTGGTCAGCAGAGATACTGTTCCCAAAAAAAATCATCACCACCTTCTAGCTAATCACATTCAAGAACACAGCTGCACTGTGATTATATATATATATATATATATATATATATATATGACATTCCATCTGGTTTTATATATATATATATATATATATATATATATATATATACCCTGTGATGACCTGGCGACTTGTCCAGGGTGTACCCCGCCTTTCGCCCGTAGTCAGCTGGGATGGGCTCCAGCTTGCCTGCGACCCTGTAGAACAGGATAAAGTGGCTAGAGATAATGAGATGATATATATATATATATATATATATATATATATATATATGACATTCCATCCGGTTCTGTTTTTGGTCCTCTTTTAAATGGTTGCAAAAGCCTTTATGAACAGCCATGGCATTGTAATGAAGACATAATAAAATAAATTGCTGATTGCTTCTAGCATGGCAGACTGAATTCAAGAATCTGATCAGTCCATCAAGAATCTTGTCAGGGATTATAGGCCAAGGTGGATGCAAGTTCAAGCATTTTTAATACAAAGTAAAATACACACATACAAACAAACAAGACTTTTAACATAAGCATAGAACCTAGACACATAATAAACCTGAACATGGGTAATGCACAACAAAAACACAAGCTAACACATCCAGAACATAAATAGGGTGCTTAGCAATACACAGTGAGACACAGGTGTAGGTGATCAGTGGGATGCCTGACATGCAGGGGATGATGGGTAATGTAGTCCTGTACCATTTTGGTGCTACCATGACAAATCTACTGCACGTAAATGTAAAATTTCGTTTTTTTGTCTAATATACCCAGACCTAAAATGCCTTGTATATGCTGAATACTGAAAAGGAATAATCCATTATATTATATGGACATGAGTGTTTTACTGGGAAATATGCCATTCTTATTTTTCATAGGAGCTACATCAGGGACATGGAGAACTAAAATTATGATATAAATCTTTATATGTTACTTGTGAGGAAATTGATGAATTGTTTTGATAAATTTAGGTACTTTTTGTTTATGAATGTGTCGATATAATAAAAAGAAAACACATGCTGGCTTAAAGATATGAAGTTTATCTTCTCATGTTGAAAAACTCACATTTTTTCATATGAAATGCATCGCAGATCTGAATGACTTATTCAAATAATATTGGCTGGCTTTGAGTGGTCTATCAGATACAGTTAGGTCCATATATCTTTGGACACTGACACAATTTTTTTTTTTTACCTGTTTACTGAAACATATTCAACTTATAGTTATATAATGGACATGGACATAAAGTCCAGACTTTCAGCTTTCATTTGAGGGTATCCACATTAAAATTGGATGAAGGGTTTAGGAGTTTCAGCTCCTTAACATGTGCCACCCTGTTTTTAAAGGGACTAAAAGTAATTGGACAATTGACTCAAAGGCTATTTCATGGGCAGGTGTGGGAAATTCCTTTGTTATGTCATTCTCAATTAAGCAGATAAAAGGCCTGGAGTTGATTTGAGGTGTGGTACTTGCATTTGGAAGATTTTGCTGTGAAGAAAACATGCGGTCAAAGGAGCTCGCCATGCAGGTGAAACAAGCCATCCTTAAGCTGCGAAAACAGAAAAAAACCATCCGAGAAATTGCTACAATATTAGGAGTGGCAAAATCTACAGTTTGGTACATCCTGAGAAAGAAAGAAAGCGCTGGTGAACTCATCAATGCAAAAAGACCTGGACACTCACAGAAGACAACAGTGGTGGATGATCGCAGAATAATTTCCATGGTGAAGAGAAACCCCTTCACAACAGCCAACCAAGTGAACAACACTCTCCAGGAGGTAGGCGTATCAATATCCAAATCTACCATAAAGAGAAGACTGCATGAAAGTAAATACAAAGGGTTCACTGCACGGTGCAAGCCACTCATAAGCCTCAAGAATAAAAAGGCTAGATTGGACGTTGCTGAAGAACATTCTTTGGACAGATGAAACCAAGATCAACCTCAACCAGAATGATGGAAAGAAAAAAGTATGGCGAAGGCGTGGTACAGCTCATGATCCAAAGCATACCACATCATCTGTAAAACATGGCGGAGGCAGTGTGATGGCTTGGGTATGCATGGCTGCCAGTGGCACTGGGTCACTAGTGTTTATTGATGATGTGACACAGGACAGAAGCAGCCAGATGAATTCTGAGGTATTCAGAGACATACTGTGTGCTCAAATCCAGCCAAACTGATTGGCCGGCGTTTCATAATACAGATGGACAACGACCCAAAACATAAAGCCAAAGCAACCCAGGAGTTTATTAAAGCAAAGAAGTGGAATATTCTTGAATGGCCAAGTCAGTCACCTGATCTCAACCCAATTGAGCAGCATTTCACTTGTTAAAGACTAAACAAACAGCAACTGAAAACCGCTGCAGTAAAGGCCTGGCAGAGCATTAAAAAGGAGGAAACACAGAGTCTGGTGATGTCCATGAGTTCAAGACTTCAGGCAGTCATTGCCAACAAAGGGTTTTCAACCAAGTATTAGAAATGAACATTTTATTTATAATTATTTAATTTGTCCAATTACTTTTGAGCCCCTGACATGAAGGGATTGTGTTTAAAAAATGCTTTAGTTCCTCACATTTTTATGCAATCATTTTGTTCAACCCACTGAATTAAAGCTGAAAGTCTGAACTTCAACTGCATCTGAATTGTTTTGTTCACAATTCATTGTGGTAATGTACAGAACCAAAATTAGAAAAATGTTGCCTCTGTCCAAATATTTATGGACCTAACTGTATATTCCATTTAGCTAGTATGATATTGAACAAGTCAAAGATGAGTAGCTGAATGGAATATATCTGATAGACCATGAAAAAAGCCAGCCAATATTATTATTATTATTATTATTATTATTATTATTATTATTATACATTCCTTCCAGGTGTTCAACATGTCTTTCCATTTCAAAATTCTCTCAAAATCTTCTGTATTTAACGAAGCAAACCTGGTGGCCATGTTTGTTTACAAATTGTCACAGTCACTCTCTAGTGCAGAAGTTTACATCTCCGATGCATGATGCCATGTTGTCTTGACAACCATGCAATATCGTCAACCATATTCAATGCTCATTTTCCATTGGGTAGAGTGATGTAATACACGTAGGATAAGCGATATGCTAACAATATTGCATGCTATCGAACCAAATGAATGAAATCCACAAGAAGGGAATAGGACACGTTTTTATTCCACTGAAAAAGTGTCCTGTATGTATCATAATTTCCAATATTTCACTCTGATGATGTCACTCCCAGTGTTTTCCTGGTGCCGAGACACACGTTGTCAAAAATGCGAACTGGTTCAAAATGAAAATTCCCTTGAAAGAACATTACACAGTTGCATGAAGATATGAAGTTAATCTCATGTTGAAAATATTTTCACTCATTCACTTGTGAACATGTTCACCACTTGAAGATAAACTTCATACCTTCATGCTTCATCCAGAGTTAGATGGACCGAGGGTGTAGCGTTGATCCTCAGTATTTTTCTACAATGCAAACTGACACTAATGGCAAGAATGGTGCAGATGCAGCATGTAGAGCATCACAGTGGTTTTAGGGAACTTAAAGGGGAACTGAATTCATTTTTAAATTTGCTTTATATCTTTATTAACGTGTTATTCAATTACGTTTTCAGTTTTAGTAACCTTATATCATGACTCGTATTGGCAACTAATTGCAATTAAATATTATACTTATCAGCCTATTCGGTTTTTAGCCGTGTTGAATTTAGTGCGTTTGGTCCACAGCAGGCGTCGCTTATCCACGCGATCTTCACGAGACTTGTGCAAGTCTTCGAAAAATGAAGTGTCAGCCAGGTGTCAGTGCCGCCATTTTGAAAACTGTTTTCCAAACGAAATATTGCACAAAAACCAGTTTAAATGATGATTACTGCCTACATTTTCAAACTTTCCTGATTGCTATCAAAACAAACAAAACTTCCGGCTTGATTACGTCAGCATTCGAAAGAGGGCGCACGCGTGTCTTTTGACAACGTTGGCAGATGTTGGTCACTTTGATTTCCGCTGTACGTTTTACTTCCGTCCTACGATGTCTCGCACAGGTCTCAACGAATGTCATTTACGGCCATTGCTTTGACATATGGACTGATATATTACAGAGCATATTTCAAACACTCATAACTTGCTACAGCAGCGACAAAATAGCGATCAAAAATGCATTCCGATATTTAATAAAATGAGATAAATAGAATTTTGATAATAAAAAAAAAATGTCCTCAGTTCTCCTTTAAATAAATATAAAAGTTACACTCACCAGCCACTTGAATAGGAAAACCCGTACATCTGGTCATTCATACAAATGTCAAATCAGACTGTAATATGGCATAAAATCATGCAGATAAGCAAGCTTCAGTTATTGTTCACGTCAAACATCAGAATGGTGAAAAAACGTCATGTCAGTTCCTCTGACCATGGCATGGTTGTTGGTGCCAGATGGTCTGACCAATGGCCTTTGATGTGATAAGCCATTACCTTTTGTGAGAATAAAGGTTTCATGGCCCTGAATAGAGAAATACATTAATGATTGCATTAATTCAGCCATGGCAATTATAAAGTAAATCAGGAAGGATGGTTAGAACTTCAGACCTGCAGCTATATCTCTGATAAAGCAATAACAAAAACAGTTGTGTGTGTGTGTGTGTGTGTGTGTGTGTGTGTGAATCAGTATTCTTTCATTTCCTGCCTCAGTGAATGTTCAAATAATAATAAAAAAGTTAAATGGCAAGTATCTGAGTGCACCATTTCCATGCCGTGTCAGAAGGAAATCACTATAATCGAAATTCATCATGCATTTTATTTTACAATTCTATTTATTAAAGTTATGTGCTGATGTAGTAATACTTTATTTGTGCCCTACACCATAAGACTAACACATGACACGGTAGATCTGCCGACAACGGTGTCCTGTTTGCATTACTGTTAAAGGTGCTAAAGAAGTTAGTAGTCAAATTTTTCCAGGATCAGGTCTTGAGCGGATACATTGACAATGAAATTTGTATTCTTTGAGTTTGCCCCCAATCCCACCCATTTGCACATAGCTCCACCCCCAAAATCTATGCAAGGCCAGAGTTATTTAATTAGAGTTAGAGTTAGCATTCGAGCACATTGAGTGTTAACTGACGAACAGGAAATCAGTTTATAATGCACTTTGTAGAGACCTTTTGATGTTACTGTTGTGTATGGTATAGAACTACACTACCCATCAGCCCGTCACATGACCAAGTCACATGCCTCACTGACCACTCATGCCTGTTTCCTGATTCACCTAATTAGTCATCATCATCATTGGTCGAGCAAACTCGGATAAACTTGACCCGTCCAACGCCATCCATCACAATCCATCATCACTGCTGGGAGATTGGTTGGTTGGCACCCAGTGTAGGGTGACCAGATGTCCCGGTTTTACCGGGACAGTCCCAATTTGAGATTGTGTGTCCCGAGTCCCGACAAAAGTCTGTCGGGACACGGATATGTCCCGGTTTTCGCCACTCGTGATGTTTGCAACTGAGCAGCGTGGGAATCATTAGCGGAGAAATGTCTGCATTTACTATTTTGATGAATTGACAGGAATCGCAAACTTTCCTGGTTACTGCCCCCTGGCCCTGTGGCATGGGTGTTTATTTAGCCACATTATTCCAGACAACAGAATGTGTTGCCATGCAACAATAAAATAAACATTAACTGGCGCGAATGTTCTTTGGCTAGCAGCTAGCAGCAATAATGCCGCAGCAATTATGCCGAAAAGAAAATGTACCTTTTCCAAAGATTTACAGGGCACCTACCCCTTCCTCCGAGAGGTGCAGAACAATGCGCACGAAGCCTACTGCACACACTGTAAGTGTTCCTGTGCTTTGTTCCTGTGCTTTGTTCTTGTACTGAGTTGGGTAGCCTATGTTGCAAATGCTGTGCGCTCCTGTGGGGGCTTTCCTCGGGCTGTCGCCCCTCTCCTCCTTTATTGCCGTTTTGTTTGAGTATATATTCTCAAATCACTTGTCTGTTTATTTGTTTCTGTTTAACATACCATTCTGACAGTTTGGCCATATTGCTGTGTTGAACAGCTTGTTGCACCTTCCACTAAAGTGTCCACTTTTGTACACATCTTCTTGCTTTATTCATTCAGTTGTGGGGAATGGTTAGTAAGGTTGATTCTGACCTAGGCTATGTTGAGGTCACATATCTACTTTTTTAAGTTCATGCTATAGTGCATACAATTTTAGAGATATAGCCTACATGTGCATATGCATTCTTCTTGGTGTTCTCACAAACAGGTGAAATAGATCAGTTTAAATTTGGCCTATGGACATAGCCTGGCCTATTCTCAGCCATTACAACATCTGTTGTCTGACTATAATTTAACTGATCTGTATACCACTATGCGACTAGATAACAAAATGCCTGTTTGTTTTATTTCATGTGAGATGTTGATAAATGTGAGCTTCAACAAAATGATAAGAGCACCTCTCTGAGTGTCACGTTTACGTAAAAAAAGGTGTACGTGCACGAGCATGGTCGCGTGCAAAAGTGTCCCAGTTTCAGACTAGGGAAATCTGGTCACCCTAACCCAGTGTCTCAACAGATCAATATATGTTGTCCTGGGATGACCAACACGAAGATGGCCATGTCGAGGGGTCCAAAGAAGCAATTCACTATTCACCAAGTTCTTGTTTAGCTCTGAAGCAATGCCCAGCGAATTGCAATCTGTGCTCTCTCAGAATCTCTGATATAGGGGGTAAATCTCCATATAGCTGCGCTTTAATGGGGTGGTCACGCCATGAGAAGTTTAATATGGCTTGCAGCATGTGCGTGTGTCCCGTCGAGCTTCGACTCAAGTGATTTTGTTAGAGTCCAGGTTGTGGCACCATACATCAATACAGATTCAACGGTTGCTGTGAAGAAGCTATGTTTTAGGTGATTGGGAAGATTGGATTTCCACACAGTATTCATTTTGTTGATGGCAGTCCAGGCTTTAGCAATACAAATGCTGAGGTCTTTTTTACTGGATTCTATTTCACTGCCAATGTAAGAGAAAGTTTCTACATGTTCAAAGGATTCACCAGCTAGGGTTTGCATTGAGTCTTGTTGGTTGAAACACGTTTTTGTTTTTTTTGTTTTTTTGAGGCATTGACATATAGACTAACATCTTGGGCGGTGATTTCTAGTTGGTGTAACAGCATGGTAGCATTGACGATGATATCTGCTGTGAGGGCCAAATCGTCAGCATAATCTACAGTAGAAATAAAAAGTGTAAACACCCCTTTAAAATGGTTGGTTTTTCTGATGTAAAAAAAAAAATGAGAACACGATAAATAATTTCAAAACTTTTCCCACCTTTAATGTGACCTATAACCTGTACAATTCAATTGAAAAACAAACAAATCTGTTCGGGGGAAAAACATAAAAAAAAATTAATAAATAGAAAACATCCAATAAGCTGGTTGCATAAGTGTGCACAGCCTTAAACTAATACTTTGTTGAAGCACCTTTTAATTTAATTACAACATTCAGTCTTTTTGGGTTGGAGTCTATCTGCCTAACACATCTAGACTTGGCAATATTTGTCCACTCTTAATTGCAAAAGTGCTCCAAATCTGTCAGATTGCGAGGGCGTCTCTTGTGCACAGCCATCTTCAGGTCACCCCACAGATTTTCAATTGGATTTTGGTCTGGGCTCTGGCTGGGCCATTCCAAAACTTTTTTGGGGTCGTTGTCATGCTGAAACATGAAATTCCTCTTCATCTTCAGTTTTCTAGCAGACACCTGAAGGTTTTGGGCCAAAACTGACTGGTATTTAGAACTGTTCATAATTCCCTCCACCTTGACTAAAGCCCCTGTTCCAGCTGAAGAAAAACAGCCCCAAAACATGATGCTGCCACCACCATGCTTCACCGTGGGTATGGTGTTCTTTTGGTGATGTGCAGTGGTGTTTTTGCGCCAAACATACCTTTTGGAATTGTGGCCAAAAAGTTCAACCTTGGTTTCATCAGACCATAACACATTTTCCCACATGCTTTTAGGAGAGCTGATGTATTTTTTTGCAAAATTTAGCCAGGCCTGGATGTTTTTCTTTGACCCTACCTCATAGTCCAGACATATGGAGAACACAAGAGATTGTTGTCACATGTAGTACACAACCAGTACTTGCCAGAAATTCCTGCAGCTCCTTCAGTGTTGCTGTAGGCCTCCCGGCAGCTTCCCTGACCAGTTTTCGTTTTGTCTTTTCATCAATTTTGGAGGGACGTCCAGTTCTCGGAAATGTCACTGTTGTCCCATATTTTATCCACTTCTTGATGACTGTCTTCACTGTGCTCCATGGTATATATCTAATGCCGTGGAAATGTTTTTGTACCCTTCTCCTGACTGACACCTTTCAACAATGAGATCCCTTTGATGCTTTGTAAGCTCTCTGTGAACCCTGGCTTTTGCTGGATGATGCAACTGAGTAAATGTCTGAACTTTATTTGGGGTTAATCAGAGTCATTTTAACTGATGGCAGGTGTGAACCCAAAAAGACTGAATGCTGTAATTAAATCAAAAGGTGCTTCAACAAAGTATTAGTTTAAGGTTGTACACACTTATGCAACTATCTTCTCATCTCATCTCATTATCTCTAGCAGCTTTATCCTTCTACAGGGTCGCAGGCAAGCTGGAGCCTATCCCAGCTGACTACGGGCGAAAGGCGGGGTACACCCTGGACAAGTCGCCAGGTCATCACAGGGCTGACACATAGACACAGACAACCATTCACACTCACATTCACACCTACGGTCAATTTAGAGTCACCAGTTAACCTAACCTGCATGTCTTTGGACTGTGGGGGAAACCGGAGCACCCGGAGGAAACCCACGCGGACACGGGGAGAACATGCAAACTCCACACAGAAAGGCCCTCGCCAGCCCCGGGGCTCGAACCCAGGACCTTCTTGCTGTGAGGCGACAGCGCTAACCACTACACCACCGTGCCGCCCTGCAACTATCTTATTGTACTTTTTTCATGTTTTTCTCCCTAACAGATTTGTTTGCTTGTCAATTGAATTCTACAGGTTATAGGTCACATGTGGGAAAAGTTTTGAAATTATTTATCGTGTTCTCATTTTTTTTTACATCAGAAAAACCTATTATTTTAACAGTGTGTGTACACTTTTTTATTTCTACTATACATCATTAAGTGTTTTTGCTGGAAATCTGCATGATTGTCTTCTAGTGAGTGTGAAACCCAAGCTATTGTGTTTGTCTACGGATGTTCTCAATACATAATCTAAAGTGATGATGAAGAGGAAAGGAGCTAAGGTGTCTCCTTGTAGCACGCCAGCTTGTATGTTGAAGAAATTGGTATCCTCATCTGGTAATTAATTAGTATCATTATTTAAGTTCTGGATTCTGGGTGGTGGCACGTTGGTGTAGTGGTTAGCACTGTTGCCCCACAGCAAGAAGGTTCTGGGTTCGAGCCCAGTGGCCGATGGGGACCTTTCTGTGTGGAGTTTGCATGTTCTCCCTGTGTCCTGTGGATGCTCTGGTTTCCCCCACAGTCCAAAGACATGTAGGTTAGGTTAATTGGTGGCTCTAAATTGACAGTGAGTGTGAATGGTTGTTTGTCTCTATGTGTCAGCCCTGCGATGATCTGGGAACTTGTCTAGGGTGTACCCCGCCTCTCACCCACTGTCAGCTGGGATAGGCTCCAGCTTGCCCTCGACCCTGCGCAGGATTAGTGGTTACGGATAATGGATGGATGGATGGATTCTGGGTGTCTCAGTTACTATGTTTATATGCATAAAATAGTCTGATCTTATTCTGAAAAAGACAATATTTCTCCTAAGCTGTTTACATGACAAATGAATATTCTGAATGTGCAGTATAATTGTCAAAGAATGCGCCTCAAACCCAAATAATATACTGTAGGTATCATCCCACATGTCTTATGGCCCTTTTCCACTACCCTTTTTCAGCTCACTTCAGCTCACTTCAGCTCACTTCAGCCCGACACGGCTCGCGTTTCGACTACCAAAAACCAGCACGACTCAGCTCGTTTCAGCCCTGCTTAGCCCCTAAAACTCGCACCGTTTTGGAGTGGGGCTGAAGCGAGCCAAGCCGTGCCGAGTGAGGTTGGGGGCGTGAGCAGACACTCCCCTGTGCACTGATTGGTGAGGAGGAGTGTCCTCACATGCCCACACACGCCCCGCGAGCACGCTGGGATCTGTAAACACCGCAAACCCGGAAGAAGAATAATTACGAATTACGAGAATTTCTGAAGCCTTATGCGCCTCGCCTCATCTATACGCTCTTGCCAGTATCTGTCCGCGTTGTCGGTGACAACAAGCCACAACACCAAGACCAGCAACACTAACGACTCCATGTCCTCCATGTTTATTGTTTACTATTCGGGTCGTGAGACTACCGCTTAAAAGCTCATTGAATCAGTGACATACAGAGCATCGTGGATGAGTTCGCGGAGCGCAAGGCTTGTCGTATGCCCTTCAAATAATGCGCGCAGTAGGCTATTGATGTTTTATTATGAGCCATGTACAGTATCCTAATGTTTTTTTGTTTCTGAGTTACATGTTCGTTTGAAGGACTTAATGTACAAAATAACATAGTTGCACCCCGTAGTGTTGAAATTGGTAAACACAGTGCATTCAGTGAGGTTTGCACCGCCCTCCTTTTATTTCTGACTCTTCCTGTCACCGTTGCAACCTCTGAGCGCTCATTCGTATGCCCTTCAAATTATGTGCGCAGTATAGGCTATTGATGTTTTATTATGAGCCATGTACAGTATCCTAATGTTTTTTGTTTCTGAGTTACATGTTCGTTTGAAGGACTTGATGTACTAAATAACATAGTTGCACCCCGTAGTGTTGAAATTGGTAAACACCGCAGTTGCGGACATTTTGTAGCCTAAAATGATGTTATGATAAGCTTTAATAAAGGGCCCGGTCATTTGCCCCGCCCCCGCCCCGGCTCTGACTTGTTCCGCCACTGTCACTGATGTCACTGTTTGCGCTGCTTAACGACATCACGTGATGTCCACCCACTTTCGCTAACTCCACCCAATGTGTCCACCCACTTCCAGCCAGCACGGTTCAGCGCGGTTGTAGTCGAAATGCAACTCCAACAGCCCCGCTCAGCTCGACTCAGCTCGACTCGGCACGGCACGGCTCAGCCGCGTTTGTAGTGGAAAAGCGGCATTAGTTGGAAAATGTGGCGCTGTAGCATGGCTGCCCACTGCTCTGAGTATGTGTGTGTGCTCATTGCTCATGTGTGTGTTCACTGCTTCTTTTAAATTAAGAATACAGTTAAATTCAGAATATCCAAACAGAAAATGTTGGTTACTGTATGTGACTTAGATCAGATATGACAATATTTAGAATAATAGTGGAATATTAGCATTTAAACATGGCGAGAGCATTTAAACATACTGACTTTCAAGATCTTTTGTTCGATGTTGTGTGTTTGATGTGCTGTGTTATTGTTTTTAATCTGTATGGTCCTTGCCTTGTGCTCATAACTTATCTTTTGTTATATCTCTTGTTTTTCACCTTGTTTGTTTCTGTTGTATTTCCTGTAATAAAATTGCCTACATCTGCATCCACCTCCACAAGCTTATACCTAACAATTACATATTAAACTCCTGTGAATCCCATGTGTGGGCTGGCTGATGGTGTTAGCATTTTAGCCTGACCTGTGCTTTTGCCCACTTGGCCATTCAATTGCTTGAAACCCAAGTTAGAATACCGTAAACATGTGAAATTCAGTTCATGCCAACCAATTTGTTGCTGTTAGTATGGTTGAGTTCCTTTCCATCCTGTTTTTCTTTCCTTTGTAATGGGTTTTCCAGATGACTGCCTCTCCCAGTGTTTGCTTATTAGCATTGTTTGCTGCATCAGAATTTGATGCAGTGATCTAGTACGACATACATTTCTATGAAGATAGTTCATCCAAAGCATTACCTGCCTCTGAATTTTATCATGCTGATGTACTCATCAAGGAGAAAAGTCACCATGTCCTCATCCAGCTTCATCCCATTGATAAGCACCACCAGTGTTTTTTTTGTTGTTGTTGTTTTCTGCAAAGCACAGTGTGTTTTTCTTTCTTTCTGGAAAATTATCTCGCTGCACTGGTCACTTACTGGTTTCTACTATTTTTTTTTCAAGATCAGACTAAAATGGAACGTGGAGTGAAGGGGTTTTGGAGAAAGTCTATAAAATGACTGACAGAAGATCCATGTAAACACAAATAAACATTTTGGCCCAGAGTACAATTTTCCAAATGTGTTTTCTCAGACATTTAATCCACAATTGTTGTGGCCACAGCTAAAAAAAATAATAATAATAATTAAAAAACATATTCTACATAGTTTCTAGGACATTTGTTCTGGAATTGAAAAAAAAAATCAACTCTTACACCTTTAATTGCCATGAAAGCTGATGTAATTACTTTTGTTAATGATGCTCGAGAACATACACCCTTAATTACATCAACTCTGTATGCGACCCTCTATCTCATACTGAGGACACATAAAACTAGTCTTCAGAACCAATATCATGCACAACATTTTACTGACACCTTGATGATAATAGTGCATTCAGTATTAAATACGGAACTAACACATTCAGGATTCTTCAAGGTCAGTTTGAGTCCCGTGAGATACTGTGTAGGCTGATCTACCACACACACACACACACACACACACAGTGAAATTACATGCTGTATTCTTAGATAGTGTAAATGATTTGATTCTGCATCTAGTAGTAGTGATCAAAATAAGAAAATATACACTAATTTTATATATATATATATGGGGCGGCATGGTGGTGTAGTGGTTAGCGCTGTTGCCTCACAGCAAGAAGGTCTGGGTTCGAGCCCCGTGGCCGGCGAGGGCCTTTCTGTGTGGAGTTTGCATGTTCTCCCCGTGTCCGCGTGGGTTTCCTCCGGGTGCTCCGGTTTCCCCCACAGTCCAAAGACATGCAGGTTAGGTTAACTGGTGACTCTAAATTGACCGTAGGTGTGAATGTGAGTGTGAATGGTTGTCTGTGTCTATGTGTCAGCCCTGTGATGACCTGGCGACTTGTCCAGGGTGTACCCCGCCTTTCGCCCGTAGTCAGCTGGGATAGGCTCCAGCTTGCCTGCGACCCTGTAGAACAGGATAAAACGGCTAGAGATAATGAGATGATCATATATATATATATATATATATATATATATGAAGTTTATCTTTGAGTGGTGAATGTATATATTCACAAGTAAGTGAAGCAAACAAATGAAAATATTTTCAGCACGAGAAGATAAACTTAATATCTTTGGACCACCATGTAATGACATGCTAGCTGGACACACCGGATTACAGCGACTACGCTAAGCTAAAGCTAACCGGGGCGTTTCTAGATCAGGGCAATGGCCTTTTTATTATATGGACACATCCACAAAAAAAAAAAAAAGTTAATCAAAAGAATTTTAGTTTTGAACCAGTTTGCCATTTTGACAACACACATCAAGTCAGCAGGAAAACACTGGGAGTGACATCATTGGTGTGAAACATCAGGAATTATTATACATACAGGACACTTTTTCCATGGAATAAAAACATGTATTCTATTCCCTTCTATTTGCTTAGAGTTTGACTGTCTTATTATATCTGGGGATTTTAAAGGAGTACGCCACCCCCAGGTGAAATTGAGTCAGTCCCTGCAGTCCCTAGAGTTGGATGAGTGAGCCAAAGCGTTTTGTAGCCGACCCAGCCATTGGCCTGATCTAGAAACGCCCCGGTTAGCTTTAGCTTAGCGTAGTCGCCGTAATCCGGTGTGTCCAGCTAGCATGTCGTTGCAAAAGTGAATCAAATAACTCAAGATTTTTTATAATTATTTCTCATGACCTGTACATTCACATCGAGTACACATATCAATGCAAATTAACACGAAGGGATTTACTAGACCAATTTATATCTGGAACTATTTTCGGCCACAGCACAGGCAAAGCACCGCTGCAGGCGCAAAGACACCACGCAGCACCTGAAAACCCTCAACTTCCGTCAATACACCAGCGTGACTACTAAGTTCTCTGCCACTGCCAATTAGCCACTGTATTAGCTAGGTTGGTTGGGGACTGATTTGAGGATTTTGCCTACAGTCTTGAGAGTTGGTATCAATGCCCATGTACTAACGTTATGTCAGTTGGGTAAAAATCTTTGGTTGGATGGTCTATTACATAAACTTTACATGAACAGTGACTTCTTTGCAACCTTCATATCAAACTTTGCAGTACACGCGAGTCAACAGAGCGATTGTATGCTGTAACCAAGCCCCACAATTATTTCATGCCACAGGTAACGGTAAAAGGTAAACTCGTCGTATTGTCAATAGGGTGAAACAGTGATGAAGTTATACAATAAAACTGGAAGTGACAATGTGAGTCGGACTAACGGGAAGTTTCAGTTATAATGTTAGCAATGTATAACCCAAGGAAGGAGGGATAGAAATTATACTTACAGGCATGGATGATGAACTCTGTTCTGCCTCTGTACTGAAAATGGATGGAATGGCCGGATCCTTCAGATGCAGCAACACCTTTCTCGTAGCATACTGCATTTTTTCTTCGTAGTCCTCTGGTTTGAAATGCTCATCACAAACACGATATTGATTGATTTTATCCACTGGTATTGTTGCAGGAATGCCGAGGGCTGCAAGCCAAAGATTTCTTCATTCCACTGGTTTTGGAATTCTGTGAAACATTATGTTCGTGTACGTCCTCTGCTTGTTATTGCAGCCCTTCACACAGCAAATAACCATTTTTCCTCAGTAGATGTGAAACTAACTTCAAACTACTTACGTAACAACCTTACTACAACTTCTTCTCTTCTCCTCTTACCGCAACTACATGCTGGTAACACTGGTGTATTGACAGAAGTTGTGGTACTGCGTGGTGTCTTTGCGCCTGCAGCGGTGCTTTGCCTGTGCTGTGGCCGAAAATAGTTCCAGATATAAATTGGTCTAGTAAATCCCTTCGTGTTAATTTGCATTGATATGTGTACTCGATGTGAATGTACAGGTCATGAGAAATAATTATAAAAAATCTTGAGGTATTTGATTCACTTTTGCAACGACAATGCTAGCTGGACACACCAGATTACAGCGACTACGCTAAGTTAAAGCTAACCAGGGCGTTTCTAGATCAGGACAATGGCTGTGTCGGCTACAAAATGCTTTGGCTCACTCATCCAACTGCAAGGGACTGCAGTAGGGACTGCAAGGACTGACTCAATTTCACCTGGGGGTGGCGTACTCCTTTAACTTGCATGTAGATAATCCTGAAAACACTTATGCCAGAGAACTACTTGCACTTATTGACAACTTCAATCTAGTACAACATGTACAGGGGCCGACCCACTCTCGTGGTCATACCCTTGACCTCGTCATCACAAAGGGTCTTACTGTTTCTACTACTGTTTTTGACCTGGCCTTATCTGATCATTTCTGTGTTTTCTCTGATGTTTCTATGTCTCCTCACATTCAGAACAGCTCAACGACTATGGGTAGGAGAGTCATAAACGACAACACGTGTTCTCTTTGAGCAAGCTCTCTCATGGATCTCAACCAAAATGTCAGACTCTGTAGATGATTTACTGGAATTTTTTTATTTAAATATGACCCAAATTATGGATGATATTGCTCCATTCAAAATCAAAAGAGTCAATGACAAGCAGAAAGCACCATGGAAGCAATACCCAGCTGTTAAATTGCTAAAGAGAGAATGTAGAAAGACTGAAAGAAAATGGCGCAAATCTAAACTTCACATTCATTATCAAATCCATAAAGAGATGCTTTGTAAATATAATTATGAAATTCGTAAAGCAAGACAGTCTTTCTTCTCCAACATCATCAACAGGAATATGAACAATGCCCGTGTGCTATTTTCAACAGTAGAGAAGCTAACTAATCCCCCACCATAATTAGTACCTGAACTTCTCTCAGTTAATAAATGCAATGAGTTTGCATCCTTCTTCAAAGGTAAAATTAATAAAATACGGCAGAATATTGCTCATAATATATCTCAGTTGCAAATAATTGAAAAGTTGCAATCACCAGCAAGCCCGCCGACAGGGGGGGGGGGGGGGGGGGGGGACAAACGGGTATGTTGTCCCAGGCCCAGGAATGGGGAGGGCCCAGAACTGGGCTCTCATGAAGTTGCGATTAAATTATTTTATTTCATTTCAAAATGTGTTGATTTGGGGGAGAAATGTGCTATATTTGCATTCAATAAATGATTTCTAGATTTTTTGCCTTTATTGTCTTTGAAAAAGGCATCAAGAACCCCCTACCACCCCTAATGCAAAAATGGTTTGGTCTGACTCTTTGATTAAGGGGAAAAAAACGACATCGTTCGATCATAGCGCTTCGACAATCAGCGTGCGTGCCATTTGCCAACATGCACAAGTCAGGAGCACAGAAAAGAAAAGAAAAGAGAAAAAGAGAGGAAGAAACCAAGAGACTCAGGGGCTCACTGCATAAATATTTTAAAAAAGATTGGGATGATGCAGCAGGTACTAGCAAAGGCAGTGGGGCAGCTGAGCCAGGTAAGACACAGCCAACTTTTTCCAGCCCCGTAAAGTAACCCCAACTGCGGCATGCAATTCATGTTACAAACGAGGGGAGAGCAAGTCACACTGAACACCATATCAAACGCACAGGGCATTGAATCATTTCATAACCACAACGGCTTAATAACATTGTGTTTCATATATCTGATTGAAGCTAAGAATATTCACATTAGCCCGCAATCATATCCCGCCGTTTCTCGGGCGGTGTGTTCTTCTCTTTCACACTGGACAGTACGCACGCACAGTATACTATGTTCGCCCCCAGCCCTGCCCGAAATCCCCCATCCATCGCTGCTCCTTCAAGAGCACCCCAATCGCGTGATTATAGTAGACTATCCACGAGTTTAGGAATACCTTTTTGAATACCTGTCATTTAAGGGTTGGAGTGAGTAGAGACTGGGATAAGAGAGGTGGGTGTGTGTGTGGGTTGGCCCGGGGGGGGGGGGCCATTCAGAGCATTTTGTCCCGGGCCCAGCCAAAGCTGTCAGCGGCCCTGATCACCAGTGACACAGACAGACAATTTCAACACAATGTCAGAATTTTGTTTGATTGATTACGAGACTCTTGAAAAAACTGTACAAAATCTCAGTTCCTCAACATCTGAATTGGACATTCTGCCCACCAACTTTTTTAAGTCTGTTCTTCACCTCATAATTACAGATGTGCTTCAGATCATAAATACATCCCTAGAGACTGGCATTGTTCCTGTGTCCCTGAAAAAAGCCGTTGTAAAGCCCCTACTTAAAAAGAATAATCTGGATGCTTCAGTATTAAACAACTACAGGCCAATATCAAATCTACCATTCATCGGGAAAATCCTTGAAAAAACTGTCTTCAATCAATTAACTGCCTTCTTGATATCAAACAGCTGTTTTGATAACTTTCAGTCAGGATTTCGTGCCAATCATAGCACTGAAACAGCGCTGATTAAAGTTATAAATGACATGTCTTAATACCAGGGCTTTGAACCGGAATTTTTTTCCTCTTGGTTCGTTCCAAACAGAAACGGAATTTTAACGTTGCCGGTTTTGGGTTCCACCATTAAATAGACGTTCCCGAACCGGTTAGAAGAAAAAATTTTCATTCCTGGAACGGTTAATTACGTTCCCTGTCAGCTGTTTAACAAATGGCTATAAAGTTATGTCTCTGTCTCATCCAGCTTAAGCCAAATGTAGGCTAATTCTATTACAACCTTCATTAAATAAGACAAGAAATAATTCAAAACAATTATTATTTCAAATGTTGGTGATTTGGATTCTCAGTATGTCTTCCCATCTACACAAACAGAAAAAGTGCCAAAAATGAAAGAGAATTCGTTTAGTGTGTTACCAAAGGCTAGTCAGGCCCTATAGAGGGCTACCGCATGACGTCACCGCGCCGCGAGATTTTGTTAGGCGCCATATTGGAAGTACACATCTATACAAGTACATACATACATAAAACAAACTACAGCTGAAATGTAGCCAGGGCCGGTTCTGCCCTAATCTGGACCCGGGTGCAACATCGCGCAACCCCCCCCCCCCCCCCCCAAAAAAAAAAAAAAACAAACAAAAAAAACAAAAACAAACATCAGTCTAAATCAGGACAACCATCACATAACTATAACTATAAACATTTTATATCAACTATTTTAACTAAATGGGCTATAATAAATAAGCCTGCAGGCAGCCACGGCGGGCTGCCTCAGAAAAGTAACCATTTGTCCTACCTTAAAACTCGTTTTGCATTTTCTGCCTCCTTTTTTGTATTTTCGACCCTCCGTTTATTTTCTTTCCTTTTCTGAAAACCCGATTTGTGTCCAGGCATTTTGTTCTGCTACCAACAAACTAACTCGTCAGGTCTCGTCTCTCGAGCCCGCGATGATTCCCGTGGGAAGGGCAACAACTGATACATTTTTACAAACAACCAATAAACAGCCAATAGGGAGGTTGCATCGTTCAGGCTCTTCTTTGCTCAGACACTCAGTAATGCACTTACTCACTAGTAGTCCACCTTCCCGCTCTCTCCATTCAATCAGCGAACGTCACACAGGAAGTGAACCCCAGCGGGTCATAGAAACTTGTGCAGGAGAAGAATGACTATTTGTAGGCTACAGAAACTTTGAGGAACGAAATAAAAACCGGTATTAACCGGTTACCATTATTTTTAATAAGCATTTCTGTTCCGGAACATAAAAAATAATAAAGTTTCTGGTTTCGTTTCTGTTCCATGCGAAATAGAAAAAGTTCCCGGTTTTCGTTTTCGTTCCATGAACCGGTTCAAAGCCCTGCTTAATACTGATGCAGGCAAAACATCGGTCCTGGTGTTACTGGACCTCAGTGCAGCTTTTGATACTGTTGATCACAACATACTGCTATATCGACTTGAACACTGGGTTGGGTTGACTGGTAAAGTTATCAATTGGTTAAAATCATACTTAAAAGATAGAAGCTTCTTTGTTACCATGGGAAATTGTACCTCAGCATCAATGTCCTTGACCTGTGGTGTCCCCCAGGGGTCGATCCTTGGACCATTACTATTCAACCTTTATATGCTCCCACTTGGACAAATTATCAAGAACAACCCAATTTTGTATCAGTGCTATGCAGATGACACTCACATTTATTTTGCTCTATCACCTAATGATTATGCCCCCCTTGAATGTCTCTACCAGTGTATTGACCAAATCAACAACTGGATGTCACAAAATTTTCTTCAGCTGAACACAGATAAAACAGAAGTAATTCTATTTGGGGGAAAAAAGATGAAAGACTCAGGATTACCACTATTCTTGACACAAAGGGGATTAAAACAAAAGATATGGTTAAAAAGCTTGGTGTTTTCATTGACAGTGAGCTAAACTTTGACAGTCACATGAAAGCAATCACTAAATCGGCATTTTATCACCTAAAAAGCATTTCCAAACTAAGAGGACTTATGTCAAAAAATGATCTGGAAAAACTTATCCATGCCTTCATCTCTAGTAGGGTTGATTACTGCAATGGCCTTTTCACAGGCCTGCCAACAAAGACCATCAAACGACTTCAGCTGGTTCAAAATGCAGCGGCTAGGGTTCTCACACGAACAAAAAGAACAGAGCACATTACTCCAATTCTAAGGTCCCTTCACTGGCTTCCAGTAAGCTACAGAATTGACTTTAAAGCATTGCTGCTGGTGTACAAATCTCTAAATGGTACAGGGCCCAATTACCTCTCTGATATGTTGCAGCGGCCTAACCCAATCAGATCTACCAGATCGCAACAGAAAAATTTACTGGTAAAACCAGTTGTTAAAACAAAGTGTGGTGAAGCAGCTTTTAGCTACTATGCAGTACAGCTATGGAACCAACTGCCAGAGGACATCAAAAATGCTCCTGCTGTTGGCTGCTTCAAATCTAGATTAAAGACCAAGCTGTTCTCAGATGCTTTCTGCTAACTGATTAATATTGTCATCTTTACATGTTTTAAACTTTACTTAACTTTTATTCTATTTTATTCTGCTGCTTTTTTTACTGAACTTTTACTTCATTTTATTATTTTATTTCTACTATTGTTTAATTCTTCTTATTTTTTTTCTCTCTTCTTCCCCATTTATTTTATGTAATTTTATGTTCTATTGTTTACTATTTTGCTTTTACTTCTGTAAAGCACATTGAACTGTCACTGTGTATGAAATGTGCTATATAAATAAACTTGCCTTGCCTTCTAGTGGGTTTATTGATAGCATGCAATATTGTTATCATATTTCTTATCCTCCGTGTATTACACCACTCTCCCCAGTGGAGAATGAGCATGCGATATTGTTATAATATTGCACGTTGTCAAGACAACACGACATCACACATCAGAGCTCATGTGAAGATCCAATGACAAAACTTTTCTGTTGTGCATGTGCACAATCATTTCTTTGTCAGCCAGGAAAGGGAAAAGATGAGACTAATCCAGTGCTCCTGCTAGGATTAAGCACTAAATAAATAAACTAAAAAATGAAACTGAAGACGCGCTGAACATCCAAAAGGCTACCAAAACTTCATTATATATTCTTCATGCATATTTACAAGAGAAAAACATAGCAACGGATATAATAAAAACTGGAAAAGAGACAGAGATGTAAAACTTCTGTGCTAGCGAGTGACTGTGATAGTTTGTAAACAAACATGGCCATGAGGTTTGCTTCATTTAAATCAGAAGAACTTGAGAGAATTTTGGTTGCCAGGTCGCTCCATTCTGTGTAGCTGTCAATGTTGATTTTAAAAGTAGCTAAGTAAATTACACAGGGGAAATAATAATAATAATAATAATAATAATAATGGGGTTGACTGTGCTAGCATTGGCCTTCTCTAACATTACACCGGCTGGAAGGTAACTGCACTGCTGCGCTAACAGCACCGAGTCGCGGGTAAGCTCACGCTGGCCTTCGAGAATGCTGATATGAAGAGAGTATGTATAATAATAATAATATTAGCTGGCTTTTTTTCGTGGTCTATCAGATATATTCCATTCAGCTACTTGTCTTCAACTCGTTCAATATCATGCTAGCTAAATGGAATATATCTGATATACCACTCAACGCCAGCCAGTGTTTAGATATGTCACTCAGATCCATGATGTATTTCCAATTAAAAATGCAAGTTTTTCAACACGAGAAGATACATAAACTTCACATTTTTTGTGCCAACTTGTGATTTTCTTTTTATTCTATTGACACATTCACAAAGTACCCAAAATTATCGAAACAATTAATCAATTTCCTCACGAGTGAGGATATTGGAAAATGTGAGTTTTTCGGTTGTCATTCTCAATATCCTGGATGTAGTTCGTATGAAAAATATGAGTGGTGCATTTCCCAGTAAAACACTCATATCTATGTAATATATACTTTTATAATGATCACTGTGAATTATAGTGACCATTTTGTTATTTTGTTTTTTCCTCTTTGAAGTATAAAATATGGTTCTCACCCGTGACTACCTGTTATTAAATTAGATGGGAAGTATAACATTTCCCAAATTTTTCCTTTTGGACCAATGAAATCTGTCTCTCTTACCCCTTTTCCACCAAATCAGTTCCAGGGCTGGTTCAGGGCCAGTGCTGGTGCTGGTTCACAACTCGTTCAACTTGCGAGCCAGCTGAGAACCAGTTTGCTTTTCCATAGCTCGCGGTGCTAAGGGAAGCCACGTTATTACGTCGTTGTATACGTCAGTTACATCGCTATGTTTGCATAAACCTTGGCGTGAATATCGAAGCAAAAACAACACAGAAGAAGCAGCAGCAACAACAACAATAATAATAATGGATGATCGCGTTTGTACAGCTGCTGCTTCTCGTCGCTTAAAAATGGCGACCTTTCACGGTTTTGTTGTTGGTCTTAACAACTCCGCCCCCCCCGCTGACGTAAGTGGTTCTTTCCTCTGGCCCAGCAGAGAGTTGGTGCTAGCCTGGAACCGGTTTTTCTGGCCCCAGAGCCAGTTCTTTGTCAGTGGAAACAGAAAACCCGGTTCCAAACTAAGCACTGGCCCCGAACCAGCCCTGGAACTGCTTTGGTGGAAAAGGGGCATCTGTCTGTCTGTCATTGAAGAATTTAATTCCTACCAACCAATCGACAATGAAACTACACGCTTAAAGATACAAGGCATTTGTGATTTCTAAGAAAAAAGTGTTTCAAGTCTGTGATGCTCAGCAGGGTTCTCGCTGTTTCCTCCAAATACCAAGCATGCTAAGCAGAAAAGCTGTAACCCTTTTACTCATGAAAACAAAATAAAAAACGACAACAACCGTAAACCTGAAGTTCTGTCACCAGCTCTTTTGTGCAATTTGTACTTTACTTCAACAACAGGGGGAAGTAATCTAAGGTGAATGTCAAAAATGAAACCTTTTATTGATGTTTCAATCTTTGAATGATAAGGGAATGGCTTAGCCCTGCTAACCCATTATACCAACCTCTTGTGGTGCTCTTGAAAGAGAAATAGAACAAATAAGTAAGACATTTGGCTTTGGAAAGCCTGAGGTAAAACACTAAATAACATTCAGATTCACATCCTGAGTAACAATTATTCAGGAAAAACACCATTTAAATCTCTGCTCTGATTCGAGTCGTTTCCTTCTCCGCATACTAAGAACGAAGCATGTCGCTGAATAAGATCTAGACAAAATGCAATTTATATGAAAATGTAATGAATTTGAAAAGAAAAGACCCAATAGTAAACTGAAGTTGCTTTCATCAGCAACACTGTAATAGTGTATTTCTCTAAGCCGTGTCTTTGAAAAGAACAAATATTTACTTATTGCTTGCAGGAATCTTACAGGACACTGTTTGGGAAGCTTCCCACATTTTGGCTGCTCTTTGTTCTTTAGCCAACATGTTGAACATCCACAATATACAGTACAAATGTACCCTCAGAAATGTACCCTGGTGTACGAATGGTATATGTGTGAAAAATACATGTAAAAAAAATAATAATAAAAATCCACCAGAAAACGGTTTACGGTCATTTAGCACCAAAGTCTTTTTGCATAATTCATTTAGCATAAACCAAAAGACATTTAGGTTAAGGGCAGAGCCTTTTCTTACAAAGCCCCACAGTTATGGAACAGCCTTCCAAGTAGTGTTCGGGACTCAGACACAGTCTCAGTGCTTAAGTCGAGGCTGAAAACATATCTGTTTAGTCAAGCCTTTTGTTAATAATTTTATTAGGTAAAGGAGGAGATCTGGAGGATCCTCAGTCATAGTGTTTTGGTAAAGTGGGATGTATGGATGCTGTCAGTCCCCCACTCACTCGGGTTTGTTGACGGTGTAGTGGCTGCTGCTTTATGTCCCGGGGCTCCCTCATGCCTGTGTTACCTTCTGGCTCTCCCCTTTTAGTTATGCTGCCATAGTTTTGCCAGAGTCCCTGCTCGCACTCAGCGCAAAATGTATACTGTTCTTACTCATCAGGTGACATTGGGCATACCTAACAACCTGTGTTTTCTCTCTCTCTCTCTCCCCCACACACTCTCTCTGTCCCTCTGTGTTACATGTCAATCCTGAGACCGAGATGCTGACCTCTTCTGCTCCTCTGACCTGCCTGATCCATCCTGATGCCCTACATCTGGCTGAAGTCTCATCATGTTGCTCCTGTAGAGGACAGCCCAATATGGACAGTCAAAAGTTGCACTTGGAAGACGGTTCTGGACACTTACAATCATGCTTTTATGGCTGAGGACTACAGTTGACTTGCTAACTTTAGGATTGCAGTTATCATGAACAGTTTTGCACTCAAGTTTCCATCAATGAACAGTTTATAACTTCAACAAAACAGACTTCATGTTAAAACTGTTAAAAATTTTATAATCATGCTATCTGTTATCACCCAAATGAGGATGGGTTCCCTTTTGCCTTTTGAGGCTGGTTCTTCTCGAGGTTTCATCCTCATGTTATCTGAGGGAGTTTTTCCTTGCCACCGTCGCCACAGGCTTGCTCACTGGGGATAGATTAGGGATAAAATTAGCTCATGTGAAAGTCACTAAAATTCTGGAAAGCTGCTTTGCAACAAAAGCACGATAAAAATAAACTTGACTTGAATTTAGCATAAACCGAAAGACATTCAGCACAAATCTGAAGTCCTATCTAAAACAATGGGATAAATGGTGAAGATTTTCAGTTTTGCAATCCTATTGTTCCTTTTAATTGAGTCTGTGCAAGAAACAGGTGTTGCTGCGTCTATTTTAATGACCTGTCGCGGCTAATCAACCGTAGCAAATTTCACCTTCACCGTGTAAGCTAAAACTGCTGTTGTAAGAACAATGGGATAGATGGTGAAGATTTTCATTACATTACAGGAATTTAGCAGAGGCTCTTATCCAGAGCAACATACAACATACCCAGAGCAGCCTGCGGAGCAGTTGGGGATTAGGTGCCTTGCTCAAGGGCACTTCAGGCATACCTGCTGGTCCAGGGAATTGAACCATCAACCTTTTGGTCCCAAAGCTGCTTCTCTAACCATGAGGCCCTGATTTTCACTTTTGCAATCCTATTGTTCCATCAAACATCTTTCCAACATGATCAGTAGGTATTTAAAATAATGATTAAATGTTTGTAGAACTTGGGCAAAATGTCTTCAGATTTGTGCTAAATTACTTGTGCGAAAATACTTTTTTGCAAAAAGACCAGACACCCTACAAAACATGCAAACTGATCTACTAACAGGTGCTGGGGAGGATCTTTTCCTTTACACAAACATAATAGTGAATATGGAGGTGTTCCTTTGTGAAAGTGGAAAATATACAACCCTGATTCCAAACAAGTTGGGACAAAGTACAAATTGTAAATAAAAACGGAATGCAATGATGTGGAAGTTTCAAAATTCCATATTTTATTCAGAATAGAACATAGATGACATATCAAATGTTTAAACTGAGAAAATTTATAATTTAAAGAGAAAAAAATAGGTGATTTTAAATTTCCTGACAACAACACATCTCAAAAAAGTTGGGACAAGGCCACGTTTACCACTGTGAGACATCCCCTTTTCTCTTTACAACAGTCTGTAAACGTCTGGGGACTGAGGAGACAAGTTGCTCAAGTTTAGGGATAGGAATGTTGACCCATTCTTGTCTAATGTAGGATTCTAGTTGCTCAACTTTCTTGGGTCTTTTTTGTCGTATCTTCCATTTTATGATGCGCCAAATGTTTTCTATGGGTGAAAGATCTGGACTGCAGGCTGGCCAGTTCAGTACCCGGACCCTTCTTCTATGCAGCCATGATGCAGTATGTGGTTTGGCCTTGTTATGTTGGAAAAAGCAAGGTCTTCCCTGAAAGAGACGTCATCTGGATGGGAGCATATGTTGCTCTAGAACCTGGATATACCTTTCAGCATTGATGGTGTCTTTCCAGATGTGTAAGCTGCCCATGCCACACGCACTAATGCAACCCCATATCATCAGAGATGCAGGCTTCTGAACTGAGCGCTGATAACAACTTGGGTCGTCCTTCTCCTCTTTAGTCCGAATGACATGGCGTCCCTGATTTCCATAAAGAACTTCAAATTTTGATTCATCTGACCACAGAACAGTTTTCCACTTTGCCACAGTCCATTTTAAATGAGCCTTGGCCCAGAGAAGACATCTGCGCTTCTGGATCATGTTTAGATACGGCTTCTTCTTTGAACTATAGAGTTTTAGCTGGCAACAACAGATGGCACGGTGAATTATGTTCACAGATAATGTTCTCTGGAAATATTCCTGAACCCATTTTGTGATTTCCAATACAGAAGCATACCTGTATGTGATGCAGTGCCGTCTAAGGGCCCGAAGATCACGGGCACCCGGTATGGTTTTCCGGCCTTGACCCTTATGCACAGAGATTCTTCCAGATTCTCTGAATCTTTTGATGATATTATGCACTGTAGATGATGATATGTTCAAACTCTTTGCAATTTTACACTGTCGAACTCCTTTCTGATATTGCTCCACTATTTGTCAGCGCAGAATTAGGGGGATTGGTGATCCTCTTCCCATCTTTACTTCTGAGAGCTGCTGCCACTCCAAGATGCTCTTTTTATACCCAGTCATGTTAATGACCTATTGCCAATTGACCTAATGATTTGCAATTTGGTCCTCCAGCTGTTCCTTTTTTGTACCTTTAACTTTTCCAGCCTCTTATTGCCCCTGTCCCAACTTTTTTGAGATGTGTTGCAGTCATGAAATTTCAAATGAGCCAATATTTGGCATGAAATTTCAAAATGTCTCACTTTCGACATTTGATATGTTGTCTATGTTCTATTGTGAATACAATATCAGTTTTTGAGATCTGTAAATTATTGCATTCCATTTTTATTTGCAATTTGTACTTTGTACCAACTTTTTTGGAATAGGGGTTATGTATATACCATATATATATATATATATATATATATATATATATATATATATATATATATATATATGGTATATACATATATTTTATATATATATTAGGGTGCATCAGTTGCCCCCTAAAAATGAAAAGTTCCTCCAATCATGATGCATTTTTGTTTTTATGTTCCTTTTGGTAAGAAAACACACTGGGTGAAATATTTTGACAAAATTCAAAAGTTTAATGGTGGCATCAGGAACTCAAAGTTATGGAAAAAGCTGCTATTTTATGACTTTTATGACAAAATTTCAATCACTTTTCAGGAAACATTATGGCACCTTATAGAGTATACCAAATATCTTAGATACACATTTTTAGTACATATTCTAAATATATTATCAAGCACAGTTTGAGTTTTAGCTGTTCATTGAATCATTGTTCAACTACTTTTAAACAATACAAACATATTATGAATCACATTAATGCTGCTCAATCCCTTGCAAAGGTTCTTAATATGATCTCTGGGTCACAAGAAATCAATAAATGGAGTCCAACATTGTGATTCAAACCTTACGTGAAAACATACAATAAGCGTTTTTTGGCAAAAAATGAACCTCATGGTGCCACCATTAGACTTCTGAATATGGTCAAAAAATTTTACAGGATGTCTTTATTGGTGAAAAGGAACACCCAGACAAAAATGCATCAGATTTTATGAACGTGAGGGCAACTGATGCACCCCAATATATATATATATATATATATATATATATATATATATATATATATATATATATATATATATATATTTTTTTTTTTACCTTGCCCGCAACAGAGTAAGCGGGGTGAGGTATTGTAATCAGAGTGGTATGTTTGTTTGTTTGCTTGTTTGTTTGTTTGTGTGCGTGTCTGTCTGTTAACAATCTAGTGTCTAGATGGTTGGACCAATTGACTTCAAATTTTCAGGGTAGGTGGGCCATGGTCCATAGATTACTTGATTAAATTTTGGGGGTAATTGGTTCAAGGTGAAGGTCAAGGTCACCTGAAAGGTCAACCTTTCAGTCAAAATAACATAATTTTCCATTATAATTCAAAAATGGTTGCTAATAGACAGATGTTTACTATTATGAGCATAGAGTAACTTCCACATGGCCTTTCATTTGGCACCATGATCTTTGACCTTGAAAGGTCAAACTCAATGTCACAAATATTCAGAGGGCTGTAACTTGAAAATGGTTGATGGTAGACAGATATTTACCATTACCAACTTATCGGAAGTGCCATATGGGCTTTCATTTGGCACCATGATCTTTGACCTTGAATGACTTTGAAGTGTCAAACTCAAGGTCATGGATTTTCATTGGACTATAACCTGATAGCCTATGATTGAGAAATATTACCATTGTCAACATATAGGAATAAAATACATGCTGCCAGGTGAGGTTTGTTTTGCCTGGCAACACTTGTTCGTATGTGTGTCCATTGCTTTTGCTACTCCTAAGTTTAGAAGCGTGTGTGTGTGTTCTCATGTATCACAATTAATTATTACACATGGAACATTTTGTCGATGTACGCAAGTAATTTATTTTGATTTTTCACCCTCATAATCTGTTTCATTGTCATTCTCTCATTTTTTGCACCTCATATGAAGAGACAGAAACAACAGGCTCCAGTTGCCGATGTCATACCTAATCTATCAAGTTAAGAACTGGTGTTATCTCTACTGCGCATGAACTAATGATGTGAGGAAATACAGCTGGCTAATTACCCTCAAAACAGGGCTTAGTCTCTGTACTTGAACCTCATTATTTTATCTCATGTGTTGACTTGGAGAAAAACAATGATTATGTGATGGTTCACTTACTGACAAATTACAGTGTATGTATGGACTTACACTAAATACATGTAATACATTCTATATTTCTATCACGAAAACAAATTAATGTTTTTCCTATGGATGAATCCGGCGACCGGCGTGTGTGTTCCGCCATCTTGCGGCACTGCCGTTAATGTGGTGACAAGTTGGAGTGACTGTGTATCTGTTGCTGCCTGATGACAGTGCTTACAGTGACGTGGAGTTGTATTGATGAAATACCCAGCCACTGGGATTGCACAAGCCAGTGCATACTTAGTGCTGGTCCCAAGCTCGGATAGATTGGGGAGGGTTGCGTCAGGATATAAAAAAAAAAAAAACATGCCAAATCAAATGTGTGGATCATGATTATCCACTGTGGTGACCCTTAACAGAAGCAGCTGAAAGAAGAAGAAAAAGAAGCAGTGTAGTAGGATTGATGACATTAGGCAGTGGCCCTCAATTAATGATAAAGTGTGTATATATACAGTATATATACACAAACACTGAATTAGAAGGTATGCCCAAACTTTTGACTGGTACTGCATATGATGTAGCTTAACATCATTCAACATGACAACAGAATAGAATAATTGAATATGACAATTGACATAGTTCATTATGATGATTAGATTAGATTAGATTAGATTAGATTAGATTAGATTAGATTAGATTAGATTAGATTAGATTAGATAAAACTTTATTGATTTTGGGAGGGTTCCCTCAGGGAAATTAAGATTCCAGCAGCATCATTACAGATAAACAGAGAAAATAAAGAGAAAACTTCGAGATAAATTAAAATAAATTATTTACATATACAAATATAAAAAGAATAAGATATGGGGAAGGAGGGGAAAAAAAGGTGGGGGGGGCGGTGGCAGGAGACATATTACACTTTATATTGCACATTATATTGCACATTGTCCGGTATTGCTTATTGTTAGGCTAGGCTACTGCTCCTTCACATCCTCTGTCCTCCTGTTACCCCTCCTCCCCCCCAGAGAGGAGTTGTACAGTCTGATGGTGTGAGGGACAAAGGAGTTTTTAAGTCTGTTCGTCCTGCACTTGGGAAGGAGCATTCTGTCACTGAACAGGCTCCTCTGGTTGCTGATGACGGTGTGCAGAGGGTGACTGGCATCATCCATGATGCTCAATAGTTTGTCCATAGACCTCTTCTCTGCCACCGTCATCAGAGAGTCCAGCTTCATGCCAACCACAGAGCCGGCCCGCCTGATCAGTTTGTCCAGCCTGGATGTGTCCTTCTTGGATGTGCTGCCCCCCCCAGCACACCACGGTGTAAAACAGGACACTGGCGACCACAGACTGATAGAACATCCACAGGAGTTTCCTGCAGATGTTAAAGGACCTCAGCCTCCTAAGAAAGTATAACCTGCTCTGTCCCTTCCTGTATAAGTGTTTGGTGTTGCAAGTCCAGTCCAGCTTGCTGTCCAGCCACAGCCTGAGGTACTTGTAGGAATCCACAGCCTCCACTTCGACTCCCTCGATCAGAACTGGTCGTAACCTTGGTCTGGACCTCCCAAAGTCAATGACCAGCTCCTTGGTCTTCGAGGTGTTGAGCTGCAGATGGCTCCTGTTGCACCACACAGCAAAGTCCTTCACCAGGCTCCTATATTCCTCCTCTCTGTCGTCACTGATACACCCAACGATAGCTGTGTCATCGGCAAACTTCTGAATGTGACACAGCTCCGAGTTGTAGCAGAAGTCCGCGGTGTACAGGGTGAAGAGAAGAGGGGCCAGCACCATGCCCTGGGGTGCTCTGGTGTTGCTAATCACAGTGTCAGACGTGATGTCCTTCAGCCTGACATACTGTGGCCTGTCAGTGAGGTAGCTGGAGATCCAGGTGACCAGGCAGGGGTCCACTCGCATTCTGTTCAGTTTGTCCTGAAGCAATAGGGGCTGGATGGTGTTGAAGGCACTCGAGAAGTCCAACAAGAGGATCCTCACTGTGCCATTTCCCTTATCCAGATGCGAGTGGGCTCAGTGTAGCAGGTAGAGGATGGCGTCTTCCACACCAACACCTGCCCGGTACGCAAACTGCAGACAGTCCTGGGCATGTTGTACCCGGGGTCTGAGGAGGCTGAGGAAGAGCCATTCCAACATTTTCATCGGATGTGAAGTGAGTGCCACCGGTCGGAAGTCATTCAGCTCTCTGGGCCGATTCTTTTTGGGAACTGGAATGATACATGATGTCTTCCAGAGAGTTGGCACTCTCCCCAGCTGCAGGCTGAGGTTGAAGATGTGACAATAGAAATAAATAAAGAATGGAGAAATAGAGGAAAAAACAGACCATTTGACCATCTGCTATGTTTCAGTGTACTAACGTCACTGTACTAGCGAGTGAGCATAATCATTCACCAGTTGCATTTAGAAATTACAGACCAGTTACATTGGTTATATATATATATATATATATATATATATATATATATATATATATATATATATATATATATATATATATACACACACACACACACACACACACACACACACAGTTGTGGTCAGAAGTTTACATCCAGCAACATGTCAAGTCAAGTCAAGTTTATTTGTATAACACTTTTAACAATAAACATTGTCACAAAGCAGCTTTACAGAATTTGAACGACTTAAAACATGTGCTAATTTTATCCCTTATCTATCCCCAATGATGAAGCCTGTGGCAACGGTGGCAAGGAAAAACTCCCTCAGACGACATGAGGAAGAAACCTCGAGAGGAACCAGACTCAAAAGGGAACCCATCCTCATTTGGGCAACAACAGACAGCATGACTGTAACATTAACAGTTTTAACGTGAAGACAGTTTCGTTGATGTTATAAACTCTTCATTGATGGAAACTTGAGTGCAAAACTGTTCATGACAACTGCAGTCCTAAAGTTAGCAAGTCAACTGTAGTCCTCAGCCATAAAAGCATTACTGTAAGAGTCCAGAGTGTCCTCCAGGTGTGACTTTCAACTGTCCTCATGGGGCCATCCTCCATAGGAGCGATGCAATGAGACTCCAACCAGACACAGGTCACCAGGATGGCTCAAGCAGGTCCGAGGAGCAGAAGAGGTCAGCATCTTGATCCCAGGACCAACATGTAACTCAGAGGGACAGATTTGGGGGGGGGGGGGGAGGGAAAGAAAACACAGGTTGTTAGGTATGCCCAATGTCACCAGGAATAAGTGTAGCCAATGACTAAAAATAACAAGTATTAAGTCTGTGTGGTAGGCTTGCAGAGATGAGAGTCCTGACATCAGGCATAATACACAACAATGGTATGTTAATATGGTTAAAAAATATCATGACCTTGTCTGGCTTGATGCTTGAATTGGTGATGGGTGCACACTCCTCAGCAATGAGACAGTTGGAATTATAGATCAGAGCGAGTGCAGGCAGATGCAGATGGGACCCTTAGGTCTGGCCAAGACAATTCAGTTACATTTCACCGAGTCTGGGACATGCGACAGAATGTCTGACGGACGATTCCCTGCAGGCTATGAGAGCCAGTCGAGGTCTCCACCCTCTCCAACACAAGATGTCCTGTTGACTCCATGTAACTCAGAGGGACAGATTTGGGGGGAGGGGGGGAGAGAGAGAGAGAGAGAGAGGGAGAGAAAACACAGGTTGTTAGGTATGCCCAATGCCACCTGAATAAGTAGGAACAGTATACATATTGCACTGAGTACAAACAGGGACTCCGGCAACTAATTATGACAGCATAACTAAAAGGGGAGAGCCAGAAGGTAACACAGGCATGAGGGAGCCCCGGGACATAAAGCAGCCAGCCACTACACTGTCAACAAACTCAAGTGAGCAAGCGAGTGGGGACTGACAGCATCCATACATCCCAGTTTACCAAAACACTCTGTCTGAGGACCCTCCAGATCTACACCTTTACCTCATAAACACCATTAACAAAAGGCTTGACTAAACAGATATGTTTTCAGCCTAGACTTAAACACTGAGACTGTGTCTGATTCCCGAACACTACTTGGAAGGCTGTTCCATAACTGTGGGGCTTTGTAAGAAAAGGCTCTGCCCCCTGATGTAGCCTTCACTATACGAGGTACCAGCAGATAGCCTGCACCTTTTGATCGAAGTAGGCGTGGTGGGTCATCGAGGAGCAGAAGTTCACTCAGGTACTGTGGTGCGAGACCATTCAGTGCTTTAAAGGTCAATAGTAGTACTTTATAATCAATATGAAATTTGATTGGGAGCCAATGCAGTGTGGATAAGACAGGGGTGATGTGGTCATATCTTCTAGTTTTAGTAAGGACTCTTGCTGCTGCATTTTGAACTAACTGGAGCTTGTTTATGCACTTATTGGAACAACCAGATGGTAAGGCATTATAATAATCCAACCTGGAGGTAACGAAAGCATGAACTAGTTTTTCCGCGTCATGTAGTGACATTAAATTTCTTATCTTAGCAATATTTCTGAGATGAAAGAAAGCTATCCAGGTAATGTTATCAATGTGCGTTTCGAATGAAAGACTGGATTCAGTAATCACCCCGAGGTCTTTTACTGCTGTGCGTGAAGAAACAGAAAGGTCATCCAGAGTTACTGTGTAATCAGAAAACTTACTTCTAGCTGCATGTGGTCCTAGTACAAGTACTTCAGTCTTGTCAGAGTTAAGCAGAAGGAAATTAATGAGCATCCAGTGTCTAACGTCCTTTACATATTCCTCAATTCTATTAAGCTGGTGTCTCTCATCTGGTTTTGCAGAAACATACAACTGTGTGTCATCACCATAACAGTGGAAACTAATACAATGTTTATGAATAATATCACCCAGAGGTAACATATATAAAGAAAAAAGCAGTGGACCCAAGACAGAACCTTGTGGAACACCAAACTTTACCTCAGTATGTCTAGAAATATCACCATTTATATCAACATACTGATAACGATCAGTTAAATAAGACCTGAGCCAGGAGAGGGCCGTTCCCTTAACTCCCACAACATTTTCTAGTCTATCCAGAAGAATGGAATGATCAATGGTATCAAATGCTGCACTAAGGTCAAGCAACACAAGTAGCGAGACACAGCCCTGATCAGACGCCAACAGTAGGTCGTTTACTACTTTAACCAAAGCTGTCTCTGTGCTATGATTAGGTCTAAATCTGACTGATACATTTCATGGATGCTATTCCTATGTAAATATGAGCATAACTGCTGTGCCGCAGCTTTTTCAAGGATCTTGGAGATAAAGGGGAGGTTTGATATTGGCCGATAATCGGACAGCTGATAGGGATCAAGGTCAGGTTTTTTAATCAGAGGTTTGATAACTGCTAGTTTAAAGGATTTGGGTACATAGCCAATCGTGAGAGAAAAATTAATTATTTTTAGAAGCGGTTCAATTACTTCAGGTATTATCTGTTTGAATAGACGTGTAGGTAAGGGATCTAGTACGCAAGTTGAGGCTTTTGATGCCGAGATTAATGAAAGTAATTGAGTTTCTTTTAGGGGAGTAAAACATTCTAATTGATGATCTGAAACAGTTATATTGTTAACTACAGGGTCACTTTGTCTGACTTTAAATTAGTAGTTTGAATTTTTTGTCGGATATTCTCAATTTTGTCATTAAAAAAATTCATGAAATCCTTGCTATTACATACTACAGGTATGCATGTGTCTATAGTAGACGTATTCCTGGTTAATTTTGCTACAGTATTAAATAGGAATCTAGGATTATTTTTGTTATTTTCTATTAGGGAGGAGAGATATGTTGATCTATGAATGTTATCTTGGAAATGAATTTCATGGCAATATTTGGGCTTTCAATAATTTCTCTGAACTGTTCTTTTTCTATGGCAGAATGACGGTACAGCATACATCTTAAGTAAAAAATAAAAAATCTACAATTTGGTGCACAATTTTCTTTGGGTTTTCTGAAATCAACACAGGGTCAAAAGTATACATACAGGGTCAAGAATGTACGTGTAGCACACCTAATATTTGGGTAAAATGTCTCTTTGCAAGATTCACCTTGAACAAACATTTTTTGTTTACCATGAACAAGCTTGTGGCAGAATTCTGGTTAGATATTTCACGACTCTTCATGGTAGAATTGGTCAAGTTCAATATATTTTCTTTTCTTGGCATGGACTCGACTTATAAGCACGGTCCATATATTTTCAATAGGGTTGAAGTCAGGACTTGTTTTAAGCCTAATGGTAGCCTGCTTTATCCTCCACAACCAGCTCTGATACATGTTTGGGTTCATTGTCCTGTTGTGACTCTCAGTCATGTTCAAGTTTCCAATGGTTTGAGGTTATGCTGAAGAATTCTGAGGTCGTCCTCCTTCTTCATTATTCCATCCACTTTGTGCAATGAACCTGTTCCACTGGCAGTAAAACAGCCCCAGAGCATGATGATCCTACCACCACCACCAGCTGGTACAGTGTCCCTCTGTACATGGTGGTCATTGTGGCCAAACAACTCAATCTTTGTCTCATCTGACCATACAGCTTTCCTCCAGAAGGCTTTTTCTTTGTCCATGTGGTCAGTTGCAAACTTTATTTAAAGGAGATATGCAGAACCATGGCCTCACTTTTTGTTTATAAATGCCTTGAGACCTAAAGAATTACATAGGAATAGTTTTAAGTGTTAACAATAAATCTAATATAGTAATGTTTATGATTAAAATGATTCATATAGGTAGCAGTCTGAGTGAATGACCTTGACATCTGTGACGTCACAGCAGGAAGGCTATCAGTCTCATCGCCATTTCCGCTCTACTAAAACACAGAGCTAACTGCAACTTCGAGCATCCATTTTGAGTTAATTTATTGCCATGCCACGTAGATGTGTTGCTGGCGGGTGCAGCAACATGACAGAAGGTGGATTTATGTTGGATTCATGGCCGAAGAATGTTCAAACTGCAAAGATTTGGATGCGTTTTGCGAGAAATTCACGGGCACATTGGACGCCTATGAAGTGGTCTCTCCTCTGCTCTGCAAATTTTACTGAAGACTCGTACGAAACCTCTGATCTGTTGAGGAGCGTTGGCTATAAGCCTGTATTGAAAGAGGGTGCAGTACCAACAATTACAGGAAAAGAAAACTACAAGAAAAGGAAAGTAAGTTCAGTTGCACCAGTTCTCCCAAAGTGTGAGCCGAGCAGTAATGGCAGAGTACTCAGTATGGAAAAAATGGAGAATGAGTGAACCAGTCGTCAGATTTCTCCACTGGATATATTTATTTCCCCACTGGATATGCTTGCCTCAGCAGCAATATCTCACCCTTGCATGGAAGAAGTGAATGAATGAAGAACTGAATGAAGAACTGAAAGTCAGATTGTTTCAAAACAATCGGCCACAAGATCGGCCTTCAAGAAGTGAGAACACAGACGGGTAAGATGCAACTTTTATTTGGTTACATAATAACAACAACAACACTCGTTGTTTACTTGCATTTAGATTAATACATGTAACTTGTATTGTGTATTTAAGTTACCGGTATAAGATTATTTAATTTGCTTCAGAATGTGATTGTCTCAGTTCATCTGATTATTTAATTAGCCTTTTATGTTTTATCAGTGAAATTGCATGCATGTACATGTACGTTGCATAAGTTATAACACCCATCCTGTTTTAATGAGAGTCACATGAGACTGTCAGTTCAAGTCCATCCAATTCTCTAGACGGCTTTGTTCTCTGGCTTTATTTCGTAAGGTGGGGGCCTCCATGGCTGACGTGTTACTACCGGATGCACTTTCTGATTGTTCAAACTAATACGGTTCTATGTGTATAGCAGTAGCATGTACACACACTCCAATTTCAGGACTATCACAGTCAGATGTATTACTATGTGAGGAATCCGAAGAATCTCCAATAAATCCGAATGAAGAGGCCATTGCAACCATCTCGCCTGCCGAGTCTGGCTTTGGTCTATAGCTGTCAAAGGCCTCGGCCTTAAAACCGGTTACCACTGCAACGTCACGCACTCAGGGTTGGCTGGCTCAGCGGGGCAGCTTGAATGCCAACTTTGCAGTCGATTTTAACTCTCAAAAATATATTTTTTTATTCCCATTTATTTATGTAGCATACAAGAGTCAAGGATGGAGATACTATCCACTCAGAAATGTATTTAAAAATAAAGGTTCTGCATATCTCCTTTAAGCTTGAAGGTGTCAATTTTGGAGCAGGGGTTATTTCTTGGATAGCAGCCTCTTAGTCCATGGTGATCTGAACTGTAGACAGTGATCCGTCAGCTTCCAGTTCATGGCAGGGCTGTGCCATGGTGGTTCCCAGGTTGTTCCTGCCAATCCAAATCAATTTCCTTTCAGCTGAAGGTGGCAGCTTGGGTTTTCTTGAAGCAAAGTGGCTTAGCAAAGTGATTACACCTCCCAGTAGCTTACATACAATTGTTTGACCTGATCTTGGCTTCTGCAGTTGTTTAGAAATGGCTCTAAGGGACTTTCCTGAGTTGTGTACATCTGCGATCCTCTTTCTCAGATCTGCACTGAGCTCCTTGGACTTTCCCATTTTACTGTGTGTTGGTCAAGCTAATGAGTGCTGTAAACAAACCCTTTTTATGAAGGCACAGAGAAGCTACCAGCTGTAGTCAATCATGATCACTAACAGGAAGTTAAGAGACCTCAGCCTTGGCAAGATAAGAGACATTTTGGAAGTCTCAGCACCTCTGAATTAATAATCAAAGTGAGCGTATGTAAATTTTTTGACCTTGCATGTATACTTTTGACCCTGTGTTGAGTTCAGAAAACTCAAATAAAATTGTGTACCAAATTCTAGTTTTTTTTTTAAGATGTATGCTGTACAATCATTCTGCCACAGAAAAAGAACAGTTCAGAGAAATTACTGAAAGCCCACATATTGCCATGACATTCATATCCAAGATGACATCCATGTCACTGTATGTAAACTTCTGAAAACAACTGTATATATGTATATATACACAGCAGGCTAGTAAAACATATCCCACTCTCCCTGACTCCGTCATAGGTACCCATGCCTCGCTACTGTCACAAAGACATAGTTAATACTTTGCTTTTGGTGAGACATTGAGCAAAGGGTCAGTTCAGCACAGCTCGTCACTGCTCATTTCCTCTCTTAAAGATCAACAGACACAGAGACGTGTGTGTTCTTGTTAAATGCTTCTGTTTGTGTACTTGTCCATAATCAATTGTAATTTTGGGGATATTGGGAAATCATTATTATTGCAATTAAGCACCATTAAAATAAATGAGTTGACGATAACGTGAGCTTGATTACAACACCACAAAACACTTAAGCATTGAGTCATTATGTGTTAGGAGTCATGTTGCTCCCAAATTAGGAAGCCAACATCACGTTCTATAAAAGGACAATCTACAATTAGCACATTCTGATAATCAAAGCAGTTTAAAAAAAAAAAAGCTGCAAGCGTACACATCAAACTAATTAATTTCTTGAATGCTGATTATTCTGTTTAAACACACAGCTGGTGGCCATTTTTGCATTTTAATGCATGATTGAATGGGCTTGTGATTTGTATTTCTGAAGATTTAAAGAGATCCACAAGCAGATTTAAAGCAGCTTAGTTCCCCAGTCCATATACACCTTGGCTTCATTTTTATGCGCCTTGCTATACATATGATGTTCATGCAGGACAATCCCCACTTCCTTTTCTGAAGGACCTCTTTCAGACTTCCTTTTCATCAAATCACAGTTGATTTCAGAAATTCCATCTGCGTTAAAATTGCCAGGAATCTGTGTAGTAGTTAGTAACTCTGGCTGAACTTTGATTTAGAGATACTCTTTTATCAAACTGAACCCACTGATTCACATTTTTCCTGTAAAAGATTTCTAAAAACTTTTTTTTAAATAAGAGCTAAGATGAACCAGCTCCACAGCTAATTTATATAATTTCACAAAATACCACTGCAACTGGAGCTACTGAAGCACAGAAATCAGTATATTCCTTCTGAAGACAAACCATGTAATGTAAATTCCATAAATGTCATATTTGAAGTTTACCTATGATAGACTGCTCACTCTTTTGTATTTATTTAAAAAAAAATGCATCAGTAGATATATTTTGGTGCAGCATTAAAGGAAATATCTTGCAAATAAACAAATTGAGCTCAGTCAGTCTTTATTTTTGTCCTTTATAAAAAAGCTGCATGTTGAATTTGTTCTTAACGATATAACCACTAAAATGATGAAAATAAACAGGACTATTTGTTGTCAGGGAGGCTGCCATAACTCCATCATGTGTGATGTCATTTTCCACAAGCACAGCGAAGGTGTACAAGTGCATACTGTTCTAGACTATAGTATAACATTATGGTCTAGCACCGAGGTGGGCAAACTACGGCCCGCGGGCCACATCCGGCCCGTTGGCGTTTTTAATCCAGCCCGCGGAAGACAATAATATAAATGCGATTGAGCAGACCTATAAACTATAAGCTTCAGTGTTATCACGTAGACAGGTGTTCTAGAGATCCGTCTTTCCAGTCAGTCGTATTCACGCGAGATTACATTTGCAGAGTGGTGCAGCGCGTGCCATGGAAGTCATTCTGGCGCCCGTGCCACTGGTGATCTCGAGAACACAGGATAAAACTTTACAATGAGTGGCCCTAAAAAAAGAAAAGTGGACAGTGAGCGCAGGGTGTTCAATAAAGAATGGACAACTAAATATTTTTTTGCTGAAGTCCGATCAAAGGCTGTATGCCTTATTTGCAAAGAACCCGTGGCAGTTTTAAAGGAATATAACATCAAACGGCACTTTTCCTCCAAGCATGCTAATTATGCTAACAACCAGTCAGCGCAAGAACGGACGAATACAGCTCAGCGGTTGCTGAGTGAATGTGAGTATTAACACTTTCTCTTTTTAAAACTATGTTGGAGCTGTAATAAGATGGTAGTCACATGTTTACAGACATAATAATATAAAAAGTATAACTCTTAGTAATTTTGGTTGTCGTGGGTGGCTGCTGTAGTGCTGGTGTTTGTTTTTAAGTACCATGTGCTTTTGGGTGTCTGCTCCGCCCCTCATTTATGTCCCTGTCTGCTATTATAGGTGTATTATGAGCAGCTGACCTTGCTTCTGCTTACAGTATATCTGTTCCTGGACTTCTGCCTGTGGAGGTTATTCTGATCTATGAGTGGCCTTTTGGAATATGAAAACCTGTTTGGAACCTGTGTTTTGATTTTTTGAGGACTGGAAATATTTCAGTGAGTGACTTTGAACCTGAAAACCAGTTTGGAGTTTTTTGCTTTCTTGAGCTGTTTTGTTTGATTTTGTGGGCTGGATGGATCCAGTGCCAAACCACTGAACTGCAAACATGTTGGCATGGTGTGGTACCCAAACTGTTGAACTGCAAACATTTTGGAATGGTGTGGTACCTCTCCTACTAATGGTGGTTGGTTGTACTGGCAGGCTGGAAGTGGATGGTTAAAAAAAAAAAAAAAACACTCAGGTGTAAATCTACGAGTTCAGTGAAATGTACAAAAATGATATGTACTGATATGTAATTTAGTTCAATTTAATGATATGCAATTTAGTTGTATGTATAAAATGATACAAATATACAAATACACTGGCATCCTACTCATCCTGGCAGCTCAAAGATGTAATTTAAGAATTAAGTGTGCTACTTTTCTTACGGTCACGTGTGTGTGTGTGTGTGTGTGTGTGTGTGTGTGTGTGTGTGTGTGTGTGTGTGTGTGTGTATTACTTTTCTGGATGGATCCAGTGCCAATCTTTTGAACTGCAAGCATTTTTCTGCTCTGCCTTTGTTGACTGAGAATTAAAATAAATGTCAATCTGATCTGCATTTGGGTCTCTGTCAGTGAAGGCCTTACAATAACACTAAAGCTTTTCCAGTTTATGTTCAATATGTATGAATTTGGTGCTGGCCCGGCCCGCCTGGCAAATTTCAAAAGTCAGTGTGGCCCCTGAGCCAAAAAGTTTGCCCACCCCTGGTCTAGCATGTTATGGTCCTGGTCAATTTGTTTGCATTTCTCCAAAAATATATAGCAATGCAGGATTACAAAAGGAAACAAAATAAAGTAGTGGCTAGTTTATTACAGTCTGTTGATTTAAAAAATATATTTAACTGTTTATCTTCCATCCATTTGATGCGTGAAACGGTGTGCTGTCATGCTGTCGGTGTTTTGTAGTGAAACAAAGTTGGGATCGCGTCTGGCTTCAGTTGTCGTTTCTGCCTCGTGTCTCGCTTCTTCCCAGTGATTGTTTTCATACAAGTCCTCCACAAAACTATCTTCTGTAAAATGCTCACTGCACAATTTCCTGCTTTTTCCAGGATAAAGTTTTCTCGCTTTCCTTGATGAAGCCACTCGGCTAAACGTCTTGGATCCAGGACGGAATGAGGAAGACGTGTGGAATCCTACGTCATGCAATGCCACCCTCGTTTTCGTCTCCTAATACATCCATGTATCTGGCTAATCCAGTATGGCCACGCCCGAGGAAATGGCCCAACGGACTGATGTTACAACTTGAACATGTTTTTTAAGCTAAAGTCCACTAATTTTTTTTTTTTTCGTTTAGAACATCTTGTATTCATGTATAATGATGATATTTCATAACCCTGTAATTTCAAAATGTCCTGGTTAATCACTTTAAATATAAATATGAGTTTACGGTAAATAGGACAAATTTGCTTTTTTTTTTTCTTTCCACAGTCAACTTAAAAAAAAAAAAGTGAATTTTCTCCATACATTTCTGGATGCTTTCACACCCAATAGTCTGTTTGCCGAGTCCAGATCAGGGCAAAATTTATAATTTTGCCATTTGTTTGAGTTTAGTTTCATCCTGCAGCTCATGCAGAAAATATGATGGTAAAAGTTTAGGTCTGTTGTTTACAGAAAAATGTTGGCATGTTTGGTTCAAGTCCAGTACTTTTGTCAATTCAGGGTATCAGAACTTTCCAAGATGGTTTCAGACTAGTTATTTTGGCCCACACCTAAATACGATTTGTTAGGACTAGGACTGTTTTGGCCTCTAGAGGCCGCTGTTATTTCCTTTTCGTGTCATGTTTATTTTGGCCTCTAGAGGCCGCCACTGTTCCTGTGTTTTGTGTTTGTGTTAATTGCCTGTTTAGTCCTGATTATCTTCACCTGTGTTCAATTTAGTTTGTGTATTTATACCCCCTGAGTTCAGTCCTCTTGTCAAGGAGTCTTTGAGCTGTTATGTTTATCTCCAGTTTCCTCTGTACCGTGTTCTTTGTTTTGCACTTTGCTTTTCTTTTGGACCTAGTAGTTACTGTGTTTTTGGATCTTCTGAGCTTTGGTATTTTTGCCTTTTCTTTTCTGTTTTTTTGGCTTTTGTTTTGTACTTTTGGATTTTTTATTTTTTCCCTTATATCTTCTGAGCATTTTTGGATTATTACTTTCTTGGATTTTTCTTGTGTATATATTGTAAATAAACCTTTTGATACTTTTTTTCTACTTCTGCCTCACACCTCTGCATTTGAGTCATCCCCCTGGTGGCCTAGTGGGGGTTTGCTGGATTATCACACCAACGAACCAGGTTCGAATCCCAGCAAAACCCTAACAGAAAGACTCCGTCATGACCGACTCAGCAGAGGCTGCTTCAACTGTCTACCCAGCCAACCTTCAGGGAATTATGGCAGCTTTGACACGCTTCGGAGCGACCATGGACGTACGCTCACCAGCCAACATGAGGCCCTTGCTCGCCATGAGGAACTGCTTCAGCAAATTGGGAAAACCCTGGCACAGCTGACATCTCTGCCTGCATCTCCTCATCCTGATCCAGCTCCTGCTCCAGTGCCTCCTGCCATGCTGCCTTCTTCACCTCACGAACCCAGCCTTCCTGCACCACAGAGGTATGACGGCAAGCACAGTGAGTGCCGAGAGTTCCTTATCCAGTGTCAACCCACCTTTGAGCTTCAGCCTACCACCTACACTACGGATCGCCACAAGATTGCCTTTGTGATCACCTTATTAGCTGGTAAGGTGCGAGCCTGGGCTACTGCTATCTGGCAAAGACAGGGACCTGAGTGCCTTGATTTCCAGCTGTTTTCTGAAGAGATGCTTTGGGTCTTTGATCAGGCGGACATCAGTACCGACGCAGCCCGAAAGCTCATGTCCATCCGGCAAGGAGGAAGCGTCGCAGATTACGCCATCTCGTTCCGGACGCTCGTAGCAGTAAGTGGATGGAACGAGACTGCCCTGGTGTCAGCCTTCCACCATGGTCTGTCTGACCCCATCAAGGATGGTCTGGCCTCTATTGGATGCCCAAGTGACCTCGAAACCCTCATCTCACATGCTATTCATCTGGACAACAGGATGAGAGAACGCCACCAAGCCTTGAGCCCCCCCAGCCTCCCTACCTCTGCCTGGAGACCGTCTACCTCCTTCAGTGACTGTCCAGAACCCATGCAAGTGGGTCGTACTCACCTCTCCGCATCTGAGAGGGAGCGCAGAAGGAGGGACAAGTGCTGCATCTACTGTGGCAAGCCTGGTCACTTCCGAGCATCATGTCCCAAACTCTTGGGAAAAGGACCGCCCCGTCCAGCCGAGGGAGGGTTGTGACGGGGCCTACCCTCTCTCCCAGAATCCCTGGCCAAGGAATCTACATCCCGGTCTCCATCTCCTGGGGTGAGTCTGTCCATTCTTGTCAAGCTTTGTTAGACTCAGGGGCGGCTGGGAACTTTATGGATATTCACTTCGCCCAAAGCATTAATATTCCGACTGCACCTCTTGAAGTCCCACTGTCTGTGTCTGCCCTCGATGGCCAAGCGTTAGGTGATGGAAGAGTCACCCAAGTTACTTCTCCAGTCTTCCTCCAGTCTCAAGGTCACAAGGAAGAAATATCCCTGCACCTGATTCCTTCACCTGAGTTCCCAGTTATTCTAGGCCTTCCTTGGCTTACTCGCCACAACCCTCGCATAGACTGGGTAACAAGCCAGGTTGTGGAATGGGGCCCTGCATGCCATGCCTCTTGTCTGGTCTCTAGCTCTCCTGTGTCTCCTGCTGAGCCCCCTGATCTCACAGAGTTATCTCAAGTTCCCACAGAGTACTGGGATCTCAAGGAGGTATTCAGCAAGAGCAGGGCCGCCGTTCTTCCTCCGCACCGGGCCTACGACTGTGCCATCGACTTGCTCCCTGGGACTACCCCTCCTCGTGGCAGACTGTTTTCCCTCTCTCAGCCAGAACGCAAGGCCATGGAGGAATACCTCAAAGACGCCCTGGTCTCTGGGTTCATTCGACCCTCCACCTCACCTGCTGGTGCCGGCTTCTTCTTTGTCGGCAAGAAGGATGGGGGGCTCCGACCATGTATTGACTACAGGGGCCTGAACAAGATCACTGTGTGCTGATGTCCCTTCCGCTGATGTCCACTGCTTTCGACCTGCTCCAAGGCGCCACCGTCTTCACCAAGTTGGACCTACGGAATGCATACCACCTCATCCGTATCCGACAGGGAGACGAGTGGAAGACTGCCTTTAACAACCCGTCTGGGCACTACGAATACCAGGTGATGCCCTTCGGACTCACCAATGCACCAGCTGTTTTTCAGGCCCTAATCAACGACGTCTTAAGGGACATGATTAACCTGTACGTTTTTGTCTACCTTGACGACATCCTTATCTTTTCCAAGACCATGCAGGAGCACCACCACCATGTCCGCCAGGTTCTCCAGAGGCTGCTACAGAACAATCTGTTTGCCAAGGCCCAGAAATGCGAATTTCATGTTCCCGAGGTCTCCTTTCTGGGATTTATTGTACGGACAGGCCAACTCCAAATGGACCCTGCCAAGACCCTGGCCGTCCGGGACTGGCCTACTCCCAAGTCCATTAAGGAGGTTCAGCGGTTCTTAGGATTCGCTAACTTCTACCGCAAGTTCATCAGGAACTTCAGTTCTGTAGCAGCACCCATGTTGGACCTCACCAAAGGGACAGGTGGATCTTATGTCTGGTCTCCTCAGGCGGAAAAGGCGTTCAAAGACCTCAAGGAACGCTTCTGCACAGCACCCATTCTGGTCCTCCCGGACACCTCCCAACCATTCATCGTGGAGGTGGACGCCTCGGACAGTGGTGTCGGCGCGGTGCTCTCTCAACGTTCGGAAGAAAAACTGCACCCCTGCGCTTACTTCTCCCACCGCCTGAGTCCTGCAGAGCCCCGGTACGATGTGGGGGATCGAGAACTGCTAGCGGTCAAACTGGCCCTTGAGGAGTGGAGGCACTGGCTGGAGGGAGCGCAACATCCATTCCTGGTTTGGACTGACCACAAGAACCTGGAGTACCTCCAGCAAGCCAAGAGACTGAACCCTCGACAGGCTAGGTGGGCCCTGTTTTTCAGTCGGTTTGACTTCACCCTCTCGTACCGCCCCGGCTCCAAGAACACCAAACCTGACGCACTGTCCAGGCTGTTCTCTGCCACTAACAGGGAGAATGAAGTCGGGCCTATTATCCCTGTGTCCCGGATTGTGGCCCCTGTCCGCTGGGGTATTGAGGAGGCTGTCCGACAAGCCCAACGCCAGGACCCCGGTCCTGGGATGGGGCCACCGGGCCTCTTGTACGTCCCACATCAAGCCCGGGCCAAGGTTCTCCAGTGGGGTCACTCTTCCCCTCTCACCGCCCACCCAGGAGCTCGGAGGACCCTGGACTTCCTGAAAAGACGCTTCTGGTGGCCTAACATGGAGAAGGAAGTAAGGTCATTTGTCCTGTCCTGTGAGGTTTGCACCAGAACCAAGAACCCACGACAGCGTCCCCAGGGTCTCCTGCATCCTCTGACCATTCCCCGGCGTCCCTGGTCCCACGTGGCAGTCGACTTCATCACGGGTCTCCCTGAGTCACAAGGTAACACAGTCATTTTGGTCATAGTTGACAGATTCTCCAAGGCCTGCCGCTTCATACCACTGTGCAAACTCCCCTCTGCTCTTGAAACAGCGAAACTTATGTTTAATCATGTCTTCCGAGTCTTTGGTCTTCCACAGGACATCGTCTCAGACCGAGGGCCCCAGTTCTCCTCCCGAGTGTGGCACGGGTTCTGCAAGGTCATCGGAGCCACTGCCAGCCTCTCCTCTGGGTTTCACCCACAGTCCAATGGTCAGACGGAGAGGCTCAACCAGGACCTGGAAACCACCCTGCGAGGCCTGGCTATGGATAACCTGACATCGTGGAGCACCTGGCTGCCATGGGCTGAGTATGCCCACAACACCCTGCAGTCATTGGCCACCAAGCTGTCGCCATTCCAGTGCCAATTCGGGTTCCAGCCACCTCTGTTCCCAGACCAGGAGGAGGACGCGGGGGTGCCCTCGGTCAACCAATATGTGAGACGGTGTCGCAAGACCTGGAGCAAGGTCAGGAAGACCCTCATACAGACCTCCAGAACCAACCAGACTCAGGCCAACCGCCATAGAAGACCTGCACACGCTTTCCGCCCTGGGCAGCGGGTTTGGCTGTCCACTAAGGACCTTCCGCTGCAGGTGGAGAACCGCAAGCTTGCTCCTCACTACATTGGCCCCTTCAAGGTGGTGCGCAGGGTGAACCCTGTCTCCTACCGGCTCCAGTTGCCCCGGACTCTGAGGATCAACCCCACTTTCCATGTTTCCCTGTTGCGGCCCGTACTGCTGTCTACATATGCCCCTGCCCCTAGGAACCCCCCCCCCCCCCCCCCCCCGCATCTTCCAGGGTCAGACTGTGTTCACTGTGCATCGCCTGCTTGACTCCCGCCGGGTCCGCAGCGGGTTGCAATATCTGGTGGACTGGGAGGGCTATGGTCCTGAGGAGCACTGCTGGGTTCCTGCTCGGGATGTCCTAGATAAAGAACTGTGTCGGGACTTCCATTCGGCCCATCCGGATCGCCCTGGGAACGTCAGGAGACGCTCCTGGGGGGGGGGGGGTCCTGTTAGGACTAGGACTGTTTTGGCCTCTAGAGGCCGCTGTTATTTCCTTTTCGTGTCATGTTTATTTTGGCCTCTAGAGGCCGCCACTGTTCCTGTGTTTTGTGTTTGTGTTAATTGCCTGTTTAGTCCTGATTATCTTCACCTGTGTTCAATTTAGTTTGTGTATTTATACCCCCTGAGTTCAGTCCTCTTGTCAAGGAGTCTTTGAGCTGTTATGTTTATCTCCAGTTTCCTCTGTACCGTGTTCTTTGTTTTGCACTTTGCTTTTCTTTTGGACCTAGTAGTTACTGTGTTTTTGGATCTTCTGAGCTTTGGTTTTTTTGCCTTTTCTTTTCTGGTTTTTTGGCTTTTGTTTTGTACTTTTGGATTTTTTATTTTTTCCCTTATATCTTCTGAGCATTTTTGGATTATTACTTTCTTGGATTTTTCTTGTGTATATATTGTAAATAAACCTTTTGATACTTTTTTCTACTTCTGCCTCACGCCTCTGCATTTGAGTCATCCCCTTGGTGGCCTAGTGGGGGTTTGCTGGATTATCACACCAACAAACCAGGTTTGAATCCCAGCAAAACCCTAACACGATTACTGTGCATTTCAGACTAAACACTGCATATGAAAGTACTCATAATGTAAATAAATAAAACTTCAGTATAAGAAATAAGAGAATACTTTGCCTAATTTATATTTAACAGCTATTCCACGAATGTGAGACGTACATGAGCTGATAGCCGATGAGGTGCTAATAATTGTTTTATTGTATCCACATTCACTGGATTTTGAGAAACAGAGCATTTTTGTTTTTTTTGCAAATTCGATAAATAACTTTATACAAAACGTCCAACAAAATCATTTCCATTTAGAATGTAAACAAACTGATAATGACAATAGCAATTTGTGAAAAATGCAATAATAATAATTCTTGAAAAACAAACAAAAAAGATACATTCTTACCATCAAATAGTTTCATTCTATATTGTGTGGCTTTTTTATTTATTTATTTTTCTTCTTTAGGGTTTTTTTTTTTTTTTTTTCAATTGGCAAACCAACTTAAAGCTGTATTACCACCACCGACTGGGCTGGAGTGTGGAACAGGAGATATTGCAGGGAGACTATATTATTTTAGCTATTTCTTTTAAATACTTGATAATTTTTGGGGTTTTGTTTTCAAGTAGAGTTTTTATTTCACCATCAGTTGCTTCAGTAACATGTGCTGCCATTTTGTTTTTCTCTGCTCACAGTATATGAGCTGATATCCTAGTAGTCGAGTAGCCAATCAGAGCACATGATTGCTCATACCCAGTGAATGTGGACAGAATAATGCCCATGAGCATATATTGGGATAAACTAAAATATAACATTCCTGACATAAGGATATTGTTAGGGGCCGTGGAGGTGTGGTGAGATAAAGATCCACAAGCAGAACACAGACAGTAATCAAATAAATAGAAAGATTTAATCCAGGGGAAAAGGGCGTGGCAGAAGGGTAAACAAACAGGACAAAAACAAATGGCAAAAATAATCCAGATAACAAGAGACAGAAAACTAGACAAAAACATGAAACAGGCAAGGACAAAAAATGATAGGGCAAAAAACCATGAACTAGAAATAAACCCTTAGTGCAAAAACCATGAAATAGAAAAATGAGCTTGAGCAAACAACCATGAAACATAACAGAGGCACAGAAACAGCTAGAAGCAAAGCAAGACATTCTGGCAAAGTTCCTGTCTGAGAATGGCGTTTTTATAACAGCAGAGAAAACCAGGACGTGAATGCAGGCATGAAGGAATTCCCGTTCTGGATTCGGATCGGCGTTGGCGTGAGAGATTCGTAACCTCCGGAGAGGATGGCTAGAGCAGAGCATGACAGATATAAGGAAATCTCTTTTCTTGAACTTTACCCTCATGTCCATGTTTCTTCACTGAGAACCCTAAATGACCTCTTTTGTAATCCCAGATCTGGCCTGAGGATGAGAATGGTGCTTTTTCAGTCAGAGTGACACCACCTGTTCTGTTGGCTGGGATTTCCCATATTATTTCCATACTTTCAACTACATTTCAGATCTTTTAAAGTAATATTTACTTCCAAGTAGTCCATGCACACTTCTATTCTCTGGTATTTTCTGATAGACTCACTTCCCTTGGGCTCAAAACATGGCTCAAGTATAAATATCTCATGGTTGAGAGCAGCACTTGTCCAGCTGGATGTGCCCAGAGCTATCACCCTCACTTACACATCCAAGGATTTACTATGCATTTATGCAGTGAAAGACAACTGCAGCATACATAAAAAACACCCCTGCCTGTTTGAATCGAAAGGGATTTTTTTTTGCTATCTTAATGTAATATTACATCAATTAAAATCATGAAAATCACATAATATCAGAAGGTTTTAAGAATATATCCCTGACTTCTGTTCTGTTACATACAAAGATAAAATGAGGATACAATCTACCATATATTCTCCATTAAATTGGCCAATATAACATAAGAATGATCATCTCAAAACAAAAGAAAGTTCAAGGTCAGGGTAGATGGCTAGATGTTGATTTGGTGCCACTGGTGAGGCACTGGGATTTGTTCAGAATGTGTAAGAATGGAAAGACAGGAAAACAGGACTTCTATGCCTCCAGCTACTGGTCATCTCCTATCAGTGTCTTCCATTCCAGAGACTCAGGTATATCATTTTATGCTAATGGACCCTTAATGACTGTAAAGGGAATGGAACATTTTCTACATTTCCTGAAGACATTTTCCTGTCGTCCATAATTTTATCGGATGGTTATGGTGTGGGGAAAAAATGATTTATTACCATATGAAAGTATGTGTAACATCTACAGTTTGTTAGACTGAGCCAATTAGGTGATGTTTAGGTAAGAAAGGAGTAGATGTTAAATGAGGTACCCTTGACTTGCAAGTGACATCAAAGCAAAATAGAAACCTGGATGTCAGCCATGTTGGTGGAGATACAAATGCGGGGTCAAGCGACATTCCATACAAAACATAGTCACACATGCGCAACTCTGTTTGTTTTTCCACTGCTTTAAGCGTTCTTTTAGCTCTGCCATATCTTTGTGCTGTATATGGTTGTGGTGACAACAGTACTCGCGACCATGGCACATTCCAATTTTTTAGCATTCCGTCTGTGATTCGGAAAGAGGACGAGGAAACTCTGAGGTTTAGTACAGAGAGGAGACGAGCACTAGAATTTTGCTGTAAAATGAGCGTTCTCTTGTCATGGTTTACTCAGTTGTTGTTATAATTTTAACACGTGTATTGCCATTTCGCTTCCAGGAGCGCCAGCAAAATTATACAATAGAAACAATCCAGACTGGGCACCCAGTCAGAAAATGGACTATCTTTCGTCCAAGGTCGGACTCAATTCTTCGGCAGTCAAACCAGATAGAACGCGATATCTGGGTACTCGATGTTCGGTAGAAGTGTCTTATCTTCAGAAAAATCTGACTTTTTTAAATAATATCGGTCAAAACCACACATATCTATCTTCTCTTTGTATCGAATCTTAACTTGACTGTTCAAATCATGGTAATACTGAGAAAATTCAGCATTGTTTACAGACACGCTTTCAGCAGCTGCCATCCTGGTTGCTTTGTATATCCACCATCATGGCAGACGCTCATGACGTAGCACATCTTGATCATGTGGTTACAAATCATCTATAGAACCAGACAAAAGTTTGGACACACCTTCTAATTCAATGGTTTTGCTTTATTTTTATGAATGAAAAGTCACTTCATGTCTTAAAGTAATGATGGATGTCATTTCTCTTTAAATAGTTGAGAGGTTCTTGATATATGTATGGATTACTACAGTTGTGGTGTTGAATAGGGCTATTTGCTGTATTTTTATTATTTACTCTTTACTGTTTGATCTCAATTGCATTAATTAAGAAGGCAAGAAATTGCACTAATTCACTTTTGATGAGACACACCTGTTAATTGAAAAGCATTCCAGATGACTACCTCATGAAGCTGATTAAGATAATGATGATAGTGTGCAAAGCGTCATCAAGGTAAACGCTGGAAACCTTAAAGAATTTAAAATATGAGACATTTAACTTTTTTATTAAACATAATTCCATATATGTTCTAGATATTATTTCATAGTTTTGATGTTTTCAGTATTGTTCTACAATGTAGAAAATAGTCAAAACACAGAAAAACCTATGAATGAGTAGGGGGGTACAAACTTTCGACTGGTACCGTATGTACCAGGGGCTCAGTGATTAAGATTCTGCAAAATGTATTCACATTCCTGATCAAGGCCCCTACTCCTCAACTGCTGCGCCATATGTGGGTTAGGTTTGACCTCACTTGTTTATCACCCCTAAAAATCTGTGTTTTGATGAAATTCTTGCATGAAGAATTCTGGCATGGTTTGGCTCATCATCAACCCAGATCTATTTTACAATGTAACTTATGGTATGAGTATCTTTTGAAAAAAACAATTGTCCAGAAATATCTTTGCATGGACATGAGAGTCAGTGCGTTTACATGCACATCCAAATCGAGCTACTGTCGGTAATCGAGCTAAGGGTCCCAGCAGGGGTGCCAGAGAAATCCAATCCTACATGCACACAAGGAAATCGAGCTATTGTGTGAGGTACATTGTGCACCCGAGCCACAGGTGGCGCTACACGCCCCATCGTGTTGGTACACTTCCGGTTGTCATCATGAAGAAGAGCTATTCAAGAGTATAAACAAAGTTATCAGTTCCGTGTTCACAAGAAGAGCGACGACGAGGACAGCAAGCAACATCGATATATATATATATATATATATATATATATATATATATATATATATATATATATATATATATTCAACTCCTTAAGCTGAATGAGCATGAACTCTATCTCCTCATTGCTCCAGAAGTGCACGTTTCTACTACTGTTGTCATGTCAACCGAGGCTGTTGTGTTTCCCGCTTGTGGTCTCGTCACTCGTCACTTCCGGAAGGGGCAGTGCTGAAGTAAGTAGCTCGACTACGTAGCTCGATAGGGTTTACATGCACTAAGTAGCTCGGCTACAATCGCATAATCTAGGTCGCGTAGCTCGATTACGAGAAATCCAGTTCGGTTCGATTTCAGCTGAGCTAAGGTGTTTCCATGGCATTTAGAACTTCGATTTCAGTCGAGCTACGGCAGAAATTCGATTTTCTCTATGTGCATGTAAATGCACTGAGTGACAGGACAGCTCATCAGTGTGGTGTTATGGACTGAGGAAGTTGTCGTACACAATGCCCGACTGTTGTTGTGGACTATGAGAATGCAGGTATGGACAATCAGAGAAGCATTTTAGACTCTAAAGGTGGTGTGGTCCATCAAAGAGGTGTTTTGGACCATTAGAGTGGCTCTGTGAACTGTGAGAGTAGTGTTGAGGATCATTAGACTTGTTGTATGGACCGTGAAACTGGAATTGTGGATTGTCAGAGTAACATTCTGGATCATCAGAATAGCTGTGGACTGTGAGAGTGCAATGTGTGGACTGTGAACCACCACAGTGGTGTTGTGGAGCATCAGTGTGACAGTATGAACCATGGGATTGGCATTGTGAGCAGTCAGAATACAGTTCCAGACCATCAGAGTATTCCTGTGGATTATAAAGGTGGTAATATGGACCATGGGAGTGGTGTTGGGGGAGCATCAAAGTAGCATTATGGATCAACAGACTGGAGGTATGGACAATGGGAGCACTATAGAGGACAGTCAGAATCTCTTTTGAACCACTCCAGTGGTGCAATGGACCATTAGAGCTATGGTATGAAGTAACAGGATGTATTGGGGAACATCCTGTTGTTGTTGGGGTTTTTTTTTTCTTAAAAAAGAGCATCAAAGTTGTGCTCTCAAGTGGCACAACAGAAGCACATCTGCTGTATTGTCTGGAGATAGTGAGTTCGAATCCTGATGATGCCACAGCCATCTGTGGGCGGTAGTGCAAAACTGCAAAATTGGCTGCCCTCTCGGGGAGGGAGCCGTGGCATACACATCTCTCCTCTATCAATCTGAGCCAATCATGGGGCATCTGTGAGCTCATGCATATGGAAATGGATGGCTAGTGCTTTCCTCTGAGCGCGTTATGCTGCCTGCTGATGTTGCATGAGCAGCAGTTTGAACAGATGCAGTCAACTGTGATAGCCTTTGCCCTCTCTGGTTGGTACTTGTTGTGTGACCTAATTAAAGGCCAAGACTAAAATATGGAGAAAATCACAGAGAGAGAGAGAAAAAAAGGTGCCTCCACCAGGGTGGACAGTGAGAATGACTTTTATGATGTCAGTTTTGACCTGAATTAAACTTAATATAATCAAATGGGCTTTTCATTATTGTAGGTAGTGAACAAGATCAGTGAATATCAGATATTGTGCTTCATAGGTCAAGCTATTTAAAATTGTCTATGAATCTGTGTGCTGGTCATGCTAATAAATTCAGCACAGAACAAATCATAGACAGATGCAAAGTGAGCATTGGCATGTATTAAATGATTAAGCCAGCAGGGGCTTCTGCAGGCTCGGCATGCTGCTGTGGTACTGTGGCATCGCCTGAGGCTGGCAACCTTCAGCTGAGGCAATGCTCAGGCGTTTGCTTCATTAACTCATAAAGGGCAGGCAGGAGCAAAGCCAATTAAACCTGCTGTGCTTTGGGAGGTATAGACCCAACAAGCTGGCAAGTGCCATTCCGACCTCAACATGCCATTTGTCATCACATGGAAATGTCAGATGATCAGATGATAAGTCCAATGAATGAGTCCAGCTGCATATAGACACGCAGCAAAAATCAACCAGTGTCAGTTTGATGGGAAATGTCAATCAGACTGTAATACAAATTGAGAAAATTTTCAGCTTACTCTCTAGTGAGTCAATATATCTATACTACTAAAGGAAGGCTATCTGTCTGTCTGTCTGTCTGTCTGTCTGTTCACCTATGCAAATTGACACAGCTGGACACACATACTCTATAGTTTGCACATGGATTGGCAACACTCCAGAGGGGCCCAAGACAACATTTTTGACTTTCCAAAACATGGGATTAGTGCTAATCCAACACACTATTCATTTTCCATAGGCTACATGCTCACACTAACAACACACTGCATGCAGCCTTGGTAGGGAATCCCCTCCCCGACTCACCTGAGAATTTTGATTGTACGGGACCTAGCAATCAGCACTCCTCGCCGGAGACTTCTGCTAGGGCCGAGTCTACATCCCTGAGGAGATGCGGGGAGCAATTTATGTCATTTTGACAGAACACAGTGAAAACAAATATATCAAGTGTCCACTCAGCCCAATTCCAAGCTGCTGGATGACCAAACTCAAGGACCTGTGAAGAGCACCATTCAGAGGAAATCAGGTTCACGGGCAATAACTACTAGTAAAAAATGAGATGAAGCCCAACAAGAAACAGGTTCTTTTTTTTTTTGGTCTTATACCACAGTAATTTTCAACAATTATGTTTTTTTTTTTTAAAGAACAGCATGTTCTACTTCATATCCACTTATAATTATGTTTATTCATGTGTAACATCAGAAAAACAAATTCCTATTATCACTTATAAACCATTATTCCCTCACCAGCCTTTTTTCTCCCTCTTGAAGTTAAAAAGATGAAATAATGCAGCTTCTCACATTGCCAAGAAACCACTAGACCCTCCATCTTGAAGACTTTTTAAAAAATAAAAGGAACAGCTATCCCTCAGAATGTTTCAAGGCTCTGAAATTAGAGAATCCTTCCAAAACATCTCCTCAGAAAACTTCACCACCACTATCACCATCACCATCTATCTCCTTCTGCCCACACTGCTGACTTAGCAATTCCCACCCAACATCCAGCTCTTCCCTATCACAGCTCCCAACTGGGGAGGGTTAGCAAACACAAACACTTTTCAAACTTCTGGTCATGCTCCCTCACAGGCCGCTGTAACATATTTCAGAGGAGAGCAATACCTGCACTCTTTCACATACATGAGCTCACAGGTGCTCATGATTGGTTAGTCACTGTGATTGACAGGAGCGAGCGTGCATGATATCCCTCCCATCCAAAGATCATGGCCAGTTTTGTTCCCATGGCTTCCTAGCTATGGATGGCTGTCTCATCATTGGGAATTGGACTTGCAGACTCCAGACAATAGGGTAAATCCTTTTGATTACATTCATTTTTAAATCTGTTTCTGTGGAGCCCACTTTACAAGTTCCTGTGTATATTGTTGCAATTGAAACTGTATTAGAATGTGACACTAGCAGCCAGAACTGCTGAGCCTCTGAGTTTCATCATCATCATCTTATTCCATACTCTTCTAGAACTTTGGGGACCTTTTTCCTCCATTTGGACCTCTGAGTTTACTGATTCTCCATCCATCCATTTTAGCATATCACAACAGTGACATGGCTACTCTGATGGCTTCAGCCATCAAAGGGTCTAGGGAAGATGACAGTAGTGGTTTCCCGTTACCTTCTACTGGATTATTATAGTGGTTTTCTCCTCTCAACCATTCACACCTATAGACAATTTAGAGCCACCAATTAGCCTAACCTGCATGTCTTTGGACTGTGGGGGAAACCAGAGCAAATCCACACAGACATACAGTAGGGAGAACATGCAAACTCCACACAGAAAGACTCGCATTGACCACTGGGCTCGAACCCAGAACCTTCTCACTGTGAGGCAACAGTGCTAACCACTACACCACTGTGCCACCCTCACTGATTATTAAAAAAAAAAATTTCTGCATGCACATTTCTCTGTCAGGAAGGACATTACTCACTCTCTCTATGTAGTTGTGTCTGGCTGGCTGGCTGGCACGCCTCATAAAAAACTGTGTCTTTGCAACTCTGGATGTTCCAAAGAATTGACCTTTCCCTTTGAGGAGAAATGTGCCCCTAGAGAAGACCCATCTGAAATAAAAGGCACCCTGAAACCACATTCGAAAAGGTTAGGGCACACCCAGAATGCTATTTTTATACCTTGTGTTCCAGCTAGGCTTTTTCAAAGCCAGCCACATATGTTTCAGAGATCGCGATATGTTAAAACAGAGTTGATATACTTCAAATAAAAAAGCAAAGTGTATCGAGCAAAACATTCAGCCTGTTCCCTTTGATAATAATAATAATGATGATAATAATAATAATTTACATTTATAGTTTGCAGGCTGCCTGAATATATGATTGCCTGCATAATATACAATTAACTATAAAACAATATCTCTCATCTCAAGCCGCGAGGCTTGAACCCGGACCTTCTTGCTGTGAGGCGACAGTGCTAACCACTACACCACCGTGCTGCCCCGTAAAACAATATATACTTATTAAAAATTAAGAATGTATGATAATGTAGAAATTGAGTAAAAACTACAATAAAATTATTATGATAAAGAAATGCAAAAAAAGATAATCAAGATTCTAATTGGGGCAGCACGGTGGTGTAGTGGTTAGCGCTGTCGCCTCACAGCAAGAAGGTCCAGGTTCGAGCCCTGTGGCCGGCGAGGGCCTTTCTGTGCGGAGTTTGCATATTCTCCCTGTGTCCACGTGGGTTTCCTCCGGGTGCTCTGGTTTCCCCCACAGTCCAAAGACATGCAGTTAGGTTAACGTGGGGCAGCCTTGGGCTGAAGTGCCGTTGAGCAAGGCATCGAACCCCCAACTGCTCCCCGGGAGCTGTAGCATTGCTGCCCACTGCTCTGGGTGTGTGTGTGCTCATTGTTCATGTGTGTTCACTACTTCAGATGGGTTAAATCATGGATGTTGTTAGGTCCATTTTAGGGGGGGGCTTAAGCCCCCCTAAGGCGAGGTGGCCAAGTGGTTAGAGTGCTTGACCGCCAAGCAAATGGTCCCCGGTTTGAGCCTCGCCTCGGACGGTGATCTGGGGCTTGCCTCCTGTCCACCCAGCAGTGAATGGGGACCTGGTGGAAACACTGGGGAAGTTAAAGGCAGTGAGGAAAGGAACTGGCCACCCTACCTCACCATGCCGACGGCCTAGACAGAGTGTGCTCTCTAACAGGCACTCCCCAACGTACGTACGAAAGCGTATATGGGACTCTTTGACTTTTGAAGCCCCCCTAAAATGTTCCCAATCCCCCCGATAATTTTCAGGTTTTATATATATATATATATATATATATATATATATATATATATATATTGAAAATAGTGCAGACTTGCACATAACACAAACCAGCAAGAAAACGAGTCAAACAATAATATGTCTACAAGTTCTAGCTATGACACGAATAAAATTATCGTTACGTTTCCCAGCATAGCCAGGTAGGCGGGCATGTGCGGTTCAGGCGGGAGCTGTATGTTATTAAGCCTACTTGCTGTAATGTCACGTTCCTGAGGCTGGCAGAGTTGTTAAGAGAAGAAGAGGACTTAATTCGCAGTGAATGACACACTGAACAAGAGATTGTAAGTTGATGTCAGTCACTGTTAATTGCTTAACGTTACCTATGTTTATCTAAGGGGAAGAAAATGTGATGCTGTAGGCTACTTGTCCCTTTTAACATTATGGCAGCTAAATTTAACTTTATGGAAAATGTTAGCCAATATTAGCATGAACAGTTAAAGTTGACAGCTTTCTATATTCTGTCCCATCTGTGTATTGGTATGTTCTTCAACTATTGCAAGTGAAAACTAAATGCCATTAGTAGCAATAGTTATGGCGAGAGAAGATTTAATGTGTCCTTTCAATTCATTGGCTAGATGGATATATGACGATTTTTTAAGAGAGTGAGTGAGGAACAGGAGAGTGACAAGGGAGCTGATGCTGAAGAGGTCTGCGTGATCGAGGTCAGTAAATGTCAACAGAGAAAACAGGGCCGAGTTCAATCAATGCACCGTTTTGAGACGGTTTAGCTACGGTTTGATCTAGGCCACTAATTGAACGAGGTAGCCTATTTGGCTAAAAAAAAAATTTCGGCGCGCACGCGCATTACTGAACACACTCCTGGGGCTAAGCCCCTCCTATCTCTCAATCCTAGTGACGTCCATGGGTTAAATGCAGAGGACGAATTTCACTGTGCTTGATTGTGCATGTGACAAATAAAGCTTCTTCTTAAATGTGTTTTCAACACATTTTTAAAATCATCCTGAGTTTTACAGTTACGAATACAACTTGGTATCAAATTCCATAGATTAGTGGTGGCAGCACAAAAGGCCCTGTCCCCTAACGTCCTCTTTGTTCACTCTAAATAAACTTTAGACTTAAAAATACCCAGGCAGACATGAAGACAAGAATGCTACTAGACTTAAGAAGGTATATTAGTTGCACTGCCTGGCCTATTTTACATCCTTGCTCCAATGATGAAGATCAACATTAAATTGTGGATAAAACTTAGCAATACCATTCTGAAGACCAAAATGTCTCTTTTACTTACATAGATTTTGCAATGGGCGGCACGATGGTGTAGTGGTTAGCGTTGTCGCCTCACAGCAAGAAGGTCCGGGTTCGAGCCCCGTGGCCGGCGAGGGCCTTTCTGTGTGGAGTTTGCATGTTCTCCCCGTGTCCGCGTGGGTTTCCTCCGGGTGCTCCGGTTTCCCCCACAGTCCAAAGACATGCAGGTTAGGTTAACTGGTGACTCTAAATTGAGCGTAGGTGTGAATGTGAGTGTGAATGGTTGTCTGTGTCTATGTGTCAGCCCTGTGATGACCTGGCGACTTATCCAGGGTGTACCCCACCTTTCGCCCGTAGTCATCTGGGATAGGCTCCAGCTTGCCTGCGACCCTGTAGAACAGGATAAAGCGGCTAGAGATAATGAGATGAGATGAGATTTTGCAATTTACAGGTGTATGTACTCTATATACAGTGCCCTCCACGATTATTCATCTCATCTCATCTCATTATCTGTAGCCGCTTTATCCTGTTCTACAGGGTCGCAGGCAAGCTGGAGCCTATCCCAGCTGACTACGGGCGAAAGGCGGGGTACACCCTGGACAAGTCGCCAGGTCATCACAGGGCTGACACATAGACACAGACAACCATTCACACTCACATTCACACCTACGCTCAATTTAGAGTCACCAGTTAACCTAACCTGCATGTCTTTGGACTGTGGGGGAAACCGGAGCACCCGGAGGAAACCCACGCAGACACGGGGAGAACATGCAAACTCCACACAGAAAGGCCCTCACCGGCCACGGGGCTCGAACCCGGACCTTCCTGCTGTGAGGCGACAGTCCTAATCACTACACCACCGTGCCGCCCCTCCACGATTATTGTCTCATATTATATTAAAACACGGTGAACTAAGTAAAGAGAAACAACATCCATTATTACTTTAAGATGAAACTTTTTTTTAAATTAAAAAAAGACTAACTTTGAAGGTGTTTCAAAATTTTGACAGGTACTATAAATGCAAAGAAACGCAACATAGATTTGTGACAGCAAGTTGGAAACCTCTGTGTGTTATATATAACACACACAGTGGTATGCAAAAGTTTGGGCACCTCTGGTCAAAATTGCTGTTACTGTGAACAGTTAAGCAAGTTGAAGATGAAATTATCTCCAAAAGGCATAAAGTTAAATATGACTGTGACAGTTTGTATGGGTGGGTGGAGCACAGAAGGACGGCAGGCCAGAACTGAGTTCACAAAACTCTTTTTATTTTCACTTTTCAGTGTAAAATTTTAACTCTCCCAGCCACGCACACACACACACACACACACAGTCGTCTGGTTGGGGAGAGAGCTCCCTCTGCTCTCGCTCTCTCTCCTATTGAGGTATTTCACTCACGTGACCAAGTCATGTGATGCTGCCATTTTGGACGGCACGGCTCGAATCAGTTTGAATGCGAGGGAGGCGACAAACGAAAAACAAAAGAAAAAGGAGTGAGATGCAGAAAACACCTTCACTATCCAGCGACGTAGGGCATTTACAGGGCGAGCAGAGGTATTTGCAAAAATTGAGGTTAGCAGGCTTAGAGAACGACGTTTACCTGCTTCCACCAGGATTGTTCACTGACGTACGGAAGTACACGAAGCCCTCGTCTTTACCTGACTTCGGCCCACATGATCTGTATACCTATGTCGTTAAAAACCCATCGCCATACACAGGTATTGATCTGAAAGCGTATAAGAGTTTGGATGCCTACAAATATTTTGTGTCAGGCTGGGTAACATGCCTACATCAGCGGGTCGTCCCTGGAGCCGGTGGTCGCCATCTTATTACAGCTAAGGTTTGTTCACATTTTCATTTACTTTCGGTCCTCAGGAAAAACAAAATGTTATTAAATGTCATTGAAATAACTTCTTAGTCTGTTGAGACATGGCCCGTTATAAATTTGCTGTTACCAGGCAATGACCAAGAACTGTATTATTAGGGTCGGTGTCTGTGTTGTAGCAGTGCACTAGCAGCTAGCTGTTAGCACTAGCTAATGTCAACAACATCGTAGCTAGTATGTTACTGTAGCAATGTTTACGTTCAGTCATTTGGATGACTGTTAAAACCTTTCAGTCTCAAGTTTTTCCTTTACTGGATTTACTAGTTTACTAACCGGGAGCCATCGCGCGCTCTCCGGCCGAGCCGCGAGCCATCGCGCGCTCTCCGGCCGGGCCGCGAGCCATCGCGCGCTCTCCGGCCGGGCCGCGAGCCATCGCGCGCTCTCTGGCCGGGCCGCGAGCCATCGCGCGCTCTCCGGCCGGGCCGCGAGCCATTGCGCGCTCTCCGGCCGGGCCGCGAGCCATCGCGCGCTCTCCGGCCGGGCCGCGAGCCATTGCGCGCTAGCTCAGTAAACTAGTAAATCCAGTAAAGGAAAAACTTGAGACTGAAAGGTTTTAACAGTCATCCAAATGACTGAACGTAAACATTGCTACAGTAACATACTAGCTACTGTTGTTGACATTAGCTAGCTTGCCGTCCAAAATGGTGGACACCGGGGCGTCACGTGACCCTGTGACGTCAGGTGAAATACCTCAATAGGGCGCGGTCACTGGGGAAGACGCACAAACATTAATTAACATCAGGTGCAGTGATTCTGCCACTTACCTTCCCTGACTCCGCCCTCCGGTCACAGACCGATGCTTGACCACGCCCCCGCTGCCACATAGACTCATTCCCTTTATATTTTAAGCAAAAACATTTTTTTTTTATTTTCATCTTTTACATTTTCAAAATGACAAAAAAAAAAAGGAAAAGGGCCTGAAGCAAAAGTTTGAGCATTCTGCATGGTTAGTACCTAGTAACACCCCCTTTGCCAAGTATCACAGCTTGTAAACACTTTTTGTAGCCAGCTAATAATCTTTCAGTTCTTACCTGGGGGATTTTCACATATTCGTCCTTGCAAAAGGCTTCCAGTTCTACAAGTTTCTTGGGCTGTATTGCATGCACTGCTCTTTTGAGATCTATCCACAGATTTTCAATAATGTTTAGGTCAGGGTACTGTGAGGGCCAGGGCAAAACCTTCAGCTTGTGCCTCTTGAGGTATTCCATTGTAGATTTTGAGGTGCGTTTTGGATCATCGTCTTATTGTCGGACCCGTCCTCTTTTTAACTTCAACTTTTTTACAGATGGTGTGATGTTTGCTTCCAGAATTTGCTGGTATTTATTCGAATCCATGCTTCCCTCGACCAATGAAATGTGCCCTGTGCCACTGGCTGCAACCAACCCCAAAGCATGATCGATCCACACCCATGCTTCAGAGTTGGAGAGGTGTTCTTTTCCTGGAATTTGGCCCCCTTTTTTCTCCAAACATACCTTTGCACATTGTGGCCAAAAAGTTCTATTTTGATTTCATCAGTCCACAGGACTTGTTTCCAAAATGCATCAGGCTTATTTAGATGTGTTCATTTGCAAACTTCAGATGCTGAATTTTGTGGCTAGGATGCAGGAAAGGTTTTCTTCTGATGACTCTTCCATGATGGTCATAATTGTTCAGGTGTCGCTGCATAGTAGAACAGCGCACCACCACTCCACTGCATCATCTAAATCTTTCTGAAGGTCTTTTGCAGTCAAACAGGGGTTTTTATTTGCCTTTCTAGCAATCCAACAAGCAGTTCTTTCGGAAAGTTTTCTTCATCTTCCAGACCTCACCTTGATCGCCACTGTTTCTGTTAACTGCCATTTCTTAATAACATTACAACCTGAGGAAACAGCTACCTGAAAACACTTTGCTATGTTCTTGTAGCCTTCTCCTGCTTTGTGAGCATCAATTATTTTATTATTCAGAATGCGAGGGAGTTGCTTAGAGGAGCCCATGGCTGTTGACTTTAGGGACAAGTTTGAGGAGTCAGAGAATTTATACAGCTTTGAAATCTGCATCATCTGACCTTTCTTAACGAATAATTGGAATAAGCCACAGCTCAATAAGCTAATTAAGGTCTGGAAGCTTGGTAAAAGTTACCTGAGAACTCAAATGTATTGGGGTGCCCAAAATTTCACATGGTGCTCCTTTTCTTTTTTCACTCTCCAATTGTACAAAACAAAAATGATACACAAATCTTGCAGAAAACGCTGAAAAGAAATGTGTTGTCTTTAGCTTTATGCCTTTTGGTGATCAGTTCATCTTCTGCTCATTTAACTATTCACAGTAACAGACATTTTCAGTAAGGGTGCCCAAACTTTTGCATGCCACTGTGTATATAAATAAAAAAGAGAGCGAGAGAGAGAGAGAGAGAGAGAGAGAGAGAGAGAGAGAGAGGATGTTACATGGTGGCACAAAGATATGAAGTTTATCTTTGAGTGGTGAATATATATTTCACAAGTGAGTGAAGCGAACGAGTGAAATATTTTTCAACATGAGAAGATAAATTCATATCTTTGTGCCACTGTGAAATGCTTTTTGTATTATACAGACACATCCAAAAAAAAACATGCAAGTTAATCAAAAGAATTTTAATTTTGAATTGGTTCACCATTTTGACAATGCGCATCAAGTCAGCTGGAAAACACTGGGGGTGACGACATCAAATTGAAATATCGAGGATTATGATACATACGGCACACTTTTTCCATGGAATAAAAACATGTATTCTATTCCCTTCTAGTGGGTTTATTGAGAGCATAAAATATTATCATATCACTTATCCTCCGTGTATTACGCCACTCTCCCCAATGGAGAATGAATGTGCAATATTGTTACAATATTGCACATTGTCAAGACAACATGGTGTCACACATCAGAGCTCATCCAAAAATCCAATGACAAAACTTTTCTGCTGCACAATCATTTCTTTGTCAGCCAGGAAAGTTAAGTCAAGTCAAGTTTATTTGTATAGCGCTTTTAACAACAAACATTGTCGCAAAGCAGCTTTACATAATTTGAATGACTTAAAACATGAGCTAATTTATCCCTAATCTATCCCCAATGAGCAAGCCTGTGGCGACGGTGGCAAGGAAAAACTCCCTCAGACGACATGAGGAAGAAACCTCGAGAGGAACCAGACTCAAAAGGGAACCCATCCTCATTTGGGCAACAACAGACAGCATGACTATAATATTAACAGTTTTAACAAGAAGTCAGTTTCGTTGATGTTATAATTCTTCACTGATGGAAACTTGAGTGCAAAACCGTTCATGACAACTGCAGTCCTAAAGTTAGCAAGTCAACTGTAGTCCTCAGCCATGAAAGCATTACTGTAAGAGTCCAGAGAGTCTTCCAGGTGTGACTTTCAACTGTCCTCATGGGGCCGTCCTCCACAGGAGCGATGCGATGAGACTCCAACCAGACACAGGGCACCAGGATGGATCAAGCAGGTCTGAGGAGCAGAAGAGGTCAGCATCTCGATCCCAGGACCGACATGTAACTCAGAGGGACAGATTTGGGGGGGGGGGGGAGAGAAAACACAGGTTCTTAGGTATGCCCAATGTCACCTGAATAAGTAGGAACAGTATACATATTGCACTGAGTACAAGCAGGGACTCCGGCAACTACAGTAACTATGACAGCATAACTAAAAGGGGAGAGCCAGAAGGTAACAGGTATGAGGGAGCCCCAGGACATAAAGTGGCAGCCACTACACTGTCAACAAACTCAAGTGAGCAAGCGAGTGGGGACTGACAGCATCCATACATCCCAGTTTACCAAAACAATCTGTCTGAGGACCCTCCAGATCTACTCCTTTACCTCATAAACACCATTAACAAAAGGCTTGACTAAACAGATATGTTTTCAGCCTAGACTTAAACACTGAGACTGTGTCTGATTCCCGAACACTACTTGGAAGGCTGTTCCATAACTGTGGGGTTTTGTAAGAAAAGGCTCTGCCCCTGATGTAGCCTTCACTATACGAGGTACCAGCAGATAGCCTGCACCTTTTGATCGAAGTAGGCGTGGCGGGTCATAGAGGAGCAGAAGTTCACTCAGGTACTGTGGTGTGAGACCATTTAGTGCTTTAAAGGTCAAAAGTAGTATTTTATAATCAGTACGAAATTTGTTTGGGAGCCAATGCAGTGTGGATAAGACAGGGGTGATGTGGTCATATTTTCTAGTTCTAGTAAGGACTCTTGCTGCTGCATTTTGAACTAACTGGAGCTTGTTTATGCACTTATTGGAACAACCAGACAGTAAGGCTTTACAATAATCCAAGCTGGAGGTAACGAAAGTATGAACTAGTTTTTCCGCGTCATGTAGTGACATTAAATTTCTTATCTTAGCAATATTTCTGAGATGAAAGAAAGCTATCCGGGTAATGTTATCAATGTGAGTTTCGAATGAAAGACTGGGGTCAATAATCACTCTAAGGTCTTTTACTGCTGCACGTGAAGAAACAGAAAAGCCATCCAGAGTTACTGTGTAATCAGAAAACTTACTTCTAGCTGCATGTGGTCCTAGTACAAGTACTTCAGTCTTGTCAGAGTTAAACAGAAGGAAATTAATAAGCATCCAGTGTCTAATGTCCTTAACACATTCCTCAATTTTATTAAGCTGGTGTCTCTCATCAGGTTTTGCAGAGACATACAACTGTGTGTCATCAGCATAACAGTGGAAACTAATACAATGTTTATGAATAATATCACCCAGAGGTAACATATATAAAGAAAAAAGCAGTGGACCCAAGACAGAACCTTGTGGAACACCAAACTTTACCTCAGTACGTCTAGAAATATCACCATTTATATCAACATACTGATAACGATCAGTTAAATAAGAGCTGAGCCAGGAGAGGGACGTTCCCTTGACTCCCACAACATTTTCTAGTCTATCCAGAAGAATGGAATGATCAATGGTATCAAATGCTGCACTAAGGTCAAGCAACACAAGCAGCGAGACACAGCCCTGATCAGACGCCAACAGTAGGTCGTTTACTACTTTAACCCATACCTGTCAACCCTCCCGTTTTTCCCGGGAAATCCCTTATTTTGACTTATTTCCTGCTGTCTTCTTGTTTTTTTTATTTTCCCGAAAATATCCCGTATTTTGACATTATATAAAAGTCCCGTATTTTCACAATATAAAAAAGTCGTTAGGTCCAGAATTCATGACGCACCTCTGACAGGAGTTTACAGCAGGAAGTTGGGCCATGAATTCACATCCCCGCCCTCTCCAGTACAGCAGGTGGCAGTCTAGTAATTACACATTGATTTTAATTGCATGTCTGTGAAGAAGACTGTCAGAACCATAGCGCTAGTCTGACCAAGGTCACTGCTCGGAACTTCTCACAAAACTAAAAGATGGTCGTAATTCTTTCCTCAGGCAGGGCTTGAAGTGGGCCGGAACGCACCGGAACTGCGTTCCTGCACTTCTTTATTTTCACCGGAGTGGCAGCGCAGTTGTGTGCGAAGTTTCCCCATTTGTTTGTCTGGCACTGCCTCAACCACAGGCTTGAATTAGCAGTTGGGGATGTTTTAAAGCAGATCAATGGCATGAACAACTTTAAGATCTTCTTCGACAAGCTGTACAGCCTTTATCACGCTTCGCCAAAAGATCAGCGCGAGCTGAGCAGCTGTGCGCAGCGCGTTGAGCAGCGCCTTCTTGTTATTGGCCGCGTCCTTTCCGTGCGCTGGGTCGCATCCAGTGAGCGCACCATGAGAGCGGTTTGGTGATTAGTGAACTTAGTTAAACTTAAAGGTGTTTATGTATGTGATTAGTAAACTTAAAAGTGTTAAACCTTCTTTTGCTTTTCTTTTAGTGCAATACGTGCACTAATTACTCATTTTTTATTTTTGAAACTTAAAGTAATGTTGTGATGACTTTTATTAGTTTAAACTTAATATGATGCAATGTTTTTCTGTTGTTCTTAAGGTTATCAGCCTAATCAAGCCCTAATCAACACCTTCATCACCTTTGAACTTCAATAAAAAACAAAAAAGAGGAAAAACTGAGTGTTCCTTGTGTGACCAAAGCTCTTTTGAAGTTGGGGCACAAAACTGGGGAAAATCGTACACAACTTGACAATATGGTTGTGGTTCTTAGTTCTGATTTGTTTTTACTCCAGCTGTCTACAAACTAAGACACTTCGTTCAAAAATAATATCTCAGAGAGTCATTGTGAAAACACATCTGTTCAAACAACAAATACTGTAGCACAACAACAGATGAAAAGAGTAGAGCATTGTCCTTATGAGCCAAGTTTTGCAAAATGCGTGAAGGCAATACAAAAACTGTGAAGTTTTCAATTAAAAAATTTGAACTTGATTTGAACTTATTTGAATGACCGGGATGGCATTGTCAGAAAATCAGGGTTCCTGCACTTCTTTTTTTCCACTTCAAGCACTGTCCTCAGGGAGCGAGTTTCAGTAGACGGCGAGACTAGAGACATGAATAAAGAAAGGAGCGAGGCAAAACCAAAAAAGGTGTATTGCCGCTACTTGCCCAAATGGCAGGACAAATTTAATTTTGTGAAGAAAAGTCAGTTCGATTACCGACTTTCCGAAATTTTCCCTTATTTTGAGTTAAAAATCTGGGAAATATCCCTTTTTTTCAAACCTCAAAGTTGACAGGTATGCTTTAACCAAAGCTGTTTCTGTGCTTTGATTAGGTCTAAATCCTGACTGATACATTTCATGGATGTTATTCCTATGTAAATATGAGCATAACTGCTGTGCCACAGTTTTTTCGAGGATCTTGGAGATAAAGGGGAGGTTTGATATTGGCCGATAATCGGACAGCTGACAGGGATCAAGGTCAGGTTTTTTAATCAGGGGTTTGATAACTGCTAGTTTAAAGGATTTGGGTACATAGGCGATCCTAAGAGAAGAATTTATTATTTTTAGAAGCGGTTCACTTACTTCAGGTATTATCTGTTTGAATAGACGTGTAGGTAAGGGATCTAGTACACAAGTTGAGGCTTTTGATGCCGAGATTAATGAAAGTAATTCAGTTTCTTTAAGAGGAGTAAAACATTATAATTGATGATCTGATACAGTTATATTGTTAACTACAGGGTCACTTACATTGTCTGACCTTAAATTAGTAGTTTGATTTTTTTGTCGGATATTCTCAAATTTGTCATTAAAAAAATTCACATTTTGTAATTTTTTTTTGAAAGAGCAAAGATCCAGTGCTAGGTTTAAGCATTAAATAAATAAACTGAAACTAAAGACATGCTGAACACCTGAAAGGCTACCAAAACTCATCTCATCTCATTATCTCTAGCCGCTTTATCCTTCTACAGGGTCGCAGGCAAGCTGGAGCCTATCCCAGCTGACTATGGGCGAAAGGCGGGGTACACCCTGGACAAATCGCCAGGTCATCACAGGGCTGACACATAGACACAGACAACCATTCACACCCACATTCACACCTACGGTCAATTTAGAGTCACCAGTTAACCTAACCTGCATGTCTTTGGACTGTGGGGGAAACCGGAGCACCCGGAGGAAACCCACGCGGACACGGGGAGAACATGCAAACTCCACACAGAAAGGCCCTCGCCGGCCCCGGGGCTCGAACCCAGGACCTTCTTGCTGTGAGGCGACAGCGCTAACCACTACACCACCGTGCCGCCGCTACCAAAACTTCATTATATATTCTTCATGTGTATTTACAAGAGAAAAACATACCAACAGGCATTGAAAAAACTGGAAAAGAGACATGTCGGAGACGTAAAACTTCTGTGCTAGCGAGTGACTGTGACAATTTGTAAACAAACATGGCTGTAAGGTTTACTTCATGAAAAGCAGAAGACGCTGAAAAGGCAGACGCGCTGAACACCTGAAAGGCTACCAAAACTTCACTGGATATTCTTCACGCATATTTACAAGAGAAAAACATACCAACGGACATCAAAATACTGGAAAAGAGAGCAATAGCAGAAATATTGTCAAAGTTCTACTTAGAGATGAGGACAAGTGACGGAGACTTTTACAAGAGGACTTCACTCAGTAAAGGTCTTTTGTTTTGAGCAACTGCAATGTAAGAATTAACTATGACCAAAAATAACTGTGAACTTGAACTGTCAACCTGTATATACAACCCAGATTCCAAAATACAAATTGTAAATAAAAACGGAATGCAATGATGTGGAAATTTCAAAATTCCATATTTTATTCAGAATAGAACATAGGTGACATATAAAATGTTTAAACTGAGAAAATGTATCATTTAAAGAGAAAAATTAGGTGATTTTAAATTTCATGACAACAACACATCTCAAAAAAGTTGGGACAAGGCCATGTTTACCACTGTGAGACATCCCCTTTTCTCTTTACAACAGTCTGTAAACGTCTGGGGACTGAGGAGACAAGTTGCTCAAGTTTAGGGATAGGAATGTTAACCCATTAAGATTCTAGTTGCTCAACTGTCTTGGGTATTTTTTGTCGTATCTTCCATTTTATGATGCGCCAAATGTTTTCTATGGGTGAAAGATCTGGACTGCAGGCTGGCCAGTTCAGTACCCGGACCCTTCTTCTACGCAGCCATGATGCTGTAATTGATGCAGTATGTGGTTTGGCATTGTCATGTTGGAAAATGCAAGGTCTTCCCTGAAAGAGAGGATGGGAGCATATGTTGCTCTAGAGCCTGGATATACCTTTCAGCATTTATGGTGTCTTTCCAGATGTGTAAGCTGCCCATGCCACACGCACTAATGCAACCCCATACCATCAGAGATGCAGGCTTCTGAACTGAGCGCTGATAACAACTTGGGTCGTCCTTCTCCTCTTTAGTCCGAATGACATGGCGTCTCTGATTTCCATAAAGAACTTCAAATTTTGATTCGTCTGACCACAGAACAGTTTTCCACTTTGCCACAGTCCATTTTAAATGAGCCTTGGCCCAGAGAAGACGTCTGCATTTCTGGATCGTGTTTAGATACGGATTCTTCTTTGAACTATAGAGTTTTAGCTGGCAACGGCGGATGGCACTGTGAATTGTTATCACAGATAATGTTCTCTGGAAATATTCCTGAGCCCATTTTGTGATTTCCAATACAGAAGCATGCCTGTATGTGATGCAGTGCCGTCTAAGGGCCCGAAGATCATGGGCACCCGGTATGGTTTTCCGGCCTTGACCCTTATGCACAGAGATTCTTACAGATTCTCTGAATCTTTTGATGATATTATACACTGTAGATGATGATATGTTCAAACTCTTTGCAATTTTACACTGTCGAACTCCTTTCTGATATTGCTCCACTATTTGTCGGTGCAGAATTAGGGGGATTGGTGATCCTCTTCCCATCTTTACTTCTGAGAGCCGCTGCCACTCCAAGATGCTCTTTTTATACCCAGTCATGTTAATGACCTATTGCCAATTGACCTAATGAGTTGCAATTTGGTCCTCTAGCTGTTCCTTTTTTGTACCTTTAACTTTTCCAGCCTCTTATTGCCCCTGTCCCAACTTTTTTGAGATGTGTTGCTGTCATGAAATTTCAAATGAGCCAATATTTGGCATGAAATTTCAAAATGTCTCACTTTCAACATTTGATATGTTGTCTATGTTCTATTGTGAATACAATATCAGTTTTTGAGATTTGTAAATTATTGCATTCTGTTTTTATTTACAATTTGTACTTTGCCCCAACTTTTTTGGAATCGGGGTTGTAGCTTGCATATACTAGTAAGTTGGGATGTTGTTCAGGCTTTTTGGACTTGTACTGTTTTTATTGTAAGAACTTTCACTTTGTACATGAACATTGGATTGAAAGAACCTTGAATTACTGTACATTCACTCAGAATCAGCGTTCAGTATTGGTAATTTCCCCTCGTTCTTAACTTTTTGTAAAATCTATAATTGTTCCATCGAATGTGTATAATAATAATCATAATAATGGCTTTTTTTCGTGGTCTATCAGATATATTCCATTCAGCTACTCGTCTTCGGCTCGTTCAATACCATGCTAGCTGAATGGAATATATCTGATATACTACTCAATGCCAGCCAGTGTTATTTAAATATGACACTCAGATCCACAATGTATTTCTTATGAAAAATGTGAGTTTTCCAAAATGAGAAGATAAACTTCATATCTTCAAGCCAACATCTGATTTTTATTATAGAGACCCATTCACAAACAAAAAGTATCCAAATTTGTCAAAACAATTAATCGATTTCCTCACGAGTGAAGATATTGGAAAATATGTGACTCAGTGCCCTGGATGTAGTTCATATGAAAAATCATGAGTGGCATATTTCCCATTAAAACACCTCTCTCTCTCTCTATCTCTCTCGTGCGCATGCAGAGCAAGTGGGCGGAGTCCGAGCACGTGAGTGGTGCTGAGTGTGGCCGCTGTGCCATTGTTTTCACTACTTTTTCTACCTTTTCTCGTCTTTTTGCTGATTTTTTTCTGTTTTTTTTTTTTTTTTTGTATGGCTTGTTTTGTTTTTTTGTTGTTTAAGGTTTAGTTTGGGTGGGTTGTTTGGAGTAGTTTGTTTTTTTTGTTTTATTTCTTTGCTGAGGCGTCTGCCCCGATCTGGGAGCATGGCGGCCTCAGGCACAGGAATGTTTGGGTCTTTAATGTGGCGGCATGCCATTAAAATAGCAGCAAAAGCCAGCGTTGAAGAGTGTAGTTTGGCTGTTGGTGAGATGGTCGGTCACGACAAAATCCTCTCTGCAGCCCGTATGAACAAGGCAGTCATTTTGTTTCTTCAGATGGTGGAACTGGCAAATGAAATGGTTGAAAGGGGAGTAGTAATTGATGGTGTCTTCACCTCAGTGCTCCCTTTATCAGCCCCCTCTAAAAAAGTAATTCTATCCAATATTCCGCCCTTTATTAAGGATGAAATCCTTATTGAAGCTCTATCCCGTCATGGTAAACTGGTATCACCCATAAGGAAGATAGCGATTTCCAGCAGCAATCCACTCCTTAAACATGTTGTGTCGTTCAGACGTTTTGTGTATATGATCATAAAAGATAACAAAGACTTAGATTTTACTCTGAATGGGCTGGTAGAGGGGTTTCATTATTCAGTTTATGTGTCCTCCTGTCTGATGAAGTGTTTTGGCTGTGGCCAGACTGGCCATTTAGTGTGGGCTTGCCCAGACAGAATGGGTAGTACTCCCACTGAGGGGGAATCTAATAGCGAGCAAACCCCTAGTGATAACGTTCCCAATAATGGGGAGGGTGCAGAAGCTAATAGTGCTCTGACAGAGGGAGAGGGGGAAAGTTCCTCGGTTGAGGTAAGTCCCCTGCATAGTATCCCTGATGAGCCAACAGGGGAAGGTGCATCCCAAGCTGAGCCCGAAAGTGTAGATATTTCCCAAACTGGTGGAGCAGTAGAAGATGATTATCTGACGGATGAGATTGATGCAGAAGATGAAACTTCTCAAATGGAAGCAGAGGATGAACCTAATGTTTTTAAAGTGCCTCCCAAAACTCGTAAGCAATGAGTTTGCTAAATCAAAAAAGAAGCCTGCACGAGGCCAAAGTAAACCTACGATAGAAAGCGATTTAGAGTCTGACTGTAGTGTGGATTGTAGTTTGTGCAAGAGTGGCTACACTACTCAACATTACACCGTAGAAGATATTAAAAATTTTCTGAGTGAAACAAAGAATGTCAAAAATGTTCATATTGACGATTTTTTCCCTGATCTTGAACAGTTCATGGCTAGAACAAAGCAGTTAATTTTGGACGGGCTTTTTTCTAACCCTGAAGTTTACCATTTAACTAAGTTCCTTACAAAGCTAAATACCCTTCTGGGTAAAAACAGTAAATCAAAAAAGGTAGCACCCAAAACAAGCAGCAAAATGATTTTAATTATACAGTTTATTTTTATTTTGTTTTTGATCATGGGTGATTTTCATGTAGCCTCCCTAAATATCAATGGGGCGAGGGATCCCTTGAGCACAGCTTCATCTTTTGTCACGCATTAAGTGTTTAGATGTCCTTCTCTTGCAAGAGATGCACAGTGATGCAAGGAACGTACTGTAGCTGATTGGGCTACCACCCTTCCGCCCTTATGGTTGCACCAAAAAAAGAATCCTTTTTTTCGATTTGCATGCATGGTCATTAACACTTGAGTATTATCAATGAGTAAAAACTGGCTTAGCCTGAATAGAGATGTCTGAGGCATTTGTAAAAGGTTACAGATTGCTCCATGTTGATTAATTACGCACATGTTTTGATTAGTTCTGCTGGATACTTTCATTAGCAAAATGGGCTGATTAATGAACAAGAGATCTTCATGGCGTGAAGGGCATGAAATAGAGAAGACTGTAGGAGTGCATGAAAATCACCTTCTGAGCAGACAGCTACGTAAACAAGGGGGGAAACAAATAAATGGCTTAATCAGAGAGAAGAAGAAAACCAAGGGCAACATTTCTGCATTCATTACTGAACCCAATGTGACAGTTATAAAGAGCCAGTGCAGTAATTCAGCCATTTAACAATTAGCTCCTTTAAATGAAGTTGCCAAGGACACTAACTTTAATTATCCATGCTCTAAAAAAATGTCCAACTAATGCATTTTATCATTCACATCTCACCTCATATTTTCAGTAGAAGTGTCTTATACTGCTGTAGTTTTGAGACCAACACTAATGACCTATGTGAAAAAGTTGGAATTAAAATTAATGAGATGCAGCAGATGGAGACATAGTGGTGAAATTGCTGACTTTTTTTTTCATAAAGATGTACCATTCAGGGTAAAAAAAAATAAAAATAGCCAAATTAACTAGAAATAAAAACCAATTTTCAGTGGAAAACATATCCGAGTGGAAAACATAAATGCAAAATAAAATATAATGCACGTAATAAAAATTAAGTCAAATAATTTTGACTATTAAAAGGCAAAAAGTTAATTTGTCATAAAAAGAATGCACAAATAACTGAAAATGCTTCCAATGTTAAGTATAAAATATGTCAAGCTTTAAAATGATTCAAAATATATGTTGAAATCATCGGTTCTTGGTAATGGTCAGATCATTTTTGGCTGTATTCACATAACAAGGTTAAGTACATGAATTAATTTTTGCTTAAATATGACACAGTTTGAGCTTCGCCAGTTGGTCTTGAACCACTGTTATATGTGGTCCGATATTGGATCATGTGGCAAAATAGTGTATACACCCCCAATTACAAAAAGGTTGGGATGCTGTGTAAAACACAAATAAAAACAGAATGGGAAGATTTGCAAATCATGGAAACTCTATATTTTATTGAAAATAGTACAAAGACAACATATCAAATGTTGAAACCAGGGCTTTGAACCAGAATTTTTTTCCTATTGGTTCGTTCCAAACAGAAACGGAATTTTAACGTTTCCGGTTTTGGGTTCCACCATTAAATAGACGTTCCCGAACCGGTTAGAACAAAAAAATTTCGTTCCCGGAACGGTTAATTACGTTCCCTGTCAGCTGTTTAACAAATGGCTATAAAATTATGTCTCTGTCTCATCCAGCTTAAGCCAAATGTAGGCTAATTCTATTACAACCTTCATTAAATAAGACAAGAAATAATTCAAAACAATTATTATTTCAAATGTTGGCGATTTGGATTCTCAGTATGTCTTCCCATCTACACAAACAGAAAAAGTGCCAAAAATGAAAGATAATTCGTTTAGTGTGTTACCAAAGGCTAGTCAGGCCCTATAGAGGGCTACCGCATGACGTCACCGCGCCGCGAGATTTCGGTAGTCGCCATATTGGAAGACCAAGTACACATCTATGCAAGTACATACATACATAAAACAAACTACACCTGAAATGTAGCCAGGGCCGGTTCTGCCCTAATCTGGACCCGGGTGCAACATCGCGCAACCCCCCCCAAAAAAAAAAAAACACCAGTCTAAATCAGGACAACCATCACATAACTATAACTATAAACATTTTATATCAACTATTTTAACTAAATGGGCTATAATAAATAAGCCTGCAGGCAGCCACGGCGGGCTGCCTCAGAAAAGTAACCATTTGTCCTACCTTAAAACTTGTTTTGCATTTTCTGCCTCCTTTTTTGTATTTTCGACCCTCCGTTTATTTTCTTTCCTTTTCTGAAAACCCAATTTGTGTCCAGACATTTTGTTCTGCTACCAATGAACTAACTCGTCAGGTCTCGTCTCTCGAGCCCGCGATGATTCCCGTGGGAAGGGCAACAATTGATACATTTTTACAAACAGCCAATAGGGAGGTTGCATCGTTCAGGCTCTTCTTTGCTCAGACACTCAGTAATTCACTTATTATCACATGGAGACGTGATAGCAGTCCACCTTCCCGCTCTCTCCATTCAGTCAGCGAACGTCACACAGGAAGTGAACCCCAGCGGGTCATAGAAACTTGCGCAGGAGAAGAATGGCTTTTTTATTTGTAGGCTACGGAAACTTTGAGGAACGAAATAAAAACCGGTATTAACCAGTTACCATTATTTTTAATAAGCGTTTCTGTTCCGGAACATAAAAAATAATAAAGTTTCTGGTTTCGTTTCTGTTCCATGTGAAATAGAAAAAGTTCCCGGTTTTCGTTTTCGTTCCTTGAACCGGTTCAAAGCCCTGGTTGAAACTGAGAAATTTTATTGTTTTTTTGAAAAAGATATGTCCACTTTGAATTTGATGTCAGCAACATGTTTCATAAGAGTTGGGACGGGGCAACAAAAGACTGAAAAAGTTGTGTAATGCCAAAAAAAACCCCTAATTTGGTTAATTGGCAACAGGTCAGTAACATGATTGGGTATAAAAAGAGCATCCCAGAGAGGCAGAGTCTCAGAAGTAAAGATGGGGAGGAGTTCACCGCTCTGTGAAAGACTGAGTGGGCAAACAGTGCAACAATTTAAGCATAACATTCTCAATGTAAAACTGCAAAGAATTTATGGATCACATCCTCTATGGTCCATAATATCATTAAAAGATTCAAAGAATCTGGAGAAATCTCTGTATGCAAAAAACAAGGCTGAAAACTGACACTGGATGCCTGTGATCTTCAGGCCCTCAGGAGACACTGCATTAAAAGCAGACACGTGTCTGTCATGGAAATCACTGTTTGGGCTCAGGAACACTTCAGAAAACCATCGTCTGTGAAAACACTTCATTACTGCATCCGCAAATGCAAGTTAAAACCAGATATAAACAATATCCAGAAACACCACCACCTTCTCTGGGCCCGAGCTCTTTTACGATGGACTGACAAATCAAAATTAGAAATTCTTTTTAGAAATCATGGACCCCACATCCTCCAGACTAAAGAGGAGAGGGACCATCTGGCTTGTTGTCAGTGCACAGTTCAAAAGCCAGAATCTGTGATGGTATGAGGGGGCATTAGTGCACATGACATGGGTAGCTTGTACATCTGGGAAGGCATCATTAATGCTGAATGATATATACACGTTTCAGAGCAATATGATGCCATCCAGACTAAATCTTTTTCAGGGAAGTCCTTCCTTCTTTCAGCAAGACAATGCCAAACCGCTTTCTGCACATATTAATACTCCATAGCTCTGTAGTAAAAGAGTCCAGGTGCTAAACTGACCTGCTTGCAATCCAGACCTGTCTCCCATTAAAAAAAAAAAAAATTGGTGCATTATGAAACACAAAATACGACAAAGATGTGAGACCCCAAACTGTTGAGCAACTGAAATTGTATATCAGGCAAGAATGGAGTGACATTTCTCTTTCAAAACTACAGCAATTGGTCTCCTTGGTTCCCAAATGTTTACAGAGCGTCCTTAAAAGTAGACGTGATGCAACACAGTCGTAAACATGCCCGTCTCAACTTTTTTGAAACATGTTGCTGATATCAAATTCAAAATAAGCATATATATTTTCAAAAAATAATATTTCTCAGTTTCAACATTTGATATGTTGTCTTTGTACTATTTTCAATGAAATACACTATAGAGTTTCCATGATTTGCAAATCTTCACATTCTGTTTTTATTTCCAGTTTGCACAGCGTCTCAACTTTTTTGGGAATTAGGGTTGTAAATGATCAGATTTAACAGGAAGGTCTACCCAGAAACCCATTAATTATGTTTATATTGAAATATTTGTGTTATGCTTTACATGTTCTAGCTAATGCTGTATTTCTATTCTTCCTATCAGAAGTTATCGGTTGTCTACTGCTCTGACATTATGAGGAGGGAAAATTTTTCAACAATCTTAAGTTATTTCAAGGTTTCAGTGGATAATTGTCAGGTTCTGTTTGCTGTTAGCTCCTTAAAACAAGAGTTTTTGCTCAGATACAATTTTTTTTTCTATAGCATTTATTTTTGTGCTGGAAAATGAACAAACATTTGGAACTCTAAAATGTTTTTGTGATGTTTTGGTTTGATAATGTAGAAGTCTCATCTCATCTCATTATCCGTAGCCGCTTTATCCTGTTCTACAGGGTCGCAGGCAAGCTGGAGCCTATCCCAGCTGACTACAGGCGAAAGGCGGGGTACACCCTGGACAAGTCGCCAGGTCATCACAGGGCTGACACACAGACACAGACAACCATTCACATTCACACCTACGCTCAATTTAGAGTCACCAGTTAACCTAACCTGCATGTCTTTGGACTGTGGGGGAAACTGGAGCACCCGGAGGAAACCCACGCGGACACGGGGAGAACATGCAAACTCCACACAGAAAGGCCCTCGCCGGACACGGGGCTCGAACCCGGACCTTCTTGCTGTGAGGCGACAGCGCTAACCACTACGCCACCGTGCCGCCCCAATGTAGAAATCATAAAATAGAAATCTATAACACAGTTTGTATGAAAAAAAAAAAAATAGGGGACCTAAGGTTTTTGCACAGTACTGGATATCTAACATGTAAGTCTAACAATAAAAAAAAAAACCCTTTTTAAAGCATTCTTTAAAAAGAAAAATAAGAAGAACAAAACAGCTTTGAGAGTTCTAAAATGATTGTTTAACAATCATGGAGGGAGCTGTTCAATTGAAAATGTCTCCTGCATTTATTTGTTTATCTTATTAACTTAACGGAATCAATTCTTCTCCAAGCAGCAGTCAGCTCAGAGAAAATAATTAGGTAAGACACCCACTGGGAAGCAACAAAAGACACTGGGCTGTTCTCCATTTGCCACTCAAGCATCAAAACACACGGCGCAAAAGAGCATCGCACTGCTTTCCCACTCTCTTTAAAAACTCTTCCCTCTTTCTGCAATGTAAATAAAACCCCTCTTGGGCTTACCAATTCATTTGTTTTCAGTGTGTTTGTGGCCTCAGTGTGCCCAGGGGCCTTACAAAAATCACACTGCACGTCTGCTGTTTCATCACCTATTTGCCCTAATCATAATCTTCTGACAAGCTGTCAGCTGCCCTCCAGAGAAAATCATTCTTTCAATCAAAGCTCATGTTGCCAGTTGGTTTCTTTTGCTTCTGCAATAATGAACAGCATTACAAATAATGACAGATATGGGTAATTTTGAGCGTTTCTACTCTTGGCTTTAATAATACAGTCCATACCCAGGATTGAGTCTGGTCTTCGTTTGAAAAGGACATCATGACTGTAGGTTGGGTTTTGCATCAAAAAAAAAAAATCATTCCAACCAGATTGATTAGATGGTATCCGGTTATTTTGCACAAATCCAAAGTCTTTTAGCACAAATCCAAAGTATTTTCGCACAAATCTTTTAGCACAAATCCAAATACTGTATTTCTCGATTCTTTCAGCATATTGGTCCTGCATTTTGTTTTGCAATCTTTCAAACCTGTAAACCTTTATGATCTATTTCTCTTTTGCTGTCTCAACTGCAACTTTTTCATGATCCAAATGAAAAGAATAACCCTTATAGTACACATCAAAATGTTCCTGGACTCAGAGTTTATACAAAATAGTTTATACAACAGTAAACCTGTGAAGTTTGAGCCATATCAGGCAATGCATGATGAATTTTTGACACATTTCCTGTTTGCGTGGCTTAACAAATAAATTTACTGTTTCGCCTTTTCAACATCTTGCGAGATATCGCAAATCCCTTTGCAATACATTTTATCAAAATTCCCTCAATTACAAAAAATAAGAATATATCAAAACTGATATTTGCAAGCCTGTACATCGCATCGCATGTCACTTTTTTGTTTAAAGGTTACTTTAACTGGCACATCTGGAAAATCACATTTCCAAATTGTGTTAATGTATCAGAAAAAGCAAGAGTCTTTTACCCACAGGGATTTAAAGAAGCTGATAAAGGACTCTTTGTTGTGCACCTCTGCCTTGAACAGTAGATGAATCAGAGAAAAAAAGAGATTATTCAAAGTCTTGAAATAAATGACTTTCTCCAAATGCCCAGCTCTCAGCGAAGCCCTACGCAAGGACCGCTAGAAAGATTTACTCCACTGATTCTACAGGAGAGACCAACAGCACTGAGTCTTTTAATATCTATTAACCTCCTAAGGCCCAAGCTATTTTTTTACATGCATTTTTTAATTTCTCTTTGCTATTTGGGCTTATTAGAACCTGATTAGAATAAAAACTAAGCATCATCTTTTGATAAGATGTACTTTTAGAGAAAAAGTATGTCCACATATGTGGATTCTTGTTCCGAATTTCTAAAAAGTGCTGTCCACGCATGTGACCGCTAAGCCCTAGGAGGTTAAGAGAAAGAAAATGGAATATTTTTCACCATTAACACATTAACAACACACACACACACACACACACACACACACACACACACACACACACACACACACACACACACACAAATAAGTACTGAATACTTTTTTGGAGATGAGCCTGATGAAAATGTAATCTTCTCTGTTAATTACCAAAAGAGTCAACAGGATTGTGTTCATTAACATGTTCTTACACACACACACACACACACACACACACACACCTTATATATATATATATATATATATATATATATATATATATATATATATATATATAAAAAAAAAAAATCTCCTTCTCACCCCCGGCGGGGGGGTGGTATCCATGTCATCCTCAAGCTCGGGTCCTCTACCAGAGGCCTGGGAGTTTGAGGGTTCTGCGCAGTATCTTCGATGTTCCTAGGACTGCGCTCTTCTGGACTGAGGCTTCAGATGTTGTTCCTGGGATTTGCTGGAGCCACTCTCCCAGTTTGGGGGTTACTGCCCCAAGTGCCCCCACTACCACGGGGACCACGCAACCCTTGACCTTCCTCATCCGTTCCAGCTGCTCTTTCAACCCTTGATACTTCTCAAGTTTCTCATGTTCCTTCTTCCTGATGTTGGCGTCAGCTGGGATCGCCACATCTATCACCACCACCCTCTTCTGCTCTTTGTCCACCACCACTATGTCCGGTTGGTTAGCCAGGATCTGTTTGTCAGTCTGGAAGCTGAAGTCCCACAGAATCTTGGCCCTGTTGTTCTCAGCCACCTTCTGTGGTATGGCCCATTGGGACTTGGGTATTTCTATTCCATACTGGTTGCAGATGTTCCTGTATACTATCCCAGCCACTTGGTTGTGCCTCTCCATGTACGCTGATCCAGCTAGCATCTTACACCCTGCTACTATGTGCTGGACTGTTTCAGGGGCTTCTTTGCACAGTCTGCATCTTGGGTCTGATCTACTCTGGTAGATCCTGGCCTCTATGGCTCTTGTGCTTATGGCCTGTTCTTGTGCTGCCATGATTAGTGCCTCTGTGCTGTCTGTCAGTCCTGCATTATCCAGCCACTGGTAGGATTTCTTGATATCAGCCACTTCCTCTATCTGACGGTGGTACATGCCATGTAGGGGTTTGTCTCTCCAGGTTGTCTGTTCCTCCTCCTCCTCTGCACTCTCATCAGGGTTCTGCTGCCTGAGACATTCACTTAGCAGTTCATCCTTTGGGGCCATCTTTCTGACGTATTCTCGGATTTTCGATGTTTCATCCTGGACCGTGGTCTTGACGCTCACTAGCCCTCGGCCTCCCTCTTTCCGCTTAGTGTATAGTCTCAGGGTGCTGGACTTGGGGTGGAACCCTCCATGCATGGTGAGGAGCTTTCTAGTCTTGATATCTGTGGCTTCTATCTCCTCCTTTGGCCAGTTTATGATACCAGCGGGGTATCTGATGACTGGTAGTGCGTACATGTTGATGGCTCGGACCTTGTTTTTACCATTCAGCTGACTTTTCAGGACCTGCCTTACTCTCTGGAGGTATTTGGCTGTGGTTGACTTCCTTGTGGCCTCTTCATGGTTTCCATTAGCCTGTGGGATGCCAAGGTACTTGTAGCTGTCTTGGATATCACCTATGTTGCCCTCTGGTAGGTCAATCCCTTCAGTCCGGATCATCTTGCCTCTCTTTGAGACCATCCGGCCACACTTGTCCAATCCGAATGACATCCCTATGTCATCGCTGTAGATCCGGGTGGTGTGGATCAGCGAGTCTATTTCTCGCTCATTCCTGGCATACAGCTTGATGTCATCCATGTAGAGCAGGTGGCTGATTGTTGCCCCACTACGGAATCGGTACCCGTAGCCGCTCTTCGTGATGATCTGACTGAGGGGGTTCAGGCCTATGCAGAACAGCAGTGGTGATAGCGCATCTCCTTGGTATATGCCGCACTTGATGTTGACTTGGGCAATGGGTTTTGAGTTGGCCTCTAGGGTTGTCTTCCACATTTCCATTGAGTTCTGTATGAAGGTCCTTAGGTTCCTGTTGATCTTATACAGTTCCAGACATTCCAGTATCCATGTGTGTGGCATTGAGTCGTAGGCTTTCTTGTAGTCAATCCAGGCAGTGCACAGGTTGGTCTGTCTCTTCTTACAGTCTCGGGCGACTGTTCTATCGGCCAGTAGCTGGTGCTTGGCTCCTCTGGTGTTACTGCCAATTCCTTTCTGTGCCTCGCTCATGTATTGATCCACATGCTTACTCATTTTTGCCGCAATGATGCCTGACAGGGCCTTCCATGTTGTGCAGAGACAGGTAATTGGCCGGTAGTTGGATGGGATGGGTCCCTTCTGGGGGTCCTTCATGATTAGGACTGTCCTGCCTTGGGTTAGCCATTCTGGGTGGGTTCCATCCCTCAGCAGCTGGTTCATCTGTGCTGCAAGGCGTTCATGGAGTGCAGTTAGCTTCTTCAGCCAGTACGTATGGATCATATCGGGGCCTGGTGCTGTCCAGCTCTTCATCTTTGACACTCTTTCTTGGATGTCTGCCATTGAGATGGTTACTGGTTCTTGTTCTGGGAGGTTGCTGTGGTCAGCTCTTAGGTCCACTAACCATTGGGCATCGGTGTTGTGTGATGCCTTTCTTTCCCATATGTCTTTCCAGTATTTTTCCACCTCAGCTCTTGGTGGGTCTGACCGGTTGTTGTTCCCCTGCCATTGAGAGTATACCTTGGCTGGTTCAGTGGAGAACAGCTTGTTTATTCTCCTGGCCTCTCCTTCCTTGGTGTATCTCCTCAACCGGGTGGCCAGAGCTGTTAGTCGCTGTTTGGCAGTTTCGAGTGCCTCTGGTATGGAGAGTGAGTTGTACTTCCTGGGCGCCCCTTTATTCACCATGTTCCCTTTCTGTAGTTCAGCTAGCTGGCTAACTTCTCTCCTTGCTGCCTTTATCTTGGCCTCTAATCGTCTCTTCCATGGTGGATACTGTTTGTTATGTCCCGAGCCCACCTTGTGTCCAAGCATCTCCATGATTACTGTTGCTGTACTGTGTATCAGCTTGTTGGTCTCAGTGATGGTTCTTGTGGAGATTGTCTTCAGAGCAGCATTCACATCTACTAGTAGATCTTCTGAAGGTACTTGGCAACTCAGCTTCGGTATTCGTCGGGGGCTCCAGGTTTCCAGTTGGGTCACGATCTTCCTTCTCAGGTCAGCAGCTCTTGTGTTGAGGCTGTTAGCTGTTGGGGCTTGGTACCCAATCTCTGGTTGTGGGGATGATGACATCTCCCCGCTGACCTGTCTTCCTGGCTCCCCCTTGCCGTAGCATCGTTGTTGTATTTCATTAATCTCTAGTTGTGATAGCAGATTTCGATTATGGATGTTGGAACACTGGGCTAATAGCTGTTTCTTTGTTAGCCTTGATTGTGGGTTTCGAAGTATCCAATGGTCCCACATTCTCTGCATGTATCCCCTCTCTCTGGGATTGCTTGTATAGTAGCATTCCAGCAAATCCGTATTTTCTGTCCTCGTCCATCGATGTCTTGTTCCAGTAGCCCATTTCTCATCAGTTTGCCCTGGTTCCCTAGCAACTGACGCAGACCTTGTTGACCCGGGCGACGTCTGAGCCGGTATGACTCTTTCAGTTATGTTTTCACTCATTCCTGAGGTAGGCTGATATATCATGAGGGGTTTTGCCTAAGGACCCTTACTGGATGATGTTTTGCCCCGACCGGGATTCGAACCCCGATCTCCTGCGTCATAGTCAGTGAGCATTACCACTGTACTATCCAGCTGATTTATATATATGAATATATATATCATCTCATTATCTCTAGCCGCTTTATCCTTCTACAGGGTCGCAGGCGAGCTGGAGCCTATCCCAGCTGACTATGGGCGAAAGGCGGGGTACACCCTGGACAAGTCACCAGGTCATCACAGGGCTGACACATAGACACAGACAACCATTCACACTCACATTCACACCTACGCTCAATTTAGAGTCACCAGTTAACCTAACCTGCATGTCTTTGGACTGTGGGGGAAACCGGAGCACCCGGAGGAAACCCACGCGGACACGGGGAGAACATGCAAACTCCGCACAGAAAGGCCCTCGCCGAACCCAGGACCTTCTTGCTGTGAGGCGACAGCGCTAACCACTACACCACCGTGCCGCCATATATATATATATATATATATATATATATATATATATCTGTCTCACAGCTATAATTAAGACCTTTTTTTGGAAACAAATGTGTGAGAGCTGTTGTGAGCTGGATTGAAGCAAGTGATTGGCTCGTGTCACTGTTATTGACAGGGCAGAGAGAGTATGTCCCTCCCACCCAGGCTTTCTCTCTGGGACACCTGAATGCAGACAGCTGTGACATGGTTGGTATACAATCTCATGATCGCTGTCTCATAGTGAAATGTACAACTATAAACCAGTTCAAAAAAAGGTATAAGGAACAGGTCTTTATGAGGTATAGGGAGGAGGAATTACAATAACATGCTATTGATAATATAAGTATATGGGCATGGGTATGTACGGACATATATATATTTATATCATAATGAGTATATGACTGCGGAGTCTCCGGGCCAAAACCAGCAGGCTCAAGAACAGTTTCTTTCACCAGGCAGTCAGGAGGCTCAACTCCCTCCCTGTTCTGCCCCTCCTCCTCCCCCCTCTGCCCCCTGCCACAGATTCTGCTCGCACACCCCCCTGCCCCGCCCTTCAGCATCTGACATGTCATCCTCACAGTTTCCCCTCCAACACACACACACACACACACACACACACACACATACATACATCTCATCGTTCATTAACACACTGAACTCAGGGACCGCACATCTCACTTTACCTCACTCATTTGCACTATTTCGCACTACCTCATCTTAACAGCTGCTAATTTGTTTGTACTGCTTATTTCATGTTTACCTGCTATACCTCAAGTGCCCTTGACTGTTTGGTTATTTGAACCAATTTGTGTGTGTGTGTGTGTGTGTGTGTGTGTGTGTGTGTGTGTGTATATGAGTGTTTAGTCTACGTCTAGTTCATATCTAGAGTGTTTATACTGTTTATATTGTCTGTTTGAGTGTTTAGTCTGTGTGTAGTTCTTATCTAGTGTTTACACTGTTTATATTGTCTGAGTGTTTAGTCTATGTCTAGTTCTTATCTAGTGTTTATACTGTTTATTTATACTGTTATATTGTTTGTCTGAGTGTTTAGTCTACAACCCCGATTCCAAAAAAGTTGGGACAAAGTACAAATTGTAAATAAAAATGGAATGCAATGATGTGGAAGTTTAAAAATTCCATATTTTATTCAGAATAGAACATAGATGACATATCAAATGTTTAAACTGAGAAAATTTATAATTTAAAGATAAAAATTAGGTGATTTTAAATTTCATGACAACAACACATCTCAAAAAAGTTGGGACAAGGCCATGTTTACCACTGTGAGACATCCCCTTTTCTCTTTACAACAGTCTGTAAACGTCTGGGGACTGAGGAGACAAATTGCTCAAGTTTAGGGATAGGAATGTTAACCCATTCTTGTCTAATGTAGGATTGTAGTTGCTCAACTGTCTTAGGTATTTTTTGTCATATCTTCCATTTTATGATGCGCCAAATATTTTCTATGGGTGAAAGATCTGGACTGCAGGCTGGCCAGTTCAGTACCCGGACCCTTCTTCTATGCAGCCATGATGCTGTAATTGATGCAGTATGTGGTTTGGCATTGTCATGTTGGAAAATGCAAGGTCTTCCCTGAAAGAGACGTCGTCTGGATGGGAGCATATGTTGCTCTAGAACCTGGATATACCTTTCAGCATTTATGGTGTCTTTCCAGATGTGTAAGCTGCCCATGCCACATGCACTAATGCAACCCCATACCATCAGAGATGCAGGCTTCTGAACTGAGCGCTGATGACAACTTGGGTCGTCCTTCTCCTCTTTAGTCCGAATGACACGGCGTCCCTGATTTCCATAAAGAACTTCAAATTTTGATTCGTCTGACCACAGAACAGTTTTCCACTTTGCCACAGTCCATTTTAAATGAGCCTTGGCCCAGAGAAGACGTCTGCGCTTCTGGATCATGTTTAGATACGGCTTCTTCTTTGAACTATAGAGTTTTAGCTGGCAACGGCGGATGGCACGGTGAATTGTGTTCACAGATAATGTTCTCTGGAAATATTCCTGAGCCCATTTTGTGATTTCCAATACAGAAGCATGCCTGTATGTGATGCAGTGCCGTCTAAGGGCCTGAAGATCACGGGCACCCAGTATGGTTTTCCGGCCTTGACCCTTATGCACAGAGATTCTTCCAGATTATCTGAATCTTTTGATGATATTATGCACTGTAGATGATGATATGTTCAAACTCTTTGCAATTTTACACTGTCGAACCCCTTTCTGATATTGCTCCACTATTTGTCGGCGCAGAATTAGGGGGATTGGTGATCCTCTTCCCATCTTTACTTCTGAGAGCCGCTGCCACTCCAAGATGCTCTTTTTATACCCAGTCATGTTAACAACCTATTGCCAATTGACCTAATGAGTTGCAATTTGGTCCTCCAGCTGTTTCTTTTTGTCCCTTTAACTTTTCCAGCCTCTTATTGCCCCTGTCCCAACTTTTTTGAGATGTGTTGCTGTCATGAAATTTCAAATGAGCCAATATTTGGCATGAAATTTCAAAATGTCTCACTTTCGACATTTGATATGTTGTCTATGTTCCACTGTGAATACAATATCAGTTTTTGAGATTTGTAAATTATTCCATTCCATTTTTATTTACAATTTGTACTTTGTCCCAACTTTTTTGGAATCGGGGTTGTATGTCTAGTTCCTATCTAGAGTGTTTATACTGTTTATATTGTTGTTTGTTTTTTTCAATTATTCTATTTTTATTTATTGCATTGCCTGTTTGCACCGTGGGTCAGAGAGGACTGAAATTTCATCTGTGCTGTATGTCGAGCATGTATAGCATATTTGACAATAAAGTTGACTTGACTTGACTTATTGTGTGTGTGTATATGTGTGTGTGTGTGTGTGTGTATGTAAATATATATGCATATGCATAATTGTATATAATCTATATGCATAATTATGATATTATGGGTGTCTGTGTATGTATGGATATGTGTAAAGTTATAGGTATGTGTATATGTATGTTCTGTATATATGTATTGTATGTGTGTATATATGCATAACATAAGTATCTGTATATATGATTTGGTCAATATTATACCATGTTGGTATGTCTTGGTATGTTGGTATGTTTTCTTTTTGTTTGTTGCTTTTGTTTTCTTTTGTATATGTAGTTTATTATGGCGGAAAGTGACGTTTGATTAACGGTGGTATAGAGGGTTAGGATTTGATAAGTTATTTACTTCTTCCTAATCCTTTCCGAACATCATTATGTTACTGCCTTGTGGCTACGCTATTCTGTTTGTTTATGACGGTGTTTTGATTATTGCATTTTTTTTATATCTTCTTTACTGTTCGGAATTAATCAATCAATCAATCAATCAATCAATCAATCAATCAATCAATCAATCAATAGTGCAAACACTTTCATGTTGCACCCCTCAGGGGCTCCAAACAACCCGACATTGACAGTGTACGAGTGTGGAAACAGTACCTGAACGAGTTAATCATGTTTTTTTGAGAACAACCACACAGGCTCAAGATTTCTGCAGGTGTGTCTCATTATTGATCACTGGTCCTGTCTCGACATGGGGTGGAGTGCAGAATCTCTGAAAAATAGAATGGAGCCTTAACCTCTGTGTGTGTGTGTGTGTGTGTGTGTGTGTGTGTGTGTGTGTGCGCGAGAGACTTTTTTATAAACCACTTTAATGAGCTGTGTTCAATTATGTTACAATGATTCATTAATTTTGATTAACAAAACAAATAATAAATGAAATATATAAAAATAAATAAATAAATAAATAAATAAATAGAAAAGCTCAAACCAGACATTCTGCATAAACCAATTCACCATCTTTGACTGAACACAAAGTTCCCCTATAACACCACACCTTATTAAAGCTATCAAAGGCCTTCATTTCAGCATAATATCTAAAATCTATCAAGATTCTTGACCTTACCAATCTCTTAAAAACACACACTGGGTCTTGATCAGAGGAATCTTCAACTATATTCCTCCTACTGACCCAAATTGCCATCTTAGCTTTCCCCAAAACAAAATTTAATAACTGGCAACAACATTGGTGCTTCTTAATGTACCGTACTTTAGGACTCCCCTCGTATAAAATGCGTCAGTGAGGAACTGAGCTGCTGGACAGTGAGTGGCGTGTCATTACACAGGGAACAGCAGCGTAATAAGGAGCCATTTCTCATGACAGTCACTTTACATTTTGCTTGCAGTGAGGCTCTTGGAAAGCAGTGTACAGTGTGTTTGTGCCTCACAAATAAGGTGGTATGCCTAATCAACTAAATCAGTCCCTCTGTCATTATAGCTGTGTATGAATCGGGTAAAAACAGGACAAAAAAAAATTTATTTTGTACCAAAACAGACTGGTATTTGGAATTACCTGCCTAGCCAGAATTGAGCTTCCAACTGTGCTGTCACATACACTCACTGGCCACTTTAACAGGAACTTGTTCTTGATTCTAAGATTCCTGTTCTTGGCTTCAGGAGTGGAACCCAGTGTATTCTTCTGCTGTTGCATGATGAGATGCTTTTCTGCTCAGCACGGTTGTAAAGAGTGACTATATGAGTTAATATATCCTTCCTGGCAGCTTGAACCAATCTGCGCCTAGTTTCCCAAAAGCATCGTTGCACAAAGATCATCGTTAAATGGTAGCATGAGCAGCACAATGAACACTCTCTCTCCTAGTTAAGATGCTCTTAGCATTAAGAGGCTTTTGGGAAAACGACCACTGGGCATTTTCCTCTGAGTTCTCTTATCAACAAGGCATTTGTTTCCACCCACAGAAATGTCGCTCACTTGCTCGATGTCTTTTTTTTTGTTTTTCGCACCATTCTGTGTAAACTCTAGAGACAGTTGTGTGTGAAAACCCCAGTAGACAAGTGTTGCCAGGCAAAACAAACCTCACCCAGCAGTACTTATTTTATTCCTATATGTTGATAATGGTAATATTTCTTAATCATCAGCTGTCAGGTTAATGTCCTATGAAAATCCATGACCTTGAGTTTGACATTTCAAAGTCATTCAAGGTCAAAGGTCATGGTGCCAAATAAAAGCCCATATGGGACTTCCTATAAGTTGATAATGGTAAATATCTGTCTACCATCAACTGTTTTCAAGTTACAGCCCTTGGAAAATCCATGACCTTGAGTTTGACCTTTCAAGGTCACTCAAGGTCAACGATCATGGTGCCAAATGAAAGGCCATATAGGAGTTCCTATGTGTGCATAATCTTAAACATTTGTCTATCAGCAACCGGTTTTGAGTTATAATGGAAAATATGTTATTTTGACCGAAAGGTTGATCTTTCTGGTGACCTTGAGTCAAGTCAAGTCAAGTCAGATTTATTGTCAAATATGCTATACATGCTTGACATACAGCACAGATGAAATTTCAGTCCTCTCTGACCCACTGTGCAAACAGGCAATGCAATAAATAAAAATACAAATAGAATAAATTGAAAAAAACAAACAAATAATATAAACAGTATAAACACTCTAGATAGGAACTAGACATAGACTAAACACTCAGACAAACAATATCTCATCTCATCTCATTATCTCTAGCTGCTTTATCCTTCTACAGGGTTGCAGGCAAGCTGGAGCCTATCCCAGCTGACTACGGGCGAAAGGCGGGGTACACCCTGGACAAGTCGCCAGGTCATCACAGGGCTGACACATAGACACAGACAACCATTCACACTCACATTCACACCTACGCTCAATTTAGAGTCACCAGTTAACCTAACCTGCATGTCTTTGGACTGTGGGGGAAACCGGAGCACCCGGAGGAAACCCATGCGGACATGGGGAGAACATGCAAACTCCACACAGAAAGGCCCTCGCCGGCCCCGGGGCTCGAACCCAGGACCTTCTTGCTGTGAGGCGACAGCGCTAACCACTACACCACCGTGCCGCCCAGACAAGCAATATAAACAGTATAAATAAACAGTATAAACACTAGATAAGAAGAACTAGACATAGACTAAACACTCGGACAATATAAACAGTGCAAACACTAGATAAGAACTACACACAGACTAAACACTCAAACAGACAATATAACAGTATAAACACTCTAGATAAACACTCTTGACCTTCACCTTGACCTGATTACCCCCAAAATTTAATCAGGTAATCTATGGACCATTGCCCACCTACAGTACCTTGAAAATTTGAAGACAATTGTTGCAACTGTCTAGATGTTAGATTGTTAACAGACAGACACACAAACAAACAAACAAACAAACAAATGAAAAGTCATGCAGAGCACGATACTAATGAAAATCACAAAGAAGCAGAAGTTATGACAGATTAGATGTTTTTACAAGATTTGACCTTGGTGATGTTGACCTTTGATCTTGACCCACCAAAAACGAACGATGTCTTTGTGTGACCCTAGTGAGTTGTTCTGCGCATTTTGGTGAAGGTTGGTCAAGAAATGACGACGCTACAGCACCAACAAACAAACAAACAAACAAACGGACAGATCAACACACTTGCAAAAATCTCTGATTTTCGCAAGCAACAAACAAACCGCACTGATTACAATACCTCGCCCCAGTTACTCTGTCATAGGCGAGGTAATCAGCAGTTTCTGAAATACTCAAACCAGTCCATCTGGCTCAAACCAACACACTTTCATGCCACAGTGAAAGAAAGTCACACTTTGAGATCACAGTTTTTCCCATTCTGATGTTTGAATGACGTGAACATTAACTGAAGCTCTTGATTTGTATCCGCATGATTTTATGCAGTGTGCTGCTGTCAAGCGATCGGCTGATTAGATACCTGCATAAAACAGCAAGTGTACCTCATGGGGGTTCCTAATAAAGTGGCCAGTGAGTATAACTCATTATAACATCTACATCTTTGCAGTACAATATGCATATTCACTCGGGACAATGACAAAAGTATATAATAATAATAATAATAATAATAATAATAATAATAATAATAAATTTTATTTATAGGCGCCTTTCAAGGTACCTAAGGACACTGAACAGTAGAAAACAAACAATAAAAGCAGAACAATAAAATAACAATAATAAAATAATAAGAAATCAATAATAACAACAATAACAACGTTATTAAAAATCAAAGAGAAAAAGCCAAGCTAAAGAGATGTGTTTTTAGCTGTTTTTTAAAAGAAGACAGTGTTGAGCATTGGCGTAAATATGAACTTTCCCAATTGATCCACATTATTAAGCATGACTGGAATCCCCTGAAAAGCATCTGGTCTGAAGTCATTTAGATGAAAGAGCATGGCACTGAAACAAGGATCACCTGAAGCAGTATCATTTTAGTGCAGACCTGCAGCTGGGTACAACCTTGCAACTTGAAAAAAGGCTTTAAGCCTATTTTAGTTTTCTCAAAGTGTCCCCCAGAGGGACTGGTGATAAAAGCATTGCTCCACACTCAGAGGGCTTTATCCCACTTCTCTTCACTTTTGCTTTATGAACTAGCCACAAAAGACCTGCAGAACTGCACAGTGGGAGAGTTAAACTCTGAAGAACACTTCCTTCTGTTTCTTGCTGATTGCCGACTATTGCATACTGCTGTGCAGGGAAAAAAAAAAGGCTTCCTATTTAGTCGCAAAAATGGTGTCATTGCAAGTCGCATTTGCAGCTGTCAGGTCCCTGGTTCAAACCTGTGTATGAGTTCGGATCTGGTCCCACAACACCTATAACTAGAATTATGCCTATAACTACAGCTATGACTATCCCTCTGCCTGAATTTAATTCCAGTCTGGAGCAGTCACACCACAGCTATAATATCGCTTAGTGGTGCCACTCAGGTAAATAAACGCAAGCAACTTGGGGATAGTCATGGAAGTCCCCCCCCCCCCCCCCAAGTAGTAGCATGTTATTCTGGGTCATACTGTACAGCTTGGACTCCAAAACAACCCATGCACACACTCCGGTGATTGACAAAAATACGGATAGGTCATGAATTACAGAAATATAATAAAAAAGGATACAAAATATGGAGCGGTTACGGATTTTAACATGGATGATGCATCATGGATGCTAATCATTTACGGATTGGTCATGGATGTTTCAGTATATTACAGATCAGTTACAGATTTCATACAGATGATGCATCACGGATAAAACATTTAAGAAGTCGAAAACAATTAAATGTTCATAATTAAAATATCTTACTGCCAATGTTCTCATCTCATCTCATCTCATTCTACAGGGTCGCAGGCAAGCTGGAGCCTATCCCAGCTGACTACGGGCGAAAGGCGGGGTACACCCTGGACAAGTCGCCAGGTCATCACAGGGCTGACACATAGACACAGACAACCATTCACACTCACATTCACACCTACGCTCAATTTAGAGTCACCAGTTAACCTAACCTGCATGTCTTTGGACTGTGGGGGAAACCGGAGCACCCGGAGGAAACCCACGTGGACACGGGGAGAACATGCAAACTCCGCACAGAAAGGCCCTCGCCGGCCACGGGGCTCGAACCCGGACCTTCTTGCTGTGAGGCGACAGCGCTAACCACTACACCACCGTGCCGCCCACTGCCAAAGTTCATAATTAAAATATCTTACCTGCACTTATATGTTTAATTTATTACTGACATTTCATGGAAAAAAAATCACGTCTGTGAATAAAAGATCCGTGCTTTGTATTACATTTTTTTTTTTGTGAATCTGTATTCCATGATTTCATGATGTACAAACATGCCCGGGGGAAAAAAAGCACATGCTCAGACAACATCACATGTGAACAATTAACTGATTGGTCAGCAGATGTTTTATCAGATCAGGTCCAGGCCTGGAAAAATCACTCCAGAAGCAATCTCACCGATATGGATAAATGCAGGCCTGGGCTATAGGGATCGTTATCAGTCTGGTGTGAGCACCAACCATAAACTGCAGGGGACCGATTTCTTTATAGTCATCGTTTATAGTTATTGGTGTTGTGGGACCAGGCCCTTACTGTCTGTATGGAATTTGTCTGCATGCTATGTGTCCTCTTGGATCTCCGGTTTCCTCCCATGTCCCAAATCATAACAGTCAGTGGATAAGTTATTCTAAATTGCCCTTAGATGTGACCATGTTGCCCTGAAATATACTCCCACCTTGCATCCAGCGTTCCCTGGATTGGCTCTGATGTTCCACCATGCTGTTGACAAAGATAAAGCTGAAGATGAATAAGTGAATTTTAAAAAGGCTAACCTCAGCATTAACAAGATAAACTGTGAGCTACTGCTCACTTACGTATCCCCCGCTCTCGCTTATATCAGAATGCAAGCAATCGAAGGAATAGGACACTTATTATGAATGTTGACTTCAACAAATAATGAACCCTGAAACAAGTAAGTAAAGAGCAGTGTCTCTCCTCAGGGATTTCAAATAGCATCCTGGTAAACTGTCATTTTGAAATTGCAGTTTGCTTCTTGAAAGAGCATCAAACTCCACCCTATACAGTGGTGCTTGAAAGTTTGTGAACCCTTTAGAATTTTCTATATTTCTGCATAAATATGACCTAAAACATCATCAGATTTTCACACAAGTCCTAAAAGTAGATAAAGAGAACCCAGTTAAACAAATGAGACAAAAATATTATACTTGGTCATTTATTTATTGAGGAAAATGATCCAATATTACATATCTGTGAGTGGCAAAAGTATGTGAACCTTTGCTTTCAGTATCTGGTGTGACCCCCTTGTGCAGCAATAACTGCAACTAAACGTTTCCGGTAACTGTTGATCAGTCCTGCACACCGGCTTGGAGGAATTTTAGCCCATTCCTCCATACAGAACAGCTTCAACTCTGGGATGTTGGTGGGTTTCCTCATATGAACTGCTCACTTCAGGTCCTTCCACAACATTTTGATTGGATTAAGGTCAGGACTTTGACTTGGCCATTCCAAAACATTAACTTTATTCTTCTTTAACCATTCTTTGGTAGAACGACTTGTGTGCTTAGGGTCGTTGTCTTGCTGCATGACCCACCTTCTCTTGAGATTCAGTTCATGGACAGATGTCCTGACATTTTCCTTTAGAATTTGCTGGTATAATTCAGAATTCACTGTTCCATCCATAATGGCAAGCTGTCCTGACCCAGATGCAGCAAAACAGGCCCAAACCATGATACTACCACCACCATGTTTCACAGATGGGATAAGGTTCTTATGCTGGAATGCAGTGTTTTCCTTTCTCCAAACATAACGCTTCTCATTTAAACCAAAAGTTCTATTTTGGTCTCATCCATCCACAAAAAATTTTTCCAGTAGCCTTCTGCTTGTCCACATGATCTTTAGCAAACTGCAGATGAGCAGTAATATTCTTTTTGGAGAGCAGTGCAACCCTGCCATGCACACCATTGTTGTTCAGTGTTCTCCTAATGGTGGACTCATGAACATTAACATTAGCTAATTTGAGAAAGGCCTTCAGTTGCTTAGAAGTTACCCTGGGGTCCTTTGTGACCTCGCCGACTATTACACGCCTTGCTCTTAGAGTGATCCTTGTTGGTCGACCACTCCTGGAGAGGGTAACAATGGTCTTGAATTTCCTCCATTTGTACACAATCTGTCTGACTGTGGATTGGTGGAGTCCAAACTCTTTAGAGATGGTTTTGTAACCTTTTCCAGCCTGATGAGCATCAACAATGCTTTTTCTGAGGTCCTCAGAAATCTCCTTTGTTCGTGCCATGATACACTTCCACAAACATGTGTTGTGAAGATCAGACTTTGATAGATCCCTGTTCTTTAAATAAAACAGGGTGCCCACTCACACCTGATTGTCATCCCATTGATTGAAAACATCTGACTCTAATTTCACCTTCAAATTAACTGCTAATCCTAGAGGTTCACATACTTTTGCCACTCACAGATATGTAATATTGGATCATTTTCCTCAATAAATAAATGACCAAGTATAATATTTTGTCTCATTTGTTTAACTGGGCTCTCTTTATCTACTTTTAGGCCTTGTGTGAAAATCTGATGATGTTTTAGGTCATTTATGCAGAAATATAAAAAATTCTAAAGGGTTCATAAACTTTCAAGCAACACTGTATTAGATGATTGAGATGGTTCTGAAAGAAGTCCATACTGCTCTGAAAAAGGTCAAAGCATGAAGTCTGCTGCTTTGCCTCCATCACAGTTTGAGTTTAAAATAACAAGCTTCACTGGTGTCTTTAAATCAAAGGCTCAGCATGTATGTTCTGACTTTTATATAAAAGAAAGAAGTGCTATAGTTTTCCCCAAACTTTTAAGGCTCAATAAGGTTCTGATAAGTGAATATTGGGAAGTGAGTTCAGATCTCCGTTACATCAAATTAGAAAAGCTACCCATTGTATACATCATGCCATGAGGTGTGAATGAGTTTCTGAATGTGTGTGCGCATAGGTGAGGCTCCAGATCCACCACAACCCTGAGCAGGATAAAGTGACTACTGATGAATGAATGAATGAATGAATGAATGAATGAATTAATGTTCTTGTTTCCTCAGGGTTCTCTGGTTTACTCACATCTGCCAAAGTATCCCATGAGGTGGACTAACTGCTCTAAATTGCCCCTAGGTACAGTGTTCCGAGGATAGGTTCCGGATCCACTGCTAACCTGACCAGGATAAAGCCTTCAAGGTTCTGACTGCAAAGTTGAATTCTGGGTAAAAATGTTCTATTTCTATTGCTGTTGGAGTTTCTCGATGTTTTGCGTTGATTTGAGTTGAAACTGAGGAGTTGCTCTGCTGCACACACAATGTATCCTGTGTCTAAATGTTTTGCCAAGATAAAAAGTGTCCTGAATTGTACAAGTCCGGAGTTTGCCGAAGGAAGTGAGCAACAATATCACATGACCACCATAGAGCATGTTTCAGCTACTTTTAACCAAAACAAGTCAGCATGGGTAAACATGGTGGACTCTGCTCTCCCACCAGCTAAAAACCAGTGCAAAAGAAAAGTAAAATGTGAAAACAAATCAGCTAGAAAGTGCACCAGAAAAGTGATGGAAACCAAAAGGTTGTCTGCAAGAATTTTCGTGAAGGGACAGATCGACCTAACTGAAGGATGAAACAGGTGCGAAATCTGACGAAGAATTTGCAGCGCTTGTCTTTGATTGGTGAGCCTGAGTATGGAATTATACGCCTAATGTTTTAATCTTAGCCCTACGATGACCTGGAAACTTGTCCAGAGTGTACCCTGTCTCTCGCCCATAGCCAGCTGGGATAGGCTCCAGCTTGCCTGTGACCCTGTACAGGATAAGTGGCTACAGATAATGGATGGATGGATGTTTTGATCTTACAGAGAAAGAAACGATAACACAAAAACAGTAACAGAGAAAAGATATAATATATTCATCTTTTGTTTCACAGATCTATTCACAAATGTCAACCACAAATTACATCCCTGCGACTCAAAACTCTCCGAGGTCAATGCAGAGTCACGATTTTCCATATGTCGCCATCTTGGTGTGATGCAGTTCCATCCATCCATTATCTGTAGCCACTTATGTACAGGATCGCAGGCAAGCTGGAGCCTATCCCAGCTGACTATGGGCGAGAGGCAGGGTACTCCCTGGACAAGTCGCCAGATCATCGCAGGGCTGACACATAGAGACAAACAACCATTCACACTCACATTCACACCTACAGTCAATTTAGAGTCACCAATTAACTTAACCTGCATGTCTTTGGACTTTAGAGGAAACCAGAGCACCCAGAGAAAACCCACGCAGACATGAGGAGAACATGCAAACTCCACACAGAAAGGCCCTCGTCAGTCGCTGGGCTTGAACCCAGGACCTTCAGGGATGTACTGTTTACCTCAAGAACAGACGCACAGCTTGTGAACAGGCAAGGCAGGCAACTACTTGGGGCCCCCTGGCCCAGGGGCCCCCCGAGAGTCGGGGCCCGAGGGCTTATTTATTTTGTTTTGTATTGTTTTTATTGTTCTTTACCATTGTATTTTCACATTTGGAATTTAAAAAAAAACCTTTGGTTTCATACATTTTTCGTTGGTGTCAGAATATTTATAACATATTGTTGATGATGGTCAGAAGGGCCCCCTGAAAATTTTTGCTTGGGGCCACAACAGACTCTAGAATCGCCTCTGCTCAAGAGGTAGGAAAACGGTCCCAAAACTGAGAAAAGTGACCCTCAGCACGTCAGAATGATCACATCTTGTCCACATGAAATTGTTTCTTGCGGGACATAGGAAAATGTCATGCACAATTAAAAAAAAAAGAATAAATTAAAAATCAGATGACTTTGAAGTCAGTACCTTTAAGTGGTTGAAGGAAGGAAGGGATTGATTGATTAATTGATTGATTGATTGATTGATTGATTGATTGATTGATTGATTGATTGATTAAAATGTGCACACACATTCAGAAACTGGGATAAAGGAAACTGAAAAAAAAAAAGCAAATACATCACAGTTTAAGACCAGTAGTAGTAGTTCCGTATGGTGTCACACCTCCAGATGAGCATCTCTAAGCCAGTTGTTAAAGGTGTCGCCTCCTTCATGTATCGTGACGTAGCCCCCTGACACTGCTGACACTAGGTCAATCAATCAATCAACCTTTATTTGTCCCCCAGTGGGGCAATTCATTTCACAACAGTGGGGAGCACTAAACATACTATAAAAGCACAAAAAACACATAACAAATAAATACATAAATACATAAATATGCCATATCATGAATAATGAAAGAGAGCTATCTGTTCCTCTTAGAATTAAGAAGAGAAATGGCAGCAGGAACAAAGGAGTGTTTAAATCTGTTTGTTTTGACCAGGGGAAATCTAAGTAATGTACCAGATGGTAGAAATTGAAACTGTTCATGTAGAGGGTGTGAGTAATCAGACAAGATAGCATTTGCATAGGTGGTCAGTGTCTTGTAGGGATTCCTGACATTTAGGGCAGATAGGGGACTCTATGTAGCTCCAACGATGCAAACTGGCGGCTGTTCTGGCATGTCTTGATCTAAGCCTGTTTGCTTGAGTCCACTGTCTTCTAGTTTGGTTGAGGAAGCCAGGTAGTGAATTGGTAGGGTCTCCTATTAGTTCCCCACCTCTGGGAACATTTTGGTTCCATTCCCCTCTCCAGGAAGTTTTGATGTTAAAATTTTCCTTCTTGTTCTTATAGCATGGGCGTAAAAATGCGTATGGATGGTCATGGGCGCCGCCGGGGGGGGAAGGTTAGAACAATTCTAGGAGCCCAGCACTGCCATGGGGCCCTTTAAGGGGCTGATAATATGCTTTTAATGATTTTAATAAGACTTTTGAAATAACAACAATGCAATATTCCATCTGGTAAAATGAGCTAATTGAACAAGGTTGTCTATTTCTTGAGTTCTTCAACATATTGTCATTTAACCCTCCCCCTTTTGTGAAATGGTGCGGTCCAGTTCTGGTAGAAGCGCGATGCGTTAAATCTGTGTGCTGATCAGTGCAACGCTACTTGCTGCTGTGTCGCGGTGCAGCAGCCAGCCAGCCAGCAGTGGAGTGCGTACAGTCTATGATCGCTAAATATGAAGAGTGGCTGTCAAAAACGTAAAGAAAGGCAGCTGAAAGCTGAGAGGGACCGGAGAGGCAGGCAACTGGTCACTCAGTTTTTCCCAAAGAAAGGTAGCTAATCGCTCACGTGTGTTCAAAATATTAGCGAATGGTAAATGAACAGTATGAACGTGGTTGGATTAGCCTATCAAGAGAACACTTTTACAGTTTGTACAGTGACATTTTTTCCATTTTAATAACTGAACTGACTTGTGTGATAATAAACAAGATGAAATATTACGTTATGCTGGTGCTAATAACTAGTGCTAATAACCAGTTTCATAACTAATGGGGTGCCCTAAATATGCACAGATTCAGCCTCAGGGGGACCTCCACCCTACCAAACCACTGAACCCCCCTTTGGAGAAGGAGGTAAGCAGCAATACAACCCATAAATGCTTTAGGATTGAAGTTTTTAATGAGCGAGTGCCATATACAGTTTGCTAAATTAAAGTGTTGCTAATAACGGACACCAGTCAAGTGTTTGACTGAATTTTCATTTGTGATTGTAAATGCACCAGAATTAGTCACTGACCAGTTTTCATCTAGTCCCTGGTAGGTTAATGCATAAAATGTAATAACAAAGTCACAAACTCAAGGTCCATGGGCTATCAAAAGTCAAATAATGACAATAGTGCAATTGTGATGAGGGTGAGCAAAGTTGGGGGGCCCAAAATTCTAATCTTTCATGGGGCCCAAAATTTCTGGCAGCGCCCCTGTGGACGGTATGGACGCGTCCATACCAATATTCAGCTGAGTTTAAAATGTCCATACCATTTTTGAATGAAGAAGCCGTGATGCGGGAAACACTGAATAAAAACACCAAACGCGGTATCGCTTCCAGCTGATTTTAAGTTATGAACAGACCTCTCAAAGACGGATGACTATTGGTGGGGACAGGTAAAAAAGCTTTATGAAGCTGTGACTGGCCCACCTCCCGTTGCCTTGACGTTGCTATGGTTTTTTGTTGTCATTGGCTGTATGCAGTAGCAAGCGGTAAAATCAGCATCCAGCTCGCTGCTACAGCAAAACAGCACACAGGCAGTGATGTCGGGCAATAAAAGAAAACGTAAGGAGGACATAAGACATTATTTTACCCAGTCAATGGTAAGCTATCCAAAACAAAATAGCCTTGTTAGAGAACCTCTTCAGACAGTGACGTGTTCTCTCTCTCTCTCTCTCTCTCTCTCTCTCTCACACACACACACACACACACACACTAATAAATGCTTGTAGGTAATGCTAAATGTTTACTTATATTTACTTTTTTCTTGCTCATTGTTTGCATGTATATGCATATGTATATATGCATGTGTATATGGGTATGTATGTAACCTCTGCAATAAAATGTGAAAATGTAAAAATGTGAAACAATTGTCACTTAACCCTTTCAACTTAATGAATAAACATTTTTGCAAAATGCACTACAACTACCAAAACTCTTCACACTTCTACCACCCATACCTACATTACTTCCAGATTCTGAAATTGCAGTAACTCAAAAGGAAGCACATGATGTTTCAAATGTGTGAAAATAGTAAAAGTTGTGTGAAAATGAAGCAGCAGCACATAATTTTGATTGATTGTGTTGTTGTATTTTGGGTAGGTCATCCACTACAGCGAAATTCACAGCAACTTCAATGTCCACTTTCTCTGTGTGATAATGTATTGCCCGTATACATGCAGATGTTAGCCTAAGTCTAAGTGTACCTGGTGCTAAAAATCAAAATAACACAAAGGAATGGACAACCAATCATTTGTACAGTGTAGGCCACATTTCGTGCGACAACCATGGCGCACTGGGGCGCTTGGCCAAATTATGTCCCCACCAGTATCAACACCGTTTTTACGCCCTTGTCTTATAGAAGTGTTTTCTTGATTTTAATCTTTAGGACCAGTGCAAAAAATAAACAATGAATCCACATACAGTACATATCTATTTTTGATGACTCGAGAGTTTGACGACATAGTTGTTGGCTGAACAGAAGGAGCAACATCGATCACAATAGTTGCAAGTACTGTAGCGAGTACTACAATGGAGTGCTACAAACTAATTATACAGACATGATGCCTCATAATGCATATGCATAACAATACAGTAATGCAATTAAAATGGCAATCACACACCTGGATACAAAGAGAATATATCTGTTGAGAAATGTGCACACATACACACACTCAGAAAGACAAAGCTTGATGTTTAGGTGCTCACAGAAGAGTTGTGTCCTCAGGCATTTCCTGAAGGTAGTGGATAACCCTGCACAGCGAACAAAGTTGGGTAGGTTGTTGCACATAATGGTGGTATCATGATGGAACATAGGCCTCGACTGAAGAAAAAAAAAAAAAACACTGACAAATATAATGCCAAAAAAGTACCAAAATATTAGAGTACAATTTAAAAGGATACAATTCTCTATTAAAATACGAGAAGGACATATCTTCTTAAGTACAAGATGATTTGTTTGAGTGCAGGGTTGATTTATAATCCAGGACAATCATTTTAAATGGTATAAACCAAAAAATGTATAGTTCAATACAGTGTAGTGCAAAAATTCAGAGCAGAATGGGACATAAATACTACAAATTGTTTAAAAGCATGCAAAGGATAGCCATTTTACAGTTATATAAGGAATAATAATGAAATAGCAATCAATGACAGGTGGTGTGATGCGAAGCAGAGTTAGGATTTTAATCCGGAAGTAGATTCATTTCCAATAAAAGCAGGTACAGAAGCGTTTTATTGTTCTTATATCAGTGTTGTAGTCGAGTCACTAAACCTCAAGTCCAAGTCCAGTCTCGAGTCCCCAGTGTTCAAGTCTGAGTCAAGTCTAAGGCTACGTTTACATTACGTCGAATCAGCGGATCATCAGATTAACGTTCTTAAAACGATTCACGTTTACACTAAAACCGTTAGCCGTGCACACAGCAACACCAATACACGGATACGCTCGGCTCCGCAGGCATCCTGCGCTCCAAATCACTCCGCCCTGAACAGCGAGTGCCCTCTGGAGGGTGCGCACTCCGGCCCTGCGCAGCTCACACAGCGCGCGAGTGAAGTGCACAAGCCACGATTCGGGACTGAGCCGCTGTGTGTGTGATCCCAGTGCATATCACTTACTACTTGCAAGTGGAAGGATGGCAAGCCTAAAGACAATCATAACTACACAAAGGGCAGTATTTGCATCAGTATTTGCAGTATTTTCATACTTTTATACTCTTTAATGAAAGGTGATACAAGGCGGAAGTCCGCGCCGTTTTTCAGCAGTCGCGTCACATGACCAACGCCAGCGAATCAGGAAGGTGGATGTCACAGTGACGTTGTCCAATGAGGACGCCAGCTAGAGCTCAGCACAGCGTATTCGCGTATCTCAGTGTTTACACAGCACCGGACCAGATACGATCTAGATTGAATACGTGGACGCTGGCGGATTCCCGTTTCCCAGCTTTTCCAGGTGGTTTAATGTAAACGGACAGTGCATCCGCGAAGAAAACGAGACAGATACGGTCTAATGTAAACGTAGCCTAAGTCATTAAAAAATTTTTGAGTCGAGTCCGAGAACAAGATTCCAACTGCACCATTTGAAGGTGGCTGTTTCAGAGCCATTAACGTTAGTTTGTTCCTGAACATGCCGTATGAACAGGTGAATGTGCTTCTCTTTGTCAGGGAGTGTGATGTATTTTGTCAGAGATGGTTGGGAGATGGATGTAAGTGCAGAAGGTGTGTTTATTTATACAAGTGAAGACAGTAAACAATCCAGAATGGCAGGCAAAATCGTAAAACGGTGAAACAGGCAGTAGGTCGAGTGAGACACAAACAGGCTTCTCTCGACCACAATATACAAAATAGACTTGGCAGAATCAAAGGTGAGAAACAGGAAATCAGGGATCAGGAAACCAAACAAGGAAATAAGGCTCAGTAACGTGTCAGCAACACAATAGAGCCCTGCACTCCCGCGGGAGTCCTGTGGGACCCATGGGACCCGACACAAAGCAGTGCGGCGCGGGACAAATTTTGAAAGCTCATTGCGGGTGCGGGCGGGAGGGGGAGTGCACAATGCGGGAGCGGGCGGGAGAGGTGATAAGCTGCAGTCCTGCTAACTAAAAAAGTGTTTAAAATAAAATTTATAAGTTATTAATTTATGTCTATCATATATAATTTGTGCTGGATATTTTATTTGGCATTAATAAAAACATTTTAAGATGCCTAAATTTGCGGATGTGGTCTAATCTCGCGTACGTTTCCAATTCCTTTCCGCTCTTCCGTGTTTGAGATCTCCGATCATGGCAGAAGAGCAGAGTTCCTCTAGTGAAGCTCACAATGGGTATCTCTGTAAAGCCTCAGCTGTGCATGCCGCCTGGCAACGCGCACCCTCGCTATGTGCGCTAGGTGAAGGATCGGTCAGTGGAGAGCTCAGCTAAGCTCAGCATGTTTAATTCCCCAAGCCAATGACAAGAACTTTCGTGAGAAATAACACGAACGTCTGCATCATGCGGGATTTGCGGGCGGGAGCGGGACAAAATATGACAGGCGCGGGCGGGAGCGGGACTGAAAATTCTGTCCCGTGCAGACCTCTACAACACAACTCAATACTTCGCAAAGTAAGTGTAGTTTCACAGTTTTTAGATCAGCGTGCTGATTGCGCCTTAATCCTGTGCAGGTGCGAGTCGTTTACAGCGCACGCGCAAGAGTCCGCATGGTGTGCACGCTGTCTGGAGCATGCCTGAGAGTCTATCTGAGGCCTGCACCAAGGTGTGTAGGTGCGACACGCTTGCACAAAATTAGTATAAAAATTAATGTACGGTAAATATAAATATCTTATGGCAAATTATTATGGCATGTTATAAAAAAATAAAGCAAAAATCAGAGTCCTCGTTTCCAGTTTACAAGTCCGAATGCAGTTAATGCACGAATCCAAATCCGAGTCATCAGTGCTCAAGTCCAAGTCGAGTCACAAGTCCTTAAAATTAGGGCATGAGTCATATTCGAGTCCGAGTCCTGGACTCGAGTACTACAAGCCTGTCTTATACTACAGCAATTTGCCAACTGTTGCATTTTTTTTAATTACCTCTTTCTACCAGAGGCCAAAAATTGAATTTTCACTGGTTTTGGAATGGGTTCAGCATTGAATTTATTTGTTATGTCACACTGTCGAGGAGTGGTTAATGAGTCTTAGAAAATACACACTCATGGCTTAAAGGCTTTGCATTTTTTCATAAATATATATATATATATATATATATATATATATATATATATATATATATATATATATATAATATATTTACCAAGCTGACCAGGTTTAAATGTAGTAATTTTATTCTTGCAGTTGTATACAGTGTGCTATGTTAAAAAAAAAAAAAGAAAAGCTTGTAGAGTGGTGTAAATTGTTTGTCCAGTACTGGTGGCTCACACTCCTCCATTTTCTCATCACCCTGCTCAGCAGCAGCTAAACACAGAGTCACGATACGCTACAGATTAAAAACCCAACAGTATCCTGACAAATCTTATAACAGAGTGGTGGCAATAAAATTATTCATTTGTTTGAAAATTTAAAATTTTTGATTCAAAAATGTCCAATAAGTTCATTTCCATTCCACTGGCGGAATAGAACAGCATTGTATTGCATAAAAGGGTTAAAATAAGTCTATAATTTTTTTTGCAGCTGTAGCATTGGCCTGAAACCAGATGTCTTATATAGCCATTCTTAGAAGTACAGTCATTGGGGTATTGTGAGCAGAGCAAGGGACAGCTGCATTAGTTTATCCTAAAGTAGGGCCGTCGTTCAAAATACAATTTCCTGAGGTCCCAGTTTACTTCGCTTCCCAGCACAAAAATGTAGTTTCACATAGTGGCTTGTCCATAAGGACCAAACCAAAGACTGAAGCTCCACAGATGAAGCTCAGTGTAGTCGTATAAACAGTGCTTGATCTGATTGAGTTGCTCAGAAGCCCCTTAACAATCCCATCTTGTATTTTTCATAACAACTGTTCAATGTTTGTGCACAGCTTTATGGTATATATTGTGTATAATGTTTCCACAATACCTAACTGATCTACAGTGTGGTCAGAAGTTTACATACAGTGACACGAATGTCATCTTGGATATGAATGTCATGGCAATATTTGAGCTTTCAGTAATTTCTCTGAACTGTTCTTTTTCTGTGGCAGAATGATTGTACAGCATACAGCTTTAATTAAAAAAAAAAAAACTTGAATTTGGCGCACAAGTTTTAATTTTCTTTGGGTTTTCTGAAATCAACACAGGGTCAAAATTATACATCTAGGGTCAAAAATATACATACCATACAGCACACCTAATATTTGGGTAAAATGTCTCTTCGCAAGATTCACCTTGACCAAACATTTTTGTTTACCATGAATAAGCTTCTGGCAGAATTCTGTTTGGAGATTTCATGACTCTTCGTGGTAGAATTGGTAGAGTTAAATTATTTTTTTTTTTCTTGGCATGGACTCGACTTACGTATAAGCACGGTCCATATATTTTCAATAGGGTTGAAGTCAGGACTTGTTTTAAGCTTAATATTAGCCTGCTTTATCCTCAACAACCAGCTCTGATGCGACTCTAAATTGAGCGTAGGTGTGAATGTGAGTGTGAATGGTTGTCTGTGTCTATGTGTCAGCCCTGTGATGACCTGGCGACTTGTCCAGGGTGTACCCCGCCTTTCGCACGTAGTCAGCTGGGATAGGCTCCAGCTTGCCTCTGACCCTGTAGAAGGATAAAGTGGCTAGAGATAATAAGATAAGATGAGACCAGCTCTGATGCATGGTTGGGTTCATTGTCCTGTTGTAACTCCCAAGTCGTGTTCAAGTTTCTGATGGTTAATGCTGAAGAATTCTGAAGTGGTCCTCCTTCATTATTCCATCCACTTTGTGCAATGCACCAGTTCCACTGGCTGTAAAACAGCCCCAGAGCATGATTATCCTACCACCACCACCAGCTGGTACAGTGTCCCTCTGTACATGGTGGTCATTGTGGCCAAACAACCCAATCTCTGTCTCATCTGACTATACAGCTTTCCTCCAGAAGGCTTTTTTTTTTCTTTGTCTGTGTGGTCAGCTTCAAACTTTAGTTAAGCTTGAAGGTGTCAATTTTGGAGCAGGGGGTTATTTCTTGGATAGCAGCCTCTTAGTCTATGGTGATCTGAACTGTAGACAGTGATCCATCAGCTTCCAATTCATGGCAGAGCTGTGCCATGGTGGTTCCCAGGTTGTTCCTGACAATCCAAACCAATTTCCTTTCAGCTGAGGGTGACAGTTTGGGTTTTCTTGAAGCAAAGTGGCTTGGCAAAGTGACTACATTTCACAATAATTTGGATACAATTGTTTGAACTGATCTTGGAAATTGCAGTTGTTTAGAAACAACTCTAAGAGACATTCCTGAGTTGTGTACATCTGTGATCCTCTTTCTCAGATCTGCACTGAGCTCCTTGGACTTTCCCATTTTACTGTGTGTTGGTCAATCCAATGAGTGCTGTAAACAAACCCTTTTTATGAAGGCACAGAGAAGCTACCAGCTGTAGTCAATCATGATCACTAACAGGAAGTTAAGAGACCTTGGCAAGATAAGAGACAATTTGGAAGTTTCAGCACCTCTGAATTAATAATCTAAGTGAGCATATGTAAATTTTTGACCCTGCATGTATAATTTTGACCCTGTGTTGATTTCAGAAAACCCAATGAAAATTTAAACTTGTGGACCAAATTCTAGTGTTTTTTTTTTTTTATTAAAGATGTATGCTGTACAATCATTCTGCCACAGAAAAAGAACAGTTCAAAGAAATTACTGAAAGCCCAAATATTGCCATGACATTCATGTCCAAGATGATCTTTATGTCACTGTTTGTAAACTTCTGACCACAACTGTGTATATGGAAATAGACAACTTGTAATGGATTTGTAAGATCGTTTCACATTCAATGTTTTCACCCCAATTTTTCTTTTACATTTATTATACTTAATGAAAGTCCGTCAATTAACAGACTAAATACTTTCTCAAATAGTCCTCTCTGTTCTAATTCTAAGCGTCCTTGGGTTGGTGAAAGGTGCTATATAAATTAAACTTGTTGTATTTGATGTTGTTGTAATTCAGTGTCTTTCTATGGATATCAAATTGGGGTCAGGAAAATAGACCAAACTCTCCAGAAGCATACTAATGTGTTTCTGGGCAAAGAATTGTATCATTTATTATTATATTTATAATTAAGAGCAGGTTAATGAATTCATTCCAGAGAAAATAATTATCTAGAGGCACCATCTGTCATTAAATAATAACCAAAACGCCTCTCTCTTTCACTCATGCAACTTTATTTATTTATTTATTTTTCTATTATTATTATTTTTTAAATGAGCTTCTTAGCTGGAAGCAGCATGGCATTATGTCGTCACATAATGAGCCAAAAAAAAGACTAAGGGTGACTTTACAGGCCTTAGACATACCATGTGAAGTGAGCTTGGGCACTTATCAGCATCAATCCTTGCATTAGCACAGATACAGAAAACTGCTCAAACCACTGATTTTCACACATCTCTGCACAGTTAAAGGGTTCCTACATTTTGCTTTCATAACACAGTCAAGAATTTTGAAAAAAAAATTGTAAATCAATACTGGAAGCTGTAGGGTTGATGTTAAAACCTGTGAGATTACAGTTTTTTTTTTTTTTTATGAAACATCTTCATGAAGTATTTAGATTTAGATCCATAATGCACAAGCCAGATATGACCAATGGCAAGAAAAACATCACGAGACGACACAAAAAAGAAAGAACCAGACAAAATAATGAATCCGTATAGCTGGATTATAAAACCTTATGTTCTACAACGATATACGCTACCGTTCAAAAGTTTGGGGTCACCCAGACAATTTTGTGTTTTCCATGAAAAGTCACACTTTTATTGACCACCATAAGTTGTAAAATGAATAGAAAATATAGTCAAGACATTTTTCTGGCCATTTTGAGCATTTAATCGACCCCACAAATGTGATGCTCCAGAAACTCAATCTGCTCAAAGGAAGGTCAGTTTTATAGCTTCTCTAAAGAGCTCAACTGTTTTCAGCTGTGCTAACATGATTGTACAAGGGTTTTCTAATCCTCCATTAGCCTTCTGAGGCAATGAGCAAACACATTGTACCATTAGAACACTGGAGTGAGAGTTGCTGGAAATGGGCCTCTATACACCTATGGAGATATTGCACCAAAAACCAGACATTTGCAGCTAGAATAGTCATTTACCACATTAGCAATGTATAGAGTGGATTTCTGATTAGTTTAAAGTGATCTTCGTTGAAAAGAACAGTGCTTTTCTTTCAAAAATAAGGACATTTCAAAGTGACCCCAAACTTTTGAACGGTAGTGTATTCTAAAGTCAAACAGCACTGAGAATGTTGTGACATTCATTATTAGCTCATCCGGCCGACAGGTGATGGATTTATGCCATCATGTGTTGTCTGTCGTCCGTCCAGTGTCGTCCACATTTCATAAAAATCGCTTCTTCTTTCTCAACTCATCACTGAATTTTTTTTTTTCTTTTTGGCAGGAAGGTAGGTCTGCCTGGGGTGCATACGGTATGGCTTCCACCCAAATTTGCATAATTGCAATTAATAATGAAGATATGGGGTAATTAATCAATCAATCCCTAATGAGCAGTTTCCACACAAATCACTTCTTCTCCCTCAATTCTTCACCGATTTTGATTCTTTCTGGCATGAACGTAGGAGTACCTAGGGTGCATTATAATAACTTCTACCCAGATTTGCTTAATTACAATTATTAACGAAGTTATGGACTAATTAAGTCTTAATGCCTTAAGTAGTTCAACAAAAATCGCTTCTTCCCAGTAAATTCCTTGCCAGTTTGGATTCCTAGGGTGGATATAGCTTCTATATATGAGGGTAAGTCAAAAAGTTCTAAGACAGATGTCATAATTTCAAAAGGTATGAAAGACATCCCCAAGAATTCTACAAAGAAGGAATTCTCCAATGGAAACACCGCTTCCAGAAGTGTTTCAACTTAAATGGAGGATACGGTATGTAGAGAAATAGCTTTGTTATTTTCATAAATAAAGATTTCTTTCAATTCGTCTTAGAATTTTTTGACTTCCTGTCATATATAGCTTGTATATAGTGTATATAGCTTGCAACATTTATTGCCCACTTTAGATCATTCCTTCTGGACTAGACAGGGCCGGAGTGAGCTACGCCGTCATTGACGGTCTCGTTTATATTTTATTATGACAGGAACGTGTGTCACTCACTATTACTGAACATTGTTATCAAGTGTTGTCAAAACATGGAATTGTTAACGGTGCGGTAGACTTTTTTCCATTGTGCTCAGTATTGTATTAGTTTTGCCTTAACGTCCTTCAAAACAGTATTTATATTATATAAACTAGATTTATTTTGGTAACACTTTCCATAATCATGTATTCATAAATCATTATACAGATTCGTTATAATTATGCACCAGGCATATTAGTTATTAAAGTTGTGCAATACACTGCATGGCATTCATTATAAATAGTGACACTTTGATTACAATGTGGTATAATTTATCCAGGAATTAAAGTATTTTATTAGAGATTTATGAGGCCTTATGAGGAGTTTACAAAAACGTCAGGAATCATTACTAGCTAAAATATTTATATGCATCTATTTAGGTTATAAGGATTTATGAATATGGGCTCCATGGAAAGCTCGAACACTATTTAAGTTCATGAGTCCGACATGACAACTATAACGGGATAGGGATTAATTGCTCAAAGAGGCATTAGTGCAAAAATTCTTGGCATTTATGATCAGCACTAATGAAGGTTGCAAGGATTGGACCCTATTCTTGACTAAATAGCACTGTCCCGTGCAGATGTGTGAAGTGTTTGCCCTTTTTTAGCCAAGCAAAACATGATTAGCTATACTCAATGAGGTCTATGCATCAGCCTCTCTTTATAGCTGCTTAGATCAATTAATAAATCACAGAGGATGAGATGCTTCCTGCAGAGTGCTGCCAAGTTCCTGTGCAATCATGGCATGGACACCTGCCACTGGGCACCACTGAGAAAAGTGATCGCTCAGAGGCCCCTATTTGTAAACATTCAGAAGAGGTTTGAGATGTAATGTCATATTAGTCCCTGTGATTGATCGAGAGGGTTACAGGATGCTGAACCAGAGATATAATCACAGAACAGGGAGCATTTTTTTAAGAAAACACAAAACATTAGAAGGCAAGAAATATCAACCTAAAACTGAAAGAGGACAGATAGTTGCTCTATGAATACTCTCTCTCTCTCTCTCTCTCTCTCTCTATCTATCTGGCTGTGTTCCAGTATTCATTCTTATTTTTTCACAGTGGAGCAGAATGGTTTATAAAGTCGATGGTTGCAAATTACATTTCACAGATGATACCCTGGGCGGCACGGTGGTGTAGTGGTTAGCGCTGTTGCCTCACAGCAAGAAGGTCCGGGTTCGAGCCCCGTGGTCGGCGAGGGCCTTTCTGTGCGGAGTTTGCATGTTCTCCCCGTGTCCGCGTGGGTTTCCTCCGGGTGCTCCGGTTTCCCCCACAGTCCAAAGACATGCAGGTTAGGTTAACTGGTGACTCTAAATTGACCGTAGGTGTGAATGTGAGTGTGAATGGTTGTCTGTGTCTATGTGTCAGCCCTGTGATGACCTGGCGACTTGTCCAGGGTGTACCCCGCCTTTCACCCGTAGTCAGCTGGGATAGGCTCCAGCTTGCCTGCGACCCTGTAGAACAGGATAAAGCGGCTAGAGATAATGAGATAAGATGAGATGAGATGATACCCTTTCACCCCAAGTGTCCCAAAACTGGCAGGTTTCAGGCCTCAGGTTTTTAAAGGAACTGGGTGAGAGTGCAGATCTCGTACATGCAGAGTGTCAAGAAATCATAAAACCCCAAACGACAAATCTCATCTCATCTCATCATCTCTAGCCGCTTTATCCTTCTACAGGGTCGCAGGCAAGCTGGAGCCTATCCCAGCTGACTACGGGCGAAAGGCGGGGTACACCCTAGACAAGTCGCCAGGTCATCACAGGGCTGACACATAGACACAGACAACCATTCACACTCACATTCACACCTACAGTCAATTTAGAGTCACCAGTTAACCTAACCTGCATGTCTTTGGACTGTGGGGGAAACCGGAGCACCCGGAGGAAACCCACGTGGACACGGGGAGAACATGCAAACTCCACACAGAAAGGCCTTCGCCGGCCCCGGGGCTCGAACCCAGGACCTTCTTGCTGTGAGGCGACAGCGCTAACCACTACACCACCGTGCCGCCCCAAACGACAAATATTAACCAAATAAGAGATTTGAAAATGGACAGAATGCTCAATAGACTGAGTGTTTAAAATGGTTAGTTGAATATAACAGGAGTAGTATATATGTTTAATTTAAAAAAACGCCCACTTATTAGCTCATCTGGCCAATAGGCAATGAGTTTATGCCATTGTGTGTTGTGTTGTCCATTGTCCGTCTGGCAATGTCCACGTTTCACAAAAATCGCTTCTTCTCTCTCAATTCTTGAATGATTTTTATTCTTTTTGGCAGGAAGGTCGGTCTGCCTGGGGTGCATATACATAGCTTCTACTCAAATTTGCATAACTGCAATTAATAATGAAGATTTGGAGTAATTAATCAATCCCTAACGAGCAGTTTCCACACAAATCACTTCTCCCTCAATTCTTCACCGATTTTTATTCTTTCTGGCATGAAGGTATGGGTACTTAGGGTGCATATAACTTCTACCCAGATTTGCGTCATTAAAATTATTAATGAGGTTATGGACTAATTAAGCCTTAATGTTCAACAGTAGTTCAACAAAAATCACTTCTTCTCGGTCAGTTCCTTGCCGTTTTGGATTCTTCCTGGCAAATAGGTCGGTATTCCTAGGGTGGATATAGGGTCTATATATGCATATACGGTAGCTTGTATATGGTGTATATAGCGTGCAACAATTATTGTGCAAGGTGGCCCACTTTAGATCGTTCCTTCTGGACTAGATAGGCCCAGAGTGAGCTGTGCCATCATTGACAGTCTCATTAATATAATATTTCAAGTTATGCTGTGGCTATGGCATACCCAGTTGGTGGCCACAAATTGTGTATCTTGAGCCCATGACTTAATATGTTATAGGAATGTCATATTTACTAATGCTAGTTAATTAATTGGCAGAAACAGGCTATGAAGTGCATTCAAATAAGCAATCTGTGTTCTCTCAGTGGGCAGCATGGTGGTGTAGTGGTTAGCACTGTTGGCTCACAGCAAAAATGTTCTGGGTTCAAGCCCAATGGCCGATGGGGGCCTTTCTATGTGGAGTTTATCTCTATGGTATGGTTGTTTGTCTCTGTGTGTCAGCCCTGTGATGATATGACAACTTGTCCAGGGTGTGCCCTGTCTCTCACCCATAGTCAGCTGGGATAGGCTCCAGCTTGCCCGTGACCCCGTACAGGATAAGCAGTTATGGATAATGGATGGATGGGTGGATCTTCTCTCAGTATAATGGTATAATTAACCAGAGAGGTGTTAGGGTGCAGACACACAACCTCAAACTTTTACCAGCTCAATTTAACCAACCCATCATGCAAACAGACAATTAATACGAAATATGAAACTCAGAGATAGACCTTATTACAAACCTGTCATGGAGAATATGAAATACAAGACATGAATGAACATAAAACTTCAGCAAGTGATTACAGACTCAGAGGCAAATCAGATGGTGCATGCATGTCACAGTGCTCTGATTCCTCTACATCTTGGCACATCATTCCATGATCTCACTCATTTAAAACACAATAATTACCTTCATATATCAATTCATTGCCAAACGTAATATCACCATTATGTCACTTCAGTGGCTCCGTTCTCTAGCAATGTGACATTTTGTTATTTCTTAAGAAAACACCAAAGAAAAACAAGGAGGAAACACGATCAAATTCTACAAATGTATGTGAAACCGTTGCCATGACACTGTAATGCCCATTTCTCACCACTGTCAAATACTGCAAGTTATTTACAAGTTACTGTACTTGCCTATAAGCTAGGAATAGAAAGGTTTAATAATAATGCCTGGAGAACTCAATTATAAGATGCTAAAAGAAAATAAATGTAACTAAATTCAGTTTTACCTCCATGTGAATATTTTATGCAAGTTACTGATCAACAAAAGTCAGCTGAGTTGTTGCCTTGAGGGCATTCCTGCCTTGGGGCATTCTTACCTCAGGGGCATTCCTGCCTTGGGGGCATTCCTGATGCATTCCCATTTACTCTTTACAAGCTTCCTGTGGAAAAAAAAAAAGATCTGTTTAGCCTGAGAGTTTGGTGGTATGTCAAGTCAAGTCAGTTGTCCTATGTCCATAGGTATATTGTATGCTCATGCCTATTAGGATGTATTTTATAACAAACCTCAGAATTTTTTGCATCCTTCACAAAAATCAGCAAAAATGAATAAATAACACAAGAATAACTGATATTTTAAAATGCACATGCAGTTTTCTGGTTAGTCACAATGTTTGTGCTCTTGGGAAGCAGAAAACAGCCTTACATGTGGTTATGCCCTTTAGATCAGGTATGCTGCTGTCACATTTCTTTCCTTCCTGATCATGATGTGATTTCCATGGCAATGACTGCCACGTGCTTGTGTTTTTGGACCTGTTATATGCTGTGTCTGAAATCACTCACTCATTCACTACTCCCTACTCACTATATAGGGAATTCTATATAGAGGACTATGTACCAGTAGTGAGCTCATTGGTAAAATAAAAAAATAAATAAATAAAAATAAAAATTTGGACACTACTCCTGTCGCGCCATTATTTGGTTAGTTATTTTCAAAATAACAAGTACATGCATGTATTTTTGTGATAAATTAATATTATACTGAGCGTATTTCCCACATTAATAAATACAAAGTACTTTGTGTCTGCTGTATCTTTCAGTTCTTTTAAATCAAGGCTGAATACTTTCTTTCTTCTTTGCCGCTGCCTTTTATTAAATCAAATTTGAGGCTTTTGATTAATTCTTTGCTCTGCACTGGAACTTTTTATTCTTGTATTTTATCTTTCTTATTCTCATCTCATCTCATTATCTGTAGCCGCTTTATCCTTCTACAGGTTCGCAGGCAAGCTGGAGCCTATCCCAGCTGACTACGGGCGAAAGGCGGGGTACACCCTGGACAAGTCGCCAGGTCATCACAGGGCTGACACATAGACACAGACAACCATTCACATTCACACCTACGGTCAATTTAGAGTCACCGGTTAACCTAACCTGCATGTCTTTGGACTGTGGGGGAAACCGGAGCACCCGGAGGAAACCCACGCGGACACGGGGAGAACATGCAAACTCCACACAGAAAGGCCCTCGCCGGCCCCGGGGCTCGAACCCAGGACCTTCTTGCTGTGAGGCGACAGCGCTAACCACTACACCACCGTGCCGCCCCGTCTTATTCTATTTTAGTTTATTTTCTATTCTCTTACTATTTTTAATGTACTTGAATGTCCGTTTACTAACGTGTTTCTTCCTCTGTCCATTCACCCCAACACACTACAATATTACTGCTAGTTGCTGCGCCGGGTGCCCCTCTCTGTTGTCTGCCATTTTTCTTTCAGTGTGACCGCAATGCATGATGGGATATATTATTTGGTTAGTGACCATCGGTTGTACACTACTTTTCATGGTCCATTGATTGTGGGATACTATGAGTCCACTATATAGGGTGTAATAATGCTCACGATCCATTCGGACAGCACTACAAAATGGCGAACTCACTATATAGTCCACTGTATAGTGAGTAGTGAATGATTTCGGACACAACTATAGTCCTCTTTCTGTCCCTGTCTTGTAAATGGTTTGTTTCCCTGATTGTCTTCACCTGTTTCTTGTTTTCTCTTGATTTGTGTGAGTATTCCTTCCCCTCTCCATTTCCCCATGTCTTCACAGTCTTGTTATTTGCCTTGTTTCTCGTTTCAAGTTCCTACCGAGTGTCTTTCCTGTTTTTGTCCTGCGCCTGTTCCTCTTCTTCTGTGTTTTGAATCTTGGATTTCTCCCAATATAGAAGCCCATGCCAAGTCTACACACAAGTGTCCTACCTCCAACCAAATGTTATAACAGCCTTACACACTAAGCATCCTCTCTGTTCATATACTGTGGCATAGTTATCCATTCTGCTTTTCTCTTTTTTCTTTCTCAACTGCTTGGAAATGATTCTGTCAATTATTTAGCTTCTCTTCCTTGCAACAGGAAGGTCGCAAGTCTTATGAAATTAATTGCTAATATCACGACCTTAATAAATACCGATTACATTAAATAATATAATATACTTTGTCATCTTTTCAGTCGCTTCAGGATCAAAACATTTGCTCATTCGTTTTTCCATTTTTTTGGTAATGAATATATAATCACAATGCAAGTCAATCCTTTCATAAAAGACGTATTAATTAGACTGAAAGGTTCTTCTAGGTCCTAATGATCTTCAAACTAAAAGAAGACTCATAGGACACAATAAAACTCTGTTTTGTTCTCAGGATCTTGGTTAGAGATTATTATTTCCTTTCCTACATCCTCTTTTAACATTCAGCTGGATGTCAAATTGTGTTTGTAGCCTTGCCATGTGAACAGATTGTCATGTATGCTCAGGATTCACCGATTATGTTCGGAGATGTTAGACATATCTGGCATTTATAAATGTAAACATTGTTGTGAAGGGAAGTGACAAAAGGGAAGTAGCTTGGAGTAAGAGACTGGGACAGCTGAACAGATGTGGAATCCTGGAATATGAACTGGGAGGCACTTAAATACTTAAACAGTCAGGACTGCAATTAATGGAAGTTTGATTATACTGGTGCATACTGTAACTGAAATTAAAAAAAAGAGTGCAAGAGATAGTTTTCTATAAGGTATGAGACCCTTTGAGGAAGAAAAAACAACTAAATAAATCATATTTAACAAGAAGGGCACTTTATAGAGTGCATACCTCCACCTAGTGATGTAGTCAAGACCACCTAAACTGAGACAAAGTCAAGACCAAGACCAAAGTGTACCGAAACCAAGACAAGACCAATACTTTGAAGAGTTGAGACCAAGTCAAGACCAAGACCAAGGCAGGGCGAGACTGAGTCAAGCCCAGGACCAGACCAGTGAGTGTGACGGGGGGGATGACAGCCGTTAACAGGAAGAAAATTTTAAAATTAGCAATGAGTCACGTTATTGGTCACATTTGAAGCATGAAATTTTACATCCAATCACAGTAACAATCAAGTCAAGTCAAAATCCCTCTCACGCCAGAATTTCGTCTTCCCAGGCAGTCACCTGGGAAGACGAACCAACTAACTAACTCTTTAAGGCGTATGGGTGAGGTGCCGATCTCCGTTTCCATAGCCCTCAGCCTCTCGCTGATACAGCAAGGGTTACAGTGGGGGGCTGGTCCTCTGGTAACCGCAAGAGTTTGACTTCCCCACTTGCATCTGTATGGCAGCACGCCTTGCCAGACAGTAGTAGGTACCATTTTTATGATGGTCTTTGGTATGACCCAACCACAAGTAGAACTCACGATCTCCAGAATCACAGTAACAATATCTCATCTCATTATCTCTAGCCGCTTTATCCTGTTCTACAGGGTCGCAGGCAAGCTGGGCCTATCCCAGCTGACTACGGGCGAAAGGCGGGGTACACCCTGGACAAGTCGCCAGGTCATCACAGGGCTGACACATAGACACAGACAACCATTCACACTCACATTCACACCTACGGTCAATTTAGAGTCACCAGTTAACCTAACCTGCATGTCTTTGGACTGTGGGGGAAACCGGAGCACCCGGAGGAAACCCACGCAGACACGGGGAGAACATGCAAACTCCACACAGAAAGGCCCTCGCTGGCCACGGGGCTCGAACCCAGACCTTCTTGCTGTGAGGCAACAGCGCTAACCACTACACCACCGTGCCGCCCCAGTAACAATATTAGCAAATAAATCAGACAATGCGAAGGAGAGTGAAATCCCCACAGTTCTGGTCTTGAGCAGTGTTATAATAAAATCCCAAGTCCTCTATGTCTGCGACTGAGACAAGGATGAGTAAAAATGCAGCCAATTCCGAGACGAGACTAAGACCTTCAAGAAGTGGTCTTGAGACTGGTCTTGAAACCAAGGCCAGTCTCAAGTGCTACAGTACTACCTCTGCCAAGCCACATAGTTGGATGTGCATCAAAATCTAATCAATTGTTCCTTGGCCAATGGGCCACTTTTCCTCAAAATGTCATCAAAATCTCTTAACTACTTTTTAAGCTACGTTGGGAACAGGCAAACAAACAAACAAACAAACAAACAAACAAAAACATGACCTCCTCCAACAAAATTGGTGGCAGTAAAAAGAATTCTTCCAATAATGTATGAATGTAACTCATCTGTTTAGGGCTCCAAATATCCAGGTCTGTATCCAGATTCAGTGATTATATTTTTTATCAACCCAGCCATGAAATTTTATATTCTATAAAATTTGATTGGTTCTGTTTCCCAAAAACTAGTAACCTAATGTAAACCACTCGATCAGGCAGTTCCTAAGGATGGATGGATGAAGCAAAGCTGTAAATACCGTACATCAAATGTTAATGAATGTGGTCTTTATATCTCACCACTCACCTGCATACCACGACTTGGCCTAGGGGTTAGCGTGTCTGCCTCTCAATCAGGGGATCGCAAGTTCTATTTGTCGGCAGGTCATACCAAAGACCATCATAAAAATGGTACCTACTACCATCTGGCAAGGCACATTGCAATACAGATGCAAGTGGGGAGTCAAACTCTCATGGTTACCAGAGGACTAGCCCCCCCCCCCCACACACACACACACACACACTGTAACCCTAGCTGTATTGAGGTATTTCACTCACGTGACCAAGTCATGTGATGCTGCCATTTTGGACGGCACGGCTCGAATCAGTTTGAATGTGAGGAAGGCGACAAACGAAAAACATAAAAGAAAAAGGAGCGAGATGCAGAAAACACCTTCACTATCCAGCGACGTAGGGCATTTACAGGGCGAGCAGAGGGAGAGGTATTTGCAAAAATTGAGGTTAGCAGGCTTAGAGAACGACGTTTACCTGCTTCCACCAGGATTGTTCACTGACGTACGGAAGTACACGAAGCCCTCGTCTTTACCTGACTTCGGCCCACATGATCCGTATACCTATGTCGTTAAAAACCCATCGCCATACACAGGTATTGACCTGAAAGCGTATAAGAGTTTGGATACCTACAAATATTTTGTGTCAGGCTGGGTAACATGCCTACGTCAGCGGGTCGTCCCTGGAGCCGGTGGTCGCCATCTTATTACAGCTAAGGTTTGTTCACATTTTCATTTACTTTCGGTCCTCAGGATAAACAAAATGTTATTAAATGTCATTGAAATAACTTCTTAGTCTGTTGAGACATGGCCCGTTATAAGTTTGCTGTTACCAGGCAATGACTAAGAACTGTATTATTAGGGTCGGTGTAGTTGTAGCAGTGTATTAGCAGCTAGCTGTTAGCAGTAGCTAATGTCAACAACATCATAGCTGGTATGTTACTGTAGTAATGTTTACGTTCAGTCATTTGGATGACTGTTAAAACCTTTCAGTCTCAAGTTTTTCCTTTACTGGATTTACTAGTTTACTGAGCTAGCGCGCTCGGGCAAGCCGGGAGCTAGCGCGCAATTGCCGGCCGGGAGCCTGGCTAGCGCCCGCGCTAGCTCAGTAAACTAGTAAATCCAGTAAAGGAAAAACTTGAGACTGAAAGGTTTTAACAGTCATCCAAATGACTGAACGTAAACATTGCTACAGTAACATACCAGCTACTGTTGTTGACATTAGCTAGCTTGCCATCCAAAATGGCGGACACCGGGGCGTCACGTGACCCTGTGATGTCAGGTGAAATACCTCAATAGGTGAGAGGCCGAGGGCTATCGAAACGGAGAATGGTGCCGCCCGTTTGCATGGTGCAGGAAAGACTTTAGACTCACTTGCACGCATGAAACTAAAAACCTGCTCGTGCAACTTTTTGTTGCATCTTGCATCCCAGTCTCAGTGCACAGATCTAGTGTTGACCGGATGCTTGTTGAACCTTTCTGGCAAGTTTCTAAAAAAAAAAAAAGAGCTCTGTCAGTTCTTAATTTGTATTTGTACGTGTTTAGAACATATTGTCTGTTCAGTCAGAATAATGTTGTTGTATTTGGTCAGATCCCTACAATAGTCTAATGATATACAGTACGAGATTAATATTTCAATATAACTATCTGACAGTTCCATTTATACCTGTAAAGGTAGTTTGAGCTTTCAAGGGTTAGCAGTGTGCCTTTGTGTCTCCATACCATATAGGACACCTTTCATATAGTGTGGTAGGAACATTATTAGAAATCTTCCTTGAGAAAACTCTACAGAGTTTCTCAGAAATCGATACTTCATGTCACATGGATGAATGACTCGACTAATGACTGCCAGATGAAATGATAGATCCATGGCAAATAAACATGCAGAGCATCACTAGATATCTTAATAAAATTCTGCTTTCCTGTAAATATGTATGACTGAGTTGAATACAGGATTCAATACACCACCAGTTCTCTTTTCCTGAAGAAGAAGAAGAAGAAGAAGAAGAAGAAGAAGAAAAAAAAGGGGTCAATATATTCACTTTGCTCTCATTCAGCATTTTTTTTTCTGGATGTTTACTCAAATCAAAGTTAATAGCTATAGACTCTTCTCCCTTATCATTTCTTATAATAAATTGAGTTTCTTTTTTCACACACTCTACTGAGACTACTCTGCATTCTGTGGATATTCTGTCACTTCTTATTTTTATTTATTTATTTTGCTAAGCATAGTCATGCCAAATAATAATAATAATAATAATAATAATAATAATAATAATAATAATAATAATAATATTTTTGATACGTAGGATTATTTGTTTTAAATGAAAATGAGCATGCATTATTGACTCAGAAGAGGAAATAAAATCTAAAATATGATTCTCCTGAGTATCTGCATTCCTAAAATTTTGAACACACCTCATCATCTCATATCATTATCTGTAGCCGCTTTATCCTGTTCTACAGGGTTGCAGGCAAGCTGGAGCCTATCCCAGCTGACTACGGGCGAAAGGCGGGGTACACCCTGGACAAGTCGCCAGGTCATCACAGGGCTGACACATAGACACAGACAACCATTCACACTCACATTCACACCTACGCTCAATTTAGAGTCACCAGTTAACCTAACCTGCATGTCTTTGGACTGTGGGGGAAACCGGAGCACCCGGAGGAAACCCACGCGGACACGGGGAGAACATGCAAACTCCGCACAGAAAGGCCCTCGCCGGCCACGGGGCTCGAACCCGGACCTTCTTGCTGTGAGGCGACAGTGCTAACCACTACACCACCGTGCCGCCCACACCTCATCATGCTTGAATGAATTTATTATATTTCTGGTATGGCTTAATCCATATAATCTACAAACATTGTAATAGAGATGCCTTTCCCCTTCCACTTTTCTTTAGCCAGATATGTCCACAGACAAAGAATCATAAGGAGAAGCCTTTCTTTCTCAACAAGGCTTTGTGTTGTAGCTAGCATGCTTTAGCATTAGCCAGCTACAGAACAAACCCAGATGATGGCACTGGAAGATATGGGAAAGAAGAAACAAAATTAAAAGTATCATTCCTTCCATATCGTTCAACTTTAGTAACTACTTTATACTTTTATCAAGGTCACAGAGGATCCAGAGCCTATGCTCAGTTCAATTCTGTTGAAATGTTAATGATCAAAAAAATTACACCTAGTAGTTAAAAATAGGAACTGCAACAAGTGAAGTGATAGAAGCCCACTGAGGCAGCAATCACGTTGCCCCATGCTCGCTGTATGAACAGTTTCAGTGCAGGAGGAGCAACAGAAAAGTCAGTTAATGATCCAGAGCCAAGTTAGCATTTCTTACACCAAATTGAGTCCGTGTAGAAATACTCTGCAACTGCCAAGATCTAATTTTTTAAACCAAATATTTATAATTAAATCTAACAGGTTTCTGCAAACAAAGACAATGTATAAGTGCCAACAATGAGTCTATGAGTAAGTCTATGTGGTACATAGTCTTTTTTTTATTGTAAGAAATATTCCAAAGTTGTCTGTACATGTACATTAGTGACTGAGAAAAAAAGGCTGCGGCTGAGAAAACAAAGAAAAAATAGTCAATCAACAAATATTTTGGAGTAGTTTGGCTACACTACCGTTCAAAAGTTTGGGGTCACCCAGACAATTTTGTGTTTTCCATGAAAAGTCACACTTTTATTTACCACCATAAGTTGTAAAATGAATAGAAAATATAGTCGAGACATTTTTCTGGCCATTTTGAGCATTTAATCGACCCCACAAATGTGATGCTCCAGAAACTCAATCTGCTCAAAGGAAGGTCAGTTTTATAGCTTCTCTAAAGAGCTAAACTGTTTTCAGCTGTGCTAACATGATTGTACAAGGGTTTTCTAAACATCCATTAGCCTTCTGAGGCAATGAGCAAACACATTGTACCATTAGAACACTGGAGTGAGAGTTGCTGGAAATGGGCCTCTATACACCTATGGAGATATTGCACCAAAAACCAGACATTTGCAGCTAGAATAGTCATTTACCACATTAGCAATGTATAAAGTGTATTTCTGATTAGTTTAAAGTGATCTTCATTGAAAAGAACAGTGCTTTTCTTTCAAAAATAAGGAAATTTCAAAGTGACGCCAAACTTTTGAACGTTAGTGTACCTCCATCCATCCATCCATCCATCCATCCATCCATCCATCAATCCATCCATTTTCTACCACTTATCCGGATCTGGGTCGTGGGGGTAGCAGCCTAAGCAGAGCAGCCCAGATTTCCCTCTCTACCTTAATATACCAATTCATTGCCAAACGTAATATCACCACTATGTCACTTCAGTGGCTCCGTTCTCTAGCAATGTAACATTTGTTATTTCTTAAGAAAACACCAAAGAAAAACAAGGAGGAAACACGATCAAATTCTGCAAATGTATGTGAAACTGTTGCCATGACTGTAATGCCCATTTCTCACCACTGTCAAATACTGCAAGTTATTTACAAGTTATTTGTCTATAAGCTGGGAATAGAAAGGTTGAATTAATAATAATGCCTGGAGAACTCAATTATAAGATGCTAAAAGGAAATAAATGAAACTAAATTCAGTTTTACCTCCATGTGAATATTTTATGCAAGTTACTGATCAATAAAAGTCAGCTGAGTTATTGCCTTGTGGGCATTCTTGCCTCCGGGGCATTCTTTACTAGCTTCCTGTGGAAAAAAAACAAAAAACAAAACCTGTTTAGCCTGAGAGTTTGGTGGTATGTCAAGTCAAGTCAAGTCAAGTCAGTTGTCCTATGTCCATAGATATATCGTATGTTCACACAGAAGCATGAAATGTGAAATAGCTGCCTATTAGGATGTATTTTATAACAAACCTCAGAATTATTTACATCCTTCACAAAAGTAGACAAAAATGAATAAATAACACAAGAATAACTGATATTTTAAAATGCACATGCAGTTTTCTGGTTAGTCACAATGTTTGTGCTCTTGGGAAGCAGAAAACAGCCTTACATGTGGTTATGCCCTTTAGATCAGGTATGCTGCTGTCACATTTCCTTCCTCCCTGATCATGATGTGATTTCCATGGCAATGACTGCCACGTGCTTGTGTTTTTGGATCTGTTATAGTCCTCTTCTGTCCCTGTCTTGTAAATGGTTTGTTTCCCTGATTTGTCTTCAACTGTTTCTTATTTCCTCTTGATTTGTGTGAGTATTTCTTCCCCTCTCCATTTCCCCATGTCTTCACAGTCTTGTTATTTGCCTTGTTTCTCGTTTCAAGTTCCTACTGAGTGTCTTTCCTGTTTTCGTCCTGTGCCTGTTCTTCTGTTAACTCTGACTGCCTGTGTGTTGAATCTTGGATTTCTCCCAATATAGAAGCCCATGCCGAGTCTATACACAAGTGTCCTACCTCCAATCAAATGTTTCTAACAGCCTTACACACTAAGCATATATTGCAGCATAGTTCATATATTGCGGCATAGTTATCCATTCTGCTTTTATCTTTTGTCTTTTTTAGTTTGGCTGGAAATTTTGCTGAAACTGACAAACACGCCTGCCATATTATTGAACAGAGTTGACAAAAGGTACGTCGAAAACTGCTCAAAACAAGCTGCACAACTGAACACTGGATAACTGCATACTTTTGACTTTCAACTGCCTATTTTGGACTTGCTCTAAAAATGTACTGTATAGCAGGGCAGTGAGTTAATGCAGTGGTTAACACAGAAAGCAGGTTCTAGGTTTGAACCTGCCAGTTGACCAGGGTCTTTCTGTATGGAGTTTGGATGTTCTCCCCATACCTGCATAGGATTCCTCCAAGTGCTCTGGTTTCCTCCTCCAGTCCAAATACATGCAGATGACTCTAAATTTCCTATTGCTGGGTTTCAGTCATGTGATTTTTCTTAGCGGTTTTACCAGAAGTGAAATAGCTGGTGGTCTAAATGGCTACCGTAGTGCAAACAACTAGCGTTAACTAATCAGAGTACGCTCATCATCTAGAAGCCACTGATCACTTTAGATATATTCAGAAGATTGCTATGTGCAATGGAATCGACCCCTACAGTCTGGGAAAGAAGGATTTGTCATACGATCTCAAAAACTACCCTTCAGTCGAGTTCCCCGACATCCCGAACTATCTGGTGTTGCAGACGTCCTTCTACACCGCAAAACAGATGAAAGCGTGGAAGAGTATGGAGGCTTACAACTTTTTTGTATGTGGCTGGGTAAAGGACCTCGGGATCAAGTCACTGCCCAATGAATCCTGTATTGTTTTTGTCCATGTAAGTTTGTTTTTTTTTGTAAACTTTTTGTTCACATCTTTACAACGAAGCGCTGCAAGTTGAAGTGTAAATAAACAACAGTTGGCTTGATTCTCACTTGTGTTGGCTCTTATCTCTCAGCTAAATCATTCACAAAGATCATCAGAAACCCCTTTAAAGACCTGGATCTTAGTTAAACAAGATGGAGACGTGATCACGGCGTATTGTAACTGTACGGCTGGGTAAGAATTTTGTCACGACCTTCATGCATATGGACTTTGTGAGGAGTAAACAAAGAAACAGCCGGGGACTTTAGTGCTTTGTGACTTAAAAAAGTACCATAAAATAATGACACATAGTAAGAAAAGTACTTGGAAAACACTAAAGACAGAGCTGAGAGGGAAATACAAACCTTTCACCAAGTGATCGCTGCAAACTCGAACATGCTTCGACTCGGCTCCCTTCGATTTCAGTGAGAGGTTCAAAAGCCACCTTTCTCGACGTCTTTTTGTGAAATCCCGTGTTCGTTCACCCTTTTTTATTAGTTCACGGTTTGATTGATTTGAACAACTGAAAACAACACAAGCATAAGGCATTTTCCATACGAGCAATGCACCTTCTCCATATAAATGCTTTGTCAACTGACCTTTGACCACCAGCTAAAGTTTTGAATAACTAATGAGGCGGATGTGACATCACATGAAACCCAGCAATAGTTAAGATGCTCTTAGCGTTAAGAGGCTTTTGGGAAACCCACCAGGGCATGTTATGTTGGACTGGATGGTGTTGAAAGTGCTAGAAAAGTCAAAGAACATGATTCTTATCCAATCTCTCTCTGTAAGATTAGGCTAGAAGAAGAAGAAGAAGAAGCAGCTTTCTTGGTTTTCCTTCTCTCATCTTCATCTGGAGCTCTTTCTGAACTCTCCTGGGCTTCTCTTTATCTTCAGCCAGGAAAGCACTTTTTTCTTATTAAGAAATATTAACTTTTTTGTTATCCTTAACTTGCTATCAAAGAATAATATGTCTACTTTGTTTGGACAATCATGTTCTCACTGAAATGCATGTGGTTTTTCACACACACTCTCAGAAAATAAAGTACATTGCTGTGCTTTTATGGGTACACCAGCTTGTCATTGAGGCAGTTCCCTCTAAGGTACTTATTTGTACCCTTTATATACTGCTGGGGAACATATATGTATCTTTTCGCCCTAAAAAGGTACACATAGTTACCTTGAGGTCCAATCATGAGCTCTAGGTGGTATATTAGTGTAAATTGTACCTTGAGGGACAGAAATAGACTCCTAGTGTACCCTTATTTCTGACGGCATCCGGTTATTTAGCACAAAAGGCTTTTAGAACAAGTTCTAAAGTCTCTTAGCACAACTCCATGTTCTTTAGGGGTTTATTATGATTGCTTAGGGACTGGAAGCTGGAATTTCTGCTGCTTTGGTGTCGTTGGATATTTGTAGTTAAGCCATAACAAACCTTGAATTGTGGGCACCTTCGTCTGGGCTGCCAACTCTCACGCAATGAGCGTGAGACACATGCATTTGATTGTCTTCACACGCTCACATGCCATACCTCCAATTTCTCACGCTAGAAAAAAATCTAATTTATCTATCTAATCTAGGCTACCCATTGCGTCGCGCCAACCACTTGCGATTGATCAATTACGCCTTATGCACGGCTAAACAGGCAGAGAGGTGTTCCCTTCTGTACACACTCCCCTATGGTAGGTGGTGCATCTAATGATGCTGCACTCGCCGGAAGTTGGATAATTGCCTACTGTCAATTTAGAAGAAGAGGAGAGAGAAGAAGGTATCCGAGTTGAAGACGGGTGTCTCAGACAGGTTTGTACATATGCACGCCAATGTGTGGTGTTACTGGCGTAATTATGAACTTATATAAAGTTTCTTAATCGTTTTAGCCTATAAGTGTTGTGAGAATATTTAATGCCATATCGAGAGCTGTGTACTAGGCATGCTAAATCATTATAGGCCTACTGCCGTGCCGCAGCCTCCATCTTCCCCAACAAGCAGCATGGGAGAGCACCTCCTTAGCACACGGTTATTAAGGCGCATTTTTAGTTTGTTTACTGTATGTTATCATACTTTATGACTTTATTTGAAGCCATACTGGAAATGTTGTAAAATAAAGCAAGTAAGAGATAATATTACAAATGCAAGAAGAGCCATTAGCCACCATACCTATTGTTTATTTACAGGGTATTTATTTTTAATTATTTATGATGTATGTAATTGCTCAGTTAAAGTAAATAAAGCATGGTCACCTGTAATATCAAAGAACTTGAACTTGTGAATAATTAAAAAAAAAAAGACAGAACAATATACTGAGGAGACAGGGTTTCAAAAAGGGCAAGGCAGGTAGAGAATATTTGTCAGATAACAGGCCCTGACGAATGCTCTATTACTAATAAGAAACATAGATAAGAAATAAATTAATAAGAAACATATTAATATAGCTTATTTAAGTATGACCAAAATTTTTAAGCCCAACTTTGTGTGCACAGTCCCACCTATGGCCAAGGTTCAGCTTTTTGTGTTTCAATACTGTTCAAACTTAATCATTTTAATGCTTCTTGTAGCACATGCACATTTTGCTTACTGTTTAAGCATTTTATTTGTTCTTTTGCTGTTGATATTTTTCCCCATGCCAATCTTCTGCTGAACCCAGTGGTGGGGAAAGCCCTTAAATGCATAATGAATAGTCAGTGAGGGACAATCTTATTTTATGAAACAGTTATTAAAAACTTAACATTTAGTTTCAATTCAGAAGGTGTTTAGGCTTAGCTGATGAAATATTTTCAAACATGAACTTTCCTTTAAATCTGAAACACAGGTCTATAGGGCTACAGGAACATTGGCAGTCATCTGTAGTTTTCTAGCGTGGGGGCTTTTAAGCCAAAATTTGGTGCTTTTGTTGGCCACAAGCTGAAGGCCTGGCAAGTCAGGGTGTGTAAGAATGTAGGTATGGCACAGCAGGCCACTCCAAAAATCCACCAGAATGCAGGAACATCTACTAAATCCAAAATCTCAAACCCCCCCATTGTCCATCTCCAGCTGGACGACCCACAAACAAAACACCAGGGGGACAAGTGAATATCAAACTGAATACAAAATTCCCACTTACTGCATGGTGTGCGGAAAAATTTTGCCATCGACCCCCCCCCCAAAAAAAATCTCACTCCAAGGAATTTCGAAAAGTTGGCAGCCCTGCCTTCATAGATAACTTCAGTCACTTCTGATCATATCACAAATTCAACTGACTGTCAATAATTACGTGTTTGCCAAATTAATTAACAACAGCACCTACATTCACAGTCCAAGATTTTTTATTGATGGGATTGTTTCCAAAAAAATGAAATTAATGTTTTCCAACTTCTTAAACTGTGTGCATTTTTAGTGGCACCTGCAGTTTAATTGATTATCTAAATTTAATTGTTCAATTAAGGTTTTTTGTTTGTTTGTTTCAAGTTTAATTATTTCACTTTCTTGCATTTAGAAGTCACTGCAATTATTTGAAATGTAAATAGCTCAATAAAATAATTGAAATAGCTGTACATAATTTTCCTTTTTTCTTTTGTAAAAAAATAAAATAAAGAACAAACAAAAAGCTTACTTTAAACTTATCATCTGATAAATTTCGCTTGACTTTTCATTCTTTATCAAATTTGCAAATTGTAAATATGATATAATTTAAGCTTAGCACTTTAATAAAGACAAAACAAACCTGGAAGCTGGCTGTAGCGGTGTACTGGGTCAGGGTTTGTGCTGTGTCAAATAATTTGGAGGAAGGATCGGTGACTAACATACGGGCTCCATCAAACATGGTGGTTTCAAGATGGCAGAGCAGGGAAATACAGTCGCTCATTTTTGATCGGAATCTCGGCAACTTTCATAAAAAAAATCCATCAGACATCTTTAAACATGATCAGTAAGTATTCATAATAAAGATTAAGTGCTCTTGGATCCTGTGCTAAAGAACTTAGAGTTGTGCTAAGAAACTTTAGAACCTGTGCTCGAAGACTTTTGTGCTAAATAACTGTAAACTCTGACAGTGAGGTGGTGAAAACATCAGTGTTCCAGTCTGTGCACAAAACAGCTGATGTTCGTGAGTGTAGTGCACTAGCTACAAGGCAAGTTTTTTTTTCTTTTTTCATGAGAGAGGTTTTATTAGTTTAGTTTAGTTTATCTGCACGTCTAAACGTAAAAAAAAAAATAGAGATTGATAACAGATGAAACACTGTGCAGGGGAGGTGAGAAGTAAAAAAAAGCTCCTGAAAATACCACCCCTTAAAATAATAATGTTTGCACAAGGCAGCGATGAAAATTAAATTAAAAAATGAACAAACTGCTCTGGGCGGCACGGTGGTGTAGTGGTTAGTGCTGTCACCTCACAGCAAGAAGGTCCGGGTTCGAGTCCCGTGGCCGGCGAGGGCCTTTCTGTGCGGAGTTTGCATGTTCTCCCCGTGTCCGCGTGGGTTTCCTCCGGGTGCTCCGGTTTCCCCCACAGTCCAAAGACATGCAGGTTAGGTTAACTGGTGACTCTAAATTGAGCGTAGGTGTGAATGTGAGTGTGAATGGTTGTCTGTGTCTATGTGTCAGCCCTGTGATGACCTGGCAACTTGTCCAGGGTGTACCCCGCCTTTCGCCCGTAGTCAGCTGGGATAGGCTCCAGCTTGCCTGCGACCCTGTAGAAGGATAAAGCGGCTAGAGATAATGAGATGAGATGAGACAAACTGCTCTAAAATAGATTCAAATAAAATCCAAAAAGTCTAAAAAAAAAAATTCTGTTGATTAGAGACTTTTTCAAAAAAAAACAATTTTTGAACAATGATAATGTGGATCATAATTGTAATGATGTTAGTATTTTGTTCAAAAGAAATTGTCCATTTGAATATTTAGCTCATCCGTACATAAGGCCGATGAGCTGTTGCCATGGCTTGGCGTCTGTCATCTGTCTGTCCGTCATCCACAATTCAGTTAAATCGAATCTCCTCTGTCAATTCTCCACAGATTTCCGTTTTGATTGTTTTGTTTGAAAGAACTCATCACTCTGCACAAAACTTGGTTGTTGTTTTGTCAAATTTTTTGCTGAGTTACTAATTATGCCAAATTAATGAATTTTCCAGACCTCTCAGAATTGTATCTCCTCTCTCATTTCTCATCCGATTTCAGTTCTTATTGATGTTTTGGGTCGATCTTCTCTCGAGGAACAAAACTTGGTCATTAGTTGGTTTGTTAATTTTCCTATTCTAAACAATTTGTTTACAACTTTGTTTATTTTCAGTTAAACCATATCTTCTCCCTCAGTTCTCAATGGATTTCAGTTCTGATTGTTTTGTTTGAAAGAACTAGTTCTTCTGCACAACAGTTGGTCATTGTATTGTCAAGCTTTTGCTAACGAGCTGCTAATTAGGTCACCTTAACGAGTTTTGGGACTTCTCATTAGAGTTGTATCTCCTCTCACAGTTCTCAACTGATTTCAGTTCTGATTGATGCTTTGGGTAGAGCTTCCCTCGGGGAACAAAACTTGGTGTTTGTTGATTTTCTTGTTGTAAACAATTTGTTTACAACTTTGTTTATTTTCAGTTAAATTGTGTGTCCTCCCTCTCTCAGTTCTCAATGGATTTCAGTTCTGATTGTTTTGTTTGAAAGAACTCGACCTTCTGCACAACGCTCAGTCATTGTATTGTCAAATTTTTGTGAACAAATTAGTAATTAAGTCAACACATTTCCTTCTGACTAGACTTGTATCCCCTATCTCATTTATCCTACAAATTCAGTTCTGATCAATGTTTTGGGTTGATCTTCCTTCTGGGAACAAAATTTAGTCCTTTGTTGAGTTTCCTGTTGTAAACAATTTGTCATGGAGGTTGGTCCTCTCTCACACTGTCACATTTCATTTCAGTTTAATGTTTTGGTTGTCATGGTTGTTTTGATGGCAGGCCAGATGAGTTATGACATCCTTGACATTCTGGTTCAATGTATATTGGTTAAGAGAAGTCTGACAAAATGGAAAATGAAAGTCCTTAGAATGTATTCTACAATATGAGTGATTCTCAATTGATTTTTTTTTTTTTTAATTCTGGAAAATGCTGGGCAAGTCTTGAAATAAATGTGCATCTTGATACATAAACTGCAAGTTGGCCTAGTGGTTAGCGTGTCTGCCTCTTCACTCGCTGGTATGCAATTAAACGCAGCCCCAAGGCCATGACCACCGTGAAGCGGCAGGTGAACGGTGGCGATTTGATTATTTGCCTATGCTTACTATTATCTGGGGATATACATTAATGCCCAGGTCCAGTTGAATGTGAATCTGGTGAACAACTGGAAATAGCAACGGCAAGGACAGAAAGCACCAGTCACACCAGGGGCATTCTGTATGGAGGACTTGACGACCGGAGAGGAGAGAGATTGATTTGTGACACCGGGAAGTACAAAGAGCTGGGACCGAGCATGGTGGAAGTCAGAGTAGCGAAGCAAGCTGGAGAAAGCTGCGATGACCAGAGAGATAACACAGGGAAACTAGGAGAGTTGGGCCTGAGAATGGGAGTAGGAAATGCGAGGCAAGCTGGAGAAGTATCTCGCCAGGGAGAATGCAACGTAACGCAAGCGGTGGGAGTCGGATTCGCGAAGGGAGCTGGAGAAAGTTTGTCCCCTCAGGGAGAATGTATCGCAGCGCAAGTAATGCAGGGAGCACAGCTACAATCAGATCAGGTAACTACGGATAAACTGAACATCTGCGAGATACTTCATGTGTAGACACTTTCTTATCGAGTCGGGGACTACATCTGCTTCATCTTAACATCAGGAGTCTTTTACCTAAGATTAACGAGATCAGACTTATCTGCAAAAGTAACAAGGTGGGACTTTTATGTTTTACTGAGATGTAGCGGGATGACTCGATAAAGGACGCTGAAATTGAAAAATAGAGAATTACTGTTTAATTAGGAAAGATCGAAACCGAAAAGGTGGAGGTGTCTGTATTTACTTAAGATCGGATATCTGTTTTAATGAAAGAGAGGATATGCATGAGGACCAGATTGAAGCTATATGGGTAAATGTTTTTTTGCCTAAAAGTAAACCAATACTAGTGGGAGTTTGTTATCGGCCTCCTGATCAGACAAACTTTTATGACCTGTTGGATGACGTATGTTCGAAATGTTTGGACTTCATAAATTTAGAAGTTATCGTGTTGGGGGACTTTAATATGGATGTTTCCAGAGATGAACTTTCAATGTCTAAAGCTCTGATGAACTTTTGTAGTAGTCTTAGCCTACATCAGCTGATTAAAGAACCGATGCGTGTTTGCATTTCTACTCAAACCATGATTGATCTTGTTCTAGTTTCTGACAAATCAAGAATTATAAACAGTGGGGTAATACACTACGGGTTAAGTGACCATTCTATGATTTTTTGCACCAGAAAAGTAAAGAAAACAGTATTTAGTGCTCACAATACCATAAAAATTAGATCTATGAAAGGGTATAGTAAAGAGGCATTTATAAATTGCTTAAATGAAGTAAACTGGTCATCTGTGTTGCAATGTAAAGATGTTGATCAGGCTTGGCATTATTTTAAATTATTATTTTTGCAATCTATAGACAAAATTGCACCTTTTAGAGATGTAAGAGTGAAACAGAGAACAGAACCTTGGATAAATGATGGTATACTTGAGGCCATACGGCGGAGAAACAGACTATATGAACAAGTTAGGAAAAATAAGGATGATCAAAGTTGGACAGAGTATAAAAAACTGAGAAATGAAGTGAGTAGATTAGTGGTTTGTTCTAAAAAGACCTATTTTAATGAGAAAATTATGGAGTATAAACATGACTCGAGAAAGTTATGGCAGTCATTGAAAGAGTTGGGCTATAATAAAAGGCTGAAAACTAAAACATGTAATATTAATCTAGACCTTGGAAATAAGATTATATCAGACAAGGATAAAGTAGCAAACAGTTTTAACACATATTTCTCAACAATTGCTAGTAAGCTGGTTGAAAAGCTTCCTGCCATGTCGAAACAATATGAACAAAGTAAAGTTTCTGAGTTTAATTCTCAGCAAGGGGTTCAGGCAAATAACTTTTTGTTAGAGAAGGTGTCAGAGGAAGATGTACTTATGAAACTTAATAAATTAGATAGCTTTAAAGCTACAGGTCTTGATAATATTCCATCTCGATTCTTGAAAGATGCTGCAGAGAACATTACTCCAAGTATTACTCACATTATAAACATGTCTATTGAGTATGGATATTTCCCTAAAGACCTTAAGCTGGCAAAAGTGATTCCACTTTATAAGAAGGGGAGCAAACTGAAGCAGGGTAATTATAGACCCGTCTCCATTTTGTGTACTCTATCAAAAATAATTGAAAGACTTGTTTTTGAGCAGGTGAATAAATATCTTTTATCTCACAATTTATTATATGAACTCCAATCAGGATTTCGTAAATTACACTCCACTGACACATGTTTATTGTATCTAACTGACTATATCAGAAAGGAGGTTGACAAGGGCAATTTCTGTGGTATGGTCATGTTGGATTTGCAAAAGGCTTTTGATATGGTAGATCATAGTATCTTACTGTCAAAATTGAGGACTATTGGCTTTAACAACACAGCAGTTAGATGGTTTGACTCATATTTGAGGAATAGGAAACAAGTGGTGGATGTTGGGGGAACTTTATCCCAGCCACAAACTGTGCAATGTGGGGTCCCTCAGGGGAGTGTTTTAGGTCCTCTTCTTTTTCTTTTATATATTAATGATCTTAAATCAGTTTGTTCATGTGAACTGTTTTTATTTGCTGATGATTCTGCACTCGTGTTTTCACACAAGGACAAGCTCACTGTTGAATCAACCTTAAGTGTTGAGCTTTTAAAATTCAGCTATTGGCTATCATTTAAGAGATTATCTCTTCATATAGGAAAATCTGAATCCATCTTGTTTGGGTCTAGAGTTAAGTTGAACAAAACCCCAGGCTTTGAAGTATTAGCTGGTGACACTGTACTTAATGCTAAGGACTCAGTCAGCTATCTTGGGTGTGTACTGGACAGTCAGTTGTCTGGAGCTGGTCAAGCCCAGAAAGTAATTACTAAAGTAAATCAACGAGTACGTTTTCTGGCCAGAATTTCCATGTATCTGAATAAGAAGGCTATGTTGACCTTAGTGTAACATGTACTGTTGAAGTACATGTCTTATATTATAATATGTACTTATCCAGACAGGACACGGGAGACACGCTACGAGTCGCTAAACCTCTTTTTAATAACGTTCCCCTGTCAACCACATATACATCCGTTAAGGGCATACACACTTCCTGTGGGTCCGTCACTGTATGTGTTCCCTGTAGGTACACTGTACACATATGCCTACGCTACATCTCCCCCCTTTAGTTATTGTCATACTCTCAACAGAACATCTTTTGTTTTCAATATTTGTAAACTTGAACAATTAATATATTTTTAACATTCACGCTCACATCTTAAATCTGAGTATTAAACATTCACATAAACTGAGGATTACTGTCACATATTAAACATTCACATAAATTGAGGATTAAACATTCAAGTCTCCTACTTTTCCTTTTCTCTTTTTTTCAAAACATCTTGTTGATATATTCAGTATTCTGATTAAACACACAAACAACTTTTTATATATCTTTTTTTTTTCATCACATTTTTTTTTCCTAGGGGTCGGGGTAGACTAGCCTGGGCCCGCCCATCCTAAGCGTGACGCAACACGAGGGCCTGTTCCGAGCTTAGGCAGGCTATCTACAGGCTATCTACAGCATTTCCAAGCTCCCGAAAAATCGGGAACCAATCAACTTTGAGCATCTCCAACGGCCCTGGGTAGAGGCGTGTTCAAAGCAGTGACGTAGTAGAACTGCGACCGGAAGCCATAGATTGTTTACAGAATCTATGCCGGAAGCACTTCATTCACATCACGAACATGGAGCAACGGCAAGCCTTTAACACAGTGGTAGATGCTGTATTGAAAGCATTCAACGGGAAGTTCTCATTGAAAACGGAGCAAAGAGCAGCCCTGGAGGTATTTATTGAAAGGAAGGATGTTTTCGTCTTGCTCCCGACCGGCTTCGGTAAGAGTTTAATCTACCAGTTAGCCCCGTTGCGTTGCATACGTCAGAGGAAAGAGTGATGTGATTGGTTTAAGCTTCGTCACAGCCTTTTCTGGCTTCGACCAGTAGCAAACTGAAGCATTTCAGGGAGGCGGGTCAACCACAGGCTCTGGGAAACGGTTTGGCTTAATAGCTTGGCCAGACCAAATGCTCGGAGAGCTTTGAAGTCACGTTAGCCAGGCTAGGGGTAGACTACCCGGGTCCCCAAGCTGTGCAGGGTTTATTTTGCCCCATGAACACAAAACCACAGCTTTCTATAAATTCAGTCTGTTTGGTGGTCTTACGGTCCGGCCCAGTCTAGTCTCTCTGGTAGTCTCTGGAACCACCCTGATGTGGGATCTGTTCCTCCTGAGAGATCCTGAGGGCAGATCTATGTTATAAGACCTGGGTTTCTGAGCTGGACCACTGACAGTCCCTGTTTCTTTTGTGTCCTTTACCCAAACCATTTGCCCTGGTCTGAGCTCTGTTCTGGCCTTTGTATTGTGTCGTTTGTTGAACCAGGATGCCTGTTGTTCTTTTAAGTCCTGGTCTTTCTTTCTGAAAGCCTGGAGGTCAGGCCACACAGGTTGCATTTTCTCTTGGCTTACCGGGAGAGGTGTTCTGATGTTGCGGCCCATCAGCAGCTGAGCAGGGGATGAGCCGTGTGCCAAGGGAGTGGCCCTATAGGCCATGAGAGCCTTGTGTGGGTCTTCTCCCTTTTTGAGGAGAGATTTCACCGTTCTCACTGCCCTCTCAGCTTCTCCATTACTCTGAGGGTAACGGGGGCTACTGGTTGTGTGTGTGAAGTCATAGTCTCTAGTAAAGGATGCAAACTCTGCTGCCGAGAACTGGGGGCCGTTGTCCATGATGACAATCTCGGGGACTCCATGACGGGCAAAAATAGACTTCAGCTTTCCTGTCACGTGAGCTGTGGTGGTAGAGGTAAGGTTTGCTACTTCTATGTAGCACGAGTAGTAGTCAATACACAGAATGTACATGGCATTTTCCCACTGAAAGAGATCCACTGCCACAAGCTGCCATGGTCGTTCTGGCAGCTGAGTTGTCAGCAGTGGCTCTGGTGCATTGTGAGCTTCCTGTGCACAGGTTGCACAATTTTCCACCTTCTGCTTAATCTGTTTGGACAGACCTGGCCACCACATGGATTGCTGCGCTCTGGCCACACACTTAGTCATACCTTGGTGACCTTCATGTATTTTATTGAGCATCTCCTCTTGCAGTGTGACTGGGATGACAAGTCTTTGGCCTTTCATCAGTAGTCCATCTGCCACCAGCAGGTCTTGTTGGTACTGCCAGTATAGTTGCAACTGTGGTGGGAGAGCTTTTCTGTTCTGGGGCCATCCTGTTTGCACCATGCATTTCAGTCTTTTGCAGACTTCATCTGCGTCTTGTGCTGCCCTGATCTGCACTAACCTTTGCTCTGATGCTGGCAAGTGCTCCAGTACTGCGTTGATGGAGACCCACACATCCTCTTCCAGCTGCTTGTCCTCTGCTGTAGATGGTGCTTGAATTGGTGCCCTGGACAGTGCATTCGCTGTGACCAATTTCTTTCCAGGCACATGTTCAATCTTGTACGTGAAGCGAAGCAGCCGCAGCCTGAACCTCAGGATGCGAGGTGGTAAGTCATCCAGTGCTCTACTGCCAAGCAGGGAAATCAGAGGTTTGTGGTCAGTCTGTATCAAAAAGTCCTTCCCTATCAGGTAAGACTGAAAATGCTCACATGCCCAGGTCAGTGCCAGCGCTTCCTTCTCTATCTGGGCATATCTACGCTCCGTGTCTGTCATGCTGCGTGATATGAAGGCGACTGGCCTCCACTCCCCAGATAGCTGCTTTTGGAACAACACTCCACCCAGCCCGAAGGATGAAGCGTCCGCTGCAACTATTGTCTCTCTGTGCAGACAGTACTGTGCCAGTACTGTTGGTGAGCTCAGTTCCTTACGCAGCTCATCAAATGCTCTCTGCTGTGCACTACCCCACACCCAGTCAGTGTCTGATTTGAGCAGGTCTCTCAGTGATTGCGTGAGTTCTGCTATACGTGGAGAGAATTTTCCCACGTAGTTGACCATGCCCACAAACCTTTTCATGTCCCCAGCATCTTTGGGCGTGGGCATCTCTGTGATGGCTTTAATTTTACTGGGATCTGCTTCGATGCCCCTCTTGCTGACGATGTGGCCCAGGAACGTGACCTTGTTGACTGCAAACTGACACTTGTCATTGTTCAGTGTTAGGCCCTCTTCCTGCAGCCACGCCAACACTCTGTGCAGCCTGTGGTCATGTTGCTCTCGTGTCGAGCCAAAAACCAGGATGTCGTCAGCATGGCATACAGTCCCTTCTAACCCTGTCAGCATCTGCATCAGCCGCTTTTGAAAGTGCTCCGGCGCTGATGAAATACCAAACGGGAGTCTTTTGTAGCAGTATCGCCCAAAAGGGGTAATAAATGTGGTGAGTGGAACTGATTTTGGATGTAAGGGTACCTGCCAGAATCCTGCTGTAGCATCCAGCTTCGAAAAGACAGTCACCCCTGCCAGCTTGGCCAGGGTTTCGTCGACAGCTGGTAAGATGTGTCTCTCTCGGCAGATGTACTCATTCAGGTGGGTCATGTCTGAACAGATCCTTATCTTTCCGTTTGGCTTTGGTGCCACCACCATGCCTGCGCACCAATCTGTAGGCTCTTCTATGGGCACAATCACACCCATTTTCTCCATTCTTTGGAGCTCCTCCTTGACCTTGTCATGCAATGGCAAGGGTACACGTCATGGCAGTGACAGTGCATACGGTTTGGCGTCTTCCTTCAATTTGATTTTGTACTCCCCTGTGAGACAGCCCAGTCCCGTGAAGACCTTGGGGTACTGGTTCTTCATGTCAACCTCCAGCTCTCTTACGCTGTCGACTACATGCAGTAGCTTTAGGTCTGTGATTGCTGGAAGACCCAGTAGAGGTGTTGCTAACTTTTCTACCACATACACTAGCTGTCAAGTTGTTCTGTCCTTGTACTTAATGACAGCCTTAAACTGACCTCTCACCTGTAGCAGCTCATTGCTGGGTCCACACAGTGGCATGTCTGCTTTGGTGAGTGGGCCATGCAGTCTCTCTGAGTAGGCAGCGCTTGAGATGACTGTTGCCTCCGCTCCTGTATCCAGCTTGAAGGTAAGATCCTTTCCATTCACTTTCAGTGTTTTTTTCCATGTTGCAGGTTTCTTTCCTGTGGACACTGCACCCAGGAACAGCACATCCTCTTCCTCCACCTCAAGAACTGCACCTACTCTGCCTGACTTGCACACTGCTGCAAAATGTCCTCTCTTCCTACATTTTCTGCACTCTGCCTCTCGTGCAGCGCAGTTGTTCAGAGAGTGTGGCGGCCCTTTTCCACAACGCCCACAGGTTTTCTTTCCTTTGTGGAACTCCTTTTGTCCCTTTCCGTATGACGTCCTCCCTGACTGGTTCTCTCTATATGGCTTTTTCTTGAATTTTAACAAGTCCACATTTGCCTCTCCTTGTTCTGTTACTTTTGTGTCTCTCACTATGGGTTGCTGTTTCTTAATTTCTTCATGTTGCCTAATTGTGGTGACTGCTCTTTCCAATGTTAACTCACTGTCCATTTGCAACTTTTCAGACAGGCCTTGATGTCTAATGCCTACCACTAGCCTGTCTCTGATCATTTCATCCTGCAGAGGGCCATATTGACAGTACTCTGCCAGTTTATAAACTGCAGAGATAAAGGCTTCTGCCGATTCGCCCGGCTCCTGGCTTCTCCTATTGAAGCGGGCTCTCTCATATATGACATTATATTTGCATATGAAATATTTGTCAAAAGCTTCCTTGACTGCTTTGTAGTTCACAGCATCATCCGTACTCAGGCCAAGTGTGGACAGAATATCATCGGCTTTGTCACCCATAGCATAAACTAAGGAGTTCACCTGGTATTCTTGGTCTTTCTTGTCCAGTCCCGCCGCCACACGGAACCTTTCAAACCAACAAATCCAGTTGGGCCAATTGGAAAAGTCTGAGAAGTCAAAATTTTCCGGTGGACTTATGGAGAAAAGTGAATCCATTTTCTTCTTTTCTCTTTTTTTATTTATTTTTTTCCCCCCGAGCTGTCCTTCGCGCTGTCCTTTTACGTCCGTTACTGACACACTCCCTTGTGGTCTTGACTAGCTACTAGCTTGCTGCACTCAGTTTCTACTGCTGGCTAGCCTTCACATAGCTTACTTAGCTAGCACTAGAATTTCCCGCGATTCACTTATACTGTTACAAAAATAAATATACCGCAACTGACCAGCAATTTCTGAGGCGGGCTTCAGCACTTCTGACACCATGTAACATGTACTGTTGAAGTACATGTCTTATATTATAATATGTACTTATCCAGACAGGACACGGGAGACACGCTACGAGTCGCTAAACCTCTTTTTAATAACGTTCCCCTGTCAACCACATATACATCTGTTAAGGGCACACACACTTCCTGTGGGTCTGTCACTGTATGTGTTCCCTGTAGGTACACTGTACACATATGCCTACGCTACACTTAGCAGGTGCTATAATTCAGCCCTACTATGATTATGCCTGTTGCTCTTGGTATAATGGCCTTACTAGGTATTTCAAGAACAAGCTCCAGACCTCACAAAATAAATCAGTAAGAACCATTTTGGATCTGCTCCCAAGAACTCACCTTGATCCTCATCATTTTAAGAGGCTGGGATGGTTGAGGGTAGAGGATAGAGTCTCTCAAATTGAATTGAGCATGGTATATAAGACTGTAAATGGAGATGTCCCTAAATATTTAAATAATTTCTTTAGTAGAGTGAGGGACATTCATAGTTACTTTACTAGGGGGTGTTCCACAGATTTTGTTCCTCCAAGAGTGCAAACTAAAATAGGGAAGGATTTTTTTTTATATGTTGCAGCTAGTCTGTGGAATAAGTTACCAGGTAATATTAAGGTAATCATTAGTTTGGATGGGTTTAAACGTGCTGTGAAAACATGGCTTAGAGATCAGATAGTGTAGGGTTTGTACTTATATAGTATGTATACAATGTTAATCTGATGTGTATACTGTCTATGTAATTTTGTTTTACAAATTTAGTTATGTCACAGTGCCACTCTTGTCATTTTTACATCTGTTGCCATCCAACATCAAAGGACCACAATGGAAATAAGCTTTCGAGCTTTATTGTGTTATCCTGACTCTCTGTTTTTAGTTTAAGTATGTGGTGTGGTTTATTTGAAACTAAATCATGTATTTATTTTTTATACAAGAACTGAGAATGTCAAATAAAATCAATCAATCAATCAATCAATCTCAATCAGGAGATCGTGAGTTCTACTCATGATCGGGTCATACCAAAGACCATCATAAAAATGGTTCCTACTACCATTTGGCAAGGCACACTGCAATACAGATGTGAGTGGGGAAGTCAAACTCTTGTGGTTACCAGAGGACCTGCCCCCCCTCACTGTAACCCGAGCTGGATAGGTGAGAGGCCGAGGGGTATTGAAATGGAGATCGGCGCTGCACCCATACACCTTAAAGCAGATATGCAGAACCTTTATTTTTGAATATATTTCTGAGTGGATAGTATCTCCATCCTTGACTCTTATATGCTGCATAAATCGGAATAAAAAATATATTTTTGAGAGTTAAAATCGACCGCAAAGTTGGCATTGGAGCTGCCCCGCTGAGCTAGCCATGTCTGACTGTGTGATGTCACAGCGGTAAACGGTTTTTAGGCCGAGGCCTTTTACAGCTATAGACCAAAGTCATATAAATACAACCCCGATTCCAAAAAAGTTGGGACAAAGTACAAATTGTAAATAAAAACGGAATGCAATAATTTACAAATCTCAAAAACTGATATTGTATTCACAATAGAACATAGACAACATATCAAATGTCGAAAGTGAGACATTTTGAAATTTCATGCCAAATATTGGCTCATTTGAAATTTCATGACAGCAACACATCTCAAAAAAGTTGGGACAGGGGCAATAAGAGGCTGGAAAAGTTAAAGGTACAAAAAAGGAACAGCTGGAGGACCAAATTGCAACTCATTAGGTCAATTGGCAATCTGCGCCAATCTGCGCCGACAAATAGTGGAGCAATATCAGAAAGGAGTTCGACAGTGTAAAATTGCAAAGAGTTTGAACATATCATCATTTACAGTGCATAATATCATCAAAAGATTCAGAGAATCTGGATGAATCTCTGTGTATAAGGGTCAAGGCTGGAAAACCATACTGGGTGCCGTGATCTTCGGGCCCTTAGACGGCACTGCATCACATACAGGCATGCTTCTGTATTGGAAATCACAAAATGGGCTCAGGAATATTTCCAGAGAACATTATCTGTGAACACAACTCACCGTAACATCTGCCGTTGCCAGCTAAAACTCTATAGTTCAAAGAAGAAGCCGTTTCTAAACGTGATCCAGAAGCGCAGACGTCTTCTCTGGGCCAAGGCTCGTTTAAAATGGACTGTGGCAAAGTGGAAAACTGTTCTGTGGTCAGACGAATCAAAGTTGAAGTTCTTTATGGAAATCAGGGACGCCGTGTCATTCGGACTAAAGAGGAGAAGGACGACCCAAGTTGTTATCAGCGCTCAGTTCAGAAGCCTGCATCTCTGATGGTATGGGGTTGCATTAGTGCGTGTGGCATGGGCAGCTTACACATCTGGAAAGACACCATCAATGCTGAAAGGTATATCCAGGTTCTAGAGCAACATATGCTCCCATCCAGATGACGTCTCTTACAGGGAAGACCTTGCATTTTCCAACATGACAATGCCAAACCACATACTGCATCAATTACAGCATCATGGCTGCGTAGAAGAAGGGTCCGGGTACTGAACTGGCCAGCCTGCAGTCCAGATCTTTCACCCATAGAAAACATTTGGCGCATCATAAAACAGAAGATACGACAAAAAAGACCTAAGACAGTTGAACAACTAGAATCCTACATTAGACAAGAATGGGTTAACATTCCTATCCCTAAACTTGAGCAACTTGTCTCCTCAGTCCCCAGACGTTTACAGACTGTTGTAAAGAGAAAAGGGGATGTCTCACAGTGGTAAACATGGCCTTGTCCCAACTTTTTTGAGATGTGTTGTTGTCATGAAATTTAAAATCACCTAATTTTTCTCTTTAAATGATACATTTTCTCAGTTTAAACATTTGATATGTCATCTATGTTCTCTTCTGAATAAAATATGGAATTTTGAAACTTCCACATCATTGCATTCCGTTTTTATTTACAATTTGTACTTTGTCCCAACTTTTTTGGAATCGGGGTTGTAAAAATTTATGGTGAAAATAAGAAATACCGTTATCGACTTGCTCAACTAAGACTGATTTGACTTCATTGATTGTGGGTTGACTCTCATTAAAACAGGATGGGTGTTATAACTTATGCAACATACATGCACATGCATGCATTTTCACTGATAAAATGTAAAAGGCTAATTAAATAATCAGATGAACTGAGACAATCACATTCTGAAGCAAATGAAATAATCTTATACCGGTAACTTAAACACACAATACAAGTTACATGTATTAATCTAAATACAGGTAAACAAGTGTTGTTTTTGTTGTTATTTTTATCCAAATGAGAGTCACATCTTACCCGTCTGTGTTCTCGCTTCTTGAAGGCCGATCTTGTGGCTGATTGTTTTGAAACAATCTGACTTTCAGTTGTTCGTTCAGTTCTCTGTTCACTCGCTCCTTCCACGCAAGGGCAAGATGGCAGCAATATTCAGTTTAGAAATAAGACAGCTGCTCCACTCTTTCTCTCCATACTGTGTACTCCACCATTACTGCTTGGCTCAGGCAATCATTAAAACTTGAGACGGAACAGGATGTCACCGGTTTTCGCAACAAATGTGGGGAGGTCACCGCCTGAGCCATATGTCACGTCCCGTTCTGTCCCGGGTTTTAGCAACAACTCTTGGCTTACGTTCCAGGAGGACTGGTGCAACTGAACTCACTTTAAAAAAAATAAAATAATTCCTTTTCTTGTTTTATTTTTTTCTTTAATTGTTGGGACTGCACCCTCTTTCAATACGGGCTTATAGCCAACGCTCCTCAACAGATCAGAGGTCTCATATGAGTCTTCAGTAAAATGTGCAGAGCAGAGGAGAGACCACTTCATAGGCATTCAATGTGCCTGTGAACTTCTCGCAAAACAGATCCAAATCTTTGCAGTTTGAACATTCTTGGGCCGTGAATGCAACGTAAATCCACCTTCTGTCGTGTTGCTGTACCAGCCAGCAACACATCTATGTGGCATGGTCATACGTTAGCTCAGAATTGGAGGATCGGAGTTGCAGCCAGCTCTGTGTTTTAGTATAGCGGAAATGGTGATGAGACCAATAGACTTCCTATTGTGACGTTACGGACGTCAAGGTCATTCACTCAGACCGCTACCTATATAAATCACTTTAATCATAAAAATTACTGTATTAGATCTATTATTAATGCTTAAAACTATTCCTGTGCCATTCAAGTTGATTAGTACTGGGACTGGAGACTGCCTGGGAAAACCAGATTCTGGTGTGAGTGGGACTTTGACTTTTTTTTTTTATTTATACATAAACACACATGTCTGATACACGTTCACATTAAAAATAGATAACAGTTTATATTATACTTTCAGCTTAGTATTCAGTAAACGTTACAGTCTGATTGCTGATGAATAAATGTTCTCAGATTTTATCCTCATAATGCTTCGACACTACGAGAATTGGTATCTCTATAAAAGGAGCAGATAACGCTGCTGCTGTTTGCTGAGATGAGAAGTTGAAAGAGTCGTATGAGAAGTTGGCAGCAGGAATGGTACTTTTTTTTCTGCATGCTTTTTCACTTTGTCATTTTGTGCCAGTAGTATCACTCAAGCAAACTGACAGCTCTATTTAACATGTCTGATGTTTAGCAGTTTGAGAAGTACGCCATCAACTGTAACTGAATATGAGCAGATTATTCACACAGGTAATGTGTTCCAAACCGATAAAAATACAGACTCAAAAAGGAAGGTACGCTGTTCTGTTACTGTCAGTGGTTTGCTCCAGGAGTCTGACCTCAACACTACTTTGCTGAGCTCCAGAATAAAACCATAATTTTATTGTAATTATGTACACACTGGCCCAAAATTCATGAAAGACAAAGGCTTTTATTCATATAGACGCTCCTTAGCACATACCACAGTAATCCACACACTGTGCACAGAGCAGCTTATCTCTGCTGGGGTCCCAGAAACAATAATTGAATTTAAAAAATGAATTCGTATGTTCTTTGTGCATGTTTTTCATCATCTGTATAAACCTGAATGCCTCATATTCAGCAGCGCTTTCTTCTGACTGATCATTGTGAGGGAAAAGACTCAGAAATATAACAATTACTCCTGAATGACAGAAAGTTTAGTGCACTCCAACCCTGAAGCTTTCCTGAACAGGAAAAGTAACACTAGTACGAGTTATTGTTCAAAAATATGCCTGAAAGAGTCTTTTTCTTCCCAATAAAATGACTGATAAGTAACTTGACACGTAGATATGGAATGATTTGAGCAGGTGTTTTCAACTCTCCAATTTTAACTGACACTTCATGGAAATCATGTTTCCTCATCACATCTCTTGCTTTCTGTCATTGTAAATGGAGAATATTTTGAGTTCATTCATATGAATTAAAATACAGGTATATCAGTGTATTTTCAACTTAGCTAACATTAGACAAATATATCTGTAAAATAGGGTGGCACAGGGTGCAGTGGCTAGCACTGTCGCTTCACAGCTAGCAGGTTCTGGGTTCTTGGAGTTTGCATGTTCTCCCTGTGCTTACATGGGTTTCCTCCAAGTGCTCTGGTTTTCTCCGACGGTCCAAGAGCATGCAGATTAAGTCAACTGGATACTGTGAATTGTTCATCAGTGTGAATGTGAGTGTGAATGGCTGTCTGTCTCGCTGTGTTAGACCTGTGATACATTGGCGGCCTGTCCAGGGTGAACCCCACCTCTCGCTCCGATGTCAGCTGGGATTGACTCCAGCTCACCGTGAATGAATGAATGAATGAATGTTTAATATCAATTTACTCTATTTATTAGGGATGGCACTAAAAACTGTTTTTAATTAAAGCTGAATTTGTTTGTTTTAGGGCCGAAAGAGAAAAAAAAAAGAAACCAAAGTTTTGCCCTAGAAAGATGAAACAGGTTTGTGAGAAAGTGCCAGATTTAACACTTGACAAATCATCTTAATAGTGATTATAATTAGAAAGTGATTAAATGTGCTGTTCATTTTTTCTTTTCATTTCCTTTTTTTTAGCGCTGAGCAGCACTGAGAGAAAATGTCAGCCACATGAAGATTAGATAAAGGTTTATAAAAACCTGTCTGTCTGACTGTCTGTCTATCTCTCTGTCTGAGTATCTATCTATCTGTCTGTCTGTCTGTCTGACTGTCTTAATATCTATCTATCTATCTATCTATCTATCTATCTATCTATCTATCTATCTATCTATCTATCTATCTATCTATCTATCTATTAACGGTTTACAGCAGTATCACTTAAAAATCCACCATCCAGTGAAATATTATGAAGAAGAAGATGAAGAGGAAGAATAACAATAACAACAACAACTTTTATTCATCACATGTACACTGGTGAAATTCCTCTCTGCATTTAACCTATTATTATTATTATTATTATTGCATCCTCCCCTACTCTCTTTAACCCAGAAATGGTGGAAATCTGTTTTCCTGTCTTCTTAATGTTTCTGGATGATTAAATCGTTCATGGCGGTATTTAAAAATGGGGAAAAAAATACATTACCATCAGGGAGAAAGTCAGTATTACACAACTCCACAGGCAAGTGAACTTTTATATTTTTTGGGAATATAACAAACCCCCAAACTAAAGAAAATCTGATAAACTATTATTAGGTGGCTATCTGTGTCTGATTTGGTAAAACCATCTTTGTTTTGAAAGAGAACTCCCTAGTTTAATCGGTCACAGTCACATTCGATGACAGTTTTCCAGAAAATTCTACAGTACGTCTGGTTGAGACCAATTATGAACTCAAGTGTTGTAGCTGATGAATTGAAGTATTTCAGGAGAGTAATCGAGTTATGATCTGAAATGTGCTGCTGTATTTTAGGTAAAGAAAAATAACTTGGTTTTGTCCCAGCACCCCCGGTTTGTTTGTTTGTTTGTTTGTTTTTATTATTATTTATTTTATTTTCATTTTTTAATGCCCACTGTGGTAGGTAGAGTAAGGTACATATTTATTTAATTAAAAAAACCTCATCTGGTCTGGATTACATCCACTTCCAGCTGAATACAGATGTGTATAGCACTAAACACATACAGATACAAATAGTGTCACTCAGTGCGTTTACATGCACATAGAGAAAATCGAATTTCTGCCGTAGCTCGACTGAAATCGAAATTCTAAATGCCATGGAAACACCTTAGCTCGGCTGCAATCAAAACGAACTGGATTTCTCGTAATCGACCTACGCAACCTAGATTATGCGATTGTAGCCAAGCTACTTAGTGCATGTAACCCTATCGAGCTACGTAGTCGAGCTACTTACTTCCCTTCCGGAAGTGACGAGTGATGAGACCACAAGCGGGAAACACAACAGCCTCGGTCGGCATGACAACAGTAGTTTGCAGAAGAAGAGGTCAGGAGGAACAAGGAGACAAAAAACAAAAACAATTGAACTTTTTGTGTGTTTATTAAGACATAAGTTAAATTGTAAGCAAAAAATGGACTTTAGAAAAATATACAATTGTGCAAAATAAGTTGTCTTACAAAACAGTGGTCTGCGCAGGACAGTTTGTAGCCAACAGGTGGCAATGACATGTGGTGTGAATGTAAAGTGGAAATCACTCCTCTTCTTCATGATGACAACTGGAAGTGTACCAACACGATGGGGTGTGTAGCGCCACCTGTGGCTCGGGTGCACAATGTACCTCACACAATAGCTCGATTTCCTTGTGTGCATGTAGGATTGGATTTCTCTGGCACCCCTGCTGGGACCCTTAGCTCGATTACCGACAGTAGCTCGATTTGGATGTGCATGTAAACGCACTGACTGTGTTACTCCCCTAATGGAAAACAATAACACTTCAACTTTATGACTACTATATAGTTAGTAAGTCATGCTTTAGGATGCAGGTTATGCTGTATTTTGTCTGCCATGGGCCAATCACAGTTCTTTATTCAAATACATCCCTCATATCTCACATCTGTCACATCAATAAAGCAAGTGATTTAAAAGCTCATGTAAAACTTGGGTAAAATTTGCCCTTGCTCAACTGTAGAAGCTGCATGAGGTACAAATTTGTGTAAAACAAAGCAAAAGCTCGATCCAGCAGGACACCTCATCTCATTATCTCTAGCCGCTTTATCCTTCTACAGGGTCGCAGGCAAGCTGGAGCCTATCCCAGCTGACTACGGGCGAAAGGCGGGGTACACCCTGGACAAGTCGCCAGGTCATCACAGGGCTGACATATAGACACAGACAACCATTCACACTCACATTCACACCTACGGTCAATTTAGAGTCACCAGTTAACCTAACCTGCATGTCTTTGGACTGTGGGGGAAACCGGAGCACCCGGAGGAAACCCACGCGGACACGGGGAGAACATGCAAACTCTGCACAGAAAGGCCCTTGCCGGCCACAGGGCTCGAACCCGGACCTTCTTGCTGTGAGGCGACAGCGCTAACCACTACACCACCGTGCCACCCTCCAGCAGGACACGTTACCTCAATTTAAAAAAAAAAAAAAACAGTCTGACTTGCTGTATTAATGCACAACAGACAGAAAACATACAAAGCAAGCACTGGCTCATAAAATAAGCTGTTAACAACAACAATAACAGGAATGCACCTCCTCTTAGCATGGCATTTAGTTGTGCAATCAGTGCACAGCAAATGGAGCAAGTGTTATTCTGATTTGCCTCTCAAGAAAGAACCGCTTAAAATGGCAGTCTTCTGTTATTACAATTTTACATTTGAATTAAAATACTTTTCTTTTTCATGCAAATGCCTGCCCAGTGACAGACCAATTTCATAAACATCGTTGCACTTGTCCGTAGCATTATTTTTTTCTCTCTGAGAGAAAAAGTTTGGTTAATTTATAACCAATGACCAGAAAAATATAAACCATAAAAAGTCAATGTTCCTGTGAAACCTGAAACAAAAATCATTTCATATAATTGTATACGTAAGCTATAATTATACGTCCATTCTGGAAGAGCTATAATGGTTAGTGGTGTGCAGGGTAATTTACAGTGCTGCATAATGGAAAGCAATACAGCTGAATGGATTATATTTCAATGTGGATTGCATTCTATTATAACACGATATTCAAAAGTAAATCTTTTTTTTTTAAATATAGCTATTAAGCTGCACAAAAAAGGGAATAACGAACTTTATGCAGGTCAATAATGAAAATCAATGAATATTTGCACATGTATATACCCAAATCCTACACCCATCATAATTTCTCCCCTAGTTTTGCTGATGATAAGCTAACAATAGATAGATAGATAGATAGATAGATAGATAGATAGATAGATAGATAGATAGATAGATAGATAGATAGATAGATAGCACCTCCACCACCACCACCTCTCTCTCTAAAAGAGTTCCACAAGACGCTGTTGTTGTCCCAATGAGGTCTTTTATCAGGTGATAATAAATTCTTGGATGAGGATCCAGGTCTTGTGAAAGGATCCCAAGGATCATAACTTGATGGATTAGATCGCCTATCAGGCTTGTAGTACTCGAGTCCAACTTGTGCCCTAATTTTAAGGACTTGTGACTTGACTTGGACTTGCGCACTGATGACTTGGACTCGGACTTGTGCATTAACTGCATTCAGACTCATAAATTGGAGACAAGGACTCAGATTTTTTTCTTTATTTTTTGTAACATGCCATAATATTTTGGCATAAAATATTTATATTAATATCTACATTAATTTTTATACTAATTTTGTGCAAGAGAATGCACATTCACCTGTTCATACGTCATGTTCAGGAACAAACTAATGTTAATGGTGCTAAAATACCTGGAGAGACGCCCCTAGGAAAAATGCACTGCTATGTGTTCCATATGTTCCATTTTTTTTGTTTTTTTTGTTTCCGTTTCCGGTTGAGAGTATGTTGTGCGCGTTCTGGCTGACACTTCTCACCAGAGCTTTATTTTATTTTTATTTTCTTTCTTTTTCTATTTTCTTTTATTTATTTATTTATTTTCTGTGTGTTTGTGTAGTTTGATGTTTGTTTGAGTGTTTTGTCCGCCGGTTGTGGTGTAGCTCCAGACCCAGTTTTGGGTGTTGGTTCCCTCCAGGCCTTGGTTCGCTGTGGGTGATGCCTGCGCTCCCAGCTGTGGACTGCAGTGAGCCTGTTGCTCATTTTACATCGTGGTTGTCCAGCGCTCTGTGCTTGAATGCTTGGCGTGATGGTCTGAGCGATGTTGCTCGGTGGCGTCGCAGCAGCTGTGCAGGCAGTTTGGGACACACCAGCGCTCTGCGTGACGGAGCATCTCTGCTCGCTTTGTGGATCCACGGCGTGGTGTTTCGAGCAATGTTGTTGACGGCGTCACGGCAGCTGTGCTGGAGATGTGGGACTTGTTTTCGTGAGCCTTTTGGTGGGACTGTGGCTGCTACACCATGGGAATTACATCCTGTCCCCTACTTGGTGGACTTTTTACTTTTTTTTATTATTATTTATTATTATTTTTATTTATTTATTTTTCTTTGTCTATAATTGTAAAGCGTCCTTGGGTTTCTTGAAAGGCGCTATATAAATTTAACTTATTATTATTATATGTAGAAGAACTATCGAGGAGACGATGGGGACAACCTCGAACTTCAATCGTCATTTGGTAAGACTCCACCCAGAGAAGGAAGTGACAGGCTGTGTTCATTGCTCTGTTGATAGCGGGGCTTGCTTGCTGAGTGATGAATGACCCAGTGTTAACCCTCTCTCATGTTATTTGCCTTGTTGATAGCTGGGCTAGTGTCGAACTAAACTCGGACTCGACTCAAAATTTTCTTTAATGACTTGGACTTGACTCGGACTTGAACACCGGGGACTCAAGACTGGACTCGGACACAAGGTTTAGTGACTCAACTACAACATTGTCACCTATCATGTGTTGAAGCAATGTTTTTACATTGAAGGAGGATGCCAGGATGGGCAGTAGGGTGGTGGAGGCAATAACACTTTGCATTGTAGTTGGCACGTATAGATCATGGCTGTTAGGAGGTCTGGGTATAAAATTGGAGGCCTCGGTATTTGAGTGTATCAAATATACACTTACTGGGCACAGATGGACTGGTTTGAGTATTTCAGAAACTGCCAATCTCCTGGGATTTTCACACAAGAGTCTCTATAGAGTCTCTGCAGACGAGTGTGATGAACAAAAAACATCTTGTGAGTGGGAGTTCTGGATAGTTCTAGAAGCTGACAGAATGGTTGGAGTAACTTAAGCAACCACTATTTACATCCATTGTGAGCAGAAAAGCATCTCAGAATGGACATGTTGAACCTTAAGATGCACCGCCTGCAACAGCAGAAGACCACATCAGAGTCCATTCCTGTTCAGCCAAGAACAGGCTCACCATCACTGGACAGTTGACGGTCGGGGGAAAAAAAAAAAAAAAACAGGTGAAACGAACATGATGATCACCTAGTTAACTTCAAAATAAATACAAAAATTGCAAAAGAGTTGCTGGTTTTGAAAGCATCATCTATGCATCAACAGTGCATCAGAAAAATCCATTAAAGGATAAATAAAATCAGTAAAACAATTTCAGTAATCTCATGCAGGCTACTGGGTTACATTTGTAGTATATTTTATTTCTGTGCATGTTCTGAAATATACATTCTATATAGGGTTATTGATCCTTGTCATATTTAACAATTATTCACTGAAGGCTCAGTGAATATCAGTGATTATTATACATACAGGACACTTTTTCCATGGAATAAAACCATGTGTTCTATTCCCTTCTAGCAGGTTTCATTCATTTGGTTTGATAGCATGCAATATTGTTAGCATATCACTTATCATACATGTATTACATCACTCCACCCAATGGAGAATGGGCGTTGAACATGGTGTATGATATTGCATGGTTGTCAAGACAACATGACATCACACATCGGAGCTGATGCAAATATTTAATGAGACTGTTTCCTGCTACACATGTGCAGAGTTATTTCTTTGTTCGCCGGCAGCAGCCACAGTAAACTGTCACAGTGAATTAAAAATGGCATAAGATAATGTGCATAATTATCTTTGTATGTATAATAATAATAATAATGGCTGATTTTTTTCCTGTGGTCTATCAGATATATTCCATTCAGCTACTCATCTTTGACTCATTCAGTATCAAACTAGTTGAATGGAGTATATCTGATATAGCACGAAAAAACCCACTCATAATTATTATTATTATTCTCATCTCATTCTCATTATCTCTAGCTTCTTTATCCTGTTCTACAGGGTTGCAGGCAAGCTGGAGCCTATCCCAGCTGACTACGGGCGAAAGGCAGGGTACACCCTGGACAAGTCGCCAGGTCATCACAGGGCTGACACATAGACACAGACAACCATTCACACTCACATTCACACCTATGGTCAATTTAGAGTCACCAGTTGACCTAACCTGCATGTCTTTGGACTGTGGGGGAAACCGGAGCACCCGGAGGAAACCCACGCGGACACGGGGAGAACATGCAAACTCCGCACAGAAAGGCCCTCGCCGGCCACGGGGCTCGAACCCGGACATTCTTGCTGTGAGGCGACAGCGCTAACCACTACACCACCATGCCGCCCCTATTATTATTATTATTATTATTATTATTATTATTATTATTATATACATACACATTCGATGGAACAATTATAGATTTTACAAAAAGTTAAGAACAGGGGGGAACTTTCCAATACTGAATGCTGATTCTGATTGAATGTAATTCAATGTTCTGTCAATCCAATGGTCATGTACAAAGTCAAAGTTCTAACAATAAAAATGGTACAAGTCCAAAAAGCCTGAACAACAACCCAACTTATATACAAGCTATATACAGGTTGACAGTTCAAGTTCACAGTTACTTTTGGTCGGAGTTAATTGTTACACTGCAGTTGTTCAAAACAAAAGGCCTTTGCTGAGTGAAATCCATGAGTGAAGTCCTCTTGTAAAAGACACTTTTGCTCACATGCAAGTAGAACTTTGACACATTTCCTCTATTGCACTCTTTTCCAGTTTTTCGATGTCTGTTGGTATGTTTTTCTCTTGGAAATATGTGTGAAGATGTGGCAGCAGGGGTGTGGTCAAGCATCAGTCTGTGAATGGAGGGCAGAGTCAGGGAAGGTAAGTGGCAGAATCACTGCACCTGATGGGAATTAACCTGTGTTTGTGTGTCTTCCCCAGTGACCGTGCCCTATAAGAGGAGAGGGAGAGCAGAGGAAGGGAGCTCTCACCCAACCAGAACACTGGCCCATGCCCTCACCTCAGCCCAACAGAGCCAGCAACCAGGCGCTGGTTGCCCTCTGGAAGGAGCAGAAACAACAGTTTGAAGCCCTGGTGCTGGCACAGCAGGCAAGATCACCTGCTCTTGTCAGCGGGGTCCACCATCACCACCGCCACAGACCATCCCCACCTCACCCTAACGAAGATGGGTCCGCATGACGACCCTGAAGCCTTCCTCGCTCTTTTTGAGCAGGCAGCAGAGGCATAGTTTTGGCCAGTGGAACAGCAAGCGGCACACCTCCTCCCCCTGCTAACGGGCGAGGCACAGCTGGCCGCGCTACAGCTCCTCGCCGACAGCCGGCTGGTCTAGGCCGACCTCTGCAGGGCCGTCCTCCAACGTGTGGGGTGCACCCTGGAGCAGCAACAGCAGCGCTTCTGCGCGCTGTGCCTGGAGGAGGTTGGCCAGCCGTTCGCATTTGGCCAGCAACTCCGGGATGCCTGCCGGCAGTGGCTGAGAGCTGACAACTGCAAAGCCGAGGGAATCATTGACCTGGTGGCACTGGAACAATTCATCATCCGACTTCCGGAAGGAACAGCGGAGTGGGTCCAGTGCCATCGCCCGGCGTCACTGGATCAGGCCATCGAGCTGGCAGAGGACCATATGGCGGTTGTTCTGATGGCAGGACAGCATGTCTCCTCTTCTCCCCTCTCTTCTCTCTCTTTCTCCCCTTCTGTTTCTTGTCCTCACCCCATTCCCTCACCGCGGAAGCAGGGGCCGGCTCCACCCCAGCCAGCCCGCCACACCTGCGGTGCCCTACCATTTCCTACTTCCGTGTCTTTGTCTTCCCCCGCTCAGGTGAGTGAGCTCCGGAACACCGGTGCAGAGGGAGAGCCTGGGCTGGTTTGCTGGCGCTGCGGGGAGTCAGGGCACCTCCAGCATCAGTGCTCGGCGATGGAGGTGGGCGCTGTGGTCCAGATCCCTGACGCGCCAGGGACCGCTCTTGATCGGGCCGGAGCGTATCGCATACCAGTGAGTATCCAAGGCAAGGCAAGGCAAGTTTATTTATATAGCACATTTCATACACAATGGCAGTTCAATGTGCTTTACAGAAGTAAAAACAAAAACAGTAAACAATAGAGAAATAAAATTACATAAAATAATTTTATTTTTATTCTAAAACAATTAATTAAAATAATTCAAAGAATTAAAAGAAAATAATAAGAATTAAACAATAGTAGAAATAAAATAATAAAATGCCAAAAAGAAAAAGGAGAAAAAGAAAAAGAAACCAGCAAAATAAAATAGAATAAAGTTAAAGTAAATTTAAAACATGCAGAGAAAGTAAAGATTATAAAAAATGTAAAAATATTAATTATTTAACAGAAAGCATCTGAAAACAGCTTGGTCTTTAACCTAGATTTGAAGCTGCCAACAGCAGGAGCATTTTTAATGTCCTCTGGCAGTTGGTTCCATAGCTGTACTGCATAGTAGCTAAAAGCTGCTTCACCACACTTTGTTTTAACAACTGGTTTTCATAGTAATTTTTTCTGTTGCGATCTGGTAGATCTGATTGGGTTAGGCCGCTGCAACATATCAGAGAGGTAATTGGGCCCTGTACCATTTAGAGATTTGTATACCAGCAGCAATACTTTAAAGTCAATTCTGTAGCTTACTGGAAGCCAGTGAAGGGACCTTAGAATTGGAGTAATGTGCTCTGTTCTTTTTGTTCGTGTGAGAACCCTCGCCGCTGCATTTTGAACCAGCTGAAGTCATTTGATGGTCTTTTTTGGCAGGCCTGTGAAAAGGCCATTGCAGTAATCAACCCTACTAGAGATGAAGGCATGTATTAGTTTTTCCAGATCATTTTTTGACATAAGTCCTCTTAGTTTGGAAATGTTTTTTAGGTGATAAAATGCCGTTTTAGTGATTGCTTTCATGTGACTGTCAAAGTTTAGCTCGCTGTCAATGAAAACACCAAGATTTTTAACCATTTCTTTAGTTTTAATCTCTTTTGTGTCAAGAATAGTGGTAATCCTGAGTCTTTCATCTTTTTTTCCAAATAGAATTACTTCTGTTTTATCTGTGTTCAGCTGAAGAAAATTTTGTGACATCCAGCTATTGATTTGATCGATACACTGGTAGAGACATTCAAGGGGGGCATAATCATTAGGTGAAAGAGCAAAATAAATTTGGGTATCATCTGCATAGCAGTGATACAAAATTGAATTTTTATTGATAATTTGCCCAAGTGGGAGCATAAAAAGGTTGAAAAGTAATGGTCCAAGAATCGACCCCTGAGGGACACCACAGGTCAAGGGCATTGACGTTGAGGAACAATTTCCCAGGGTAACAAAGAAGCTTCTATCTTTTAAGTATGATTTTAACCAATTGATAACTTTACCAGTCAATCCAACCCAGTGTTCAAGTCGATATAGCAGTATGTTGTGATCAACAGTATCAAAAGCTGCACTGAGGTCCAGTAATACCAGGACCGATGTTTTGCCTGCATCAGTATTAAGACGTGTGTCATTTATAACTTTAATCAGCGCTGTTTCAGTGCTATGATTGGCACGAAATCCTGACTGAAAATTATCAAAACGGCTGTTTGATATCAAGAAGGCAGTTAATTGATTGAAGACAATTTTTTCCAGGATTTTCCCGATGAATGGTAGATTTGATATTGGCCTGTAGTTATTTAACACTGAAGGATCCAGATTTTTTTTTTTAAGAAGGGGCTTTACAACAGCTTTTTTTAGGGACACAGGAACAACGCCAGTCTCTAAGGATGTATTTATAATTTGAAGCACATCTGTAATTATAAGATGAAGAACAGACTTAAAAAAGTTGGTGGGCAGAATGTCCAGTTCAGATGTTGAGGAACTGAGATTTTGTACAGTTTTTTCAAGAGTCTCATAATCAATTAAACAAAATTCTGACATTGTGTTAAAGTTATCTATCTGTGTCATTGGTGATTGCAGTTTTTCAATTTTTTGCAACTGAGATATATTATGAGAAATATTCTGCCGTATTTTATCAATTTTACCTTTGAAGAAGGATGCAAACTCATTGCATTTATTAACTGAGAGAAGTTCAGGTGCTAATTGTGGTGGGGGATTAGTTAGCTTCTCTACTGTTGAAAATAGCACACGGGCATTGTTCATATTCCTGCTGATGATGTTGGAGAAGAAAGACTGTCTTGCTTTACGAATTTCATAATTATAATTACAAAGCATCTCTTTATGGATTTGATAATGGATGTGAAGTTTAGATTTGCACCATTTTCTTTCAGTCTTTCTACATTCTCTCTTTAGCAGTTTAACAGCCAGGTACTGCTTCCATGGTGCTTTTATTTTGAATGGAGCAATATCATCCATAATTTGGGTCATATTTAAATTAAAAAATTCCAGTAAATCATCTACAGAGTCTGACATTTTGGTTGAGTTCTGAGAGAGAGCTTGCTCAAAAAGAGCACATGTGTTGTCTTTTATGACTCTCCTACCTATAGTCGTTGAGCTATTCTGAATGTGAGGAGACATAGAAACTTCAAAGAAAACACAGAAATGATCAGATAAGGCCAGGTCAACAACAGTATAAGAAACAGTAAGACCCTTTATGATGACGAGGTCAAGAGTATGACCACGAGAGTGGGTCGGTCCCTGTACATGTTGTACCAGGTTAAAGTTATCAATAATTGCAAATAGTTCTTTGGCATAAATGTTATCAGTATTATCTACATGCAAGTTAAAATCCCCAGATATAATAAGACAATCAAACTCTAAGCAAATGACTGATAACAGTTCACCAAACTCTTCAAGAAAGACTTTGGCTGAATGTCTCGGAGGCCTATACAGTAAATAGTTAATAATAATATGTTAGGAGATCATGTAACAAGTGCACATAAGTGTTCAATTCAAAGGACATAAAATCACCAAGTGAGGATTGTTTACATTGAAAAGAGACTTTGAATATATTTGCGATCCCTCCACCTTTCCCTTGTCGGGTAACATTCAAAAAATTAAAATTTGGGGGAGCTGCTTCGATAAGGGTGGTAGCACTATTTGCTTGATCCAGCCAGGTTTCAGTTAGAAGCAAAAAATCAAGATTGTGTTTACAAATAAGATCATTAATTAAAAATGACTTGTTTAAAAGTGATCTAATGTTCAGAAGAGCTAGCTTTACAGAAATTCTAGAAGCTATATTTGGTTGTGCACTCTGATGCTGTTTTAAAACAGGAAGGAGATTAGATTGGTTCACCCCCAGGGTTAAATGTGCTCTATGTTTTCTGTTTCTTATCAACACAGGAATAGTGTCAACATCGGGTCCCAGCTTTTTTTCAACACTACATCCATTTGCAGGGACCCAGAGTACATCAAACAAGACTTTCTAAATGTTCCATTTGGTTTGAGGGTGAAAGGATTGGAGATGACATGTATCTTTTGGATGGTGAAAAAGATTTGTAGCCAGCTGAAAGTCCTGGACGAACACAATTTTGATGAACTGGGTACACTGCTTGTCGCGACAGATTTGGGCTGGAAAAAGAAAGTGTAGCCATTGGGAGCAATTTTTTCATGCTATTTGGGAAATCCATCCGAGGAGAAGTGGAGTCGTCTGTCCTTGAATGTCGGGAGGCCTGCAAGTCAGATGTTTGTGTGTCCTTGATGACGACTTGCAAAGATGATTGTTTAGGCTTTGTAACTATGTCAGTCTGTGACATCTTATCAACTGTTTTCCTCGGTGCTGGCTGAGAAAAGATTGCAAGTTTGTAGTGGTCTGCTAAGACTTTGGCTCCAATCCAGTTGAGTTCAGTGCTATTTGGCTTGTAAAATTCTTTGTGATTCCAAAAAAGGTTAAAATTGTCTATGAAATTCATACCAAATGAAGAACAAGTTTTTCCAAGCCAGGTGTTAAGACTGAAGAGTTGAGAAAAAGCAAAACTTCCTCTCGCTGGGAGTGGGCCACTGATAAAAGATTGAATTCCAGTCTTATAGAGCTCAGAAAAAAGTTTTCTGAAATCATCTTGGACAAACAGCTGTTCTCTGAAAACATCATTTGCTCCCACATGCACAACAATACGTTTAATAGTTTTATGCTCGGACATGAGTTTCAAAATGCTATCTTTGGTGTCAGAGATGGATGCATTTGGAAGACAACAAATAATCATCTCATAACCTTTTAATTGTCTTACAGTGGAATCACCAAGAACAAGGGTTGTGGGATCAGGTGGTGTTACGAGCTGCTTTTTGCCTCGTCTCACAGCTCTTTGATCTTGGTGTGATCTCTTTTTACTATGTGTTTGTCCGCTTGACAAATCCTCTTCCACATCCCTGAGGCATTCAAATTTGTTCTGAAGCCTTATGGGCTGTGGATTTTCCATAGGATTGTAGATCCTATTGTAATTTGTAGAACGAGCTGGTGTTGAAGTAATTACTCTTCTGTTTTTGTTTTTGGGCTTAGCATCCATCATTTGCCAGTTTTCAGTACTCACAGGTTGAGTTATGAATTCTTCCACTTGGTCTGCAATGTCCTCAGTCTGTCGGAGTGCAATCTCTGCATTCTCAGCCACTGTTTCAGTACTCCTTTCCTGAGATATTGCTTTTAATTCGTCCATCTTTGGCAGAGCATTAATCTTTGATTCCAGAATAGAAATCCTCTGTTCTAATTCCATGCATTTTCTGCAGGATTTTTTGCTTCCTGGCATTTAAAAAAAAAAATAGTGGAAATTAAATTAAAATTAAATTAAAAGCAAGGGGATACATATCAGGCTTTGGTGGACTCCGGCTGTAATCAGACCTCCATCCACCAAAGCCTGGTGCAAGATGAGGCATTGGGGAGAGCACAATTGGTGAAGGTGTTGTGTGTGCACGGGGATGTTCACAACTACCTTTTAGTGTCGGTCCACATTCTATTTTGAGGGGAGAAATTTAGAGTAAAGGCGGCGGTTAATCCTCGCCTTACCCACTCGATAATTTTGGGGACTGATTGGCTGGATCCCTGACGCGCCGGGGACCGCTCTTGATCGGGCCGGAGTGTATCGCATACCGGTGAGTATCCAAGGGGATACGTATCAGGCTTTGGTGGACTCCGGCTGTAATCAGGCCTCCATCTACCAAAGCCTGGTGCAAGATTGCCCCTTTTCCACCAAAGCAGTTCCAGGGCTGGTTCGGGGCCAGTGCTTAGTTTGGAACCGGGTTATCTGTTTCCACTGACAAAGAACTGGCTCTGGGGCCAGAAAAACCGGTTCCAGGCTAGCACCAACTCTTTGCTGGGCCAGAGGAAAGAACCGCTTATGTCAGCGGGGGGGGCGGTGTTGTTAAGACCAACAACAATAACAAGACTGCGAAAGATCGCCATTTTTAAGCGGCGAGAAGCCGCAGCTGTACAAACGTGAAGTCATCCATTATTATTATTATTGTTGTTGTTGCTGCTGCTTCTTCCGTGTTGTTTTTGCTTCGATATTCGCGCCAAGGTTTAAGCAAACGTAGCGACGTAACTGACGTATACAGCGACGTAATGACGTATACAGCAACGTAATGACGTGGCATCGCGAGCGATGGAAAAGCGACCTGGTTCTCAGCTGGCTCACAAGTTGAACGAGTTGTGAACTAGCACCAGCACTGGCTCCGAACCAGCCCTGGAACTGATTTGGTGGAAAAGGGGTGGATGAGGCATTGAGGAGAGCACAATTGGTGAAGGTGTTGTGTGTGGGGGATGTTCACAACTACCCTTTAGTGTCAGTCCACATTCTATTTTGAGGGGAGAAATTTAGAGTAAAGGCAGCGGTTAATCCTCGCCTTACCCACTCGATAATTTTGGGGACTGATTGGCCGGGATTTAGGGAATTAATGGCACATTTAGTGAAGAGTGGGGCTTGTCATAATTTAGTGGGGGGAGGACCCGGTGTGGCATTGGCGGGAGCTGCTGTCACAGAGCCATCTACGTCATCACCGCGTCAGAGTGAGGAACAGCAGGCTCCTCCTCCCTCTCTCAGGGAATCCCTCGTGGATTTCCCATTAGAGCAGTCACGAGACAAAACTCTGTGGCATGCGTTTGACCAAGTGAGAGTAATCGATGGTCAAATGCTCCAGCCAAACGCCACCCTATCCTTCCCCTATTTTTCCATTATTAAAGATAGGTTATACCGAGTGATGCAGGACACTCAGACTAAGGAACTGATAACACAGCTTTTAATCCCAAAGAGCTACCAGGAATTTCTATTCCAGGTGGCTCACTTTAATCCCATGGCCGGACACTTGGGGCAGGATAAGACACTAGCCCGAATAATGGCCCAGTTCTATTGGCCAGGGATTCGCGGCGATGTCCGTAGGTGGTGTACGGCGTGCCACGAATGCCAGTTAATAAATCCCACAGCCATTCCAAAAGCGCCTTTGCGCCCCCTGCCATTAATCGAGATCCCGTTCGAAAGAATTGGGATGGATCTCGTCGGGCCATTAGATCGGTCAACATGAGGATATCGCTTTATTTTAGTTCTGGTAAACTATGCAATGCGATATCCGGAAGCAGTGCCTCTTCGCAATATCTCAGCACGTAGTATTGCAGAAGCGCTCTTCTGCACCATCTCCCATGTTGGAATCCCCAAAGAGATTCTGACTGATTAAGGCACTACTTTTATGTCATGCACACTGCGCGAACTGTATGGGTTACTGGGAATTAAGCCTATCCACACCAGCGTTTATCACCCACAAACGGATGGCTTAGTCGAACGGTTCAATCGCACCCTCAAGAACATAATTCGGAAATTTGTAAGCAAGGACGCATGCAACTGGGATAAATGGCTTGAGGTCCCACAAGCCTCCATGGGGTTATCCCCATTCAAATTATTATACAGTACAGGTGTAAGCCACGTGGCGTTCTAGATGTGCTGCATGAAAATTAGGAGGAGGGACCTTCAACAAGCAAAAATGAAATTCAATAACTTATTGACCTGCGTGCCAAACTTCACACACTCATGCACCTAACCCAGGAGAATTTGCGGCAGGCCCAAGAATGTCAAGTCCGTCTGTACGAGAGGGGCACGCGCCTTAGGGAATTCACACCAGGAGATAAAGTCTTGTTGCCCACGTCGAGCTCCAAATTGATTGCCAGGTGGCAAGGACCTTTTGAGGTCACACGGTGAGTCAGGGACGTCGACTATGAGGTGAGGTGAACGGACAGGGGTGGGGCATTACAGATTTACCACCTCAATCTGTTAAAACTTTGGAACGAGGAGGTCCCCGTGGCATTGGTGTCGGTGATTCCAGAGAAGGCAGAGCTGGGGCCAGAGGTTCAAAAGGGAAAATTGACATTGCCCACCGCTCCGGTCCCCTGTGGAGACCACCTCTCCCAGACCCAACTCTCGGAGGTCGCCCAGTTGCAGACAGAATTTCCTGATGTGTTTTCACCCCTGTCCAGCCGCACCCACCTCATAGAACACCACATTGAGATGCCCCCGGGGGTAGTAGTGCATAGCTGCCTTTACAGACTGCCCGAACACAAGAAAAAGGTGGTTCAGGAAGAACTCGAGGCCATGCTCGAAATGGGCATCGTCGAGGAGTCCCACAGTGACTGGAGCAGCCCGGTGGTCTTGGTTCTCAAGGCCGAAGGGTCGGTCTGGTTCTGTGTGGACTATAGAAAAGTCAACGTGGTGTCTAAATTTGATGCGTACCCAATGCCTCGTATTGACAAGTTGCTCGATCGACTAGGCACGGTTTGTTTTTATTCGACACTGGATTTGACAAAGGGATATTGGCAGATCCCCTTGACTCCATTATCCTGAGAGAAAACAGACTTTTCCACACTGTTTGGCTTACAGCAGTTCGTCACACTTCCTTTTGGGCTGTTTGGGGCGCCCGCAATGTTCCAGCGGCTTATGGATAGGGTCCTCCGCCCCCACGCCACCTATGTGGCCACATACCTGGACGACATCATTATTTATAGTAATGACTGGCCGCGGCACCTAGAACACCTAAGGGCTGTCCTTAGGTTGCTGAGGTGAGCGGGTCTCACAGCCAACCCGAAGAAGGTGGGAGGTGGGAGGGTGGAAGTACGATATCTGGGCTTCCACTTGGGCAATGGGCAGGTGCGTCCCCAAATCAGTAAGACAGCAGCGATTGTGGCCTGCCTGAGACCCAAGACCAAAAAGGGGGTGAGACAGTTCCTGGGGCTGGCTGGCTACTATCGTAGGTTTATACTTAATTATTCAGACATCACCAGCCCGCTGACTGATCTCACTAAAAAGGGGGCACCAGATCTGGTCTAGTGGATGGAGCAATGCCAGCAGGCTTTCTCTGAGGTAAAGGCTGCACTGTGTGGGGAGCCACTGTTACACTCCCCTGACTTTTCTCTCCCCTTTATTTTGCAGACAGACGTGTTGGGCAGAGGGCTGGGGGCTGTTCTGTCCCAGGAGGTGGAGGAGGAGGACCGTCCAGTGCTGTACATCAGCCAGAAGCTGTCAGTGCACGAGGGCAGGTACAACACCATAGAAAAGGAATGCCTCGCCATCAAGTGGATGGTCCTCGCCCTCCACAACTACCTGTTGAGGTGCCCTTTCACCCTCTGTTCAGACCACGCGCCCCTGCAGTGGCTCCACCACATGAAGGATGCCAATGCGTGGATCACCCATTGGTATCTGGCACTCCAGCCATTTAAGTTCGAGGTGGTCCACAGGCCGGGGGCGCAGATGGTCATGGCGGATTTCCTCTCCAGTCAAGGGGGGGGGGGGGGGAGTCAGCTGCAGGCCAGACGGCTCCCTGGCCTGAGTCGGGCAGTGGGGGCATGCGGCAGCGGGGGCATGGTCAAGCGTTGGTCTGTGAATGGAGGGCAGAGTCAGGGAAGGTAAGTGGCAGAATCACTGTACCTGATGGGAATTAACCTGTGTTTGTGTGTCTTCCCCAGTGACAGTGCCCTATAAGAGAAGAGGGAGAGCAGAGGAAGGGAGCTCTCCCCCAACCAGAACACTTTGTGTGTGTGTGTGTGTGTGTGTGTGCGCGCGTGCATGGGAGAATAAATGTAAAGCTGAAAAGTGAAACTAAAAGGGTTTTTGCGAACTCATTTCTGGCCTGCCGTGCTTCTGTGCTCCACCCACCTTAACTATTTCTACAGAAGGATATCCAGTGAAGTTTTGGTAGCCTTTCAGGTGTTCAGCACATCTTTCTCTTTAAATCTTCCACTTTTAATCAAGCAAACCTTGCCGCCATGTTTGTGCACAGTCAGTCGCTTGCTAGTGCAGAAGTTTTACATCTCCGACGTGTCTCTTTTACAGATTTTCCATATTTAATGCAGAAGATTAAATGAGTGAAGAATATCCAGTGAAGTTTTGGTAGCATTTCGGGTGTTCAGCACATCTGTCTCTTTAAATAATCTGCTTTCAATGAACTAAACTTTGCCGCCATGTTTGTTTACAAATTGTCACAGTCACTCACTAGCACGGAAGTTTTAGATCTCCGACATGTCTCTTTTCCAGTTTTTCAATGTCTGTTGGTATGTTTTTCTCTTGCCAATATGTGTGAAGAATATATAATGAAGTTTTGGTAACCTTTCGGGTGTTCAGCGAGTCTTTAGTTTCAGTTTTCAGTTTATTTATTTCATGCTTAAAATGAGCACTAAATTAACCTCGTCTTCTCTCTTTCCTGGCCGACAAAGAAATAATTCTGTGCATGTGTGGCAGAAAAGTTTTGTCATTGGATCTTCGCATGAGCTCCGATGTGTGACGTCGTGTTGTCTTGACGACGTGCAATATTTTAACAACATTGCACACTCATTCTCCATTCGGGAGAGTGATGCAATACATTGAGGATAAGCGATATGATCACAATATTGCATGCGATTTGAGCCTGAGGCAGATAATTGTTTCAGTATAAATACACAGGTGATTATTTGAAAATAAATAAATAAATAAATTACAACCCCGATTCCAAAAAAGTTGGGAAAAAGTACAAATTGTAAGTAAAAATGGAATGCAATAATTTACAAATCTCAAAAACGGATATTGTATTCACAATAGAACATAGACAACATATCAAATGTCGAAAGTGAGACATTTTGAAATTTCACGCCAAATATTGGCTCATTTGAAATATAACGACAGCAACACATCTCAAAAAAGTTAGGACAGGGGCAATAAGAGGCTGGAAAAGTTAAAGGTACAAAAAAGGAACAGCTGGAGGACCAAATTGCAACTCATTAGGTCAATTGGCAATAGGTCATTAACATGACTGGGTGTAAAAAGAGCATCTTGGAGTGGCAGCGGCTCTCAGAAGTAAAGATGGGAAGAGGATCACCAATCCCCCTAATTCTGCGCCGACAAATAGTGGAGCAATATCAGAAAGGAGTTCGACAGTGTAAAATTGCAGAGTTTGAACATCTCATCATCTACAGTGCATAATATCATCAAAAGATTCAGATAATCTGGAAGAATCTCTGTGTGTAAGGGTCAAGGCCGGAAAACCATACTGGGTGCCCGTGATCTTTGGGCCCTTAGACGGCACTGCATCACATACAGGCATGCTTCTGTATTGGAAATCACAAAATGGGCTCAGGAATATTTCCAGAGAACATTATCTGTGAACACAATTCACCGTGCCATCCACCGTTGCCAGCTAAAACTCTATAGTTCAAAGAAGAAGCCATATCGAAACATGATCCAGAAGCGCAGACGTCTTCTCTGGGCCACGGCTCATTTAAAATGGACTGTGGCAAAGTGGAAAACTGTTCTGTGGTCAGACGAATCAAAATTTGAAGTTCTTTATGGAAATCAGTGATGCTGTGTCATTCGGAGTAAAGAGGAGAAGGACAACCCAAGTTGTTATCAGCGCTCAGTTCAGAAGCCTGCACCTCTGATGGTATGGGGTTGCATTAGTGCGTGTGGCATGGGCAGCTTACACATCTGGAAAGACACCATCAATGCTGAAAGGTATATCCAAGTTCTAGAGCAACATATGCTCCCATCCAGACGACGTCTCTTTCAGGGAAGACCTTGCATTTTCCAACATGACAATGCCAAACCACATATTGCATCAATTACAGCATCATGGCTGCGTAGAAGAAGGGTCCGGGTACTGAACTGGCCATCCTGCAGTCCAGATCTTTCACCCATAGAAAACATTTGGCGCATCATAAAACGGAAGATACGACAAAAAAGACCCAAGACAGTTGAGCAACTAGAATCCTACATTAGACAAGAACAGGTTAACATTCCTATCCCTAAACTTGAGCAACTTGTCTCCTCAGTCCCCAGACGTTTACAGACTGTTGTAAAGAGAAAAGGGGATGTCTCACAGTGGTAAACATGGCCTTGTCCCAACTTTTTTGAGATGTGTTGTTGTCATGAAATTTAAAATCACCTAATTTTTCTCTTTAAATGATACATTTTCTCAGTTTAAACATTTGATATGTCATCTATGTTCTCTTCTGAATAAAATATGGAATTTTGAAACTTCCACATCATTGCATTCCGTTTTTATTTACAATTTGTACTTTGTGGGCGGCACGGTGGTGTAGTGGTTAGTGCTGTTGCCTCACAGCAAGAAGGTCTGGGTTCGAGCCCCGTGGCCGCCGAGGGCCTTTCTGTGCAGAGTTTGTATGTTCTCCCCGTGTCCGCGTGGGTTTTCTCCGGGTGCTCCGGTTTCCCCCACAGTCCAAAGACATGCAGGTTAGGTTAACTGGTGACTCTAAATTGACCGTAGGTGTGAATGTGAGTGTAAATGGTTGTCTGTGTCTATGTGTCAGCCCTGTGATGACCTGGCGACTTGTCCAGGGTGTACCCCGCCTTTCGCCCGTAGTCAGCTGGGATAGGCTCCAGCTTGCCTGCCACCCTGTAGAACAGGATAAAGCGGCTAGAGATAATGAGATGAGATGAGATTTGTACTTTGTCCCAACTTTTTTTTAAATCGGGATTGTATATCTCATCTCATTATCTCTAGCCGCTTTATCCTTCTACAGGGTCGCAGGCAAGCTGGAGCCTATCCCAGCTGACTACGGGTGAAAGGCGGGGTACACCCTGGACAAGTCGCCAGGTCATCACAGGGCTGACACATAGACACAGACAACCATTCACACTCACATTCACACCTACGGTCAATTTAGAGTCACCAGTTAACCTAACCTGCATGTCTTTGGACTGTGGGGGAAACCGGAGTACCCGGAGGAAACCCACGCGGACACGGGGAGAACATGCAAACTCCACACAGAAAGGCCCTCGCCGGCCCCGGGGCTCGAACCCGGACCTTCTTGCTGTGGGGCGACAGCGCTAACCACTACACCACCGTGCCGCCCCGGGATTGTATATATTTTTTAAAATCATTTACTTCACACTTCAAAAGCGGCATGCAAATGTAATAAAGGCACACAGACTTGTGTCACTGATCTATGCCAAGTCACATAAAATACTTTTTTTTGAAATCGATAAAATAATTCACAATTCCACCTTATGTTTAAATAGTTTTAGACCAAACTTTGTAGCATCTTTCGTGCTTTTATTTTAGGAACATCATTTTCTTTCATCATTTGTAATTCCCCCTCACTTACGGTGATGAAGCGATCGGCCGCCATTTTGCCGAGTCGGTCGAGGTGATTATCGAGAAATACTCCGAACCTTTTGACCAATCATCAGCACACATGATTTTCTACAATCACCTGCGTATTTATTGTAAATAAATTTATTCACAGTCATGATCAAACCTCTATATTTCCAGATTTCCAAGAGGACAGCAAATATGTATTTCCAAATTATTGACAGATAACCAAACATCATTTGCCATATAAGCATAATACAGTAGATGAGGAACCATAATCACTCTGTCTGATTATTATAATTTGCCATATGCCCATGATATATGGCACTTTTGCTTCTATGTCTAAGCAGAAGATCCAGCTCAACAGCTGGTGCAGATGGCTTTTGAATGTTGCAGGTGTATGTTGGTGCAGTAACATTAAGTAAGGACGCTTATGTTCTGACATTAGTGCATTCAAGGTGTTTCATCATTAGAGAAACAATTCCATGTAAATAGCTACTGAAGACATTCAAATTCAATTTTCTCATCTAATTTTAGTCACGGCCATTTCTCTCCCACTAGCCAGTTCTCCTCTATTACACAACAGCTACCAACCAGGGAGTGTGAAGGCTATCATGTGCTTTCCTTGAGACACATAATGCAAGATCTTTTCAAACTGCTGCTCATGCAATGTCAGGGGGCAGCGTAACATACTTGGAAGAAAGCATAACTCACCCACTTCTGGATGCATAAGCTCATATATACCCATGATTGACTAACATCGCTTTGATTGACAGGGGAGAGAGTGTATGCCACCACTCTTGACCCGGAAGCACAGCCAATTTTGATCTCTTGGACTCCTGTGGCAATTCCAGGGTTCAAACTCATAATCTCCAGATGATTGGGAAAATGCTTTACTTTTGTACCAAGAGGTTTTTGTCTCAACATGACAACTCTGGTTAACTAAATGTTAAATAAAATTTTAAAAATACACACCATACACAAGCACATTCCTTTAGCTTGGACTCCAAAGAAAAATACCACCCTGGGCCATGTATACCACTTGAGATGGCCAAGAACGTTCAGGAAGTGCTGTGCTCAAGTATAAATCATCATTTCAGCATGGTATCATTTCGCCGGATTTCCATGTATCCATGTCTTCTGGTTTAAATGTGATGAAATAAAAACAAAAATATGCCTCAAGCTGTGGAAAAGGAGGTATGAGCAATTTCATTTCGGTTATGGGAAAGTACGACTTGGACTTGGCCTCAGCAAACAGAGCAGCAGTGTTTCCATGAGCTCTTTTCATCAACTGCATTTTCTCAGCATGTAAGTTGATGTAGGAAATGAATGATGAATATGCCATGAGTATATTTGGTAAATGAAGGAATATATATATATATATATATATATATATATATATATATATATATATATATAAAACTCATTATCTCTAGCCGCTTTATCCTGTTCTACAGGGTTGCAGGCAAGCTGGAGCCTATCCCAGCTGACTACGGGCGAAAGGCGGGGTACACCCTGGACAAGTCGCCAGGTCATCACAGGGCTGACACATAGACACAGACAACCATTCACACCTACGGTCAATTTAGAGTCACCAGTTAACCTAACCTGCATGTCTTTGGACTGTGGGAGAAACCGGAGCACCCGGAGGAAACCCACGCGGACACGGGGAGAACATGCAAACTCCACACAGAAAGGCCCTCGCCGGCCACGGGGCTTGAACCCGGATCTTCTTGCTGTGAGGCGACAGCGCTAACCACTACACCACCGTGCCGCCATCTATATATATATTTTTTAATAATGCTCCAAATATCCATATCTGTATTCAGATTTAATCCTGAAGTGGTTGTGGCATAAACTAGAAGGTTTTTTTGGATAACTGGTCTCAACTCAGGATAGGGATTTTTTTTTTTTAAATCCTGCTCACTGGTTTATTGTTGATTTATTTATCTACTTTGAATATTTTATAATGGTTTTAGTTGGTTATATTTCCAAAAATAAAAACATGCTAGCCTAATTTCAACTTGGAATGATTCAATACCATAAATACATCATTCAGTGCCCCTTTTGTCTCAAAAGCTTCATATCTCACTGCTCCCATGAAGCACCATAAAAATTAAAGCCTCATTCACAAGATTTTTAATTTGCACTAGCAGCACTGGCACTCATTGTTACTCTCACTCAGGATCTTTCTATCTTCTTCTTAATATTATTATTATAATTATTATGCGTTTCCAGTTGAGAGTACACTGTGCACATCCTGGCTGCTGCTTCTCACTGGAGCTTTATAGTTATTTATTTATTTATTGTTTTTCTTTTTTGTGTTTGGGTAGTTTGAGGTTTGCTTTTTGTTTGAGTGTTTTGTCCGCCAGTTGTGGTGTATCTCCGGACCCAGTTTTGGGCGTCAGTTCCCTCCAGGCCTTGGCTCACCATGGGTGATGCCTGTGCTCCTCGCTATGGACTGCAGTGAGCTTGTTGCTCTTTTTAACATCGTGGTTGTCCAGCGCTCTGTGCGGCTGTGCTTTTGTGTTTGGCACGGTGTTCTGAGCGATGTTGCTCGGTGCCGTCACGTTGGCTGTGCAGGTGGTTTGGGACATACCGGCGTTCTGTGTGGTGGTGCTTCTGTGCTCACTCTGTGAATCCATGGCATGGTGTTCCAAGCAATGTCACCTGGCAGTGTCGCGGCGGCTGTGCAGGCAGTATGAGATTTATCTTCATGCACCTTTTGGTGGGACTGTGGCTGCTACACCATTGGAATTACATCCTGATCATTTTTTGGGTGGACTCTTTTTTTTTCTTCCTCCTAATTGTAACACGACCTTGGGTGTGAGAAAGACACTATATAAGTTGAACTTCTTCTTCGTCTTATTATTATTATTATAATGTTTTTTCGGATGCTATTTCTCCCTCTGTTTACAACCAGTCATCACCAAATTTCACATGAGGAATACCTCTGGACTGTTACATTGCTGTGACTTTTGGTGGTGATCTGGATCACTAATCCGAATGATTTGTGAAAAACAGGATTTTTTATAACTCTTTCAATGTTCATGATTTTTTTTTTTACAATCAGGGTTTTTTTTTTTTTTCAGAGTGGCAGGATGCCACTTTTCCTAACTAAGCATCATTATTTATCTCTTACCATTCCGGATCTATAGGGTACGGTCACCAGACATCCTGGTTTCTAACAGCTAGTGCAAATTACTATGACTTTAGTTACAGTCTCTATTTAGGTTGTTTTGTTTTTTGTTTTGTATCCACTGCCATTTTAGTTATGTTCTCTAGGCTCTAATGTAAACCATGGCCTAATAGTTAAAGAAGCAGCTTTGGGACCAAAAGGTCACCAGTTAAATTCCCTGAACCAGCAGGAATGGCTGAGAATGGCTGAAGTGCCCTTGAGCAAGGCACCAAACCCCCAACTGCTCCCCAGGCTGCTCTGGGTATGTTGTATGTCACTCTGGATAAGAGTTTCTGCTAAACGCCATCCATGTAATGTCTGAGTCAGAGGCCCTTTCTCTCAAGATTTCAGTATATTAAAAAAGTGTTCTTCCTGTTAGTTTCTCGATTTGAATGTCTTCATACTTGATTACATCCCTAATTATTCTATCCACATTCACTGAATATGAGCAATCACATGCTCTGATTGGCTACTCTACTACTAGGATATCAGCTCATATACCATGAGGAGATAAAAACAAAATGGCGGAGCATGTTGCTGAACCAACTGAGGACAAAATAAAAACTCTACTTGAAAACAAAACACAAAAAAATACAAAAAAGCAACAAAATATGGAATAAAAGTATTTGAAGGTAAGAATATATATATATATATATATATATATATATATATATATCATATCATTAACTGTAGCCGCTTTATCCTGTTCTACAGGGTCGCAGGCAAGCTGGAGCCTATCCCAGCTGACTACGGGCGAAAGGCGGGGTACACCCTGGACAAGTCGCCAGGTCATCACAGGGCTGACACATAGACACAGACAACCATTCACACTCACATTCACACCTACGGTCAATTTAGAGTCACCAGTTAACCTAACCTGCATGTCTTTGGACTGTGGGGGAAACCGGAGCACCCGGAGGAAACCCACGCGGACACGGGGAGAACATGCAAACTCCACACAGAAAGGCCCTCGCCGGCCATGGGGCTCGAACCCGGACCTTCTTGCTGTGAGGCGACAGCGCTAACCACTACACCACCGTGCCGCCCCATGGCACTTTCTACAAAAAAAACAAAACAAAACAACAACACTGTTCTTCCTCAACTGCTGTCCTATCTACATGAGAATAAACTGTATCCTGAATTTCAATCTGCTTATCGCCCTTGCCATAGTACCGAGACTGCACTACTTCGCGTACAAAATGATCTTCTTAGAATTTTGGATGAAGGCAATGAGGCATTCCTGATTTTGCTAGACTTTTCAGCTGCATTTGATACAATTGATCATTGTCTACTTCTCTAACGTCTTGAAAAGCATTTTGGGTTCTCTGGTACTGTTCTTTCTTGGTTTCATTCTTATCTTAACAACCGGACTCAGTGCATCAAGATTGATAGTTGTTAGTTTTTTCTTTTTTATCAGACATCTAATTTTTTAGGTTTGTTTACCTGACATGTTTCGACGTACGACTGTCGTCTTCCTCAGAGTGTCACCGGATGTTATTGGTGACACATCTTTTATCAGCTGATGTTTCCGAAGGCGTGGCCTTCCTGTCTGGATTGACAGGTTGGTCACGCCTTCTACTGTCAGTTTGTCCCCTGCAAGATGGCACTCCAGGTATGGGAGAGCATGTATGCTCCATCATCTCGGTTGATGGTCCTCGGACTTCGCTTACGGATCTCCATGGCCTCCCTGATCCAGCGCTGATGTTTATTATCTTCTGTGCGGATGACTCTGGCATTCCCCCAGTCCATGATATGATTTTCCCTTTTACAATGATCTGTTATGGCTGACTTATAATTTTCCTGTTGTGCCTTTTCTTTTATTGTTTGGGTTTGTCTTGTAGCTGTCTCCTTTTCGCACTCTTTCTTATGTTCATTTTTTCTTGTGTTGAAACTCCTTCCTGTCTCCCCGATGTAAGTTTTATTGCATAATTGACATGGAATCTCATATATGGTGTTGCATCTGTTGTCCGGATGTATTCTGTCTTTGGGATGAACCAGGATCTGACAGAGTGTTGTGTGTGGTTTGACAGGTGTGTTAATGTTGTATTTCCTCATTGCTCTTTGAATGCGTTCCGTTATTCCTCTGATGTATGGTAATGTCACTACTCCCCTGTGTTCTTGTTTGTTGGTTTGTTTTTTCTCTTTCTTCTGTGTTTTATTGTTTTTGACCTGTTCTGCCCCTTTGGATATTGCCCATTGTGGATATTGACATGCCTTCAGTGCGTGTTGTATATGTTGTTCTTCCTGTTCTTTGTCCTGTGGATCTGTAATTATTGCTGTGCGTTCATGTAATGTTCTAACTACAGATATTTTGTGCATTATGGGGTGTTCGGAAGTCCAGTTTAAATATTGGTCGGTGTGTGTGGGTTTCCTGTGTACTTTTATTTTGATGTCCCCCTCTTCTGTGTGATGTATTTTTAAGTCCAAAAATGCTATTGACTGCTCCGTTTCCTCTTCATGTGTGAATTTTATATTGCCGGTATTGTCTATGGTGTTGAGATGGTCGATAAGTTGTTGAGTGTATCCCCTCTTTACTTTTTCCAATATGTTGTCCACATAACGATTCCAGAGTGTTGGTCTGAATTCTGCTGGTATTGTAGTGAGTGCTTTCTGCTCCAGGTCTTCCATGAAAAAACCGCACATGATGGCTGATAGTGGGTCTCCCATGGCAAAACCTTCCTTTTGTCTGTGTATTGTGTTCCTGAACTGAAAGTATGTGGATGTGGCGATGAATTGAAGGAGCTGAGTGATGTCTTGTACAGTGAGGTTTGTGCGTTTCTTGAGCGTCCTATCTGTTTTTAATTTGTCTTGTACTACCTGTATGGTGGCTTCCGTGGGTGTTCTGGTGAAAAGAGATATGACATCATGTGAAATGAAAACTTCGTCTTGTTGCATTTTTATGTTTTTTAGTTCTTCTGCCAGTTGTTTTGAGTTTTTGGAGTGTTGGTCTGTGAGTCCTAGTAATGGTTTAATTATTTCGGTGAGTGCTTTTGATAGGACCAATAACATCCGGTGACACTCTGAGGAAGACGACAGTCGTACGTCGAAACGTCAGGTAAACAAACCTAAAAAATTAGATGTCTGATAAAAAAGAAAACACTAACAATATTCAATATAAGACATAATGAACGTAATCGAAAGACTGATAGTTCCTTATCACCCAACTATCTACTGGAATCCGGCATCCCACAGGGTTCTGTTCTTGGACCAGCCCTATTCTGCCTCTACGTTGCACCACTGGAAGACATATTTACATCTCATGGAATATCGCCTATGATGTATGCTGATGATACACAACTGTATTGTGTTATCCAGAAGCATCAGCAAGACTCTGCACAATCTACTCTTGAGAACTGCATACGTGATATCAAGTTCTGGTGTTCTGCCAACAAGCTTCTTTTGAATGATGGCAAAACTGGACTCTTGCATATTCACTCAAAGTTTGCCTGGTCACTCTCTACCTTACCTGGAATTGCTGTCGGCAATAAAATTATAGCACCCAAGCCTGAGGCCCGCAACCTTGGTGTTCTCTTTGATCATAATCTATCTCTAAAGGGTCAGATTACTAATTGTTGCAAAGCGTCTTTTATGGCTTTGGGTAACATTGCTCAGATTCAACGATATCTGGATCAAGACCAAGCTGAAAAGTTGGTCCATGCTTTTGTCACCTCTAGAGTGGACCACTGTAACAGCCTGTTGTATGGCTTACCTGCTTACGAGATCAACAAGCTTCAACGGGTCCTGAATGCTGCTGCCAGAGTTGTGGCAAGACCAAAGCCTGATGATAATATCCAAGATACTCTGAGGAGGTTACACTGGCTCCCAGTTCAAGATCGAATAATCTACAAGATCCTGTTACTGACGTATAAAGTACGTAATGGCCTTGCACCTCAATACCTAACTTGTCTCTTGAACGATTACTCTACAACTCGATGTCTGAGGTCCAGTATGAAGAATCTCTTGGCTGTTCCGCGCACATACACAAAAACTTATGGAAATCGTGCTTTCTCTGTAGTCGCACCAAAGCTCTGGAACGCTCTCCCTGCTGAGCTTAAAGACTCTCCTTCAATAGATAGTTTTAAATCTAAGTTAAATACATTTTTGTTTAAGTGATTAAGCACCATGATCATTTTTTAGTATGATTTTAGTACTAGTATTATTTTATCATCTTTTTCTTCTTGCCGTAAATAGTTCTTTTTTTTTGGGTGAGGGATAATTCTTTATATTTATCACTTTTTTTGAGTATTTTTCATGATTTTTACTGTAAAAAGCATTGAGATTTCTATGTGAATATGCATTTTTAAGAAATAAATTATTATTATTATTATTATTATTATTATTATTATTATTATTATTACTAAAGTCAATTCATGCAGCCATTGATAGGTTTTTAAGAAGTCCGCCTAAGCGGAAATGATTTTGTTGGACGTTTTGTATAAAGGTTTTATTTATTGAATTTGCAAAAAATTAAAATAAAGAAGTTCTGTTTCTCAAAATCCAGTGAATGTTGATTGAATAAAACAGTTATTCCACTTAATCTCGTTGTGCACGGCTTGCACACAACTCAGTGCTATGCGCCTTGTCGGCTATCAGTTCATGTACGACTTGATTTTGTGGAATATCTGTTAAATGTATAAAGTCTCTAACACAATTGTTGTTTTTGAGACTGGCATCTCAACCAGGATGTATTCCTGTGTGAATTAATTATTCATAACTGGTGTGTAAACTCTCGAATGGTAAAGGACATCTTTCTTTCTTTCTTTATTTATTTATTTCCTCCCTCCCTCCCTATGCTTTTCAGACCAGACTTTAATAAATGAACATTTAATTTGTTTTGACAGCATTGTTGTAGGGGCGCCATGGTGGTGTAGTGGTTAGCGCTGTCGCCTCACAACAAGAAGGTCCGGGTTCGAGCCCCGTGGCCGACGAGGGCCTTTCTGTGCGGAGTTTGCATGTTCTCCCCATGTCTGCGTGGGTTTCCTCCGGGTGCTCCGGTTTCCCCCACAATCCAAAGACATGCAGGTTAGGTTAACTGGTGACTCTAAATTGAGCGTAGGTGTGAGTGTGAGTGTGAATGGTTGTCTGTGTCTATGTGTCAGCCCTGTGATGACCTGGCGACTTGTCCAGGGTGTACCCCGCCTTTCACCCATAGTCAGCTGGGATAGGCGCCAGCTTGCCTGCGACCCTGTAGAACAGGATAAAGTGGCTAGAGATAATGAGATGAGATGAGCATTGTTGTATAATGAGTCATGATTGTACATTTTAAAGACAATTTATGTTTTCTGCTTTCTTTCAATTTATTGGAAACCAAGTATAAAAAATCCCAACGCGAAATAGCAGATACTGCCTTCCTTTCATTTTCTCTCAATGAGACACATTCTATGTAAATCTGCATGTTTTCTGGTGCAGATGACAGTCAGTGTTTCAAATTCAGTCTGCTGTGCACAAAAGTGTAGCATTTTAAAATGTCACTCCACTCACTTCATTGTTTTCGGTGAGTGTGTGCCACACCACATGATGCCACACCACATGATGCCAATAAAACTGCCTGTGCTGCTTATCTTTCCAGAAGAAGAGAAGGAGAAGAACAAAGTGCACCTCTTAGGGCAAAGCCAATCGAAAGGAACAAGTAAAGACATTTAAAGCCCCTCTCTTTATCATTCGGGCAGCTGATCTACTTTCTCCATTACGTCTCTGAGGAAAACCAGGTGGGTTATTTGTACAAAGGCTTATCTTAGACATAAGCCAGAGTGGGGCCATCATAAGCACCAGAAGGCAAAGAGCCACCAATAATTACTGCACACAAATTGCCTCATACATTTTGTCTCAGCTTTGGAGAATTACCTGAAATTATTCAATTGCTAAATCTCAAAGAAAATTATGCCAACCTCATATTACTCATATTCGCATAATTAGTGTTGATTCGCACATTGGTGTGAGGTGACAAGGATATGGGCATTTACAGTGTGAATAAACGTACAATAACCTGAGCGCATAAGTGTGCAATCTCTCTTATATTATAATTGGGCACATGACTGTACTCCGTATTACCCAATCACATTCAAACTCATGCACTGAAGTAATCATTATACACCTATCATCAATGATTCTGATTAACTTCAAATAAAGATCAGCTGTGTTTCTGGAGGATTTTCTTGACACCTTCTTGGTTTCATCCAACTGCTAAAGCTCAAAAAGCATATATAGGCTCTCAGAGATGAAAGGTATCGATCAGGAGAGGGGTTCAAAAGAATTTCCAAAGCACTAGATGCACCATGGAACACTGTTAAAGCCACCATCAACAGTCAAGTGGAGCAAATATGATGAGCAAGCCTGAGGTGACAGTGGCAAGGAAAACCTCCCTCTGAAGACATGAGGAAGAAACCCTGAGAGGAACTAGACTGTCATGGCCTAGGGGAGCCACAACAATAAAAGGGAGGCAAGGCGTACTAAATATGTTCAAATGATATTTTTTATTTAACTAATCACAAGCAAAAACAGGTCGGGATGGAGCGGGTCAGTAGTCAGTCATGTTGTGGTGTGGTAATGAATGAGGGTGCTGCATGTGTATTGAGTGGTCAAAAACAAAAAAAAACCCGCACACCAGTATAGCACCTCAGCCATAATTGGACTGCACTGCCCATGAGCGTGCTTGAACCTAAGTATGGGTTAGAAGAAAGACAAAAAAAAAACATAGAGCAAGCACAGTGGGCATCAGAAGACTCAAAAGGGAACCCATCCTCATCTGGGGGATAACAGATAGTGTGATTTTAAATAACTCACTTCCATAACTGTGTCCTCTTTAGTCTCAAAGTATAATGGTGTAACCAGAAAATTCATTATAGTTTGAGCATGAAGTCTGTTTTTTTGAAGTTATCAACTGTTCACTGATGAGTGCAAGACCATTCATGACAAATGCAGTCCTAAAGTTATCACAGTAATTGTAGTCCTCAGCCATCAGAGCAAAACTGCAAGTGTCCAGAGTAGTGGTGTGTCGTTCACGAATGAACCGTTCTTTTTGAATGAGTCTTCGAAGTGAACGACTATAACTAGTTCGCACTGCCTCTCGTTCTCGGTCGTTCGCGAATCAGCAGTCCCTGCTCGCTGGCAGCAGGGCGGTCGCTGAATCTCGGTCGTTGGCGAATCAGCAGGATCTGCTCAGTAGCAGAAGGGCGTCCAACTTGCACTTTGATCTGTGCAGAGCAGCGCAACTTTACTTCTTTAAGGGCTATCTGAGCCCTATTATCAGAGCGTTGACACATGCCAGGTCTTTAGTTTACAATTTAGAGCTCTCACTCAGCAATACATTTCAGTTCACAGCGAACGAGCTCAGCAGTTCGCGAACGAATGAACAGTCAGCAGCCAGCCTGCCTGCTGCCATACTGGGCTGGGCACATAGCAACGGTTTCCATGACTGTGATAAACAATGAAGAACGTGGCTCTGGAGATCGCGGCATACTGTGTTCGTTTTTTTAATGTTAATGCAATTTGTAATAAAGTGGTTTGTTCTTTGTAATGAGCGTTGCTGTTGAATATGAGCAAAATGGGTGTTACTTAATGGGTTTGAACAACTGCATGAAACAGTCTGCATCTATCGTAGTTGGCTTTACTTTATTTCCCTTGCCTACTGGGAGATACCATTATCAGAAAGTTTGCACCACTATGGGGGCGGGGGGCATGCATGTCTATTACAATTTCATAATAATACTTAAAAAAAGAGAGAATAAAATACAGCGGGCTGCCACTACTTATTTATTCAGAACTAGCATTTGTATTCATTTTTTCAGCAACACCACCACCTCTCTCGTTGTTGACAGAGTAGTACTGGACGGAGCTAGCACCAGATACAGTACACAATTAACTGGTCATTGTAAATTGTGAGTTTTAAAATTGAGACCAGTTCAAGAAGAAACAATGCAAACAATGTAGGCAGTACAAATACATATAAAAATTACAAGAACTTTATTTACCTTTTCAGATTAACTTTACAGTGACTTGATTTATCACAACTTTTACCATCACGATAAGTCCCCCCCCCCCCCCCCCCCCCCTTCACCCCGGCTGGGACGAGAGTTGAATATTCCGTTGGTCTTTAACATGAACTTGGGTGCAGATGGGGGGGGGGGGGGGGGGCATGTTATTCTCTGAAATGAGTGTTGCTGTTAAATAAGCAATTTTTTTTTTGCTTAATGGGTTTGAGAGAGCAACTGCATAGCCGGCAGACCATGGCTCTACTAAAATAAATATAATAAATATAAAAACAGCTTTATTCTCATCTACATTTAATTAACTTTCAGAGCTTTGTTTATGTAGTCTTTTTCAGATAATGCTAGGATAATGTTTTTCTTCCATCTTTTTCTCAAGCACATTGTAATGTATGAAAATCTATTGTGGATGGCACCTCTGCCGCCTCTCGTTCACTCAAGATTAACTAAACTTCGGACGACAGCCATTGTTGTGCCACTTTGGTGTGACGTCATCAAAATGAACGAGTGAACGAACTGAACGAACAAATTTCTTTGCTGAACTGACCGACATGAACGAACTGGCAGAAATGAATCATCATGTCCCACCAATAGTCCAGAGCATCTTCCAAGTGTGGCTTTCGACTGTCCATATGGGGCCGTCCTCCACAGGAGCGATGTGATGAGACTCCAGCAAGATGTAGGGCATCAGGATGGATCAGGCAGGTCAAGATGAAAACTAATCATGGAGACTGCCAAGAGACCTACAGCAACATTAAAGGAACAGCAGGAATATCTGGCAAGTCCTCTTCACTCCCTGCATGGCAACAGTCTATTGTATTGTATTGTCCATCCATCCATCCCTCAAAGTCTGAGGCCATGGTTCTCTGCCAGAAAATGATGGAGTGCTCCCTCCTGTTTTGGGAATGAGTTGCTGCCCCAAGTGAAGGAGTTCAAGTATCTTGGGGTCTTGTTCACAAGTGATGGCAAAATGGCGTGTGAGATGGACATGCGGATTGGGGCAGTGTCAGCAGTAAAGCAAGCATTGTACCAAACCATTGTGGTGAACAGGGAGCTGAGCTGGAAGGCAAAGCTTTTGATTTACCAGTCAATCTACGTTCCAACCCTCACCTATGGTCATGAGCTTTGGGTAGTGACCAAAAGGATGAGCTCGCAGATACAGGCAGCTGAAATGAGCTTTCTCCATAGGGTGGCTGGGCTCACCCTTAGAGATAGGGTGAGGAGCTCAGATATCTGGAGGGATCTCAGACTCAAGCCACTGCTCCTTCATGTCGAAAGGAGTCAGCTGAGGTGGTTCGGGCATCTTCTATTAGAATGCCTCCTGGGTGCCTTCCTTTGGAGGTTTTCCGAGCACATCCAACTGGGAGGAGACCTTGGGGTAGACCCAGAACATGCTGGAGAGATTATAATCTCATCTGGCCTGGGAGTGCCTTGGGATCCCCCAGGAGGAACTGGAAAGTGTTGCTGGGGAGAGGGACACCTGGAATACCCTGCTTAGCCTGCTGTCACTGTGACCCGACTTTGGATAAGTGAAAGAAAATGGATGGATGGATGGATGGATGGATGGATGGATGGATGGGCTATGGGACAGGGTGGCTAGATGGAAGCCCTTTCTCACAAAAAAGAAAAAAGAAACATAAAAACCCACCTAAATTTGGCCAAACCATGTAATAAAACCATATATCAAAATGAGACTAAAGTAGAACTCTTGAGGCATAATTCTAAAAGCTATGATTGGCACAAAAGCAAAGACAGCTTATCCAACTCAACAAAGGAATGTCTTCAGAAGAAGAAGATCAATATTTTGGAATGGTCCAGTCAGAACTCAGATCTAAACCCTATTGAAAACCTGTGAGCTGCACACAGGGGATCTCCTTGCAATTTGATAGATGTGGATCATTTTTGTCTGAGTGATGTATAAAAGATGATTTAACAACATATTAATTAAGAACTGTGCACAGTTGTGTATCCAATTATGTTATATAATGTTATATGTTCCATTGTGTTGATTGTTGTTGGTTGCTGTATCACGTTGAAAAAGATCTGACATTTTACAGGGGTGTGTAGACTTTTCATCCATTGTATCTATCAGAAGGCAAATAAATCATTCTTCGTTAAAATTTTTTAACTGTCCATAATAGTCACAGATGTACCAATCACATTATTTTGTCCTAATTGCAAATTTGTCTGGAATACACCAATCAGCCATAACAATTACTGACAGGTGAAGTGAATAACATTGATTATCTCATTACAATGGCACTTGTCAAGAGGGAGGGAATATATTAGGCAGCAAGAGAAAATATACCATACAAATGACCAAGAGCCAAATGTTTTCCTGTCCAACCCGACCGAACTCAGTCAATAAGCATTTTCTCATATGACCTTTTTGAACTAAAATGCACAGTGGAAAACAATGAACAATGGTGTGCGAAAAACGAACTAATCAATTTTTATTTGATTGACAGCAAACCATTTCTATGCTGAATCACCTTTGCACAAGTTTGAAATAACAGTTTGAATTCTATATAATACAACTGACTTTACTGTTCTTTTGAAATGAAAACGATTTTAAGATAACATCGTTAGTAAAAAAAAAAAGTCAGTTCAAACTCGGATCAGCTCATGAAGACTGTGACATCAATACAAACCAATTAATTCTACACAAAAGAACTTTGATTTGAAAACAGAATAGAGTCGAGTCGGCAGTCGAGTCGGCAGTCGAGTCAGTTCAATCTTCTTCATCTGATGATGACTCAATAACGATGTCTTTTTTTTTTAATAATGGATGTGTCCTTTTATAAACAAGTGAATTTCTTCGCATTGAAAATACCTTTTATTTTTCATTTTCTTTGACAATGTCAGCTTGTTCAATTTGGTCTGTGTCTGATCAATCATCTGGATAATAAAATTCACTTTCACTGTTGTGTCCCTCATTTTTCAAAGTAACAATTCAGAGCAAAATAAGAACAGCGGAAGGAAGTGAGGGAAACGGGTCCGGGATCACATGCGGCTTTTTTTGGACCGGATTCAAAAATCTGTATCTGCCCCGTCACATGACTTTTCCCAATGGTTTTATTAAGAGCACGCATGCGGGTCCATACGGGTCAGATGATAATACTAATTATTCAGGATCATGTAGCAGGAATGTGTTTTTTCTTTTTATCTACTGGAAAAAATGGCTGCTATATTATCTGTTTAAATGTTAACATATTATTAATTTATTATGCTGTAAATGGACCGATCTGAAGATGATCCTCAGCCAGTGATTCCTGGGTCCTTGAATGATCAGATCTACATCAATCCAAAATACAAAGTTTTGAAATAAGTGAAATTTAGAACGTGTGTTTGTGATATGTTGTCAAATGAAATTGGGAAAAGAACTGTTTTTTTTCCTGTCGGACATTTCCTTTATTACTGCTGCAATTCAAATCAAAATCAAATCAAGTTTATTTGTACAGCGCTTTTAACAATAAACATTGTCGCAAAGCAGCTTTACAGAATTTGAACGACTTAAAACATGAGCTAATTTTACCCCTAATCTATCCCCAATGAGCAAGCCTGTGGCGATGGTGGCAAGGAAAAACTCCCTCAGACGACATGAGGAAGAAACCTCGAGAGGAACCAGACTCAAAAGGGAACCCATCCTCATTTGGGCAACAACAGACAGCCTGACTATAATATTAACAGTTTTAACAGGTATAACCCTCAACTGTCCTCATGGGGCCGTCCTTCACAGGAGTGGGGTGATAAAACTCCGACCAGACACAGGGCACCAGGACGGACCAAGCAGGTCCGAGGGGCAGAAGAGGCCAGCATCTCAATCCCAGGATCAACATGCAACCCAGAGGGACAGATTGGGGGGGGGGGGGGGGGGAGAGAAAGAAAACACGTTGTTAGGTATGCCCTAAAAATGACAAGTATTAATTCTATTCGACGAATTTGTATCGTCATATTCTGCAGTTTAATTTATATGAGACTTATAGTTAATACTTCACGATAATAAATGTGTTGTCATAAATAGTGCGTTATTGTCCTTCACTAATTTTGTGTCAAATAACACTTTTAAAAAAAAATGTGTCATGTTTTAGGAATGTTTTTTAACACAATGTGTGTAGCCAAGGGCAGCATGGTGGTGTAGTGGTTAGCACTGTCACCTCACAGCAAGAAGGTTCTAGGTTCGAACCCAGTGGCTGATGGAGGCCTTTCTGTGTGGAGTTTGCATGTTCTCTCTGTGTCTGCGTGGGTTTCCTCCAGGTGCTCCGGTTTCCCCCACAGTCCAAAGACATGCAGGTTAGGTTAATTGGTGGCTCTAAATTGACCATAGGTGTGAATGTGAGTGTGAATGGTTGTTTGTCTCTGTGTGTCAGCCCTGCAATGACCTGGTGTTACGCCCATCTATGCCCCCTTCAGGCCCAGCACTGTCAGTGCATGGGCAGGGCTGGGTCCTGGTATCTAATTAGGTACACCTGTAATGCCAGCTGGGGCTATAAAGGGGCTGGTGCCTATGGCCTCATGAGGCTCTCTCTCTCTGTCGACTGGCACTACCTGCTTGCTCTCTCTCTCTGTCCTCAGCTCTTACTCTTTTCCCCTTGCGCCTCACTCTTTTGTTATTTTGAACACAATCTTACCGTACATACTGACCTTTTCATTTGCATCCACTCATGCATAACCCCACTCCTGCACTTTACCCCTAGACACGTTTTTTTGTTTAAATAAATTTCTTAAAACTTACTTTTGTTGTCGTCTCCCTCATTATGTGATGGTAAATGAGCCTGCCGTTACACCTGGCGACTTGTCCAGGGTGAACCCCGCCTCTTGCCCATAGTCAGCTGGGATGGGCTCCAGCTTGCCTGCAACCCTGCACAGGATAAGCGGTTACAGATAATGGATAAATGGATGTTTATACATCTTTGTGTTCACCTTCCTGACACTCATTCCCTGTGTTGAAATCATCTCCACAGTTAGTGTGTCAAAGTTAATGCAACAAGCGTTCTCCCAAAACTCACCAACTGACGTGTAAGAATTTGATCCAGTCTGTGTCAGTTTTAAGACATGTAATAGTGTAATAGAGCCCCTTAAATCCTACACAGTGCACCTTTAAACAATAAGAATATAATTACAGTATATAATAAGTCTTGTTTGTTTGTTTATCATACTTGGAGTCATGAAATGCCATTTATGACATTTTTTTCATTTATGTTTATCATTTCATGCTATTTTCCAACATACCTCGATTGCTCCTGTTAGACAACACAGTTGCTATGGAGATGGTTGTGTCTTCCCACTTTTCACTTCGCTTCCAGGATGGCTTTCTGCCTCACTAATCCAGTTACAGCACATGACTGCATTCTGTCAGAACCAAGACAAAGACACACAGTGCAGCACCATGGCACTGATAAATACTTCATGGGTTACATGTGCATGCTGAAAACTTAAACAACACTGCTGCCATCTTCTCCTTCCTTATACGTAAGATCAAAATAATAGCCTCAGGGTGTTTTGGCAAGCATGAAAAAACACCAGCCACATCCAAACAGAAAACTGGGACACACAGAAACAGGATCACTCTGTTTGACTGACTGGAGGAAAGGAAAAAAAAAGGCAGTTAGTCAGTCACTTTGGATTTACGTTTAAAGACACGATAGTTTGGATAGGCTACTATAAACTCGTTATGCATTTCCAAGAAGAAATGTTAATAAGGTCACTGACTATTTTAATATATTAATATACTGTATCAGGGTGCATTTTATGAAGCTGACCCCTTTTCAGCTGATACTCGAGCCACCAGGGAAGCTCACTGCAGCTCACTGTGGCATCCACCTTGTTCAACATGTATGTTAAGCCTCGGTCACAACCGGCCGGTCTACGTGCAAAAAACGCAAGAAACGCACAGAGGGCGCGCGTGAAACGCACGGAGGGCGCGCGTGTGACGTGCTGATTTTCGAGCTGCAGACCGGCCGCAGAGGTTCTTTGTCATGTCAAACAAACTCTACGGGCGCTTACGGTTTTTTCAGGTTGCAAGACAAACTTACGGCCAACGTGCGTCTTTCTCCATGAACAAAAAAAAAAACGCAGCGATTTGGGAAACGCCAAAAAATCATACGTCTGGTTGTGACCTACACTGTAAAAAAAAATCGGTTGTTTTTACGGAAAAACACTGGCAGCTGTGGTTGCCAGAATAATCCTGTTAAAAATACAGTGAAATGTAAACAAGATTACAGAATAACTTGTACATTTCACTGGGATTCCATGTACAATTAATGATAACTAAATGTAAATTTTACAGGTATTCAATGTACAATAATCAATACATAACTGTTAATTTTATGGATATTCATTGTACAATAAACAATGATTCAAAATGGTTACAAGCAATGATCTACTAGACAGATATTTTTTGGGGGGCTTTTTTCACCTTTTATTGGATAGGACAGTGTAGAGACAGGAAATAAGCTGGAGAGAGAGACGGGGAGGGACCGGGAAATGACCTTGGGTTGGAATCGAACCCAGATTCATGGTATGGCGCCTTAGTCGACTGAGCCACGATGGTGGCTGGTTTTTTATTTTTTTAACAGGGCAATGATGTAATTTTAACTATCACATTCTGTTTTAGTATTACAGTTTGTTTTTAAACTACAACAATTTGTAAATTCTACAAAAAATGATCAATTCAACATATTCTTACTGTTAAATTAACAGTTGTATTTGGTTAGGAGTTTTACAGTATATTGATGTAAATTACACACTGCTTTATTGTTTTTGTATTTACAGTTTATGTCATGATTTTACATAAATTCACTGTTAATTCTATGGACATTTTTTACAGTGTAGGCTTTAACGACCAGCCTATCCATCCCAACCCCAGGAGCTTCATTTATGTCGATGACCTGTGCATTACAACCCAAAGTGCTGACTTCCACAAGGTAGAAGCTACTCTATGTGAGTCTTTAGCTAACCCATCCTCATACTACCAAGAGAATCACTTATGAGACAACCCATCAAACACTCAGGTCTACACCTTTCACTTGAAGAACATGTATGCAAACCGGAAGCTAAAGATCTCATGGAATGGAGTCGGCTTGGACCATTGTGACAATCCAGTCTACCTTGGTGTTATTCTTGATTGTTCCTTGATGTTCAAAGCACATATCACCAAACTTAAGGGGAAAGTAAGTTCCAGGAATACTCTTCTTCAAAAGTTGAGTACCTCAAACTGGGGAGCAAATCCAACGACCATCCGATCAATAGCTCTGGCTCTCTGTTTCTCTGCTGCCGAATATGACTGCCCAGTATGGGAACGCTCAACTCATGCAAAGACGATCGATTCTGTGTTGAACACAAAGTTGTTGCTGCATTAGCGGGTGCATGAAACCTACTAAGACTGACATCATCTATCTATTGTCTGGTATCACACCTCCTAATATCAGAAGAGCTGTAGCCAGCCAAAAAGAATGACTTAGGCAATCGGAGGATGAAAAACACCCTCTTTATGATCATCCCTTGCTGGACAGTGCCCCCAGACTATGGAACATCTCCTGAGTTGTGGCATGCTACATGACACATGCGCTGTAAAGGACCTGGCAGAGGTCAGGCTTGTAGTACTCGAGTCCAGGACTCTGACTTGAATCTGACTCATGCCATGAACGACTCACACCAGCACAGGATTAGGGCACAATCAGCGCGCCTGTATAAAAACTGTGAAAACGCACTTACTTTGCAAAGTATTGAGTTGTATTGCTGACACATTACCGAGCCTTATTTCCTTGTTTGGTTTCCTGAGCTCTGATTTCCTGTTTCTTGTCTTTGATTCTGCGAAGTCTACGATAGCCTGTTTGTGCCTCGCTCGACCTCCTGCCTGTTTCACTGGTTTACGATGTTGCCTGCCATTCTGGATTGGTTACCGTCTTCACTTGTATTAATAAACACACCTTTTGCACTTACATCCATCTCCCAACCATCTCTGACAGAATACTTCACACTCCCCGACAAAGAGAAGCACATTCACCTGTTCAGACATCATGTTCAGGAACAAACTAATGTTAATGGCGCTCAAACAGCCACCGTCAAATGGTGCGGTTGGAGTCTTGTTCTTGGACTCAACTTGATTTTTTTTTTAATGACTTGAACTTGGACTTGAAAACTGGGGACTCAAGACTGGACTTGGACTCAAGGCTTAGTGATTCAAGTACAACCCTGGCAGAGGCCAATGATGTGGCACTCAAATTTGCTCACTATTGGCAAGCAGTAGTGTGATGACACAAACTGATGATGAGGTTGTACTTTCATTCATTTTAACAGTAGTTAATGTGTGTGACAGTCAATAGAAAGGTATGACTGGATGATTAATACATATACTGTAGCTGATTAATTAATCTTAACCTTGAAAGTCACTAATACATGAGTCTATGTGGTAATTTACAGGGCTGGAGGGTCAACGGATAAATCCCTGTTACATTAGTCAAGTCAAGTCAAGTTTATTTGTATAGCACTTTTAACAATAAACATTGTCGCAAAGCAGCATACTGTAGCCCCCAAGTACAGCATGTAGGCTGAATAGGCAACCATTCAAAATACTTAAAATGCAGGAGAGATTCCATAAGGTGCCGAAGGGCACTAATACATATTAATCCACCCAAACGTTTTTTTTCTTCCCTCAACTGTAGCCGATAAGTCAGTCATTTAGTAATAAGAGTCCTCAATGGAATAAATGTGTGGAAAGCAATCATAGCACTTTCATTTCATATTCCGATCACTTATTTGTTCATGGAATGAAATAACTGAAGTTGACATTGCTTAAACTGCTGGGAAAAATACAGGAAATAAATATAAATAAATAAATTAAATAAATAAATAAAAACTTTTAAATATCCTCTGCACCATTTCTGTTAAAACTTGGTTGTCTCCATATTCATGGGAGTGTATAGTATATGTTTAAAGGAAAATCCACCCTGAAACACTGAAAAAAGCTGCATAAACCGTAATAGGATAAATACACAGGGGATTATAGGAAATCATACGTGCTCGTTGGTTCTCGATAATTACCTTGAGCAACTCGGCAAAATGGTGGCCGATCACTTTGTCACCGTAAGTCAGGAAGAATTACAAATTATGAAAGAAAATGCTGTTCCTAAAAGCACTAAGGAGGCTACAAAGTTTGGTTTAATATTATTCAAAGGTAAAGTGGAATTATGATTTATTTTAGCAATTTCAAAACAAAGTATTTTATGTGACTTGGCGTAGATAAGTGACAAGTCTGCGCTGCACCGTCATTACATTTGCATGCTGCTTTTGAAGTTTGAAAAATTGCATATGATTTTTAAAAATAATCATCGGTATATTTATACTAAAACAATTATCCACCTCACTTCACTGTTCATGTCGCCTTCGACAAATAATTGTTAAATAATTAACAGTTATTCCATGAAATCAAGTTGTACATGAGCTGCTAGCCAACAAGATGCATAGCGCCAAGTTGGCTATAAGCCATGTATGATGAGATTGAGTGGAATAACTGTTTTATTCTATCCACATTCACTGGATTTTGAGAATCAGAGCTTTTTTTTTTTTGCAAATTCAATAAAGGTGGCGGCACGGTGGTGTAGTGGTTAGCCTGTCACCTCACAGCAAGAAGGTCCGGGTTCGAGCCCCGTGGCCGGCGAGGGCCTTTCTCTGCGGAGTTTGCATGTTCTCCCCATGTCCACGTGGGTTTCCTCCGGGTGCTCCGGTTTCCCCCACAGTCCAAAGACATGCAGGTTAGGTTAACTGATGACTCTAAATTGACCGTGAGTGTGAGTGTGAATGGTTGTCTGTGTCTATGTGTCAGCCCTGTGATGACCTGGCGACTTGTCCAGGGTGTACCCCGCCTTTCGCCCGTAGTCAGCTGGGATAGGCTCCAGCTTGCCTGCGACCCTGTAGAACAGGATAACGCAGCTACAGATAATGAGATGAGATGAAATTTGATAAATAAAAACTTCATACAAAACATCTGACAAAATCATTTCTGCTTAGAATGTAAACAAGCCAGTGAAATGACAGTAGCAATTTGCGAAAAATGCTATAATAATAATTCTTGAATTTTTTTTTTTAAATATATGTTCTTACCAGTGGTTAGCGCTGTCACCTCACAGCAAGAAGGTCCTGGGTTCGAGCCCTGGGGCCGGCGAGGGCCTTTCTGTGTGGAGTTTGCATGTTCTCCCTGTGTCCGCGTGGGTTTCCTCCGGGTGCTCCGGTTTCCCCCACAGTCCAAAGACATGCAGGTTAGGTTAACTGGTGACTCTAAATTGACCGTAGGTGTGAATGTGAGTGTGAATGGTTGTCTGTGTCTATGTGTTAGCCCTGTGATGACCTGGCGACTTGTCCAGGGTGTACCCCGCCTTTCGCCCGTAGTCAGCTGGGATAGGCTCCAGCTTGCCTGCGACCCTGTAGAAGGATAAAGTGGCTAGAGATAATGAGATGAGATGAGATGTTCTTACCATCAAATACTTTTATTCCATATTTTGGTTTTTTTTCCATATTTTGTTGCTGTTTTTATTTTGGGGGGTTTTGTTTTCAAGTAGAGTTTTTATTTCGTTCAGCAAAATGCTCTGCCATTTTGTTTTTCTTCTTCTTTAGGGTTTTTGGTGGTTGGCAAACCAACTTAAAGGTGCATTACTGCTACCGACTGGGCTGGAGTGTGGAACAGGAGATATTGAGGGGAAAAAAAACAATATTCTTTTAGCTATTTTTGTTTCTTTGAAATACTTGATAACAAAAGTGATATATCTGACTTGATGTGCTCCGCCATTTTGTTTTTCTCTACTCATGGTATATGAGCTGATATCCTAGGAGTAGAGTAGCCAATCAGAGTATGCGATTGCTCATATCCAGTGAATGTGGACAGAATAATTATCTTTATACTGAACATGTGATCTGCAGTGGTCTCCAAGATTTATTTTGCAATGAAATTCATAGAAGTTTTTTTTTTTTCTTGGCTTTTTTTAGTTAAATTTCCTTCATCGACACATTGAACTTTTTCTACATTACCCACAATGCCATTTGACTACCCACTGACAATGGTACAAGTTGGACTTAGCCCTTGCTTCTCCTTATCTGAAAACGAAAGTGCAGCAGTGCTTTAGTCTTTTACCCTGTGCAGCTCTCTCACCTCCTCATCTGCTCCTCAAAGCTTCCATATTCATGCTAATACTCCCATGAGCACCATTCTGCTTTTGTGTCAGAGTTTTCCTTTCATATCAATGCACTCCCATATTGAAACACTGCACATAGATATGATCGAACATTGAAGTGGATCCACTGGAGATCATGGCTTGTGTAATGTGGTGTGCCGAAGTGGTGTGAGAATTCTCATGAGAGGACTTCTGTTACACTGCTGGCATTATTACATTGGAGGCAACAACCAAAGCAGACTGCCTGAGCACCCTACTCCTCAGTGTCCCTGTAGCACACTGGCACTGAGTCTACGGTTTTTGCTGGATGATTAACTGAGAAATGGGTTGAAGGGATAGATAATCCTAAAGTAGACAGACAGATAGATGGAACCAACATTGAGCAGGTAGAGAAATTTGTGTACCTGGGTCAACTCATAACCGCAGATGCCAAATGGGAGAAAGAAATAGCAAGGAGAATAGAAATAGCAATAGAAAAAGCAGGCAACCCTTACTTCACATAGAATCGGCTTAAAAACAAGAAAGAGATTAATGAAGTGTTATGTTTGTTATATGGAGCTGAAACATGGACAATAAATAACCAAATGCAAAAAAGACTTGAGGCCTTTGAGATGGGCTTACAGACGTATGGATAAGATTTCTTGGACTGAAAAAGGAACAAATGAGGATGTGCTAAAGAGGGTAGGTACTAAGCAAATGCTTCTGAAAGTAATTAAAGAGACAAAACTCAAGTACTTTGGTCATATAGTTAGACACGACAGCCTCCATCGTACTCTATTGGAAGGCCAGATAAACAGCAGGCGAGATCAAGGCAGGCCCAGAATATCATGGATTACGAACATCAGGGAATGGACTGGAATGAGGCAGTACGTAAAGCACAAAACCTGAAAGAATGGAGTTTCATCACATCCCACCCTCGACCAGAGGAAGGAATGTGAAGAAGAGTTGAAGGATGAAATAAAAATGCCAACCTTTTGTTTCCTGTCCTGGTCTGCAAACACCATGGCAGTCATCAAGAAGGCCCAGCAGCGACTATACTTCCTGAGAGTGCTCAGGAAGAACAACCTGGATAGTAAGCTGCTAGAAACCTTCTACAGATCCTGCATCAAGAGACTGCTGATGTACTGAATCTCTGTGTGGTATGCCAGCTGCACTGAAGTAGACAGGAAGAGGCTGCAGAGAGTGATTAAGACAGCGCAGAAAATCGTTGGCCACCCTCTCCCTATCTTGGATGATATCTACAACTCTTGCTGCCTCACCAGAGTGAGGAACATTGTTAACCCAATGACAGTTCTCACCCAAGCCACCATATGTTTGACTTGCTGCCCTCTGGGAGGCGCTACAGGTGTATCACATCCAGGACTAGCAGATTTAAGAACAGTTTCGTTCCTAAAGCCATAACCTTGCTGAAAGCAACCATGCACTAATTCCATCCTTGTTGATTGTGCAATATTTATTTTCTATTACTAATTTATCCACCTCAACAGTGCAATAATACAAATGCAATACGCAATTATGTAACTTTTTAATGCATGTTGTGTGTATCATACGTTGCTCTGGTGTATGTTTTATTTTATGTTGTCCTTGCAGTTTAAGGCTAAGCTTTTCATTTTGTTCTACTCCATACAACGACAATATATTTTGATTCTGATTCTCTTTTCTTTTCCTTGTATATATAGAGTAGATGTGGTGCTGTGACCAAATTATGGCAAACAGCTAAAACCCAAAAGAGAAGAAACATTGCATAGGCTCCATGAGTTTAGTTTAGATGCTGGCTGTTAAAATGTCTGTAAGGGATCTGCATTGGCGTCAGAATGGAATCTTTAAATGCAGTTTTAAACGTCAGCTGTACACTGCTCAGAAACACAGCATAAGAACACACAATGGCTTGTGCTGATCGTAGGATTGAATTGGAAAGTAAAATCTTTCAATTTAACTCCACTCATCAGCTGACCCCGCTATATTCAAGTACATGAATCTGTATACCTAGTTATTGTCTCTTGGTTTTACATACATATACCACTTCCTGATACTATAAAAATATATAAACGTAGATAGGTATGGTTTACAACAAATTTTAATGCAGAAAGAAGGTAAAGAGACACAGCATAAAAAGAATATAACGCAATCTAGACAGTCTTTGTTATGTCTTACTGGGACATTTACTTAATTCAACAACACTGACTGAAAATGTATCATGAAAAGAAAAGTATGAGCAAAAACACACATTGCAGTGTTGATGGGATCTTTGTAACATCAAAACTAGTGACTAACTAATATGCTAATACTAGCGAACATGCTATTTCTGGCAGATATGCTACGGTAATACTAAAGTTAATCATCTCCATCAATTGAGCTGTTTTCATCATCACTTTGGGCCTCAAGTATCTGTCTCAATGCTTCTGCAGCTGTAAATCTAGCTACAGTATTCTTGGTCTACTTGCCATGGTTCACTTCAACAAAAGTACAACATACCGGTACAGATAAGTCGTTGGTAAAAGCAAAATTTGGCAAGGAATTACTGCAAGAAATCCTATGCTTCTTTCTGGGGTCATAAATGACCCTGCACAATTTTTCATTACTCTTGCCGCACCATTCGGCCGATCCCTGCAAGTTAACTGACAAATTCATGGTAGGAAATATTTTTCAGATCACATGTATAAAAACTGCACACAAAATTATATGAGCAGGGTCATAAATGATCCCACTCAGTCGCTTGAGGTTTAATGGATGAGGAAATTTTGGCTGAGGTATTCCATACCAATCATTACACCTGTAACTGGATTTGTGTAGAGTGTACCTTGCTGTTGTCCTTGTCTCTATCCATCTTGTTGTATATTGTGTAATTGTTAAGTCCTGGGTATGACTTTAAACTGCAACTGGTGGTGAGTCTCAGGTCCGGGAGGAGTTGAAAATTGGGGGAAAGTGGACTTACCCCTTAATCGCCATTGCTCCCAGGTCTGCTCTGACCTGGAGTGGTAGCACCTGCCTGGGTTCCAGCTATGGGTTAAATAGTACATCACCTGGCAGCAAGGTGCTTTTCGGTGCAGGGTCAATGGCACACCACCAGATGACATGCGGAAGAGCCACTCAAATGGCCAATGGATGGCACCACTCACTCAGCAAGTCAGTTGTCACTGCGCGGCAACTTCCATACCCGTCAGGTCTGTGGCACTTTTGTGCACCACTTGGCATCAGGTCTGGAGGTCCAGAGAGACAACACGATGGGGGCATGACGTCATACCTTACTGTGCAAGGCACTTCATTAGGAAAGGAGCACCATCTGCATTTCTGTGCATCCTAATGAAGCAGTCATCATTGCTAACAATGGACAGCTGCCACCAACAATGACAATTGCATAGTTGTGTATTGTGTTGTTTGTTTTTGTTGGTTCTGCCATTGTCCTGGACTTGTGAATAGTGATGCTGTGTTTGTCCCTAATTAGTGTAGTGTTGTATGTGTATTTGTATCCCATTCTCTTTTATGTCACCTGCCTAGGGACTATGGATGAAAATGAGCAATTATGCTAAATTCCGGCATATTTGCATTTTATACTATTGTTCATGAATATGCACTGTCCCTATCAAATAAACCAATAAATAAATAAAGATAAAAAATAATTTGTCCTCCAAACATCACCGTCCCACTGCAGACTCTCAGTAAACCACGCCCTCACCTTCTACAGGGGGTAACACGAATTTAAAATGCTATAACGTCACTTGTGATTGCGTTCCATACAAAAAGAAACAGCTTTCATTCCAGGAAAGTGTCTAGTCTTCAAATCTCCATATTGTAGAAAATATCAAAATTACACCAAATGATGTGTTTTCACAGGCCACCACACATACACTCTCTGGCCACTTTAATAGGAACTTGTTCTTGATTCCAAGATTCCTGTTCTTGGCTGCAGGAGTGGAACCCAATGTGGTCTTCTTTTTTCTGTTGCATGCTGAGATACTTTTCTGCTCACCACTGTTGTAAAGAGTGATTATATTCAACACAAGTTACTTCAACACAACAAGATACTGTATACTGTGTAGACAGTCAGCCTTTGTGGTGCGTGGTCCTGTGATGGTCTTTTTCTACTGAAAGGCAGTTTAGAGGGGGCTGAAAAACAATATTGCAGGAATAGATTGTAATTGTACACCAACAAAGTGCATCATTATGGTTGCTCTACTTCATAAAATGGCTGATGTGATCGTATCAACATTGTTATATTAATTACCTTATGAGAAGTTGTTATACTTGGCTCCAACACTGCTTGCCTACAGACCATATTTTATATATATTATTATAGTGATCCTTTACCAAAAATCCAGGTGACTGACTGAGTATTTCCATGACTGACTGTCCTTGCCTTCATGGCTCAAAAAGGGATTGTCCATAACATCGAATATAATTTAAACTCAATGAGTTAAGGTTTTATTTTATATTCAACATAAAAGGTAAAGCAAAAAAGATAAATAAGTTTCAAACAACAGTCCCAGCCTGTGAAGGCAAGAAACAGACGTAAGAAAGCTGTTGCCTCCAACTAGCCATGCCTTCTCTGGCTCTGGACAGGTAAATGTAGCTTTGAGATGGAAATACTACACTCCAGACCTGCAGATGGTGCACAAGACACTCAAACAGAAATGGTTAAATTTGGCTCCAACATTCCGGCCCCTAATTGTATGCAATGTGAATAGAATACAATTACAAAAGCATAAAATGGAGCTCTTAACCATAATAAAAATGATTTGCTTTTTTTTTAATAGAAAAAGATAAAGTTACATACTTTCAATAGGTTGATTGCATTGGTTGTCAGAGGAGCAATCATCTACCAGCAGACAGACTTTTGTAATGGGCCGCTCGAGATCACTCGTCTTTGTTTTAATCTGTACTGAACGTACCAGCCCTTTTCCATCCTGAAAGGTTTGAAGGACCCTTCCCAAGATCCAGGACCCTCGAGGTGCTGTTGTATCCACTATCAAAACTATGTCACCTGTTTGGATGTTTCTTTTTGTATTTGTCCGCTTTTGCCGTTCTTGTAACAGCGGTAAGTATTCTTGAATCCATCTCTTCCGAAATAAATCAGCCATATTCAACTTGTTTCCACCTATGTCTCAGATACATGCCAGATTTCTGGAAGATTCCTGGTGGTAAAACAGGTTTAGACTTTAAAAGCAAAACATGATTAGGTGTCAGAGCTTCAAGATCATGTGGGTCAGGTGACATAGTGGTAATGGGCCAACTATTGAGGCTTGCCTCTACCTCACATAGGATGGTACACAGGCCTTCATCATCAAGTACTTGCTGGTGTAAAACTGACAAAAGCACTTCTCACCATTCTGATGATCCTCTCCCACACGCCGCCATGGCGTGACGCTGCTGGGGGATTGAAAGACCATTTGATATCTTTTAACAGGGAATTTCTTATTTTATCCTGATTCAAACTCACAAGAGCTTTTCTCAATTCTTTTTCAGCGCCTACCAAATTGGTACCGTTTTCTGAACGAATGTGAGATACTTGACCTCTACGACAAACAAATCTTCTGATGGCACTGATACAAGAATCTGTATCTAAGGAATATGCCATCTCAAGATGCACTGCCCGACTAGACATGCAAGACTAGACATTACCCCGTACCGTTTTACAAGGCTTCTAGCCCACTTGATTTCAATTGGTCCAAAGTAATCCATTCCTATGTTTGTAAAATGGGGAAGGTCAAGGATTAATCTCTTTTTTGGTAAATCTGCCATTTTCTGTATTTTTGTTCTTCCAGCTACTCATCTACAGACAACACATTTGTTAACTATGCTTCTTATAGCAGAGTTTGCATTTGTGATCCAGTACTTTTTACGGAGTTCTGAGAGAACATGATTTCTTCCACTATGGCCTGTGTGTTCATGAATATGACGCAATATCAATGAAGAGATTGGATGACCTTTATGTAGGATAACTGGATGTTTTACCTGCTCAGGCATAGCTGACCTGCAGAGGCATCCACCAACTCTTAATATGCCATCATCCAACATTGGATCCAACCTAAATATGCAACTTTCTTTTTTGTACACTAGGTGACACCATTTCCAATCTGGCCAATTCTTTAGAGAATGTTTGTCTTTGGCTTATTCCAATGATTACCTTCTCTGCCCTTTGCAGATCTTCAATGTTAAGGTTCTAACCACCCAATATAGATTTGAAGGCTTGCATCTTTAAAGCAACTTCTCTGCTTTGAGGGCAGATCTTTGCACATTTGATTTCTTTTCCTTTTCTTGCAAGGATCTTCAAGATGTCTTTAAATTTCAAGAACCAAGCCACTGCCTTCTTAAGTTTCAACCACTCTCTTGGTCATCCACTGGGCTGAACTGGAAATCTGTAGGGTAAAATGGCCATTCATCTTCTGGTTTGCTGAGAAAGGTTGGACCTTCTATCCACCATCTGAGCATTTTATCCACCCTTAGTGACAGCACTGCCGCAGAGAGCTCCAATCTGGAAATTGTCATCTGTTTCAAGGGAGCCAATCTTCTTTTTCCCATCATAAAGGAAACAAAGACATCACCGTGGTCATTCTCCATCCGCAGGTAGCTTGCAGTGCCATAGCCATATTCACAGGCATCCGAAAAGTGATGCAATTGGGCATGTATTGGCTTTCCAAAATGCCTTGGTTTGATGCAACGGGGTACACTGAAGTCATTCAGTCTCTCAAGACTAGATATCCACTCTATCCACTTCTGAGATGTTGCAGAACAAATTGATTCGTCCCATCCATACCTTTCTTTACACAACTGCTGAAGCATATGCTTGACAGGCAAGGTAAGTGGAGCTAAGAAACCAAGTGGATCATATACTGAACTGATAATGGACAATAATCATCTTCGAGTGAGTGGTCTCTGTTTCAGTGTGATCTTAAACATGAATGTATCATTTTCAATACACCACTGTAATCCAAGAGCCCTCTCCATTGGCAGTTCATCTTTCTCCAAGTCCAGCATTTTAACATCTTTAGCTCTATCTTCATGAGGAATAGCAGCAAGGACAGTACGACTGTTACTTGCCCATTTTGTGAGTTGAAATCCTCCCTTCCGACAGGCAGTTGACAAGTCCTCAACAAGTTGCAAAAGTTCCTGATCTGAGGGCAGAGACTTCAAACAATCATCAACATAAACATTGCTGTTAATAGTACTGACTTCTGTGGCAAATTTACCCTTGTTGTCTTCTGCGGTCCTCTTTAATGCAAAACTTGCGCAAATTGGAGATGATACTGCACCAAATAAGTGAACAAGCATGCGGTGTTCTACTGCACTTTGACGTACATCACCTTCAGGCCACCAGAGAAATCTTACAGTAGGTAGTCCATGTCTTTTGATGACACTCTTACTTGATGAAACATGGAGCGGATATCTGCCATTACAGCAACTGGCTCCAGCCTAAACCTTACGAGCACTCCAACTAGACTATTTGTTAAGTCTGGGCCCTGAAGTAATTCTGAGTTAAGTGACATTCCTTGGCAGGATGCACTGCAATCGAAGACCACTCTTAAGGTTTTCTTCTTGGGATGGTACACCCCATGGTGTGGGATGTACCACACCCTACCATTGGTCTTTTCCAACTGTTCACATGGTATCACTTCAGCATCTCATTTCAATAATCTCTGACACAGTCACTGTATTCCTTTTTGAATTTTACATATCTGGAATTTTTTCTTCAGGCCAAGGAGCCACTGTACTGCCACAAATCGATTGTTCGGTAAGACTGGATTTTCTCTCCTAAAAGGTAAATCAAGAGTATAGTTTCCATCTTGCAGCATTACACTGTTATTTGCACATTTCATAAATTTCTTATCCTCCACTGACATTTCAGGTTTATCTTCAGATAGTCTTTCACTGAAATCCTTATTGTATTGACTAATCAAAAGTTCCTCAATTCTGGCTATAGAAATTCTATTGCATATGACTATTGGACAGTTAATTGTGCCAGGATCATAACCTCTAAGGGGGCCATTAACAACCCATCCTAGGTGTGTTCTTATGGCAAAGGGTCCACCTTGTTCACTATTAATCACCTCCCAGGGTTCAATGACTATGAGCATTTGACCCAATTAACAACTCAACTTGGGCATCAATGATAGGTAAATTCACCTTTTGTAGATACGGCCATTTTAAAAGTTCTTCCTTTCTGATCATGTTGTCTTTTGTTACAGGCATCTCTTGCTGGGTGTAAACATCTGGTAAAGCAACAAAGCCAGAACTGCCTAATGCAGCAACTTCAAGTCCTGTAACTAGACATGAAGAGATACATCTCTCTTGATTCAAAGTATGCAACATAATGCTGGTTTTCTGTCCTTTAATATGCAGTTTTAACATTAGTTGTTCAGTGCAAAAGGAAGCAGAACTGCCTGAATCAAGAAAAGCATTTGTTGGAATTATCTGATCACTTTTGCTGCTTTTTACCTTAACAGGAACAATGGCAAGTGCACAATCATTCTTACCGGCCCCAATATGCCCACAAGATTTAAAGGAAACAAGATGATCATCATCATTGTCCACAGGAGGTTGCTTTGCATCTTTATTTGTAATTTGTTGATTTTCTATATGCAAAAGTCCAGGATGGGGTTTCTTACATACGGTACGTCACACGTCAGGCGCCTTTTGTAGTCTTTACTCATGTCCTTTTACGAGACATCCAAAGCAGATTCCATTTTTTTCTTAAAAAGTCAATTTTCTCTTTATTTGGCCTGTTTCTCAAAATTGAACACTGTGAAAGTGAATGCTTACCCCTGCAAAATCCACACTGGACCGGTTGAACTAATTGATCAATTCTTGTGGCAAAGCTTCCAGTAGATTTAGATTTGGGCAGAAATTTTGACTTATCTTTACTCTGAGAACCATCCAGAATGTTACCAAACACTGGGTCAGAGTAAATACGAACTTGTTTTTCAAGGAACTCCACAAGATTGGGGAATGTTACTCTTGTATTATTTTCTGTTTGCATATTTGACGCAATTGACCTCCATCTGTCGGATTTTATGAGGAAGTTTAAACATTATGGCTTTGAGGTTAGATGCCAAATTCAATTCATCCATGTACATCATACTGAAGAGTTTCAGTATGAGCTGAAGAGGAGAGTGCATAGGAGAGGACCCAGGACTCGGGATGATTTAGAGAGATTGTGCAAGGAATGGTCGAATATCCCTCTCTCTGTATTCTCCCATCTTGTGAAATGTTATAGGAGAATATTAAGTGCTGTCTTGTTGGCAAAAGGGAGTTGTACAAAGTATTAAAGAAGAAGAAACCTTTATTTGTCACATGCACACTTCAAGCACAGTGAAATTCATCCTCTGCATTTAACCCATCTGAAGCAGTGAACACATGCGCATACACACACCCAGAGCAGTGGGCAGCCACAATAGAGCGTCCAGGGAGCAGTCAGGGGTTAGGTACCTTGCTCAAGGGCACCTCAACCCAAGGCCGCCCCACGTTAACCTAACTGCATGTCTTTGGACTGTGGGGGAAACCGGAGCACCCGGAGGAAACCCACACAGACACGGGGAGAACATGCAAACTCCACACAGAAAGGCCTTCACTGGCCGCTGGGTTCTAACCCGGAACCTTCTTGCTGTGAGGTGACTGTGCTAACCACTACACCACCGTGCCACCCATCAGGGGTGCCAATAATTGTGGCACACATGATTTCATGTAAAAGAATTATTTCTTAAATATGGGATTTTTTTCCCACTGAATAAATGCAGTTGAATTAAAGGTTGGATTTTTCTCTTTTTTTGTATTGTTGTCCTATATTATTTAAAAAAATGAATTTATTAGAAGCCTAAGAACATATCTTAACGAGGTGTGCTAATAATTGTGGAGGGCATTGTATATACTTATATATGGACACATCTGGCACATGCCTGACATGCAACTGCCCAAAGCTGTTTTCTATACAGAACTGAGCCAAGGAAAGAGGAGACATAGAGGACAGAAACTGAGGTACAAAGACATTTTGAAGAGGAACATGAATAATGCCGGAGTTATCATTCAGACATGGGAAAGGGATGCCTCGGATAGAACAACGTCGTGAAGCATAGTTAAAAGCTCATTGCCTGCAATTGAAGACGAGCATCAAAGGGAGTATTGCTGGGTTTCACGTGACATCACATCTGCCTCATTAGTTTTTCAAAACTTTACCTGGTGGTCTACCAAAGCTCAGTTGACAAAGCGTTTGTATGAAGAAGGTACATTGCTTACATGAAAAATGCATTACGCATGAGTTGTTTTAGGTTGTGTGAATCAATCAAACCATGAAACTGATAAAAGTTTCTTCAGGGTTTCCTGTGAACTAATAAAAAAGGGTGAACGAACACAGGATTTCACAAAAAGACATCGAGAAAGGTGGCTTTTGAACCTCTCACTGAAATCGAAGGGAGCCGAGTCGAAGCATGCTCGAGTTTGCAGTGATCACTTGGTGAAAGGTTTGTATTTCCCTCTCAGCTCTGTCCTTAGTGTTTTCCAAGTACTTTTCTTGCTTTGTGTCGTTATTTTATGGTACTTTTTTTTGTCAGAAAGCAATAAAGTCCCCAGCTGTTTCTTTGTTTACTCATCACAAAGTCCATGTGCATGAAGGTCATGACAAAATTCTTACCCAGCCATACAGTAACAATGCGCCGTGATCACTTCTCCGTCTTGTTTTACAAGGATCCAGGTCTTTAAAGGGGTTTCTGATGATCTTTGTGAATGATTTACCTGAGAGACAAGAGCCAACACAAGTGAGAATCAAGTGAACTGTTGTTTGTTTACACTTCAACTTGCAGCACTTTGTTGTAAAGATGCGAATGAAAAGCTTAAGGAGATATGCAGAACCATGGCCTCACTTTTTGTTTATAAATGACTTGAGACCTCAAGAATGGCACAGGAATAGTTTTAAGCCTTAACAATAAATCTAATATAGTATTTTTTATGATTAAAGTGATTCATATAGGTAGCGGTCTGAGTGAACAACCTTGACGTCCGTAACGTCACAGTAGGAAGTCTATTGGTCTCGTCGCCATTTCCGCTATACTAAAACACAGAGATGACTGCAACTCCGATCCTCCATTTTGAGCTAATTTATTGCCATGCCACGTAGACGTGTTGCTGGTGGGAAGAGGTGGAAAAACCCGGGTGCAGAAAGTAAAAACCCTGCCACATTTTTGCTCCAGCCAATTCAATGAACCAGCTGATCCTAATTACCACATCCCCTAAGCCAGGTTGATGAGCTAATTGGTGAAATCACCCGTGTTGAGAGCACAGGCAGAAGGAAAACCTAAGCAGGACTTTTATTTTGTCAATCCAGTTTTTCCACCTCTGCTGGTGGGTGCAGCAACACGACAGAAAGTGGATTTGCGTTGCATTCATGGCCCAAGAATGTTCAAACTGCAAAGATTTGGATGTGTTTTGCGAGAAGTTCACAGGCACATTGCGTGGCTATGAAGTGGTCTCTCCTCTGCTCTGCACATTTTACTAAAGACTCATACAAAACCTCTGATCTGATGGGACATATCGCTCAGGCAGTGATTTCCCTGTGGTTGTTGCTAAAACCGGTGACGTCCCATTCCGTCCCAGGTTTTAGTAATTGCTTGAGCCGAGCAGTAATGGTGGAGTACTCAGTATGGAGAAAATGGAGAATGAGTGACTCAGCCATCTGATTTCTCCACTGGATATCGCTGCCATCTCGCCCTTACGTGGAAGAAGCAAATGAACGGAGAACTGAACGAACAACTGAAAGTCAGATTGTTTCAAAACAATCGGCCACAAAATCGGCCTTCAAGAAGCAAGAACACAGACGGGTAAGATGCGACTCTCATTTGGATACAGAACAACAAAAACAACACGTTGTTTACCTGCATTTAGATTAATACATGTAACTTGTATTGTGTGTTTAAATTACCGGTATAAGATTATTTCATTTGCTTCAGAATGTGATTGTCTCAGTTCATCTGATTATTTAATTAGCCTTTTACATTTTATCAGTGAAAATGCATGCATGTACATGTATGTTGTATAAGTTATAACACCCATCCTGTTTTAATGAGAGTCAACCCACAATCAGTGAAGTCAAATCAGTCTTAGTCGAGCAAGTCAGCAACAGTATTTCTTGCTTTCACCATAAATTTTTATTTATATGACTTTGGTCTATAGCTGTCAAAGGCCTCGGCCTTAAAACCGGTTACCGCTGTGATGTCATGCACTCAGGGCTGGCTGGCTCAGCGGGGCAGCTCCAATGCCAACTTTGCAATCGATTTTAACTCTCAAAAATATATATTTTTTATTTCCATTTATGCAGCATACAAGAGTCAAGGATGGAGATACTATCCACTCAGAAATTTATTTAAAAATAAAGTTTCTGTGTATCTCCTTTAAAAAAAAAACAGACTTACACGGGCAAAAACAATACAGGATTCATGCGGCAGCAACTTGATCCCGAGGTCCTTTACCCAGCCACATACAAAAAAGTTGTAAGCCTCCATACTCTTCCACGCTTTCATCTGTTTTGCGGTGTAGAAGGACATCTGCAACACCAGATAGTTCGAGATGTCGGGGAACTCGACTGGAGGGTAGTTTTTGAGATCTTATGACAAATCCTTCTTTCCCAGACTGTAGGGGTCGATTCCATTGCACATAGCAATCTTCTGAATATATCTAAAGCGAGCAGTGGCTTCTAGATTACGAGTATACTCTGATAAGTCATTGCTAGTTGTTTGCACTACAGCAGCCGTTTAGACCACCAGCTATTTCACTTCAGGTAAAACTGCTAAGAAAAGTTACGTGACTGAAACCCAGCAATACAAGAGTTCATGAAACCAGACAATCCATAGCAGCTCAACCAGGCCATTCATGCCACCGCTGCGGACAACTCTGTCACTCTGGTGCAAGCCTTGCGACCCGTCTGCATTTCTGTGCATCCTAATGAAGCAGTCATCATTTCTAGCAATGGACAACTGCTGCTGCAGATATATATACATACTCACCAGCCACTGCAATAGGAACTTGTTCTTGATTCTAAAATTCTTGTTCTTGGCTGCAGGAATGGAACCCAACGTGTTCTTCTGCTGTTGCATGCTGAGATGCTTTTCTGCTCACCATGGTTGTAAAGAGTTGCTATGAGTTGCTATATCCTTCCTGGAAAAAGAGCTTGAAGCAATCTGGCCATTTTCCTCTGACCTCTCTTATCAACAAGGCGTTTGTTTCCACCCACAGAACTGTCCCTCACTCACTCAGTGTTTTTTTTGTTTTCCGCACCATTCTGTGTAAACTCTAGAGTTTCTGTTGTGTGTGAAAACCCCAGGAGATCAGCAGTTTCTGAAATACTCAAACCAGTCCATCTGGCTCAAACCAACACCCATGATGCCACAGTGAAAGAAAGTCACACTTTGAGATCACAATTTTTCCCATTCTGATGTTTGAACATTGTGAACATTAATTAAAGCTCTTGATTTGTATCTGCATGATTTGATGCATCGTGCTGCTGTCAAGGGATCGGCTGATTAGAGAACTGCATCAAACCGCTGTAGGTGGATGGATGGGTGTTCCTAATAAAGTGGCCAGTGAGTGTATGCTTTATGTTTATTCTGTTAGTGAGACTTTCTAATAGCCAAGTAAGTTGCAAAGAAGGATCTTAATCCGCTCTTCATATCAGGTTGTCAAATATAATACGATTGAAGTGCTGTGTTAACAGGAAATACTGTAAATGCATTTAAAGAATATAAAAAACAACATGATTCTGTAATGATGTTTTATTTGGAAAGTCAGGAACTATAAATAATAGAGAAATGCTCAGCATGATATGTTTAAAGGTGGTGCTTGGTGACACAGATGAAGAAAAAGATAGCTAATGAACTATAAATATGATCACTGTGCTATCAGCCAAATAAACAAACATAAATATTCATATTTTGCCAATTCACAGCTTCTATCTTGGCTGCTGGTGAACAAAAGAATTTTTCTAGTATAGCATGTACAGTGATTTTAGGAAACAGAGTATTATATATTATATGCAAACGAGTGTTTTACTGGGAAATACACCACTCGTATTTTTCATACGAGCTCCATCCGGGACATGGAGAACCAAAACCGTGACATATGCCATTGTGATGAAATTGATGAGTGAGTTGTTTTGCTAAATTTGGTGCCTTTTTGTTTGTGAATGTGTTGATATAATAAAAAGAAAATCACACGTTGGCTTGAAGATATGAAGTTTATCTTCTCGTGTTGAAAAACTTACATTTTTCATACAAAATACATCACAGATCTGAGTGACATATTTAAATAATATTGGCATTATTCTTATTATTATTATTATTATTATTATTATTATATGCATTCCTTTCGGGTGTTCAACACGTCTTTCTCTTTCAAAATTCCCTCAAATTCTTCCGTATTTAACAAAGCAAACCTGGCGGCCATGTTTGTTTACAAATTGTCCCAGTCACTTGCTAGTGTGGAAGTTTTACATCTTCAGTGTGTGACGTCATGTTGTCTTGACAACCATGCAATATAGTAAACCATATTCAACGATCATTCTCCATTGGGTAGAGTGATGTAATACATGTAGGATAAGCGATATGCTAACAATATTGCATGCTATCAAACCAAATGAATGAAACCTGCTAGAAGGGAATAGAACATGTTTTTATTCCATGGAAAAAGTGCCCTGTATGCTGAGTGCGATTTGCTGGGGGGGATGGTGGGGATCATCCCCCCCTCTGGTTTTCATCTCTGCTGAAAAAAAATCCTCGGGGACAACCCCGTCAATAAAACAAACAAACCCCCCCAAAAAAGTTGACATGACAGGCATGTTGTGAGACAGTTTTCTATGGTCTACATTGCACTCACTTTCAAAATGACCCAAAGTGGCAGCTTTGATGTTCACAAACGTCCCCAGCAAATAGATACATTGTAGATAATAACAATATCCAGAGTGTGAACATGGATTTAGCGCCATGAATCACATCCTCTTTGATGAGCGCAACAGAATGAATGTATCCACACTGACAGCCTTCTTTTCCTCCCTGTCAATGGGCCAGATGTGCGTTCCTTCCCTGCTGAGAAATTCACAGAAATGTGGATTAAAGAAAGGCGAAACGCGGCGGATAGCGCACCGACGGGAAAGCAGAAAAGGCCACATGAACTGCGCCATCAGAGCAAACTGTTCATTTAGTATTCATGTATTTTAGTGATTTTCGAGTCACTGTCCATTTAATCCGGAGGGAGAGAAACATCACAGCAACGCGACAAGCAATGCAAACTTTGTTGTGTTAGTGTTTGTGTATTTAGTCAGAGAGATAGGAAGATGAATTTACTATCTCTGGTTTAGTGTTGGGCGGCACGGTGGTGTAGTGGTTAGCGCTGTCGCCTCACAGCAAGAAGGTCCTGGGTTCGAGCCCTGGGGCCGGCGAGGGCCTTTCTGTGTGGAGTTTGCATGTTCTCCCCGTGTCCGCGTGGGTTTCCTCCAGGTGCTCCGGTTTCCCCCACAGTCCAAAGACATGCAGGTTAGGTTAACTGGTGACTCTAAATTGAGCGTAGGTGTGAATGTGAGTGTGAATGGTTGTCTGTGTCTATGTGTCAGCCCTGTGATGACCTGGCGACTTGTCCAGGGTGTACCCCGCCTTTCGCCCGTAGTCAGCTGGGATAGGCTCCAGCTTGCCTGCGACCCTGTAGAAGGATAAAGCGGCTAGAGATAATGAGATGAGATGGTTTAGTGTTCGTTTTCATTTAGTGTTATTCATTTGATATCATCGGATGTTATTGAGCTGTTAGCCTATTGTTACCTTAATTTTGTGACGTTTCATGATTAAAAAAAAAAAAAAAAAACATCCCCCCCTTCTGGTTTTTTGACAAATCGCACCCTGCCTATATGTATCATCACTCTGATGATGTCACTCCCAGTGTTTTCCCTGGTTCAAAATTAAAATTATTTTGATTAATTTGCGGTTTGTGTGTGTGTGTGTGTGTGTGTCCATATAATACAAAAAGAACATTACATCGTGGTGCAGAGATATGAAGTTTATCTTCTCGCATTGAAAATATTTTCACTCATTCCTTCGCTTACTCATGATATATACATTCACCACTCAAAGATAAACTTCATGTCTTCACACCACCATGTAATATTCTCTATATATATTAAAAAGTTGTTCATGACAATATTAATGATAATCTAGAATGATGAAATCAAATTATAGATGCAAACAAATTACATTATTTGGAATAAACACATAAGCCACTGGCATCCACAGTCTTACATGAGAGAAACAGGTTTCAGACCTAAAGGTCGCCGGTTCGATTCCTTTGACCAGCAGGAAAAATGTGTGGGTGAGGGGAGTGAATGAACAAGTGCTTTCTCCTCCCTCTACATCCATGGCTAAAGTACCCTTAAGCAAGGCACCTAATCTCCAATTGCTCCCTGTGTGTGTGTGTGTGTGTGTGTGTGTTCACTGGTTAAATGCAGAAAAAGAATTTCACTGTGCTATAATGAACATGTGACAAACAAATCCTTCTTCAAAACGTCCCATTCTTCTTTGGATTCAAATATCCAGATGTTTACTGTTTACATACATATCCGGATTTGCATCAAAATCTAATCAATTGGGCCAGGGCCCACCTTTCCTCAAAATTTGTTCAATACTTTTTGAGTTATGTTGGGACAGACAAACAAACAAAACAATAAAGTTAGCGGAGGTAAAACAAAAAAACCATTAGCTTTCAATCTCTTAAAAGCTAGACGGCCTTTTGATTTCATAAAATCGGTGAAATTTAGTTCCCTCTGAAATGTGGCCATTGTGATATATGTTTACTTTCATAATATCTGAAAATATCAGGCCATTCTGTGGCTGGGAAGTTATTTAATTTGAGGGGATTAAAGCAAATAATGTGCATGAAATTGCTCACTTTGCGCAGTCAAGCAGACAGAGGAAGTCCATGTGCTCATGTACAGGTTTACCTTCTTCTTCTTCTTTTGAGTTTTACAGCAGCTGGCATCCACAGTGTTGCATTACTGACATCTACAGGTTTACCTTTGAGCGTGCACTGACAGTTCCATCATTCTGTCGCTAAACAGCAAACAGCTGATCACACCGAGGTGCTCTTTCTTCTTGCTTTCCGTTACTGTAGTCGGTCTTTCACATTTCATTTGAACACTCATGTCTTCCATTTTTTTCTCCTGTTTCAAATTTGTATCCCACAATGCCTTGTGCGAACAGGGAAACCCCACTACGTGATGCATGGCGTAGTATCTTGAATTGGGTCATGGTGAAGCAGGAAAAAATAGCGGAGAATTTAGGGCCATGTGGCTTTAAATTCATTAACTGTTCTATTTTTTTTTAAACTAATAAAATTGGAAGTCTGTGATTCAAATTCAGTAGCTTTTTGTCCACTAAACAAAAAATATTTCGGTATCAGGGAAAATTCTTTTTATGACTTTAACTTGAAAAATCTGAAAGGCAGTCTAGCTTTAATTTATGCTCCATTAGCTTATTCATAAATCATTTTACCGCTGTAAAACCAGCTAATAACTTTAACTCAGTAACCTTATAGCACAGTAAACATTCAGATCAAAGCCTTTAACCTGCCAATGTCAGGGATGCAGGCAACAGATGGCTGGAAAAGTGGCAGAGTTTATTAAGGCAAAGCTGGCAGACAAATCCAAATCGTAACACGAAGGCAGAGTCTTGGTGAGGCGAGGCACAGACAGGATATCAGAGGCAAGGACAGAGATCAAAAACCAAAGTACAAATTACCAACATCAACAACCAGATATTCAGCATGAACGAAGGGTTTACTTCGCAATGTTTACTTCGCAACATGTTTGAGAACTGAGAGTCTAAATGCACATGATGAGGCTGTGATCATGAACAGATATGAGTGATAATTTGTATTGCGAAGACTGAGAGCGGTGCAGTGCAGGATGGTTGTTGTAGTCTGTGGCAGCCATATTTAAAGGCTGCTGTGAACTCTGGGAAGTGGAGTCTTGAGTGCAAGCAGGTGCAGACCTGACAGCCAAAAAAAACAAAATTAATTTCCTCACACATAACCTCATTTATTACATCCTCAAAAATACAAAAATTGTGCATTTTCAAGAGGGAGCTAAACTGGTAAATGAAAAACTATTGTATGGATGATAGCCACCACGCACACAGGCCCGTTTCAAGCTATTTGGGGGCCCTAGGCAAAGGGGGATCTGGGGCCCATAATTATCCCCCCCTCGACGAAAGGCCTTATGGCCACCTACCCACTGAAGACTTAATAAATAAACATCACACATATTGTTATCATTCTTATGATTTTTACTTAATAAATGAACTCTTTACATTATTATAAATAATTATCAAACCCAATTAAACACAAGAATAGACAAAATACACACACACACACACACACACACACACACATATATATATATATATATATATATATATATATATATATATATATATATATATATATATATCTCATCTCATCTCATTATCTCTAGCCGCTTTATCCTGTTATAAATCAAATATGAAAATAAGACAAAGTAATATAAAATGTGCAAATAACACAACACTAAATATTTACAGTATATACACAAGTAGAAATAACTTCAAATGGTGATTAAATGATTACAAACATGAATAAGAATCTTAATAAGAACCAGCACACACAGAAAAGTGCAAAAGGTATAGAAAAACACATAAAAATTTAAGAATACACAACTAGAATCATGGGCAAAATGTCTAAAACTGCTGCTTGCGGGCTTTGGCTTCAGCAAAGGCAGCCACAATACCCTCCACGTCCAAAGACCTGCGGACATCACATTCAATTGACATCAGTGCCACTTTTTACATAAATAGTCTATTTATGTAAAAAAGAGCTTTCTTGTGAGCCATCCCCTGTCCTACTCCATTCATGCTCACGACACACTAGCTACTTCTGATGAAAGCCATGCAGCTCGCTGAAACTAACTCTGACTATAACATTTTGATAAACACAAGTTAATCTGGGAGAAGTTGACAGTCTTTCACCTATTTGTGTGGCACATAATTAGAATTTTTAGCCAGTCCTTGCAAGTTTGTAAGCCTGTTGTGCATGACAACGTTTACATCATTGTTATAAACACTGTCTACAAGATAACTGCCATTAACGTAAGCTAGCTACCAAATTTGCTTGTCGACCTGCTTGGTATTAATGAGTGTGTACATTCTCACTTACCAGTGTCTTGTTTTTTTTTCTGTCTTCCTCTTCCCTTTTCTTCTTTCTCTTCTGGCTCCCTAAGGGGTAATTTCGCTTCATATTTGATTTTGGTTTTTTTTTTGCCGCGGAGCTCTGCAACCACTTGACTGGACGGAGATGGGCATTGAGGGGTTGACAACAGACTGTCATTGCACTTTTCAGCCAAAGCATGTAGGGAGGCGCTGTTGTGCATTAGGGGGCCCCCCTTGGAACTAGGGTATTTCAACAAGTGTCATTAGGTGCTGTGCTGCCGCGCTCAAAAAGTTGTCATTGCTATTGAATACATAACCAGTCGTTCGGCAGTGGGGGCCCTTCGAGGGCTGGGGCCCTAGGCAATTGCCAAGTCTGCCTACCTTGTTGCAACGGGTCTGCACGCACATGGTCTTCAGTGAAACAATAATGCCTCTGACTAAACAGTGGGAGAGACCCTTTTCAAAAGAAACATCTTTCATTTTGCCTAGAACAGAAATACTACATGCAGGAAATATCAAACAAAAATGTGCTTTTGTATATATTCTCAAAATAATTACTTTATTAAATTACATCAACCAATTACATCAAATTTGTTTTTATTTTATTTTGGGTTGTTTACAATATTCAAACTACAAACCATCCACTGGTGAAATGTTAATATTAGAGCTGGGACTTGAGCTATAGCCAAAACTTAGCCAGACACCAAAAAAGCAACAGGGCAAAGGATTTTGCAAAGGATTAGCAGCAGGCTAATGTGTAGTTGTCAATGTTGATTTTAAAAGTAACTCATTAAATTACACAGGGAAATGAATACTTATGTCTGAGTGAAAAATACCGTAGTGTGCAGCATAGAAGAAGAGTCTGGAGACAGAAATCTTAGCTTTTCGGTCATTAGCCTGTGCTACTTGCTCTCAATAGCACTGGCTTGGCTGCTTTATTAGCATTCACTAACACTACTGATGAACGCTACACTGGCTGGAAGGTGACTTCATTGCTGCGCTGATGGTGCTGACTCGCGGTTAAGCTTGCATTGGGGTTCGAGACGGCAGGGGGTGATACATTTTTGGTCCCTCCCACTATAAATCAAAATCTGATTGGTTAATTCATCTATCACTTCCTACATAAACACACACTGCCATGGCCTTCTGTCCAGCAATGAAGTCCTAACCAATGAGTGAGCAGCTCTAAACTCTTCTCAGCCTAGAGACAACAAACAAAACAATCTCATTGGATAACTTGATTTTAATGTTTTTAGGACTGTAACGCTTTCATTTCTGAAGCAAATTTGATTTAAAAAAATGAGGCCAAATTAGAATTAGAAGAGAATAATTGTCATGAAATTCTGAAAGAAATTAAATATAACATTTGACATACTGATATGTTTGGGCTTCTCTGAAGGACTAGAAAGCCCTGACGGTTCCCCTCTGAAACTATAGAACAACTAAAGTCATTTTAAGTAATATGTAATTCTGTGTAGTTCGGTACGCTGTTATGAACTTCAGGAATTTGCACTATCTGGCCTTTAGCAGGATAATTGCAGGATAATTGGGATGATTTTACTAGTTTTATTAATTGCATTAATCATAGAATGTTCTGTATGTCATGAAACGTTAACACTAAGTTGTTTATTTCAAGTTCAAGTTAACTTTTTGTCAGTTTTGCCATATGTACAGGACATACATGGGATTGAAATACTGTTTCTCCCAGACCCTCGGTGTAAACATGAGTACACACCAAAAAAAAAAAAATCTGTCTAAGAAACATTACTGATCCCAAAATAATAATAATAAAATAAAGCTTTGGCTTAAAATGCAAATGCACAGTGCTAAATAGGCTCATTTCAAATAGTACTCTCTATTGTTCACCATTCTACATGAGTAGGTCAAAATCACATTTGAACTGCTGAGATAGATGAGCGCACTCATCCAAGAAAACCCCCTGCACTCTCAGGAGGTCCCAGAGTGATCAGAAACATCAAATCTAATAATATTTTTTGTCTTGTCCTTCATGTTTCTTCTCTTCGCAATGGTTTCACCTGCTTATGAATGATGGAACAGATTATATTTTTAAAAATCATATCAAAAAGAAAAACAAAGGCTCTATTTCAAGGAAAATGGGAACTCGCACTCATCTGCAACATAATTCAAGACCCTGTACAAAACTGTTGGCTCAGGTTCCTGTACTTGGCTCCCAAAAGTAGCACATGAAGTGGTTTTCTTCAGTTTTGCCCAATCCACCTCAAGGTTTGACGTGTTAATCAATTTGAGATGGGTTTTTTTTCTACTTAGAATGGTTGTAATTTTTTTTTGAAGCAGACTTTATTTTTTTGTGCAGTTAGTAGGTACCCTTTTCCTTCTCATTCAGACATAATGCAAATCTATTGACAACTACTTATTGAAGAAGAGCATATGCCAAAATTTCAATTCCCATAGCTTCAATCAACTGAGGTAGCCAAATAACCAAATCATTTTCATGTGCTTCAGTACAAGGCAGTTGGCTTATATATATATATATATATATATATATATATATATATATATATATATATATATATATATATATAATAAACATATTCACCAAATATTATATTACTAAATCATTCACTAAATATACCACAATTGCTATTTTATCTGGATGCTGTGAAAGATTAAAACTCTATTTACTTTATTCTACTTTAATCGATCTACTTTAATCAATCCATTCACTGGATATGAGCAATCGCATGCTCTGATTGGGTACTCTACTACTACTAGGATATTAGCTAATATACCATGAGTAGAGAAAAACAAAATGGTGGAGCGCATCAAGTCAGATATAGCTCTTTGTTATCAAGTATTTAAAATAAACAGAAATAGCTTTTTTTTTGTCCTCAATATCACCTGTTCCACACTCCAGCCCTGTCAGTGGCAGTAATGCACCTTTAAGTTGGTTTGCCAACTGCCAAAAAAAACTTAACGAAGAAGAAAAACAAAATGGCAGCATGTGTTGCTGAACCAACCGAGAACAAAATAAAAACTCTACTTGAAAACAAAACCCCCAAAAATACAAAAAAAGCAACAAAATATGGAATTAAAGTGTATATATATATATATATATATATATATATATATATATATATATATATATATATATATATATATATATATGTGTGTTATTTACCAGCTGGGAGGTCCGTATCGTGAAATACCGTGACCGAGGTCTTGAAAATACTGACCGAGGCCCTCTGGGCCAAGGTCAGTATTTAAGGCTGAGGTCACAGTATTTTACCATACGGACCGACCTTAAGCTGGTAAATAATATATTTATTTTTTTCTTAACCAAATTCTAACAGAAAACGAGAGCGCCCGAAAGGGAAAACCGAGCTGAGCCGCCATTTTGAATCCTCATTCATGGCTGTAATGCAAATTGCTTCCTCCTAAGTATACAAGTGCACTTCCATGGCAGCTAAAAAAAACCCTACATTTTGCCACCTATGTAGTCCCCTATTTATACAAATAGGAGTCATTCAGGATTCAGCCGTGTTTTTGCTTGGTGTTAGCAAGTTACAGGTTTTTAGCTTTCTCCTGAAATGTTTTCTTTTATTTCTTCTTCCTCAGGGTAGTAAAACTTGCTTTCGCTGTGAACACTGTCGTTATCGCTATCCATGCTGTAAAATTAATGCTATTTTGAATCCTCATTCACGGCTGTAATGCAAATTGCTTCCTCCTCAGTATACAAGTGCACTTCCATGGCAGGAAAAAAACTACATTTTGCCGCCTATGTAGTCCCCTATTTATACAAATAGGAGTCATTCAGGATTCAGCCATGTTTTTGCTTGGTGTTAGCAAATTACAGGTTTTAGCTTTCTCCTGAAATGTTTTATTTTATTTCTTCTTCCTCAGGGTAGTAAAACTCGCTTTCGCTCTGAAGACTGTCGTTATCGCTATCCATGATGTAAAATTAATGCTATTTTCCTGATATGGACCCGCTCGCCAGCCAATCAGAGTGCAGGATTTGGACTGCGAAAAAAAAATAATTGATGGTAAGAACGTATCTTTTTTAAAATAATTTTTCGAGAATTATTTTTATTATAGCATTTTTCACAAATTGCTCCTGTCATTTCACCGGTTTATTTACATTCTAAGCGGAAACAATTTTGTCGGATGTTTTAAAAAAAGTTTTTATTTATTGAATTTGCAAAAAATAAAAATGCTCCGTTTCTCAAAATCTCGTGAATGTGGATAGAATAAAACAGTTATTCCACTCAATCTTGTCATACATGGATTATAGGCAACTCAGTGTCATCAGCTCATGTACAGCTCGATTTCATGGAATAACTGTTAATTACATGTATATATGGATAATCAATCAATCTATCAATGTTGTCAATCAAATCAAAGGGTAGGTATTTATTTTATATTTTATAAACCTTTAAACTGCCAAAATATCCACAAGCCCATAATTTAATAGCCCTTACACTCAAATGGTGAGAGGTGATTCAGCTGTGGAGAACAGGGGACAGCAATACAAAAGGTGCTACTTTTTTTGGCAAAAATCAGAAGAAAACAACAAAAAGAGGTATAGATTTAAAAAAAATGTCACTCACCTATCTCTCATCTTGAGAAATTTTCAGCTTTAAACTTCTCTCACTCTGAGAATGTATGTATTCTCAGTAGAGACCGACGGAATCATAATTGTGTTGCCTGATGTCTATGTAATGCACTAAAATATAAATTGAATAAAATTTAGTTTTGCTTTTTTTGATGTGACATCAGCCATCACCATCATGTCACACACACACACACACACACACACACACACACACACACACACACACACACACACACACACACAAGCACACATTGGGAGCCAACAGTGCAAAATATTTGCTCAGTGTAACAAGAATAAGACTGACATTAGACTCGAGTGTGAGTGTATTTACAAGTGATAGCAAGAGTCATCAGGAGATCACGTACCCCCCAGCCCCCCAAACAAAACCCAACTCCAACTTTTCCGACGTTGAATTGGTTGCCATAGAAATACAGAAAAAATAAATAAAATCACAGAAATCCCAAAATGTCAAGAGACACAACTCCTCTCGTCACTTAACATAACTGTCAGGTTTCATGAAAAACATTTCTAATAGTTTTTGAGTTATGCTCTGGAAACTAAAATGTTTACAGACAGACAGAGCAATAGCCATATTCCCCCACATTATATGCCGGGAAGATAATAATATAAACAAAGACAGGATGAGAACAAATCACAGATTCTCAACATCTTCCAGACATGCAAACGCAAGGTTGAGGCACTAATTATAATTAGTTGATAACTAACATAGACTAGAGCAGAGGCTACAATTATCGACACCATAACGATCTTTTGGCCATTGCAAACGTAGAAAAGACTTCTCATCTCATCTCATCTCATCTCATCTCATCTCATCTCATCTCATTATCTGTAGCCGCTTATCCTGTTCTACAGGGTCGCAGGCAAGCTGGAGCCTATCCCAGCTGACTATGGGCGAAAGGCGGGGTACACCCTGGACAAGTCGCCAGGTCATCACCGGGCATCCAGATGATTATTTAGAAAAAAAAAAATTGGTATGTGGTATTAAGTTAACAAAACATAGTTTTTATTTAAATTTTGTTTTACATACAGTAGACTTATATTTAGTCCAAAATATTGTTTATATAAATATATCGATGTCAGTGTTTATGTAAATGAGGAAGTAATTCTGATGTTTGTAAACAAATGAACTGATAATGTTTAACCTGTGTCAGAAAATGTTTTTGTTCCACTTTTTACCCACTTGCGAAGTATTTTCATCGGTCAAGTTTTGTTAATCATTCGTTGTTGTTTTTATTAATTTCTAGTTTTGTAGTTTACCAATAAATGTCAACAGGCAATTGATATTGTAACCGCATGAACATTCAGGTCAAAGGTCGCATGTCATTACTCAAACCAAAATATAAAATGTCTACTGATATTGTAATATGTGGTAGATATTTACAACAAACTGCAAAAAAAAAATTCTGAATGGAACAGAAAAATCTGAATATTTCAAGCATGCAATTGTTTTATATGCGAGGAATTTAATTCTGGTCTAATTCTATTTCTTGCAATAGGATTCGAAATACTCTATAAACATTCCATTCTGTTATGAATCAGAAAAAAAATATATAAATCACAGCACTTTTATTTATTTATTTTTTAAAATACTTCATCTACAGTACTTCAACAATGTTACATAATCCATAACAGTTGTAAATGTCACTTAATCCCACAGGGTGTCGATAATGTTGGACACCGGTGAAAGTGATCACTATTATCGACACCTCATGTGACCTCTCAAATGCACATTTAGATACAAAATGGTGACTGTCAAATGAAAGAGTACAGTAAGAAACAAAGTAGGTTTCGACAAGGCGATCATGAAATATCGGTGAATTTGATCAGTAAAAACATGTCCATGATCTTTCCACCATGCTTACCTGCAATGATGATGTCCAGGTTTTCCTCAAATTGCTGATTGTGCTGAAAAACTTCTATCTCAGGTAACGAGCTGTGTCATCAGACGACAAGATCAAAGGGTGAGGCGGGTCTTCTGGTTGAATAATTAACCAATAATAACTGTTGTAACTGAAACTCATCTTTGTAAAATTGTTTTTTTATTGGTAAATCTGAAAAGGCGTCGATAATTATGGACTGTCAATAATTGTAGCCGCCGCTCTAGTTTAGGAAGCTCACATCTCATCTCATCTCATTATCTCTAGCCGCTTTATCCTTCTACAGGGTCGCAGGCAAGCTGGAGCCTATCCCAGCTGACTACGGGCGAAAGGCGGGGTACACCCTGGACAAGTCGCCAGGTCATAACAGGGCTGACACATAGACACAGGCAACCATTCACACTCACATTCACACCTACGGTCAATTTAGAGTCACCAGTTAACCTAACCTGCATGTCTTTGGACTGTGGGGGAAACCGGAGCACCCGGAGGAAACCCACGCGGACACGGGGAGAACATGCAAACTCCGCACAGAAAGGCCCTCGCTGGCCCCGGGGCTCGAACCCAGGACCTTCTTGCTGTGAGGCGACAGCGCTAACCACTACACCACCGTGCCGCCCCGGAAGCTCACATGGAATTGGGAAAAGATAACTTTAGACTATCAACAGAAATTAATTATGCATTGATAAGAAACAGGCAGACTTGGTACTGTATTTGGACATCTTCATGTACAGTACATCGTGCTGGGCAATCTGGGTGATACAGATACCAGTCGTAGCTGAAAGAATACTTCTTCAACGTCTCCACCTGATGCCCAAATGCTTCATGAAAACCCTCCAGAACTGATATGAACTCGGTTGCTCAGAGATGTTGGCCCCAGACACGACTTCCATTCAGGTCTTCTTACCTTTCCTAACCAAGCTTTACTGAAAGATTTATTGAAGAATTTATTACTTCAAAATATCACGGAAAAAAAACAAAACTAAACAACAACTTACAAACACTGATCTCAGATCAACATGGTTGCTCAGAGTATCAACAGTAAACAAACAGCATGAGTTTCCTTTAAAGGATATGGGACATGGATTTTTACCTGGGCATAATTATGTATAAAGGACATCAGAAATGCCATCTAAATCACTGCAGGGCGTCAAAAATGTGAAAATCATCACATTATTCAAGTTTTTTTTTTATACATCAGCGTAAAACAAGGATTCGTTAATGAGCTAGGTGGTCACGTGACCCGTGACGCAACAAAAACTTTCCAAGGAGCCAGCGCTTGGGAATCTAATGTAAACAGGTTACCGAAATGGACACCATCGACAGTGATATTCCCGATGTTTCACAGAGATGTGAAGTTAGACCCTATCAATTCGAACCGATAGCTGGAAATTCACATGAACATGGATCTTGTCTTTACTCTGACGGGTCAGATGATTCTGAGAGTGAGAGTTCACTCAGCCCTCATGAAACTGAAAGCGGTCGGCTCGATAACACTTCCTGGTAAGTTAAAAACAATTCTGCTCAAAGGCTAATGATCTGTTGAAAGAAGTATTATTTTTGTATCATACATTGAAAGTTCATCATAGATCTAGCTAAAGTCCGTTGCAAGCTAGTTTTTTTTTTGCTGATATTTTTCGAGATTGATTGAGATACAATGCTTCCAGAGTCCGAGATGAAAACATTCAAAATGGCGAAACGAGTCAGAATTATGATAATCAATAATTGATACACCCAAAATTATAATACTAATCCTTACCTCGGCTTTCAGTCGCTTAGCGCAGAGGTCTTCAACAGGGGGGTCGCGAAATCGCACCGGATCACTCATATCAACAAAAATATCCCTGCCCTGTCCCCTGGCCTCCGTGGAGGGATGCAAACAGCGTGCCTTTCGGCGGATGCCGCCTTTTTCACGGCTGAATCGCGCAGATCCGATTTAAAAAAAAAAAAAATAGCGATATTAATTCATGAAACATGAAGTATAAGGATGAGAAAAAAACAGTTTAAATCGGGAGGCTGCGCACATTTGGGCAGCCTGGCGCAAATGTGCGCAGCTTCCCGATTTAAACTGTTTTTTTTTTCTCATCCTTATACTTCCTGTTTCATGTTTCATGAATTAATATCGCTTAGTACCTGAGTATTAATGTTGAAAGAATCCTCAGTGAAATGGTCCGAACACAGTTTGTGGGAAACAGTAGGTGCAAAGTTTTTTCAACAGGTGTTCTGTAAAGTTATCCTACCTCTTGGATTTGTCCTACCAAGCCTACTGCGCACGCACAGGTGAGCCCACACTTTCCTCAGCTTCGGGTCCTTGGGGAATGCAAAAAAACTTACTCCAGGGCATTTCCCATTGGAATTATTGCAACCATAAGCAGCACAATACACCATGATGTCCAATGTATGATGTCCAATGTACTTTAAAGACTATAAAAACAATTTTCTTGTCATCCACTTCTCCATTCATCTACCCGCTTGTGCTGTGCCCGAAAGTTTTTGTTACGTATGATCACGTGACAGCGGCTCTTCCGGTTGCAAAAAATGCATATCGGAAGTTGAGCAGAAATGCCATATAATCATCACGAATATAACGATTTTGCTGAATTTAATAGATGATTTTGTATTTGTTGATGCAATTAATTCATATTTTTAATGGAAAGAAACTGATATAGCGTGCTTTTATGTTTCATGTCCCATATCCTTTGAATTAATTGTACTGTATATGCTTTAGATAGGAAAGTCCCAGCAAAAGTGAAAGGTAAGATGTATAAGACAGTAGTGAGACCAGCTGTGATGTATGGATTGGAGACCGCACCCTTAACGAAGAGACAGGAGGCAAAGTTGGAGGTGGCGGAGTTGAGGATGTTAAGGTTTGCGATGGGAGTGACAAGGTTGGACAGGATAAGGAACGAGCACATCAGAGGGACAGCACATGTGGAGAGCTTGGGAATTAAGCTAAGAGAGATGAGACTGAGATGGTATGGGCACATCCTGAGAAGAGATGCAGAGCCTGTGGGAAGGAGAATGTTGAGGATGGAGCTGCCAGGCACACGAAAACGAGGAAGGCCAAAGAGGAGATACATGGATGTGGTGAGAGAGGACATGAAAGTGGCAGGTGTGGTAGAGAAGAATGCGGAAGACAGGGAGCAATGGAGACGAAAGATCCACTGTGGCGACCCCTAATCGGGAGCAGCCAAAAGAAGAAGCTTTAGATTGCATTACAGGCATTTAGCAGATGCTCTTATCCAGATGTTTTACTTCATGAATTTTATTGTTCTTTCTTTTCAAAAAGAACACTCATTTCACTTGATTCTTGCAACACATTTTTATGAAAGTTATGATGGTAAAGTATTTACCACTTTATAATGTTCCCATTCCTTCTCATGAAACTTAAAAGATGTTTAGAGACTGAAGACAGTGATGAAGTGTTTCAGGTGTTATTTTGTTCCATTCTTCCTGCAAAAGGTCTTAAGGTGTCCAACAGTACAGGGTCGTCATTGTCATATTTTTTTATTTCAAAATTCTCCACACATTCTCTATTTGGGGACAGAGGGGACACACCCTCTTCTTCCACAGCCATGCCTTTGTAATGTGTGTAGAATGTGGTTTTGCATTGTCTTGTTGGAATCTCACTGGATAAGATGTCGTCTTGAAGGCAACGTGTTGCTCCAAAATCTCAATGTACATTTCTGCATTAATGCTCCATCACAGAAGTGTAAGTTACCTTTCCCAAGGGCACTGACACAACCCCATACCATGACACATCCTGGCTTTTGGACTTCTTGCTGTTAACAACCTGGATGGTCCTTTTTGTCTTTGATCTGGAGCACATGGTGTCCACTTCTTACAAAAAAGACAAGAAATACTGATTCATCTGACCAAAATACATGTTTTCACTTTGTGATAGTCCATTCCGGATGCCTCCGAGCCCAAAGAAGTCAACGGTGCTTCTAGACACAGATAATACAGTGGTGCTTGAAAATTTATGAACCCTTTAAAATTTTCTATATTTCTGCATAAATATGACCTAAAACATCATCAGATTTTCACACAAGTCCGAAAAGTAGATAAAGAGAACCCAGTTAAACAAATGAGACAAAAATATTATACTTGGTCATTTATTTATTGAGGAAAATGATCCAATATTACATGTCTGTAAGTGGCAAAAGTATGTGAACCTCTAGGATTAGTAGTTAATTTGAAGGTGAAATTAGAGTCAGGTGTTTTCAATCAATGGGATGACAATCAGGTGTGAGTGGGCACCCTGTTTTATTTAAAGAACAGGGATCTATCAAAGTCTGATCTTCATAACACGTTTGTGGAAGTGTATCATGGCACAAACAAAGGAGATTTCTGAGGACCTCAGAAAAAGCGTTGTTGATGCTCATCAGGCTGGAAAAGGTTACAAAACCATCTCTAAAGAATCTGGACTCCACCAATCCACAGTCAGACAGATTGTGTACAAATGGAGGAAATTCAAGACCATTGTTACCCTCCCCAGGAGTGGTCGACCAACAAAGATCACTCCAAGAGCAAGGCGTGTAATAGTCGGTGAGGTCACAAAGGATCCCAGGGTAACTTCTAAGCAACTGAAGGCCTTTCTCACATTAGCTAATGTTAATGTTCATGAGTCCACCATTAGGAGAGCACTGAACAACAATGGTGTGCATGGCAGGGTTACAAGGAGAAAGCCACTGCTCTCCAAAAATAACATTACTGCTCGTCTGCAGTTTGCTAAAGATCATATGGACAAGCAGAAGGCTACTGGAAAAATGTTTTGTGGATGTATGAGACCAAAATAGAACTTTTTGGTTTAATTGAGAAGCGTTATGTTTGGAGAAAGGAAAACACTGCATTCCAGTATAAGGACCTTATCCCATCTGTGAAACATGGTGCTGGTAGTATCATGGTTTGGGCCTGTTTTGCTGCATCTGGGCCAGGATGGCTTGCCATCATTGATGGAACAATGAATTCTGAATTATACCAGTGAATTCTAAAGGAAAATGTCAGGACTTCTGTCCATGAACTGCATCTCAAGAGAAGGTGGGTCATGGAGCAAGACAACGACCCTAAGCACACAAGTCATTCTACCAAAGAATGGTTAAAGAAGAATAAAGTTAAAAGTTTTGGAATGGCCAAGTCAAAGTCCTGACCTTAATCCAATCGAAATATTGTGGAAGGACCTGAAGCGAGCAGTTCATGTGACAATGACCTTAAGCACACAAGTCATTCTACCAAAGAATGGTTAAAGATGCCCTTTAGGCATCAAAATTCATCCAGATTCCTTGAATCATTTCATGATATTATGCACCATAGAGAGTGAAATATCCAAATCCCTTTGTATCTTTCTTTGAGGAGCACTGTTCTCATCTCATCTCATCTCATTATCTGTAGCCGCTTTATCCTGTTCTACAGGGTCGCAGGCAAGCTGGAGCCTATCCCAGCTGACTACGGGCGAAAGGCGGGGTACACCCTGGACAAGTCACCAGGTCATCACAGGGCTGACACATAGACACAGACAACCATTCACACTCACATTCACACCTACGGTCAATTTAGAGTCACCAGTTAACCTAACTTGCATGTCTTTGGACTGTGGGGGAAACCGGAGCACCCGGAGGAAACCCATGCGGACACAGGGAGAACATGCAAACTCCGCACAGAAAGGCCCTCACCGGCCATGGGGCTCGAACCCGGACCTTCTTGCTGTGAGGCAACAGTGCTAGAGCACTGTTCTTAAAATAAATAATTTTCTCATGCATTTGTTGACAAACTGAAGATCCTCAGCCCATCTTTGCCTTTCAAAGACTAGTTTATTCCTGGATACTGATTTTGGACCAAACCATGATTACAGCCACCTAATGACATCATTATTTCATTGTTTTACCTCATTACAAGCTCTAAATTGCCCCATCACAACTTTTTTTTTGGAATGTGTTTCAGGCCTGAAATGTCGGAATGGACATTTCATCTCATCTCATCTCATCTCATCTCATCTCATCTCATCTCATTATCTCTAGCCACTTTATCCTGTTCTACAGGGTCGCAGGCAAGCTGGAGCCTATCCCAGCTGACTACGGGCGAAAGGCGGGGTACACCCTGGACAAGTTGCCAAGTCATCGCAGGGCTGACACATAGACACAGACACCCATTCACACTCACATTCACACCTACGGTCAATTTAGAGTCACCAGTTAACCTAACCTGCATGTCTTTGGACTGTGGGGGAAACCGGAGCACCTGGAGGAAACCCACGTGGACACGGGGAGAACATGCAAACTCCGCACAGAAAGGCCCTCGCTGGCCACGGGGCTCGAACCCAGGACCTTCTTGGTGTGAGGCAACAGCGCTAACCACTACGCCACCGTGCCGCCCACATGGACATTCCATAACAAATGAAATGAAGTTGACCAGAGAAAACATGAAATATCTTGGGTTAATTCTGTCTGCAATGGAATACAAGTCAAAGTAAATTTAGAAATCATTGCTTTCTTTTTTTTTGTGCATTTTCTATACCATCCCAGCTTTTTCTGATTTGGGGTTGGAAGTACTTCAGTCAAAACAGCAACTTCATATATTGATTTATGGCAAGATATCGCCTGATAAAAATTGAAAATCAACTATCTTTTGCAGTTGTTTATTAGTCTAGTGCTAATGAAAAGTTCCTTAATCAATAATGAGAGAAGTTTTAATCATAAATGAGTCTGTGTAGTAACAGTCATGTTCATGAGGAACCTCTCTTTTGAACCTTCAAATCATTAATTTTCTTCATTATTACATGGATATATATGAAAATTCAACAGTGCTAGAATCGCTCTGTGAAAGGCTGCTCTGGTGAGAAAATGTCAATCAAATATATAGAATTAAATGGTTTATTACATGTGCGTAAAGATTTGGATTATGAGTTTTACTTTTTTTAATACCAGTAAGTCTTTCGAGGGAGAGACACGGGCGCAGATAGAGGGTGGGACGGGTGGGATTCGTCCCACCCAGATTTAAATTCACCTCGTTCGGCCCCCCCCACTTATAGGGAGGAAAAAACGTCTATGCTGTCTTTCTTTGCATAAGGCAAACCTCACGGAAAAATCAAAAGACTAATTACCATTCAGTTTATTGAGGTGCACAGCAGTACATACATAGTTGCAACAACTCACATAAAACAAAACAAAGACTGATATTCAGTTGGTTGAGCTGCGCAGACTGCACAGGTTGCGAGCTCGAGCTTGGTTGCTATGGTTACCCACAACAAGTTTGACAGGCATATCGGGGACAGCTCCTAGTTCAGTACCCCAACACAGCATGATGAAGGGTGCCAAACCGAAAAGGCAGAAAACGATTGCATCATTTTTTTTCAAAAAACAACGACTGTAAGTAAACTGTGCCTTACTTTATCATATCACCTTGCAATTTTTTGATAGTCTGTTCAAAGTAATGTCGTAGTGAAAGTAAAATCGTACGGAGTAGAGATGCCTTTCTGGTAGCCTCCTTCTTTCGGTGGTAGCCTGTAGATACAGTGCTCAGAAGGCAGTTTTAATGTTTAATCTGGCATTCCCTGCTATAATTTCAGCGAGCATATTGTTTCATAAGGAAACTTTGCGAAGAGTTGTTGACTGACTGCCGCTCACGCAACACACAGGCATAGTTAGAAAGTCAGGATGCACTGGTTTACAATTTTGATGGTTTTTTTGTCTTAGCTGAGTAATGTCGCCGCCCTGAGGGCATCCGAGTATATTCCTCGCACAACACATGTTGGGGGTGGGGTTGGGGTTGGTTTGCTGGCAGCTTTGTCCCCCCCCAGTTCAAAAAACGCATCTGCGCCCCTGGGGAGAGAGAGGGAAGAGAGACTGACAGCAGGCCAAAAGGAGCAGGTCTGATAGGGGTTAATGGTTTAAAAAAAAAAAGGAAATGGTTTCTAGCTTTCAACTGAGACGTTCTTGTGAATATTTTATGCACGATTTAAAGGATCATTCTTGCAGATTTGTGCTGACGAGTGTTACCTTGAAAATGTGCACCTTATAAGTTCTGTACTTTCTGATTGAACAAATCTGTTGGCTGTGTAAATGAATAACATTCTTAGGACCAGGAACTTGCATAAGAAAGGAGATCTTCTCAGTTACAAAACCTTTGTGCTGTGACTGTTGTAAACTGGTGGATAGCGTTTATATCAGTAGATCTAAGCTCATTAGAAATAATGATGAGGTCAACTGTCGGGCCTTATGCTCTTTAATCTCAAAGTCATGACAAAGAGACAGTCTGGGGTTCATTTTTATCATAAAGAGGAACACCCACCCTCAGGAACGAGCTGTGTCATCAAATGACAAGATCAAAGGGCGAGGTGGGTCTTCTGGTTGATTAATTAACCAATAATAATTGTTGAAACTGAAACTCACCTTTGTAAAATTGTTTTTTATTGGTAAATCTGAAAAGGTGTTGATAATTATGGACTGTCGATAATTGCTCTAGTAATTATTTATTTGTATGTAATTATTAGTCTGATCAAACTGTAGTAGTTTTGCAGGTGGTGTAGTGGGTAGCACTGTCACCTCACAGCAAGAAGGTTTTGGGTTCGAGCCCAGCAGCTGATGGGGGCCTTTCTGTGTGGAGTTTGCATGTTCTCCCCCTGTCTGCGTGGGTTTCCTCTGGGTGCTCTGGTTTCCCCCACAGTCCAAAGATATGCAGGTTAGATTAACATGGGGCGGCCTTGGGCTGAAGTGCCCTTGAGCGAGGCACTGAACCCCCAGCTGCTCCCTGGGTGCTGAGTGATAGTGTGGGATTCAGAGAGAGACTATGACCTTTTTGATGAATTAAATGCTTCAGTTTTGCATATTTACATTAAAAAACAAGAATCAGATACAAAACCCTTTCAGGCTTATTCCATAAGTCCATGGGTGTGAAATGTTCTCTGCCGATAGCTTCTGCATTGCACTCAGGGCTTTCATTCTCTTACATCATGACATTTACTTAACAGGCTTACCTGTTTTGTGGATGTTTGGACGATTTCATAACCTTATTTATATTCTCTGCCCCATTTCCAGTTCTGTCATATTATCATTTCCTTCCGCTCAGCAGTGTTTCTTGGTCTCGATGAGTTCTGTGGTTGCCCCTTTTTGCTGCTGCTGCTTTCCAGTGTCAGTGACGGCTTCAGTTTGGATACCGAGGACAAAGTCACTGCCAGTGCTAACACCTGCAGTTGTCTCGGGTTTAGCGCTAACACTAGCTACTGTGTCTGTGATGTTAATTGCTGTAACCGCTGCATCGGCATGATTGCCAGCTTTAGTGTTGGACGAAGTGGTAGAATCAGTGTTAGCGAAACTGTTGTATTCATCACTGACCTCTTCAAGCTTTGGCGCTACTGAGTCATTGTACTGTAAGTCCAGGTTTTCATCCAGGATTTTATCTTACCTGGTTCGAAACTTGCCTTTGGAAATGCAAAAAAAAAAAAAGCTTTCCTGCTAAATTTGTGCAGCCAAGTGGAATTGTTTTCATGGGCCTAGTGAACTTTCTGAAGTGAGCAAAGTGAGCCAGCTCATTCATTATAACATTTTTTTTTTTTTTTGAATAGAGTCCTGTTTGAAATCACAGCTCACGTTACAGGAGCACACAGAGAGGAAACTTGCTCCCAAACTATGCTCCTTTTATTCCAGTTTTGATCAGTGTGTTAACAAAACTTTGTCTTTTCAGTAACACCACTGCAGCTTTCTATGGGGAATTGGGGATAGATTAGGGATAAAATTAGCTCATGTTTAAAGTCATTTAAATTGTCTAAAGCTGCTTTGTGACAATGTCTATTGTTAAAAGCGCTATAAAAATAAATTTGACTTGACTTTCTCCATCCTTTATTCATGTTTTCACACCAGACCTTCTCTCCTACCGCTAACAATGGTGTCAACTGTTTACAGCTTGTACACTTCAATTATAACTCTCACCATCGCTGTTTAATGGCAACACGCCAGAGAGCTTGGCACACATTCTCTCGAAACTCAGCTCATGTGTAGAAATGTATACCTTGAAGAGACTATTCATCCATACCAGATCCCTCCATGTCAGTGAGAATATTGACTGTTTTAAACCTCTCATGTCAGAAAGCAGGAGTTCGTACCAGACAATTCCATTTGGCAGACACATCTACAAGAAAAGCAAAATGACACTCTAACCACATTTTCCTTTGGGGGACTCAGTTACAGCTTGCCATTATATCATTCCATCAATATAAAAAAGACAAACCAAAAAGTACTAATGAAATCATCCATCCATCTATTATCTATATCGCTTATCCATCAGGGTTACGGGGAAAGATGGAGCCAATCCCAGCTAACTTCAGGCGAGAGACAGGGTACATCCTGGTCAGGTCAGCAACTATCTCAGGGCTCTAATGTAGGAGTAGTAATAATAATAATAATAATAATAATAATAATAATAATAATGCCAAAGGACAGAACCCACATAAAAGAACAATTTGAACACTGCAGGCTTGTAGTACTCGAGTCCGACTCGTGCCCTAATTTTAAGGACTTGCGATTTGACTTGGACTTGAGCACCGATGACTCGGACTCGTGCATTAACTGCATTCGGACTCGTAAATTGGAGACGAGGACTTGGATTTTTTTCTTTATTTTTTCGTAACATGTCATAATAATCTGCATAAGATATTTATATCTACATTCATTTTTATACTAATTTTGTGCAAGAGAATGCACATTCACCTGCTCATACGTTATGTCCAGGAACAAACTAACGTTAATGGCACTAAAATGCCTGGAGAGATGCCCCTAGGATTGTCTGCTTTGCTTATACAGACTTCTCGTGCAGTGGGAAAAAAATGCACTGCTGTGTGTTCCATATGTAGAAGAACTATCGAGGAGATGATGGGGACAACCTCGAACTTCAATTGTCATTTGGCAAGACTCCACCCAGATAAGGACATGACACACTATGTTCATTGCTCTATTGATAGCGGCTTGCTTGCTGAACAATGAACTAGCTAGTGTTAACCCTCTCTCATGTTATTTTCCCTGCTGATAGTGGGCGGGGCTTGCTGAGCGATGAACAAGCTTTTTATCTCTTGCCTGCTCACTAAAATGGGGCAGTTGAGCAGTAATGTTAGTCCAACACAGTAGCAGAGACAGTTTCTCTATGATACATAGAGACAAACAACCATTCACACTCACATTCACAACTACGGTCAATTTAGAGTCACCAGTTAACCTAACCTGCATGTCTTTGGACTGTGGGAGAAACCGGAGCACCCGGAGGAAACCCACACAGACACAGGGAGAGCATGCAAACTCCACACAGAAAGACCCCTGTTGGCTACTGGGCTCAAACCCAGAACCTTCTTGCTGTGAGGCAACAGTGCTAACTATTACACCACCATGCAATGTCTTGAAAAAGACATGTGAAATGTGGTCTACACATTTTGTCCTTTCTTTGAGCCAAGTTGTGACAATATACATACCAAAGCAATATGTTCTGGAAGGTTCTCTGTGGAACCAGTTCTCTGATGTAGCTGTTTAATGCCACCAACATTGGCAATTTCCAGAATTAAAGGACCTGTTCCTCACCCCTTGATCTTTGAACCTATGCAGTCCTCTACTACAACCCCTGGAACATGGATTATATACTTACTACTACAACCCCTGGAACATGGATTATATACTTACGGTAGTAAGCTTGGTCAAGCTTGGTCAAATCCCCCCCCACAGAAGATATCTCATTAAGATATTCTGCACTAACTCAGTATTAGTATATGCTGAGATAATAGACCCAAAAAAAAAAAAATTATACAAACACAAAAGACTTCTCAAGCCCTAGCAGAAGACAGCAAGACAGCAGGTCAGTCATCTCTTTACCTGTCGGCTATAAAGATCAAGATACGTTCTTTCTTTGAGTTGGCAGCTGACCAGTTGTTTGTGCATCCCTTTCTCACTCCTAGAACAGCCCGATGAGAAAAGACCAGCTTAAAAGGTCAGGTGAAATCTGTTGCCAAGACCACAATCTGTCAGCTGCAAAACACTGCTCCTTATAAACCAGAACTTCAGCTGGCCCTTAACCCTGCACTTGACTAAAGGGAAGGCCATGGTGAAACAGTAGACTCTAGTCTTCAAGTGAACAGCGAAGGGTTTATGATACTATTTGTTCAGCTGACACTTCCATTTTTTTTTTTTATTTGACCACACACCCCTTCAGTGAACGTCACAGGTGAAGGATACCAACCGCCAGTCAAATCATTATCATGGCTTCTAATTCCACACAACTCAAATTCCTAGGATAGATAGATAGATAGATAGATAGATAGATAGATAGATAGATAGATAGATAGATAGATCCCTCCCTTTGGGAGGGTTCCCTCAGGGAAATTAAAATTCCAGCAGCATCATTACAGGATAAACAGAGAATAGAAAATAGAGAAAACTTCTAGATAAATAAAGTATTTACATATACAAATATAAAAAAGAATAAGATATGATAAAAAATAATAAGATATGAATGTGATCAATCTGCTATGAAACCCCAGGCAGATTTGGGGTCAGTAATAAGTCGCTATAAAAGGTTAGCATTAGTAATAAAGTCAAGAATTTGTGCATATGAATAGGTTTAGGAGCAAACAATTCATCCTAATATAGAATCAAAGTGGCAGTTCAAGTCAATATCCATACATATATGAGTTTTGAGAATTCCCAATGTAAAAAACACATACACATAAAACACTGCATTCGCTGAGGTGATATTCAGAACTGCTAACAGTTATTCCATGAAATCGAGTCGTACATGAGCTGATAGCCGATGAGACACGTAGCACCAAGTTGGCTATAAGCCATGTATGATGAGATTGAGTGGAATAACTGTTTTATTCTATCCATATTCACTAAATTTTGAGAAACAGAGCAATTTTATTTTTATTTTTTGCAAATTCTATAAATAAAAACTGTATAAAAAACATCCGACAAAATAATTTCTTCTTAGAATGTAAACAAACCGGTGAAATGACAGTAGCAATTTGTGAAAAAAGTTATAATAATAATAATTCTTGAAAAATAAGATACATTCTTACCATCAAATACTTTTATTCCATATTTTGTTGCTTGTTTTGTATTTTTGGGGGTTTTGTTTTTGAGTAGCATTTTTATTTCGTCCTCAGTTGTTTCAGCAACACACTCTGCCATTTTGTTTTTCTCTTCTCTTGGTATATGAGCTGATATCCTAGTAGTAGCCAATCAGAGTGCACAATTGCTCATATCCAGTGAATGTGGAGAGAATAATTTCAAATATTCAACAAACACATGCAAATGAAGATGTTGATAAATCAGTGTTCATGCTTCAGAAGCAAGATTTCAAACACAATGAGGCACAATAAAATTACAGCTTTAGTACTAATCTGCATGTCTGGACATGTCCAACTGGGAAGAGACCTCGGGATAGACCCAGAATACGCTGGAGAGATTATATATCTCATCTCATCTGGGAGCACCTTTGTATCCCCCAAGAGGAATGGGAAAGTGTTGCTGGGGAAAGGGACACCTGGAATACCCTGCTTAGCCTGCTGTTACTGCGACCCAACTTCGGATAAGCGGAAGAAAATGGATGGATAGGTGGATGTCTTTAGAAATCATGGCACCCAGAGGAAACCCACACATACCCCTTTTCCACCAAATCAGTTCCACGGCTGGTTCGGGGCCAGTGCTGGTGCTGGTTCACAACTCGTTCAACTTGCGAGCCAGCTGAGAACCAGTTTGCTTTTTCATAGCTCGCGGTGCTAAGGGAAGCCACGTCATTACGTCGCTGTATACATCGGTTACATCGTTGTATACGTCAGTACGTCGCTGTATACATCAGTTACGTCGCTACGTTTGCATAAACCTTGGCGTGAATATCGAAGCAAAAACCAACACGGAAGAAGCAGCAGCAGCAACAACAATAATAATAATGGATGACTTCACGTTTGTACAGCTGCTGCTTCTCGTCGCTTAAAAATGGCGATCTTTCGCGGTCTTGTTATTGTTGTTGGTCTTAACAACTCCGCCCCCCCCGCTGACATAAGCGGTTCTTTCTTCTGGCCCAGCAGAGAGTTGGTGCTAGCCTGGAACCGTTTTTTCTGGCCCCAGAGCCAGTTCTTTGTCAGTGGAAACAGAAAACCCAGTTCCAAACTAAGTACTGGCCCCGAACCAGCCCTGGAACTGCTTTGGTGGAAAAGGGGCAACAGACACAAGGAGAACATGTAAACTCCACACAGAAAGGCCCCGTCAACCGGCAGGGTCAGACCCACAACCTGCTTGCTGTGAGCACTCACCACTGCACCACCATGGTGGCTGAAGCACAAATCACAAAGCAATTTTCAGGAACTTTCAGCAAACTTGTATTCCTTTTACCAGTAGCTCCACCACTCTGGAATTCAACAGCAGCATCCCTCTAAAGATAAAGGAACTTTAAGCCTTGCATTGAGGAAAACTCCATTCTAATAAAAACTGAATGCTTTCCAGATAAATATATGGTCTGTTCTGTTGGAGAAGATTTTCAAGGAATATAAAAGTCCAGAAAGGAAAATTCAATCTTGTTATTTATTGTTTTTGCTTTCATCCAGCTTGCTTTTGGGGGAGACATTATTACTTGTACTTCTGTGATGCTCATATACATGAAGATTTACTATTTGTGTATTCTCAGTCTTAATTCCCAAAGAGATACAGCTTCAGAGAACATGTGTTTTGCCAAGCTAGGACAGTTCATGGGACATCGGGAACACATCCCACAGCAATAGACTCTCATGCATTTTTAACAAGTCTTCTAGTAGTGTCTGATTTTTACTATTGGAGCACATGAGCTCATTCTAACTGGATATCTATGAGCATTTTTTTCTTGGGTGAACGACCATGAGCCTCCCATATTAGCTGCAAAGTACTGTAAACTATAAGGCTACATCCACATGACAATGGCAATGAGATTTTATTTAAAAAAATATCGTGTCCACATGGGCAACGGATCTGTTAGATTTAAAGTAGGGCTGTCAAAGTTAACGTGATAATAACGCGTTAACGCGATCTCAATTTATCGCGATTAAAAAAAAATAGTGTCGTTAACGCAAATTCTAATTTGGCCCTGCGAGTCACCCGTAGTTCCTGTTGAGGCTTGTTGCATGCTGCTTCAATAAGAGTAAGTGTGAGTGACGGAGAAAGGCATAGACATATAAACATGGACGCCGCCTTCTGCGTAGAATCATACGTCATCCTCGCCGCCATATTGGATGTGGTAAAGTGGAGATTCTTCAACCGTCTCTGGTATAGCGTCTAGACAGTAGCCGAGAATAAAGATGCCTCATTCATGTGCTGCGTTTAACTGTACCAACAGGTTTACCGTCCAAACGAGATCACATGGGATTACCTTTCACAGGTGAGACTGGAAAAATACTTTTCAATACTGTTCCTTCAGTCTTCAGTTTCCCAGCTCATCTCCGCCGGGGAGGTGTAGAGTTATAAGCAGTGAGAATTAGATAATACAGTGCCGCACTATGATGAACGTTTTTGAACGTATGATTAATGTTTTTAACCTTTCTGAATGGGAAGGAATCAGTGATGTATTTTGTTTTGGTATGACGTTAGAACCTGGCCGAACTCAGTTTGGCGGTCATTCAGCTCACTTTATTCAATGAGAGTAGGTCTGTGTGGTGACTCAATAAATAAAACAGTAAATTTTTATTTTCATTCACTATTTCCAGTTTTTCCACTATTTCCATCATTTATCATATTCAGTCTTGTAGGTTGGTTATTGTGGCCTCAGGTTTTGGTAGCTTGCTACGGTATGCTGACTGATTAGCTTACCTGAGCTATCTATCGCATATCTGTCACTAGTTTGCAGTGTACAGGGTATTTCGCACACTATTTATAACCATCACATTAAAAGTTATATGTGTTGTTTTGATGCCTGTTTGTTTCCCAAATATATACGTGTGTGTCTTAATGGGTGAATAAAAGGCATCGAGTTAAATATTATTGTAGAAAGGGGCTTTATGAAGTTCAGTCCATTTACTTGCATTGGTTTACAGGAAAGATTTGCCACATCCAATATGGCGGACACTCTGACGTATCCCAGCAACGGGCCACCAGCTCAATGCGGCGTCTATGTTTATATGTCTATGGAGAAAGGTCCGTTAAATGGGAAGTTTCATTTCAAAAGAAGAGTGTGGCCATTTTCTCTTGTCCCAGTAGTTTTTAACAAGTACTTTTAGCATAAAATGTGTTCACCATTTTAATTGTAACATTTCACTTTAAAAGCCTTATTCATTTACATAGATTTTAAAAAATGCGATTAATCGCGATTAACTATATGAAATCCTGAGATTAATCGCGATTAATTTTTTTAATCGTTTGACAGCCCTAATTTAAAGCCATGATTTAAGTTAGTTTTATAGCTACACGTGATTCAGGATTGTTAGACTTTATGATTTTAATATTTTAGAGCTTTTAAGATTCTTTATTATTTTAGACTAACCTGACCTTCCTCTTTGCTAGACATAAACATGGTGTCTTGTTTAAAATTGCTGTGAAAATATCTCGCACGCTTTGACGTGCATAAATGCTGAAATTGCTGAATCGCTGATGTGAATATTATTTTGCTTATGATCGAAGGTTTCATTCACACACACATATTGTAAGGTTTTATTCCTTTGTAAGGATAAATAATTGTAAGTATTTATTCTTGACCAAGAAGGCAGTAATTTATTTTGTGACAAAATTGTAAAGTTTTATTCTTAATATTGTTCTGTTCTGTTCTATTTTATTATTTCAGTTAGAAGGCATTGAATTCTGTGTAACTTGTAAGTTACTGTGTGACCTTCTGTCTAAGCTAGACACATTGCTCGAGACGTGTTTTGGAACATTCTATCAGAACATAAGGTTGTGCGTAAATGTTGATATCTGTTAGAACATCTGAAATGTATACAGCAGACCTGGGCATTTTACGGCCCGCGGGCCGCATCCGGCCCTTTGGTTCATTCTGACCGGCCCGCGTAAGGTTAATTAGAAATTATAAAATAAACGTATTTTCTAATTTTACCTCATGCATGGACTGAATGTGCATTGCTTTTATTTTGAAGTTGTGTTCAACAAAAACACAACGCGTGCAACATGAACATGACATGAAATCCCATGAAACCTAATCCCGCGATAACTACTTCCGTAATTTGTCCAGACCAACCACAAACTTGTACGTCATCCTTCAAACGGTCCAGCCAATCACATAGTGTGACGTCACCAGCAGGCGCCGGAGCCGGAGCCGATCTGTAGATCTGATACCTACACCGAATCGACGTTGTTGCGAGCAGGTCACAAGAAGACTTTAGCCCCCAAAATGTCCGCAAAAAGAAGAAAGGTAGATGCCGAATGCAGGGCTTTCAACAAAACATGGACTGCTAAGTATTTATTTACTGAAGTCTGCGGAGAGCAGATCTGAAAAACACCAAATGAGGTGATTAGACTACAAATGTGGACATCATTATTATAATATGATGTATCTTGCTTGATATTTGGAGTAGAAAGACAATATTGTGATGTCTTTATTGTGTTTTGGGGTGAATGTGACTGAAAAAAAATGGTACAAACGTTCGTATTTTGTTAACCATTGTTTTGGGAAATTTGATTGAATAAATGACATTTTTTGTAAGGCAACCTCGTTTTTTCCAGACTCTTACCAGTCTTAGCAGCTTGTAAAAACAATGTTATTTACTCTTTTATATAAAGAAATACAATTAATATTATGCAGAATTTAGTTTAGCCTTTTGGTCCGGCCCTCCACAAAATTTTCTGTTTCTCATGTGGCCCCATGGAAAAAATAATTGCCCACCCCTGGTATACAGGATATATTTTCACTTACACACATACATATTAATGGAATTAAGGAATTCCATTGGAATTGAGATGTGATTTGCTGACTTAGCACAAGATATCCACACACTCACATACGCGCACACATAACACACACACACATCCTACACCCACCCCTCTCCGAGGTCACACCCAAACACACACACACATTCACACCCACAATCCACACACACACACATTCACCCCCCCACACACACACACATTCTAAACACACACACCCTTCTCATCACACACATATAGACAACACATAAACACAGAAGATAAACATGGGATATTATAAAAGATTGTGTGAAATATTTTATCTTTGGTGAAAAGGGCTGTGAATAAACAGTGGTGAAGCCAATCTCTGGTTTTCTGGTCTGTTTTTTCGCGGTGTTTTTTCGCCCCAGAATTCTGCAGGTGGCGCGAGGGCATTGGTCTCGAGAAGTTGACCGTTCCAGCTGGGGGAACCCTTTCAGGATCAGTAAAATATCAAGTTCATATGGCAATGCAACGCTTGCTGAAAACAATGCGATACACATGCCACACCTCTACATGTGCTGTAAGACGGTCCCATCGGAGACACCAGAACAATAGAAGAAGTAGACGCATGCACATAAATCCCTTCTTCTACCCGGTGTGAAGCACTGTCAGGAACAAACACACAACAAGAAGAAGATGGCTGCGACTACGTGAGGAAATTGTGCCTTCTGTGTGTACAAATTAGTTTTATTAGTGTGCACAGTTTTATATAACGGGCGGCACGGTGGTGTAGTGGTTAGCGCTGTCGCCTCACAGCAAGAAGGTCCGGGTTCGATCCCCGTGGCCGGCGAGGGCCTTTCTGTGTGGAGTTTGCATGTTCTCCCCGTGTCCACGTGGGTTTCCTCCGGGTGCTCCGGTTTCCCCCACAGTCCAAAGACATGCAGGTTAGGTTAACTGGTGACTCTAAATTGAGCGTAGGTGTGAATGTGAGTGTGAATGGTTGTCTGTGTCTATGTGTCAGCCCTGTGATGACCTGGCGACTTGTCCAGGGTGTACCCCGCCTTTCGCCCGTAGTCAGCTGGGATAGGCTCCAGCTTGCCTGCGACCCTGTAGAACAGGATAAAGCGGCTAGAGATAATGAGATGAGATGAGGTGAGTTTTATATAACTTAATTTTCTTATTGTGTGTGAACATTTTGAAAAGCATTTTTATATAATTTATATAACTTTTTATATTGTGTGTGAACATTTTGAAAAGCAGTCTTATCCAATAAAAAAAATTCAAGAAATGGTTCAGTTACTTGTTTATTTAAAAGAAAAGCTGTATACAAAAGTGAATGCAATGCAGTGGTTCAGACAAAACAGCGAGAGTGCTGCTTGTTCTAGTCATGTGGTTGTGACGTCATCGTAAACAAATCTGTTCTACTCATCCAGACGACTTCGCAACGGCGCCGTTGCCAGATTTTTCCACTCTGGAACCTGTTCTCAAAAAATATCGTTGTGGGGCACCCAAAACGCCGGTGCCGTGTGGACGCCAGGCCGAAACGATAAACAATTTTATCAGATTCACCTGAATCCATTGCCGTGTGGACAGGGCCTAAGTGTGTGGCACCCTGATATAGTTTTAGTACTGTGCAAAAGTCTTGGGCACCCTTTTTTTCATTCAAACTTTGTTATAGATTTCTAGTCAAAACATGACAAAAACATTTTGGAGTTCCATTTTTTTCCAGCACAAAATTAAACGTTACAGAAAAAAAGTTTGTCTCTGAGAAGCATATTACATAAAAGAGCACTTTTTAGATAAAAAAAAAAGAAAACATAATGAAGGCTACTGGGTTTTGGTGCAAAATTAAGAAGCTTTTTTCCTTATAAAACTGCACTCATTGTACCTGAGACTACTTTTTTTTTTTTTTAAACCAAAAGGTCGTCTCACACCAAATATCAACTTTGTTTCATTTATTATGGCTTAGGGCCTCTGCATGCTCTTGCGACAAGGCTTTCGCAGATAGCTTTTCGCAGACAGTTGTAATTTATCGTTGAGCGGGGAGTAATAGGCATGTGCGATGTTATTCACCACCACAACGCAAGGGGGCGCAAAGTCGCGAAATCGCTAGGAGTAGTTGGTGGGTGTGGTTAGTGGAGTGTTTATCCTCCGGTTACTTATAATGACTAGAACTGGAGTCGTATAGATGTACGTACTTCCTCAATCAACTGCTCTTCGTGCTGCTCCATTTTTGCTCGTGTTTTTAAAAATGGCGGTAGTGAAAACAAACCAAACTGGGAAAGTAGGGAAGCGGAAGTGTGTGTACAGCGGATGTAGAGTGGACCAATCAGAGCCCTCTTGTCTGCGACGCTGTCTGCGAGGCTTCTGCGGTGGTCACAATTTTTAGGAGGTGAGTGCAGAGCGTCTGCGAAGGGTGGGGGGCTACGCAGACATCATCTGCGACGCCATCTGCGAGGACTGCGTTGTCAGCATAAATTGGCCTTTACTGTTTACTCTTTGTACTATTTTTTTAACATTGAAACATTTCATTTCATTATTATTTAAGCCATTTTTGGTCGACAGCATTTTTTCACATCTGCCTAAGACTTTTGCACAGGACTGCAGAGGTGGACAAAATCTCCAACTTCATTATTTAAGTCAAAGTCCAGATCAGACTGGTCAAATGTTACTCCGATACAAATGAAAGTTGTCCAGTCAAATTTTTACTTCAGTTAAAGTATTGAAGTACTTGCTTTTAAAAATACTTGAGTATTAGAAATAAATTTTCTGTCAACATATTGTTGTATTATTGCCATAACACTTAAAAAACCTAACGCCTCTGAAGCAACCTACTGGATTTACTGACTAGTTTGTAGAACCTGTAGAATAAACACCTTTAAACACAGATAAACACAAATTTCTACATTCTGTTTATTTGGCAAGATTATGCTAAAACATTTCTGAAAGGACTTCAGATAAGTTAACGTTATTCATGTTAGCATAACTCTGTTTTTACATGCTAACTAACAGTGTCCAAGTTAACTAGCTATGTGTAAACGTTAGTCGTGGACAAGGTGATGGCAACTTGGCAGGCAAATCCATAAAAAGTCATTTGACTAACCAGACTGCATAGCTATTACAACGTACTGGTAGCTCTAAAAGCACCGACAACTTCATTGCAAACTTTTTCTTGGAATAAAACATTTACATACCTCAATATGCTTCCGCAGGTTGGACGGTGAGTTTTTTGTAGGCCGCGATGTGGTTCGTTTTAGGCGAACAAAGCAAATATTTAAAATGAAATGAATCTTTAATCCTGTCAGCCCTGCGATAACTTGGTGACTTGTCCAGGGTGTACCCTGCCTCTTGCCCATAGTCAGCTGGGATAGGCTCCAGCTTGCCTGCAACCCTGTTAAACAGGATAAGCAGCTACAGATAATGGATGGATGGATGAATCTTTAATCCTTTCAGAAAACTGAAACATGGGTTCATGGGTGCATGCATTCCACAGAAGAACCGCCTCCTTTCATTCGGCCATCAACTGATCGTGTTCAAATAACGCTGCTGAGAAATCACTGAGCTTGATTTTATACAGTCTTTGGATGTTATGTGACCCTAGTGATTACTGATAGGCTGTCTCAATGTCACCTGCGAAAAAAAAATCACGTTTTAGAAAAGAAAAGAAAAAACATCCACTTTCAAAGATGCTTCATAATAACGAGTAATGAGGATCGAAATGTAGTGGAGTGAAAAGTACAATATTTGTCTTTCAGATGTAGTGAAGTTAAAGTCATAACTGTCCAAAAAAATAATACTCAAGTACAGATACTCAAAAAGTGTACTTAAGTACGCAGGTAAATGTACTTCATTACTGTCCACCTCTGCAGTACTCTACATATTTGTTGTAATTAAAACAGGAACCATTGAGCTTACTGGTTAAACTCATCTGCTAAATGAGAGAGGAGCAAATCTTTGTAATGACTTGACTCAAAAACCATTGAACAAGAGAATAGCAAATCATGGCTGTGACCAAGGGATTCACTTCCTCTGAATAGCACCTACTTCAGATGATCAGATCGTAATATTTTGTTAGAGCAGGAGACACCTGAAACTATATCAAGCATCTGATCCCTAAAAATGCAGTTGAGCCTGTACACTGCAAAAAATAAAAATCTTAGGAAGTTTATTTGTCTATTTTCAAGTCAAAACATCTAGCCACCCTTATTCATCTCATCTCATTATCTCTAGCCGCTTTATCCTGTTCTACAGGGTCGCAGGCAAGCTGGAGCCTATCCCAGCTGACTACGGGCGAAAGGCGGGGTACACCCTGGACAAGTCGCCAGGTCATCACAGGGCTGACACATAGACACAGACAACCATTCACACTCACATTCACACCTACACTCAATTTAGAGTCACCAGTTAACCTAACCTGCATGTCTTTGGACTGTGGGGAAACCGGAGCACCCGGAGGAAACCCACGCGGACACAGGGAGAACATGCAAACTCCACACAGAAAGGCCCTTGCCGGCCACGGGGCTCGAACCCGGACCTTCTTGCTGTGAGGCCACCCTTATTATAAGACATAATTGCCCAACAAGCAAAACCTCATTTAGCTAGAAAGGCTAGTTTTTAGACAGTCCATCTTGAAAATCTTGTATAGACAAAATGTCTTGAAAAAGAAAACAAGTTTTTTTTTAAAACAAGTAAGTACATTTTGGACATTATGTCAAATGTGGTTCATCTTGTTTCAAGAAAAAAAAAAAGTATGCTTGTTTTGGGAATAAATGAACTTTACTGAAATCTTTGAATCTTGCCCCCAAAATGCACTGTTGCTTTGGCGTTGTGTAAGCACTGTAATGGCCCTTTTCCACTACCCTTTTTCAGCTCGCTTCAGCTCACTTCAGCCCGACACGGCTCGCGTTTCGACTACCTTAGAGCAGCACGACTCAGCTCGCTTCAGCCCTGCTTAGCACCCAAAACTCGCACGGTTTTGGAGTAGGGCTGAAGCAAGCCAAACCGAGCCAAGTGGGGCTAGGGGCGTGAGGAGACACTCCCCTGTGCACTGATTGGTGAGGAGGAGTGTCCTCACATGCCCACACACGCCCCGCGAGCACGCTGGGATCTGTAAACACCGTAAACCCGGAAGAATAATAATTACGAATTACAAGAATTTCTGAAGCCTTATGCGCCTCGCCTCATCTATATGCTCTTGCCAGTATCTGTTGGCGTTGTCGGTGACAACAAGCCACAGCACCAAGACCAGCAACACTAACGACTCCATGTTTATTGTTTACTATCCAGGTTGTGAGACTACCACTTAAAAGATCACTGATGTCACTGTTTGCGCCGCCTAACGACATCATGTGACGTCCACCCACTTTCGCTAACTCCACCCAATGTGTCCACCCACTTCCAGCCAGCACGGTTCAGCGCAGTTGTAGTCGAAATGCAACCCCAACAGCCCCACTCAGCTCGACTCAGTCCGACTCAGCACGGCACGGCTCAGCCCAACTCAGCCGCGTTGGTAGTGGAAAAGCGGCATAAGTCAAAATGCGTAGACGTTTTTTTTTTGTGCCTGATCTTGTAAACCCCTCGTACACTGCACTGTTGCTTTGGCGTTGTGTAAGCACTGTAAGTCAAAATGCGTAGACTTTTTTATTTTTTATTTTTTATTTTTTTTTTTGTGCCTGAGGTCCTGGGGAAGTGGAATCTTAATTGATGTTTTAATGTTTGAATGTTGAAATGGGAAAAAAAATAAACTTGTTGCAATGCTACACGTGTCGTCAACTTGATTCCAGATAGTCTCTGGTCTCATATCTAGAGTATTTTACTAATTACAGGTCACAAAAGGAGAATCTTTTAAGCTAGCAATGCTTAGTTGTAGAATTTAACAATCCTAATATTAGTATATTTATCTTAAATTCAGTTTTTACCGCTAAGACTTTGTCATGAATTTAAGTGAAATACCCTTAAAATGAAATAAATAAAAATGACTTGAATGGCTGAAGTACGATCTTGTTATAAGAACTATTTTGATTATTTTCAGTTAATCAGATCTCGCATAATAAGTTCCCCAATCTTATTTTGGAATTAGTTCATCTAAAAACAGGTTAGATTTTTCATCTTACTTTAAGAAATCTTACCAAGCCAAATTTGACTAGTTCCATTGGCAGATTTTTTTCACCTGATTCAAGCAAATATGCTTTGTTTTAATCTTTTATTTCTTATTTTTGAAAGGCCATTTTTTGCACTGTAGACCAGGGTTCCCCAATTAGTTTTTCCCAATGGCCAAATTATGTCAAGCGTGCTGAGACAAGGGTCATAATATCCAGTCTCAAACACACTCACACACCCACCAACACTGAAAATGAAATCTCCTGGCACACACACACATACACCTTTTTCTATCCGACTCAAACCAAATGGATTTTATTTACTCCACTGAAAATAGCAAAAAATAATGACTAACAACAGAACTACAGCGAGTGGCACACAGGACTGAGGCAGAAAGGACTGAGGATGCTGAGAAAAAATATAACTGCATCAACTTTTCTACAAAGGCCTGACATGTGTCTGCATAACAACAATTACATTAATGTCTATTGTTAAACAGTGCAGACATCTGCAACATGTTCAAACAGCTTTTCACATAGACAGCTATCAGCAGCATCTCTACAACCATAAACACCTCAAGAAGAGCCAAGTGAGAGTGTGAGCAAAGAGTCAGAATGGAGGACATATGGAGGACACACACACACACATACAGAGAGGCGGGGCAGGAAGACAAACAGACAGACAGAGATTTTCAATTTATCACTTTTAAAATAGGGCAGCATGGTGGTGTAGTGGTTAGCACTGTCTCCTCACAGTGAGAAGGTCCTGGGTTCAAGCCCAGTGGCCAACAAGGGACTTTCTGTGCGGAGTTTGCATGTTCTCCCCATGTCTGCGTGGGTTTCCTCCGGGTGCTCCGGTTTCCCACACAGTCCAAAGACATGCAGGTAAGGCTAATTGGTGGCTCTAAATTGACCGTAGGTGTGAATGGTTGTTTGTCTCTATGTGTCAGCCCTGTGATGACCTGGTGACTTGTCCAGGGTGTACCCCACCTCTCCTCAAACTCTCGCAGTTACCAGAGGACCAGCCCCCCATTGTAACCCTAGCTGTATAGGCGAGAGGCCGAGAGCTATGGAAATGGAGATCAGTGCCGCCCGATTGCATGACACAGTAAGGACTTTACCCCACCTCTCGCCCACAGTCAGCTGGGATAAGCTCCAGCTTGTCCGTGACCCGGCACAGGATAATGGATGGATGGATGGACTTTTAAAATATGAGAATAAATACCACAAAAAGGCTCCAACACATCATTATTAGCTTGACACTTTTAAAACAGCTATTGTATGTGTTTACCAAATAATATTTGCCTTTATACAGACAGCATGCATATCAAGCATGTCGATTAAGCACTGGCAAAATAAAACAAATCTGGCCTGAGTTTCCCAAAAGCATCACAGCACAAAGACCATCGTTAACTGGTAGAGTGAGCAACACAATGAACACTCTCTCTCCTAGTTAAGACACTCTTAGTGTTAAGAGGCTTTTGGGAAACCCACCACTGTTCAATCCAGTTACATTTGAACTGATGGCTTTCCTGGTCAACTTTACATTTTTTGTTTCATGCAGGCCAAGTTGTTCTTGGTTTTGGACAGTTAATGATTATATGTTACTTCCTGGTAATAACAGGCAGAGATGACAGGCGGGTTAGGCTTGCTAGTCAAGGACTGTAGAAGACGCATGCGTCTTCTGACATCTACACATGCTTAACGACATAGGTTGGAGGTCAAGTATATGGTGTGGGATGAGGTCAAAATAAATTAGAGCAGCACACACTTTTTATTTCACATGTTATGACAGGTGCATTAGTGTCAGTGGGCGGCATGGGTCAAATATTTGGCTCTTGCGGGCTGGACCTTGTCCAAGGGCTGCCAGTGGGTGTTTGGAGCTGTCAATTTTATATGTTTGCTGGCTTTATATGTCTTGTAAGAATATGGCCACCACAGGTCATTCTCATTCTGTCTTTTGTTTAGTTCTGTATATCTAAGGAATATATATAGCTTGTGTTAAAATGGGTGCTTTAATTCCACATATTGTACTTGAATTTCCCTAAACCTATCAATTCCTTCTATTTAATTCCACCTCCAAAATAATCTGAGGGTTTACCCCAGCAAATTTAACTATGACTTCAAGAAGTCTGAAATCAAGCAAGATAATTGCTTTTCATCATCAGTCTAGAACGTACAACCTTGAAAGGATGTGTTTATGTTTTACAGTTGCTGAAATGATTTCTGTCGTTCAGTGTGTTAAGTATCTGCCTTCCAAGATCAGTATCATGATTTCCATTCTCATATGCAGTTATTTTTTCCCTTTTTACTGCTTACATTTGAAAGTCTAAATGGATGTATCCTTTTGACTTAGGCAAACGCTATAGTCCTTGAGCCATGATGATTATTTACTGTAGCTATTTAACAGTTATTCCATGAAGTCAAGTCATACATGAGCTGATAGCCGACGAGGTGCGTCACGATGAGTCGGCTGTGTAGGGAGGGCTGCCATGCCATAGCCATAGTACCCACAATTCCCTGCTTCACTTTATGGCCCATCTTCTCTCCTTCCACTGTTACAGCATTGAACACACCAATCCCTGTACTCGATGCCATGTTCTATCTCCGCCCATTCTTCTGACTCCCTGTAATGGTATTGGATACAGAGATGATACCGGATACCAAATACAGTGACATCACGACTGTGCTTTAAAACCTGCAGCAGAATCGAAACTCCTTCTCTCTGGCGGTGGATCCCCATGCATGAAAGAGACGTCGTTGCATCTGTGCTACAGAAGAACAAAAGACAAAGAACGAGCTATTGATACCGGACCTTTAGCCAAAGTTCAATGTATTTGATCTTCACATATGCCTCTTTTCCACCAAATCAGTTCCAGGGCTGGTTCGGAGCCAGTGCTGGTGCTGGTTCACAACTCGTTCAACTCGCGAGCCAGCTGAGAACCAGTTTGCTTTTCCATAGCTCGCGGTGCTAAGGGAAGACATGTCATTACATCGCTGTATACGTCATTACGTCGCTGTATACGTCAGTTACGTCGCTACGTTTGCATAAACCTTGGCGCGAATATCGAAGCAAAAACAACACGGAAGAAGCAGCAGCAGCAACAACAACAATAATAATAATAATGGATGACTTCGCGTTTGTACAGCTGCTGCTTCTCGTCGCTTAAAAATGGCGATCTTTCGCGGTCTTGTTATTGTTGTTGGTCTTAACAACTCCGCCCCCCGCTGACGTAAGCGGTTCTTTCCTCTGGCCCTGCAGAGAGTTGGTGCTAGCCTGGAACCGGTTTTTCTGGCCCCAGAGCCAGTTCTTTGTCAGTGGAAACAGAAAACCCGGTTCCAAACTAAGCACTGGCCCCGAACCAGCCCTGGAACTGCTTTGGTGGGAAAGGGGCAATAGTTGCAATAACAACTGAACCGGTTAGTTACTGCAGCCCACGCAGTATTTTAAAGAGAAAAGGCGACCGGATCCCTTTTCCCTTTCATAATGTTGATGAACTACAAACAAGATTCCTTCCAGATCATCGGACGACTGACGGGACACCGAAGATCTTCAGCTGATGAGCTGTAAAAGCAAAAGGAACAGAACTGTTTTCTCCCTGGACCTGTGCTCCACACTGTCTTTGGATAACAGACGGTGCACTTTCAGTCGCCAAGCAAGCGTGATCTCAAGTAAGGCTGGCATCTGGGCAATGGTTAGTCTTAGCTGTGGCTAGTTAATGTGAAGAGTGTTGTTTATTTGAATTCATTCATGGTTTAAATGTACGCATTTTGACTCACATGAAAGCTGGTCTTAGACCTCATGTTGTTTGATTTGCTTGTTTACTATTCATATTAGTTAGATCGTGCATGCGCTCTCTCTCTCTCTCTCTCTCTCTCTCTCTCTCTCTCTCTTTTAACTCCCTCCATCGCACCACACCCCTCAACATTGGGATTTCAGGAGTAGCTAAGGGTTGAGTAGAAGTTTTGGTTTAAGGCCTAGCTGGAACTAGTTTTTAAGCTACAGATCCTTTGTCTCTCTCCCTCGTGTGCTCTCCTTGTTGCCCATCCCCTTTTAGGTGGAGCCTAGCACAAAGGCTCACGCACTACATTTTACATACCATGCCTTTCTCTCGCCCACACGCCGCGCGCGCTGCCTCACTCCCTCACTCCCCTCCTCCTTGTCATGTGCCTGCACATGCTCTCTCTCTCCCTAGCTCCTCCTCATCCCGTTAGGGCGCAGCTGCGCATACGCACGCACATGCCTACACTCACACACGCACTCTCACACAGACACTCTCACACAGACACACAAACACGTGATTTCCCTCTCACATTTTAACATTCACTTGCCCCTACACTGAAACACTTGCATATAGTCCATTACTTCTGATCACCATTAGTGCCTTGGTTATCATCATATTCACTGCTGATTTCTTACTCTGTTTACTGCTGGTTATTATTCTACTTAATACTAACTATTGCTTTATACACTACTGATTATTACTTGTATACATTGTATCACCATTTATATTTAATTATTCCTTAGCTGCTATTGTTGCTATATTTGATCAGTATTAGTTTGCTAATTCGTGTCAGCTATTTCAATAAATGGTACCTTTGGAGTAAACTGTGTCCTCTCTATTGCTGTAACATTCACTGAGTACCAACCTCTGCCAAACAAGTATTCTAATTGCCTTCACCCTTTTGGTTGTTATATGAATGTTATAGATCTAGAGTAAACGTATTACATTAGAGCTACAATACTCACTAAAACTATAGCAGCATCACCACTAAGTTATTCCATTGATTTTAATAGTTTAGCTATAAACTATTAGACACTTGAATTAATGATTAATGAATTTATGAGACTGATCCCTTTTTACATGAGACTGATTCGATAAGCCTTTTGCACCAACAGCTGTAAGCTATTTACAACAAGATTGAGTGGAATAACTGTTTTATTCTATCCACATTCACTGGATTTTGAGAAACAGAGCCTTTTTATTTTTATTCTTTTGCAAATTTGATAAATAAATACTGTATGCAAAATATCCAACAGAATCATTTCTGCTTAGAATGTAAACAAACCGGCAAAATGACAGGAGCAATTTGTAAACAAAATGTGAGAATAATAATTCTTGAAAAATAACAAAAAGATATGTTCTTACCAACAAATACTTTTATTCCATATTTTGTTAGGGTTTTTTTTGAGTAGTTTTTATTTCGTCCTCGGTTGGTTCAGCAATACGCTCCGCCATTTTGTTTTTCTCTCCTCATAGTATATGAGCTGATAGCCTAGTAGTAGAGTAGCCAACCAGAGCACGCAATTGCTCATATCCAGTAAATGTGGATAGAATAATATATATTATTTCTTACTGCTGATAACGATATTTAACAATTATTCACCAATATTTACTGAGCCTGAGGCGGATAATTGTTTTAGTATAAATTCCCCAGATAATTATTTTTAAAAAATAAATAAATAAATAATCATATCATATCATATATATATATATATATATATATATATATATATATATATATATATATATATAAAATCTTCTCATCCCCGGCGGGGGGGTGGTATCCATGTCATCCTCAAGCTCGGGTCCTCTACCAGAGGCCTGGGAGTTTGAGGGTTCTGCGCAGTATCTTCGATGTTCCTAGGACTGCGCTCTTCTGGACTGAGGCTTCAGACGTTGTTCCTGGGATTTGCTGGAGCCACTCTCCCAGTTTGGGGGTTACTGCCCCAAGTGCCCCCACTACCACGGGGACCACGCAACCCTTGACCTTCCACATCCGTTCCAGCTGCTCTTTCAACCCTTGATACTTCTCAAGTTTCTCATGTTCCTTCTTCCTGATGTTGGCATCAGCTGGGATCACCACATCTATCACCACCACCCTCTTCTGCTCTTTGTCCACCACCACTATGTCCGGTTGGTTAGCCAGGATCTGTTTGTCAGTCTGGAAGCTGAAGTCCCACAGAACCTTGGCCCTGTTGTTCTCAGCCACCTTCTGTGGTATGGCCCATTGGGACTTGGGTACTTCTATTCCATACTGGTTGCAGATGTTCCTGTACACTATCCCAGCCACTTGGTTGTGCCTCTCCATGTACGCTGATCCAGCTAGCATCTTACACCCTGCTACTATGTGCTGGACTGTTTCAGGGGCTTCTTTGCACAGTCTGCATCTTGGGTCTGATCTACTCTGGTAGATCCTGGCCTCTATGGCTCTTGTGCTTATGGCCTGTTCTTGTGCTGCCATGATTAGTGCCTCTGTGCTGTCTGTCAGTCCTGCATTATCCAGCCACTGGTAGGATTTCTTGATATCAGCCACTTCCTCTATCTGACGGTGGTACATGCCATGTAGGGGTTTGTCTCTCCAGGTTATCTGTTCCTCCTCCTCCTCTGCACTCTCATCAGGGTTCTGCTGCCTGAGACATTCACTTAGCAGTTCATCCTTTGGGGCCATCTTTCTGATGTATTCTCGGATTTTCGATGTTTCATCCTGGACCGTGGTCTTGATGCTCACTAGCCCTCGGCCTCCCTCTTTCCGCTTATTGTATAGTCTCAGGGTGCTGGACTTGGGGTGGAACCTCCATGCATGGTGAGGAGCTTTCTAGTCTTGATATCTGTGGCTTCTATCTCCTCCTTTGGCCAGTTTATGATACCAGCGGGGTATCTGATGACTGGTAGTGCGTACATGTTGATGGCTCAGACATATCTGTGAAGATACTCAGTCGTCCAGGTACATAGTAATCTGTGGTTGGTAGAAGAGAGCAACTGGACTTGCTTGAAAAGTCTTGAAGACGTTTCACCTCTTGTCCGAAAGGCATCATCAGTTCTGTCTGTCTAATAGGGAGTATCAAGTATTTATCCTCTCATGGATCATAATAGAATCCAAATCAGAATGCTGATGGCTGCATTGAAGGTGGCTGATAGATGTCATAGACACCCACCTCTGTTCAGTGATGGTCGTTCCAGGCTGACAAAATTGAACGATCCTCTCTGGCTAAGATGTCTGCCAGTTTTCTGGAAGTCCTCTCATACTCCCGCACTAGTCGAAGGGAACTCATCCCAAAGTGTGTAGAAACATATCTGTGAAGATACTCAGTCGTCCAGGTACATAGTAATCTGTGGTTGGTAGAAGAGAGCAACTGGACTTGCTTGAAAAGTCTTGAAGACGTTTCGCCTCTCGTCCGAAAGGCATCATCAGTTCTGTCTGTCTAATAGGGAGTATCAAGTATTTATCCTCTCATGGATCATAATAGAATCCAAATCAGAATGCTGATGGCTGCATTGAAGGTGGCTGATAGATGTCATAGACACCCACCTCTGTTCAGTGATGGTCGTTCCAGGCTGACAAAATTGAACGATCCTCTCTGGCTAAGATGAACGATCTTAGCCAGAGAGGATTGTTCAATTTTGTCAGCCTGGAACGACCATCACTGAACAGAGGTGGGTGTCTATGACATCTATCAGCCACCTTCAATGCAGCCATCAGCATTCTGATTTGGATTCTATTATGATCCATGAGAGGATAAATACTTGATACTCCCTATTAGACAGACAGAACTGATGATGCCTTTCGGACGAGAGGCGAAACGTCTTCAAGACTTTTCAAGCAAGTCCAGTTGCTCTCTTCTACCAACCACAGATTACTATGTACCTGGACGACTGAGTATCTTCACAGATATGTTTCTACACACTTTGGGATGAGTTCCCTTCGACTAGTGCGGGAGTATGAGAGGACTTCCAGAAAACTGGCAGACATCTTAGCCAGAGAGGATCGTTCAATTTTGTCAGCCTGGAACGACCATCACTGAACAGAGGTGGGTGTCTATGACATCTATCAGCCACCTTCAATGCAGCCATCAGCATTCTGATTTGGATTCTATTATGATCCATGAGAGGATAAATACTTGATACTCCCTATTAGACAGACAGAACTGATGATGCCTTTCGGACGAGAGGCGAAACATCTTCAAGACTTTTCAAGCAAGTCCAGTTGCTCTCTTCTACCAACCACAGATTACTATGTACCTGGACGACTGAGTATCTTCACAGATATGTTTCTACACACTTTGGGATGAGTTCCCTTCGACTAGTGCGGGAGTATGAGAGGACTTCCAGAAAACTGGCAGACATCTTAGCCAGAGAGGATCGTTCAATTTTGTCAGCCTGGAACGACCATCACTGAACAGAGGTGGGTGTCTATGACATCTATCAGCCACCTTCAATGCAGCCATCAGCATTCTGATTTGGATTCTATTATGATCCATGAGAGGATAAATACTTGATACTCCCTATTAGACAGACAGAACTGATGATGCCTTTCGGACGAGAGGCGAAACGTCTTCAAGACTTTTCAAGCAAGTCCAGTTGCTCTCTTCTACCAACCACAGATGATGGCTCAGACCTTGTTCTTACCATTCAGCTGACTTTTCAGGACCTGCCTTACTCTCTGGAGGTATTTGGCTGTGGTTGACTTCCTTGTGGCTTCTTCATGGTTTCCATTAGCCTGTGGGATGCCAAGGTACTTGTAGCTGTCTTGGATATCACCTATGTTGCCCTCTGGTAGGTCAATCCCCTCAGTCCGGATCATCTTGCCTCTCTTTGAGACCATCCGGCCACACTTGTCCAATCCGAATGACATCCCTATGTCAACGCTGTAGATCCGGGTGGTGTGGATCAGCGAGTCTATTTCTCGCTCGTTCCTGGCATACAGCTTGATGTCATCCATGTAGAGCAGGTGGCTGATTGTTGCCCCACTATGGAATCGGTACCCGTAGCCGCTCGTCGTGATGATCCGACTGAGGGGGTTCAGGCCTATGCAGAACAGCAGTGGTGATAGCGCATCTCCTTGGTATATGCCGCACTTGATGTTGACTTGGGCAATGGGTTTTGAGTTGGCCTCTAGGGTTGTCTTCCACATTTCCATTGAGTTCTGGATGAAGGTCCTTAGGTTCCTGTTGATCTTATACAGTTCCAGACATTCCAGTATCCATGTGTGTGGCATTGAGTCGTAGGCTTTCTTGTAGTCAATCCAGGCAGTGCACAGGTTGGTCTGTCTCTTCTTACAGTCTCGGGCAACTGTTCTATCGACCAGTAGCTGGTGCTTGGCTCCTCTGGTGTTACTGCCAATCCCTTTCTGTGCCTCGCTCATGTATTGAGCCACATGCTTACTCATTTTTGCCGCAATGATGCCTGACAGGGCCTTCCATGTTGTGCAGAGAAACTTATATATATATTTTTTTCAAACATTAAAAGTGGCACACAAATGTAATGCAATGTAATAAAGGTGCGGCGCAGACTTGTGTCATTTATCTACGCTGACTCACATCAAATACTTTACTTTGAAATAGATAAAATAAATCACAAATCCACCTTACCTTTGAAGAGTTTTAGACCAAACTTCGCAGCATCTTTAGTGCTTTTAGGAACAGCATTTTCTTTCATCATTTGTAATTCTTCCTCACTTACAGTACAGTGACGACGCAATCGGCCACCATTTTGCCGAGTCACTCAAGGTGATTATAGAGAAATAGTCCAAATCTCTCAACCAATCAGCATACATGCAATTTCCTATAATCACTTCCATATTTATACTGAAATATAATATAATCAGAAGATCAGAGCTTCAAACTCCTGCACTACCAAGCTGACACTGTTTGGCCACTGAGTAAGGCATTTAACCCTATCTACACCAGGGGCTCCATATCATCTCTAACCCCAGCTTCCCAAAAAGCTGTGATATGCAATGAACAGAATTTTACTGTGCTGTAATGTATATGTGACAAAAAAGGCTTTTTCTTATCTCATCTCATTGTCTCTAGCCACTTTATCCTGTTCTACAGGGTCGCAGGCAAGCTGGAGCCTATCCCAGCTGACTACGGGCGAAAGGCGGGGTACACCCTGGACAAGTCGCCAGGTCATCACAGGGCTGACACATAGACACAGACAACCATTCACACTCACATTCATGCCTACGGTCAATTTAGAGTCACGTTATCCTAACCTGCATGTCTTTGGACTGTGGGGGAAACCGGAGCACCCGGAGGAAACCCACGCGGACACGGGGAGAACATGCAAACTCAGCACAGAAAGGCCCTCGCCGGCCACGGGGCTTGAACCCGGACCTTCTTGCTGTGAGGCAACAGCGCTAACCACTACACCACTGTGCCGCCCGCTTCTTCTTATATTATATTATATTATATTATATTATATTATATTATATTATATTATATTATCTCATCTCATTATCTCTAGCCGCTTTATCCTTCTACAGGGTCGCAGGCGAGCTGGAGCCTATCCCAGCTGACTACGGGCGAAAGGCGGGGTACACCCTGGACAAGTCGCCAGGTCATCACAGGGCTGACACATAGACACAGACAACCATTCACACTCACATTCACACCTACGCTCAATTTAGAGTCACCAGTTAACCTAACCTGCATGTCTTTGGACTGTGGAGGAAACCGGAGCACCCGGAGGAAACCCACGCGGACACGGGGAGAACATGCAAACTCCGCACAGAAAGGCCCTCGCCGGCCTCGGGGCTCGAACCCAGGACCTTCTTGCTGTGAGGCGACAGCGCTAACCACTACACCACCGTGCCGCCATGTTGAGTGGTATATCAGAGATATTTCTTTCAGCTTGCATGATACTGAATGAGTCAAAGACGAGTAGCTGAATGGAATATATCTGATATACCATGAAAAAAGCCATTATTATTATTATTATTATTATTATTATTATTATTATTATTATTATCCCTGTGATGACCTGGTGACTTGTCCAGAGTGTACCCCGCCTTTCGCCCGTAGTCAGCTGGGATAGGCTCCAGCTTGCCTGTGACCCTGTAGAAGGATAAAGCGGGTAGAGATAATGAGATGAGATGAGATGAGATGAGATGAGATGAGCATTCTTACCTTCTAGCTGGTGTAGCATTCATCAGTAGTGTTCGCAGATGCTAATAAAGTGGTCAAGCCAGTGCTATCAAGAGCAAGTAGCACAGGCTAAAGACCGAGAAACTAAAATTTCTGTCTCAAGACTCTTCTTCCATGGTGCACGCTTGCTACAGTATTTTTCACTCAGACTTAAGCATTCATTTCCCTGTGTAATTTGCTGCGTTACATTTAAAATCAACATCAACAGCTACACACAACGAAGTGACCTGGCAGCCAAAATTCTCTCAAAATCTTCCGTATTTAATGAAACAAACCTCACGACCATGTTTGCATACAAATTGTCACAGTCGCTCACTAGCATGGAAGTTTTACGTCTCTGATGTGTCTCTTTTCCAGTTTTTTGATGTACATTGGTATGTTTTTCTCTTGTAAATATGCATGAAGAATATATAATGAAGTTTTCATAGCCTTTTGGGTGTTCAGCATGTCTTCAGTTTCAGCTTTCAGTTTATTTATTTAGTGTTTAATTATACACTGCAAAAAATTATATCTTAGCAAGTGAAAATATATTGAAAATAGTTGAAACAATCGAGCATTTCTTATTAGAAGAATTAAAGACACCATTTCTGAGATTATTTAACCTAGTTCTAGATTGCAACCAATGTATTCTAAGATGTCTTATCAAGTAAAAATATCTGTCCATGCAGCAAGATAATTTCACTAGTATTAAGTAATTTTCTCCTCAAATTCAGTTTTCAATTTTTTGCAGTGTATCATAGCTAATCCTAGCAGTAGCACTGGATTAGCCTCGTTTTCTCTCTTTCCCAGTGGACGGAGAAATAATTATGGGCATGCACAGCAGAAAAGTTGTCATTGGATATTCACGTGAGCTCCGACATGTGGCGTCATGTTGTCTTGTCTCCACTGGGTAGAGTGGCATAATATGCATAGGATAAGCGATATGCTAACAATATAGCATGCTGTCAAACCAAATGAGTGAAACCTGCTTGAAGGGAATAGAACACATTTTTATACCAGGGAAAAGTGTCCTGTAGGGATAATAATATACAACCCCGATTCCAAAAAAGTTGGGACAAAGTACAAATTGTAAATAAAAATGGAATACAATGATGTGGAAGTTTCAAAATTCCATATTTTATTCAGAATAGAACATAGATGACATATCAAATGTTTAAACTGAGAAAATGTATCATTTAAAGAGAAAAATTAGGTGATTTTAAATTTCATGACAACAACACATCTCAAAAAAGTTGGGACAAGGCCATGTTTACCACTTTTCTCTTTACAACAGTCTGTAAACGTCTGGGGACTGAGGAGACAAGTTGCTCAAGTTTAGGGATAGGAATGTTAACCCATTCTTGTCTAATGCAGGATTCTAGTTGTTCAACTGTCTTAGGTCTTTTTTGTTGTATCTTCCATTTTATGATGCACCAAATGTTTTCTATGGGTGAAAGATCTGGACTGCACGCTGGCCAGTTCAGTACCCGGACCCTTCTACGCAGCCATGATGCTGTAATTGATGCAGTATGTGGTTTGGCATTGTCATGTTGGAAAATGCAAGGTCTTCCCTGAAAGAGACGTCGTCTGGATGGGAGCATATGTTGCTCTAGAACCTGGATATACCTTTCAGCATTGATGGTGTCTTTCCAGATGTGTAAGCTGCCCATGCCACACGCACTAATGCAACCCCATACCATCAGAGATGCAGGCTTCTGAACTGAGCACTGATAACAACTTGGGTCGTCCTTCTCCTCTTTAGTCCGAATGACATGGCGTCCCTGATTTCCATAAAGAACTTCAAATTTTGATTCGTCTGACCACAGAACAGTTTTCCACTTTGCCACAGTCCATTTTAAATGAGCCTTGGCCCAGAGAAGACGTCTGCGCTTCTGGATCATGTTTAGATACGGCTTCTTCTTTGAACTATAGAGTTTTAGCTGGCAACAGCAGATGGCACGGTGAATTGTGTTCACAGATAATGTCCTCTGGAAATATTCCTGAGCCCATTTTGTGATTTCCAATACAGAAGCATGCCTGTATGTGATGCAGTGCCGTCTAAGGGCCCGAAGATCACGGGCACCCAGTATGGTTTTCCGGCCTTGACCCTTACGCACAGAGATTCTTCCAGATTCTCTGAATCTTTTGATGATATTATGCACTGTAGGTGATGATATGTTCAAACTTTTTGCAATTTTACACTGTTGAACTCCTTTCTGATATTGCTCCACTATTTGTTGGTGCAGAATTAGGGGGATTGGTTGATCCTCTCCCCATCTTTACTTCTGAGAGCCGCTGCCACTCCAAGATGCTCTTTTTATACCCAGTCATGTTAATGACCTATTGCCAATTGACCTAATGAGTTGCAATTTGGTTCTCCAGCTGTTCCTTTTTTGTACCTTTAACTTTTCCAACCTCTTATTGCCCCTGTCCCAACTTTTTTGAGATGTGTTACTGTCATGAAATTTCAAATGAGCCAATATTTGGCATGAAATTTCAAAATGTCTCACTTTCGACATTTGATATGTTGTCTATGTTCTATTGTGAATACAACATCAGTTTTTGAGATTTGTAAATTATTGCATTCCGTTTTTATTTACAATTTGTACTTTGTCCCAACTTTTTTGGAATCGGGGTTGTATTATATTGTTCCTACTCTGTATGATATTTCCACTTATTGCAATTAAGTAGTATAGTTTTATTTTATGAGTATGAAGAGTCTTGATTTTAGAATCTGCTGCCTGAGAATCTCCTCATACACAGTATTATGACTTTTTTATTTTCAAAATATATAAATGCCCCCCAATCAGTTCTGTATGTTAAATTTTAAATGTAATTAATTGCAGTCCTTTCAGCACTTTATTAAAATATAACATGTATATGGAGGTCATGCCCTGTGATGTATATATGTATTTTTCAATCATTGTCCATACATGGTACATTCTATACAGTGAGTCAGAAGATTGTGATTAGTATTCATGGGCAACTTTAGCATCGTAATCCTAGTTTATTAACATTTTTTAGACTAAAGGATATGCAAAGCTTAGAACTTTGATTAATGATATGCAATAGCATCTTAATTGAGAAATAAACCTTCACCCTGATGTTGACAAGACTACTTACCATTCATGCTGCTCAGCAGTGCATGCTGTGCTTGATTAAGCCGAGGCCCACGTCCCAAATGACATGCTCTAGTAACACTCTCTTTATGCATAATGGCTTCAGTGTTGTATTCTAGGCCTCTCATAGCAGATCAGAGTTTATTCCCTGATCCCAGTCAAGCTGGCATGAAATATCATGACCCGAGAACAGCTGCATGAGACGTGGTTTTCCCCTAATGTTTCCGATTCTCCAGTGTCTGCTTTGGACATCTCATTTTGCAGTCTGTCTCATGCACCTTTGGGGACAGATATTCCCTGCACATTTCCGGAGAACAGCTTTGAATGAGTGCAAGGATTGGAATTTGAGAAGTCCCTTACACTCTGCTGATAATGTATATTGGTTCACAACAGAGCTCAGCAGGCGAGAGAGGAGAAAATGAACAACTGCAGAGCCCTATCACAGTGTATCATGCCTGTACCTCTGTTCTCAATACCCACTGGGTGTTATTCCAACTCATTCACTAACAGTTGTCCATACACAGTGAGACAGCCTTGGCACAGTCACATTTGTGCTCTTATTTGCTTTCTGGCATGTGTACAGCACATTTGTGCTCATAGGTAAACCCTCCTTGAGCCCACAGCAGCAGGGAGGCCTGTTCCATATTTTATGAGTGCTGAGTTTTGCCCACATCTAATTCTGTCCTTGGAGAGTCACTCAAGGTCCAACATGCAATTTATCTCCAGGTCACTGGAGAAGTGCAATCAGAGTAGAGATGAATGAAGTTGTACCATGCAGCCTTATATGCTGTTTGTGCAGCTCCTTGAGCATGAGAATATTTGCCAATAAATACATAAATGCCCAGTAAATACATAAATAATTATAAACAATCATTAAAGACATAAAATATATTTCCTAATAATACTTCCCAGAATTCTTCCATAGCCTCTGGGTGGCTCATCCCTTTGTTGCAATTGGCATTATATTGCAGTCAGTGTTGTGGTCGAGCCACTAAACCTTGAGTCAGAGTCCAGTCTCGAGTCCCCAGTGTTCAAGTCAGAGTCAAGTCCAAGTCATTAAAAAAATCGAGTCAAGTCCACTATTGATCCGAGTTGAGTCCGCACCATTTGACGGTGGCTGTTTTAACCCCATTAACATTAGTTTGTTCCTAAACATGCCGTATAAACAGGTGAATGTGCTTCTCTTTGTCAGGGAGTGTGAAGTATTCTGTCAGAGATGGTTGGGAGATGGATATAAGTGCAGAAGGTGTGTTTATTAATACAAGTGAAGACAGGTAAACAATCCAGAATGGCAGGCAAAATCGTAAAACGGTGAAACAGGCAATCGGTTAAGCAAGGCACAAACAGGCTATTGTAGACTTGCCAGAATCAAGACGAGAAACAGGAAATCAGGGATCAGGAAACCAAACAAGGAAATAAGATTCGGTAATGTGTCAGCAACGCAACTCAATACTTCTCAAAGTAAGTGTGTTTTCACAGTTTTTATACAGGCGAGCTGATTGTGCCTTAATCCTGTGCAGGTTCGAGTCATTTACAGCATGCACGAGAGTCCACTTCATGTGTTCGCTGTCCAGAGCATGCCCAAGAGTCTATCTGATGTACGCGCCAAGGTGCGCAGGTGTGGCACTCTTGCACGAAATTAGGATGAAAGTTAATGTAGATATAAATGTGCAGTAATGATGTAAATACCAGCGCAATGGACTAGTGTCTGAAAGCGTTTTTCATTTTACCAATGAGCTCATTATATAGTCCTCTATATAGTAATTCCCTATATAGGTAGTAGTGAACAAGTGAGCGATTTCAGACACAGGGCAGGACAGTCGAGGTACAATTGTGCCCTGAAATACACATCATTGGAGAAAAATGTTCAACAATTCACAAGTTAGAGTTTGTGCACTTATAAAGTTATGGTGCTAATACCTGAGAATTTGCTCCTGTAATTCAACACATACTGTATATTAGGTCCTACTCTCTGAGGCAGTGGTTTATGTGAATAAATCAATAACAAAGTTCATGCAAGGTGCAGGTCAATGCAGTCTCCTTCATGGTGCAGATTTTATCATAATTTTATTCAATCTTTGAAAGGAATGTCTGAGCGCTTTCATAGCATCTTGAAACTGAATCTTTTATTTATTTTTTTTTCTTTTGCATGGATCTCAATGGCAACTGAAGATGTAACATATTAAAGTCGGATTACTCCTAAATTTGAAAAGGGAGAAAATACATTTAAGGTTTCAATTAGGACTCTACTGAAAGATAGAACAATGACTGTCAAAAACCAATCACTATATACTGACTCGATTTGCATTTAATTGACATGTAATTAATAAGATATGAAATAGTAAATATAACCATGGAAATGATGTCTATATTTATCCCATCCTTTATTAATACCCATCTAATGAATACTGATATATAAGTCACTCTGTATGGAATATATGGAATGAACATTTGGTATATCAAGAACACTGACACTCAAAGTGATCTTTGAGATGTACATATTCACTTATTATATCATAGTTTTCATAAGTGAGTGAATATTGCTGTATGCAAAAGCCTGGGAACCCTTTGGCTCAGTCACATATTTTGCTGATCTCTGAAGAGCAAAGAAGTAAACACAACTTCTACAGGAAACTATATTAAAAAAAAACAGTTATTCCATGAAATCGAGTCATACATGAGCTGATAGCTGATGAGGCGCATAGCGCCGAGTTGTCTATAAGCCATGTATGACGAGATTGAGTGGAATAACTGTTTTATTCCATGCACATTCATTGGATTTTGAGAAAAGGAACATTTTTATTCAAGTCAAGTCAAGTTTATTTGTCTCATCTCATCTCATCTCATCTCATTATCTCTAGCCACTTTATCCTGTTCTACAGGGTCGCAGGCAAGCTGGAGCCTATCCCAGCTGACTACGGGCGAAAGGCGGGGTACACCCTGGACAAGTCGCCAGGTCATCACAGGGCTGACACATAGACACAGACAACCATTCACACTCACATTCACACCTACGCTCAATTTAGAGTCACCAGTTAACCTAACCTGCATGTCTTTGGACTGTGGGGGAAACCGGAGCACCCGGAGGAAACCCACGCGGACACGGGGAGAACATGCAAACTCCGCACAGAAAGGCCCTCGCCGGCCACGGGGTTCGAACCCGGACCTTCTTGCTGTGAGGCGACAGCGCTAACCACTACACCACCGTGCTGCCCCTAAGTTTATTTGTATAGCGCTTTTAATAATAAACACTGTCGCAAAGCAGCTTTACAGAATTTGAATGACTTAAAACATGAGCTAATTTTATCCTTAATCTATCCCCAATGATGAAGCCTGTGGCGACGGTGGCAAGGAAAAACTCCCCCAGATGACATGAGGAAGAAACCTCGAGAGGAACCAGACTCAAAAGGGAACCCATCCTCATTTGGGCAACAACAGACAACATGACTATAGCATTAACAGTTTTAACATGAAGTCAGTTTCGTTGATGTTGTAACTCTTCATTGATGGAAACTTGAGTGCAAAACTGTTCATGACAACTGCAGTTCTAAAGGTAGCAAGTCAGCTGTAGTCCTCAGCAATAAAAGCATTACTGTAAGAGTCCAGAGCGTCTTCCAAGTGTGACTTTCAACTGTCCTCATGGGGCCGTCCTCCACAGGAGCGATGCGATGAGACTCCAACCAGACACAGGGCACCAGGATGGATCAAGCAGGTCTGAGGAGCAGAAGAGGTCAGCATCTCGATCCCAGGACCGACATGTAACTCAGAGGGACAGATTTTTTTTTGTTTTTGGGGGATGGAAAGAGAGAGAAAACACAGGTTGTTAGGTATGCCCAATGTCACCTGAATAAGTAGGAACAGTATACATATTGTACTGCATACAAGCAGGGACTCCAGCAACTAACTATGACAGCATAACTAAAAGGGGAGAGCCAGAAGGTAACACAGGCATGAGGGAGCCCCGGGACATTCCTATTTTTTGCAAATTCGATAAATAAAAACTTTATACAAAATGTCCAACAAAATCATTTCCGCTTAGAATGTAAACAAGCTGGCGAAATGACAGGAGCAATTTGTGAAAAATGCTATAATAATAATTCTTGAAAATTAAGAAAGATACGTTCTTACCATCAAATACTTTTATTCCATATTTTGTTGCGATTTTTTTTGTATTTTTTCTTCTTCTTGAGGTTTTTTTTGGCAGTTGGCAAACCAACTTAAAGGTGCATTGCTGCCACCAACTGGGCTGGAGTGTGGAACAGACGATATTGGGGGGGGCTATATTATTTTAGCTATTTCTGTATCTTGTAAATACTTGATAACAATTTTTGGGGTTTTGTTTTCGAGTAGTGTTTTTATTTTGTCCTCGGTTGGTTCACCGACACGCTCCGCCATTTTGTTTTTCTCTACTCATGGTATAGACCCCTTGCGCATGACATCACACATCACATGATAATTACACCTGGGTCAAACAGACACCGTCTTTCGTGTAAGCAAGGCTTAATTTGTCTTCAGTATGGTTCATTTTTGTGCTGTTTTTGGTTGTTCAAATTGAGAAAAAGATAAAAGGTATTACAGTCTCCCTGCTATCAAGAAAACTGTTAACAAAGAGAAGCAAATGGTTCAAGAACAATGAAGAAATGAGTGGTTCAAGAGAAAATGATGAGAGGAGCCAAGTCTGAAAACTCTAGAGAAATTTGCGATTGTCTTTAAAATGTATTTTTAAATAATAGAATGTCGGAAATGAGTATGGATGAGGTTGCTTAAGAACCTCGTTTTATTTTTTTCTGCTCACATTCGAATTAGCTTCTTCATGAAAGTGTTTGATTTCCCTACAGGTGAAGCAGCTTCCTTATTCGACACGGAAAACCCATATTGGTTTCAAACAACTCGGACATAACTCGGTAAAAAACCCAACAAGGAGTGATGTACGCAATATATCCTGAAAGAACAGAAAAGATTAAGAACAGAGAATGCTGAAGCTTTGTTTCTGTTATAAGAGGAACACAGTCCTGTGCAAAATGTCACCATGGAGCCAGAGTGTAGAAATGAACCTCCAGTCTGAGAGACTTCTACACAAACACGCTGAACTTTACAACAGCTGCATGCATGTGAAATGGAAATAAATCAACTAAGGCAGGAAAAACTATTCCGGATAAAATTATCGTCTGTGTAATGGAAACTTCTAATAAACACTTCAGAATGCTTAGCAGTTGTATTTTCAGTTATTTATTATAGTAGATCATATAAAACAGAGATATAAAATAGGAAAGAAGAAGAGAAGACACCACTTCAGTGATGCCAAGAGTATGCGCACTCTGAGTTGTGTTTTAGTGGCTGTTATCTATTATACTCTAAAGGCATTTGCTTACTGCTTGCGTCTTCACGTGATTGGCTCAAGATTTTCTATGAAGCTTTGTTAAAGCGTGCACCTGGTGTGCTCTGGTATGTGCAGGCGGATGCATAATTAGGGAGAACTCAGGCACCCTGCTTATCACCACCAAGGCCACAGAAAGGCGGTTACAGCATTGGAAAAACAACTTTTCTCAGTACACTAGGCCACTTGAGCTCAAGACACAGAAACACAGAGAATAGGAATGTTCATTCACTAAATTTCCCTCACATTTCCCCCCTTTTTATCTTACAGGATAATAATTGCTAAAAGAAAGAAATGTAAACAATTTCAGTGGTAAGAGTTCCCAGAGAGATTTGACTTAACACATCATTGAGTGTACAGGGATAATGCTAAGGCTGTTTTGTAAAACATAGACATCTTAAGTTAATGCTAGCAAGCTATATACATAGATCAGGAAACAACCACAAATGAGAGTTGTGGCAGCGGGGGCGTGGTCAAGCACCGGTCTGTGACAGGAGGGCGGAGTCAGGGAAGGTAAGTGGCAGAATCACTACACCTGACTGCAATTAACCTGTGTTTGTGTGTGTCTTCCCAGTGACCACGCCCTATTTAGGGAGGGAGAGCAGAGAGCAGAGGGGCTCATCCCCCGGACGAGACGCTAGTGTGTGTGTGTGTGTGTCTGTCTCTATTTGTTGGGTGTAAAATATTGTTAGACTGAAAAGTGTGGCAATAAAGCCTCTGTATACACCTGATCTCTGTCCTGCCGTCCTCTGTGCTCCACTCACTCATATCGAACTGCCACAAGAGTGTTTTAAGTTAGGGCTAATTTCATGTCAGCTATGCTGATGTCATCAAACGGTGGGATATAGTCTTCGCGTGGGTTTGGAGGCCAGTCAGGTAAGTCATCTGGGTCTATTCTCACCATCTGGTAACCAATATTTGTCAGCTGCCTCTGAAACACGGACATACAACAGTGACAGAAAATAGGGAGCAAACATAGCATCACAATCACTAAACCCAGGACCGGTATGGTGGATGGAATCAGAGCCTTCCATCCACTAAACCAATGCCATCAACTATCTTCGACTCCTCCATGTTCATCTGCTCGTAATTGTTCAGCAACCTTGCACATCTTGTTCAGTGCCTCAGTGATGTTACCAAGTTAACCCTTGCCCTTCTTGATGTGTATTGGTGCTCAGAGGGCGGGCACACCCTATCAGCCCTCGTCCCACCTCCCTGGGACTTGGAGGAAACTCGAAACCCTAAGACTTATCTATCGGCTAGACACTGAAATACTCTTTCCTACTGAGGGTGCGTGCGTGATTGATGTGATACTCGCACTGTTCCATGCAGTGATGCCTTTCTTCCTCACACACTTTACCAGTGTCTGGGTCACTTAGGCCTTCCTCTTCCTCCTGCTCAGCTGGTTCAGGAACCCTCCTGCAGTGGCTAGCATGGATCCATGTCACTCTGCCTGTGACCTTCACTGCCATTTGGGTCATGAGCAGGACCTGGAATGGGCCTTTCCACCATGGCTTGTTCCACTTGGTTCATCGGAAGTCTTTTACCACTATCCAATCCCCTGGTTGTAGAGATTGTGCAGAGGTCCCTCAGAGGGCTTGGGAAGTGCTTCTTTTACCTGTTTGTGGATAGATTTCAAAGCAGAGGACAGTGTTGCACAGTAATTCAACATTGCATCATCACACAGTGTGGTGTTCAGCAGTGTTCCTTGGGCTGGCCCTATCCCCGTATTGGGTACTCATCCAAACAGAATTTTGAATGGGCTTAACCCATGTTTAGGTCTAGTTTGCATCCTCATTTGTGTGAGTACTACAGGGAGGACCTTTGTCCATCCTCGCCCTGTTTCTGCACAAGCTTTGCTTAGTTTATTTTTAAGGGACCTATTTTCCCTCACTAAGTGTCAGTTCAATGAAGTACATTTGGAGATGATCAAACGATTTGTCTGGTATTGGGTGTGCTGCTTGAGTTAGTTTGATACCTTGACCTGCATTATATTGTGCACGTATCAAGCATTGCTTGCAAAATTTCGCAGCATAATTTGAAAACCCCTTTGTGAACCATCTCTTTGTTACTTCTGCTACCATTCCCCCCTTTTGACACATGGGTGAGCCCATGTGCCAATTTTGCATAGAAAGGGAACATGTGTTTTGGTTGACAGGGACGGCCCGAGGGACAAACCCAGACTGAGTTTGCAAAGATACAGCCGGCCCATTTCCAGACTTGTCTCTCGTCCTGGGTAGCAGTGCTCTGAACGTCCACTAGCTGTAAACAGGGGGTAGAAACCTGAAGAAAAGCAAGGTAAGAGGGTGAACTGGAAGCTGAGGCTGCACACTTAGCTGCCGCGTCTGCCCTGGTATTCCCTTGAGACACAAGATCAGTATTGTTAGTATGGGCAGCACACTTACACACAGCAATGGCTCTAGGGAGTAGAATAGCACCCAACAACTCAGAGACCAGTTTATGATGTGCAATGGGAGATCCTGTGCTAGTGAGAAAATTTCTGTGTTTCCAAATGGTGCCAAAATCATGCACAACGCCAAATGCGTACCTACTGTCCGTAAAAATATTGACAGATTGCCCTGCAGCCAATTTGCATGCCTCGATAAGGGCATAGAGCTCTGCGGCCTGTGCCGACAGGTTTGAGGACAGACACGATACCTGTCACATTCATTCACTAAATTTCCCTCACATCTGTTACACACTTATCAACCTGTGTGACTCAGTTGTGCCTTTTGAATAGAGAATAAATGAAGAGATTTTGGAAACTAGTTCTGTGGACTGATGTAAATTGAATTCTTTGACCACCATCACCAAAGATATGTTTGGAGCAGTGCTTTAAGTGGGCTGGTACACACTGGTACACAGTACCACCACTTCTAGATTTTAACCCCTCATGTACTAGGACTTTTTACAGCGTACTGAGAGTTCTCACAAGCTCACGGTACCCTTTCCTGTCCTTTCCATATTAAAGTGTCTCTTGGTGATTCATTATGACATTTAAACTACATTACCCAGGGTGCACTACACAACGCTCGTCTCTCTCGATGCTTGCAGGACTACGTGACACTCACTCACTTGTTCATGGAGAAGTTCATGGAAACAACAAACGGGAAAAACAAAGAAACAAAAACAGGACAGTAATGTTGGCATGGCTACAAAAGGACACAAAGAGAATGAGAGTCAAAACGGAGTCAGATGATGACACAGCTCTTCAACAGTCAAATTCTACCACAGCAGAAAATGCAGGTGGGGAGTGACAAGCTAACACTAGCGCATCTGCTAACAGTGAAGAGTCTGTTGCTATAGCAATGCCTGTTGCTACAGATATGCCAGCCAACTACTATGTTAACAATAACCTCCTTCAAAATGAATGGCCAGACTGTTGGTCAAAGGATCAAGTACAGTATTTTTGCTCACAGAATGACTGGCTTATTTGTAAAGACAAAAAGCTTGGGTGTAAGATATGTAGCTGCCGGACTCGTATGTCAACAGGTGAATATGGGGAGTACTGGCACTTATTTTTTTCCACTTAAAGCACTGGTTTGGAGTGGGGAAAAAAGGAGTAGGAGTAGAATTTGAGGAAAAGAACACTGCCTACTGTTAAGCATGGGGTGGACCTATTGTACTTTGCAGTTGTGTGACAGCTAGAGGCACAAGAAAGTACACATCTTGCATGCACAGCATGATTAAAATTGACCCACAGCTTTTCAGTGATGTCCAAATCAAGACTGTGAGGGTGGTTCGAAAGCTTCAGTTTTCATTTTTTTGGAGGAGTTCATGATGGATTTTGAGGGATGTTTTGGTCCACAGGTAGATGGACGAATAGATTCCAGTAAATATCAACAAATTCTGGAAGCAAATGGGACACAGTCACTCAAAAAACTGAAGCTGAAAAGAGACTGGCTTCTAACCATAATCCAAAACATCCCTCAAAATCCATCATGAACTCCTCCAAAAAATTAAAACTGAAGCTTTTCAAACCACCCTCACAGTCTTGATTTGGACATCACTGAAAAGCTGTGGGTCGATTTTAATCATGCTGTGCATGCAAGATGTGTAAGATGGCCCAAGAATATGCCAGAACTGTTAAAAAAAATAGTCACATACCACAATTACTTAATTTATTTATTTATTTATTTATTTATTTATTTTTAGTTCCTCAAATATAAAGTGTACAAAATATAAACTGTGCATTATCATTTGTGAAAAAATTTTTCATGGATTTTCTGCAGAATTTGTGTTTACTGCTTTTCACTTAAAAAAAAAAATCAACAAAATATATAATTTGGTGAAGAGTGTCAAAACTTTTGCATACTGCATATTAGTTAGTAAGATGCTTAATGATGCCCCCTCTTTCACCTGTCCATAGTGTCTTGCAAAAGTATTCATCCCCCTTGGTGTTTGTCCTGTTTTGTCACATTACAAGATGGAATGAAAATGGATTTTTGGAGGGTTAGCACCATTTGATTTACACAATATGCCTACCACTTTAAAGGTGAAAATTGTTGTTTTATTGTGACACAAACAATAATTAAGATTTTAAAAAATACCAGAAATCTGGAGTATGCATAGGTATTCACCCCCTTTCATATGAAACCCCTAAATAAGAGCTGGTTCAACCAATTCACTTCATAAGTCACACAATTAGTTGATTAAGATCCACCTGTGTGCAATCAAAGTGTCACATGATCTGTCACATGATGTCTGGATAAATCAACCCGTTCTGGAAGGACTCTGACTCTGCAAAACTACTAAGCAAGCAACATGAAAACCAAGGAGTCTCCAAACAGGTCAGAGTTGTGAAGAAGTATAGAGCAGGTATGTAGTGGAAGTTCATTATGTCTAACTATTAAAGCTATTTTAAGTTCATTTCTTAAGACAAGGATTTTTAAGATGTTACCTTGTTGACACTTTCGGCGAGAATCTTCTGCCTTCTTCAAAACAGTCATGTCACCCACTCCCAGCACGGACTGTTCACACTTCTACACTCAGGCCGGAGGTACATTCATCTCATCTCATCTCATTATCTCTAGCCGCTTTATCCTTCTACAGGGTCGCAGGCAAGCTGGAGCCTATCCCAGCTGACTACGGGCGAAAGGCGGGGTACACCCTGGACAAGTCGCCAGGTCATCACAGGGCTGACACATAGACACAGACAACCATTCACACTCACATTCACACCTACGCTCAATTTAGAGTCACCAGTTAACCTAACCTGCATGTCTTTGGACTGTGGGGGAAACCGGAGCACCCGGAGGAAACCCACGCGGACACGGGGAGAACATGCAAACTCCACACAGAAAGGCCCTCGCCGGCCACGGGGCTCGAACCCAGGACCTTCTTGCTGTGAGGCGACAGCGCTAACCACTACACCACCGTGCCGCCGCCGGAGGTACAGAAGTGTGAAATGTAAAACTGTCAGACTAAAGAACTCTTTTTCTTTCCCACCGCCATCAGACTCCTGAACAGCTGACAGGAGTCTATAACCATGGACTACCTCCCTGTAAACTGTCCTTGACTGTTTACATCTGTTTACATTTGTTTGCACATTACTGCCCTTTTTGCTGCCGTTCCTTGATTGTTTACATCTGCTTAAATTGTTTGCACATATTTGCACATTACTGACATTTTGCTGCTGTTTCCTTGACATTGTTTGCACTTTCACATATTACTCCCCTTCTGCTGCTATGTCAGATCATTACCTTATTTTTTGTATTACACTACCTATTTTGCACTATATTTACCTTTTTTTTTTTTTTCTATACTGGGTGTTTTGTTTTTTTTGCTTTCTATACTTTTATTTTTGCACTATATTGCCTTTTTTCTTCTTCCACCTATTTATTTATTTGTAATTGGCATTCATGGTGGACAGCAAACTAAGAATTTTATTGTGCAAGTGGACATGTCATAACTGTGCATATGACAAACACTTTGAACTTGAACTTGAAGGGTTAGGGTTCAGGATAGATCCTAATGCGTGTGTTGAAATTGTGCATATATACTATTATCCTGACAGAGGAGATACATTTCAGTTCAGCATAATATTGCTGTGGAAGGATTGTCTTCTTAGCAAGTTATACACTGGACAATATTCTGCATGAATTAAAAAAAAGAAGAAAGAAATCAAGCTAAAGCTGCCATCTTGCAGTGATGCAGAGAACTACATATTTTCATATTGTTTAACCTTCCAGTTTGCATAAGCAATTTTCGGAAGGCTATTCAAGAGATATATAGCAAAACACAAGAGCTAATCTCAGTCCTAATTCATGAGGGCCTTTTTTCATGAAATGGCCAAATCAAATAAAGTCTAACTTGACAAGGCAACTTGACATGAGGTCATTAGGTGTTTGTCAAAGACATGAAACTCATTTCCTGTAATTTCAGTAGTCAGGCCAACAATGCATTTCTCTTCTATTCTTCCTCCAATGTCAGTACAGTGGAGTTTTCAGGCAGCTGAGGGCAATGTGTAATTACTCCACATCAACCGTGCCACAGTGGCAAAGGGAAAAGGGCTAGGTAATAACTTCCATAAAAATTTAAATATACTGCAAACATTTCACTGATGAAAAATGAGATTTAGTCCTAAAGGAGCAAAGATACTTGGGCTCACAGATCAATGTATCTCTTTAGATTTATTTAGAAGTGATATTTATAAAATCATAATTCATATGGCCTTAAATGCATGGATTTTGCAAATAGTTATCGCAGTATCACTCACTTTGGCAAGGTAGTTGCTAATTGTTGAATTATTGTAAATGACACGCATACATGTCAACCTTTGGTCAATCAAACCTGTATAACCAACCTCCAAAATCCATATTTCCCTTATGAAACCCTTATAAGAAGCAAATTAAAATAATGTACCTAAAATTTGAATGATAATTAACAATGATATATCCCAGTTACTTTTTATTCAATATTAATAACAATAAACCTTCAGAATGAATACAAAGCTCCAATGTTTGACAAAAACACAAAGTGTCACTCTAATGTTCTGAATTGTACTCCATGACAGCTTTTTTAGCGCTCTGCACCAATACCTCATGAGGCTGCATGTCACAGCAAGTCTCTGTGTTGATCTTGCCGGAGTGCCCATTCAGAATCTTTTCAGTCCCTAGTGAAAGTCGCTCAGGTGGAAATACGCTTTTCAAACAAAATGCTACTTCCCGGTTGTCGGGATTCTTGCAATGCGGTGTGCGCATGATCAGAAGTGGAACGAAGTCTCACTACCACAAGATAACACGCGATTTCATAAGACTCTTTACTGGCTGTTTGTGCTTTCTGTGGTGTACAGTACGTGTGTAAATGTTATGCGCTCTTTTATCATCGTGGGAATTGATTATAGCTCTAAATAAATATTGAAGTTTTTTAAAAGAATCCATATAACTTTATTTGTACGCCCGTATACTACGTTTATTGAATCAAATCCGTATAAAATACGGACATTCCGTATAGGTTGACATGTATGGACACGACAAACACGATGGGTAAAAATAACATTATTTCAAAGTTTATCTCAGATCGTTGTTGGCAAATATAGAAATATTGAAAAAAATTGTCATTCAATAAATAATTAATTACCTACTGATATTTCTACAACATTTATTTATCAATGCTGACTTTCCATTGCATTATTATTGATTGGTACATGACACAATATATTTAATTAGATAGATAGGTACTTTTCATCCTGAGGAAATTAAGGAATCCGGTAGCTTATATAGCACATACAAATGCACAAAAAAAACCTTGCAGAACACAGTTGTGAGATGATCAGAGATTCTAGAAGACAGTTGCGAGATGATCACAGATTCTAGAAGACAGTTGTGAGATGATCAGAGATTCTAGAAGACAGTTGCGAGATGATCACAGATTCTAGAAGACAGCTGCGAGACGATCACAGATTCTAGAAGACAGTTGCCAGATTATCACAGATTCTAGGAGACCATTGTGTGGCGATCACAGATTCCAGAAGACAGCTGCGAGACAATCACAGATTCTAGAAGACAGCTGCGAGATGTTCACAGATTCAAGAAAACAGCTGCAAGATGATCACAGATTCTAAAGCAGTATGCATAGTGGAAGTGGTGCAGTAGGATGTTATGGTCGAACAAAATGTGTTCATGGCGGTCATGCAAAAAGTGAACAGTGCAGGGATATACCAGTACAATTACTCTGATACAAAATACAAACACACAATATACCAATACAAGAATGTAAACTGCAGTAGAAATTAACTATGTAATCCGATTATACCCGTCAGCAAATACTAAAATTAAAGATAAAAACAAGTTAAAATTTAGGGCAATTCAGACAAGATTTAAAAGATTAAAATATAAATAACAAAAAAAAAAGAGCTGAGTAAAGAGAGAACTGAGCCTAAAGGCAAAGCTCTCAATTTACTGGTCCATCTACGTTCCCACTCTCACCTATGGTCATGAGCTGTGGGTAGTGACCGAAAGAATGAGATCGCGGATACAAGCGGTAGAAATGAGTTTTCTCCGCAGAGTGGCTGGGCTCTCCCTAAGGGTAGTATCTCACTGAGCCACGACAGCCCGTGACTAGTTGGAGACACAACAATTGCGATAAAATATACGAATTAGTGACAATTTTCACTTGGAATCACACTGAATTGATATTCGCATATTTTACCGCAATTGTTGTGTCTCCAACTAGTCGCAGGCTGTCGCAGCCCGGCTTTCCCTTGGCAGGCAGGGAAGTAGAGGAAGCCTCACGGAAACTGACTTGAGAAGGGTTCGCGACGGCTTTGCGACACCAGCGATGCCTTTGCAGCTATTTTGAGAGAAATTGTCGCACGAATTTTTTGAACATGTTCAAACTTTCAGCGACAAAGGAGTGACACTTTGCGACTCATGCGAGGAAATTGAGAAGCCCCGTGAATGTTTCAAGACGCTTTTGAAACTTTCTCATGAATGATGTTCGCAATTTGTCACAAGCTGTCACAGCCCAGTGAGATACTGGCTTTCGAGACAGGGTGAGAAGCTTGGTCATTCAGGAGAGACTCAGAGTAGAACCGCTGCTCCTCCACATCGAAAGGAGTCAGTTGAGGTGGTTTGCGCACCTTGTTAGGATGCCCCCTGGACGCCTCCCAAGGGAGGTTTTCTGGGCATGCCCCACTAGGAGGAGACCCTGGGGCAGACCCAGGACATGCTGGAGAGATCACATCTCTCAGCTGGCCTGGGAATGCCTCGGTATTCCCCTGGAAGAGCTGGTGAAGGTGGCTGGGGAGAGGGAAGTCTGGGCTGCTCTGCTTAGGCTGCTACCCCCGTGACCCAGATCTGGATAAGTGGTAGAAGATGGATGGATGGATGGATGGATGGATGAAAAATAAATGTCAATATTTACAAGTCAAGATAAAAAAGGTTGTGCATAGTCAGATAGATAGATAGATAGATAGATAGATAGATAGATAGATGTAAGAATCAGGACTTAAAACCAACCATTTTCAGGAAATTTCCTGCACAAGCTCTTGAGCATGCTTTATACTTATCAACTATTGATAGCCACCTTTGGGAATGTCCTATTACCAAACATCATTATTCATTTCCTGGAGCATGTTGTTTGCTCAGTGCAGGCTTCTGCAATAAATAAAGTGTGGCCTGAAACAAAGCCATAATTGCAAGTTGATGAGAGGAGTGCTGCATTCTCCTCACAAATTCAGAGAGTTTGGATCTGATTGATAATCCAAACACGTCTGACTTTCAGCAGCTGGTGGAGGAGGAGCTCAGAACCTCACCAGCACAGATCCTTCTCCCTCCCCACTGCTTCAGCACAAAGCATCTGAAAGTGCGTGCAGTCTTATTTCTCATTTCCATCTTTGGATTTTCCCACTGGATCATTTATCAGTGTTTCAGGGAAATCTCTTTCTGCCTGCTTTTAAAATTACCGTGAAACTGTATGAAGAGAAAGAAAGGATTTTTTTTCTCAGATAATGAAAAACAACAACAGTACTCAACAATTCAACATTATGACAATCACAGTAGTATTCAACCTTGAGAATTGAGAATCAGGAGGTACAGTCATGTGAAAAAACAAGCACGTCCCATGGAAACTTGACTTTTCTCAACATATTTACACAAGCAAACATTTCACTCTCTTTGATACAATGCCTACAGGTAAAGGTAATATACTCCAACAAATGACAGATAAAATTTACATTTTGGAGTCATTTTCATAATTTAAATTAAAAATATATCAGTCACAAAAAAGTAAGGACACCCTTACATTTATCACACTTTTCAGGTCCATAAAATTAGAATCAGGTGTTCCAGATTAGGTGCCATTGATCAGAACCCCCTGCAGGTGGAGGTGCAGGTGGAACCTGATTTATTTAAACCTGACTTCTACACAGGAAAAATGACTGAGCAATTTTTCCAGAGGTATTCCTCAAAAATAGTTAATTTTGCTCTATTTTGAGTTTAGAGAGCAAAATGTGGAGTTGGAATGGGAGCAAAATTACAGTGTAACAGAGTTGGTTGTGGCTCTGAACTGAGTAAACTATTGCAAGAGTTAATTTCAAGACACAAGGAATAGAATCAAATACCACCGCAAAGAGTAAAATATTAAAGGTAGCCTGCCTTTCAGATTTTTCAAGTGTAGGTCATAAAGAATTTTCCCAGGCACCCAATTATTTTTGTTTCGTGGACCGAAAGCTACTGAATTTGAATCACAGACTTCCAATTTTATTAGTTTAAAAAAAAAAGAACAATTAATGAATTTAGCTCCACGTGGCCCTAAATTCCCAGCTATTTTTTCCTGCTTCACCATGACCCAATTCAAGATATTATGTCATGCATCATGTGGTGGGCTTTCCCCGTTCGCGCAAGGCATTGTGGGATACAAATTTGAAACAGGAGAGAAAAATGGAGAATGTGAGTGTGTGAATGACATGTGAAAGACTGACTACTGTAATGGAAAGCAAGAAGATGTTATGTTGCAAAGGAAAGGAAACACAGGACCAAAATAATAAATATCGGTGGTCGGCGAGCACCTCGGTGTTATCAGCTGTTCATTTAGCGACAGAATGATGGAACTGTCAGTGCATGGTAAACCTGTAAACCTGTAGATGGCAGTAATGCAACACTCACCCTGGATGCCAGCTGCCGTAAAAGTCAAAAGAAGAAGGTGGTAAACCTGTGCATGTGCACACGGACTTCCTCTGTCTGCTTGACTGTACGAAGTGAGCAATTTCATGCACATTATTTACTTTAATCCCCTCAAATAATTTCCCATCCACAGAATGGCCTGGTTTTTTTTGTTTGTTTGTTTGTGTGTGTGTGTGTGTGTGTGTGTGTGTGTGTGTGTGTGTGTGTGAGAGATTACAGAAATAAACATGTATCACAATGACCAAATTTCAGAGGGAACTAAATTTCACCAATTTTATGAAACTGAAAGGCTGTTTCGCTTTAACACTGAATTGAGGAGAATTGACTCTGGAAAAACAGCTCTAGCAAAAGAGTAACTTTTACTCTTTTTCAAGAGGGACCAAATGTTATCTGGCATAGAGTAAAATTTTCTTCAATTTGAATAAATTTTACACAAGCAAATTTCCTGTGTAGGGTCTGGTGTTCTCTTTGCTATTGAAGTGTATGGTGTCATCATGCCAAGATTGAAAGAGCTCTCTATGGACCTCAGAAAAAAAAGCTTGTGGATGCATATGAACTTGGCAAGGAATTTTAAAATATCTCTAAATTATTAGAAATAAATCATTCCAGATTTCAAACAACTGCCAATTTGTCCAGGACTGGCCACCCCAGCAAAGTCAGCCCAAGATCAGTCTGTTTAATGCTAAAAGAAGTCTCCAAGATCCCCAAAATTTCATCACTGGATCTACAGGTACAGTGGTGCTTGAAAGTTTGTGAACCCTTTAGAATTTTCTATATTTCTGCATAAATATGACCTAAAACATCATCAGATTTTCACACAAGTCCTAAAACTAGATAAAGAGAACCCAGTTAAACAAATGAGACAAAAATATTATACTTGGTCATTTATTTATTGAGGAAAATGATCCAATATTCCATATCTGTGAGTGGCAAAAGTATGTGAACCTTTGCTTTCAGTATCTGGTGTGATCCCCTTGTGCAGCAATAACTGCAACTAAACATTTCCGGTAACTGTTGATCAGTCCTGCACACCGGCTTGGAGGAGGAATTTTAGCCCATTCCTCTGTACAGAACAGCTTCAACTCTGGGATGTTGGTGGGTTTCCTCACATGAACTGCTCGCTTCAGGTCCTTCCACAACATTTCAATTGGATTAAGGTCAGGACTTTGACTTGGCCATTCCAAAACATTAACTTGATTCTTCTTTAACCATTCTTTGGTAGAATGACTTGTGTGCTTAGGGTCATTGTTTTGCTGCATGACCCACCTTCTCTTGAGATTCAGTTCATGGACAGATGTCCTGACATTTTCCTTTAGAATTGGCTGGTATAATTCAGAATTCATTGTTCCATCAATGATGGCAAGCCGTCCTGGCCCAGATGCAGCAAAACAGGCCCAAACCATGATACTACCACCACCATGTTTCACAGTTGAGATAAGGTTCTTATGCTGGAATGCAGTCTTTTCCTTCTCCAAACATAACGCTTCTCATTTAAACCAAAAAGTTCTATTTTGGTCTCATCCATTCACAAAACATTTTTCCAATAGCTTTCTGGCTTGTCCACATGATCTTTAGCAAACTGCAGATGAGCAGCAGTGTTCTTTTTGGAGAGCAGTGGCTTTCTCCTTCCAACCCTGCCATGCACACCATTGTTGTTCAGTGTTCTCCTGATGGTAGACTCATGAACATTAACATTAGCCAATGTGAGAGAGGCCTTCAGTTGCTTAGAAGTTACCCTGGGGTCCTTAGTGACCTTGCCGACTATTACATGCCTTGCTCTTGGAGTGATCTTTGTTGGTCGACCACTCCTGGGGAGGGTAACAATGGTCTTGAATTTCCTCCATTTGTACACAATCTGTCTGACTGTGGATTGGTGGAGTCCAAACTCTTTAGAGATGGTTCTGTAACCTTTTCCAGCCTGATGAGCAACAGCAATGCCTTTTCTGAGGTCCTCAGAAATCTCCTTTGTTCGTGCCATGATACACTTCCACAAACATGTGTTGTGAAGATCAGACTTTGATAGATCCCTGTTCTTTAAATAAAACAGGGTGCCTAGTCACACCTGATTGTCATCCCATTGATTGGAAACACCTAACTCTAATTTCACCTTCAAATTAACTGCTAATCCTCGAGGTTCACATACTTTTGCCACTCACAGATATGTAATATTGGATCATTTTCCTCAATAAATAAATGACCAAGTATAATATTTTTGTCTCCTTTGTTTAACTGGGTTTTCTTTATCTACTTTTAGGACTTGTGTGAAAATCTGATGATGTTTTAGGTCATATTTATGCAGAAATATAGAAAATTCTAAAGGGTTCACAAACTTTCAAGCACCACTGTAACTCTTGCAACTTTTGGTCTGAAAGTGCATACATCTACAGTCAGAAAGAGATTGGACAAATTTGACCTGTATGGGAGGCATGCCAGGAAAAAGCCTTTGCTGTTCAAAAGGAACATTAAAGCAAGATTACAGTTTGCTCATGAACATACCGTATAGGCAAAGACCAGTACTTTTAGAATAATGTGCTCTAGACAGATGACTCAAAGATAGAGTTGTTTGGCCACAGTAAGGGTACACGTGTAGCCCAGACCAAAAATGGCTTCTCAGGAGAAACATCTCATACAAACTGTGAAACACAGTGGTCGAAATGTTAAGGTTTGGGATTGCTTTGCTTCCTCAGGGACTGAGAAGCTTGCATTCATTGATTCAACTCTGAATTCTGAATCGTATCAAAGAGTGCTTGAAGATAACATGAGGCCATCTGTTCAAAAGTTGATGTTGAAATGGAGGTGGACCTTTCAATAAGATAGCGATCTTAAGCACAAGAGCAAATCCACCAAGGAATGGCTCAAAAAGAAGAGATGGAGGGTGATGGAATGGCCAAGTCAAAGCCCAGATTTGAACTCCTTTGAAATGTTGTGGGGGGATTTCAAAAGGGCAGGACATGCAAGAAAACTCTCAAATATCTGGCAACTGAAGGAATTTTACATGGAAGAGTGGTAAAAAAATGTCAACAAGCCAATGTCAGAGACTGGTGGACAATTATGCAAAATGCATACAAGAAGTTATTTTTGTTAAACGGTGCAATAATAGCTTCTGAAGCCAAGGTCATATTTACTTTCTCCACAGAATGATATTACATCTATTGATATTTTTGTTGAATAAATGATTGAAAGAGTTCTTTTTTTTTTCTTGTTTTGTTCAAGTATATCACCTTTATCTGTAGACTCTGTATCAAAATGGTTAAATGTTTGCTTGTTTAAATATGTTTTGAAAAGTCAACAATTTCCATGGGATGTACTTTTTTTTCACGACTCTAAATGTACAACTTTCATACATGTCAACCTTTGGTCAATCAAACCTGTATAACCAACCTCCAAAATCCGTATTTCCTTTATAAAGTCCGTATAAGATGCAAATTTAAATAATTTACCTAAAATTTGAATGATAATTAACAATGATATATCCCAATTACTTTTTATTCAATATTAATAACAATAAACCTTCAGAATGAATACAAAGCTCCAATGTTTGACAAAAACACAAAGTGTCACTCTAATGTTCTGAATTGTACTCCATGACAGCTTTTTTTTTAGCAGTCTGCACCAATACCTCACGAGGCTGCATGTCACAGCAAGTGTCTGTGTTGATCTTGCCGGAGTGCCCATTCAGAATCTTTTCAGTCGCTATTGAAAGTCGCTCAGGTGGAAATACGTGTTTCAAACAAAATGTTACTTCCGGGTTGGCGGGATTCTCGCAATGCAGTGTGCGCATGATCAAAAGTGGAACGAAGTCTCGCTACCACAAGATAACGCGCGATTTCATAAGACTCTTTACTGACTGTTTGTGCTTTCTGTGGTGTACAGTACGTTTGTAAATGTTATGCGCTCTTTTATCATCGTGGGAATTGATTATAGCTCTAAATAAATATTGAAGTTTTTTTAAAGAATCCATATAACTTTATTTGTACGCCCGTATCCTACGTTTATTGAATCAAATCCGTATAAAATACGGACATTCCATATAGGTTGACATGTATGAACTTTTATTTCTTTTTGGGAGCTCTTACAGACACCAGGTGTAAAATAGTGACATTGCTATTATACCTAGTGGACCAACTGGAAGCAGAAATGTCATTTTGGTTATAATGCATAAGTGTTTGCACTCATCGTAACCAGTTACTGTAATAATTGTAAACTTGGACCTTAAAACAAAAGTCTAGTATAAATTGTGTCCACTTGTTGTCACAAGGTCATAAAAAAATCATAGTGTGTGCACAATTTATTTTTTTTCTCTGTCAGTTTGGTATTTTTAGTCCTTACTGTGCATTTTATACAATCATTTTTGCCCATTCACTTGAAGGTAATGATTCCAGAGTTACCTAGATGCCAAATAAGTATAACATTTATTCAGAGTTTGTCTTGACACTGACTGATTTCCCCCATTTTCTCTCTCCTAATTAGCTCTTTCCCATCACACAACAGATCCCAACTGTGCTGGATGAAGGTCAGTACGTGCTTCTTCCAAGACACATGAAGCCAGCCAGTGCATATTTTCGAACTGTTTTGCATGCTGCGTCACAGGGCAACTAAACACACTTGAAGGAAAGTACTAATGACTCTCTTCGGTATGCAGACACATGTGATTGGCTGCTGTTGCTCTGATTTACAGAAAGAAGAAGAAGACTTTATCTATCACATATAGTTTAGAGCACAGTGAAATTCTTTCTCTGCATTTATTCCCATCTGAAACAGTGAACACACCCAGAGCAGTGGAGCAGTTGGGGGTTAGGTGGTCAAGGGCACGTCAGCCATGGATGTAGAATGAGGGGAAACTGCTATCCATTCACCACCACCCACACACATTTTCCTGCTGGTCTAGGGAATCAAACGCATGACCTTTTGATCTCAAACTGCTTCTCTAAGCTTTAGGCCATGACTGCCCAAAGAGAGAGTAATGCCATCCCTCCTATCCAGAGAGCATGGCCAACTTTGCTTTCTAAGCCTCCCAGCTATGGATGTCTGTGGCAACATTGGGATTCAAACTGGTGTTGTAGTCGAGGCACTAAACCTTGAGTCCGAGTCCAGTCTCGAGTCCCCAGTGTTCAAGTCCAAGCCATAAAAGAAATTTTCAAGTAGAGTCCACTATTGAGCCGAGTTGAGTCCGAGAACAAGTCTCCGAGTGCACCATTTGACGGTGGCTGTTGCTGCCTTTATGCGAAACCATCTCTGCTACTGTGTTGGACTAATGTTACTGCTCAACTGCTCATTTTAGTTAATAGGCTACAGATAAAAAGTTTGTTCTTTGCTCAGCAAGCCCTGCCCACTATCGACAGGGCAAATAACATGAGAGAGGGTTAACACTAGCTAGTTCATCGGTCAGTGAGTGAGCCTCACTATCAACAGAGCAATGAACATAGCATGTCACTTCCTTCTCTGGGTGGAGTCTCACCAAATGATGATTGAAGTTCGAGGTTGTCCCCGTCATCTCCTCGATAGTTCTTCTACACATGGAACACATAGCAGTGCATTTTTTCCCACTGCACAAGAAGTCTGGATAAGCAAAGCGGACAATCCTAGGGGCGTCTCTCCAGGCATTTTAGCACCATTCATGTTAGTTTGTTCCTGAACATGACGTATGAACAGGTGAATGTGCATTATCTTGCACAAAATTAGTATAAAAGTTAATGTAGGTATAAATATCTTATGCCAAATTATTATGGCATGTTACAAAAAATAAAGAAAAAAATCGGAGTCCTCATCTCCAATTTACGAGTCCGAATGCAGTTAATGCACAAATCCAAGTCCAAGTTCGAGTCATCAGTGCTCAAGTCCCAGTCAAGTCACGAGTCCTTAAAATTAGAGCATGAGTCAGACTCAAGTCTGAGTCCTGGACTCAAGTCATACAAGCCTGAGTCAAACTCAATTTCCCAATGATAGGATAAACACTTTTCTGCTAGAAAGGATGACTGAGGTTCTAACCAGGGATATTGAGGTGTATTTTCAACAGTTCACTATTTTCTAAAGTTTATGGGAGAGGTAATGATGGTGATTGATGATTGGAGAGATATGGTATATAATTTTTCTCAACATAGTATTATTTTCAGTCCATTTGTAACCATGGTAACCTGAAAGTCAGTGAGAAGATAATTGCTTTACCTTGTAGCCTTTTTCTGTCAGGCTAGCTTCTTGGGTTAAGAAAAAAAAAATCCTCTACTAATGTACATAGATGTATTATTTATTTAATTATTTCTGGTTTGTTTGTGTATTCACTTGAGAATTAAATTCCATGAAGGGTTATGGGGAAGACATCAACAGACATGGAGAAGTTGTCAGATGGTGGAGGCAAATACCAGGGCAAATAGTTTAGTAAATCAAAACACAAACAAAATAGAAATAACATTGAAAGATCATTGAAAAGAAGAGCTATGGATGCAAAGCAAGAAACATAAAAGGCAATAGAAGCACAATATAAGCCAAACAAAGAAACCAAAAACAGAGAACTTAAATGGAGTGCTACTTCAGAGAAACACTCAATTGGTACAAGTGAGTACACAGTATGAGTTATGTGATTTCTGGGGCTGGTGGGAAATCGAACCCTAGCAATTTTGTGGCTAAAACCAGCACTGACATGATGGAATTCATATGATCACATGACTAGGTCAATCATCACTATTGATGCTTCTTTTATACTAATGTTCGAAAGAAAGAAAAGTACAAATAAAGACATGGTAACAAACACAGGGAATTACAGAATAGAACCAAGGGCCAACTGTACTGTTTTTGTGCCTCAGTTAATGAAGCAAAGTTCTTACTTTACTTCTTTTCCTCCATCATCATTATTGCCTTTTCATGGGAGAATGTGGCTCCTTCTTCATACTGTCTAAGTTGATTTTGGATATATATCAGTAAGAAATGCTGATACACTGTGTCTAGCTTTTAAGTGACAGAAAGAGAGAAGGAAAGAGACAGATGTCTCGAGCAGGTCTTCTCTTTAAAGCTTCTTTAAAATGAGCAGCACTTTACTCAACACACCAACATGTTCCAAACAGCTTCATAACGATTTTATTTCACAATTATTTGCTGAAGGCAAGGCGAATATCAGTGAATAATAACAAATGAAGTCGAGGTTATTATTCACCGATATTCACTGAGCCTGAGGTGGATAATTGTTTTAGTATAAATACACTGGTGATTATTTTTTAAATAAAACAACAAGTGCTGCCAGGCAAAACAAACCTCACCCAGCAGCACTTATTTTATTCCTATATGTTGATAATGGTAATATTTCTCAATCATCAGCTGTCAGGTTATAGTCCTATGAAAATCCATGACCTTGAGTTTGACATTTCAAAATCATTCAAGGTCAAATGTCATACTGCCAAATGAAAGCCCATATGGCACTTCCTATAACTTGATATCTGTCTACCATCAACCGTTTGAGTTACAGCCCTCTGAAAATACATGACCTTGAGTTTGACCTTTCAAGGTCACTCAAGGTCAAAGATCATGGTGCAAAATGAAAGGCCATATGGGAGTTCCTATATGCTCATAATAGTAAACATTTGTCTATCGCCAACTGTTTTTGGTTGGAATTGGAATTGAACAATGAGGCTTGTAATGTGAATGTAGCTTATGCACGTCAACTGAATGAGTGAGTTTATTCTACATAGCACAAGTCTCCCTGCCTTGATGCCCACACTGTTTAAATCATGTGACCACAAGGTAAGAATAAAATTATTGTGCTAATTGACTGCTTCTGTTGCTTTAGGACATCTCCCAAATGCCACTGTGAAAGCCTACAATCCTCCACCAAGCACTCTTCTTCTGCTTCTTTTAGCTGCTCCCGATTAGGGGTCGCCACAGCGGATCTTTCATCTCCATTTCTCTCTGTCTTCCACTTCCTTCTCTACTACACCTGCCACTTTCATGTCCTCTCTCACCACATCCATGTATCTCCTCTTTGGCCTTCCTTGTTTTCGTGTGCCTGGCAGCTCCATCCTCAACATTCTCCTTCCGACATGCTCTGCATCTCTTCTCAGGATGTGCCCATACCATCTCAGTCTCATCTCTCTTAGCTTAATTCCCAAGCTCTCCACATGTGCTGTCCCTCTGATGTGCTCGTTCCTTATCCTGTCCAACCTTGTCACTCCCATCGCAAACCTTAACATCCTCAACTCCGCCAGCTCCAACTTTGCCTCCTGTCTCTTCATTAAGGGTACGGTCTCCAATCCATACATCATAGCTGGTCTCACGACTGTCTTATACATCTTACCTTTCACTTTTGCTGGGACTTTCCTATCACAAATGACTCCTGAAATCCTTCTCCAACTGCTCCACCCTGCCTGCACTCTCTTTCTCACCTCACCATCACAGCCCCCATTTTTCTGCACAGTTGACCCCCGGTACTTGAATTCACCAACTTTCTTTATGTCTACTCCTTGCATCTTCACTACACTCTCATCCCCATTCTCATTGATGCACATGTATTCTGTTTTGCAACTGCTCACCTTCATTCCTCTTCATTCCGATGCATACCTCCATCTCTCCAAACCCAACTCAGCCTCCTTTCTACTTTCACCACATATCACAATATCATCCGCAAACATCATGTTCCATGGTGACTCTTGCCTCACTTCATCTGTCAAGCTATCCATCACTATGGTAAACAAGAAAGGACTCAAAGCAGATCCTTCATGAAGCCCCATCTTCACCTTGAACCATTCAGTCGTTCCAACTGCACACCTCACTGCTGTTCTCACACATGTCTTGCACCACTCTAATTTACTTCAGTCATGCCACACTTTCTCATACAATACCATAACTCATCTCTCGGCACTCTATTGTATGCCTTCTTCAGGTCTACAAACACACAATGTAGCTTTCTCTGGCCTTCCCTGTACTTCTCCATTAATATTCTTAAAGCAAAAATTGCATCCAACATGCTCTTCCTTGGCATAAACCCATACTGCTGTTCTCACATTGCTGTTCTCACATCTCTTCTCAATCTCGTCTCCAATACCCTTTCCCATAACTTCATGGTGTGGCTCATCAATTTTATCCCCCTGTAATTACTGCAGCTCTGTACATCTCCCTTATTCTTGTATATTGGGACTAGCACACTTTCTCCATTCATTCAGCATTTTCTCATTCTCTAGAATCTTATTCAACAATCTTGTTAGGAACTCCACAGCCGTCTCACCCAAACATCTCCAAGCCTCAATTGGGATACCATCTGGTCTGACTGCTTTCCCAGTCTCCACCAAGCACTCTATTAATGGAAAAAATATGGTGAACTTATGATGTGTTTAAGTCTTTGAGGGTAAATAGATTTTAAAAACCAAGCATTTCAGACAGAATATTAATGGTTTCTATGCTGTACTTAAGTTAAAGCTCTACAATAGCTTGTATGATTGGAAACTCGATAAAAGGAACTTTTCCACTGCCTCAGCTCATTAAGAATATCAAGAAATGCTGTACGGACTAAATAATGCCCCTGTATTTTTATTTTTTTTATTTTTTTAAAGCGCCCTGTGATGACCTGGCGACTTGTCCAGGATGTACCCCGCCTTTTGCCCATAGTCAGCTGGGATAGGCTCCAGCTTGCCTGTGACCCTGTAGAACAGGATAAAGCAGCTAGAGATAATGAGATGAGAATTTTTTTTTAAAGCTCATGAAGACATTTTCAATGAAACTCACCCAGAAGCCTCTAAAGACATATTCCAACAAGAATTGTTCACCAGGTGGTACCACCTGTCATGGATATGGCTACACAGGGGTCATATGCAATTTCACAAAAATCACTACTCCTTCCACAGGATTTCAAACTCACACACAACAACAGTGGCCGGTATGAGCTCCAGCCTCATTGAGGGTATTTTTTTTCCAACTTCATTAATGGAAGAAATACTTGAAGAAAGGAAAATTTGGTTTATTCGTCTCATCTCATCTCATCTCATTATCTCTAGCCACTTTATCCTGTTCTACAGGGTTGCAGGCAAGCAGGAGCCTATCCCAGCTGACTACGGGTGAAAGGCGGGGTACACCCTGGACAAGTCGCCAGGTCATCACAGGGCTGGATTATTAGTGTTATACAATATTATTAATGTGACTGATGTACTGCGGATGGTCCACTGCCATCCAAATAATATCTGGTCAGTCGTGGTTCTATAGGGGTTCCTTATGGATGTACCATATAAAGGGGGGACAGCAAACTGTGTTTAGTGAAAGTGACTAAAGTCTCTAACTGACCTCTGTTTGTATAGATATTTTGATTTATGCAGATATCCAACATCTAAGACAAGTTGTTTGTAGCCTAGAAAATAAATTGTGCATATAACCAAATGAATCAAAGTTTAATTTAATTTTTTGGGGGGCATCATCATCAGAAGTTTGTAAGCCTGGCCCTAACTTTTCATTAAAAAAATAATAATAACCTTCTGTGGTTTTCAGCTTAGTAGGATCAGCTCTGACATGTTGTTCATCCTGCACTATAGTCGCAGTATTTTGGAAATTCAGTGATAAAATAAGACTGTCCTGTTTGGAACACCTAACCGGGCTTGAAAGTGCGCTGCTGCTCTGATGAACTTCCCATACATTCATATGGGAGAACAGCATATTTTCATTTGTCCTTTAAAGACATTTAAAAGTGTTTAAATCTACATAAAACTAGTGTTGACTCAAGAATAAATAACATATTTATGAAATATATTGTTAATTTTGTATGGTGTTGTGATGAGCTTTTACTTTTTTTTAATTTTTTTTTTTTTAACATTGTGTAATGAAATACACCAAACTCACAAACGCCACCATCTTGGGTTTTTTAGTGATATTCGTCACCGGTCCATGTGTTTTGTTGTTGCTTCCAGCTCACTCACTGTTGGTTCAATCAGTTTGAAACTCATGATTCCTAGACTGGGCCCGCCCATCCTAAGCGTGACGCAACACAAGGGCCTGTTCCGAGCTTAGTCTGGCCAGGCAGGCTATCTACAGCATTTCCAAGCTCCCGAAAAATCGGGAACCAATCAACTTTGAGCATCTCCAACGGCCCTGGGTAGAGGCGTGTTCAAGGCAGTGACGTAGTAGAACTGCGACCGGAAGCCATAGATTGTTTACAGAATCTATGCTGGAAGCGCTTCATTCACATCACGAACATGGAGCAGCGGCAAGCCTTTAACACAGCGGTAGATGCTGTATTGAAAGCATTCAACGGGAAGTTCTCATTGAAAACGGAGCAAAGAGCAGTCCTGGAGGTATTTATTGAAAGGAAGGGCATTTTCGCCTTGCTCCCGACCGGCTTCGGTAAGAGTTTAATCTACCAGTTAGCCCCGTCGCGTCGCATACGTCAGAGGAAAGAGTGATGTGATTGGTTTAAGCTTTGTCACAGCCTTTTCTGGCTTCGACCAGTAGCAAATTGAGGCATTTCAGGGAGGCGGGTCAACCACGGGCTCTGGGAAACGGTTTGGCTTAATAGCTTGGCCAGACCAATAGCTCGGAGAGCTTTGAAGTTGCGTTAGCCAGGCTACATGATTCCTACCTAGTGGTTGAATCTCTCATGTTGACTTGATTTTCCAATAAAATCGGCTAAACACTTTGCTGTCTCGTGCCTGCAAAAGATTGGATCACTGAGGAAAATTTTGTATCCTTCCTAAAAATCAATGATTTTCCTAATGTTTTTTTTTTCCATGGAGAAAAAATGAGATGTATAAATATCACTGATATTATTTTGAAGAGAATTAACAAAAGTTTGACCCTTTTATACACAGCACATTCAAGCACCACCATCATTAGTCATGCTCGGTGTCCACAATTTAAAGTGAACATACTTGCTAAATTCTGGCATTTATGTTTAAACACAATGGATGGACCAATTTCACTGATGTATTACTTTTAAGCCTTTTAGGTGCATAATTGTGATTATTCAAGAAGAAGCCTTTATCTGCAAGTCTTACCCTAATACTCAAAATTCTATACCTCTTTCTTTTTTTGCTTTTTGGTCTTTTAATTTCTGACTGAGAGTTTTTTGTTTTGTTTTCTCTCATGAATGGAAAATTAAACCAATGGAAAATGATTGCTGGTTTTTGACCGGGGCAACAGACAGAAATGGACATTTTATAAAATGCTGGACTTTCAAATGTTCATAATTTTTTGTTTTTTTTTTTTAGACATACTTACAAAATTAAACAAGTTTTCAATCCAGTTCTTCAGTCTCTTTAATTTGACACGTGACACAACACTATGACAACTACTTTTAAAAAATGGCCTGTCATTGCTCACCTACGTAACAGCTAACAGGCCCAATGGAAAACCAATATGTTGGTGCTTAAGGTAAGGTCCCATTCATGTCACCAGCTGGTAAATTAGAGCCAACTAAATAGGCCCTAGTTTTACTGTATTTATTCAGTGATTTTATGACACATTTATGACTTTCAAATTGCCACACTAATATCTCTGTAGCAGTAAATAATATCTACAAAAGCCTGTAGGTCAATCATGTATCTATCATTAGTTTCTGCTCTGCTTTCCACAGCCCATTTGCCCCTGTTGGATTGTGTTTTCAACCTTTCTGTGTTTTAATATTTTCCTGGACTGTTGGTTTTCCATTTGTCTTTGTGTGGTTTTGTGAATAAATGCATTTTTCAACTGTGTTCCGTTAATCGCTAAATACTTTTACCATTGTTGCTATTTCTGTTCAATAATGGGAATCGACTGCATGTAAAAATATGTCTTAATGCTGTATCATTGACTGCATTAACTACACCTATAATTTCCTGATTTAGATATTTAAATTTATACTCTAAAAAAAGGGCTCAATAGAACTGTGATAGTAACACAAAACTCCAGAGATGTCAAATACAATTGCACAGCTGTCACATGCCAGGTCAGCAAACACGTCACTACCAATGGTTCTCTTCATGTGGCAATTTTACAAAATCTGCCACTGACTGAATGAAAAGTAGGCTTTCAGCATCTCCTGGGCCTTTATTTCCTGTAACATATCTGTTCCTAGTGCTTTGTTAAATGTGTTGATGGTTCTCGCAATACAGCCTTTTCTCAACTTCCTCCTTGTTAAGATTCATGATTTGTAGCACACCAGTGCCAAAGAAGTCCCTTTAATTGTTGTGTATGAGCCCGTGGAACAAGATCTTTTGGGGGAAAGGCTGCCACAGGTCAACAAAATCCCAAATCAATAAAGCAATTAGCACGTCCTGACAATGGAGATTAATAAATAAAATAGAGTCTTGAGATCTGCTTTGAGGTTTCTGTTTAGCCTCTGGCCAGATCCTGCAATCCTCATAACTATAATGTGCCAAAGTTCCTTCTCTAATTTGTGTGACTTTGAGGATTCAAAATACATGCAGTGGTGCAGTATTGGCAGTGCCACCACATTACACATAACATCGTTTTAAAATAGTTTAACCCCTTACTTATAGTTCATAGTTATTCCACGAAATTGAGTCATACATGAGCTGATAGCTGACAAGGCACGTAGCCCATTTTAGGGTTTTGTTTTCGAGTAGAGTTTTTATTTCATCCTCAGCTGCTTCAGTGACATGCTCTGCCATTTTGTTTTTCTCTACTCACGGTATATGAGCTGATATCCTAGTAATAGAGTAGCCAATCAGAGCATGCAATTGCTCATATCCAGTGAATGTGGATAAAATAATACTAAATATTTACTGTATATTCTAAAAGTCTATAACAGTTTGTCAGGCTTTGGCTGCATACTAAGAGACATGGTGGTGCAGGATGTAGCATTGCCATGTCACATTTCAAGGTTCCTTGGTTCAGTCCTGAGCTCAGGTTGCTGTGTGTGGAGTGCTTGTATAAGGCAAATGAACTGAGTAGGTTTTATAGGATATTTCACATATAAAATGAGTTTTGAGAGCTTGAGTAAACTGGCTACAGCCAAACACGGTTTTGTCTGTGTGTAGTTTGAGGCTCATCCTTTGTACCTCCTTATGCAATACATATCTAAGTTTGTCTTTCCTGTCTCTTGTCAGGCATGTTGTTGTGAAGATAAACCTCTGTGGCTTCAATACAGTTATGTGTTTTTGTGTTGTGCTCGCATTACCACGTTTTGTTAACATAGCATCCATTGAAGTTCATTATACTGAGTAATTGTGAAATGAGTTGACTTTCATGTTAGTAATTGACGCTTTAAAAATGTTTCTTCCATGAAGCAGGTACTTGCTTTGGTGTGTGTAATAATGATGTGTAGCCCTGTGAAAATTTAACAATAGAAGTTTATAGGTTAGTAAACAGTAGAAATAGAATAAGTTAAAAAATATAATAAATATAATTAAAAAGATTAAAAATACAGGGTGTTTCAGAAAAAATTTGATATCATTTCACAATCTAATAACTTTGCCAATTCTTGCTCAATTGACCTCAAATTTTAACAGCATGTGTGGAAACAGGTCAAAATTTTATGTTTTTTGTTTTTATCTTTTTAGGTATAGAAATCCCATTCACTGGAAAAGAAAAGGTGTTTTGTGTATTAGAGTACACTCAAACACAGTCGAACAAGACAGTGCAGTGTGCATTTATGAGAGAATTCTCTAAAAATGCATGAACTGCAATGCAGATTTGGACACAGCACAAAAAGTTCAAAGAGGAAGGTTGTCTGTGTGTCTGTGTCTCAGGTGGCACGTATGTTGAAAATTTGTGAAACCGTTCATGGAATCCACATACCTTTTGAATCTCTGGTTCAAATTTTGAGAAATATATCTCATCTTGGGCGGCAGGGTGGTGTAGTGGTTAGCGCTGTCGCCTCACAGCAAGAAGGTTCTGGGTTCGAGCCCCGTGGCCGGCGAGGGCCTTTCTGTGTGGAGTTTGCATGTTCTCCCCGTGTCCGCGTGGGTTTCCTCCGGGTGCTCCGGTTTCCCCCACAGTCCAAAGACATGCAGGTTAGGTTAACTGGTGACTCTAAATTGACCGTAGGTGTGAGTGTGAATGGTTGTCTGTGTCTATGTGTCAGCCCTGTGATGACCTGGCGACTTGTCCAGGGTGTACCCCACCTTTCGCCCGTAGTCAGCTGGGATAGACTCCAGCTTGCCTGCGACCCTGTAGAACAGGATAAAGCGGCTAGAGATAATGAGATGAGATATTTCATCTTGCTCAACAATAAGCCTGTTCGGTTTCATTGGCATTGAGTGGTCTATCAGATATATTCCATTCAGCTAGCATGATACTGAACGAGTCGAAGACGAGTAACTGAATGGAATATATCTGATAGACCATGAAAAAAATTCATTATTATTATAATACATTCACACTCTTCATATCAGCATTCTCGAAGGCCAATGCTAGCTTACCCGTGACTCAGTGCTGTGAGCAAAGCAGTCCAGTTAGCTTCCACCTGGTGTAGCAGTAGCATTAGCAAAGGCCAATGCGAGCTTACCCGCGACTTGGTGCTGTTAGCACAGCAGTGCAATTACCTTCCGGCCGGTGTACTGTTAGCAAAGGTTAGCTAGCTCAGTCAAGCCAAATATCATTATTATTTTCCCTGTGTAACTTAGGGTGTATTCAGACCAGGATAGTTCGATAGTTCACTTGCCTTGGTCCGAACCAAATGTTTTTTTTATTTTTTCATTTTGGTGCGGTTCGCTTTCACACTGTACAAGCGGACCAAAATCTGTCAACAAAGCCATGCGCCCTGAGGTCGTTCAGCTATTGGTCAGAGACGACACGCGCACAAAGCGTTAAGTTCAAAAGTAGTCATGGAGGCTTTCCGTGCCGTTATTCTTTTTAATGTCATCAAAGCTATATGTTTTTTCCAGTTTTTCCTGTTTTCACAATTGGGCGATTACTATGCTGTTGTACAAGTAATTTATCAACGACGACGACAAAGGGCAAGGCGGCTACGGAGGATAGCGCTGATGAGCGCATATCATGTTGTGACAGTTCTGGCTCTTCACGCAATAGATGAATTTCTTTTTTGCATCGCTAGTACCACCACTTTTTGAAAGAATGTCCCTGATTTTAATGTAGGTCTGACGGAGTTTCTTCACTTTTAGCCGACATTGTTCTGGGGAGCACGTGAACCCCTTCTCCTTCATTTTCTCACTGAATACAGCAAACACGTCGGCATTTTTGTGTGTTCTCTCCAAAAGCTCAGATATGTGGACATCTGCCCATATATCCACAAGGGTGTGCGTTTCTTCCTCAGCCCACGTTTGCCCCTACTCATTTTTTGTACTCGCCTACCACTGGTGACTGAACGACCCTTGACAACCGAAACAGTGTTTGCACTTTGCGGTGGAGTGTCAAGACTCTGTTTCCCATAATGCTCGACAAATGACGGAAGCTCCCGAGGTACAAAAAAGCAAAACTGTCGGATTAGGTCCGGTCTGCTTTCACACCTCCAAAAGATCTGCACCAGGGTTCCTTTGGTCCGGACTGAGTCTGACCTTGCAGCTCGGTCTCGGTCCGCTTGTTTGGTCCGGACCAGAGTTCGGTGGTTTGTATTCAGACCAACCCAAAAGGTCCGGACCAAGGCAAATTTGGTTCGTTTGGTCCGGACCAAACAACGTAGGTGTGAATACACCCTTAGTTACTTTTCAAATCAACATTGATAGCTACACACAACAGAGCAACCTGGCAGCCAAAATTCTCTCAAAATCTTCCTCTTTTAATGAAGCAAACCTGGTAGCCATGTTTGTTTACAAACTTCAGTCACTTGCTAGCGCGGAAGGTTTACATCTCTGACATGTCTCTTTTCCAGTTTTTTTATGTCTGTTGGTATGTTTTTTTCTTGTAAATACACGTGAAGAATATATAATGAAGTTTTGGTAGCCTTTTGGGTGTTCAGCACATCTTTAGTTTCAATTTTCAGTTTATTTATTTAGTGCTTAAACATAGCAGTAGCACTGGATTAGCCTTGTCTACTCTCTTTCCCGGCCGACAAAGAAATGATTCTGTGCCTGCACAACAGAAAAGTTTTGTCATTGCATATTCTCATCAGCTGTGATGTGTGACATCGTGTTGTCTTGACAATGTGCAATATTGTAACAATATTGCACACTCATTCTCCATTGGGGAGAGTGGTGTAATACATGGAGGATAAGCAATATGCTAACAATATTGCATTCTATCAGTAAATCCACTAGAAGGGAATAGAACATGTTTTTATTCCATGGAAAAAGTGTCCTGTATTTGTAATAATCATTGATATTGCATAGTTCTTTCAGATGTTGCAGTGTATGGAATTTTGTGGTTAAGTTCATGCATTGTGCCATTTACATGTTAAATATACTTTGTTAAAATACTAATTCCATAATGATGGAAATGTACACAAAAAAGGGATTGAAATGTATAATTTATGCTATTTGTATTGTCTGAACCAATGAGAAGTTTGTTAGAGGTCAAGGGTTATCAGGAAGTGAACAGGAGAGACAAGGAGAAGAGCAGGAAGAATGTGAGTAAAGAGCAGGGAATACACAGCTAGGGTATTCATTTAAACCACCGTTTTTAGTTCATATAAGTGCTCTGGATTTTTGTCAGCTAGCTCAGTTGTTAGTGTTGTAGCCTTGACTACATTACATTACAGGCATTTAGCAGATGCTCTTATCCAGAGTGATGTACAACATACCCAGAGCAGCCTGGGGAGCAGTTAGGGGTTAGGTGGTTTGCTCAAGGGCACTTCAGCCATTCCTGCTAGTCCAGGGAATCAAACTGGTGACCTTTTGTTCCTGAAGCTGCTTCTCTAAACTTTAGGCAATGGCTTCCATGAATTTGGGGGCAGAGTTACTAAAGGAGCACTAAAGGGAGGTGTGTATTTGTTTGGCTTTCGAGTTCAAATATCAACAATCTTTCTCCAGAACTGCAGACTCCATCTTTAAAGTGCACAAGGTTTAAAATGCTTTGTCCATATTATGACACCATACACACATGTATTCATTTACAATCATTCATAACTAGGGGGCAGTCTAGAGTAGCCAATCCACCTACCAGCATTTTTTCATGGATGTTTGGAGGAAACCTGAATACCCCTTATGAAAATCTACCATGGTTTACTATGGTTTTACCATGGTTTTTATGTAGTAACCATGATTCTACCATGGTATCTCATGGTTATTCTAAGTACTATGAACCAACCATAGTATTACTATGGTTCATCCATGGTAGTAACCATGGTTCTACTATGGTATTTCATGGTGATTCTAAGTACTATGAACCAACCATAGCATTACTGTGGTTTATCCATAGTACTGCAGTAGCTGTAGTAGCATCATAGTTGTATGTGTAATAGGTCATAGTGACTACGAAATTAGTTTAAAAAGGGATAGTATGGTTTTTAAAAGGATGCACTAACTGTAGTATTACCATGCTTTCGTCCAACAGTCAATGCTGTAGAGAAGGATCTCGATTAACAGCCCAGATACATTAACATTTACTTAGAACCTAAAAATTTAAGTGAACATTGAGGTAAAATGCACCATGGTTTTCATGGTTACCCAAAAAACCATGAAAACCATGAATAACTATAAACCATAGTAAAACCATGTTTAGTTTTCATAGTAAAACCATGGTTAATTTTCGTAAGGGAAATAAACATACAGTATATATGCAAATCTCACCATGATGACATTTTGTTTAGTTAATCACGCTGGAGGAGAGAATGACTAATATTCTTGGATGCTTGGGAGAAAAAAGGTTGATGCACTTTTTCCATTCATTGTCCACATGAAAGCACTGTATATCAAGATGCATTGACAATATCCAAAACTGGACCTGAATCTTACAGTGGTGCTTGAAAGTTTGTGAACCCTTTAGAATTTTCTATATTTGTGCATAAATATGACCTCCACAAACATGTGTTGTGAAGAACAGACTTTGATAGATCGCTGTTCTTTAAATAAAACAGGGTGCCCAATCACACCTGATTGTCATCCCATTGATTGAAAACATCTGACTCTAATTCCACCTTCAAATTAACTGCTAATCCTAGAGGTTCACATACTTTTGCCACTCCCAGATATGTAATATTGGATCATTTTCCTCAATAAATAAATGACCAAGTATAATATTTTTGTCTCATTTGTTTAACTGGGCTCTCTTTATCTACTTTTAGGACTTGTGTGAAAATCTGATTATGTTTTAGGTCATATTTATGCAGAAATATAGAAAATTCTAAAGGGTTCACAAACTTTCAAGCACCACTGTAAGTTGCAGTTTACCAGTCAGTTCGCATCCCCTTCCTCATCTATTGTGGGTGAGTGCTGAGAGAAAGAATAAAGTTGTGAGTACAAGCAGCAGAATGAAGTTCCTTTGCAGGGTTGCTGGAAAGGAAGAGGTGCTCAACAATCCAGGAGAGCCTCGGATTACATCTGTTGCTCTTCAAAATTGAAAGGAGCCAGTTGAGTTGGTCAGAGCACCTTACAAGGATACCCCTGGTTGGTTCCCCACTGAAACTTTATCAGGGATATTTCAGGCACGGAGACCCTGGGATAAGACCCATGACCCACCAAACAGATTATTTGTTATGGCTGGCTTATGAAAGTCTGGGAAGTTGCCAGTAGGTCCTGGAATCTGTGGTTGAAGATAAAGAAGTCTGGACTGAACTTCACAGACTGTCGCCACTATCACCTCATCAGCAAAAATAAAATTAAATGAATGAATGAAAAAAGAAACAAATGCATCTAGCAGTTTTTTGATAATAACTGTATACATCAACCCATTAATTTATTGTTCTGGCTTTCTTTGTATCTTCAGGGTTTTTTTATTGGAGAACTGGCCTCCAACTGGTGATTTTTTTCCCCTGGCATAGGCTTATTAGCCCTACTGCTGTTTCATGTTCAACCTTCAAATGATACAGGTCTGCATATAGACTCAGTGGGACGCTCAGTGTCGAGACACACCTCAGAACAAGCATCACGACTCCTTTCTTAAAATACCTAAATATGAAAGGTGTCTCTTATGTATGTGTGTGTGTGTGGGGGGGATTATGCAGTCCTTACTTTAAAATAAAGTTGATAGGACGAGCTGTAAGTTTCAAGATAGAAAATCATTAAGGTGTTGTTGCTTTTTATGTTGTAATGGTTTTTTTTAACAAAAACATTAAGATGTTTTTGCTTTTTTGAATAAAATAGCAGTCACCTATGTTAAGGTCTGCCAAAATACACTGCAACCTCACTATAATAAACTCCTTGGGGGGCATCCAAATAGTTTGTCATACTGAAATGGACCCACTTGTCACACCAAACACTCACATTATATGGAGTCATGGAGTCAACAGGAAATCTTTTGGTGGAGAGGGTGGAGACCTCGACTGGCTATCGTAGCCTGCGGGGAATTGGCCGTCAGACATTCTGTCACATGTCCCAGACCCGGTGAAATGTAACTGAATTGTCTTGGCCAGCCCTAAGGGTCCCATCTGCATCCCATCATTGCTGAGGAGTGTGCTCCCATCACCCAATCAAGCATCCAGCCAGAGCAGGTCATGATATTTTTTAACCATATTAACATGCCATTGTTGTGTATTATGCCTGATGTCAAGACTCTCGTCTCTGCGAGCCTACCACACAGACTTCCCAATCTGTCCCTCTGAGTTACATGTTGGTCCTGAGATTGAGATGCTGACCTCTTCTGCCCCTCGGACCTGCTTGATCCATCCTGGTGCCCTGTGTCTGGTTGGAGTTTTATCGCATCGCTCCTGTGGAGGACGGCCCCATGAGGACAGTTGAAAGTCACACCTGGAGGACGCTCTGGACTCTTACAGTAATTATTTTATGGCTGAGGACTACAGTTGACTTGCTAACTTTAGGACTGCAGTTGTCATGAACAGTTTTGCACTCAAGTTTCCATCAATGAAGAGTTACAACATCAACGAAACTGTCTTCATGTTAAAACTGTTAATGTTATAGTCATGCTGTCTGTTGTTGCCCAAATGAGGATGGGTTCCCTTTTGAGTCTGGTTCCTCTCAAGGTTTCTTCCTCATGTCGTCTGAGGGAGATTTTCCTTGCCACCGTCACCACAGGCTTGCTCATTGGGGATAGATTAGGGACAAAATTAGCTCATGTTTTAAGTCATTCAAATTCTGTAAAGCTGCTTTGCAACAATGTTTACTGTTAAAAGCGCTATACAAATAAACTTGACTTGACAATATATGGGGAATTTTAGGCACATTATCCTTATCACAAATTTCTCCTTCTGAGTCACTAATGCAGTTCACTGACTGAGTTAAAGGATCACAAATGGAGGTGATAATTTCTTCATCTGTTATGGAAATGACGGAGGTTCCCGGTGTACCTTTGTTAATGTCCATTTACTGACTCGCTCTGTTTTCTAAATCTTCACCTTTCAGCTCATTCATGTGTTGCAAATCACCGATGATGTCATTTATGTCACACTGTGGGGCTGGGCGAAGGGGGGGGTTATAAAAACACTGTTGGTACACTTTAACAAGGTGTTAAGTTTAGCGCTATCAGCAGTCATTTCATCCTTCTAGTGATCCTTTGATCACTGTTCTCAATAATTGTTAGTGCTCGACACCTAAGTGAGGCTCGTTAAGCCATTGTTTTATGGCGTTAACACGTATCATGAACTTGACTGTGGACTTGATTACTTATTGTTTGTCTCTGATGGGAAGAGGAATGCATAGCTCAGTGTGTCATGTAAGCAGGCAAATGATGGATGCAATTGCAGGAAGAGTGTTTATTTCCAAACAGGCAGGCAAACAGTTCAAAAACGTAAGACAAATGCAGGGTCATGAAATGGGCGATGGTCACGCGAGGCACAAACAGAATGACAGAGGCAAAGACAAAAGGCAGAGTCCAAATACACAAAACAAAATCAAAATCAGAAAGGCAATACACAGATACAAGGCTTGGTAATGTGAGACACTCGATACAACATGTATATTTCATGAAGTCTGTGTGTTCTGAGAGTCCTTATAAAACATGCTGTGATGGCACTCTAATCCGGAACAGGTGCAGAGTACTGTAATTAGTCCTAATGGTGCTGCGCATACCGTACATGCTGCGTACTCCAAGTGCCAATGCACATGGATGTGACACAGTGATGTTTTTTTGAAAACTCTGACTCATTGTTACTAAAGGCGGGGAACACGAACTTAGTACATTATATTGTATGCAAAAATTCATAGTAAAATATTTTGTTATAGTGGGGTTGCAGTGTATTTAGATTGATTGGTGATTATCAGGCACCCTGTCTTGTGGTGGATGAGACAAAAAAAAAAAAATTCTGAAGAAAAAGGACAAAGTAGGCATATCAGACACTTGCTGGCCAGGCTGAGAAAATTGTCCATGCAGATGCTCATCTAAGTTTCCAAATCTGTCATTGCTTCACTCTTGAATATTTCTATTATGAATGGTATCATTAAAAAGCTTATAATCTCTGCTTTCCAAAGAAATGTATCTTGTTCAGATCTGTTCAGTACTTTGGGAGTAACGGCAGGTTGAATTTGGTACAACACAGTAAAAACTGCTCACGTGACGTCGGGAAACTGCCAGTGCTTTTCTTTTTGAGTCATGGGAAAGCAGTCAAGCTCTCTCTCTCTCTCTTCTGATCGGTTTCCGACTGTATTACTCATCAATATCAATCAGATAACTTGTATAGGGATGTTCTCTCGCTCTCACTGTTTTTGATGAAGGATTCAGCAAAATTTTCCTTCTGCTGGTTTTGATGTTATGATTTACGGGAGACTTTGGAGTGAGTTTTCATAGCTTTAGCTACTTATTTTTTTCAAATAAAACTCTTTAATGTAAATAAATAACTATTTTAGAATATAACTGGAGTTGTTTTGATGAAAAATATTGAGATCTTAGTGGTCAGAATGAGATTTAATAAAAAAAAAAAACGGAAGTCAGAAACGCGAGTGTCAATTTTAATTCAGTTAATGTGAATTGTTTATTGGATGTGTCTCACAGTTTTTTTTTCAAGGTTTGCCTTCAAAGCTGTGAATATTAATTTAAATAATCATTTATATTCTTTAATATAAACACTAGTAGGCTCTACTTTTGAGAAATGAACTGGCCGACAGAGCGCAAACAGGGTATTAGAAATAATCTTTGATTACTTTTTTATTGAGTGTACTGATTTAACATTTTACCTAACTAGCATAATTAGTACTAATTAAATACTAATTTGCATAATCTGTTTTGACTATTTTTTTTTATTTGTATTCAGTATACAAGCATCATGTGCTGCCAATTTCCATGTAAATATCTTGAAAAATGAAAAGTGATTAAGAAAAAAACATTTGATCTCATTGGTGAATGAGGCCTATTTTGGACCATGTGATCCTCATACACAATATTACGGCAGTTTTCTAAAAATTAAGCCATTTTTTCAATCTTTGATTTGTAATATCTCAAGAACGAATAAACATATTTTAATTCTGTAAAAACTATGTTGTTCTGCATTAAATTCTGAATTCAATGAGACCAGTTTCAAGCACTTTGGATTTAATTTAAATTTTCACCTGATATGCCTAACAAAAGAGTGAACTAAATAACAGCGACTTCACCCATACATCTTTGGGTGAAAGCCATACATAATGTATGAGTATGCACATTTTCCTGGTGTGTGTGTGTGTGTGTGTGTGTGTGTGTGTGTTGATTTGGGAAAAAAAAGACTTACTATACTATCTATAGCAAAGGAGAAGGTTCAACGGTGAACCTCAGACTGAATCATGCTTTTGCTATTCTCATAGAGAATTAATGTGAGGTAGAATTTGGTGGACTGCAGAAAAGAAAGCTGATTCACTCATCTTTTATTTAGCAAAACCCTCTAAGTTCATTGGAGAAGTGTCACCCATTTTTAAGCAAATAAAACGTGAAATTGAAATCTCAGCCTATATTTGTTTTCACAGAGCAGAGTAAATTCTGCTGAGCTACATATATATGAGGTATCCATTTACACAGATAATCAGATAAACCTAAAAAAGTGATGGGTGGAGCAGGTTTACAGCAGGTTAGTGACCCTGTCTTGCTGCTAATATGTCTGACACACAAAGTTAAGTCACCATATGGATATCTGATCAATGTTGTAGTAGGTTTATAAATTGTGATCGCAATTTCTTTAAAGCCAGACGGCCTTTCGATTTCATAAAATCGGTGAAATTTAGTTCCTTCTGAAATGTGGTCATTGTGATATATATTTCTGTAATATTTGACAAAATATCAGGCCATTCTGTAGCTAGGAAGTTATTTAATTTGAGGGGATTAAAGCAAATAATGTGCATGAAATCGCTGACTTCGCGCATTCAAGCAGACAGAGGAAGTCCGTGTGCACATGCACAGGTTTACCTTCTTCTTCTTTTGGGTTTTACAGCAGCTGGCATCCACAGTGTTGCATTACTGCCATCTACAGGTTTCCCTTTGACCGTGTACTGACAGTTCCATCATTCTGTCGCTAAGTGAACAGCTGATCATACCGAGGTGCTCGCTGAGCGCCGATATTTATTAGTTTGGTCCTGCGTTTCCTTTCCTTCATATATAACATAACGTCTTTTCTTCTTGCTTTCTGTTACTGTAGTCGGTCTTTCACATTTCATTCGCACACTCACATCCTCCATTTTTCTCTCCTGTTTCAAATTTGTATCCCACAATGCCTTGTGTGAACGGGGAAAGCCGACCATGTGATGCATGATGTAGTATCTTGAATTGGGTCATGGTGAAGCAGGAAAAAATAGCAGTGAATTTAGGGCCACATGGCTCTAAATTCATTAATTGTTCTATTTAAAAAAAGACCTAATAAAATTGGAAGTCTGTGACTTGAAATCAGTATCTTTCAGTCCACTGAACAAAAATAATTGGGTGTCGGGAAAATTTTTTTTATGACCTACACTTGAAAAATCTAAAAGGCAGTCTACCTTTAAGGTGTTCATGGCAAACAATGTTGTGATATGATAACTATCGTATGAGTAGAGGAAATAACATTTCCAGTATACAGTTTTCTATTTTTTTATATGCAATGCTTGACTAGCTTTTACACACATTTGCATACTGAGGCCATCTGGCCTCGACAGGAAACCCTTCTGGCTTTTGTTTCCCACATGCCCATTGTCAAGAACCTAATTAACATATAGACCCCCATGATGGAACTACTTGTCAGGGTTCCAACCAGATGTAAGATGCCTGGTATCTCTTCCATCTGATAACCTGATCACTGTACACTTCAAAAAGTCTCAGAAATATGAAAGTGTATGCATTATACAGTGTAAAAAAGAAGAAAGGAAGGCATCAAGCACTGGGACATGTTCCATCATACATGCGCACGACTCTATAATATATCTCCATTTCTATTTTTCTGTTTATCATAAAAAATCTGCATTTTGTAGAATAAACCCACTTTTTACTTTATCACTATTCTTCGTGTGCAACCACATGGGGGAAGCCATGACCTAATGGTTAGAGAAGCAGCTTTGTGACCAAAAGGTTGACAGTTCAATTCCCTGGACCAGCAGGAATGGCTGAAGTGCCCTTGAGCAAGGCACCTAACCCCCCCACTGCTCCCCAGGGTGCTCTGGGTATGTTGTACATCGCTCTGGATAAAAGCGTCTACTAAATGCCATTAATGTAATGTGACAAAAATGTTGTGACATATGCATCCGCTGCCATGTTGGATGATCTACAAACCCAAAATGCCATCTTGTGTGAGCAATAACTGTAATGCATCTCCAACGTTCTCGAAATATTATGATTATCTGGATTCCTCTGCCAAGTCAAGATTCAGAGAAAAAGTTGAAATTTGTGGCTTTGACCTGTATATGTTAAAGCTGTCTGATTTTACAGAGGATATAGCCTCATTACCAGCAATTGATTCCCCTGATATCAGCGTGAACTCTCTCTTTCTACAAAAAAAAAGTGCATAAGTAAATTGAAGTTACTGGGTTACTGAAATGGCATTGCTAATATCGCACCTGGCAAAGTTGACCAGTGCTCCTGCAAGGTGAGAAGCAGAGTGTTCACGCTAAAGCTCAAAAGCTCAATTTAAAGCTAGATGGCATTTCAATTTCATAAAATCAGTTAAATTTAGTCCCCTCTGAAATTTGGTCACTGTGATAAGTTTATTTCTGTAATATCTCAAAAAAAACCCCAAAAAAACCCAGGCCATTCTGTGGCTGGGAAGTTATTTAGTTTGAGGGGATTAAAGCAAATAATATGCATGAAATTGCTCGCTTTGCACAGCCAAGCAGACAGAGGAAGTCCATGTGCACATGTGCAGGTTTACCTTCTTATTCTTTTGGGTTTTACGGCAGCTGGCATCCACAGTGTTGCATTACTGCCATCTACAGGTTTACCTTTGACCGTGCACTGACAGTTCCATCATTCTGTCGCTAAACGAACAGCTGATCACACCGAGGTGCTCGCTGACCGCTGATATTTATTAGTTTGGTCCTGCGTTTCCTTTCCTTTGTATATAACATAACGTCTTTTCTTCTCCCTTTCTGTTACTGTAGTCAGTCTTTCATGTTTCATTCACACAATCATGTCCTCCATTTTACTGTCCTGTTTCAAATGTGTATCCCACAATGTCCTGAAGAAGAAAAAGAAACGGCATGAATGGGGAAAGCCCATCACGTGATGCATGACATAGTATCTTGAATTGGGTTATGGTGAAGCAAGAAAAAAATAGCAGAGAATTTAGGGCCATGTGACTCTAAATTCATTAATTGTTCTATTAGGAAAAAATAATAATAAAATTGGAAGTTTGTGATTCGAATTCAGTAGCTTTCAGTCCACTAAACAAAAATAATTGGGTGTCGGGGAAAATTCTTTTTATGACCTTCACTTGAAAGATCTGAAAGGCGGTCTACCTTTTTAAGCAGCAGAAAACATAGCTTTAATTAGCAATGAACTCTTACCAGATATAAAGTGGTCACCACACACATAGGTGTAATTAACTTTTTCCTCAGTTAAGTCCTTATGATGTGTGTTTTTGAACCACAGCGCACAGAGCTCTCTAGACAGCTTTTAATCGGTTTTGTCACCAATTTTAATTTTTTTGGGAATTCCGAAGAACCATTTCTCTTTGTCACGAGTAGCATTATTACTGCAGTTATTTCCCGCACACAAAGTAGGCACTGTCTTTCTTCAAAGCCAATGAAATCAAAAGAAAATCATGAAGTGTTGCAGCAGTACACATGTGAAGCGCCACTCTCTTGGTTGTTGTTATCATCCAACATGGCAGACTTCTGGTTTGGAAAATAAGCACGACATCACATGTACATGAAGAATTTGCTCTTTAGTTTTTTTTTCATCCCAAGCCAAAAGGGGCTGCCCTCCGTCTTCTTTCTCCCCACATAAGCTCACCCCCCCCCCTTCAATTATCTCAGTTATCACCTATGCCTCTTTACATTGTTATGCAAATGTTGAGTGTGGGTCAATTTGAGCAAAGCAGGACCTGACAAAGAGAAAAAACAAATTCTTGGGTTTTAGTCACGTGATTTTTCTTCGCGATTTCACTTCCGGTAAAACAGCTGGTGGTCTAGCAAACCAAAATGGCTGCCATAGTGCAAACAACCAGTGATAAGTTATCAGAGTATGCTTGTAATCTAGAAGCCACTGCTCACTTTAGATATATTCAGAAGGTTGCTATGTGCAATGGAATCGACCCCTACAGTCTGGGAAAGAAGAATTTATCATATGATCTCGAGAACTACCCTTCAGTCGAGTTCCCCGACATCTCGAACTATCTGGTGTTGCAGACATCCTTCTACACCGCAAAACAGGTGTGGAAGAGTATGGAGGCTTATGACTTTTTTGTATGTGGCTGGGTAAAGGACCTTGGCATCAAGTCACTGCCAAATGAATCCTGTATTGTTTTTGCCTGCGTAAGTTTGTTTTTTTCAAGCTTTTCATTCGCATCTTTACAACGAAGTGCTGCAAGTTGAAGTGTAAACAAACAGTTCACTTGATTCTCACTTGTGTTGGCTCTTGTCTCTCAGCTAAATCATTCACAAAGATCATCAGAAACCCCTTTAAAGACCTGGATCTTAGGCCAAGTTTACATTAGACTGTATCTGTCTTGTTTTCTTCGTGGATGCACTGTCCGTTCACATTAAAACGCCGGGAAACGCCGGGAAACGGGAATCCGCCAGGGCCCACGTATTCAACCTAGTTCGTATCTGATCCGGTGCTGTGTAAACATTGAGAATACGCGGATACGCTGTGCTGAGCTCTAGCTGACGTCGTCATTGGACAACGTCACTGTGACATCCACCTTCCTGATTCGCTGGCGTTGGTCATGTGACGCGACTGCTGAAAAACGGCGCGGACTTCCGCCTTGTATCACCTTTCATTAAAGAGTATAAAAGTATGAAAATACTGCAAATACTGATGCAAATACTGCCCATTGTGTAGTTATGATTGTCTTTAGGCTTGCCATCCTTCCACTTGCAAGTGGTAAGTGACTTGCGCATGCCCGATATGCACTGGGATCACACACACAGCGGCTCAGTCCCGAATCACTGCTCGTGCGCTTCACTCGCGCGCTCTGTGAGCTGCGCAGGGCCGGGGAGTGCGCACCCTCCAGAGGGCACTCGCTGTTCAGGGCGGAGTGATTTGGAGTGCAGGATGCCTGCGGAGCCGAGCCGCTGAGGAGAAATTTACACATTACACATTTACACATTTCAACTTACGTGCCGTCTAATTAGTCATGTGATTAGCGTATCCGTGTATTGGCGTTGTTGTGTGCATGCGAATCGTGTATTGGCGTTGCTGTGTGCACGCTAATCGTTTTTAAAAACGTTAATCTGATGATCCGCTGATACGGTCTAATGTAAACCCCACCTTAGTTAAACAAGATGGAGAAATGATCACGGCACATTGTAACTGTACGGCTGGGTAGCCTAAGAATTTTCTCGTGACCTTCATGCATATGGACTTTGTGAGGAGTGAGGGAGTAAACGAAACAAAAAAAAGGTTGCAGACTTTAGCGCTTCGTGACTAAAAAAAGTACTTTAAAATAACAACACATAGCAAGAAAAGTACTTGGAAAACACTAAGGATGTAGCTGAGAGTGAAATACAAACCTTTCACCAAGTGATCACTGCAAACTTGAGCATGCTTCGACTCGGCTCCCTTCAATTTCAGTGAGAGGTTCAAAAGCCATCTTTCTTGAAGTCTTTTTGTGAAATCCTGTGTTTGTCCACCCTTTTTTATTAGTTCACGGTGAACCCTAAAGAAACTTTTATCAGTTTCATGGTTTGATCGATTTGAGCAACCTAAAACAATGCAAGAGCAAGGCATTTTTCTTGCAAGCAATGCACCTTCTCCATACAAATGCTTTGTCAACTGAGCTTTGGTAGACCACCAGCTAAAGTTCTGAATAACTAATGAAGCAGATGTGACGTTACGTGAAACCCAAGAATACGTGCATGTGTGTTTGACATAAGCGTGATACACGGAACGTGTAACATTCAAGAAAGACAGTATCAGATGGTGTAAAAATACGTGCTTTTATACAAGAATAAAACCAAATAAAATATTGATTCCAATGTTGCTGTGAATACATTCATTTTGTTAAAGACTGATGTAGGTATGCATGCTTGAGCATGTTCAATGTGATATGGATTTGACAGAAAATAAGAATAGGTAAAAAAAAAAGAAGATTATTAAATTGGGTGGCACGGTGGTGTAGTGGCTAGCGCTGTTACCTCACAGCAAGAAGGTCTGGGTTTGAGCCCCGTGGCCAACGAGGGCCTTTCTGTGTGGAGTTTTCATGTTCTCCCCGTGTCCGCGTGGGTTTCCTCCGGGTGCTCCGGTTTCCCCCACAGTCCAAAGACATGCAGGTTAGGTTAACTGGTGGCTCTAAATTGACCGTAAGTGTGAATGTGAGTGTGAATGGTTGTCTGTGTCTATGTGTCAGCCCTGTGATGACCTGGTGACTTGTCCAGGGTGTACCCCGCCTTTCGCCCGTAGTCAGCTGGGATAGGCTCCAGCTTGCCTGCGACCCTGTAGAACAGGATAAAGCGGCTAGGGATAATGAGATGAGATGAGATATTTTTTGCCTATTATTTTCAATTCCATATATACCCATATGATGTATATTTCCAACTTGCAAATCAGTACCTATTACGTTGTTGGACAGAATACCACAGTCTGTCCTGGGTATGATGTAAAACTACATCCGGTGGTAAGGCTTTAGTTTGGGAGTTCTGAAGCTTTGGGGAGTGTAGAGCCACCCCTCAGTTACCATTGCTCCCATGGCCATCCTGGCCCAAGATGGTAGTACCTGTGAGGGCCCCAACTATGGGTTAAATAGCCCCAGGGAAGTCCTCAACGTTGGATCAGGCAGAAGAGATGGACTCCATCGGAGCACTCAATGGCTGTGAAAGCAGAAGAAGGCTGCAGCATATCTCCGACCCCAATCATCTGGGACTCCCAGCCATTGGTTCCGGTCAGAGAGCTGTCAAGGATTGTGTGTTTGTTGGTGTGCATCGACATCCTCACGTTAAACAAATTCATACACAGGCATCTTCTAATCGACACACAAAATCTTTCAGCGACTGGTAACAAGTGACGGAGGCAGGATTGTGAGTTTGGAAGCCCTTAACTTGGACCCAGCATGGAAGTGGCAGATGCGTGAATAGGTTGTCAAGTCCTTGGACGAAGTAGGAAGACTCTTCAGCAGCTGCATCTGTGACTGAACAGCCCTATTTAGGATCTGCTCTGCTCACCCTGGACAGGGAGGGGGCTATAAAAGCTGCCCTAGTTTGCTTCATCTCCAGCTGTCTGGATTTCTGTGTCCAGATGGTCACCACTCTTGCGGACAAAAAATACAAGTGATCTATGAAGGAACGGAAAGATTCGAGAAGACACAGATGAGCAATATTGAGGAGAAGAGAAGGAAGCGAAAGGAGTGACAAAGAGACCCTGATCACCCAAAATTCCCCACCACGACCATTTTCAACGTCTGCCAGAAGCAGTGCGCAACTAGACTGGGGCTCTTCAGCCATCTCAGAATCCACCAAGTCAATACCAATTAGGAGACCATCATCCTCAAATCTTGAGGAATAGCCACTACTACAGTACAAACCGATTCGGTTTCACCTCAGCTTTGTATACTGAAAGGGGAACTGAAGGCAAATTTTTTATTCTCAAAATTCTATTTAACTCATTTTATTAAATATAGGAATGCATTTTTGATCGCTATTTTGTCACTGCTATAGCAAGTTATGAGTGTTTGAAATATGCTCTGTCATATATCAGTCCATATGTCAAAGCATCAGCCATAAACGAGATTCATTGAGACCTGTGCGAGACATCGTAGGATGGAAGTAAAATGTACAGTGGAAATTAAAGTGACCAACATCTGCCAACATTCCCTGTGTCCAAAATTGCTCACTCGTTCACTACTCCCTACTCCCTATATAGACCCTTTTCAGTCACGTGACCTTCGTAAACGTGACCGCCATTTTGGACATGTAGTGGACTTCGGCTCGAATCGGTTTGAATGCGAGGAAGGCGACAAACATAAAAGAAAAAGGAGCAAGATGCAGAAAACTGTATTTACTAGTTTACTGTAATTATGATCTGGCAGCTATTTACACCAGATCCAGTGTAAATAGCTGCTGGAGCCAACGTCCGAGCTTGCCGGAGCGTGCTCCGGCCGGCCGCAAGCTAGCGCGCTCCGGAACCTCGGACGTTGGCTCCGGCAGCTATTTACACTGGATCCGGTGTAAATAGTTGCCAGATCATAATTACAGTAAACTAGAATGGAATGTTAACAGCAATGTAATGCCTTTTCTGGCTAATTTTATTCGTCTTACCTCCAACAAAGTGGTCACTACACAAGCGTTGGTATGCTGCTATCCATCTTCTCCGTCAGTCAGCATCTACCAGGATCCGATAAAATGATAACCCTTGCCTTGTTTGTTGATGGTTACTACATCCAGGTGCACAACAATATAGTGGCATGATGGAAGTCTTGCTAAAAATAAACACTTTCTTTGCTGCCGTTCCTCAATGTTGGCTGTGGTAAACTACTGGTAGTACATGTCCAAAATGGCGGCCGCGTTTGTCATGACGTCACGTGAAAAGGGTCCATAGGGAATTACTATATAGAGGACTATACAGTGAGCTCATGGTAAAAAGAAAAAAGGCTTTTGGACACTAGTCCATCACGCTGGTATTTGTCATTACTGTCGCACAATTAAAACGTGCCAGATCAGTCGGCTGGTGGGTTTTCAAATTAATAAATACATGCATGTGTTTTTGTGATAAATAGATATTATACTGAGCGTATTTCCAACATTAATCAATACAAAGTACCTGCAGCTTTCAGTTCTTTTAAATCAAGGCTGAATACATTCTTCTTTGCCGCTGCCTTTTATCAAATCAAATTTGAGACTTTTAATTTGATTTCTTTCAGCGTGACTGCAATGCATGATGGGATATATTGCTTTGGTTAGTGACCATTATTGTAAACTACTTTTTGTGATGCATTGTGGGATACTTTGAGTGCACCATATAGGGTGTAAATAGTCCTCACTAAGGTTTCGGACAGCACTACAAAATGGCGTCCGCACTATATAGTGCTCTATATAGTGAGTAGGGAGCAATTTCGGACACAGGGGTCGTCAAAAGACGCGCGCGCCCTCTTTCGAATGTTGATGTAATCAAGCTGGAAGTTTTGTTTGTTTTGGTAGCAATCAGGAAAGTTTGAAAAAAAGTATGCAGTAATCGTCATTTAAACTCATTTTTGTGCAATATTTCGTTTGGAAAACAGTTTTCAAAATGGCAGCACTGACACTTGGCTGACACTTCACGTTTCGAAGTCTTGCACAAGTCTCGTGAAGATCGCGTGGATAAGCGACGCCTGCCGTGGACTAAATGAACTAAATTCAACACGTCTAAAAACCGAATAGGCCGATAAGTCTAATATTTAATTACAATTACTTGCCAATACAAGTCATGATAAAAGATTACAAAAACTGAAAAAGAAACTGAATAACACATTAATTAAGAAATAAAGCAAGTTGAAAAATGACTGCAGTTCCCCTTGATATGGGCAAGTTATTTACCAGAATTTGTCATTTGTAACAAAATACTTACCTATGAGGAACAATAGTGTGCTGCCTGTTTTATGCTTAACAGCAGAAACTCATTTTCTAGTCCTCTAATTCATTAACTTTGCTTTCAAAGTGGTATTCTCAAGCATTCATTTTTTAAAATTAATTTCACACTTGTCTTATTACTTTATTAGTTTCAAGAACTTTAAATTAACAGGCTCTTAACAAAGCACAATTGACATGAAATTGACTCAGGCATGTGGCAATGACTTTTTTTTAGTAACTCTGAAAGCCTCAGTGGTGGTGGTGCCTTTTTTTTTTTTAGCATTTTAAAAGTATTTTTACAGTTAAAAAAATGGTTTAACAATGCAGAGAAACTGCCACACATGGAGAGTTATTTGAGATATTTACCTTCAGATCAGTCAACCAGAAGAATGGAAGATACATCAAATATTAAAAAAAGAGTCCTCTGTTTATTCAAGTCAGCAATTTTCTTTTCAGCTCATTACAAAATCAAGGTTGATGATAGCCAGTGTTGGGCACGTTACTTTCAAAAAGTAATTAGTTATAGTTACTAGTTACTTTTCCCAAAAGGTAACTGAGTTAGTAACGGAGTTACTTTGTCATTAAAGTAACTAATTACCAGGGAAAGTAATTATTCCGTTACATTTTGTTACCCCCCCAAAAAAAATCAAATTAAATTCCATTAGTGTAATCATAATAAAAGTGAATGTTAAATGTGTTTAATGACTGAAATGGACACTTAACAGAACCAATCAGTAACATTATCTACACTATATTAATATTTTTGTGGGACAATGTGAGAAGACATCTATCAAATTTAATATATTTTTGTAGTTACTAAAATTGTTACTAATTACTGGCCACTGACGAGGACAAACGCTTTGTTCCTCAACATAATGTGCATTGCACGTACACATTTTTGCCTTTTATTTCAAGTAATGAAAAGCAATGGCTGTATTTCCAATGTGAAAGCGCAGTGCTGGGCTGACCGCTCGCCATCGCTGTGTCTTCTGATTGAAAGTGTGCGCAGTAGTGCAGTAGGCGTGGCCTACCTACGTATGTTGTCCAAATCTACTCTGATTGGCTTACTGTGCCGTTGTCTCGCGTCTCCCCACCCCACACTAAAGCAGAGTAAAGAAAGGCTGAATGAGCAGCGTGCCAGATGAAAACAGCTTTAATAAAGTAACGCATAGTATTTTATTGTAAGTAACGGGAACGGCGTTATAATGATCTCATCTCATCTCATCTCATTATCTCTAGCCGCTTTATCCTTCTACAGGGTCGCAGGCAAGCTGGAGCCTATCCCAGCTGACTACGGGCGAAAGGCGGGGTACACCCTGGACAAGTCGCCAGGTCATCACAGGGCTGACACATAGACACAGACAACCATTCACACTCACATTCACACCTACGGTCAATTTAGAGTCACCAGTTAACCTAACCTGCATGTCTTTGGACTGTGGGGGAAACCGGAGCACCCGGAGGAAACCCACGCGGACACGGGGAGAACATGCAAACTCCACACAGAAAGGCCCTCGCCGGCCCCGGGGCTCGAACCCAGGACCTTCTTGCTGTGAGGCGACAGCGCTAACCACTACACCACCGTGCCGCCCCTCGTTATAATGATATAAAAAGTAATTAGTTAGATTACTCGTTACTAAAAAAAGTAACGCCGTTAGTAACGCCGTTTATTTCTAACGCCGTTATTCCCATCGCTGATGATAGCATCCTTCAGAGAAACCACAGCAGCCAAGCTCAACAAAACAGATGCTTTCCACAGTGAAAAATTCACTGAGATGAAACACTCGCAAAAAAATTCCACTTGTAACACAGTCTCACTCTCTTACAAGTGACAAAATTGTGTTTACAAGGATTTAATCTTCCAGAGATAGCTGAAGTGTTTCTGAAAGTCACCTGCAGTGAAGTATCAAAGCTGTCACAGGAAAATATCCCACATCCAAAACAGCAACTTTTTTCAACAAAGGTGAATAAAAGCAGTTATGTTTGTGTAAATACCATAAAAATGCCAATGATTTTCTGTGTGAATATGAATATTTAGGGCAGCACGGTGGTGTAGTGGTTAGCGCTGTCGCCTCACAGCAAGAAGGTCCGGGTTCAAGCCCCGTGGCCAGCGAGGGCCTTTCTGTGCGGAGTTTGCATGTTCTCCCCGTGTCCGCGTGGGTTTCCTCCGGGTGCTCCGGTTTCCCCCACAGTCCAAAGACATGCAGGTTAGGTTAACTGGTGACTCTAAATTGAGCGTAGGTGTGAATGTGAGTGTGAATGGTTGTCTGTGTCTATGTGTCAGCCCTGTGATGACCTGGCAACTTGTCCAGGGTGTACCCCGCCTTTCGCCCATAGTCAGCTGGGATAGGCTCCAGCTTGCCTGCGACCCTGTAGAACAGGATAAAGGGGCTAGAGATAATGAGATGAGAATATGAATATTTATCATAGATTCCTGAAGGGGGTAAAATGAGAATGTTGAACATCCGAAAGGAATGTGTATGTATGTATAATAATAATAATAATAATATTAATAATAATATTAGCTGGCTTTGTTCATGGTCTGTCAGATATATTCCATTCAGCTACTCATCTTCAATACTTTACATCATGACGTCACACGTCAGAGATGTAAAACTTCCATGCTAGCAAGCGACTGTGACAATTTGTAAACAAACATGGCCACCAGGTTTGCTTCATTAAATACAGAAGGTTGTGAGGGAATTCTGAAAGAGAAAGATGCGTTGAACATCCGAAAGGAATGTGTATGTATAATAATAATAATAATAATAATAATAATATTGGCTGGCTTTGCTCGTGGTCTATCAGATATATTCCATTCAGCTGCTCATCTTTGAATTTTTCAGTATCATGCTAGATGAATGGAATATATCTGATATACCACTCAACACCAGCCAATATTATTTAAATATGTCACTCAGATACATAATGTATTTTGTATGAAAAATACAAGTTTTTCAACACAAGAAGATATTCATATCTTCAAGCCAACATGTGATTTTCTTTTTATTATATCGACACATTCACAAACAAAGTCTCCAAATATATCAAAACAACTCATTGATTTCATTGCAAGTAACGTATTGAAATCTGTCATGGTTGTGGTTCTCGATGTCCCGGATGTAGTTTGTTTGAAAAAACTGGCATATTTCCCAGTAAAACAACAATCATGTCTATATATATCAACCCTCCCTGAGAAGTTTATTTTGTTCCCTGGATTATACAGTTCTAGGAAAAGTGCAAATGCTATCTTCAGTTTCCAGACATGTTTGTATGTAATTCATGGCTTAGAGCAGGGCAAAAAAAGTTATTCAATGACAGTTCACTGACAAGAATACAAATATTGATGCAATTTTAGATTAAATTTTATGTATCTCCTCTGATCACCAACTTACCTAACTTCTAAGGAAACAGATCTTATAAAATCATCACACACACACACTTGCTTTTCTAATGACATTTAAACAGGATTTAAAAAAAAAAAAAACATTGGATGATTCCCCAGAGCTGATTAGTAAGTCATAAGACAGCCTCAAGGGACGTATAAATCTGGAAGGGTAGAACTGTGACTGTGCAGAATCTTTTATTTAAGTGACAATGTTACTAGTTTAGACCTACTTTTATTTTCACTGAGCTGTACTCAGCAGAGATTCAGATTTCTGATTTGTATAATCTCAACAAGAAGTTCATTAAAAAAAAAAGATATAAATACACCATAGAATGATGTATGGGTCTGTAATACAGGGAACTCACGGGAATTATTTGCCTCTGTGAGGATTTATTAAAAATATGCAGGAGTATGAAACTGAAGTAAATGAAGTCCAAAGTGTAAATCCTCAAGGTCAAAACTTGGTGTTCATGCACATTATTTTTGCAAAAGTCAGCAAAAAAATAGATTGAGGCAATGTGCACAGAAAAATCTATGGCCTAGACTAAAGAATATGGATGAGAAGTATTCACAAATTGTCAAACCTTTGCAGAGAAAGCAGAGGATAGTTCTCAAACTTCTGATGCCTTTTACTCCTTCATCTTCGCTCATTCAGGCAAATTTGGAAATTGATTCATTATTGTGGAAAAAAGTTTTAATAATGTAATAGTTTTGATAATTGAATATAACCCCGATTCCAAAAAAGTTGGGACAAAGTTCAAATTGTAAATAAAAATGGAATGCAATGATGTGGAAGTTTCAAAATTCCATATTTTATTCAGAATAGAAGATAGATGACATATCAAATGTTTAAACTGAGAAAATGTATCATTTAAAGAGAAAAATTAGGTGATTTTAAATTTCATGACAACAACACATCTCAAAAAAGTTGGGACAAGGCCATGTTTACCACTGTGAGACATCCCCTTTTCTCTTTACAACAGTCTGTAAACGTCTGGGGACTGAGGAGACAAGTTGCTCAAGTTTAGGGATAGGAATGTTAACCCATTCTTGTCTAATGTAGGATTCTAGTTGCTCAACTGTCTTCGGTCTTTTTTGTCGTATCTTCCGTTTTATGATGCGCCAAATGTTTTCTATGGGTGAAAGATCTGGACTGCAGGTTGGCCAGTTCAGTACCCGGACCCTTCTACGCAGCCATGATGCTGTAATTGATGCAGTATGTGGTTTGGCATTGTCATGTTGGAAAATGCAAGGTCTTCCCTGAAAGAGACGTCGTCTGGATGGGAGCATATGTTGCTCTAGAACCTGGATATACCTTTCAGCATTGATGGTGTCTTTCCAGATGTGTAAGCTGCCCATGCCACACGCACTAATGCAACCCCATACCATCAGAGATGCAGGCTTCTGAACTGAGCGCTGATAACAACTTGGGTCGTCCTTCTGCTCTTTAGTCCGAATGACACGGCGTCCCTGATTTCCATAAAGAACTTCAAATTTTGATTCGTCTGACCACAGAACAGTTTTCCACTTTGCCACAGTCCATTTTAAATGAGCCTTGGCCCAGAGAAGACATCTGCTCTTCTGGATCATGTTTAGATACGGCTTCTTCTTTGAACTATAGGGTTTTAGCTGGCAACGGCGGATGGCACGGTGAATTGTGTTCACAGATAATGTTTTCTGGAAATATTCCTGAGCCCATTTTGTGATTTCCAATACAGAAGCATGCCTGTATGTGATGCAGTGCCGTCTAAGGGCCCGAAGATCACGGGCACCCAGTATGGTTTTCCGGCCTTGACCCTTACGCACAGAGATTCTTCCAGATTCTCTGAATCTTTTGATGATATTATGCACTGTAGATGATGATATGTTCAAACTCTTTGCAATTTTACACTGTCGAACTCCTTTCTGATATTGCTCCACTATTTGCCGGCGCAGAATTAGGGGGATTGGTGATCCTCTTCCCATTTTTACTTCTGAGAGCCGCTGCCACTCCAAGATGCTCTTTTTATACCCAGTCATGTTAATGACCTATTGCCATTTGACCTAATGAGTTGCAATTTGGTCCTCCAGCTGTTCCTTTTTTGTACCTTTAACTTTTCCAGCCTCTTATTGCCCCTGTCCTAACTTTTTTGAGATGTGTTGCTGTCATGAAATTTCAAATGAGCCAATATTTGGCATGAAATTTCAAAATGTCTCACTTTCGACATGTTGTCTATGTTCTATTGTGAATACAATATCAGTTTTTGAGATTTGTAAATTATTGCATTCCGTTTTTATTTACAATTTGTTCTTTGTCCCAACTTTTTTGGAATCGGGGTTGTATGAATTAACCATTCTGTATTGGTAGATCTGTTATACAGTTAATACACCTGGGAAACTAAACTAAAGTGAATGCTTCAAGAACTCATTTATTATCTCATTTATTCCATGTTTGTCAAGAGGTTCTCTGTCTTTTTATCCTTTCTCTGCTTCTTTGGAGGGAGGAACTAAGAAGCAAAGAAATGAAGGGAAACAAATTAAAGGGAATGACACACAACTACCGTATTGGCCCGAATATAAGACGACCCCGAATATAAGACGACCCCCCCTTTCCAGGCTCATGTTTTGGGAAAAAAAATGACACCAAATTTCATATAGAAAACTTATTTATTTGAAAATCAATCAGTTTTGTCTGTTTATAATTCACTGAGGTAGAGGATTTATTTTTCACATTTACCACAAGATATTGCACAGTAGCCATAGTATGACCACTTTGCTTAAATGCCAAAAAACACTTTGAGGCTGAACTACAGCAAGCTTTAATTAAAACAGAACATTGCTACCATCTCCTATTCAATTCATCAGATTTAGGCCTAAATGGATCCCATGCCAATGGAGCAAAACATTGCCCAAGAAAGCAGCAAAAAATACAAAGAAGAATGAACTATTGCTTAAAACAGCAAAACATGAAAACAAACAGCCAGTAATCACAAAGATCTTCTGCATCACTATCACTCTCACTATCATCATCACTTTGATGTTGCTGCACCAGTCCCTCCCACAGGATGTCGTCATCGGATCCATCTAATGCATTCGATATGCAGCACTTCTTGAACCCATGAGCGATGCTCTCTGGCGAAATGGCATGCCATACCTGCAGGATCCACTCACGAAGCAGGTGCACCGCAGGCTTCTGAATTTTCCCCGTTGGTGTGAGTGCGTGGTTACCTGACAGGAGCCACTCCGTGTACTTCTTGCGTAGATTATCTTTAAAGGGCTTGTTGACGACAACATCCAGCACCTGCAGTTGGCTCGTCATTCCGCCTGGGATGATCACAAGATCCCCATTCATTTTCTGCACTTGCGCTTTCACTTGCTCCGTTAGGTGGCCACGGAAAGCATCCAGAACGAGCATGTTCTGCTTCTTTGAAAGCGCACCAGGTCGCCTACCCCACACAACTTTCAGCCAGTCTACCACCAGCTCAGTGTCCATCCAGCCCCTCTCCTGTGCACGCACAATAATGCCAGCTGGCATGGCCTCCTTAGGGATAGTCTTTCGCTTCAAAATCAGGTAGGGAGGAAGTTTAGTGCCATCCGCAAGACATGTCAACATGACAGTGACCCTGCTTTTTTCATTTCCCATCGAGCGCACAAGGACTGATTTGTCACCTCGCTTTGCCACGGTCACCGAAGATGGCATATAAAAAAAAACAGGGGTCTGATCGGCATTGCCGATTTGGTCGAGGGGATAGGAGTGCGTTTTCCTTAATTTAATGGTATGCCGCTGAAAACTCAGCAGCTTGTCCTTGAAGTCTGAGGGCAGGCGCTGGGCCAGGCTTGTTCGGCGCCTCAGTGATAGTCCGTTGCGCCTCATCATTCTTTTGACCCACCCCAGGCTCACCTTGAACTCAGCTGGGGGGATATTCAGCTCCTTGGCTATCTCCAAAGCCTTAATCTGTATTATTGCTTGGGTTATGGGCATTCCGTCTTGACATTTTTCCGTCACATATTGACAGACTCGTCTGTCAATTTCCTCGAAACGACCGCTTTGAGGTCCACGGAAAGCTTTTCTTTGACTGTTAGCATTCCGAAGACGGTCTTTTTGTGCTCGCCACCGACGAACATTGCACTCCGTGACCCCAAATTTTCTGGCAGCCTGACAATTATTGGACGATTCCGCCACATTCACTACCATCATTTTAAAATTGGCGTCATAATTCCGTCTAAGCATTTGATTAATTTGTCCTGACTTTGAACCACTTCATTCAAGACAGTCTCATGTCTTCTCCATTTTTATTTTTTGTTGTGATAATGCGTGAGGGACGGTGGCCGATTCATTGTGTGTTGTTATTACAAGTCAAAACACTCGTTGTAAAATGTTGTTTTCGATGGCATTTTGTCTAGTCCGCGAATGTAAGACGACTCCCCCCCCCCCCCCCCCCTTAGATCTATTTTTAGAGCAAAAAACCTCGTCTTATATTCGGGCCAATACGGTAATATTTAAGACAGCTGGATCTCTGGGAGTCAGGAAAGTTTGTTTAAGAAAGCTTGTGTAAAGCTCACAGAAGCGAGCGGGCCACTGTAAAGTAAGTCGAGTTAACCTTATTGTCAATTCTGCCTAGTGTCCAGGATATAGATGGGATTGAAATATCAGTTCTCCTGGACCCTCAATGTAAACATAAATACACAAACAAAAATGAGTATGAACAAGATTGCTCTGAGAGCACAATATCCCCCACTGGCAACTCTGCCATAACTCCAGTAAAATGCGACTGAATTGAATGAAATTGCAAAACGCATATTACTGACATATACCCAAGAATCCTGTCATGTTTCATGAAATTCCTCCAAACATTGTGAGAGAAGTTGATTTCAGAAGGTGAGTACCCTTCCCAGGATGGACTGACAGACTGGTCACTACGACATAATCCCCCTTCGAGCCTTTCGGCCAGCGGGGGATAAAAATTGTGAAGGAAGTTGATTTCAGAAAGCAAGCACACCTTGATGAAATTGCCAAAGTACAAGTTTGTTAATTATCAAGGGCATAACTCTGGGAAAATTTGCCCAAATTAAATGAAATTTCAATATGCGTATAACTGACATGTCACAGTCCGGTCCAGTCCATCTATGCCTTAGATTGTGGGATTTCCGTGCCGGCTCCAGGACAGGAATTCAGTCCTGCCTTGCTGAAGGCCATTTTCTAAAGCAGCACTCCCACACCTGCTACCACTCCTCTCCCATCAGCCAGGGCTTTTTAAGAACTGTTTGGAGCTACTCCATTTGCTAGATTGTCTCTTGTAGACTTTCCTTGCCTTGCTACAGCTCATTGGTATTGTGACTTCTTGATTCCCCCTGCCTGAATTTCTCCTTGTTTTTTGTCCCTGTTTTTTGCCTGCCTGTTCTTTTGAATTGTGTCTTTTGCTACCTCTGCCTGGATTCCCCTTGTCCCTGTGTTCATCGGTTTTTGTGAAGATTTTTCCACCCTGTTTTTTTGTCCTTGATCGTGTCTACGTGCTCCTCTGTGTTTTTGACCTCCTGGCCTGTCTTTTGACGACTGATTTTTGCCTGAGCTCTCCTGTAACTTTTGCCTTTCTGCCATCTACTTCATTAAAGAAGTTTTTCTCTTTACACTGCCTGTTTTCTGAGTTTGCTCTTGGGTCCTCACTTCATCTCAGCTCGCCACTCCTGACAGCACAATCTGGCTAACATGGACCCAGCAGATTTTGCCCAGTTAAGAGCAGTGGTGCAGAAACAGGGAGCTCTCCTTGGGACCCACCAACAGCACATCCAACAGGTGAATCAAAACCTTGTCACCATCTCTGACTCTCTCAATCTTCTTGCCACTCAGCTACAACAGACCAAGTAACGTCTGCTCCTACACAACCCCCTCCACCTACCGCTCCTACTCCAGCCCTCTTCAGAAAACCAAGATTTCTCACCCCACAGCCATATGACGGAGAACCAGGTACCTGCAGATCATTTTTATCTCAATGCTCACTAACCCTTGAGCTTCAACCACTGGCCTTCCCTACAGTGCGTTCCTGAGTGGCCTACACCATCACTCTCCTCACTGGCAAAGCTAGGGAGTGGGGAAGAGCTATGTGGGACGCCAAAGCACCATGCTGCGCCAGCTTCAAGGATTCCACAGATGAACCTTTGATCGCTCTCTGTCTGGCAGAGAGGCAGCAAGAGAAATCATGGGGCTGCAGCAGGATGCCCAGTCCGCTTTTAGAATAGAATAGAATAGAATGTCTTTATTGTCACTATACACATGTACAATGAGATTAAAGCATCTCCAATAACAGTGCAAACAGCGTAGAGAGAGGAAGGGGGAAAAAAAGGGGGGGAGGGTGTAAGGGGGGGTAAGGTGCACAGTCCTGAGGTGTATGTGTTGTGTTACACATTATGGTGTGAGGTATTGCTCATTGCACATTATAAAGTATTGCACATTATAAATAATTGCATGAGAGAGTCACATTATAAAATAAAATATTACACATTATGAAGTATTGCAAGGTAAGGTAAGGTGCACAGACTTGAGGTGTATGTGCTGTGTGTAAGGTGCACAGTCCTGAGGTGAATGTGTTGTGTTTCACATTATGGAGGGAGGTATTGCGCATTATAAAAGTATTGCACAGACAGAGTCACCTTATAAAGTACTGCACATTATAAATTATTGCACGAAGAGAGTCGCATAGTAAAATAAATAGACTATAAAGTCAGAGCATATCCGAGTTCAGGGCAGTTATGGCTTTTGGAAAGAAGCTGTTTTTGAATTGATTTGTCTTTGCCCTGATGCACCTGTAGCGCCTCCCTGAGGGCAACAGGTCGAACAGATCAAAGCCAGGGTGGGAGCTGTCCTTGATAATGTTCTTAGCTCTGCTAAGGCAGTGGGAGGTGTAAATGTCCATCAGGGAGGGGAGAGGGCAGCCAATGATCTTCTGTGCTGCCTTAACTACCCTCTCGAGCCTCTCCCTGTCTACAGCAGTGCAGCTGCCATACCATATTGTAATACAGTACATCAGCAGGCTCTCGATGGATGAGCGGTAGAAGGTCAGCAGCAGGTTGGAGTTTAGGTTGTACTTCCTGAGGACTCTCAGGAAGTGTAGCCGCTGCTGAGCCTTCTTAATGATTGCTGTAATGTTTACTGACCAGGAGATGTCGGCGGAGATGAGGACGCCAAGAAACCGGAAGGTGTGGACCCTCTCCACATACTCGTTGTTGATGTAGAGGGGGCCTAGGTCAGTGCTGTGCTTCCTGAAGTCAACAATGAGCTCTTCAGTTTTCTTGGTGTTCAGAGCGAGGTTATTTTCTGAACACCAGGATGCCAACTTCAGGACCTCCTCTCTATAGGCTGCCTTGTCTCCCTTTGAGATGAGTCCGACCACTGTGGTGTTGTCAGCAAACTTGACGATAAGGTTGTTGTTGTTGTGGGTCGGACTACAGTCGTGGGTGTAGAGGCAGCACAGGAGGGGGCTCAGCACACAGCCCTGTGGAGAGCCGGTGCTCAACGTGTGGGTGGAGGAGAAGTGGAGGAGAAGTGGGGGCCAAGTCTCACAGTCTGGGGCCGGTTGGTAAGAAAGTCCTTTATCCAGGCACATGTGAGGGAGGGAGGCCGAGAGTGTCCAGTTTACTGATAAGGATGTCCAGGATTGTGTTGAAAGCAGAACTGTAATCCACAAAGAGTATGCGGACATAGCTCTGCTGCTGCTCCAGGTGGTTCAGTGCAGAGTGTAGAGCTATGGCGATGGTGTCCTCTGTGGATCTGTTCACGCGATATGCAAACTGGTAGTGGTCGAAGTCTGGGGGGAGGTGGTCCTTGATGTGCTGAAGAACTAGTCTCTCGAAGCACTTCTTGATTACCGGAGTGAGGGCCACAGGACAGTAATCATTCAGGCTGGTGACGGGAGACTTCTTCGGCACTGGGATTATTGTAGCTGATTTTAGGCAGGGCGGGCTGACTGCCTGAGCCAGGGAGAAGTTAAAGATCCTGGTGAAGGTAGGGGCGAGCTGGTGGGCACAAGCTCTGAGCACCTTACCAGGTACTCCATCTGGGCCAGCAGCTTTCTTGGGGTTCACTGCCAGGAGCACCCGTCTGACATCATGCTCCTGTACAGTGAATGGGGTGATGTACGAACTGTGTGGTGGTGGGGGCAGGGCTGGAGCAGATGAGTGCTGCTGAGATGTTTCAAAGCAAGCAAAGAAGCAATTTGGCTCCTCTGCCAGTGGCGCACTCCAGTCTCCTGTTGATGCATCACAGTCTCTGAAGTTCGTGATGTCTTGTATGCCCCGCCACACCTCCCATATGTTGTTGCTGGAAAGGTGGGACTCTATACGCAGCCTATGGTCTACCTTGGCTTTTTTTAATTTCTCTTTTTAGATCAGCTCGAGCGGCACTGTACAGAGCTCTGTCACCTGACCTGAAGGCAGTGTCGCGAGCCCTGAGGAGTGAGCAGACCTGGCTGGTCATCCAGGGTTTCTGGTTTGGGAAAACCCGGATGTTTTATCCACCGTCACATTTCCGATACAGAACTTGATAAAGTCCAGTACCGTTCCTGTGAATGTCTCCAGCTCCTGGTGTTCAAATAAGTCCCAATCTGTGCATTTAAAGCAGTCCTGTAGTTTGGAGAGTGCGTTGTCAGGCCAGGTTGTGATAGTCTTTGTGGTGGGCCTGGCTCTGCATCTGAGGGGGGTGTAGGCTGGGGAGAGCAGGAGGGAAAGATGGTCTGACTGGCCAAGGTGGAGGAGGGGTATGGCTCTGTACGCGTGCTTGATGTTAGAATAAACATGATCCAAAATGTTCTCCCCTCTAGTAGAACACTTAACATGTTGGTAAAACTTTGGCAGTACAGTCTTCAAGTTGGCCTTATTAAAGTCTCCTGGGATTATGTGAACACTGTCAGGGTGAGCCCGCTGCTGTTTGTTTACGGTGTTCAGCAGGAGAGACAGCGCTGTGTTTACACAGGCATCGGGTGGAATATACACAGCTGTGACAATCACTACAGTTACCGGTAGCTCTCTTGGTAGAAAAAAAGGCCGGCATCTTACAGACATGTACTCAAGGTCTGGGGAACAGTGTTTATCTATAATTGTTCCATTGTTACACCAATTATCATGCACGTAAATACAGAGCCCCCCTCCTCTGCTCTTACCGGAGTCCTCAGTCCTATCCCAGTGGAGCAGAGTGCGGCCTGCTAGCTGCAAGCTAGCATCGGGTATTTCTGGATGAAGCCAGGTTTCGGTGATAATTAAAACACAGCAGTCCCGAACATAGCAATTTCCAGCGAGTTGTAATTCCAGATCATCAGTTTTATGTACCAGGGATCTGGCATTGGAGAGATACAGGCTCAGTAGAGGTGGCTTGTGTGGTTGTTTTCTTAGCCTTAGCATAGCACCGGACCTGTGGCCCTGCTTCTGGTTCCTCTCCCTCCTCTGTCTGCGTCGCCTCCTAGACCCGACAACAATCCACGGAGAGCCCGGCGGTCTCGCTATGTCATCTGGGATGTTATGCTTGTAGTGAAAGTCGCTCGAAACAGATATCTGGTGTTGGTCACCGATGACCAAAAGTGACTGGTGGGTGTACCGGATGTTCGCAGAACCGATGGTGCACAAACAAGCAAGAAAGAAATATAAAAACAAACAAAAAAGAGCACTGAAAAGGAGAGCCGTGAGCCGCTGCAACCACGCGCGCCGCCATCTTGGATTATGCAGTTGAGTTTCGCACTTTGGCAACATCTTGTGGCTGGAATGAGAGTGCCTTGTTTGACGCATTTTTGAACGGGCTGTCAGACTCCATCAAGGATGAGCTGGTCTCACGAGAACTGCCACCTGATCTCCCCGGTCTCATGGACCTCGCCGGTCGTATTGACTCCTGGATCAGACAGCGGATGAAAGAGAGAACTCTGGCTAGTCTTGCTCAGCCTCCCATTCCTTTCACTGAGCCAATGCAGGTAGACCAAGTCCTCATCTCACCTGAGGAACGACAGTGCCATCGGGATATGAGGGCATGTTTTTATTGCGGACAGCTGGGGCATTTCTGCCAACCTTGCCCTTTAAAAGGAAGAGCCCACCAGTGAGTTTAGGGGCCCTGGTGGGCAATGTCCAGAATCAGCCCCCTACTGATTGACCACTACTCCCAGTGGTCATTATCCATGGCAATCAGCCCCATGACCTCCAGGCACTCATTGATTCAGGGGCTGACAGAAACCAGATCTGCTCGACCACCGCCAAGTGTCTGGGGATTCCACTACTGGCTCTGAACCCATCCCTCACTGTCCTGACCCTTAACGGTACTGGTCTGACCACAATCACCCATAAAATAGCCCCAGTCACCTTAAGAATTTCTGGCATTCCTTCTCACAACACTTCACAACACCTCCACTGGCTGCCTGTGCACTTTAGAGTCCATTTTAAGATTCTTTAATTTGTTTTTAAGTCTTTAAATGGTCTCGCCCCCCCTTACCTCTCTGAGCTCCTTCAACCTTACGCTCCTGCTCGGTGCCTCAGGTCAGCTGACTTGCTGCTCCTGGAGGTACCGAGGTCCAAACGGAAGCTCAGAGGGGACAGAGCTTTCTCCATTGCTGCTCCAAAATTATGGAACGAGCTACCATTGCACATTAGGCTAGCTTCCTCACTGTCCATTTTTAAAACTAGTCTTAAAACTCATTTTTACTCCTTGGCTTTTAACTCTGCATGAGACTCTGCTCTTGTTTTAGTGTTTTTATGGTTTGCTTTTATTTATTGTTTCTAATTGCTTTTTTAAAACAATGAAACAACTGTTCGACTGTCTGTTTTTATTTATTTCATTGCTTTTAATTGTTTTATGTATTTTATGTACAGCACCTTGTTTTCAACTATGGTTGTTTTAAAGTGCTATATAAATAAAGTTGAGTTGAGAGAATTTGCAGATATGTTTTCAGCCTAGACTGAAATGCTGAGACTGTGTCTGATTCCCAAACACTACTTGGAAGGCTGTCTTTAGACTGTGGGGGAAACCAGAGCACCCCAAGGAAACCCATGCATGCAAACATGCAAACTCCACACAGAAGGGCCCCCGTCAACCACTGGGCTTGAACCAAGAACCTTCTTGCTGTGAGGCGACAGTGCTAACCACTACACCACCATGCCGTCTGCCATTGTAACGAGATAATCAATGTAATTCACTTCACCTGTCAGTGGTTTTCATATTATGGCTGACTGGTGTATTAGAGCATATTTTGTGCTAATGTAGCCAGTAGTATTTTATGATGCAATGAGTACATTAGACAGTATAATCTGAGCCAAAAGAAAACACTGTATACTGGTAATTATTTAATGGACATAATCTCAGCAACAGCATAAATAAAAGTAAACCCCTCAATAATGTTTCTTCTTGGAGGGAGTAACAGTGTTATGATTTTTCAAAGCTGACAATAGATGCACGATACATATCTGCAGGAAAAACTGGAGATAAACAGGCTTAGCAAAGAGTACAGGAAATGAAGCAGAAGCAATGTCCGTTCGAACCAGAGCTTATGGACAGCTTGATCTGGGAGGACGACACCAGCAAGATTAACTACTTTGTGAAAGTGAACAGTATTAAGATAAAATGAAAGCCAGAGAATGTGACTGTGTTTGACGGAAGCAACTTCAAAGCTTACTTAAAAAGTTTGCTAAAGAGCTTGAAGCCAGAGAAACATTTTTTTAAGCAACTGCTAATCACGCAATGGTTTAATTTCTGTGTAATATGAAAGAATGTCTTACCAGGTATGTGACTCTCCAAATGATTGAGTCTCTATCTTTCAAGGTCTTCATTCTATATAACCAGGTGTTGCAATGCATATTGTGACATTTTTTAGTGGGAGTGAGAACTGTACCAAAAGAGTGCTTTGGTATAAGCAATTTAACAGTTGAAATGTCAACCAAAAATATCCTAGATTCTAAACACATTTACTCAGTCACAAACTGAAACATGATCACGGCAGTATTTAGCTAACAAGTGTTGCCAGGCAAAACAAACCTTACCTGGCAGTGCTTATTTTATACATAGGTCTTGATAATAGTAATATTTCTCAGTCATCAGCTGTCAGGTTATAGTCCTATGAAAAATCCATGACCTTGAGTTTGACGTTTTAAAGTCATTCAAGGTCAAAGGTCATGGCAGCAACTGGGACTTCTCATATGTTGATAATGGTAAACTTCTGGCTATCATGAACCATTTTAAAGTTATAGCCCTTTGAAAACCCATGACCTTGAATTTGACCTTGCATTTCAAGGTCACACAATGTCAAAGATCATGGTGCAAAATGAAAGGTCATATGGGAGTTCATATATGCTCATAATAGTTAACATTTGCCTATCGGCAACTGGTTTTGAGTTATAATGGAAAATGTGATTTTGACCGAAAGGTTGACCTTTCCGGTGACCTTGACCTTCACCTTGACCCGATTACCTCCAAAATTTACTCAAGTAATCTACAGAACATTACCCATCTACCCTGGAAATTTGAAGTCAATTGGTGCAACCGTCTAGACCAGGGGTGGCCAACCAGTCGGAGCCCAAGAGCCACAATTCTTACTGTGTTACGGCAAAGATCCACATCGGCACATGAACATGGGCACACAATTACCCTTCCTTCTGCGCGCGCGGACACACACACACAGCCACATTGATGTCACACTCCAACTTAACCAATGCCCCACACCAACATGATGATACATTTACTGCAGTACCAAGACCACAGGCCAGTCATTTTCAAGAGTGGCGACTGGTGAAGAAAATTGTAGGTGGGGCACAAAGGCAGACATTGTTTACATGTGGGGATTCCCCCCATTGGGGGGGTTCCGGGGGGCCTCCCCCGAAAAATTTTGGATTTCTTAGATGCAATTTCCTGTATTCTAGTGCATTTTGGAGTTACCTGTTTAACATCGAAAATGCAAAAGCCATTTTGATTCAGCTTGAATTCTCAATTGCATGACCTGCACAAGACCTGCATTCAAATAAATAAGTATTCAAATAAATACAGTCAGTCGGAAAATGGAAATTAAAGTGCTAATTTAATTTCCTCAAACAGTACAAGCTCCATAGGCACTGGGAACAGTGATCAGTGCAAGTGCAAATATAGATAAAATATAATACAATGCTCAAATTTTTGAAAGAAGAACACACACGCGCACACAAATTGATAACTGGAAAACAAATGAACAAATACATAATGTATATACACTACATGCCAAAAGTTTGGACACACCTTCTCATTCAATGTGTTCTGTGTTCTCATGACTATTTACACTTACAGTATACTCTACTCTCACTCAAGGCATCAAAACTGAATGAGCACTCACCCACTACTCAGGCTTGCGCGCCCAGCGCGTATCCCAAGCCTCAGCAGCAGGGATAGTACAATACTCACACACGCAGTTAGCATCACAAACGGTCACCCGCTACTTCAATGAGAAGGTATGTTCAAACTTTTGGCCTGTAGTGTATGTGAATTCACATCAGCACACATTCACATACTCAAATGTACACACACACACAGCAGCAGAAGTGCTACTTGTAGGGGAATTTAGCATATCATCTCACGCACCTGCGCATTTGTCATGATGTGAAAATACCGTAATGAAACCAAGCGAAGCACCTTTAATAAAATAACCGTAATTAACTGCAGTGAAGCGAAAACGCACATAAAACCACAAACGAACACTAACTTGGACGTGAAGGTGAGAGCCGCATGACACCAGGCAAAGAGCCGCATGCGGCTCGCGAGCCGCGGGTTGGCCACCTATGGTCTAGACGCTAGATTGTTAACAGACAGACACATAAACAAACTGATTACAATACCTCGTCCCACTTAATCCATCACAGGTAAGGTAATTATCATGTCAATCTTGTACATCAGCTTCTTCCTGGTCAATGCTCATGCAATACTTTGCCAGATGTGCAATAAGAATGCAATAAGGTCTTCTACTGAAAACTGTGGATGGACATTTTAAATGTTAAATGCAACTAAAAGATAGTCATTAATGGTAATTTAACAAATGAGGCCGACAACCCCAAATCAGAAAAAGTTGGGACGGCATGTTGAAATTGAAATTAAACCTGAAAACAATCACATCACATCACATTATCTCTAGCCGCTTTATCCTTCTACAGGGTCGCAGGCAAGCTGGAGCCTATCCCAGCTGACTACGGGCGAAAGGCGGGGTACACCCTGGACAAGTTGCCAGCTCATCACAGGGCTGACACATAGACACAGACAACCATTCACACTCACATTCACACCTACGGTCAATTTAGAGTCACCAGTTAACCTAACCTGCATGTCTTTGGACTGTGGGGGAAACCGGAGCACCCGGAGGAAACCCACGCGGACATGGGGAGAACATGCAAACTCCGCACAGAAGGGCCCTCGCCGGCCCCGGGGCTCGAACCCAGGACCTTCTTGCTGTGAGGCGACAGCGCTAACCACTACACCACCGTGCCGCCCCCCCCTGAAAACAATGATTTGTAAATAATCTTTGACCTGTATTACACTCAAAATAAAACAACAGCACATGATTTGATGTTTTACTTCATGAATTGTATTGTTCTTTCTTTTCCAAAATACACCCTTATTACAAATTTGACTCTTGCAACACATTTCAAAAAAGTTATGACAGTAAAGTATTGACCACTTTATAATGTTCCCATTCCTTCTCACAACACTTAAAAGATGTTTAGGGACTGAAGACACCAAGTGATGAATTGTTTCAGGTGTTATTTTGTCCTTTTCTTCCTGCAAACAGGTCTTTAGGTGTGCAACAGTACGGGGTCGTCACTCTCATTTTTCATTTCAAAATTCTCCACACATTCTGTATTGGGGACAGAGGGGACACACCTTCCTCTTCCACAGCCATGCCTTTGTAATGTGTGCAGAATGTGGTTTGCATTGTCTTGTTGAAATCTCCCTGGAAAAGATGTCATCTTTAAGACAGCATATGTTGCTCCAAAATTTCAATGTACTTTTCTGCATTAATACTCCATCACAGAAGTGTAAGTTATCTTTCCCAAGGGCACTGACAAAATCCCATACCATGACACACCCTGGCTTTTGGACTTGTTCCTGGTAAGTCTGGATGGTCCTTTTCATTTTTCACCCAGAGCACACAGTGCCCATTTGTTACAAAAAAAGACCTGGAAGTCGATGGCACTTCTGGACAGTTCATGTAAAGCTTCCTTTTTGTACAGTAAAGTTTTAACTGGCATTTGTGGATGTAACTCCATATTGTAATGCTTAACAAAGATTTGCCAAAGTAATCCCGAGCCCATGTGGTTCTATCAGCTGTAGATGAATGACAGTTCTTGATACAATGCCATCTGAGGAATCAGAGATCACGGGTATTCAGCTTAGGCTTGTGCCCTTGCCCTTTAGGCATCAAAATTCCTTCAGATTCCTTGAATCATTTCATGATATTATGCACCAAAGAGGGTGAAATATCCAAATCCCTTCCTATCTTTCGTTGAGGAACATTATTATTTTTTTAAATCAATAATTTTCCTCATGCATTTGTTGACAAAGTGGAGATTCTCTGCCCATCTTTGCTCTTCAAAGACCAGAACTTTCCTGGATACTGATTTTGTACCAAATCATGATTACAATCACCTGTTGACATCAACTGTTTCAAATCACATCATTATTTAATTGTTTTACTTCATTATTAGCCCTAATCTGCCCCATCCCAACTTTTGTTTGGAATGTCCTTCCTGAAATGCAGGAATGGATGTCTTGTCTCATCTCATTATCTCTAGCCGCTTTATCCTGTTCTACAAGGTCGTAGGCAAGCTGGAGCCTATCCCAGCTGACTACGGGCGAAAGGCGGGGTACACCCTGGACAAGTCGCCAGGTCATCACAGGGCTGACACATAGACACAGACAACCATTCATACTCATATTCACACCTACGGTCAATTTAGAGTCACCAGTTAACCTAACCTGCATGTCTTTGGACTGTGGGGGAAACTGGAGCACCCGGAGGAAACCCATGCAGACACGGGGAGAACATGCAAACTCCACCCAGAAAGGCCCTCGCCGGCCACGGGGCTCAAACCCGGACCTTCTTGCCGTGAGGCGACAGCGCTAACCACTACACCACCGTGCCGCCCAGGAATGGATGTATATTCACAAATTAAATGAAGTTGACCAGAAAAAACATGAAATATATTGAATTCATACTGTCTGTCTGCAATGAAATACAGGTAAAAATGCATTTCAAAATAACTGCTTTCTTTTTTATTTGCATTTTCCCTACCATCCCAATTTTTTTTTTCCGATTTGGAGTTGCACAGTCCAAGGACTCAAATCTTTTATAAATCCACTCTTAGTTTGTAAAATTTTTTATGTTTGTATGATTCCCACTGCTCATGTTCTAAGAATTACTTGGTCAATGTGATGAAAATATTAGCTGACCAATTGCAACTCAGGACAAACAGTGCTGTCCCATTTGAGGACAGGCTTCTGATTTGTGCCTCTAAATTACTTCTAATTTCCTAGCAATAATTTGTGTGTTTCTATAATTATATACAGGAAACAGAGACGGCCAGCACTGGAAAGTCTCATCATCATCTCTAGCCGCTTTATCCTTTTACAGGGTCGCAGGCAAGCTGGAGCCTATCCCAGCTGACTACGGGCGAAAGGCGGGGTACACCCTGGACAAGTCGCCAGGTCATCACAGGGCTGACACATAGACACAGACAACCATTCACACTCACATTCACACCTACGGTCAATTTAGAGTCACCAGTTAACCTAACCTGCATGTCTTTGGACTGTGGGGGAAACCGGAGCACCCGGAGGAAACCCACACGGACACGGGGAGAACATGCAAACTCCGCACAGAAAGGCCCTTGCCGGCCCCGGGGCTCGAACCCAGGACCTTCTTGCTGTGAGGCGACAGCGCTAACCACTACACCACCGTGCCGCCCACTGGAAAGTCATTTTCATTAAATTTGTTAACCCACTGTTGACAGTCAACATTAAGTCAATATATGAAATTGTCACAGCCTCTTATTAAACCAGTCCCACTGTAAAGATCGGTTACTTGATAATACATAATATACCTACAAGTAAACATCCATTATCCTTAACCACCTTTCCTGTGCAGGGTGGCGGGCAAGCTGGAGCCTATCCCAGCTGACTATGGGCGAGAGGTGGGGTACACCTTGGACAAGTCACCAGATCATCATAGGGCTGATAAATAGAGACAAATAACCATACACACTCACACCTACGGTCAATTTAGAGCCACCAATTAGCCTAACCTGCATGTCTTTGGACTGTGGGGGAAACCAGAGCACCTGGAGGAAACCCACACAGACACGGGGAGAACATGCAAACTCCACACATAAAGGTCCCCGCTGATTACTGGGCTCGAACCCAGAACCTTCTTGCTGTGAGGCAACAGTGATAACCACTACACCACCGTGCCACCTACAATGAAACATGTAGAAATAAATGTTATGGCACAGTTGTTACAATCAGAAAAAAAAAAGATTTGTGCATGCGTGCATGCCAATAACATTGATTATGCTGCAACATTAGCCTACAGTCCATGATGATCAATTTACTAAATCACTGTATTTAACAAACCCATCATCAGTCCAACAGCAGACCATTGGGAATCTTCACAGTTCTCCCAATTACTCACTCTGGAATTATTACTCTGTCATCAACCTGCAGCTAAAACCTTTGAAGCATGGATGATCCAGAGCTCATCTTCACAGTTGAGCTGTCATCCCCCCGAACCATGTCACCGTCACCAACCAAAGTTGTCCTGTGAGCTCACTCATTCGCCAGTTTACCTGCCAGGAAGGGGGAATATCTGATAACCTATTCTGTGCTTTTCTCTTGAAGTGTCTGGATTATACACACAGGGGTGGACAAATAAAAATTATTGTTAGCTCACTTAGACTTATAATTCACATGCTTTGGCTGCCTGGAAACCAAAGGCAGTAAAATAGTAGCAAACATAAGGTAGTTAGATAGTTGGACAATTCTTCAGCAGAGAGGCCAAAATTATGAAATGATTAAGATCTGCTTTAATATCAACAGATCTTTGATTAAGGTACGTGAATCTTTTCATCATGGCACACCTTCAGCCTGTTCAGTGTGCTGAGTGCAGGATGTTTAGTCATTCTTCCTCCGTCACTAGTGATAGCTTTATCTGTGATAAGTGCAGATTAGTTAGCTCTCTGACGGAGAAGATTATAGTGCTAGAAGCGCATGTCCAGGCTTTGGAGAAGGTCAGTGAGCATGAGAACAGTGTAGTTTCTGTAGGGGAAAGTCTGGATGCCCTAGGTGGAGTTAGTAATCCCCCAACTCCGGCATTAGAGCCCTTACAGCAGGGCGAATGGGTGATGGCTCGGCGGCATAAGTGTAGAGCCAAAGCTACCACTGAGGCTCGCCCACGGGAGCACCACTCCTCTCCGCATCACGTGTCAAACAGGTTTGCTCTCCTTAGTGATGCACCCACTGAAAAACCTAAAAGAGCTCTGGTTATAGGGGACTCTATCATATGGTATGTGAAATTAGCTCAGCCTTTAGGGGCACCAGCAGCTTTAGTCAGGTGTATACCGGGAGCCAGGGCGCCGGACATAGCAGGTAATCTTAGGGTCCTAGGCAAGCACAGATTCTCAAAGATAGTTATCCATGTAGGAGCTAATGATATACGCCTTCGTCAGTCTGAGGTTACTAAGAGTAACTTTGTAGAGGTGTTTAAATTAGCGAAGGCGATGTCCGATGCTGTAGTATGCTCTAGCCCCATCCCAATGCAGCGTGGCAATATAGCTTACAGCACGTTATGGTCGCTGAACTGCTAGCTGTCCAGGTGGTGCTCTGAGAACAGTGCGGGCTTTATAGATAATTGGGCTAATTTTGAGGGCACTGCTGGCCTGTTAGGGTGGGACGGTATCCATCCCACTCGGGAAGGTGCTGCTCTCATTTCCTGCAGCATAGGTCATAGTCTCAGAACAGGCCTAGTTAATTTCTGACAATCTAGAGCCAAGGCCAGGGAGCAGACGAACAGGCTAAACTGACTGTCTGCTAGCTGCACAGAGTCGTCACTCAGGGTCCACTGCATTGAGACTGTGTCTGTTCCCCAAGTTCAACAAAAAAGTAGAAATATTCAGAGAGTTTGTTCCAGTAACCTAATCAATATAAAATTAGATCATACTGACTGTACAGCTGTTGCCAGCAACTTTGATCTAAAGGTGGGGCTATTAAATATTAGATCTCTAACATCTAAAGCTCTAATGGTTAATGAACTCATTACTGATCAGGAGTTTAATGTACTTTGTTTAACTGAACATGGATTAAGCCAAATGAATATATAGCATTAAATGAAGCGAGTCCTCCTGGATACAGTTTGTTGGTAACTCGCCAGCGCCCCCTATAACGATCCCACAATTTCCTTGCGCGCTCCACCCGGATGTGACATGAAGTGGAACTGCTTTAACTGTATCGAGAGCGCCTCGATTCGCTCTCATGTTCTGACTACTGGAGTGGTCGGACGGACTGTAGGCACGCTCGCCTACAGTGTTGAGACTAACCGCTATTGTCTGAGAACAGCCTGTTCAAATTAGTTTCGGCCGAACTTTTGAACGACCCGCTAAGTTTCAGCGATATAGTGGTTTTGATTCTAAACCTTTGCAAAGTTTAACTACAGTTAAGTAGTTTTCCACGCTAAGAGGCATTTGCGGACAGCTTCGCTCCTCTCAGCCTTTTCCTCGTCGACGCATCACCGGAGGTTTCTCCTGAAGCACCGTGGGCCAGCTAGGCCTTCATCTCCCTGCTTCGTTAGCCGCGGTTGGACGCAACGCGCCGCTAACCTCCTCTCCTCGGACTGCGACCCTCAGCGCGGACATCGGAGAAAGAACTTCCATCGCATTGAGTAGGCACTTGGGCAAATTTTTAATTTGTAGCTTATTCAGATGGTTGTTAGGGTCATGTTTAAGCTTTGAGCTATTTAGCATACCCGCTCAGACACGGAAGGTGTTTGTTTGTTTTTATTGTTTGTTTTGGTTCTGTTTTTTTTTTTCTTTGAACTTGTTAGACAGGGTATCTTGCATGATATCTTTCCTTAACTCCATTGCTAGCTTCCCTATCTGATTAGCAGCGCAGCGACAAGTTTGTTATTTTAAGCTCCGAGGCTAGACCGCTACAAGGCCTAGTTCTCTCCATCCAACACCTATTACACACACATATACACTCTCTCTCTCTCTCTCTCTCTCTCTCTCTCTCGCGTTGAGTTCTTTGCCTAGATAGTCTGTTGGAAATTGTTGTTAAGTGCAGTGTTTGGATCCAGCTGTAGCGTGGTCAGATTCTCCTTCGCAACTTATTGCTAGCTACCTCAGGGTGATACGCTAGCTCGTAGGCTTGTGTTCTCGACTAGGCCTGCAGGCGCCATTTTTCCGACGCCATTTTGATACCTTCCTCATTGAGTTACCTGTGATACGACACCTAGGCACTGACCGCCATTTTGTTTAAGCATTGCCAGAGTGGCTAGTCATTAGCATCTGCCCACAGATACCTACACAAAGCACACATTAGCCACAGAGCTAATCCTTTGTTCTATTTAGCTAACATTCCTTTGTTTTAGCTAACATTCCTTTGTTTTAGCTAACGACAAGCTAGGTCACACACACACACACACACGCATCGGCTTGCCCTAGCCTCACACACACGCACACACAAGGGATTCTTTTCTTTTTCCTTCTATCTCTTTCTCTCTCTCTTTCCCTCAAATTTATAGTCCAGGTGTAATTGTTCCATTGTTTTGTCTTGTTATTACCTTTGCTGACATTGAATGTATTTTGAGTTTATTATTATTAGTGAGTAGTAGACAAATAAAAGCTAATAAAATTGAATTGCATTTTACTTGTTCCTGTTGTTTATTCACAAGGTCAACTATTTAGAACTCCTTTTTCCTTCAGAATTTAGCTTTTGTATACAACTGGGTTTCCCATCTAATACAGAGCTACCATTAATCTTGAGTGTAACCATTCACGGTGAGTATTAAGATTAATAATTTAAGATTTTATGAGACTGATCTTTATTTATAAATTGATTAATTTAATTATCAATTATTACATAATTTATAATTTAATTAATCCCAATTCAACCTACATTAAAGTGGTGCCCCGTGTGAGGATTAGTTTAATGACCTTGTGAATTTCTCAACAATAACTTGTAAACTGCTGTATACCCAAAATCAACTGCCAAGGTATAACACAGATGACTTTAATGGTGAATCATTAACAGTGTGTTAATCACAGAACTGAAATTCAGCTGCCAACCACAGTTAGCTGATAAACTGGTTTAATTGATTAGTACATTAGAGTAATATCTAATCCAAGTACTTAATTAATATTATTAATAATAATCATTATTAACTAATTATTAATTGAGCTAATTAATACAAGTGAAACATTAGTGAAAACAAAGTAGCTAAGAAACCACATCAATTATTTAGCAACTTGGATTAAATTAAATTCTAACCTAATCAACACCTAGTATTAATTTCCTTTAAGTTAATTAATACATTTCGAACAAAATGTCGCGTTCCCCATCAAGGGAGTCAGAAGGGCCCCTCCTCTCTCTCTTCGACATTGTAGGCGATTTAGGCCAAGTCCCGGAGGATAGGAGAAATTACTTCTGTGATCTGGACCAAAAGGCTCGCTTTGATGAAATACACATAGCCGTTAGGGAACTTAAGGAGCGTACTATGACTCTCCCAGAAGGGCTACCCAAATTGTTCATGATCTACTATAAGGAAATGGAACATGTGTGTATGACCCTCGAACAAGAGAAAAGAACACTAAAACGACAACTGGCCGAAGCTCAAAGGAGAGCAGAAAGCGCGGAGAGTAGCCTCGTGGGCCTGAGAGCCACACAAGATGAACTAAAGCGCGAAATAGAATACCTCAGAGAAGAAGTGACGCAAGCACGTCGTTCAGATGAGGGATCGGCCAAACCCTCCCAAGAACAGAGTTCCGCTCTGGAGGAGGAAGAACCTGAGCTTAGAACGGTAGATCAGACACCGCACTCAAGCTCAACTCGCGTGAAAGTCGCGCGATCGCCACCTCGTGGCGCTGGGAGTTTTTACTTTACTCCCCACTACACCCCCTCGCGCTTCAATATCGCTGCAGCCTCTAGCCCGCAGAAAACGCCGCGCTACGTACCCTCAGACTCCTCTGACGGAGAGGCCGCCTACAAGCCGAAACGCAGACATAGGCGATATGAGAGCAGCTCAAATAGCGAAGACAGCGAGGACCCCTACGGGTCAAAATCAAAACGCCTCGTTGCAGAACGCAAAACTAGGATCCGCCAAATCGACGTCCTTGCGAAAGACATAGAGCGTTTTGAGCCGGAAAATCATAGACACCGAAGCGTTAATGATTATTTCCGGGAAATCGAGCGTAGCCTCCTGGACCTGCCAGAGGCTACGTCGCATGAAAAGGCCAGACTAGTCTGGAAAACTTTAGGTAGTGGCGTACGAGCATTCGTTGAGACCCTACCGCAGTCAGTCCTCGACGACTACAAGAAAATACATAAGTACTTGAAAGAGGAATACTCGTTGTACGAGGATGAGACTGCTGCGACGATGGGTGCTATTCTGATCAGACAGAAACGAAGCGAACACCCTCGCGAGTACTACCGTCGGCTCCGTGCAGCGTACTTTCAGGGCAGAAGCGAGCCCGGGCTAGAGGAAGATCGCAACTTCAAGTCCCTCTTCCTCCATAACCTTCACCCGTGCATCCGTAACCAAGTAACACTCGCGTGTCGCCAGCGCCCCCATACTATGAGAGAAATGCGTCGCACCGCACAACTAACGTGGGAGACGTTCGTCCGACCCACAGACCGCCACGAGGACGATCCCAGAGTCCTCAGCCTATATGAGCAGGAAGGTCAGTCCTTAGGCCTAGAAGGGGGTCAAGCCCCAAACCGCGGGCCCCCTTGGGCGAACCCAAACCCCGGCCACCAGACGTCGAGTCAACCCAAAGGTAACTGGAAAGTTCGACAAGCTGGAGCCAAGGGGGAACAGGGCCCCAACCCCAAAGGGCAAGGTAACCGCAAACCTGGCAGTCACGGCCCTAAATCTCAGAATAGCGGACAGTCAAGGCCCCATCGCAACTCCTCTCGAAGGGAGCGGAGCCCTAAGCTAGCTACCGCTAAACAAGCCAACCAAGAGCCGCTTGGGATGGCAGAACTGAGGGCTGAATTAGCACGGATTAAACAAGCCAACCAAGAGCCGCTTGGGATGGCAGAATTGAGGACCGAATTAGCACGGGTTAAACAACTGCTGAGCAATAAGAACAGGAAGGGTAAGCCGAGCAAGGACAGGGACGAACCGTCAGCATGACTAGGCCGGGACCCATCCCCACCACCACCGCGTGTCTACCTCGTGGGGTGGGGAAAGGACCCCTGCCCAATAGGCAGCGATGAGTTGAAACCACCCCCTCCGTTAGTGAAGCCTGACCCGCAGGATGCACCCCTGACGCAGTTTCTTGGAGATTTGGTTAGGAAAGGCAACGCCAAGTGTATCTATACCCCAGTGGTGGTAGAAGGCAACATTTCCCTCCAAGCTCTCTTGGATACCGGGTCAGAAATCACCCTGATGTGTTCCAAAGTCTTCGCAGAGGTTTCTGATGCGCGGCGCGTGCAAGGTAGACCCATCAGAACCGAACGTTGTGACGTCAACTTGGTTAGCTTCACCCAGAATCAAGCCCCAGTAACAACCATTGCATGGTTAGAACTCACCTTCCAGGGCATGTCCATCACTCACCCCACTTACATCTGCTCTGTTGGGGTAGAACCGTTCCTCATTGGCCAAGACCTACTAGATAGGCTAGCGCCCCTCATTGACTGTCGTCGTGGGCAACTGTGGGCCCAGGTCGCGTCCCCACAGACCCCAGATCCTCGTCGTCACGATCGAGCCTGTTGCGATGAAGTTAGCGTGGAGGCTACTCCACCGATAGCTGAGTCAGGGCAGGTCCCCGAGAACCTCGAGACCACTCCGCTCCACCCTGAGCCGAGTCAAGACGCACCAAACTCAACCGACACTCTTCTCAACCGCAACGCGCTTGATGGCCACCCGTCTTTCCTTTGCTTTCTTGGCGAATCTGCCCCAACCAGGTACTACCCCTGGATATCTGGCAACATTGCTGTCAACGGCGTCACGGCACCTGCCGTCAGGTTAGCGCTTTGGTCAGAGAAGTCAGCCATCAGCCAAACGTGGTTCGACATAGTGCGTCAGAGCACTCCTTCCCCTGTCTTTGTGCAGAAGAGCCACCGGCTACTGTCAGCCGAACAACCCCAGAGCCCCATCAAAGCCACGGGCGTCTGCGCCGTGTCGCTCGCCATCGGTCAGAGAGAATTCCTTCATTTCTTGAGTGTCATCCCCGGACTTCCTGACCCACTGGTCATTGGGGCAGACATCTTGGTCAGACTGGGAGCCCAACTGGACCTAGTCAACCGGGTCATCTGGACCCAAGCCGATGCTGCTAAGCACCCGTTCCAAGCTGACCCGGAACAAATGCGGTCAGGACAAACGATTCCCCAAGCCTGCCATGTCGCTAGCGAATTTGACATTGTCATTCCCGCTAGGACTGCTGGTTCCCCTCTTAAGCTGGTCATCATGAAAGACCAACAGTTTCGTAGCTCCCAGGCGTTCTTCCAGCCTCTCAGATTCTTCATGGAGCTTGACTTAGCCGTGTGTGGGACTCCGCTGCTTGAAGTGAGTCATCGTTCCACTTACCTCCTGGTTCAAAACTCCACGCGGGATGCCATCACGATCCCCGCCCGTCGGCCTTTAGGCCTTCTGATAGACCAGGCATTCCATGACTTTGAACTCACCATTCCAGTCATTGGTGAGCTGCCAACGCCGGACACTCATTCCAATCCAGTGGAACCTCCCTGGATCACTCTTCCTTTCCACATGATCCACGTCGAACCTCACGACATGCTTCGCGACGAGCGCATAGTCATGACCAAAACTAACACCCCGAAACACATGCTGGTGTACGCTCTTGCCACGCAATCGAGCAATGACACCCCTGCAACTGAGGTCGTCGATTCAGCTCTAGGTGAACCGTACCCAGGCTTCGAACGAGAAGTTCAACAACAGCTGGTGAAAGCTGACAGCCTGACCACGGACGCCCAGAGACGACAGCTCCGTGAACTGTTCTACGACTTCAAGGCGATCTGGGCGCGAGATTCTAATGACTGCGGAGTCACGGACATCCACACCGTCCGAATCCCAACAGATCCGAACGCTCCACCGACGTTCGTGCGGCAATACAAAATCCCGTTAGCCGCATACGACTCAATACAAGAAACACTGGACACTCTGCTGGAAAAGCAGATCATTTGTGAGTGTAACTCGACTTACAACTCCCCCTTGTGGCCGGTGCTGAAACCGAACGGCAAGTGGCGTCTCACCATTGACTATAGGCAGCTGAACAAGCAAGTGCCCTTGTCAAGATGGCCCATGATCCATCTGGATCAAGAACTTGCCAAGGTGAAGGGTGCAAAGTTCTTCTCTACCGCCGACGTGGCGAGTGGATTCTGGACCATGCGCGTGGATCCAGCTGACCAACACAAGCTGGCCTTTTCCTTTGGGAACCGCCAGCTAACTTTCAACCGATGTCCGTTCGGCTACGCGAACCCCCCCGCTGAATTCAACATCTTCTTGCATAAGGCAATGAGCGATGCCGCAGCTCGTGGCAACTTGATCTATGTCGATGACATCCTCATTAGGTCACAGACTTTTGATGCACACCTCGAAGAGATACGCCATGTTCTGTCCCAGCTGTCCAGAGCAGGAGCGAAGCTCTCTGTCACCAAAGGGCAGTGGTGTCGCACCAAAGTCGAATACGTTGGACTGTGCGTTGGGCCAGATGGCATTGAACCCCAGTCGGGGAGGGTGCGGGCTATCCAAGATATCAAAGCCCCATCCAACGTATCCGAACTCAGGAGCTTCTTAGGGGTCTGCAACTACTCCCGACAGTTCATCGAGGACTACGCGGAGATAGCACGACCGCTCACCGAGCTCCTCCGGAAGGATAAACCCTTCCAGTGGAGTGACCCTCAAGAACTCGCGTTCAAGAGCATGAAGCAGAAGCTCTGCTCCGCTCCCTGCCTCGCGTATCCCGACAAAGACAAACCGTTCTTCTTGGAGGCTAGTTTCTCCACCCACTGCCTGAGCGCTGCACTGTCACAGCAGCATGACAAAGATCGCCGTGTCGTAGCATACGCCAGTCGGCCCCTCAGTGCTGTGGAGTTTAAATTTTCAGACTGCGAAAAAGCCCTGCTGGCCACGGTCTGGGCCGTTGAACACTTTCGCAGTTACATTGGTGGCCAGAAGGTGGTGATAGAGACCAATCATCAACCGGTCTCGTTCTTGAACAGCCAGAGGCTGAGAGAGGGAAGAGTTTCGAACAGTCGCATCGCAGCTTGGATGATGGCACTACAGGGCTACGACGTCGAGGTGAAGTACGCCCAGAACCACAAGATGGTGCTTGGCCGAGGGCTGGCGGAATGCCAGCATTGCGACTGCGAGAATAGTCCAGATCAAACCGAACTAACAACCGTACCTGCTCTCCCCTCCGACCACCACTACTATGACGAGAACGTCTGCAAAGACCTCCCCACCGCTTACATAGATGGATGCTCATTCCATCATGAACGCAAAGTGCAAGCCGGTGTCGGTATCGTATGGGCGAATGGCCCTATACAAGGGAAATACCAACATCGACTCGGGGCTAAGACTAGCCAATATGCGGAGGTAGCAGCCGTGCTCATCGTCCTGCAACAAGCTGCCCGTGAGAACATCAAGCGGTTAGTCCTCTGCTCTGATTCAAATTATGCCAGGCATAGCTTCGTCTCACACTTTCCCTCGTGGAAGGTGCAGGACATGAAAAACGCAAGGGGCAAGGAAGTGAAACACTCCGAACTCTTCCTAGCATGCGATCGACTCGTAACCGAACAGGGAATGTGCGTCTATTGGAAGAAGGTGAAGGGACATTCTCAAGTCCCAGGACCTGACAAAGTCGGTAACGATGAGGCAGATGGCCTCGCCAAAGCGGGAGCCGTAGACGGCCCCCTTTGGGAATTCCAGCCGTCATGGCTTCCCGAGATGCCACGCCATAACGTAACCGCGATTACTCGCCGACAGGCTAGAGCAGGTCAAACTGACGCAGTACCCCAAGCAGGAACAGTGCAACTCGGCCGACTGCCCCAGGATGCCGACCTGGTGTCTATGCAGGAAAGGGATCCCGTGATCCACCAAATCAGTAAGTTCCTTGCGGACCCCGTGGCGTCCCCAATTTCCCCACAAGAGTTGCAACAGTCCCGAGACTTAAATCACCTTCACAATCTCAAAAACGGCTTAAAACTCGAGAAAGGACTCCTGGTGTACACACCACGCAACCAGGGACCTCCCCGGTGGGTCGTGCCCACAGATCATAGGGGGGTCATGTTGCAGTACGCTCACGACAGCCCGTGCGGGGGCCATAGGAACGCTCAGGCGACCTACCAGACACTCCAACAGATTGTCTATTGGCCCTTCATGATTCAGGACATTACCGAGTATGTTAAAGGGTGCTTGATTTGCTGCCAATTCCGACCAGCCCAACCGTTGAACCGCGCCCCACTGCAAAGCAAAGGCATCTCATTCCCCTGGTCTAATCTCCAGATAGACTGGGTTGGACCAGTGCCGAAATCGGCTCGAGGTAATAAGTACCTCCTGACCATCACTTGCGCGTTCACGAAGTGGGTGGAATGCTTGCCCGCCCCAAACGAAACCGCAGAGACCACCGCTCTCCTTCTTATGAACCATGTGTTCAGCCGTTGGGGCTTGCCCCTATCCATTGATTCCGACCGAGGTACTCATTTCACCGCAGAGGTCATGAGAGTGTTGTGGGAGATGCTCGGAGTCGAGGCAAAATTCCACATCGCGTATCATCCTCAGTCTTCCGGTCAGGTCGAACGTGCCAACCAAACCATCGTGAGCATGCTTCGCAAGTATGTTAGCCACCATGGCAAAGATTGGGACATCAAACTCCCTCTGGTGCTGATGGCCATTCGGTCCACTCCTCACCGCACCACCGGAGTCACTCCGTTCGAAATGATGACTGGGCGTGAAATGGTTCTTCCCTTACACCTCCTCTACCGACCAGAGGACCTAAGCGTTGCCACTGCGTACACCGCACACCAGTACGTCACCGACTTGCAACGCCACTTGCAGGCCACATTTGCGTGGGCCCAGGAACACCTTGAAAAGAGTGCGAAAGGACAGAAAGCTTACTACGACAGAAAGGCGACACACCGTGAGTACGAAGTAGGCGACAGAGTCCTATACTTCAATTTCACCAAACCGGTAGGAGTAGCCAGAAAATTCTTACCCCGTTGGTCCGGCCCTTTCGAAATCGTCGGCAAACTGTCCCCCGTCGCCTACCGCATCAAAACTTCGAAGCCCAGCCAGGCGCCTTCGTATAGATGGGTCCATAGCAACCAAATAAAGCTTTTTGAGCAGTCCACACTCCATAGGGGGGTGGACAAACAATAAGTTATAGCCTGCCCAACTTAGTTGCATGCCTCTCAATCCATAAGCGTGCATCTATAAGTAACCACCCTTGTTACCACTCAAATCGGAATAACAAACTCCTGTATGTTGCAGAAATCCAGGGTAGACTACTAACTCAACAGGAGGAGCTGCAGGGCCTAGGCAAAACCCTGCAGGGAACCATACTAACCGTTAACATGCATTCTACATTAATCAAGAACACAGTACATGCCGTAGACAGGCTAGCGACAATCATGAGAAGCGAAGTCAAGTACGTCCGAGTAATCCGAGACCTAATGCAGGACCTGATGAGAGAAGTAAGTAGCTCTCTCAGCACCCTGAGTGGAGGTAAAATCCCACCATATTTGATACCCCTCAGCATGGTTGACAGCATACTCCGATCTACTACCACGACTAACGTTTACTCATCACAGATTCATCTGGCTTATAGTCTTGGCAGTGCTATCCCCATTTTTGTGAACCCTCAAAACCTAGAAATAGGCTTCATCCTCAATCTCCCCGTTATTGAACGGCAAAACATATACAGAATCAAATCTGTCCTTAATGTAGGTTTCTGGAACAACGACGTACACGTACGTTTGCAGACACCTCCCACCATAGCCTATCACGATGACAACCCCTCTATCTACCTCGTCCCTAACTTAGACATGTGCACCTCTACCAAAGATATCCACTGGGTCTGCCCCAGCAATCCCTTTATCCGAGACACCACAGACCGTCTCTGTGGATTGACAAAAGTCCCCGAGCAGAAGTGTGCAGGCAAATTGTCTATTAAAGATGAAGGAATAGGAACTAGAGTAGAAAGAGCTGGTAATCGGTGGCTAATCAACACTCCCCAAACTGAGATTCTGGTATCATATGATCAACATAACACTGCCACTAGAATGAAGATCCCTAACGAAACCTCTCTCCTAAGTGTCCCACTAGGAGCCACTGTTCACGTGGGTGACATCACCCTCCATCACCTTAGCGCTGACCAGTATGAGACCGAGATAGAAATGCCCGATGCCTTCCCAGGTCACGAACTTGAGATAAACTCCACCCTCCAAGCACAACTACTGCTGGAAGGGACCAAAACCGTGCAATTCGATCTTAAGCCCACTGGCATCGCTACCACTTTCTTGAATAACCGCGCAAACCCTTCGTCCGATCAAGGATCTTTAATAAGCCGAATTGCGCTGGGATTTCTAGCTAGCGGTTGGGTTATCACAGTCTTCATAGCCATCACTCTACATAGGTACATACTGACACTACACCGCAAACTGGACAAAACGATCTACGCACCTGAGAAATTAGATCGTGGCATTGTCCGATTCTCCATCAGGCCTAAGGCCTCCACTAACTTTCTTGAAGAGTAGGCTTGCTAACACGCTAACTAACCCCTCTTTTCCATTTTCCTTTATGGAGTTTTGATTATTTTTGTTTGCTGTGTGAAATATTGTATGTAGAAGGTAGTTAAGTAGCCATAGTGTAATTGTTTTCATGTCCAAGTGCCTATGCTTTCATGCCCAAGTGCCTATGCATCTTATGGACTGTATGAAATGAATTGAACTGTTGAACTGTGTCTGAAAGACTTTTCACAGAAAGGACCCTTGGAACTACCTCATTGTGGAACTACCTCATTGTGGATTACTAGGGACCGTGGGTCGCAGACTAAACACCATGTGCCCATAGGGTATCACTCCTTTCAGCGCCTATGGCCAAGGGGGGAATGTTGGTAACTCGCCAGCGCCCCCTATAACGATCCCACAATTTCCTTGCGCGCTCCACCCGGATGTGACGTGAAGTGGAACTGCTTTAACTGTATCGAGAGCGCCTCGATTCGCTCTCATGTTCTGACTACTGGAGTGGTCGGACGGACTGTAGGCACGCTCGCCTACAGTGTTGAGACTAACCGCTATTGTCTGAGAACAGCCTGTTCAAATTAGTTTCGGCCGAACTTTTGAACGACCCGCTAAGTTTCAGCGATATAGTGGTTTTGATTCTAAACCTTTGCAAAGTTTAACTACAGTTAAGTAGTTTTCCACGCTAAGAGGCATTTGCGGACAGCTTCGCTCCTCTCAGCCTTTTCCTCGTCGACGCATCACCGGAGGTTTCTCCTGAAGCACCGTGGGCCAGCTAGGCCTTCATCTCCCTGCTTCGTTAGCCGCGGTTGGACGCAACGCGCCGCTAACCTCCTCTCCTCGGACTGCGACCCTCAGCGCGGACATCGGAGAAAGAACTTCCATCGCATTGAGTAGGCACTTGGGCAAATTTTTAATTTGTAGCTTATTCAGATGGTTGTTAGGGTCATGTTTAAGCTTTGAGCTATTTAGCATACCCGCTCAGACACGGAAGGTGTTTGTTTGTTTTTATTGTTTGTTTTGGTTCTGTTTTTTTTTTTCTTTGAACTTGTTAGACAGGGTATCTTGCATGATATCTTTCCTTAACTCCATTGCTAGCTTCCCTATCTGATTAGCAGCGCAGCGACAAGTTTGTTATTTTAAGCTCCGAGGCTAGACCGCTACAAGGCCTAGTTCTCTCCATCCAACACCTATTACACACACATATACACACTCTCTCACTCTCTCTCTCTCTCTCTCTCTCTCTCTCTCGCGTTGAGTTCTTTGCCTAGATAGTCTGTTGGAAATTGTTGTTAAGTGCAGTGTTTGGATCCAGCTGTAGCGTGGTCAGATTCTCCTTCGCAACTTATTGCTAGCTACCTCAGGGTGATACGCTAGCTCGTAGGCTTGTGTTCTCGACTAGGCCTGCAGGCGCCATTTTTCCGACGCCATTTTGATACCTTCCTCATTGAGTTACCTGTGATACGACACCTAGGCACTGACCGCCATTTTGTTTAAGCATTGCCAGAGTGGCTAGTCATTAGCATCTGCCCACAGATACCTACACAAAGCACACATTAGCCACAGAGCTAATCCTTTGTTCTATTTAGCTAACATTCCTTTGTTTTAGCTAACATTCCTTTGTTTTAGCTAACGACAAGCTAGGTCACACACACACACACACACGCATCGGCTTGCCCTAGCCTCACACACACGCACACACAAGGGATTCTTTTCTTTTTCCTTCTATCTCTTTCTCTCTCTCTTTCCCTCAAATTTATAGTCCAGGTGTAATTGTTCCATTGTTTTGTCTTGTTATTACCTTTGCTGACATTGAATGTATTTTGAGTTTATTATTATTAGTGAGTAGTAGACAAATAAAAGCTAATAAAATTGAATTGCATTTTACTTGTTCCTGTTGTTTATTCACAAGGTCAACTATTTAGAACTCCTTTTTCCTTCAGAATTTAGCTTTTGTATACAACTGGGTTTCCCATCTAATACAGAGCTACCATTAATCTTGAGTGTAACCATTCACGGTGAGTATTAAGATTAATAATTTAAGATTTTATGAGACTGATCTTTATTTATAAATTGATTAATTTATCAATTATTACATAATTTATAATTTAATTAATCCCAATTCAACCTACACAGTTATATACACCAGCCTCCTCTAACTGGCAGAGGAGGAGGCGTTGTGGTTATTTATAACGATTATCTAGGTGTAACACAAAAACCTGGTTATAAATTTAATACATTTGAAGTTCTTCATACTCATATAATGTATGTAGCCTTGAAAAATAAGTCTACCCAGTTAATTCCAGTACTTATTATTTACAGGCCCCCGGGGCCATATTCTGAGTTTCTTTCTGAATTTGCAGATTTTATCTCAGATCTGGTTATTTCCTTAGACAAAACTTTAGTTGTCGGAGATTTTAATATTCACTTTGATAACCCAGAAGACCCTTTAAAAACAGTGTTTGTGTCCATTTTAGATTCAGTAGGGATTATTTTGTGGGGCGTGGGGAACCCAATGCGCATGTGCGAGGAGTGAGGGGTAGTGTGATCTAGGCTCCTTGAAAAAGTTTGAAAGTGGCTAAAAATGATTAATTAAATGTTCAGTTGATGAAAGGACTCAAGTATGCAATGTAAATGTCCTACTACAAAAAATTAACGGTTATGCGGTGCCCCTCCTAGAACTGCCACCTTATTGTGGTGGAGGGGTTTGTGTGCTTGAATGATCCTAGGAGCTATGTTGTCGGGGGCATTATGCCCCTGTTAGGGTTTCCCAAGGCAGACAGGTCCTAGGTGACAGGCCAGACCAAGAGCAGTTCACCAAAAAACCCCTATGGAGAAAAAATCCAGGACCGTGACGTCGCCCGGTAGGACGCAGCCGGGGCCCCACCCTGGAGCCAGGCCCGGGGTTGGGGCTCGTATGCGAGCGCTTGGTGGTCGGGCCTTTGCCCATGGGGCCCGGCCGGGCTCAGCCCGAAGAGGCGACGTGGGCCCGACCTCCTGTGGGTTCACCACCCACAGAGGTAGCAGTAGGGGTTTGGTGCAGTGTGGATTGGGTGGCAGTCGAAGGCAGGGGCCTCGACGACCTGACCCCCGGACACAGCGGCTGGCTGTTGGGACATGGAATGTCACTTCGCTGGGGGGGAAGGAGCCTGAGCTTGTGCGGGAGGTTGAGAGGTACCGGCTAGAGATAGTCGGGCTCACCTCCACGCACAGCTTGGGCTCTGGAACCCAGCTCCTCGAGAGGGGCTGGACTTTCCACTTCTCTGGAGTCGCCCATGGTGAGCGGCGGCGGGCTGGTGTGGGCTTCCTTATAGCTCCCCAGCTCAGCCGCCATGTGTTGGAGTTTACCCCAGTGAACGAGAGGGTCGCCTCTCTGCGCCTTCGGATTGGGGAGAGGGCTCTTGCTGTTGTTTGTGCCTACGGGCCAAATAGCAGTATAGAGTATCCGGCCTTCTTGGAGTCCCTGGGAGAGGTACTGAGGGGTGCTCAGACTGGGGACTCCATTGTGCTACTGGGGGACTTCAATGCTCACGTGGGCGATGACAGTGACACCTGGAGGGGCGTGGTTGGGAGGAACGGCCTCCCCGATCTGAACCCGAGTGGTGTTTTGTTATTGGACTTCTGTGCTAGTCACAGTTTGTCCATAACGAACACCATGTTCGAGCATAGGGGTGTCCATAAGTGCACGTGGCACCAGGACACCTTAGGTCGGAGGTCGATGATCGACTTTGTAGTCGTGTCATCTGATCTCCGACCCTATGTCTTGGACACTCGGGTGAAGAGAGGGGCTGAGTTGTCAACTGATCACCACCTGGTGGTGAGTTGGATCCGCTGGCGGAGGAGGAAGCTGGACAGACCTGGCAGGCCCAAACGTATGGTGAGGGTCTGCTGGGAACGTCTGGCCGAGCACTCTGTTGGGGAGGTCTTTAACTCCCACCTCCGGGAGAGCTTTTCCCAGCTTCCGAGGGAGGCGGGGGACATTGAGTCTGAGTGGACCATGTTCTCTACCTCCATTGTGGACGCAGCTGTTCGGAGCTGTGGCCGCAAGGTCTCCGGTGCCTGTCGTGGCGGCAATCCCCGAACCCGGTGGTGGACACCGGAAGTAAGGGATGCCGTCAAGCTGAAGAAGGAGTCCTATCGGGCCATGTTGACCTCCGGGACTCCTGAGGCAGCCGACGGGTATCGGCAGGCCAGGCGTGCTGCAGCTCGGGCAGTTGCGGAGGCAAAAACTCGGAACTGGGAGGAGTTCGGGGAGGCCATGGAGAAGGACTATCGGTCGGCCTCGAAGAAATTCTGGCAAACCGTCCGGCGCCTCAGGGGGGGGAAGCAGTACTCTGCCAACACTGTTTACAGTGCGGGTGGGGAGCTGTTGACCTCGACTGGGGACATTGTCGGGCGGTGGAAGGAATACTTTGAGGATCTCCTCAATCCCACCGTCATGTCTTCCACTGAGGAGACTGAGGCTGATGACTCAGAGGTGGACTCGTCCATTACCCAAGCCGAAGTCACTGAGGTGGTTTGCAAGCTCCTCGGTGGCAAGGCACCGGGGGTGGATGAGATCCGCCCTGAGTATCTCAAGTCTCTGGATGTTGTGGGGCTGTCTTGGTTGACACGCCTCTGCAACATCGCGTGGCGGTCGGGGACAGTGCCTCTGGAGTGGCAGACTGGGGTGGTGGTCCCTCTTTTTAAGAAAGGGGACCGGAGAGTGTGCTCCAATTATAGGGGAATCACACTTCTCAGCCTCCCAGGGAAAGTTTACTCCAGGGTACTGGAGAGGAGAATTCGACCGATAGTCGAACCTCGGATCCAGGAGGAACAATGCGGTTTTCGTCCTGGTCGCGGAACACTGGACCAGCTCTATACCCTTCATAGGGTGCTCGAGGGTTCATGGGAGTTTGCCCAACCAGTCCACATGTGCTTTGTGGATCTGGAGAAGGCATTCGACCGTGTCCCCCGTGGTATTCTGTGGGGGGTGCTTCGGGAGTATGGGGTTCGGGGCTCTTTGCTAAGGGCTGTCCGGTCCCTGTACGAACGGAGCAGGAGTCTGGTTCGCATTGCCGGCAGTAAGTCAGACCTGTTCCCAGTGCATGTTGGACTCCGTCAGGGCTGCCCTTTGTCACCGGTTCTGTTCATAATTTTTATGGACAGAATTTCTAGGCGCAGCCAGGGGCCGGAAGGAATCCTGTTTGGGAACCACAGGATTTCATCTCTGCTTTTTGCGGATGATGTTGTCCTGTTGGCTTCTTCAAACCAGGACCTTCAGCATGCACTGGGGCGGTTTGCAGTCGAGTGTGAAGCGGCTGGGATGAGAATCAGCACCTCCAAGTCCGAGGCCATGGTTCTCGACCGGAAAAGGGTGGCTTGCCCTCTCCAGGTTGGTGGAGAAGTCCTGCCTCAAGTGGAGGAGTTTAAGTATCTCGGGATCTTGTTCACGAGTGAGGGAAGGATGGAGCGTGAGATCGACAGGCGGATCGGTGCAGCCTCCGCAGTGATGCGGTCGCTTTACCGGTCCGTCGTGGTGAAGAAGGAGCTGAGCCAAAAGGCGAAGCTCTCAATTTACCGGTCGATCTACGTTCCGACTCTCACCTATGGTCATGAGCTTTGGGTAATGACAGAAAGAACAAGATCGCGGATACAAGCGGCTGAAATGAGTTTCCTTCGCAGGGTGGCTGGGCGCTCCCTTAGAGATAGGGTGAGAAGCACAGTCACTCGGGAGGAGCTCGGAGTAGAGCCGCTGCTCCTCCACATCGAGAGGAACCAGCTGAGGTGGCTCGGGCATCTTTTTCGGATGCCTCCTGGACGCCTCCCTGGGGAGGTGTTCCAGGCATGTCCCCCCGGGAGGAGGCCCCGGGGAAGACCCAGGACACGCTGGAGGGACTATGTCTCTCGGCTGGCCTGGGAACGCCTCGGTGTTCTTCCCGAGGAGCTGGCCGAGGTGTCTGGGGAAAGGGAAGTTTGGGCTTCCATGCTTAGACTGCTGCCTCCGCGACCCGGTCCTGGATAAGCGGAAGAAGACGAGACGAGACGAGACGGGTTATGCGGTGAGAATGAATGAAGCGGTCGGTGGTGGACGTCAAAGAAACAAACGCCTTCAGATTAATGTTAGAACGAGGTCTACGGCGGCGACTACAAACCTACCTGAGCAGGTAATAATACAATCGGAGGTTATGGCTGGAATCGATAAAAATGAACTGTCGGATTTAATCCGTTCGATTATGAAGGAAGAAATCGCCGTAGTATTGGCCACACTTCAACCACAATTGGATTTACTCAAAACACAATTGAATGAGGGTGTTCGGAAAATAGAATGTGTTGAAAATGGGCTGAATGATATGAATGAACGTGTTGCTGTACTAGAGAAAAATAAAGAAAAAAGTGAGATGTATTTAGAACAACTCCGAAAAGAGAATAAAGAACTTCGAGATAAATTGGAGCGTCATGAGGCCCATAGTCGGAAGCTTAATCTAAGAGTGTTTGGCTTGCCCAAAGGTATTGAAAAGGGGAATTCCACTGACTATATGAATAACCTTATGAAGGAGGTGTTTAAAGGTAAAATTAAGACTGAGCCGGTGGTTGAAATAGCACATAGAGTGGGCAAAGGGAATAACACTATGCTTGTGAGGATGCAACGGTATATGGCAAAGGAGGAGATACTGTTGCTGTCTAAAAAAGAGCGTATACTCAAACATGAAAAGATGAAGCTCCAATTCTTTCCAGACCTAACGTCGGACATGGCCAAGCGGAGGGCAACGTTTCATGAGATTCGGGGGAAACTCAGGACTGCGGGTATACAAAATGGAATTATTCATCCGGCCACCCTTGTCATTACACACGGAGGCGAGACTTTGAAATTTTCTGACCACAAGAAAGCGGAGGCTTACTGGGACTCGGTTGAGAGATCGTTGGAAGCTCAGGAACCTCAGGACTCTGGGAAAACATCAGGGGTTCTGCGGTTGAATAGGACTCTGAGTGAAATATCCAGGACTTGACTCAACTGTATAGGTTAGTTAATTGAAAGCCATAAATGAGTATGAATGAATGTTTTTTTTGGAGCTGGTGCTAAACATACTGTACTAACGAAAATATTGTTTTGGTTTGTGAGTGGGTGGGTTGGTATGAGTGTAATGAGGGAATATGTATCTGTTTGTATGAGTGTGATGGGGGTGTGTGTATGGGGTGGGGGTGGGAGAGTGTGTGGTTTAGAGGTTGGGAATATGATGTTTATGTTGTGTGTAAGAGTTTATGTTTTGAGGAAAGTTATGATTATTAAGAAAAGAGAATTTATGTTGGTTAAAAAAATATATTGGTGTACAAAAAATGAGTAGTTCTGCTTTACCACAAAAAGGATTTAGGATGGGTCACTTAAATATTTGTAGTTTACGAAATAAAATTGATGATGTTTCTGATATTCTTAATGAATATAATCTACATTTGCTTGCATTAACAGAGACCCATCTGAATCCAGAAATAAATAGTGAAGTATTGAAAATAGAGGGATATAATATGTATAGACTTGATAGAGGTACGAGGGGAGGTGGGGTAGCTATTTATTGTCAAGACCATATTCCGGTTAAAACTAGGACTGATTTAGGATGCAATGGGGTGGAAATACTATGGCTGCAAGTTCAACTACTGTACATAAAGCCAATGTTGATAGCCTGTTGTTATAGGCCTCCAAATGCGACCACAGTGTATTTAGACAATATATGTAAAGTATTAGATAGAGTGTGTGATGCAAATTTTGAGGTATTTGTCTTAGGTGATTTCAATATTGATTGGAATGTGAATGAGTGTCCGATGAAATACAAGTTTCTTTCTTTAGCAGATACATGTAATCTATCACAAGTAGTTAAGAAGCATACTAGGATAAACAGAAGAACAGATGGAGTCAAATCTTCAACATGTATTGATTTAATATTTACAAATGTGTTCGAGTTGTGTTCAAAAGCAATTTCCATTCCAGTAGGCTGTAGTGATCACAACCTTATAGCCATTAGTAGAAAGACAAAAATCCCCAAGAGGGGTCAGAAGGTCGTTTTTAAACGAAGTTTTAAATATTTTAATGAAAATAGCTATAGTAATGAAATAAGAGAGGTTGATTGGTCTGAAGTATTGCTGGAGGAAGATCCAAATCTTGCTTTGGGTGTGTTTGATCGTTTAATACTCCCAATAGTTAATAAATATGCTCCTGTCAAAAAATTAACTGTACGAAATACTAGGTCACCTTGGCTAGATCAAGAACTTAAAGCATATATGAAAGAAAGGGATAGAGCCAAAATAGAAGCAGTAAAAACTGGTGGTGAACAAGAATGGAGTAAGTATCGTAAACTTAGAAACTTTGTAACGATGTTAAATAAAAATAAGAAGAGAGTGTATTATCATAAAAGGATTAACATGATAAGTATAGACAGTAAGGCTACTTGGAACATTCTAAATCAGCTAATGGGGAAGACGGGCAGATCCATACCATCATTTTTAGAGGCAGAGGGCAATTTTATCACTAAACCAGTAGATATAGCAAATTATTTGAGTATGTTTTTTAGAGATAAAATTCAGAAGTTAAATAATGGGATGGCAGTAAATGATGGAGGACTAGAACTTGCATCCAAACTTATCATAAATAAAGTTATGAAGAATAAAAGTTGTATTTTTCACTTTGATAAAGTTCAAGTGTCTACTGTTGAACAGTGTATTAGATCGAGTAAGAATAAACCAGCTGGTATTGATAATTTGGATGCAAGGTTGCTTAAACCTGTTGCTGATGTTGTGGCTATTCCCATTTGTTATATAATTAATTTAAGTTTTGAAAAATCAATTTGCCCTGCGGATTGGAAGATAGCTAAGATTATTCCACTGCCCAAGAATAATAAAGAGATCTTCTCAGGGAAGAATAGTAGGCCAATAAGTATTTTACCTTTGTTAAGCAAAATTATGGAAAGAATAGCTTATGAGCAAATACAATATTATTTCTGTACAAATGATTTGAATACAGTACATCAACATGCATATAGAAAGGGGCACTCCACAGCTACTGCACTTACTGAAATGACCGATGAATGGTTGAAAGAAATAGATGTAGGTAAGATAGTTGGTTCTGTTTTATTAGATTTTAGTGCAGCGTTTGATATTCTTGACCATAGATTATTGGTGAATAAGTTACATTGTTATGGCTTTGATCAAGGTTCTGTTGCCTGGATAAGTAGTTACCTTAATAATAGGAAATATTGTGTGTATTTTAATGGTGGTTTTTCAGATGTTAGAGAGATGAATTGTGGAGTTCCATAAGGGAGTTGTTTAGGGCCATTATTATTTTCTATATTTACTAATGATTTACCTTTAATTTTACAACAGTCGTCCATTACTATGTATGCAGATGACTCTACTATTTATGTAGCGGCTTCAACATCAAATGAGTTAGAAAAAATCCTAAATGATGAGCTTGTATTGATAAGGAAATGGGTTAATTTAAATAAATTGGTTCTAAATGTTGACAAAACAAAATGTATAGTATTGTCCTCTAAACGGGGAGGGAGAGTAGAATCAAAACTGAATGTAAAGATAGACGATAAAACAATAGAACAGGTTACAGAAGTGAAATTACTTGGTGTGTTGATTGATAGTAGAATGTCGTGGACGAGTCATGTAAATGAAATGGTGAAGAAAACGGGTAGAGGAATGGCTGCAATTAGATATTGTAGAAAATATTTACCAGGATGCTTTGTTAAGCAATTAATGCAGGCTGTGGTTCTATCTCAGATGGACTATTGTACTGTAATATGGTCAAACACATCAGAAAATAATCTTCAAAGGTTACAGGTTGCGCAAAACAAAGCTGCATGTATAGTGCTCAATTGTTCTTTCAGAACAAGAGTGTCTGATATGTTAAAAACATTGAATTGGTTACCAGTTAAAGATAGGTTACATCACACTCTTCTTAGTTTTGTAAGAAATGTAATTATGACAAAGCGTCCTGTTACTTTGTTTAAATCTTTGATGTTTTCTAGTAATATACATACATACTTTACAAGACATTCAGTACAGAGAAGATTTTTGTTGCCTGCGTATAGAACAGGGGCTGGGCAGAGAACACTGCATTATAGAGGAATGTTAGCATGGAATTCTTTACCCTGTTTTTTGATTAATGAAGTAAATGAGAAAGCTTTTAAAATTAAATTAAAACTGTATTTGTTTACTCAAAATATATGATTATTTTCTATTCCTCTATAAATAGGATATGTGGTACGATGACTAATTGATGGGACCAACATATTTGAAACAAATTTATTTCCTCTTTTGTTTTTTGTTTTTATTTTATGTTTTTGTTTGTACAGTCTGTAAAAATGCATGTCTATATTAAAAAAATTTAAGGAATTGTAAGTTTGACCACAGGGAGAACAGCACCCTTCTGTGAAGGGGAAGCTGATGTGGATCAATATAAATAAAATAAAAATAAAATAATCAGAATGTCATAAGACCGACCCATAATGGTGGTCACACCCTTGATCTAATACTAACATTCGGGTTAAACGTAGAAAATATAGTCATACTTCCACAGTCTGAAGTTATCTCAGATCATTATCTCATCTCATTTAAACTATGTCTGAGTAATAATATATGCACCTCACCACGCTACTGTATTAAATGTACATTCACGTCAACTACTGCACAGAGCTTTATAAATGATCTCCCAGAGTTATCAACTTTGACTGGGTCACTGCCAGCCCCTGCAGAAGTTGATCAGGCAACTGAATGCTTAGAGTCAACATTCTGCCATACCTTAGATAATGTAGCTTCTCTTAAAAGGAAAATGGTCAGAGACAAAAAAAATTAGCACCCTGGTATAATGATGATACTCGCACATTAAAACAGACCACCTGAAAATTGGAATGCAAATGGCATCAAAAAAAATTGGTAGTGTTCAAATTAGCATGGAAGGAGAGCTTCCTGAAGTATAGAAAAGCTCTTAGTGCTGCGAGATCAACATATCTCTCCTCCCTAATAGAAGATAACAAAAATAATCCTAGATTCCTATTTAACACTGTAGCAAAATTAACCAGGAATAAGTCCACTATAGACACACGCATACCTGTAGTATGTAGTAGCAACGATTTCATGAAATTTTTAATGACAAAATTGAGAATATCTGACAAAAAATTCAAACTACTAATTTAAGGTCAGACAATGTAAGTGACCCTGTAGTTAACAATATAACTGTTTCAGATCATCAATTAGAATGTTTTACTCCCCTAAAAGAAACTGAATTGCTTTCATTAATCTCGGCATCAAAAGCCTCAACTTGCATACTAGATCCTTTACCTACACGTCTATTCAAACAGATAATACCTGAAGTAATTGAACCGCTTCTAAAAATAATAAATTTTTCTCTCACAATTGGCTATGCACCCAAATCCTTTAAACTAGCAGTTATCAAACCCCTGATTAAAAAACCTGACCTTGATCCCTGTCAGCTGTCCAATTATGGGCCAATATCAAACCTCCCCTTTATCTCCAAGATCCTTGAAAAAGCTGTGGCACAGCAGTTATGCTCATATTTACATAGGAATAACATCCATGAAATGTATCAGTCAGGATTTAGACCTAATCATAGCACAGAGACAGCTTTGGTTAAAGTAGTAAATGACCTATTGTTGGCGTCTGATCAGAGCTGCGTCTTGCTGCTTGTGTTGCTTGACCTTAGTGCAGCATCTGATACCACTTATCATTCCATTCTTCTGGATAGACTAGAAAATGGTGTGGGAGTTAAGGGAACGGCCCTCTCCTGGCTCAGCTCTTATTTAACTGATCGTTATCAGTATGTTGATATAAATGGTGACATTTCTAGATGTACTGAGGTAAAGTTTGGTGTTCCACAAGGTTCTGTCTTGGGTCCACTGCTTTTTTCTTTATATACGTTACCTCTGGGTGATATTATTCGTAAACATTGTATTAGTTTCCACTGTTATGCTGATGACACACAGTTGTATGTTTCTGCAAAACCAGATGAGAGACACCAGCTTAACAGAATTGAGGAATGTGTAAAGGACATTAGACACTGGATGCTCATTAATTTCCTTCTGCTTAACTCTGACAAGACTGAAGTACTTGTACTAGGACCACATGCAGCTAGAAGTAAGTTTTCTGATTACACAGTCACTCTGGATGGCCTTTCTCTTTCTTCATGTGCAGCAGTAAAAGACCTCGGAGTGATTATTGACCCCAGTCTTTCATTCGAAACTCACATTGATAACATTACCCAGATAGCTTTCTTTCATCTCAGAAATATTGCTAAGATGAGAAATTTAATGTCACTACGTGATGCAGAAAAACTAGTTCATACTTTCGTAACCTCCAGCTTGGATTATTGTAATGCCTTACTGTCTGGATGTTCCAATAAGTGCATAAACAAGCTCCAGTTAGTTCAAAATGCAGCAGCAAGAGTCCTTACTAGAACTAGAAAATATGACCACATCACCCCTGTCTTATCCACACTGCATTGGCTCCCAATCAAATTTCGTATTGATTATAAAGTACTACTATTGACCTTTAAAGCACTGAATGGTCTTGCACCACAGTACCTGAGTGAACTTCTGCTCCTCTATGACCCGCCACGCTTACTTAGATCAAAAGGTGCAGGCTATCTGCTGGTACCTCGTATAGTGAAGGCTACATCAGGGGGCAGAGCCTTTTCTTACAAAACCCCACAGTTATGGAACAGCCTTCCAAGTAGTGTTCGGGAATCAGACACAGTCTCAGTGTTTAAGTCTAGGCTGAAAACAAATCTGTTTAGTCAAGCCTTTTGTTAATGGTGTTTATGAGGTAAAGGTGTAGATCTGGAGGGTCCTCAGACATGTATGGATGCTGTCAGTCTCCACTCGCTTGCTCACTTGAGTTTGTTGACGGTGTAGTGGCTGCCGCTTTATGTCCTGGGGCTCCCTCATGCCTGTGTTACTTTCTGGCTCTCCCCTTTTAGTTATGCTGTCATAGTTAGTTGCCGGAGTCCCTGCTTGTACTCAGTGCAATATGTATACTGTTCCTACTTATTCAGGTGACATTGGGCATACCTAACAACCTGTGTTTTCTCTCCCTCCCTCTCTCTCTCTCCCCCTCCCCCCAAATCTGTCCCTCTGAGTTACATGTTGGTCCTGGGATTGAGATGCTGACCTCTTCTGCTCCTCGGACCTGCTTAATCCATCCTGGTGCCCTGTGTCTGGTTGGGGTCTCATCGCATCGCTCCTGTGGAGGACGGCCCCATGAGGACAGTTGAAAGTCACACCTGGAGGACGCTCTGGACTCTTACAGTAATGCTTTTATGGCTGAGGACTACAGTTGACTTGCTAACTTTAGGACTACAGTTGTCATGAACAGTTTTGCACTCAAGTTTCCATCAATGAAGAGTTTATAACATCAACGAAACTGACTTCATGTTAAAACTGTTACTGTTATATCGGGGGTGTCGTGGGCTCAGTTGGATAAGGCGCCATACCATAAATCCAGGGACCCGGGTTCAATTCCAACCTGAGGTCATTTCCCCATCTCTCTCCTGCTCATTTCCTGTCTCTACACTGTCCTTTCCAATCAAGGTGAAAAAAGCCCCAAAACTGTTATAGTCATGCTGTCTGTTGTTGCCCAAATGAGGATGGGTTCCCTTTTGAGTCTGGTTCCTCTCAAGGTTTCTACCTCATGTCGTCTGATGGAGTTTCTACCTCATGTCGTCTGATGGGTTCGAGCCCAGTGGCCAATGGGGGCCTTTCTGTGTGGAGTTTGCATGTTCTCCCCATGTCTTCATGGGTTTCCTCTGGGTGCTCCGGTTTCCCCGACAGTCCAAAGACATGCAGGTTAGGTTAATCGATGTCTCTAAAATGACCATGAGTGTGAATGGTTATTTGTCTCTATGTGTCAACCCTGCAATGATCTGGCAACTTGTCCATGGTGTACCCTGCCTCTCACCCATCGTCAGCTGGGATAGGCTCCAGCTTGCCCACAACCCTGCACAGGATAAGTAGTTACAGATAATGGATGGAAGAAATCTGGAGGAATTTCGGTGTGTAAAAGGAAAGGGCAGAAGCCTAAGCTGAACACCCGTGATCTCCAATCCCTCAGACAGCACTGCATCTATAGCTGATAAAACCACATGGGCTCGGGATTACTTTGGCAAACCTTTGTTAAGCTCTACAACACAGAGCTATATCTACAAAGAAGCAGTTACAGATAATGGATGGATGGATGGATGGATGGATGAAGATACCCCATACAGCAGACCTGGGCATTTTACGGCCCGCGGGCCGCATCCGGCCCTTTGGTTCATTCTGACCGGCCCGCGTAAGGTTAATTAGAAATTACAAAATAAACGTATTTTCTAATTTTACCTCATGCATGGACTGAATGTGCATTGCTTTTATTTTGAAGTTGTGTTAAAAAAATGCAATGCGTGCAATATGAAAATGACATGAAATCCCACGAGACCTAATCCCGTGATAACTACTTCCGTAATTTGTCCAGACCAACCACAAACTTGTACGTCATCCTTCAAACGGTCCAGCCAATCACATAGTGTGACGTCACCAGCAGGCACCGGAGCCCGAGCCGATCTGTAGATCTGATTCCTACTTTTTGGTGAATAATCTCATTATTTTTACAAAATATTGCATACACAAGTGTCGATATGCCAAATCCCCCCCTTCATGGCCTGCTCTTAAGAATGGACTGTCCTTGTTACAAAAATTGTTACCCCTTGTTACCCCTTTTTTTGTTTTTTGTTTTTTACATTTTACATATATTGTATATATATGTATTTGATAAGTTTTCTTTTTAGATTATATTTTCAGAGGAGGTGTGATTTTATGTTGTAATATAAAATAATTCTGTTTATGTTTGAATTTAATAAAAAAAAAAGATCTGATTCCTACACCGAATCGACTGATGATCATCTGTCAGCTGTGCTTCGCATCTCCACCTCAGACATTCAACCTGACTCTGATACACTCGTTAAAGACCAACAGAGACTAGATTTCTCTCACTGAACAAATAAAAAACTGAAAAACACCAAATGAGGTGATTAAACTACAAATGTGGGCATCATTATTATAATATGATGTATCTTGCTTGATATTTGGAGTAGAAAGAGAAAAGTGTGATGTCTTTATTGTGTTTTGGGGTGAATGTGACTGGAAAAAAATGGTACAAACGTTCACATTTTGTTAACCATTGTTTTGGGAAATTTGATTGAATAAATGACATTTTTTGTAAGGCAACCTCGTTTTTTCCAGACTCTTACCAGTCTTAGCAGCTTGGAAAAACAATGTTATTTACTGCTTTATATAAAGAAATACAATTAATATTATGCCGAATTTAGTTCAGCCTTTTGGTCCGGCCCGCCACAAAATTTTCTGTTTCTCATGTGGCCCCATGTAAAAAATAATTGCCCACCCCTGCCATACAGTGTGAATTTTTTTACTTAATACCATTTTCTTGAGTACTGCAACTAAAAAAGTTACCACATTTTGCTGTGAATTGAATTCCGTTACTTAAGATCTACCCAATTAGGTTAATTTATACAGATTTAGAGAAATGTATATGATCATTGTTATTGTACTCTTGCCAAAATAATTTAAAAAAAGCAGAAAGTTATTGACCAAAAATTATTTGAGTCTGGGTAACATCTATCTTTTCTCTTTTTTTATATATTTAAAAGCACAAGGTGACTGCGTTGTGCTAAGGAACAGCTTTGGTATTTTTTGTTAAAGCTGCTTATCCACCAAATGATTATATGAATAAAAAACTGATAGCCCAGACACAAAATCTGCTCGTCAAGGTGCCTGGGCTACTGATCTATATGCCCGTATGAAACATTTCCAAGTATTTAGAACATGTTTTGAGCCCTTTGTGGTTGCAGCCAAAAGGCAGCATTACAATAAAAATGAAAATATAATTTCCTGTCCTAATTGAACATTGATGGTTAACACAGGATGCTTGTGTACGTAGATGGACGTTTATCCTCAGAAGTATTGCTTGTGCAGCTGGCTTCTACACAGTAGCCTGACAAATGGAAATATGATAACATTTCCCAAAATGACCTGACTATTTAATATGCAGATTTATGCATGCTGTAATTAATTTGCCATTATGCCTTGATCAATGTACCTGTGTGTTATGAAGCAGACATTGCACTATAATTACTCTGAATTTTCTGTATCTGTACCATTTCAATAAACGGATTATTATTTCTCAGACACGTGAATCCTGGTCCTCTTTGTCTTTACCAGCAGCTATAAGATCTGCACCAATCTGTTTCCTGCTGCACCTGATCACAAACAGTATAGTGGTGTGTTAGCAAAATCCCTAAGACAACACAGTTTCAATGATCATAATATTGCAAAACTGCTATTCCAGTTGCCTGTAACATGCAAATAAAGTCTGTAGCAGTTAATACATTTTAAGTTGTGCCAGTTCATTGGTTGCTATGCACAGTTTTTATACACACACACATTAGGAAGGTAAAAATGCTCTGAAATGTTTAAATTATGCATACACATATTTGACTAGGTTTTGTTGCTTAGCAACTTCAAATGGAAACTACAAAAACCTTTTAAATCACGTGAACAAGGCGAAATTTTCAAGGATGACTGCACACACACACACACACACTGCAATACAAAAGTTGACTTATGTCAGAAGAAAACATTTTCACTCTGTATCTGTAATGTGCAAATGGTCTGAGTCAACTAATGATTCATTTTTCTGAGAAGTACTGTAGTTGTGCTGGGAACAAACTTTAGGAGGGAGAGACAGGAGACATGGTGCCTCACTTTACTGACTGACTGACTGACTGATTGATTGATTTAGTGATCTTTACAGAACAAAATACTGAAATCAATGACACATGTTCCATCAAAGTTCAGCTTGAATAGCAACAAAATGCAGACAGGGCTCGAAATTCGCGGTGGTCCAGTCACCCGAGGCTACTTAATTTGTCATTCGGCGGGTAATTCCTGTCACTAGCCAGCCCGGCTGGCTAGTTGAAAATAAAAAATATATATGACGCGAAGATTCAGACACACCATCAACTAAAGCCGCCACATATTAAGCACGTGCCGTGTCTGTGTTAATCGATGTGTTTATCGGCAGGACGGAAAATACAGGATGGGTTTTTTTCACTACTGCGCATGCATATAACACATCTTTTTGAATATCGCAAAACAATTGTCATTACAAGATCAAGAATGCTACATAAATAAGTTAACTCTAACAAGTGGACATCACCTACTGGATCCGTATTTAATTAAAGAGTGGACGGACGATGTTAGTAAGTTTTCCTCTGATACCTGAAGGCAGTCATACTATTTACAAAAAATGTCAAACTCAAACAAAAAAAAAACTATTTACAAAAGTAGCCTGCCATCAACATTCTGGTTACAGCGAGACTACAACTTGATTAACAATAGGACATTCATATTCATTTTGTTTTAATCAAATTATGCCAGTGATGTGATGGCAATGTGGCTTTAGCTACAACAGCAAATACCAACACTAAACAGCAATTTGCAGGAGGTAATGGCATGAAAGGAATGATAGTGTAAAGAGTGCAGCTAAGAGAAATCAGAGCTGCATAAAAAGCGAGAGGCAGAGAGCAGAAATGAAACTGAACGGGGCAGGAGCTAGGTTAGAGCAGTCAACGTAAGTTGGCATTTAGAGTGAGGGCACACAATTTTACCTTTCCATCCTTGCTTTAAAATTGTGATTTTCGGCATACACAAATAATGATGGCACAAAATCTGGACTGCTTGAGTCAAGCGAGACCTCTCCTACAAACAAAATTGCATGCAAAGCTAAGTTAACATGCTAACAATATTTATTACATTGTGTAACTATGACCCAGCTAATCAGACAAACGTTACCAAAGTATTTTGCTACATCAATAAACGAAGACTAGAAAGAATAAAAAAAGAAAGATTTAATAAATAGCCTGATCTTACCTGTGATGAAGTGGGCGCTGCAAACCCGCGCATTTTTGATGGTGCTTTCATCCCAGTCTACACGTTTGATGGCTTGTAGCCATAGACGTCGGCGATTTTTTTTGAATGGGTGAGATCCTGCTGGAATTCTGAACATTTTAACCCCATCACTGCTACGATTCTGACACCTGACAACACAACAACTAGGCATTTCTTCCAAATATTTCTTCTCGTCTCTACCGTCGCTGAGTCTTTTTTGGGTCCAGGCTGCACGCGCAATTTCCTCTTACATATGAATGACGTTTACTGCGAAGGGGTCTATTGGACCAGGTGGGTGGAGCACAGAAGCACGGCAGGCCAGAATCAAGTTCTCAATGAACTATTTATTGCTAGCTTTTCAGCCTTTTATCACTTCCCAGCCGCGCGCACACACACGTGTTCTGGTTGGGGAGAGAGAGCTCCCTTTCTCTGCTCTCCTCTCCTTTTAAAGGGTGCGGTCACTGGGGAAGATACACAAACACAGGTTAATCCCCATCAGGTACAATGATTCCACCACTTACCTTCCCTGAGTCCGCCCTCCATTCACAGACCGACGCTTGGCCACGCCCCTGGTGCCACATCACGTTATCAAATTCAATAGATGTGGCCACATTATCGCCCATTTAAACACGTTTTTGTTGTTGTTTACATCTACGTCTGCCAAAGCTACATTGCGATGTGGAATTTTCTGAAAGGTGTACAGAAACCACCAGAGACGGGGACAAAGCGACCTCGGTCTGAAGAAGAGAAATGACAAAGGACTTCTAAGCAAACGTGGGAGCAGGGTAGGCCTTGGCTGTGATACGATTTTTATGGAATAAAAAACTTAATTGATTCCTAGTCACTATGAAGCTCCTAATGCTTTCTCTCTCATAAACGGTTAAATACAGAAAGCATGTTGGACATATTTTGGGTGCTATAGTCATGATAGTAAGTATATTTGTTTTCAATACTCATACACCAAGTTGCCAAGTTTTCCAATATATTATTATTTGTTGATATTATATTATGGTGATCTGTGTTGTTCTCATTTATGTATTTAACAACAGTATCAAAATACTCGGGTCTTGAAATAAATGCACATTAGTCATGAACAATGGTAACTACTCTCTTTTACGTTATTTTTGACAGAAGTAAAATTCATACATGAACAAATTTTGGCTAGTTGATTTTCTGTTTGGCTAGTTACTTTGGAAGGTAACTAGTCCGGCTGGCTGGTGAAAAAAAAAAAGAATTTCGAGCCCTGGCAGATATTACATGAATGGCATTTAGCAGACGCTCTTTTCCAGAGTAACATCCAACATACGCAGAGCAGCCAGGGGTGAGGTGCCTTGCTCAAGGGCACTTCATCCATTCCTGCTGGTCCAGGGAATCAAACCAGCAACTTTTTGGTCCCAAAGCTGCTTCTATAACCACTAGAAGTGCTAGCTGCCCACTGCTCTGGGTATGTGTGTGTGTGCGCATGCATGTTCTCACTCCTTCAGATGGATTAAATGCAAAGGAGGAATTTTACTGTGTGCTTCAGTCTGTGCTTGAGTGTAAATGTAATTGTAACCAGCATGAAAAATCAGGTCACTAATCCTATATTTGTTATTTAGACAGTTACGTTAAACCTCCAGTAGGGGGCAGTGTTCCCCCCACTAGTGTTGTTTTCCCCGTGAACCTAGGTCAGGTATCGCGTGAAGTCTGCACCTGCGAGCAGATGCCATTTTTTTTCTCTCAGACACGAGGCAGACAGCAGCAGAGCAGACCGTACAGAGAGAGTCGGTAGCAGAAAAAAAAACAAAGGAAACACGAGACAAAGTGTAGCAGACAGCCGCGGATAAAGGCAGAGAAGTCCGCAGGCTGACCCGGTGGTCACAGGCAAATCCAGGTTTCATCCTGATAAGCTGTGAGCCGAGGAGAAAAAAACCCTTTGTGAGAGTAAATGCTTGAGACTCCTCTGAGTTAGCACACAGTAACTGGTCATTTGATAGCTGCTCAGAAGGAAAAAAAATGCATTTATTGTGCTATTAACTTGGTTTAAGTTGGTCTATGGTACTTAAAATATACCATAAGATGCTTTCCAATGTTTTTTCTGTGACTTTTGTGCACTTTATACCGTAGTTTATTGTTTGAAAAAAAAGATCGCTAGTTAGCGCTAGTTAGAATGCTAATAGCGACTGCGATATGCTAATCACTAGGCCGAAATGCTAATTTCACTATTGTTTATGCTTAGCTCATGCTAATCGCTATGCTAAAACTAAGTTACATGCATTTTGCATTGGGAAGATGCAGTTTTTTTATTTTTTATGCCATTTGAACTGCTCATTTTGTGTTATTAGCCACTGCAATGGGTAACAGTACCATTATAAGGTGTGGTATATTTCATTTTTGATTAAGAAATTGCATTTTAGTGTATAAAACTGTAATTCATCTGATGTTAAAGAGTTAAATATTAAAAAGGTGAATTAAAATAGTTAAAATTTGATGATATAAGATAGAGGTTAAAAAGGATGCATACATTATGTGTCTGTTAAAAATAGTATTTTTGTTGTGATAATTCATGAATAATTGAGGACACTTATGGTTAAAACTAATAGTTTTATTCATAATAATTCATTTATTGTGTGTTTCTGTATTTCCTTGATTTTTGGTGATATATTTCATGCTTTGAACTGAGAAAATGATGAGATCTCATAAGAAAATCATAAGAAACTGATAAGACGCTGAGACAGAATCAGATGAAGTTCCTTACTACTATGCACCTTCTGTGTAGGTTTTTTTTTTTGCTAGTCTGATCTACTGTCCGAGAAATAGAGAGAAATGATTAAGATGGCGAGCCCAGCCCAGCAATTCTGAGAGAGAGAGAGAGAGAGAGAGAGAGAGAGAGAGAGAGAGAGAGTTGGAGATGCAGTGTGGCCAGCTGCAGAACCTACCTTGACAACTCCAGATCATCTGAATCTCACACTCTGAGAACAGATAAGACACACACTCCTCACCTACCCGGGTAGTAGTTTATAGGAATTGAGGACAAAGAAACTGAATGGACATTGATACACTGAACACATACACACACGTTGGATCTTTCTTCTTGAACTGAACCTACCAGAATATCAAGCAGGAGAGCTCAAGTTCTGTGGACTCTTTTTTTTGTTTTGTTTTGTTTTATTTTGTGGCGCCTTATTTTGGTAAATAAAAATACAGCCAAGCTGTTGATGTTTATTATTTGTTTTGCATTTATATTAAAATATCACCTGTTCAAATGCCAACACCCACTCCTTTTTGTGAGTCACTACCTGGTGCAACTCCTACTGGACCTAGAGCGATGTGAGTATCTCTTTAACCTCAAAGTCAGGACTAAAGGTGCTACATAATAAATAAAGACTTTCTTCTTTCTACACATGTGTAAAATGAAATTCGTAACTGTGTCCAAAATGGCAGGTATGCATTGTTTTATAAAACTGAACTGTCAGTGCTTTTGGATATTCAGTGTTCATCAGAATACAAACCAATCTTAAACCATCTCAAATCAATGAATCATCAAAGTGTTTAAAAGCTATTGGTTTTATTGGTCTTAGGCATATCCAGAATGTTGGTCGATACCATTTTAAGCTGTGTCTGGAAAGTTTGAAAAACACGGAGCACAGAACTGACATCGGGGCAGATATCAGCAATAGATGACTTGCAACCACATGATCAATGTGCTTTGTCATGAGCGTCTGACATGATGGTGGATATACAAAGCAACTAGAATGGCAGCCACTGAAAGCATGTCTGTAAACAATACTGAATTTTCTCAGTATTACCATGATTTGAATGGTCGAGTGAAGATTCGATACAAACAGAAGATAGATATATGTGGTTTTGACCAATATTATTTTAAAAAGTCAGACTTTTCTGAAAATATGATGCTTCTACCAACCATCAAGTACCCAGATACCACATTCTATCTGGTTTGGCTGCCGAAGAATCAAGTCTGACCTTGGCCAAAACATAGCCCATTTTCTGAGTGGGTGCCCAGTCTGGATTGTTTCTACTGTATAATTTTGCTGGCGCTCCTAGAAATAAAATGGTAATACACATGTTAAAATTATAACAATGACCGAGTGAACCACAACAAGAGAACTCTCATTTTATAGCAAAATTCTAGCAACACGAAATAAAATTCTTCCATGATATTATTGAGAAAGCTTTTGAATCACACATGAGATAAAATGATCAGAGGTGGAAAAACTGGATTGACAAAGTAAAAGTCCTGCTTAGGTTTTCCTTCTGCCTGTGCTCTCAACACAAGTGATTTCACCAATTAGCTCATCAACCTGGCTTAGGGGATGTGGTAATTAGGATCAGCTGGTTCATTGAATTGGCTGGAGCAAAAATGTGGCAGGGTTTTTACTTTCTGCACCCGGGTTTTTCCACCTCTGAAAATGATTACTGCAAACATGAGCTGTTTTGGTTTTAGGCTCTGTTACAGTAGATCAGCCCTGCCGATGTTGTTCAGCCGTGCTCATCTCCCCTCCATACTAAGCCTCAGTTTCCTCGCCCTCTTTCTGAATCATGGAAAAATCAGAACATGCCACAGTCACAAGTACTGTTGTGACCACAACCATATACAGCACAAAGATATGGCAGAGCTAAAAGAATGCTTAAAGCAGTGGAAAAACAAAGAGAATTGTGCACGCATGACTATCTTTTGTATGGAATGTCATTTGACCCTGCATTTGTAACTCCATCAACATGGCCGGCATCCAGGTTTCTATTTTGCTTTGACATCACTTGCAAGTCAAGGATATTATTTCCTAACATAGCTAGGTATATTCCTTTAGACTTTCTACTTTCCACTTCATCTCTAGTTTCTGGGTCAGAGTCCTCTGAGTGTTGGCCTTGGTCTGTGTGGCAGCAGGGGCGTGGCCAAGCGTCGGTCTTTGAATGGAGGATGGAGTCAGGGAAGGTAAGTGGTGGAATCATTGCACCTGATGGGGATTAACCTGTGTTTGTGTGTCTTCCCCAGTGGCCACACCCTTTAAAAGGAGAGGAGAGCAGAGAAAGGGAGCTCTCCCCAACCATAACACTTGTGTGCGTGGCTGGGAAGTGATAAAAGGCTGAAAAGCTAACAATAAATAGTTCATTGAGAACTCAGTTCTGGCCTGCCGTGCTTCTGTGCTCCACCCACCTGGTCCAATACTACAGTGATGCCGAAACCCGGGAAAGTGCAGAAGGGAACGGGCACATGGAGTCCTCCCCCTTCCAGGACCTGGTCCATGCCCTCGCCATGGCCCAACAGAGCCAGCACCAGGCGCTGATCGCCCTCCGGAAGGAGCAAGAACAACGCTTCAAAGCCCTGGTGCTGGTGCAACAGGAAGATCGCCAAGTGTTCCGGCACCTGCTCGCGTCGGCGGGGGCCCCGATCACCACTGCCGTGGACCCTCCCCACCTCACCCTAATGAAGATGGGTCCGCAGGATGACCCCGAAGCCTTCCTCGCTCTTTTCGAGCAGGCAGCCGAGGCATGGGGTTGGCCGGTGGAACAGTGCGTGGCACGCCTCCTCCCCCTGCTAACGGGTGAGGTGCAGCTGGCCATGCTACAGCTCCCCACTGACAGCCGGCTGGTCTACGCAGACTTCCGCAAGACTGTCCTCCAGTGTGTGGGTTGCACCCCAGAGCAGCAGCAGCAGCGCTTCCGCACGCTGCGCTTGGAGGAGGTCGGCCGGCCGTTTGCATTTGGCCAGCAACTCCGGGATGCCTGCCGGCGGTGGCTGAGGGCCGACAACCATGACACCGAGGGAATCAATCATCGATCTGGTGGTGCTGGAGCAATTCGTCGCCCAACTTCCGGAAGGAACCGCGGAGTGGGTCCAGTGCCATCGCCCGGCGTCGCTGGATCAGGCCATCGAGCTGGCGGAGGACCATATGGTGGCCATTCTGATGGGAGCCCCTCGGCAAAGTTCTTTGTCTAACACGTCCCGAGCGGGGACCCAACAGCGCTCCTCAGGGCCATAGCCCTCCCAGTCCACAAGATATTGAAGCCCGCCGCGAACCCGGCGGGAGTCGAGCAGGCGGCACACCGTGAACACAGTCTGACCCTGGAGGATGCGGGGAGGTGGGGGATTCCTAGAGGTAGGGGCATACGAGGACGACAGTACGGGCCGCAACAGGGATACATGGAATGTGGGCTTGATCCTTAGAGTCCGAGGCAACTGGTGCTGGTAGGCGACGGGGTTCACCCTGCACACAACCTTGAAGGGGCCAATGTAGTGAGGAGCAAGCTTGCGGTTCTCCACCCGCAGCAGAAGGTCCTTGGCAGACAGCCAAACCCACTGCCCAGGGCGGAAAATGTGGGCAGGCCTTCTATGGCAGTTGGCCTGCGTCTGGTTGGCCCTGGAAGTCTGGATGAGGGTCCTCCTGACCTTGTTCCAGGTCTTGCGACACCGTCTCACATACTGGTTGACCAAGGGCACCCCAGCGTCCTCCTCCTGGTCCGGAAACAGAGGTGGCTGGAACCTGAATTGGCACTGGAATGGCGACAGCTTGGTGGCCGATGACTGCAGGGTGTTGTGGGCGTACTCTGCCCATGGCAGCCAGGTGCTCCATGATGTCAGGTTATCCATCACCAGGCCTCACAGGGTGGTTTCCAGGTCCTGGTTGAGCCTCTCAGTCTGACCATTGGACTGGGGGTGGAACCCAGAGGAGAGGCTGGCAGTGGCCCCGATGAGTTTGCAGAACCCCTGCCACACTCGGGAGGAGAACTGGGGCCCCCGGTCTGAGACGATATCCTGTGGGAGACCAAAGACTCGGAAGACATGAGCAAATATTAGTTTGGCAGTTTCGAGAGCAGAAGGGAGCTTGCACAGCGGTATGAAGCGGCAGGCCTTAGAGAATCTGTCGACTATGACCAAAATGACAGTGTTACCTTGAGAGTCTGGAAGGCCCTTGATGAAGTCGACTGCCACATGGGACCATGGACGCCGGGGAATGGGCAGAGGATGCAGGAGGCCCTGGGGATGCTGTCGTGGGTTCTTGCTTCTGGTGCACACATCACAGGACAGGACGAATGACCTTACTTCCTTCTCCATGCTTGGCCACCAGAAGCATCTTATCAAGAAGTCCAGGGTCCTCCACGCTCCCGGGTGGGCGGTGAGAGGGGACGAATGACCCCACTGGAGAACCTTGGCCTGGGCTTGACGTGGGACATACAAGAGGCCCGGTGGCCCCGTCCCAGGACCGGGGTCCTTGCATTGAGCTCATTGGACGGCCTCCTCAACACCCCAGCGGACAGGGGCCACAATCTGGGATGCAGGAATAATAGGCCCAACTTCACTCTCCCTGTTGGTGGGCGAGAACAGCCTGGAAAGCGCGTCAGGTTTGGTGTTCTTAGAGCTTGGGTGGTACGATAGGGTGAAGTCAAATCAACTAAAAAACAAGGCCCACCTAGCCTGTCGTAGATTCAGTCTTTTGGCTTGCTGGAGGTACTCCAGGTTCTTGTGGTCCGTCCAACCCAGGAATGGATGTTGTGCTCCCTCCAGCCAGTGCCTCCACTCCTCAAGGGCCAGTTTAACTGCAAGCAGTTCCCGATCCCCTGCATCATACCGGGACTCCGCAGGGCTCAGGCGGTGGGAGAAGTATGTGCAGGGGTGCAACCTTCCATCCGAGCATTGAGAGAGTACCGCGCCGACGCCACTGTCCGAGGCGTCCACCTCGATGATGAACGGTTGTGAAGTGTCCAGGAGGACCAGAATGGGTGCCATGCAGAAGCAGTGCTTGAGGTCCTTGAATGCCTTCTCCGCCTGAGGAGACCAGACATAAGATCCATCAGTCTTTTTGGTGAGGTCCGATATGGGCGCTGCTACAGAACTGAAGTTCCTGACAAACTTGCGGTAGAAGTTAGCAAATCCTAAGAACTACTGAACTTCTCTGATGGACTTGGGAGTGGGCCAGTCCTGGATGGCCAGGGTCTTGGCTGGATCCATCTGGAGTTGTCCTGTCTGTACAATAAAACCCAGAAAGGAGACCTTGGGGACGTGAAACTCACACTTCTGGGCCTTAGTGAACAGATTGCTCTGTAGCAGCCTCTGGAGGACCTGGCGGACATGGTGGTGGTGCTTCTGCAAGGTCTTGGAAAATATTAGGATGTCGTCGAGGTAGACAAAAACGTACTGGTTGATCATATCCCTCAAGACATCATTGATAAGGGCCTGAAAAACTGCTGGTGCATTGGTGAGTCCGAAGGGCATCACTTGGTACTCATAGTGCCCTGACGGGGTGTTAAAGGCAGTCTTCCACTCGTCTCCCTGTCAGATACGGATGAGGTGGTAAGCATTCTGTAAGTCAAGCTTGGTGAAGATAGTGGCACCTTGGAGCAGGTCGAACGCTGTGGACATCAGCAGAAGGGGTAGCGGTTGCGCACAGTGATCTTGTTCAGGCCTCTGTAGTCAATACACGGTCGGAGCCCCCCATCCTTCTTGCCGACAAAGAAGCCGGCACCAGCAGGTGAGGTGGAGGGTCTAATGAACCCAGAGGCCAGGGCATCCTTGATGTATTCCTCCATGGCCTTGCATTCTGGCTGAGAGAGGGAAAACAGTCTGCCCCAAGGAGGGGTAGTCCCAGGGAGCAAGTTGATGGCACAGTCATAGGCGTGGTGCGGAGGAAGAACGGCGGCCCTACTCTTGCTGAAGACTTCTTTAAGATCCCAGTACTCTGTGGGAACTTGAGATAACTCGGTGAGATCAGGAGGCTCGGCAGGAGACACAGGAGAGCTAGAGAGCAGACAAGAAGCATAGCATGCAGGACCCCATTCCACAACCTGGCTTGTTACCCAGTCAATACGAGGGTTGTGGCGGGTAAGCCAAGGAAGGCCTAGGATAACTGGGAACTCTGGTGAATGAATAAGGTGCAGGGAAATTTCTTCTTTGTGACCATGAGACTGGAGAAAGATTGGAGAAGTAACTTGGGTGACTCTTCTGTCACCTAAAGCTTGGCCATCCAGGGCAGACACAGACAGCAGGACTTCAAGAGGTGCAGTAGGGACATTAATTCTTCAGGCGAAGTGGACATCCTAAAGTTTCCAGCCGCCCCGGAGTTTAACAAGGCCTGGCAAGAGTGGACGGACTCACCCCAGGAGATGGAGACCGGGATGTAGACTCCTTGGCCAGGGAGTTCGGGAGAGAGGGTAGGCCCCATCACAACCCTCCCTCGGCTGGACAGGGCGGTCCTTTTCCCGAGAGCTCGGGACATGATGCTCAGAAATGGCCAGGCTTGCCACAGTAGATGCAGCACTTGTCCCTCCTTCTGCGTTCCCTCTCAGATGCAGAGAGACGAGTATGGCCCACTTGCATGGGCTCTGGACAGTCACTGGAGGATGTAGACGGACTCCATGTTGAGGCAGTGAGGCCGGGGAGGCTCAGGACTTGGTAGCGCTCTCTAATCCTGTTGTTAAGATGAATGGCATGTGAGATCAGTGTTTTGAGGTCACTTGGGCATCCGAGAGAGGCCAGACCGTCTTTGATGGGGTCAGACAGACCATGGTGGAAGGCTGAAACCAGGGCAGTCTCGTTCCATCCACTGACTGCTGCAAGCGTCTGGAATGAGATGGCGTAGTCTGCAACGCTTCCTTCCTGCCGGATGGACATGAGCTTCCTGGCTGCATCTTTACTGATGTCTGCCTGATCGAAGACCTGAAGCATCTCCTCCATAAACAGCTTGAAGTCAGAGCACTCGGGTCCCTGTCTCTGCCAGATGGCTGTTGCCCAAGCTCGTGCTTTATCAGCTAACAAGGTTATCACATATGCGATCTTGCGGTGATCCGTAGTGTAGGTGGAAGGCTGGAGCTCAAAGGTGAGTTGGCACTGGATAAGGAACTCCCAGCATTCCCCGTGCTTGCCGCCATACCTCTGTGGTGCAGAAAGGCAGGGTTCGCGAGGTGACGGAGGCAGCGTGGCAGGAGGCACAGGAGCAGATGGTGGAGCAGGAACAGGGGGATGATCAGGAGGAGGCGATGCGGGCATAGGAGTCAGCTGTGCCAGGGCTTTCCCAATTTGCTGAAGCAGTACCTCGTGGCAAGCAAGGGCCTCACGTTGGCTTGCGAGTGTTTGTCCATGAGTGTCCATGGTCACTCCGAAGCATGTCAAAGCTGCCATAATTCCCTGAAGGTTGGCTGGGTAGACAGTTGAAGCAGCCTCTGCTGAGTCAGTCATGATGGAGTCTTTCTGTTAGGGTTTTGCTGGGAATTGAACCCAGGTCGCTGGTGTAGTAATCCAGCAAACCCCCACTAGGCCACCAGGGGAATGACTCAAGTGCAGAGGAGTGAGGCGAAAGTAGAATAGAAAAAACAGTTTATTTACAATGTTCAAAAAGTCCAAGGCAAAAAGTATAATCCAAACACTCAGAAGATAAACGGGAAAAAAAATAAAAAATCCAAAAGTTCAAAGTCAAATCAAAAGCCAAAAGTCAGAAAAGAAAAGGCAAAAATGCAAACGCTCAGAAGATCCAGAATGTAAAGTACATAGTCCAAAAGATAGCAAAATACCAAAAAACACAAGGGCATAAGCAAGGTACACAGGACAGAGGTTACTAGCCATAAGCAGCACAAAGACTCCGTGACTAGAGGCCAAACTGAGGGAGTATAAATACACAAACTAAATTGAACACAGGTGACGATAATGAGGACTAGGCGGGGCACAAGGCACATGAAAAACAAAAGCACATGGCTGTCAAAAACAAACACAAAACACAGAAGCAGTGGCGGCCTCTAGAGGCCAAAACAAACATGACAAGATAAAAACATAACAGCGGCCTCTAGAGGTCAAGACAGTCCCCAGTCCTAACATTGAGAATTACTCCATGTTTGTTGTCATCACACTATTAAGTGTAACGACATGCCAGCAAAGCCCACATTCACAAGCTTTATGTTCTACTGTCTCCTCTGTTGAATAACCATGAACCTAAGTTTATTCATCATCTAATTTGCATATAATAGGGTTGCACTGCTCAGTTCATCCATTTGTAAATACTGTGGTAGAACTAATTAGTAAATCAGAATTAATAGTTTAAATAACACTATTTTGATTAGATACAATGTAGGAAAGTTGACCTGTTTTACCACATTAGTCAGTCACCTGTATACACATTACACCTGCACACTGAGTGATAATTTTATAAAGAAAATACATTGTCTGGCTGTGATTAATTGGAGTTGATTGTGCTGAAAATCACAATTGCTTTCATTTGACAAAAAAAAAAAAATGCCTTTTTGATCCAGGCCTCTGGCCCTTGTGTGTAAGGAAACCTTTGTATCAGGGTTATCTTCTAATTGTACAGTCTCTTACAGCTGGTAAACTACAGCTCAGGGATGAATAAATGCCAGTTTCTGCTCTAAAATCCATGCTACAAATATGCATAACTAAGATGGGATTAAGAGAAATAAATTGCTGATGAACAGGGTAGATATGTCATGGTTGTGGGGTCAATTTTTGGAAGAGACTTAACTTTCCTAAATATATATGCACCACATGAGGATTGCCCTAACTTCTTTAAAATCATAGCATCACTCTTGGCAGGAAACACCAAAGGAATATCGTTATGGCTAGAGAGTTCAACTGTGTACTTAATTCAAAAATAGATAAGGCTGCCCCTTGTCACCAATCCTGTTTGTGATATTCATGGATGGGATCTCAAAGTGCAGCTGGGGTGAGGAGGGTGTCCGGTTTGGGAACCTCAGAATAGCTTCTCTGCACTTTGCAGATGATGTGATTCTGTTGGCTTCTTTAGAGCATGATCTTCAGGAAGCAGTGGGACGGTTTGCAGCCGATAGTGAAGTGGCTGGGATGAGAGTCAACACCTCCAAGTCTGAGGCCATGGTTCTCTGCCAGAAAATGATGGAGTGCTCCTTCCGGTTTGGGAGTGAATTGCTGCCCCAAATGAAGGAGTTCAAGTATCTTGGGCTCTTGTTTACGAGTGATGGTAAAATGGAGTGTGAGATAGACATGCGGATTGGGGCGGCATCAGCAGTAATGCGGGCATTGTACTGGACCATCGTGGTGAAGAAGGAACTGAGCCAGAAGGCAAAGCTTTCGATTTACCAGTTAATCTTTGTTCCAGTCCTCACCTATAGTCATGAGCTTTGGGTAGTGACCAGAAGGATGAGATCACTGACACAAGCGGCTGAAATGAGCTCTCTCCGTAGGGTGGCTAGGCTCACCCTTGGAGACAGGGTGAAGAGCTCAGACATCCAGAGGGATCTCGGAGTAGAGCTGCTGCTCCTTCATGTCAAAAGGAGTCAGCTGAGGTGGTTCAGGCATCTGATTAGGATGCCTCCTGGGTGTCTTCCTTTGGAGGTTTTCTGGGCATATCCAACTGGGAGGAGACCTCAGGGTAGACCCAAAACACACTGGAGAGATTATATGTCTCATCTGGCCTGGGAGCGCCTTGGGATCCCCCAGGAGGAACTGGAAAGCATTGCTGTGGAAAAGGATGCCTGGAATACCTTGCTTAGCCTGCTGTCACCATGACTCGACTTCCTTCGGGCGGGCGGGCGGACGGACGGGCGGGCGGGCGGACGGACGGACAAGTTCCCTCCGGATAGTGAATCAATCTCCAGGAAATCTAGCTCATTGAATGGAATGACAAAATAATTTGGACTTAGAGATGCATGGCATTACCATCACCCCAGACAGAAGGATTTTACTTTCAGGTCAGGGGTCCATGGTAGTTATTTCCAGATAGATTTTTTTTTTGTCTCCAAGCAAGATATTAGCAAAACTGAATCCTGTAATACTAAATCAGTGACTATTTCAAATCATGGTCCTGTAACTCTTAAAATGAACCTTGGATTTGATAAAAATTTAAAATACTGGTGGCTTAATATATTCACCCTCTCATAAGGGCAAAAGCAAGTCAAGAACTGAAGAATTATTTTGATCCTAACAGCAATGGGAGTGTTTCACCTTCAATTTTATGGGATGTAGCAAAGGCCAAAATGAGAGGTAAAATCATCTCAATGTCAAGTATCCTAAAGAGGCAGCAACTTGAAAAACAGCTGAAAATAGAAAATGAGGTTGAAATATTAGACAGAAAACAAACAGTCTAGAAATGATGGAGACCTGAAAGCTTTACAAAACTATAAACAAAAACTAGATGAGTTGTTGACATATAAAGTGGAAGGGGCCCTTAAATGGGGCCCTCAGATTTATTGGTCAGACTTACTATGAGATGGGAAATAGGGCAAGCAAGTTGTTGGCATTCCAGCTCCACAAAGCAGTGTCGAGTCAGGTAGTCCCAAAGATTAAACACCCAACTGCAAGTCTAATAGTAACACAATCACAAGAAATACTTTACACTCCCTAAACTGATGACAAAACAGGCTGATGAACTGACATCTCCCATTACCGAGAAGGAGATATCAGAAACTATTCAGCTGCTTAAAAATAAATCACCTGTTACAGATGGATTTCCAGGTGAGTTTAATAAACGCTTCACAGAACAGTTAACACCAGTGCAATATGAGGTATTTAACTACAGTGTCTTGCAAAAGTATTCATCCCCCTTAGTGTTTGTCTTGTTTGTTTTGTTTTTTTGCATTATAAGCTGGAATTAAAATGGATTTTTGGAGGGTTAGCACCATTTGATTTATACAACATGCTTACAACTTTAAAGGTGAAAACTGTTGTTTTATTGTGACACAAACAATAATTAAGACGAAAAAACAGAAATCTGGAGTGTGCATAGGCATTCACCCCCTTTCGTATTAAACCCCTAAATAAGAGCTGGTCCAACCAATTCACTTTGTAAGTCACATAAATAGTTGATTAAGATCCACCTGTGTGCAAAGTGTCATATGATCGGTCACATAATGGCTGTATAAATCAACGTGTTCTGGAAGGACCCCGAGTCTGCAACACTACTAAGCAAGCAACATCCAAACCAAGGAGCACTCCAAACAGATCAGAGACAAAGTTGTGGAGAAGTATAGATCAGGGTTGGGTTATAAAAAATATCCCAAACTTTGAATATCCTTCAGAGCAACATTAAATCCATTATAGCAAAATGGAAAGAATATGGCACGACTACAAACCTGACAAGAGAAGGCCACCCACCAAAACTCACAGACCAGGCAAGGAGGGCATTAATCAGAGATGCAACAAAGACACCAAAGATAACACTGAAGGAGCTGCAAAGATCCACAGCGGAGATGGGAGTATCTGTCCATAGGACCACTTTAAGCTGTACACTCCACAGAGTGGGGCTTTATAGAAGAGTGGACAGAAAATAAGTCATTGCTTAAGGAAACACATTTGGAGTTTGCCCAACAGCATGTGGCAGACTCTCCAAACACATGGAAGAAGATTCTCTGGTCAAATGAGACTAAAATTGAACTTTTTGGTCATCACAGGAAATGCCATGTGTGATGCAAACCCAATACCCTCAGAACACCATTCCTACAGTGAAGCATGGTGGTGGCAGTATCATGCTGTGGGGATGTTTTTCATCTGCAGGGACAGGAAAGCTGGTCAGGACTGAAGGAAAGATGGATGGCACTAAATACAGGGCAATTCTGGAGGAAAACTTGTTTGAGTCACTTAGAGGCTTGAGACTGGGACAAAGGTTCATGTTCCAGCAGGACAATGACCCTAAACATACTGCTAAAGCTACACTGGAGTGGTTTAAAGGGAAACATTTAAATGTCTTGGAATGGCCTAATCCAGTGTTTCCCAACCTTTTTTGGCTTGAGTACCCCCTGAGCCTTCTTGTCACACCACGAGTACCCCCTCACACATACGCGTTGATGATTCTCCAAAAGTAGAGCATAACACAGTGGTTATTACATGAAAATCATTTTATTTAATCTCCTTAACTTGAACATAAAATTCTCAGGCTTTCTCTCTCTCTTTTGTTTTTAACCTCAACTTAATTAAACATAAGAATAAAGAATATGTTTTCTTGGAATATAAATAATTTACCAAAATAGTATAAATACTAAATCAAAATAACCTTCCTTTTGTTATATCTAACTTTAACAAGTAACATTTCTCTCTCTTTTTTTAAAGAGTACATTAACATAACTCATGTAACATTCATCACAAAACTGGAGTGTCCTCCATAAACAGTCCTCCATAAACAGGCATTTTTATTGTTAATATCTGAAACAAAACCTTTCTCAAGATACTCACTACTGTAGTATAATCTGGTCTTTAGTGAGACACTTGAGCTTGCTTGTCTTTCATCAGCTTTGCTAGATCTGGGGACAGTGTGGAAACAGCTGCTAGCAGGCTGTTCTCCACATCCAGCCTGTTCCTCTTATTTGTTTTTATGTGTGTCAGAGCTGAGAATGTCACCTCACACATATATGTTGATCCAAAAGGTAAAAGTTCAATCAGTGCATGTTTTCCCAATTCAGGATATTCCTTCTCCACATTACACCAAAACTCTGTCAATGTCTTTTCTCTATGTGCCACTTTCAGGCCCCGGTCAGAAGACACATCCAGCAGTTGCTCCTGCAGCCTTGCAGGAAGCTTGTTGCTGCTCTCAGTTGCAGTGAATGGGTCCCTCACCCAATCCAGGCTTTCTGACTTTTTGTCAATATCCTGAAAGTACTGGTTAAAGTCTGAGTTGAGTTTGGATAGATGTTCTTCCACCAGTTTCACCACTGGAGCCCTGGTAACATCAGTAATGGCAAGATGTGCATGAAGTAATGGGAAATGGCTCACATCACCCTCCTCACATTTCCTTTGCCACAGATTGAGCTTTTTTGTGAACCCTTCCACTTTCTCGTACATCCTCAGGATGTGTGACTCCTTGCCCTGGAGTGAGAGGTTGAGCTCGTTGAGTTTGGTAAACACATCAGCGAGATATGCCAGGCGTGCCACCCAACTGGCATCCTCAAACACCACAGCAAGAGGGTGCAGCTGCTCCTTCAAAAATGCAAAAACTTCACTGTGAAGTTCATAAAGCCTCAGTAGCGTTTTTCCACGAGACAGCCAGCGGACGTCTGTGTGAAGCAGTAGCTGGTCGTGTTGCACGCCGCTCTCATGGCAAAGAGTTTCGAACAGTCTGTGATTCAGTGGCCGGGATTGGATGAAGTTTATCATCTTCACAGCGTCATCCATAACAGCATTTAGATCAGGGCTCATTCTCTTACTAGCCAAAGCTTCCCGATGAATAATACAATGCATCCATTTAATGTCGGGGTTTACCTTTTTCACTTGTCCGAACAGTCCCTTCATGCTCCCCGTCATTGCAGCCGCGCCATCAGTACAGATGTGGCTGCATTGTTTCCACTGTATATCGTGTTCTTTGAAAAAACTGTCAATAACCTGGAACATTTTTTCCCCGGTTGTCTTTCCTGGCAGTCTTTTGCAAAACAAAATATGCTCGTTTATGTCCGACACATCTTTGTAACGAACGAAGGCCAGGAGCTGCGCTTCTCCACTCACATCTGTCATTTCATCCAGCTGCAAAGTGAACTGACTGGCTTGTTTTATTTTGCCCATGACTTGTCCCACAATATCAAGAGCCATATCATCAATCTGACGGGCCACGGTGTTGTTTGACAGGGGAACTTTCTTGAATGTCTCGGCTGCTTTTTTGTCTATCATAATTCCAGCCATACGAGTCGCTGCAGGGAGAAGTAGTTCTTCAACAATTGAGTGAGGATTTTTTGTTTGTGCCACAAGCAGCGATATGGCGTAAGACGCCTCCAGGGCTTTGCTCGACACATTTGTGGTTTTCATCATTGTATTCTGAATCTGACCTGACTTAAATTCTGACAGCTTTCGTTTGTAGTACTCTTCAGTTTTCCCTACTTTTGCAGGGTGCTTGGTGCTCTGGTGTCGCTGCAAATGGGCTGGCTTCATTGCGCTGTTAGCCAGAATTTCACCACAGAAGAAACACTGAGGCTGCGGTAGTTCTGAAGACGTAGACGTGGTGAAACCATACAAAATGTAGTTTTCATTGTACTGCCTAGGTTTAGCTTTGGCCTCTTTCTTGTGTTTCTCTGCTGTCTCCTCCGAACCCCCTCCTGGATCCAGAGAAACTGGACGTTTTAACCATTTATCCATCTGCAGGTAGCAGCCAGACTTTTTGTAGACGTTATCGGTTGCTATGTTTTTGTATTTTGTGTCACAGGTCATTGTCTTCCCGGGGAAACGAGTTGTAGCGCAAACATACCGTTTTATTGATGAGCTCGACATGACACATTGCTGAGAATATTTATCATCTTGGAAATTTTATTAAATAAATAGCCTATTACTAAATTCCACAGCAGACATTCTGTTGTCCACATATTACGAGTTAGCTGAGTTATTGGGACTACACTTTTGTGTGACGCCTTAAAAAAAAAATATCCCCGTGCGCCGCGTACCCCCTGCAGTACGTTCACGTACCCCTAGGGGTATGCGTACCCCCGGTTGGGAAACACAGGCCTAATCAAAGCCCAGACCTCAATCCAATTAAGAATCTGTGGCATAATTTGAAGATTGCTGTACACCAATGCAACCCATCTAACTTGAAGGAGTTGGAGCAGTTTTGCCTTGAGGAATGGGCAAAAATCCCAGTGACTAGATGTGCTAAGCTAAGAGACATACAGTACCCCAAGAGACTTGCAGCTGTAATTGCAGCAAAAGGTGGCTCTACAAAGTATTGACTTGAGGGTGTGAATACCTATGCACACTCCAGATTTTTCATCTTAATTATTGTTTGTGTCACAATAAAACAACTATTTTCACCTTTAAAGTTGTAGGCATGCTGTGTCAGTGAAATGGTGCTAACCCCCCCCAAAAAATCCTTTTTAATTCCAGCTTGTATTGCGACAAAACAGGACAAACACCAAGGGGGATGAGTACTTTTGCAAGACACTGTATGCTTTGTCTGAAAATGAACTGCCAAGAAGTTGGTCAGAAGCCATTGTCTCAGTAATATACAAAGAAGGCAAAGATCCCATGAAATGCAGTTCCGATAGGCCTATAAGCCTCCTATATAATGATCTTAAAATACTGACATTAATACTGAATAAAAGAAAACAGAAATATATTGCAACACTTATTCATCCAGATCAAACAGGTTTTATTCCTGGCTACCCAGGTACTAACAACATTAGAAGAACTTTAAATTTGAAATCAGTGGCTGGATTCAGACAGGAACTAGCAATGCTTCTTAATCAAGATGCTGAGAAGGCATTTGACCGAGTTGATTGGCTGTATCTGAAACTAACACTGAAATGTATGGTATTTAATCACACATTTATTAACAGGATAACAATTATAAAATATATAAAACCCCTAAATCCAGAGTTAGGGTAAATGGGCACGGTTCCAAATTTTTTGAGATACAGAGAGGGACACATCAAGGGGATGTTTTATCTCCATCCCTATTTGCGATTAGCATAGAGCCACTTGCGGAAATGATTAGATCAAATTCCACAGATACAAGGTATTGATGATCAAAATGGTATCACACATAAGATTGCGTTATTTGCAGATGACATTTTACTCTACATAACAGACCCTGTAGATTCGATCCCAGCCATAATGAGTGATTTAGAAAACTATGGAGTTGTCTGGCTATAAGATAAATGAGACTAAATCGGAAGCTATAATGATAATGGGATGTTGGCGACCTCATTTGAATAGTATAGCACCCTTTCATTGGACTAATAAGGAATTCAGATATTTAGGAATTATTCTTACTCCCAGGAACAATCAGTTATAATAAAACTAACTATGAGAAGTTGATTTCACATGTCAAATTAGACATTTCTAGGTGGGAAATTTTACCTCTTTCTTTCTTGGGATGAATAGAAGCAACTGGAATGAATGTACCACCCAGATTTATTTTTCTTTTTTGGTCTTTGCCCATACAAATACCTGCTATTACCTTCAAAAGGTTAGATAAATTCTTATTGAGACATATCTGGCAGAAGAAAAGACCTAGGGTTAGGCTCAAAACACTTCTCACAAAACACAGAGGCTTCCTGAATCTTAAATAATACTATTGGGCAACCCAAATACAGACAATGCACTGGATTAATAATGACTTGGATACAAGATGGGTACTGATTGAACAAAATTAAATTCCTGAGAGTCTCCTCTGACCAATAGTATTTTTGGGTAAAGTTCATTGGAAAAAGATGAAGATTAAAAAAAACAACAACTAGATATAAAATACACTGAAGGTGTGGGATAATGGAAGGGGAGAGGGTCAAACACAATATCAAGGGCTATGCCAAAAGCAGGAAATACAGACTTCTGTCCATCTATGTGTGATGGGGGCTTTAAAAGATGGGCTGATTTGGGCCTGGTTACCATTAACCAGTTAATGGCAGGAGACAGTTTGAAATCATTTGCACAGTTACAGCAGTGCTTTGGGTTGCTTTCCAAAGATATGTTTAGATACCTTCAAATAAGGCATTATTTGATGACTCACAGTCAGTGGGAGACAAGTTTGTAGTACTTGAGTCCGACTTGTGCCCTAATTTTAAGGTCTTGTGACTTGACTTGGACTTGAGCACTGATGACTCAGAGTTGGACTCGGACTCGTGCATTAACTGCATTTGGACTCGTAAATTGGAGTCGAGGACTATGATTTTTCTTTATTTTTTTGTAACATGCCATAATAATTTGGCATAAGATATTTATATCTACATTAACTTTTATACTAATTTTGTGCAAGAGAATGCACATTCACCTGTTCATATGTTATGTTCAGGAACAAACTAACATTAATGGCGCTAAAATGCCTGGAGAGACGCCCCTAGGATTGTCTGCTTTGCTTATACAAACTTCTCATGCAATGGGAAAAAATGCACTGCTATGTGTTCCATATGTAAAAGAACTATCGAGGAGACGACGAGGACAACCTTGAACTTCAATCGTCATTTGGTAAGACTTTACCCAGAGAAGAAAGTGACACGCTCTGTCACTTTCACATGTTCATTGCTCTGTTGATAGTGGGGCTTTCTTGCTGAGCGCTGAACTAGCTAGTGTTAACCCTCTCTCATGTTATTTGCCCTGTTGATAGTGGGCGGGGCTTGCTGAGCGATGAACAAGCTTTTTATCTGTAGCCTATTAACTAAAATGGGGCAGTCAAGCAGTAACGTTAGTCCAACACAGTAGCAGAGACGCTTTCACATAAAGGCAGCAACAGCCACCGTCAAATGGTGCAGTTGGAGTCTTTTTCTCGGACTCGACTCATACTTGACATGAAATTATCTTTAACGACTTGGACTTGCCTCAGGCCCTGTCAACACGGCAACGGATTCAGGTGAATCCGATAAAATTTTTTTATCGTTTCGGCCTGGCGTTCACACGGCACCGGCGTTTTGGGTGCCCCAAAATGATATTTTTTGAGAACGGTTTCCAGAGTGGAAAAATCTGGCAACGGCGCCGTTGTGAAGTCGTCTGGATGAGTAGAACGGATTTGTTTACGATGATGTCACAACCTCTATGTCTCTCGGCTGGCCTGGGAACGCCTCGGTGTTCTTCCCGAGGAGCTGGCCGAGGTGTCTGGGGAAAGGGAAGTTTGGGCTTCCATGCTTAGACTGCTGCCTCCGCGACCCGGTCCCGGATAAGCGGAAGAAGACGAGATGAGACGAGACGATGTCACAACCACATGACTAGAACAAGCAGCACTCACTCATTCACGCCGGGTAGAAGAAGGGGTTTATGCGCATGTGTCCTACTTCTTCTATTGTTCTGGTGTCTCCGATGGGACCGTCTTACAGTGCACGTAGAGGTGTGGCATGTGTATTGCATCGTTTTCAGCAAGCGTTGCGTTGCCATATGTACCTGATATTTTACTGATCCGTTTCCCATGTGGACGCGATATTTTTTTTACCTGCTAAAAAAAAATCTTGTTGCCATTGTCATGTGGATGTAGCCTCAGACTTGAACCCTGGGGACTCGAGACTGGACTCGGACTCAAGATTTAGTGACTTGACTACAACACTGGTGGGAAACAATTAAAAGACCTCCAACAGGTGTGGAACAGTACTATATTAATTTGATGAAGAAAAATTTGATTGAAAAAATATCCAACATTTATAAAACTTTACAATTAGATGAATCAGGAGATAACTACTATATTACAGAAAAATGGGAATTGAAAGCTAATGTTCTAATAGATGATGATTAATGGGAGGTAAGTCACTTAAGTAGCCATAAAATCATAAACAGCCCTATGTGGAGAGAGTTTGACTGGAAAGTTAAGGTCAGGTACTTCAGGACCCCTCAAGTGTTGTCTGGGTTTGTTGGAGGATCCTCACCATTATGCTGGAGTGGCTGTGGGAAGATTGGGGACCAGACCCACATTTTTTGGGATTGTCTAAAACTGCAAAAAAAAAAAAATTGGGAAGCTCTTAAAAATGAGATGTCATTTTAAACTTTGATTTACCTTTAAATCCTCAGTATTATATTTTGGGATGTATACCAAAAGGTATACTCCCTGGGGATAATGTGTACATTTTAAGGGTATTATTGTTAATTGCAAGGAAAATGGTAACTCTCTTGGTTACAGAATTGACCTCCCAAGGTGGAACAATGGACTAATAGACTGAAACAAGTATACATGATGGAAGAGATGACTGCACAATTGCAAATGGAAAAAAAAAGATGTCTTTCTGCAGAGGTGGGCATCTGTAACTCGATATCTGGCTGAAATGTAGAATACTCTGAAAATGGTATCTGTCCCCTGGTAACTATTTTATTTTACTTCTTTGTTTGTGCTTGTGGATTCTTTCTTTCTTTCTTTCTTTCTTTCTTTCTTTCTTTCTTTCAAGAACTGGGACTGGTAGGCCACTTAAAAATGTTGGAAGAGCTTTTGTTGTCAATTAATGTTCAAGATTGTATGTGATCAATATTTTACCCTGATATTAAATAAAATTGGTTTTAAAAAAGACTGAATTTGCAACTGGTTTCTCCACAAAGATATGCCCATCAAAACGCATAAAAAACAGCTCATGATCAAAATTGGAGATATAGCCAATCAGAAATATCCAGTCCTTAAAGAACCCACTTAGTCTTTCCCTACCATTGTCACTGCACTCTAAAATAACAAAGGAATCCATTATCACTTGTTCTGAAACACTAATAGCCCAGAGCGCTTTCATGATTTTATTGGAAAGAGCTTCTCAAATATTGAAAAATGAATTATGGCTGGCCTATATGTATGGTCAAAATTGGTGAAAGACTTATTTCAGCACCAAGATTACTTTTTTTATGCATTGGAAATGATATACATTTCTATGTCCAGCTTTTCTTAGTCACATGAGACACAAACAAACTAACATGCACTGAAATTTTTGTAAGCAACTGAGCTTCAGTGTATAGCAGGCACTGCATTTCTCTAGTAATCCATGCATTTTATATTCATTGATTCATCTCATAATGAAAGAGACTCAGCAGGAGAGTTAGGCTCCATGTACAGAATTTATTGAATCATAATCCTAAAATCTAAGTAATTAATCAGGAAATGGTCAATCACAGGATTGGCATCCATCATCAAAACCCCAGAGAAATGCAAAAATATGCTCAAACATTTCATAGAACAAGTGTTGCCAGGCAAAACAAACCTCACCCAGCAGCACTTATTTTACACCTAAATGTTGATAATGGTAATATTGCTTAATCATCATCTGTCAGATTATAGTACAATGAAAATCCATGACCTTTAGTTTGACATTTCAAAGTCATTCAAGATCAAAAGGTCATAACGGCAACTGAAAGTCCATATGGGACTTCCTATAGACCCCTTTCACATGACGTCACCGCGCCACGAGATTTTGTTAGGCACCATATTGGAAAACCAAGTACATGCACTCACAATATAAAACAAAGTACGAGCGAGAGTAAAGTGACATGATGGCTGATAATTCTGGTTATGTGAGTACATTACCAGCTGCAGAAAGGGCACGGTATGTGGAGAAACTGGCTGTGATTGATGGGTTTGACCCATATGATAAGACTCGCGGCAAGGGAGAATGGGAACATAAGGAGGACCGGACACCAATTCTGCCATCTGTTTGCTACCCAGACATTGTAAACTATTTGTTGTTTACACCCAGTGCCTACAGTGTTCGAACTATGCCGATATTTTCGGGGGGTCCCTTTTTTTCCCTTGGGGGGGGCGCTTGCGCTTGTCTCAGAGCGCGGATCTCCAAACACATGAGAAGCCTTGCGCTTGTCTCAGAGTGCGGATCTCCAAACACATGAGAAGCCTTGCGCTTGTCTCGGAGCGCGGATCTCCAAACACATGAAAAGCCTATCTTACGCACCTATCACGTGGACTCCACACCTCCACACACGCATCGCGTCTAAAGTCATAACTTATCAGGGGAAATCGTGTCCGCATTGGCATGTTCAAAAAACAACCTCGCGTCAACAATGATACCACACGCAAGAAAAAAAAAAAAAACAGTCAGGCTACTCAACAACCAACCTGGCAGCAGCGAGCAAGCCCCAAACCATCCTAAATTATTATTATTATTATTATTATTCAATTGTAGAAGTCTGGGAGGCTTGCTCCTCATACAGTTATCAACTTGGGGCCAATTTAGCATGTTTTAAATCTGAATTTCTTGCGTTTGCTTACCTCAAAGTGTCCACAGATCATGCACAGACTTATCCATTATATCCACAGTTTTTTGCCAAGTCTCACACAGGTTTCTTTCAAGTCTACTGTTGGGCCAATAAATCATAAATAAAAGAGCTCAGATTTGTTTGTTTAAGTCGTTTGCCACTCCACTTTATTCTCGTGGGTTCACATACCGCTGCTGTTATTTCCCCCTAATCATGAGTTTGTTGGTCTTCCAAAATGGCGCAGGGTCTGTTTACTTCCGGTTTCGGGTGACGTCAGTGAAAGGGGTCTATAAGCTGATAATGGTAACTATCTGTCTACCATCAACCATTTTCAAGTTACAGCCCTCTGAAAATCCGTGACCTTGAGTTTGACCTTTCAGTGTCACTCAAGGTCAAATATCATGGTGCCAAATGAAAGGCTATATGGGAGTTCCTATATGCTCATAATAGTAAACATCTGTCCATCGGCAACCGTTTTTGAGTTATAATGGAAAATGTTATTTTGACCGATGACCTTGAGCCCCCTAACCTTTAACCTCCAACCGCTATGGAGACTGTCCAAGCTACCCCATCATGCAGTATACGTTTAGAAGCAGAATTGAAAGATGGTTTTCAACATTTTGGTTTTAGTTTGAAGTCAGAATGATGAATTTGAAGAATGTTATCGCAAAAAAAGTACAACCCCGATTCCAAAAAAGTTGGGACAAAGTACAAATTGTAAATAAAAACGGAATGCAATGATGTGGAAGTTTCAAAATTCCATATTTTATTCAAAATAGAACATAGATGACATATCAAATGTTTAAACTGAGAAAATGTATCATTTAAAGAGAAAAATTAGGTGATTTTAAATTTCATGACAACAACACAACTCAAAAATGTTGGGACAAGGCCATGTGAGACACTGTGAGACATCCCCTTTTCTCTTTACAACAGTCTGTAAATGTCTGGGGACTGAGGAGACAAGTTGCTCAAGTTTAGGGATAGGAATGTTAACCCATTCTTGTCTAATGTAGGATTCTAGTTGCTCTTAGGTCTTTTTTGTCGTATCTTCCGTTTTATGATGCGTCAAATGTTTTCTATGGGTGAAAGATCTGGACTGCAGGCTGGCCAGTTCAGTACCCGGACCCTTCTTCTACGCAGCCATGATGCTGTAATTGATGCAGTATGTGGTTTGACATTGTCATGTTGGAAAATGCAAGGTCTTCCCTGAAAGAGACGTCGTCTGGATGGGAGCATATGTTGCTCAAGAACCTGCATATACCTTTCAGCATAGATTGGTGTCTTTCCAGATGTGTAAGCTGCCCATGCCACACACACTAATGCAACCCCATACCATCAGAGATGCAGGCTTCTGAACTGAGCACTGATAACAACTTGGGTCGTCCTTCTCTTTAGTCCGAATGACACAGCGTCTCTGATTTCCATAAAGAACTTCAAATTTTGATTCATCTGACCACAGAACAGTTTTTCCACTTTGCTACAGTCCATTTTAAATGAGCCTTGGCCCAGAGAAGACGTCTGCGCTTCTGGATCATGTTTAGATATGGCTTCTTCTTTGAACTATCGAGTTTTAGCTGGCAACGGCGGATGGCACGGTGAATTGTGTTCACAGATAATGTTCTCTGGAAATATTCCTGAGCCCATTTTGTGATTTCCAATACAGAAGCATGCCTGTATGTGATGCAGTGCCGTCTAAGGGCCCGAAGATCACGGGCACCCAGTATGGTTTTCCGGCCTTGACCCTTACGCACAGAGATTCTTCCAGATTCTCTGAATCTTTTGAATGATATTATGCACTGAAGATGATATGTTGAAACTCTTTGCAATTTTACACTGTTTAACTCCTTTCTGATATTGCTCCATTATTTGTCGGCGAAGAATTAGGGGGATTAGTGATCCTCTTCCCATCTTTACTTCTGAGAGCCGCTGCCACTCCAAGATGCTCTTTTTATACCCAGTCATGTTAATGACCTATTGCCAATTGACCTAATGAGTTGCAATTTGGTCCTCCAGCTGTTCCTTTTTTGTACCTTTAACTTTTCCAGCCTCTTATTGCCCCTGTCCCAACTTTGAGATGTGTTGCTGTCATGAAATTTAAAATGAGCAATATTTGGCATGAAATTACAAAATATCTCACTTTCGACATTTGATACGTTGTCTATGTTCTATTGTGAATACAATATCAGTTTTTGAGATTTGTAAATTATTGCATTCCGTTTTTGTTTACAATTTGTACTTTGTCCCAACTTTTTTGGAATCGGGGTTGTATTTTGACCTTTCCGGTGACCTTGACCCAATTACCCCCAAAATTTAAACCAGTAACCTATGGACCATTGCCTACCTACCCTGAAATTTTGAAGTCAATCGGTGCAACCATCTAGATGCCAGATTGTTAACAGACAAACAAACAAACAAACAAACAAACAAAACACACTGATTACAATACCTCACCCCCACTGACTATCACAGGTGAGGTAAAAATGGCCAAGGCACAGAAATAGCAAGCAGGAAGGACACAGCTCACATTATAGACATCTCAAATGCATGGCAAGACTTCGCAATGAGTAATCAAACCATGTGCTTATGTGTGAGCAACTCAACAAATAGACAGGAAACTGAAAATGAGCAACTAACCTTTATACTGGTCAGCATCATGGTGGAGCTTAGGAACACTGTGTGTGAAGAAGGAATACACCTGGAATAGGACACCAGTCTGTGCATCACTAGATCACTAGTGCCCCCCCCCCCCCCATACACACACACACACACACACCAACTGTTACGGCCATGCTAGACAATTTGGCTCAACAAGTGACCAGAAACACAAAGAGGATGCTATACACAAAGTACCCATTCACAAAGAAAGGATTATTTATTTATAAACATTACCAAAAATTAACCAAACCTATGGGAGTCTGGAGGTCTGGCTAAAAAGAATAAAAAAAGATGGAAGGAGTCTGGGCTACCCACGCCATGGGCCATCAGACTCAGAGCTTCTCCCCGAAATTAACCAAAACAGTGACTAAACTAAACTAATAAACAAAGACACAAAAACTGAACTATCAGACCTCCATTCTCAAAAGATTAGAAAGTACAAGAAAAATGAGAGGAGCAAACTGGGGAGGCTTCTTTGTCTGAGAGAGAGAGAGAGAGAGAGAGACACTTCTCCTCCAGTGCCCCCTTAAATAGGCAGGCCAATCTCATAAAAAATTAGGAGCACTTGAAGAAAGAGAAAGGGGAGGAGAAGAGAAGCAGGGGTGATTTAGTTAGTGATTTTTATTTATTTTTTTGTCCATTTCTGTCCCCAAATACAGTCTACACCAGGGGTGTCCAAACTGATCCATAAAGGGCCGTGTGGCTGCAGGTTTTCATTCCAGCCATGCAGCAGCACCCTGATTTGGCTTATTCAATCAACTGACACACCCACCCTTTAATCAAGGGTGGGTGTGGCTGCAAGTATTTGACTATGTGAAGACAGTTCAGTTGATTGAATGAGCCAAGTCAGGTGTGCTGCTGCATGGCTGGAATGAAAACCTGCAGCCACACGTCCCTTTATGGATCAGTTTGGACACCCCTGGTCTACACTAATGTACCCTGTACGGCTCATTATTGGACTTCAAGGTAACTACGTATGTGCACCTTTTTAGGGTCAAAAAGGTACATATGTTCCCAATCACTATATAAATGATACAGATAAGTACCTTAAAGTGCTGATGACACGTTTTTGACATCTTTGGCGATGTTTTATAACATAAAAAGTAATTCCCGATGATCCATATATTAATTCACGAAGGCGCCTATTTTACAAGTTATGATAAAAAACGTGGCTATTTGGGGAAATTTGACAGGGCTGCAGCACCCAGGAGACGAAAGAGGAGGAGGAGCTATATGACGTCAGCGAAAGAACCTTCCTCCTAACTTACAAGTTTGTTGTTGATGCGGCAGGTGTTCATCTCATCTCATCATCTCTAGCCGCTTTATCCTTCTACAGGGTCGCAGGCAAGCTGGAGCCTATCCCAGCTGACTATGGGCGAAAGGCGGGGTACACCCTGGACAAGTCGCCAGGTCATCACAGGGCTGACACATAGACACAGACAACCATTCACACTCACATTCACACCTACGGTCAATTTAGAGCCACCAGTTAACCTAACCTGCATGTCTTTGGACTGTGGGGGAAACCGGAGCACCCGGAGGAAACCCATGCGGACACGGGGAGAACATGCAAACTCCGCACAGAAAGGCCCTCGCCGGCCCCGGGGCTCGAACCCAGGACCTTCTTGCTGTGAGGCAACAGCGCTAACTACTACACCACCGTGCCGCCCCCGCAGGTGTTCAGTTTATCATTATTAGTATTTTTATTATACATTTTATATATATATATATATATATATATATATATATATATATATATATATTATGCCTTTGCGTTGTGTTGCCGGCTTTTGCTCCAAAACCCATAAGGATGGGGTAAGTTTATTCAAGTTTCCCAGAGATCCCGAGCTGCATGCGAAGTGGGTGAGGCAAGTCAGGCGCACTCGTGACAAGTGGGAGCCCTCCGTCCTGTGCTCTGAACACTTCGATTTGGATTGTTTTGACACCCTTCCCACCTTAAAGGAATCTCTTGGGTGTGCAGTTCAGCACAAACATGTGCTGCTACCATCAGCAGTGCCTACAGTATTCCGGAGGGGGTCTACTAGTAGCTATGCCAGATCCAGCAGTCGCCTGGGACAAGCCGACTCCTCCAAAGACAGTCCTCCTGTCAGAACATGTGTTGAGAAACGACATAAGATAAAGGTACATAGAGCTATAGAGTGCATGCTGCTAAAAATAGTACATGATGCTAAAAATAGTAACCATGCGGTCTGCGCGGCCATCTTGGAAGTGACTCGCTCCAGAGCGCTCATAGAGTACACATCATAGAGTACACATTCATGATAATCATAAATGTAATCATAAAGTCGGCGTGATATCAGTCATGTATTTGCTTGTGAAAGCTTGCGGCTTTCATGTAACTGCCGCCTAGCAACGAGAGGCAAAGGGTAAAGAGGGTAGGCTATCATAGATTCTATTCAGAAGAGATCAATACATGATTGCTTAAAAATTAGGCATTTTAACAATTTGCATCTGTTTTGTGATTATCGTGACACTTGTGTGTTATATAGAACTGTATGTCTTATCAACACATTGAGGATCTTCCACCGGAGGCTTTAGCAAGTATTCGTAGCAACACTACACTTTACCTTTTGCCATGCGTTGTTAGGGAATGGTAGCAAGTACCCCGATGACCAACTTCAAGAATATGTAGAAAAAATTTAGAAATTATACTTTCCAAAAGTCATTTGAGCTTAGTGAATTGCATTTCCATTTATATTGTAGGTTCTTGCTGATGTTTTTGCGGAGTATGACGCAGCTGCTGAATCAGAAGCTGCAGAGTTTGTATGTACTAGTTGTGAACATTCACATTATTATCAATCTCATTTATTTAAAATCAGATAAAATCATGCCATCATGATCACTGCTTAAAGTACCAGTATTTGGTTGTTGAAGAGCTAGCACTAGAAAGTTCACCGGCGTTTTCATGCGCCATTTCCATTGAGTAGAACAGCCAGTGAACCGCAGCGTGTTCTTCCGCTGACGTCACAACATGGCTGCGAGTCACGGACCCAGTTTTCTTGTGCTGTGCAATTAAAAGTTGGATATTCACGTAACAACAGCTTCTTTTCACGTAATTATAACGGAAATCTAACATGTTTGCCATGTTGTATAGTTTATTTAAGAAATTGCATAGAGTCATGTTTGTGTCATCAGCACTTTAAGGGGCTGCCCCAGTGACAAGCTGTTGTACCCCTAAAGGGTACTTTGTTTTCTGACGGCACAAAAAAAAAACAAATCACAAACAATATTTGGCAGCCAACTACAAGCACAACAAGTCATCTGTGACAACACTGTCCCTGCCATGGACATGTCTCACAACAACACTGAAGGCTTACAAGAATAGACTCCACCACATCAGCTGTTGATTTGTGTTGCGCAGCTTCTGCAAAAAAAACAAGAGGGTTGTTATCACTGAAAACGGTACTGACCACGTTAGATAACACAACATACACCTCAAAATGGTTCAGGGCTAGAATCATAGCGAGAGCCACCTTTTCAATGTTAGAATATGCACGCTGATTGTGATTGATTTTTTTTTTTGAGAAGTAGGACACTGGGTACTCTATTCCATCAGCACCATCCTGCAGCAGAACAGCTCCCACCCCCAACTCACTTGCATCAATGGCCAACCTCAAAGGCTGATCAAAATTAGGTGCAGCCAGCATAGGAACATTTGTTAGTAGGGCCTTAATTTGCTAGAAAGCATGCTGACACTTATTGAACCACACAAAACAAACCTTGGGACTTAGCAGATTGGTCAACAGTGTCACAAGAGCAGAAACGTTCTTTCAGAACCCTTTGTAGTAGCTAGCCATCCCAAGAAAGCAGCACAGATACTGTCTGGAAACAGGAGCCAGGAATGCCAGACTTGCTTCCACCTTGGTCCGGACTGGACGCATTTCACCTCAGACCACCACTTTTCCTAGGTAGGTCACAATTACTTGTCCAAACTCACATTTCACCAAATTAAGAGTCAGGCTTGCTTTATTCAGCCTCTCAAATACCTCCCTTATCTGCTGCATGTGGTTCTGCCAAGAACTGGAGTAAACTAACAAATCATCCCGATAGGCTTCATACCTAGAAAGACCAGACAGCATGATGTTAACAATCCTTTGATATGTAGCAGGAGCATTATGCATCCCAAAAGGCATTACTCTATATTGCAGAAAGTCATCAGGCATCACAAAGGCCAAAATTTCCTTTGCATGATTTGTTAATGGAACTTGCCAGTACCCCTTTAGTAAATCAAGCTTAGGCTACATCCACACGACAACGGCAACGAGATTTTATTTAAAAAAATATCGCGTCCACATGGGCAACGGATCAGTAAAATATCAGGTACATATGGCAACGCAATGCTTGCTGAAAATGATGCAATACACATGCCACACCTCTAGGGGTGCTGTAAGATGGTCCCATCGGAGACACCAGAACAATAGAAGAAGTAGACGCATGTGCATAAACCCCTTCTTCTACCCGGTGTGAAGCACTGTCAGGAACAAACACACAACAAGAAGAAGATGGCTGTGACTACACGAGGAAATCATGCCTTCTGTGTGTACAAATTAGTTTTATTAGTGTGCATAGTTTTATATAACTTAATTTTCTTATTGTGTGTGAACATTTTGAAAAGCATTTTTATATAATTTATATAACTTTTTATATTGTGTGTGAACATTTTGAAAAGCAGTCTTATCCAATAAAAAAAAGAAATTCAAGAAATGGTTCAGTTACTTGTTTATTTAAAAGAAAAGCTTCATACAAAAGTGAATGCAATGCAGTGGTTCATACAAAACAGCGAGAGCGCTGCTTGTTCTAGTCATGTGGTTGTGACGTCATCGTAAACAAATCCGTTCTACTCATCCAGATGACTTCGCAACGGCACCGTTGCCAGATTTTTCCACTCTGGAACCCGTTCTCAAAAAAATATCGTTGTGGGGCACCCAAAACGACGGTGCCGTGTGGACGCCAGGCCGAAATGATAAACAATTTTATCAGATTCACCTGAATCCGTTGCCGTGTGGACAGGGCCTTAGTTACAAAAGAAGCACTGCCAACTCGATCACCACAGGCCTCCATCTTAGGTAAAGAATAACAGTCAGGTTTTTCACCTTATTGCCTTTCCGAAAATCTGCAAAACCAATCAGACTTGTCTGATTTGTCAACCAGCAGACAGGGAGAACTCCACAAACTTAAGCTGGGCTCAGCAATCCCATGCTCAAGCATATATTCAACCTCCTTTTAAAAGCAGTGATGCTTATCAGGATTCACATGTTGCTTAATCTGTGGGGAGTCACTCATATCAATGTCATGCTGTAAAAACTGTTGTGTGTGAAGGCACATCAGTACACAGTGACTTGTGTGACACAATCACCTCCGTGATATCTGTGTGCTGAGCTTCAGATGGATGAGCCAAGTGAGATTCAAGTTGTCAACATCTGATTTCTGTAACCTCCCCTGCACATTGCTTTAGAGGGAACTACAACATCCTCCTCCTCCCCCACAGAGGTCAAGGCCACAGAACCCACGCCAGATCTAACAAATTCAACACTAGACAGCACCACCACACAGGTAGAGACAGATTTTGTAACCTCAGCAATGGACAACTCCCCAGAGGGAGTGACAGGTTTGACATCTACAGGACTAGCTGTCCTATCAGCCTGGGAAAAGCCTTGACATGGTCAAATCTAGACATTTTCTACAAGTTCTGAAAAGTTTCTTGACGTGAAATAAGTTTTCCTTTTGGATGCATCCTAACCACAAGCAAAGTTCTCACCTTTTAAAATCTGCTTACTCCCCCACTGTTACAAATTGCTGTAAAAAAAAAAAATGCTGACAGTAACATACCCTTACCAATTAAAACGGACTGTACTGTAGAAAACAATGCATTCTGGGCAATATTTCCCATTTCCCATAAAATACTGTAATATACTGTGAATCGCATTGCATTCTGGGGGTGATGTTTGAATCAACAGCAGAGAGGTCCTGCTAATACAGAATGCAACTGTGTTTCTACAGGAGACGCTGAGCAAAATGCCATGAAGCCAACTCTGGACGTTCTTTTTGAGGATTATCCATATGACTTCTGCACTTTATGAGCAAATCATATCTTAAGATTAAATAAATTTTAATTGTCTGGTGTTTTTGCGTACTATCATCATTTTTAAGCAAACTCAGACTGATTAGTGACTAAGCTAGCTTGCAGCAATCTATAACATTCCTCATAACTTGCACGCTGTGTCTGGAGAGTACCTACAGCAGTAATGTTAACTTTTATTATTAAGGCTAATTTCGGAAAAAATTCAAATACGTTAATCATATTGGTTTTTGTTTGGTTATTTGGTTTGCAGTTTGTCAGGGTGCAGGCACTTATGGATGCAAACGCAGGGGAGAGTGGGTGTATCACAAACTGTAAACAAAGCCAAATCGAGAAACTGGAGATGTAGTCAGGGACAGGGAAGGGTCAGTCGATCGGCGAACAGAATATCAGAAATCAGGTGGGAGAACAAATTCAGAAATAAATGTAAACAGAGTTCAATAATGGGAAGTCAGGCACGGGGACACAGAATGATACTTTGCAAAGTCAGAGTGTAAGAGTTGAGCTTACTGTATATAGGGATGGTCTAAGTCTAAAGTCCTTCCCGTGACATGCAATCAGGCAGCACCGATCTCCATTGCCTTCGGCCTCTTGCCTATACAGGCTGGGTTACAGTAGGGGGCTAGTCCTCTGGTAACTGCGAGAGTTTGACTTTCTCACTTGCAAATGTATTGCAGCGTGCCTTACCAGACAGCAGTAGGTACCATTTTTATGATGGTCTTTGGTATGACCCGACTGCGAGTAGAACTCACAATCTCCCGATCAAGAGGCAGACACACTAACCACTAGGCCAACTCGTGGTATATAGAGAAAGTGATTGCTGGTAAATTAGAGGCAGGTGTTGAGGTTAGAATTCTGGTGACAAGGGGCACTGTGGTGCTTGGGAAGCGTAGTCCAGAGTGGCCATGTTTGGAGGCTGCTCCAAACTCAGGTTTTCAGCTCTGGTACTGACGTGGCTAAAGGCATTATTGTGCTTATGAATTCTAAGTTTAAAACATATTGAAAGTGACATCAGCATTACAGCTGACTTTTTTTATTTATTTATTTATTTAATTTTGCCATTGTGAGATATATATGAACATGCACTGTGGATGGGAAACCACTAGAGCTTGCACCAATTACAGTGGCCCCATCATACCTAATCTGCATGTCTTTGTACTGTGGGGGAAACCGGAGCACCTGGAGGAAACCCACACAGCCAGGGTGGAGAACATGCAAACTCCACACTGATAGGCCCCCATCAGCCATGAGGCTCAAACCCAGAACCTCCTTGCTGTGAGGCAACAGTGCTAACCACTTCACCACTGTGCCACCCAATTTTTCCAGTAATCGAACTCTGCTGCCAGTTGGGTAACACTATGGTTTGTTAGTCATTAAGTTCGAGTTGCCCATTGATTTCATGTGCTCAAGTTAGCCTACAAACAGAGCTGGGTAATGACACAATACAATAACTGCTCACATTTGCATCAATGTCCGCATCAAATGTACAATTACGGATGAGACACTTGGGGGTTTATGTCGCAGTTAATTTTTTTTTATCAAATTGCCATGGAGGAATTTGGGAAAGCGATCATAGAATGGGTGAGGACGCTGAGGTGGCACTCCATGTTGTCCAGCTGCTGATGGCCCACTTCACAGAGACCACAGATGGGCTCATCCTTCTTGCAGATGTTAGTTTGTTTCTCTTCTGTCTTCATTAATATTGCACTGATTTGTTGCCATCTTACAAATCATCCTATGAAACTAATATTCTCACTTCATTTTTATTGTTTGCGCCCTAGTTGTCTGCTACAGTGACTGACATTGAGAGAACCCTCACCCTACCCCGACCCCTCATCTAATACTGCTTGGTATGTATTCAGTGAACTGACATATGCTGTACTGCATATCAGATGAGCTTTTCAAGTTATCTGTCTTCCAGCAAAGCATAAATGTTCTCCCAATAAGAGACGTTATCTAAGACAAAATGTTTTCTGAAATAGTACTAATTTCATGTTTCAGGTGGAACAAAGCATCTGACTGTTGGACGCTGGATGATCAGTCGTGAGGGTCGTGTGATGTGCTGCTGCTCTGTTTTCAGTGTAGTACCTCTTTAACCTACAGTACCAAGAGGAGGCTGCCTGTATACTTCAGTTCATTCAAAGGTAGAACTTGTGTTGTCTAATTGCTCTCTCATCCTCTCTTTTTCACATTCATCATGTGCATCTTAAACCCTGACTTCATAACCACTTCATATCGGAGCGGACTTTATTTTTATCCAACCTCTAATCTCGGCCTACTGTTTTTCAGGCACTTCATTGGAATCAAACCAGAAAGAGGGACAAAGGCCAGTCGGGGCAAGGTCATATCCAAGAGGACTGAGAGAGTAATTCAGAAGAAGTCTGTCACAGTCAATCCCCAAGTCTCCACTCTTCTGAAGAACCTCATAGACTTTGAGTGGAATTTCATAGGTCAGTGGGAGCTCTCAACCCAGGCACTTCATATCAACACAGCCATGTTATTTGCCATTTTTTGTCAAAAAATATTGGTGCTCTTGCTGTAGAATACAGCAGGGGGGAAAATTATATATATATATATATATATATATATATATATATATATATATATATATATATATATATATATCAACAAAATGGGAAACTGCAGTTGTTCCAGGGCAAGGTTGGCTTTGTACAAACCCCATTTCCAGAAAAGTTGGGACATTTTCCAAAATGCAATCAAAACAAAAACCTGTGCTTTGTTAACTCACGTGAACCTTTCTTTAACTGACAAAAGTGCAACGAAAATATTTTCAATAGATTACTAACCAACTTAATTATATTTTGTAAATATAAACAAAGTTCGAAGTTGATGCCTGCAATACACAAGTTGGGACAGAAGCAAACAGAGGTGGACAAAGTACCCAACTTCATTACTGAAGTCAAAGTGCAGATCCCACTGGTCAAATGTTAGTCCGATACAAGTGAAAGCTGCACAGTCAAATTTTTAGTTAAGTTAAAGTACTAAAGTACTTGCTTTTAAAAATACTTAAGTATTAAAAGTACATTTTCTGTCAACGCATTGTTGTATTATTGCCACAACACTTACAAAACCTAACGCCTCTGAAGCAACCTACTGGATTTACTGACTAGGGTGTAGAATCTGTAGAGCTGAAACTCCACCTGACATGCTATCAAGCTCTTTACAAACTCGAAATCATATTGGGTAGCTAACATTATGAGAAAAGAAAGATTTCTACATTCTGTTTATTTGGCAAGATTATGCTAAAACATATTTCTGGAAGGACTTCAGATAAGTTAATGTTATTCATGTTAGCGTAACTCCATTTTTACATGCTAACTAACAGTGTCCAATTTAACTAGTTATGTGTTAACATTAGCCATGGACAAGGCGATGGCAACTTGGCAGGCAAATCCATAGAAAGTCATTTGACTAACCAGACTGCACAGCTATTGCAACGTAGCTCTAAAAGCACAGACAGCTTTATTGCAAGCTTTTTCTTGGAATAAAATATATGCATACCTCAATATGCTTCCATGGGTTGGACGGTGAGTTTTTGTAGGCTGTGATGTGGTTCGTTTTAGGCAAACAAAGCAAACATTGAAAACAAAACGCATCTTTAATCCTTTTAGAAAACTGAAACATGGGTTCATGGGCCATGAGTGCATTCATTCCCCAGAAGAACCGCCTCCTTCCATTCTGCTATCAACTGATCGAGTTCAAATAATCAGAAAAATCACTGAGCTTGATTTTATACAGTCTATGGATGTGACGTGACCCTAGTGATTACTGATCGGCTGTCTCAGTGTCACCTGTGGAAACCGTCACTTTTTAGAAAAGAAAAGAAAAAAGCATCCACTTTCAAAGCTGCTTCCTAGTAACAAGTAAGGGGAAGCCATGGCCTAATGGTTAGAGAAATCGCTTTGGGACCAAAAGGTCGCTGATTTGAGGCCCTGGACCAGCAGGACTGGCTGAAGTGCCCTTGAGCAAGGCACCTCACCCCCAACTGCTCTGGCAAGAGTGGTGGCATACCTTGTGTCTGATTAGCCAAAGAAAAGCTGATGATGTGATCATCAGTTTGGGTGGTGCCTGACCAAAACAGAAAAAAAAAAAAGTAATGAGGACCTTGATAGAAATGTAGTGGAGTCAAAAGTACAATATTTGTCTTTTAAGTTTAGTGAAGTTAAAGTCATAAGTTTCCAACAGAAATACTACTCAAGTGTTTCAGTACATAGTATTATAGCAATAATAAATATGTCTGTGAAGGTTCTCAGTCATCCAGGTCATCATAAACCATAGGTGTACAGGGAAGTGTACAGTAGGCGTAAACTGAAGTGTACAGGGATGCTGTGTTTGTAGAAGATCCTCCTGAGTTTCTCAGATAATCCAGGGACAGGGAAGAAAACAGCAACAACTGCAAGAACATTGTCATTCCTGACATTTCTGGACTATTTGAGAAACTCAGGAGGATCTTCTACAAACATAACGTCCCTGTACACTTCAAATCCAGTAACACTCAGACAGAAATTGGTCCACCCTAAGGACAGAATACCCAGACACAAACAGGACAACATAGTGTACACAATTTAATGCGGTGAGGAATGCACAGACCTGTACATTGGGGAAACAAAACAACCACTTCACAGATGCATGGCTCAACACAGGACAGCCAGTTCCTTAGGCCAGGACTCTGCAGTTTATCTTCATCTCAATAACATAGGACACTCCTTTCAGGACTGCAATGTAAGCATTCTAGACAGAGAAGACCAGTGGTTTGAAAGAGGAGTAAAAGAAGCCATCTTTGTCAACCTGGAACAACCATCACTGAACAGAGGAAGTGGTCTGAGACACCACTTATCAGCCACCTACAATGCAGTCCTTGGTACACTTCCCAGAAAACTAAATACACATCCACACTAAGGCTACATCCACACGACAACGGCAACGAGATTTTTTTTTTAAATATTGCGTCCACATGGGCAATGGATCAGTAAAATTTCAGGTCCATATGGCAACGCAACACTTGCTGAAAACGATGCAATACACATGCCACACCACTACGTGTGCTGTAAGACGGTCCCATCAGAGACACCAGAACAATAGAAGAAGTAGACGCATGTGCATAAACCCCTTCTTCCTTAGCATTAGCCACACAAAGTTTTGATTATTAATCAGTAGCGTAAAACGAAAGACGCAGAAAGAGGAATGAATGGGGGTAGATGGAAGCCGGTACGCCAACATTCTGATATCCTCCAGAATTCTTTAATGGTCCGGAATAAATTGAATGCTACACGTTGATGGATTACTTTGTTCTTCTACGCCCTTTTTGAGGAATGTATTGTCAGACTTAAACCAACATCTGAAGAGGTGAGATCGCTCCTTTATTTTTCCTATGTTTGCTGGCGGGATTGTTCTTGTTTTTGGAAAGCGCACGGGGGGTGCGCGGTTTGGTACTGATTCCGCAGTGTTTGGACTAAAGACTCTGCCCTAAGGGCTATTCTCTCTCTCTCTCATTTTGCACCATTACACAATAAATATTTACAGTGAAAATATTTTGTAAGCGCGTTTCATGAACCAAGTTATAGGATTTGTTGACAACTCGCATCAAGTTCATTACACTTCTACCCAGCGTGAAGCACTGACAGTCATGTGGTTGTGACATCATCGTAAACAAATCTGTTCTACTCATCCAGACGACTTCACAACGGCACCGTTACCAGATTTTTTCACTCTGGAACCCATTCTCAAAAGATTTCGTTTTGGGGCACCCAAAACACCGGTGCCATGTGGACGCCAGGCCGAAACGATAAACAATTTTATCAGATTCACCTGAATCTGTTGCCGTGTGGACAGGGCCTAAGACTCAGCTGACTTTAATGACTCACATGATGACAGAGAGAGCCAATGACCCACAGATTACCCTAACAACCCATTAGGCTGCTAACACTGCTCACACCTGGACTCCAGTGACCCTAATACCTACGGGATGACTCAGAGTGTCAACGACCCATGTGAACTCAACAACTTTCCTTAGGGTTGCTTTTGGTCCACTAGAGGATAAATACCTGGAACTCCCCACTAGTCAGACAGAACTGAAGAAGCCTTTTGGATGAGAGGTGAAATGTCTTCAAGGATTTCAAGCAAGTGCACTTTCCTTCTTTAGCAATAATAAACTGAAAAAAAAATACAGTAAGCCAACTGGAGGGGAAAAAAAAGGTCAATGTACTGGCAACCCTGGTGCCAGTAGTTTATTGTTAATTTACATGACACTATTTTACATTACAAAAGGAGAGAGAGAGAGAGAGAGAGAGAGAGAGAGAGAGTTACTTACATTTTTCATTAAAAAAATCTACTAAAAGCACCTCATCTACCTCTACATTTATGACCTCATCAATCCACTTACATCCACAACAGTACTGCCATATTTTAAAGCTTCCAGAGGGGACTGAGAAAAACATTCACACACTGCAAAAAATGACATCTTGTTAAAGGTCCCATGGCATGAAATTTTCACTTTCTGAGGTTTTTTAATGTTAAAATGAGTTCCTCTGACCTTCTTAAGTCACCCCAGTGGCTAGAAATGTCATAATGTGTAAACCAAACTATGCCCACCCTTTGTCAACATTTGAGAATGGTGCGTCAAAATGGCGTGTTGATAGGCTCTTCCCTTTATTACTGTAGGTGTAATTAATGATTTTGTGTATTCAAGATTGGATAAGTGATCAATCTTTAATAATTACATGAAATCAGTCTCATTAAATTTGAAGGTTAATAGTTAAAATGAATCAATCCTATTGAATCGTTTAATTTGACTCATTTGAATTGAATCATACCATAGAATCAGTCTCATTTGAATCGTTTGAAGTGAATCTTTCAATGAATCGAGTCAGTGAATTGAATCAGTGAATCATTTAGTGAATCATTTAGTGAATCGTTCAATGAATCATTTAGTGAATCATACCATTGATCCTGGTACTTAACAATAAATTACCAGACAGCTAAAATGGTATATCATTATTGATCACTTACCATGTTACAAATTTTCTACACCTTTCCTTGAATTCTTTGCGATTGGGCCACTTCAAAGTATTGAAACAGCAGATAGACACCACACACAATTTCAATAATAATGGAGTTTATTATAACAAAGATAATAAAAATTTTAATAAAAAGAAAAGGAAAAATTGAACAATTTAATAGCAGCAGAATTGAAATCTTCTGTAAACAGTGTGTGTGTGTGTGGTGTGTGTGTGTGTGTGTGTGTATAAGCAGTTTTAGCTTGTGAGCTATGTGAGACACAGGAATTTTGTTATCTGCAATCTTGGTATGTGTGTGTGCATGTGTGTGTGTGTGTGTGTGAGAAGGGAGAGAGAGAGAGACACCTAGGGTCTCTCTTGAAGTTGGAATGTGTCCGTGCCAGGACGTGTTATCTAAGTAACAAAGGACTTCCACACTCATAACATTATCAAACTCACTGAAATCTTAATAAGGTCAAAATGTGTGTTAAGGAGATTGAGGATATTAGTAAAAGAATAAGAGAGAGAGAGAGAGACATGCACAAACTTATGGATTAACCAATTTTAAATCAACAAACAAATGATAGAGAACCAAAATTCAGTGTATACACTTCATTTAACTTCAGATAACTTCACATTAAGTGAATAACTAATTCCTAAGACTAATCTTTCACCCAGTGCCTGTTCTTACTGCAAAACTTTTGTCTTCTGTAGAAAGCAGAGTCTCTTCCGTGGAAATGGCAGGCTGCTGGAGAAGTTTGCGCTTCGGTGAGAGAGGAGAAGTGAGAGCGGTTGCTCTGAAGTTTTCTTTGAAGATCTTTGTAGCTCATGAGAAGATAGTTCTGATCAGACAGGGTTAGGATGGTCCAGCCGCTCCCAACACCAATAAAAATGCCTATTTGGTTGCAGTCTAGTACGTACTGAAAAATAACTGAAAGAACCGGTTTATAACTCACTTGAGTTAAGGCGCGCGTGTTTCCGGAGTCCACCGTGATCAAGGGTGGATAGAAGGAGAATGTTCTAAAACGTGTCTCTTGCAGGAAAGAGTCGTGGTTTCGGATGGTCCGATGGTGAGCGTCCCTCTATGGTCTGTTCTCCGCTGAGTCCAGACACCAGAGACAAAGAAAAATGGAGTTTCCAAGTCTCTTATGTGAAATCTGAGGAATGATGTACGTGATCCCGCCCAGGCATGACGTAGTCAACGCGGAAGTTGGCTGGGAGTTGTAGTTCTTAGACACAAGATGGCGCATGATACCTACATTCCCCCTTTTGGTCTCAGGGGTATGACGGAGTTGTAGCACTGAGAGCACCGTACCGTATCATCGCCGTGTCCATAGTCCTTGAGGTAGACTTGTTCCGTACAGTTCATGGTGTCCTGTGAAGACTGTGTAAACTTGTGAGTTCCAATGAGACAGTTGGAGGTAGAGGCATTTGAGCATACAATCACCATAGGCACTTGGCATATAATCACCATAGGCACTTGGGCATATAATCACTATCTAACTAGATTAGGGTTACCTCAAAATTTAAACAGTGAACGCTACATATATATTTCATTTCAGTGAACGCTACATATATACTTCATTTCCTACCCAAAGAAAATAATAAAACAAGAAAAGAGAGGAAGTGGAGTAGAGAAAAGAAGTGTTAGTGTTTAGGGTATTAAACCTAATCTTCTGGCAAGGTAACGGCAGCAGTTGGTTTGGCCAGAAAGCATGCGCTACTATGGCCGAAGCTGTCAGGAACGCAGACCCCTTTATCCAGCTTGGCGTATAGCATCGCTATTCGTTTGTGTAGCATGCATGCGATATCAGCAGAAAAGACCCAGCCACTGAGAATAAGTCCCAAAACAATCAGACTTATGGTAAATTCTAGGTCAGGTGACTCTCTGACCCGGTTTTGGGAGACTATGGTCGAAACTCCATTCTGACCTAAACTAAATTTCACCGTTTTGGTCCCTTCAACCAGCAGTTGCTTTTGGAGGGTGTTACTGATCTCAAGATCATTACCTTCAAAGGCATCTATCATCTCAATCTCCGAATCGTACCGGTCAGTACTAAGATGGTGTAGGGTGATGTCACCTATGTGAATGGTGGCTCCCTGTGGTACACTAAGGAACACCATTTGGTTTGGGATTTTCATTCTTGTGGCTGTGTGGTGCTGGTTGTATGACATCAAGATTTCAGTTTTTGGAGTGTTAACAACCCACCGACTACCAGCTCTTTCTACTCTAGTTTCCATATCCTCGTCCTTTGCGGACATTTGGCCTACACACTTTTGTTCAGGCGCTTTCGCCCTCAGACCGCACAGGCAATCTGTAGTGTCTCTAAGAAATGGGTTGCTTGGGCAGACCCAGTGGATGTCTTTAGTGGAGGTGCACATCTCTAGGTTGGGAATAAAGTAGACAGAGGGGTTGTCATCATTGTATGCTACCATGGGTGGTGTCTGTATGTATATACGGACATTGTTTTTCCAGAAACCCACATTGAGGACAGACTTGAGTCTATATATGTTGTTTCTCTCAATGATGGGTAGATTTAGTATGAAACCTATCTCAAAATCTTGTGGACTCACAAAAATGGGGATAACACTACCAAGACTATATGCCAGGTGTATTTGCAAGGAATGCTTGTTAGTAGTAGTGGTGGATTGTAGTATATTCTCCACCAAGCTAAGGGGTGTGAGATATGATAGGACCTTGCCACTACTCAGGGAACTGATTGAGTCTCCTACTTCTCTAAGCAGGTCTTGCATTAAATCCCTTACTACTCTGACATTTGATCTCGTTCTTGATTATTTCAGCCAATTTGTCTACAGTCTGCATAGTGTTATAGATTAGATCAGTATGCATGTTAATGTTAATATAGTTCCCTGCAGGGATTTGCCTAAGCCCTGCAGCTCTTCTTGTTGGATAAGCAGTTTCTCTCGGATCTCTGGCATTTCCTTTTTCAGAATGCTAACTTCTCTTTTCAACGTATTCAAACTGACTGTGTTGGCTGCAGAGAGACCAATAGAAAACAAAGATCCAATGGCAGATGCACCGATAATTAAACCCCCGAGGAACCTTTTCTGACGTGTTTTACCGCTCAGTTCTTCCTCGGTGACTATGAATTTTTGTAACTGTTCTAGCATATGGGTAGTGGTGCATCTAGTGTGTCCAACTAGCTATCTTGCCATTTGGTCCGTTATCGTCGATCGAAGGTATCAGTGACTTGAGGTGTTTGCAGTATACGGCCCATGGGTCTAGCCGGGCATATACCCGTTGAATGTGGATGCGACAGTTTGTAAGAAGGAGCCCAGAAGCCTCCTGCAGGGCGATGCCAGCTGGGGGGCCAGGCTCCACCACCTCACTTGACTGACTCAGTTGTAGGGTGAGGAGGATGCACAGGATTCCAAGGGAGTCCATTCTGTAACATACATAAGGATTTTTTTATTTTTTTTATTTTATTGGGTTGATAAATATGATCGGGAGTGTCAGTATACGCTTAAAGATAAGTGATGCATACCAGCTGGGTGGACTGGATGGCCTAATTATCATTCACCCCCTTTTGGAGTGAGGACTGTTGAAAGGGTTTGATTTGATTGCTATGAACCCATCGGTAGGAGGGCGTCTGATTAGGTCCGGGTGTCCTAATGTGATACATGACAGGGAACAGTTTTCCCACAATCGAAAGGTCTCAACCAGGATGGTAGGAACTTCTCTGAGATTCGGGCATAGTAGGCTTTGTGTCCTACACTCGAATTGAGATTCTTTTGGGCACCTGTAAAGGTTGACTGTAGGTGGCGTCGTAGGTCGCTGACATATTGATGTGCGGTGTATGCAGTTGCGACGCTCATGTCCTCGGGTCTGTATAGGAGATGCGGTGGGAGAACCATTTCTCGCCCAGTCATCATCTCAAAAGGTGTGACTCCAGTGGTGCGATGAGGGGTGGACCGAATGGCCATTAGCACCAAGGGAAGTTTCACATCCCAAATTTTACCATGGGGGGTGACATACTTCTGCAGCATGCTCACAATGGTTTGAATGGCTCGTTCAACCTGACCAGAGGATTGAGGGTGGTACGCGATATGGAATTTCACCTCGACACCTAACATGTTCCACAGCGCAGCCATTACACCAACAGTGAAATGGGTGTCTGTGTCTGAGTCGATGGATAGAGGGAGGGTTTTCAAAGAATTGTGGCCACTAGGGGGAGTCACGATGTCGGGTGTTTCGACACCGGACTCAGTGTGCAAAGACATGAACTGAAGTTCATCAGAAATTTGATCTCGCGTGGCACTTGGTTGATCAGTGTTCGCACTAATCTCATTGCAATGAGTTTGTGCACATTTTGTGGGATCCAACGACTGTGGGATTTTGATTTGTGTAAAGCTGACTAAGGGCTTGGTTGGGATTGGGTCGCCTTGTGAGAGCCGTGTGTCAGAGATGGTGGTGAAGACTTTAGCGCATGTGAGAGGTGCATTTTGTGTGTTTCCCTTCGCCACCAGGGGGGGTCCTACATCCTGACCCTCGCCTGCTGTTTCCGAGGGATCTCCTCCCCCTTTCATGAGATCTACTCGTGGTTCCTGACCTAGTCATGGCAGTGGGTAGCTTTTGTCATTTTTCTCAGGCTCTCTGGTTTTGTCGGTTGAGGAATTTGACTGTTCCTGTAACAGTTTCCTAAATTCAGCCAAGCAGGCCTTTAAAGAGTCCAGTTCTGAGTGGGACTCATCAGGTTGGTCCGAGTCACTGTGTTGTTCATTTCTACCTCTACGTTTAGTGTTAAGGTCGGAATGCTCCTTCCATCTCTGGCCAGAGCGGGGATGACGGTCTTGCTGCCAACCGCTTTGTTCCTTATGACCCTTTTTACATGATGGGCGATAGCCATAGTCACTATGACCTTGCCATTGGTCTCTCCTGGCCTTACCTTGCCGATTCTCCCACTCACCTTGGTGATGGCTCAGCAAGGAATGGGCTGGACTGGGATTTTTCCAGGTGGGTCCCCCTTTTGGTACTTCACCTCCTTCTAAGGTTAGCGGGGGCTTGTCCCCACCCTGGAGGCTAAGGACTCTGGGTTCATCATCATTTCCATTTACGGTTTTGACAATGGTCTCCCAGGTCATTTGGGCTAGCTGCCTAGTTTCCTTCATCAAGTAGCAATTTTGCCGACACATCAGTGTGACTTGAGTCCGCACACTTGGGTGGAGGTTATGTAAGAAAAGGGATTTGAAGCCCCTATCTTCTTCTAAACCTGGTGCATTGCTACCCTGGAAGTAGGCAGTACGTAGCCATCTATAATACTCACGAGGCACCTCAGACCGTTTCTGCCTGATTTGTATTGCACACAACGTTGCGGAGGTTTCATCCGTGTACGGCACATATTCTTCCCGCATGTAATTGCGAAGTTTCGTATAACTATCGCGAACATTTGGTGTTAGTGTCTTTAAAAAGGCCCAGACGCTGCTACTGGAGGTCTTCCAGACCAGTTTAAGCTTCTCTCGCGTTGTGGCTCTCTGTAGGTCCATCAGGCATTGGTCAATTTCTCGTAAATAATCATTTATGTTGGTTCTTTTATTATCGGGATCGAATCGCTCAATATCTTTGGCAAGTAGGTCAATTTGCCGTATGCGGAGGGCTTGGTGCGTGTCTTTACGTGACCCCCTTTGCTCTTCTGAGTGCTCACTATCTGAGCTACTCTGGAATTGCTCCCATTCTGCATGAGAGTCGTAGTCGGATTCACCCGAAGGTGGATCAGGGAAGCTGTAGCGCACTGACCTAGGTGTGCTATGGGCCTGGGCTCGGGATGAGCGCAGGGCGACTCCACCCTGGCTAGACGACGACGGAGTCATGTAGCAAGTTGATGGAGGTTGGCGGGGCACCTGGTGCTCGACCAGGTAATCCTCGGTGTCCAGTTCGGACGCCTCTTCCCACTCTAAACTTTGACGCATAGTTGGGGGTCTCTCGCGCCCCTTGCGCCCTTCTTTAGGGTTCTGCTCCTTGGCAGCCCTTCCGGCGCCTTTCTCGGCTTTCTCTAGCCTTTCGGCACACTCATCGAGGGAGTCCTTCAAGAGGCTACGTTCCCTAGATAAATCATTGACCTCGGCTGTCAGCTTAGCATTGCTGGAGGTCAGCCTGTCAACCTCTCCGTGCAGGGATCTGATCTCTTGATCAGCATCCTGGAAGTGTAACAAGAATAGTTTACCTAGTGCATCTTGGACACTGATTGTTGTTCTCCTTGGATCTCTCATTTGTGTTATTGAGTTGATTATGTTAGCTTGGCAATCATGCCTACTCATGCCCCTCATGGTTGCCCTATCGGAGTCAGAGCAGTGAATGAGGTCTGCGATGACCTCAAAAAGAGATGCGTCTTGGCCGTTGTCTTCAGTCTCTGAGGCACGAGGGGATGCCATTTCACTTAGATTGGGTATTGGGTAATTAACCAATCAATGAGTCAATTATCAATTAATTATTATTAATTAACATTAAGTATGTAATCAATCAATTAACAAGATTTATTTGTTTGGAGATGTTCTCTTATCCTAAGTTATCAATAGGTTGTTAGAATTTGTGATATGGTTATCACACTCCTGTTTTAACACACCTGGGGATATACCATAGCAGTGCTGAATCTGCTGTAACAATACTCAAGAAGTCGACAAACCAATCGCCTCACACTGGGCACCAATTATGCAGGTGTAATTAATGATTTTGTGTATTCAAGATTGGATAAGTGATCAATCTTTAGTAATTACATGAAATCAGTCTCATTAAATTTGAAGGTTAATACTATTGAATTGTTTAATTTGACTCATTTGAATTGAATCATACCATAGAATCAGTCTCATTTGAATTGTTTGAAGTGAATCATTCAATGAATCGAGTCAGTGAATCGAATCAGTGAATCATTTAGTGAATCAGTGAATCATTTAGTGAATCATTTAGTGAATCATTCAATGAATCATTTAGTGAATCATACCATTGATCCTGGTACTTAACAATAAATTACCAGACAGCTAAAATCATTACCGTAAAATACCAAATAATAGCCCGGGCGATTATTTGTCTCAATCACGTAAGAGACCCGGCGCGTATTAGAGACTAGGCGGCTATTTGGAACAGGCGATTAATTTCTTCTTCACAAACACCTTCCCCAAAATCTACCTCAAAACGGGGAAAAAAATCATTCTCAGATAGGCCTACTTTTAACCAGTATAACTTACAGTTTGTTTAGAGTTAGATTACAGATAGCACGGTGCCGACTTCGGGGAATTTTGAAGACGCAGAATGCATCTTCGCATGGCACAGTCGGGGTGGATAAAGGATAAATCACACACCTTTTCCTGTTAATGACTAGTTAAGCGCATGCTTTACAAAATAATCAAGAAACCACACCATTGTCTGTGCGCAGCACTGTGATTTAATTACTCTGCAAAGTTATGGTCACTTGCTATCACCCTCACCCATGCAGCCTCCCTCCACCCTTTGCGCTTCGCGATGTCTGTCAATCTGAAATTGCATGGAGGGCGCGACGTTGAAGCAACATAATTAGGGTGCGAAGTGTCAAACCAAAGGGTTTTTTCTTATGCTGAAAAATAAGTGACCTGCAGTGGCTACATACTGTCATCTTGCATTCTCACTTTTCTCTCCAAGACGTCTCCCTATTTAGCGGATATGAGCCTATTCCCCGAGTGAGTTGGTACGGTGGCTCGACCCCGTAGAAAACTTAAAGTTCGGATGAAAGTTAGTTGAATAGGTTACTGACTTGTAGGCCTACATGTTGCCTGCCTGACGCGTGCTTCTGCCCAACTTGCACGACAGATTACTTGTTGAAAAGGCCCCTTGGATTAGATTGGCCGCGAGCAGACTGAAATGCATGTTAGAACGCTCTCACCTTTTTTGTAAAGCGTCTTCCAGATCCGAATGGGTAAGGGCAAGTGAAATGGTATAAGGTCTTTAATAAAACTCAGCGTGTGCTTTGACGCATGCATTCGGCAATTTAGGTGGTTTAACAGAAGCAGCAGTCCAACCTTGGAAACCCGCAGTCGTCAATGTCACCACACACGCTGGCTTTCGTTGGGTATACCCAAAGGGGTGGCTAAGACATCTGTCAAAAGTTACGGAGTTGCATTCCTCAAGAAATATTACGGTAGACCAAGATTATAACATTGAAATGGCATGTTTATTATCACGTAACAAAATGTTGTAAACAGTATAGAAATAATTTCATTCATTCATTCATTCATTCATATTGTTTCGGTAGAAAACTATTTTTTAGACCCCGGCGAGTATTCGGAACCGGCCTTTATTTGTCACAACACACGCGTACACCCGGCCGTTAAAGGGAACTCGGCGGTTAATTGGAACTCGGCTATTATTTGGTATTTTACGGTATTATCATTATTGATCACTTACCATGTTACAAATTTTCTACACCTTTCCTTGAATTCTTTGCGATTGGGCCACTTCAAAGTATCGAAACAGCAGATAGACACCACACACAATTTCAATAATAGTGGAGTTTATTATAACAAAGATAATAAAAATTTTAATAAAAAGAAAAGGAAAAATTGAAAAATTTAATAGCAGCAGAATTGAAATCTTCTGTAAACAGAGTGTGTGTGTGTCGTGTGTGTGTATAAGCAGTTTTAGCTTGTAAGCTATGTGAGACACAGGAATTTTGTTATCTGCAATCTTGGTATGTGTGTGTGCGTGTGTGTGTGGGAAGGGAGAGAGAGAGAGAGACACCTAGGGTCTCTCTTGAAGTTGGAATGTGTCCGTGCCAGGACGTGTTATCTAAGTAACAAAGGACTTCCACACTCATAACATTATCAAACTCACTGAAATCTTAATAAGGTCAGAATGTGTGTTAAGGAGATTGAGGATATTAGTAAAAGAATAAGAGAGAGACATGCACAAACTTATGGATTAACCAATTTTAAATCAACAAACAAATGATCTCATCTCATCTCATTATCTCTAGCCGCTTTATTCTTCTACAGGGTCGCAGGCAAGCTGGGGCCTATCCCAGCTGACTACGGGCGAAAGGCGGGGTACACCCTGGACAAGTCGCCAGGTCATCACAGGGCTGACACATAGACACAGACAACCATTCACACTCACATTCACACCTACGGTCAATTTAGAGTCACCAGTTAACCTAACCTGCATGTCTTTGGACTGTGGGGGAAACCGGAGCACCCGGAGGAAACCCATGCGGACACGGGGAGAACATGCAAACTCCGCACAGAAAGGCCCTCGCCGGCCCCGGGGCTCGAACCCAGGACCTTCTTGCTGTGAGGCGACAGCGCTAACCACTACACCACCGTGCCGCCCACAAACAAATGATAGAGAACCAAAATTCAGTGTATACACTTCATTTAACTTCAGATAACTTCACATTAAGTGAATAACTAATTCCTAAGACTAATCTTTCACCCAGTGCCTGTTCTTACTGCAAAACTTTCATCTTCTGTAGAAAGCAGAGTCTCTTCCATGGAAATGGCAGGCTGCTGGAGAAATTTGCGCTTCGGTGAGAGAGGAGAAGTGAGAGCGGTTGCTCTGAAGTTTTCTTTGAAGATCTTCGTAGCTCGTGAGAAGAAAGTTCTGCTCAGACAGGGTTAGGATGGTCCAGCCGCTCCCAACACCAATAAAAATGCCTATTTGGTTGCAGTCTAGTACGTACTGAAAAATAACTGAAAGAACCGGTTTATAACTCACTTGAGTTAAGGCACACGTGTTTCCGGAGTCCACCGTGATCAAGGGTGGATAGAAGGAGAACGTTCTAAAATGTGTCTCTTGCAGGAAAGAGTCGTGGTTTCAGACGGTCCGATGGTGAGCGTCCCTCTATGGTCTGTTCTCCGCTGAGTCCAGACACCAGAGACAAAGAAAAATGGAGTTTCCAAGTCTCTTATGTGAAACCTAAGGAATGATGTACGTGATCCTGCCCAGGCGTGACGTAGTCAACGTGGAAGTTGGCTGGGAGTTGTAGTTCTTAGACACAAGATGGCGCATGATACCTACACTACGTCAGCAAGGGAGATGATCCCCATGCCCCCCCTCTGGATTCCCACCCATTGTATGGATTGCCCACCCAGCTCAAAAGTTGCCACCATAGATACATCACTTCAATTTTGTAGTGAGGAGACCATAGAGGACACAACAACATGGCACCACCTAAGCGAGCGAAACATGGAAATTGCGCTGTACATGGATGTGACAACACAGAAAGGAGTCTGTTTTTACTGCCAACAGGAGAGCCCCTGAAGCCGCAGTGGCTTAATTTTATTTACTCCAATAATACGCCGTCGAGTCTACCTAAGACGGTGTATGTTTGTCGGAAGCATTTTCCTGATGAATGTTTCCACAACTTGGGACAGTACAGGGCAGGTTTTGCACATCACCTGTCACTGAAGCCTGGGTCCGTACCAAGCATCCCTGCCGCATCAGCCACAAACACCGAACAAGTAAGTGTATAACTGTTAAGTCGTTTTGCCATGTTTTAAAATCGGTGCGTTAGCCTTGCAATGGCTACATTAGCTGTGCAGCTAACCACTTCCTGCAGTTAGCCAGGTACTCTGCGCTACAAAACCAAAAAGCATGCAGCATGCTCTGTTAAACTGAGTTTAGTCTGGAAATTGACTGTAACTTATGAGCTTATGTTTGACTATTGCTCCGCAATGCATGTCTTCTGTTGGATAAGCGATATGTTGCTGTAGTTGCTGCTTCTATCCTCTTTGGTTATGGAGTGCGTGTTCAAGCCTAGGGTATTATACGTTCGTAAACTACCACTCCGAACACTCTCACTCATGCCCGCAGCTTGGTCAAGCCCCTCCCCCTCCCCCCATGGCCCACCCTCTACCCTTCCCTGCCTCCATGCTTCTCATTAGCAAAATGACGCACTGGGAAAAGGGCTGAAATGGGGCTTTCTCCCAGGAGGCTATATCTACGTGCCAAGGGTTCATTTCGAGAAAGGCTGCGGATATAACATCCGGAAACCTCCACGAGCCCGTTTAAAGCATCAACAAACCACCATGCCATGGGTCCTTTAAGAGAAAATATATTTAATATAGATGAATTTATATAATATGTCTTCCCATCCATCCATCCATCCATCCATCCATCCATCCATCCATTTTCTTTCACTTATCCAAAGTCAGATGACGGTGACACCAGGCTAAGCAAGATGTATTTCTCTCCCCAGCAACACTTTCTGGTTCCTCCTGGGGGATCCCAAGGCATTCCCAGGCCAGATGAGATATATAATCTCTCCAGCATGTTCTGGGTCTACCCCGAGGTCTCCTCCCAGTTGGACATGCCCGGAAAACATTCAAAGGAAGGTGCCCAGGAGGCATCCTAATCAGATTCCTGAACCACCTCAGCTGACTCCTTTCGACATGAAAGAGCAGCAGCTCTACTCCAAGATCGATCCTGATGTCTGAGCTCCCCACCCTGTCTCTAAGGGTGAGCCCAGCCACCCTATGGAGAAAGCTCATTTCAGCCGCTTGTATCCGCGATCTCATACTTTCGGTCACTACCCAAAGCTCATGACCATAGGTGAGGGTTGGAACATAGATTGACTGGTAAATCAAAAGCTTTGCCTTCTGTCTCAGCTCCCTTTTCACCATGACGGTCTGGTTCAAAGCCTACATACCCTATGAACATCAGGAGAATTAAAAAGAATACTTTCCTGTCAGTATTACCCGTTTCCAGTTGAGAGTACGTAGTGCACGAGTTTGCTGCCTCTTCACCCCGGCGTTTTCTTTCTTTTTTTTTGTTTTCTTTACTGTGCTTCTGATTTTTGGCAATGTGTTGCAAATCCATTTGGTTTCTTTTTGGTTAATTTCAGACTCTTCTTGCTTGGTTTTGACACTGGCTTTTTGCAATCACCTGTAGCTAACCCGCTGCGAGCCCCCTCTTTCTTTCCACCCACTTGACTTCAGCAGTGATGAGTGAGTTTCCACCATTTACTGTGCTGTTGCCTTGTTTTATGTGCTGGTTAGTCAAATTGCTTCCCTGCACTGTACTCTGGGTGTGGTACCGCTGGTATTTTGGATCCGTTTATGAGCGGCATTAGGCTAAGGTGGCTTTGCAGTGTAGTGATTCTGATATGCTCAATGAATTCGTTTCAATAAATCACTATGCCTATTATTGGACTGCATCTATCCATCTGTTTTTGGATCGTGACTGTGGGTCTGGGTATTGGTTTTGTGGCCCAGGCTTTTACCCATGTTTTATACTTACTCGCCAGAGGAATTAAAAAGCCTTAGTGCATGGTACCGCTTGGATTCCACAGTATTTAATCTGTGCTGCTCTATTGGAATCACGTGCTGCCCTCTGTACATTCACTGGTCTCCACGCTCTCTGACTGCTCATTATGCTTCGGAGTTTTCCATACCCATCATATGGACTCACAATCGGATTGCCAAGGTCAACAAGAATGCTCATGGAGTTAATCACGGTGCTCTTCGTGTCATGCTGTGCTCCGGACATCCACTCCAGAGATTACAAATCTCTCACCCCAGCGCCGATCCAAATCCGGAACGGGAATTCCTTCATGCCTGCATTCACATCCTAGTTTTCTCTGCTGTTATAAAAATGCCGTTCTCAGACAGGCACTTTGTCAGTCTTTTTCAGAACGATTTGTAGCTGAGCCGGAGTTGGAAGGAGTTGAGGCTGTTTTGAAGTTGGCTAAACAAACGCTATTTGGATTGTGGTCTGAGTTTGGACTTGGAAGCTAATTTGCATACTGTTCCTGCGAGAGTGAACGCGAGGGGAAGTATGGATGAGTGTAGTGGTGGTGGGGGAGAGGACGAGGCATTTAGGGAACAACTGGATAGCCTGTGGATTAACTCTAGGACGAATGTTAACCAGAAGCAGGGACAGGGGAAAAGATCTTTAGAATCGGATGAGGATGAGGGAGACAGGGTTGTGAGAAGGAGAGTGTGGCAGGAGAATGAATTAAAGGTAGTTGTAAGGTTCAAGGAAGGGTATGACATTGGTAAAGTTGGTTTGATTTCTTTAACAAATGGATTGAAGAAGGTGTTGGGAGAAATAGAGAGGGCGTATCCAGTGTGGGGTGGGAGACTGCTCATCCAGTGTAAAAATAGTGGCCAGAGGGATAAGGCGCTGAAATTACAGTCAATTTGTAAGTTGGATGTGAGCGAGGTTAGGGTGTTTGGAGAGCGGGGAGCGAAAGGGGTTATATCAGGGATTCCCCTGGGCGAGAAATTGGATGAGCTTAAGAAAGCCATTAAAGGAGGGATGGTATTGAGCTTGAAAAGATTACAAGCAAAGCGAAATGGTGAAAAGGTGGACAGCACGACTGTCCTCCTGGAGTTTAAGGAGAGAGAGCTACCGGAGAGAGTAATGGTGGGATACATGAGTTTTTATGTGCGGGAATATGTCCCTCCTCCAGTCAGGTGTTACAAATGTCAGAGATATGGGCACAGCAAAAGTCTGTAAAGGTAAGCTGCGATGTGGGAAGTGTGGAGGTGAGCATGAATACGGACAATGTGGGGATAGTGAAATTAGGAAATGCTGTAACTGTGGGGGGGACCATGCGGCAGCGTATGGTGGATGCCCAGTCAGGAAAAAGGCAGTAGTAATTCAACAGGTGCGATCCTCTAGGAACCTGTCTTATGCTGAAGCGGTTAAGGTCGTTCACAGTGAGGAGAAAGAGGGAAGTCAGAAGGAAGTGCACGCACAGGGTATGTTAAAAGGATCAGAAGGAAAGAGTAAGGGGGAGGCGATATCCCCTGAGAAACTGATACTGTTTATAGCATATGTGGTTAACTGCTCTGACAATTTGAATAGCAAGACAGATAAAATTAAGATGATAGGTAAAGCTGCTTCCAAATTCCTTAATATAGGGAACGTATCTTGGGAAAGAATACAAGCAGCATTGGCTCAGAGTGAGATGAATGAACAGTCACAGCCATTACTGTAATACTTTTTTAATATTCCAGTGGAACGCTAGGAGTCTTGTGGCAAATGGACAGGAGTTAAAAGGATTCATACAGGATATGGAGCATAAGCCAGACATTATATGCGTACAAGAAACATGGTTGAAGCCGTCGCTGGAATTTGTTATAAAAGGGTATACAAGTGTGAGAAGAGACAGGGGGGAAGGTAATGGAGGTGGATGTGCTACATTTGTGAGAAAGGGAATACAGAATAGAGAGTTGAAGAAGGGTGATGAACAAGAATACATCATAGTAGAAGTATGGACAGGAATGGAAGTATCAAGGTTATAAACTTCTATAATCCATGCAGGCAGCTGAAGGTGGAACAGCTAGAGGAAATCTGGGAAAATGTAGATGGTAAGGTGATATGGTGTGGGGATTTTAATGCACATAGTGCAATCTGGGGAAATAGGGATGACCAAAATGGTAGGGTGGTGGAAAGTTTCATGGACGACTGGGGGCTGGTGTGTCTCAATGATGGTACAGGCACAAGGATAGATGTGGTGAGGGGCTCAGACACAGCATAAGACTTAACCATAGTCACAAGTGCAGTAGCACATAAATTTAGTTGGCAGGTGCACACGGAAAGTGGTTTAGGTAGTGACCACTCCCCTAAAATGGTTAGTGCGGTTCTGGAGATGGAGAGGGTAGATGAAGTAAGAGATGGGAAGTGGGTCTTAGGAAAAGCAGACTGGGACAAATTTGGGGAGTTAAGTGATCAAGGGCTGGTAAATATTGATATGCGCCAAAGTGTTGAAGGGTTATGCCTTAGTATTTGTGGCAGTATTATAGGTGCGGCACAAAGGGCTATTCCTATGACAAAGCCAAAAGGTCTGACTAAAATAGTGCCATGGTGGACTAAGGAATACAGTGAAGCCATTAAACAAAGAAACAAGGCTTTCAGAATTAAAAAAAGACACATAATTACCAGTGTCTGATAGAGTATAAGAGGTCTCAAGCTCAGGTAAGAAGAGTGATTAAGAGGACAAAGAAGGAGTATTGGAGACAGTTCTGCAGTTCTCTTGGGCGCACAACTCCTACTGAACAAGTGTGGGGAATGATTAAGAAGATGAGGGGTAACAGAAGGGAATATGAATACCCAGTACTGGTGGAAGAAGGGAAGGTTATGATAAACAGTAAAGACAAGGCAGAGGCAATTGCGAAGACCAGGGGTTAAATTGGGCCGGGGCTGTCCGGGGCTGAGCCCTGGCACATAAGCTCGGAGCGGATGGCATATGATCACGCACACATCAAAAGCAACAAACCCTTTTCACGATTTTCAGTTCTGAATAATTAAATATCGTTTTATTAATCAATAAACCCATGACTTTTATGAGATAGATCATAGTTTTCCTGATAACAAGACGACCTGTCAAAGCTATTTAGAACAGAACGTGCGATCAGAGATTCTGGTTTCTGGAACACTGCGTGGGTTGCCAATTCCGCTTTTTATAAGCGACTTCGGGGTTTCTTTTTTGTGAGCTCGCTTTAAAAAAAAATCAGAAGTCGTGGTTTGCGGGTTTTTGGGCTTGTGTTTCAGTGTTGTGACTTGTTTATAATTTTCTCCATACACCGTCTCCCCTTTTACCTGCATACGATCCTAATCCATCAGAGGTGCTTGAACGAACTGTCTGTGCATTTGGCGAGTTCAATTTCCAGGGGAAAAAATAATACTGATCTAAATATGTTGTGTTTTTATTTTTAGACAGTATGTGTTTAGCAAAACACATACTGTCTAAAAATAAAAACACAACATATTTAGATCAGTATTATTTTTCCCCTCTTCAGTATTATTTGATATTTTGTTTTTAATAATAAAAAATATGATAATGATTATGTTCACTGTATTGTTAATATTATTAGTGTTTTATTATTTATTGTTAATATTTAATTTAATGTTAATTTATTATTATTTATTGTTAATATTATTAGTGTATTATTAGTGTAATTATTATTGTTATTATTATGTATTCAATTATTTATTTGGCATGTGGTGCTTTTTGTATTGTCTAGAACATACATAAGATGAGCATATTATAGCAGCAAAATAGAAGCACAATCATTTGAATGCAGCAAAACTTTTGCTGCATTCAAATGATTGTGCTTCTATTTTGCTGCTATAATATGCTCATCTTATGTATGTTCTAGACAATACAAAAAGCACCACATGCCAAATAAATAATTGAATACATAATAATAACAATAATAATAAATGCTTCCAATGTTATAGTGTTGTTTGTATTTGGTTGCATTCACTGCATGAATATATTTGATTGACAATTTGACTGACAGTGTTTTGGCATATTTAACATTTATCCTCCAAAATAAATCAACTGTTTTGGTTTAAGATTGTGCAAGCCTTCAAATTTTCTCACTGAACATTTCTCCTTCACATTTTTCACCTGTAGGCATGTGACAAGATTTAACATGATATTGCTCAACCTACCTCTGTAAAGTCAGCTAACAACTTATTAAAATGCACCAGAATTCAGCAAATAACATGTATGATAATAAAAAACTTCTGGGGGAGGACCCCCAGACCCCCCACTAATCATTTCCTTCAAACCAATGTACAACAACCTGTACAATCTGTTACATTGGCCAACCAATCTACATTCAAACTGCCATAATGTGTAGGGGGGCACTACAAGACACACATAGGCCTACAACACACAGATAAGGTGTATATCTCTGTGCAATATGATATGGTTATCAAATTAGAGGGTTATTTTCCAAAAAGTATATTGGGGCAGGGCGGCGGGGGCAGGGGCGGGTACGAGGCAGAGCCCCCCCACATAACCAATCCCAATTTAACCCCTGGCGAAGACCTTAGTTAAAGTACATAGTTCAGGAAACCTAAGCCTGGAGGAGGTAAGGGCAAGACAGAGTACAATAGCAAAGTATGAAAAGCAGGAGAATGTAGGGGAAGAAGGAGTGTTGAATGGGTTATTTATACTTCAGGAGCTAAACAGTGCTCTGCAGAAGGTAGGTAGGTCTACTCCAGGAAGGTATAGAATATGTTATTCTATGCTAGAACACCTGAGTGATGAGGGTAAAGGAGTATTGCTTCACTTAATGATATTATAATGAAATTGCTTGTTAAACTGTGGGATACTTAAGGTGTGGGAAGAGGGAGTACTCCCCCAATCATGGAAGGAGTCTATCATTACTCCAATACGGAAACCTGGAAAGGACCCTAAAAATCCTGGCAGTTATAGGCCAATAGCATTGACTTCCCAGATGGGGAAAACACTTGAAAGAATGGTCAATGATAGAATGGTATATTTCCTAGAAACCAGAGGGTTGATACAGAACTATCAGTCAGGTTTTAGGAAAGGCAGAAGCACAATGGACCCAACAATAGCATTGGAGGATGTTATAAGAAAGGCACAAGTCAATAAAGAGACTGTTGTAGCAGTGTACTTTGACATTGAGAAGGTGTATGATATGATGTGGAAGGAGGGATTGCTTGTTAAACTGTCTCAGCTTGGTATAAGAGGCAGAATATGGCAATGGGTTAGAAATTTCCTATCAGACAGGAAAATCAAAGTCAGAATTAATGGTGCTTTTAGCAATGAATATGAGGTTGATAATGAAACACCACAAGGTAGCATAATAAGCCCATTATTGTTTACAGTAATGATAAATTATGTTTTTAAGAATATAGACAAGTCCATAGCTGTTGCTTTATTTGCTGATGATGGTGCTATGTGGAAAAGAGGAAGGAACATAGATCATATTGTACATAAAATGCAGCAAGCAGTGGATACGGTACAAAAATGGGCTCTTGAATGGGGCTTTAGGATATCTGTGGAAAAGACAAAAGTTATGTTCTTTACAAGGAGAGCAATACATCAGGACTCGAGAGTAACAATTGGGGGTAAAGAGTTGGAGAGGGTGAACCACTTTAAGTACCTTGGTATATGGTTTGATAAACAGTTAACCTGGGCAGTGCACATCCAGAAAATTATAGAAAAGTGTAAAAGAGTATTAAATGTTATGCGATGTTTGAAAGGTATAGAGTGGGGGGCTGATAGGCAGGCAATGAAGTACGTTTATACAGGGTTAATAAGGTCAGTGATTGATTATGGGTGTATTGTGTATAGGTCTGCTGCTGAGTCTACACTAAATAAGCTAGACATTGTACAGAATCGAGCCCTACGACTGTGTATGGGAGCTATGAAAACCTCACCTGCGGCAGCCTTACAGGTGGAGCTGGGGGAGATGCCTTTATACCTGCGGAGAGATCAGTTGTCACTGGTATACTGGGCTAATCTTAAGGGTCACCTAGGCCTTAATACACTGATGAACTGTCAAGAGAGAGGAAATGAGAGAGTTAGAAGCTTTGGTTGGATTATTGAAGAGAAGGCAAGAGAAATGGAGATCAACAACCTAAACGTTTGTCCAACAGTATCATATTCTGCAGTTCCTTTGTGGACCTTAGAGATGCCTGCAGCTGACCTAGGCTTCCTGGAGGCAAGAGAGGAGATAGAAGTAGACAAATTTTATGTTGCATGGTATATTCAGAGCCAGTATGGGGATAGATCTATTATATATACATGTAAGGTCCTCTAAAATAACACTATTTTATACTCTATATTGGATTGCCCTATTTTCTGTGTAATTAACTCCATTTACCATAATGCCTTGTGGTTTATTTCACTGTTCTGATGTGTTGTGACGTACTGTGCATTCAGACCAATCAGACTTATTTGCTCGTTGTATTTTTAGTTGAATTTTGATGTCAGCCAATGGTAATTGGTATATGTTTAATGCCCGCGAGTTTGTGGGCTTTTTGAATGTTCCATCACTTCGCGAGAGAGAAGCTCACGTGAGTTCCCGCCTGCAGCCGAGAGAGAGAGATCACGTTGTTTGTGAGCTCGATTTCAGCACTGATTTTGCAGAGAGTATTTTTATAGTTTGGCCTGCTTGTGGCCATAAACTCCGGTGTCACTCCAGTGAGTGATCTTGCTGTTTTTTTTTTCCCGTGGACACATCTGCCCGTTGCTGTGCCCACCGGAGCGCTTTCGTCAGTCCCGGGGACTCACTGTGTCGGGACCGGGACCCAGCCAGCTACCAAGGGATTTGGGGTGAGCAGCATCTTATTCGAGCGAGCTAACCCACAGCAGTGGCTGGCCCTCTGCTCAGGAGCATCTGCTGCATGACTGTACCGACATCTGTAACCTGATCCGTCAGGCCTGACCGGTGGATTGTGAGTAACGCGAGCCCACACTTACACTGACACACACACACACACACGTTCCTCTGGTCTCGCCTGGATAGCCAGCATTTTAGAAGGGCATTGCAGCGGTTGCTGTTCTGCCTGCAGTTCAGAGAGCTGCCACCTGTGCACCAACGGGCCCCAACTGCGTGCATTTTTTTCTTGTCCACTTCTTTTCTTTTGATACTTTACCCAGTTTTATTTTATTACTATGTACTGCTGGTATACACACTGTTGATGTGCTATCTGTAACATCTCTATTATGTAGGCTAATTGTTTCTGCTCTTCTTGTGCTGGTGTTACTATTTTAGTCATATTGGTGATTACATTGCATGCTTCTTTGGGAAGCATTTATTGTCAAATACTATCTCCTATTGTTATTATTATTATTATTGCTGCTATTATTATTATTATTATTATTATTATTATTATTATTGCTTATTAATAAATATAATCATTATTATTATTTAATTATATCTTGGGTGTATTGGCTGCTCATTTGGTTCTTTATATTTGAACATTCTGACATGCACACTGCAGACTAGCTATTAGTTCTTTCACTCAAGCTACTGTTTATTTTAAATTCTGAGGAAATACACCATACACTAGCTTCAAAGGTAAGTGTAGTATTTTCGCAGTGGAGGCACCGCGCTGTTAAATTTATCATTTATTAGATTCATGCTTATTATTCTCTCTCTACTCATACTTGTACCCTTATGGTATCAGGAATCTCAGCCAGCTCACCACTCCACCGCTGAGAACTTAGGACCCTGTTGCGCCATTATTTATTGGGATTTAGGGTAACTCTTTAGTAGCCTATAGCCTACTGTGCTGGGTGATCATCACCTGTTAAAAAAAGGGGTTACATTTTGGAGGCACCGCTGGGATTTTCCTGTTTACCAGAACAAGTAGATCACTGTGTTTCACTTAGTGTTTGTGTTGTGTTAGTTATTGCTGTTTGCTGGGCAGTTTTTTTTTTTTAACATGGACCTTAGTCAGGCTGTTGAGTGGAGCCGTGAGGAGAATGTGGAGTTGTGTCATGCCATTTTACTTAGCAGAGTGCCATTGGAGGCCACTGATGATGTGGTTAGCCGTGTGCTCAGCACAGTTAAGGTTCTGGGTAGGACCCGGATACGCGGTCGCCGTGGCGACAAGACTGGTAGGCACCTGTACATTTTAGTCGAGACTTCTGCTGAGTTGGATCAGAGCTCTGTCCCTCCTGAAGTGGGAATTGTAGGTGAGGCAGGTCCATGGGCTGTTCATGTAGTGAGTAGTTTGCTGCCTGCTAGTCCTGTTCTTCAAAGTGATGGATTTGAAGCCAAGCTACCAGTATTTTCATTATTACAGCAGGAAGGCAAGTCTATGGGTGATGTGAAGGCTGTTTTGGGCATGCAGCCTCCTAAACCTGATGTCAGCATGGATCTTGTGAATGCCATAGGCCAGCTCGTTGATCGCTGTAACCAGGCATCTGTTGATGTGCCTGGCTATAGAAAACTGAAGCTGTTCTCCGGTTTACGGCCCGTTCCCCCAGGCGAGGAAGAATATGAGGCCTGGATGGAGCAGGCTACTCAGATGATTACTGAGTGGCAGTGCAGTGATGCTGCTAAGCGACAGCGCATTGTTGAGAGTTTGCGTGGGCCTGCTGCAGATATAATAAGGTTCTTGAAAGTCAGTAGCCCATCTGCTACTGCTACTGATTACTTGACTGCTCTTGACACTACTTATGGATCGACTGAGAGTGGGGCAGACCTTATGGCATCGTTTCGCCATACTTTTCAAGAAGATGGTGAGAAACTTTCTGCTTTCTTGTATCACTTGGACAAGCTTCTCCACTGTGCTCTTTTGAGAGGAGGGATTGAAGCTGCAGGCCTGAATCGTGCACGTCTGGAGCAGTTGTTCAAGGGTGCTCTCACCACTGACATTGTGGCTTTACATGTGCGACTTCTGCACACTTTGCAAGCTCTGCCTTCTTTTTCACAGTTAATGTGAAATGTGAGAGAGGAAGAGCACTGGGGAGAGTGCAAAGGTTTCTGTGGCCTCATCTACATTTCGCCAGGTTCCTGTGACTGCTGCTGTTGCTCTTCCTCATGTGCCTGTTACTCCCCTGGCATCTGAGGTTGACAGTCTGAGGAAAGAGGTCAAGGAGCTGACGTCTTTAGTAACTAAACTTTTGACTGCTACTACCGTGGCTCCTGAAAATCCTCAAGTCTCACAGTTTGGTGTAAGCCACAGCACAGAAATCACTGCCTTAGCTGTTCCCACAAGGGCTGTTTCTTCGAACCTGCCGAAGTCTACGGCATCCTCTTCTGTTCCTGCCATTTTTTGTTACAAGTGTGGAGAAAACAGCCACACCAAGCGAGAGTGCACACGTCCTGAGAACTTGAGGGTAGTGAATCAGAAGCTGCTTAAGAGGGTCACGCAGCAGGGAAACTTCCCCGGAGCTCAGTGAAGGAACGGCACAGAGCTCCATCACACAAAACACGTTCCGCTCATTGTTCACCTCCAATCAAAGTCAGCCAATTACAACTGCCGTCTGGGTTAGTGGGGCCCTCGGCTGAGATGCCCGTGCAGATAGAAGGTATTTATGCTAAAACTCTGCTTGATAGTGGTTCTCAGGTCACCATCTTGTATCATAGCTTTTATAATGCATATTTGAAGCATTTGCCACTGCAGCCAGTGGAAAATCTGGAAATATGGGGTTTGAGCTCTCAAAAATACCCATATGATGGATATTTGCCTCTTAGGCTCGAGTTCACTGAAGCGGTCACTGGTGTGCCTCAGGTGGTGGACACTTTAGCTCTTGTGTGTCCTGACCCTCAGACAAAAGAGGGTATAGCCATTTTGGTAGGCACAAACACTCAGTGAAGAAGTTGTTCCACTCTTGTCGTGAACAGGCAGGTGACGGGTTTCTTAACACGCTGACCATACACCCGGTGATAAAAGAGGTTTTTGAGTCCATTAAGCACACAGGTGTATCACCGGAGGATGTGGATAAACACGGTACTGTGTGGTTCATGAAACCTAAGCCTATTGTTTAAAAGCCTGGGCAGGAGCTGCAGCTTTCAGGACTGCCCAAGTTTCCTGGTGAACTCAATGACTCTTTAGTCCTTGTAGACCAGCCTTTTAGTACTGATGATGCATCTGTCCCTGAGCTTGAGGTTTGGCCTGAAGTCCATCCAGTCTCTGCTGTGTCCTGCCATCATATTATGGTAAAAGTGAGGAATGTTTCTTCTAGGGATGTTCTTGTGAAGAGAGGTACCGGTAGTCCCCTCGCTCACATATACCCTGTAGAGATGGTGCCACAGTTTCCGTCCACTTGCAGTCCCATAGCTGCTGGTGAGCTTACTTATGCTTCTTTTGATTTTGGCACTTCTATGCCAGAGGAGGCAAAACATCGCCTCTGCGAAAAGATGTTGCAGAGGAAGGAAGTGTTTTCTTGTAGCGAGTGGGATGTAGGCTGCTCAAAAAGCACCCAGCATGAAATTAGGTTAAATGACTTGCGGCCTTTTCGGGAGCGATCTCGAAGTTTAGCTCCCACTGATCTAGAGGATGTGCATCAGCATTTGCTGGAACTCCAGAATCATGGCATCATTTCAGAGTCTCGGAGTCCATATGCTTCGCCCATTGTTGTAGTGCGCAAGAAGTCAGGTAAAGTCAGGATGTGTATTGATTATAGAACGCTTAACCAGCGGCCCATCCCTGACCAGTACACAGTTCCCAGGATCGAAGACGCCCTCCATTGTCTCTCTGGTAGTAAGTGGTTCTCGGTGTTGGACTTGAGAAGTGGCTACTACCAGATTCCCATGAGCGAGGCTGATAAAGAAAAGACAGCGTTCATCTGTCCTTTAGGTTTCTATCAGTTTGAGCGTATGCCTCAGGGAATCTGTGGTGCCCCTGCCACGTTCCAGAGAGTCATGGAGCGGACAGTCAGAGACATGAATTTTCTGGAGGTTCTGGTGTATTTAGATGACCTGATTGTCTTTGGTAGCACCTTGGAGGAGCATGAGGAGAGACTCTTAAAGGTTCTGGACAGGTTTAGAGATGAAGGTCTCAAACTTTCGTTCGATAAGTGTCAGTTTGGCAGGACGTCTGTGAACTATGTGGGGCACATAGTTTCACAGGATGGCATAGCCACTGACCCCTCCAAAATAGAGGCTGTTGTTTCATGGCCTCGACCACAGACTGTCACTGAGCTATGGTCATTTTTGGGTTTTTGTGGATATTACCGTCATTTTGTGAAGGGTTTTTCCACATTATGCCAACCGCTGAACGAGTTGCTGCAGGGATGTCTGCCTCGGAAGAAGAGCTCGAGTTCACAGGCTGCTGACTCGAAACCTTCTTTCCGGCCCTCTGAACCTTTTGGCCCTAGATGGATCGATCAGTGCGAATCCGCTTTTCAAGAGTTGAAGTCAAGGTTAACTCAGGCCCCGGTGCTAGCTTTTGCAGACCCCCAAAAGCCATATGTTTTGCATGTGGATGCAAGCCTGGATGGTCTAGGTGGTGTCCTTTATTAAGAGTACGTTGAAGGATTGCGTCCTGTGGCGTTCATCAGTTGTAGTCTTTCCCCTTCAGAGAGGAATTATCCAGCTCACAAACTGGAGTTTTTAGCTTTGAAGTGGGCTATTGTGGATCGGCTGCATGACTACCTTTATGGAGCCAGTTTTGAAGTCAGGACGGATAACAACCCCCTGACTTATATAACCAAGTCTGCCACATTGGATGCCACTGGTCATCGCTGGTTGTTGGCATTGTCCACTTACAACTTCAGCCTGAAGTACAGGCCTGGGCGGAGGAACATGGATGCTGACGCACTGTCATGACGCCCTCACGTCAGTCTGTCCCCTGATGATGAGTGGCAAGAGATTCCCGCCCCTGGAGTGCAAGCTATTTGTCAGGTGGTGGCCACACAGAGAGCTGGTTGTTCTTCATTCCCCCGGGTTGCTGATCAGATTTGCAGCCATGAGTCAGCTGTTCCAACAGCATTCTGTCATGTTGCTGCTGTAGCACCTGATCAATTGCCTACTTTTAGTTCTAGTGAGCTTCAAGAAGCTCAGAAAAGTGACCCTGTTATAGGGGATGTCTGGCAAGCTATAAGTCTGAAGAAGCCTGCTAGTAGTATCCTGACGCGGCATCCTGACTTTAAGATCCTGAAAAAGGAGTGGGCAAAGCTGTCTATTGACAAGGGACTGCTATAGAGGACTGTTAAGTGGGGTGGTCAGTGCGTGAGACAACTGGTGCTCCCTAAGCAATTCCATGGTCTGGTTTTTAAGCTGCTGCACGACGATAGTGGCCACTTGGGGTTTGACAAGTCATACAGTTTGGTTCAGGACAGGTTTTACTGGCCTTGTATGAAGCTTGATGCAGAGAAATACTGTAAGACATGTGAGCGCTGCATCAAGCGGAAAACGTTGCCTCAGAGGGCTGCTCCTCTTTCCCACATACAGAGTTCTGGACCCATGGATTTGGTGTGCATAGATTTTCTTTCGATTGAGCCTGACTCTCGAAATGTTTGCAATGTGTTGGTCGTCACTGACCATTTCACACCTTATGCACAAGCCTTTCCTACTAAGGACCAGACAGCTGTCACAGTGGCAAGGACTCTCTGGGAGAGATATTTTATTCATTATGGCTTACCTGCCCGTATCCACTCCGACCAGGGTAGGATTTCGAGAGTAGACTGGTGACTGCGATGTTGACCATGTTGGGTGTGAAAAAGTCGAGGACGTCTCCTTACCACCCACAGGGTGACCCACAACCTGAGAGGTTCACTAGGACTTTGTTAGACATGTTGGGCACCCTAGAGTCACATCAAAAGTCAAAGTGGAGTCAGCATATAGCACATTTGGTGCATGCGTATAATTGCACTCCTAATGAGGCTACCAGGTACTCACCCTATTTCTTGATGTTTGGTCGGGAGGCTCGGCTCCCTGTTGATGTTTGCTTTGGTGTTTCATCTGATGACACATCATTTGCATCACATTTAAAGTATGTGACAAAGATGAAAGAGGAGTTACAAGCTGCTTACCAGCTGGCATGTGCCTCTGCGGATAGGATGAATCAGAGCAACAAGGAGAGGTATGACCAGAAAGTTCTCTATCATAGCCTGAGTCCTGGGGATCGGGTTTTGATTAGAAACTTGGGTCTGAAAGGGAAGCAGAAGCTAGTGGATAGATGGAGCTCACATCTTTACAGTGTTGATGGTCAGCTTTCTGACCTCCCTGTGTACAGGTTGACGCCTGTTGATGGCAATGGACCAGTCAAGGTGATGCACCGTAACCATATCTTGCCTTTAGGACAGGAGGTAAGACTAGGTCCAGGGGTCGCCACCGCTCCAGCCGTGGGCCCAAGGGCTGTGAAACACAGAAGGGCTAGGGAAAATCATAGGACTGGTGTCTCTGAGGTGTTGTCTCCTGTGGTACATGCACAGTCTAGCACTTCTGATTCTGATTCGGAGTATGGTTATGCTGAGGATGCAATGCAACATGCTCCTCTGACTGCTGGCACGCATAATGCCCAGCCTGTACCAGATTCTACTGCGCCGTGTGTCTCCACCACAGTTAGAAGCCCTAGGTTAGTGCCCACACCTAGAGATGATGTGATAACTCCACTCAACCCTGCACTCCTTACCTCTCCACATAGGTCTCCTGAGGTAGTGAAGGATTTAGTAGCCACAGACCAGGATGTTAGCTGTCCTGATGTTCACTCTGTAGTTTACCCTGCAGCTCCCACAGACTCAGTTCTTCCCTTAGTACGTAGGTCACATAGGGATAGGAAGCCTACTGACCGCTTGACTTACGGCAAGCTAGGAGTGCAGAGCAGGAACGTTGTAGCATCACACTTTGCACTTGCCGAGCCATTCCCTGCATGGTATAATGTTTCTCATGCCTGATGGTGTAATCCGCAGGCTCTTTGCAGTACATGCACAGACCGGCCATTCCTTATGCCATGCACTTCACCTGCCTTTACACCCATAGCTAGTTTTTAAGCAATAGGCCATGTTTGTTTTGGGTCTTTGTTTTGTTTTGCTTATTTGTTTTCTTACCTATTTTTCCTGTTCACCTTATAATATATGTAACCCAGCATGGGGGCATGCTGTTTGTTGGTGGGGGGAGAGTGTAAGGTCCTCTAAAATAACACTATTTTATACTCTATATTGGATTGCCCTATTTTCTGTGTAATTAACTCCATTTACCATAATGCCTTGTGGTTTATTTCACTGTTCTGATGTGTTGTGACGTACTGTGCATTCGGACCAATCAGACTTATTTGCTCGTTGTATTTTTATTTGAATTTTGATGTCAGCCAATGGTAATTGGTATATGTTTAATGCCCACGAGTTCGCGGGCTTTTTGAATGTTCCATCACTTCACGAGAGAGAAGCTCACGTGAGTTCCCGCCTGCAGCCGAGAGAGAAAGATCGTGTTGTTTGTGAGCTCGATTTCAGCACTGATTTTGCATTGAGTATTTTATAGTTTGGCCTGCTTGTGGCCATAAACTCCGGTGTCACTCCAGTGAGTGATCTTGCTGGGGTTTTTTTTCCGCGGACACATCTGCCCATTGCTGTGCCCACCGGCGCGCTTTCATCAGTCCCGGGGACTCACTGTGTCGGGACCGGGACCCAGCCAGCTACCGAGGGATTTGGGGTGAGCAGCATCTTATTCGAGCGAGCTAACCCACAGCAGTGGCTGGCCCTCTGCTCAGGAGCATCTGCTTCGTGACTGTACCGACATCTGTAACCTGATCCGTCAGGCCTGATCGGTGGATTGTGAGTAACGCGAACCCACACTTACACTGACACACACACACACACACACACGTTCCTCTGGTCTTGCCTGGATAGCCAGCATTTTAGAAGGGCATTGCAGTGGTTGCTGTTCTGCCTGCAGTTCAGAGAGCTGCCACCTGTGCACCAACGGGCCCCAACTGCGCGCATTTTTTTCTTGTCCACTTCTTTTCTTTTGATACTTTACCCAGTTTTATTTTCTTACTATGTACTGCTGGTATACACACTGTTGATGTGCTATCTGTAACATCTCTATTATGTAGGCTAATTGTTTCCGCTCTTCTTGTGCCAGTGTTACTATTTTAGTCATATTGGTGATTACATTGCATGCTTCTTTGGGAAGCATTTATTGTCAAATACTATCTCCTATTGTTATTATTATTATTATTATTATTATTATTATTATTATTGCTGCTATTATTATTATTATTATTATTGCTTATTAATAAATATAATCATTATTATTATTTAATTATATCTTGGGTGTATTGGCTGCTCATTTGGTTCTTTATATTTGAACATTCTGACATGCACACTGCAGACTAGCTATTAGTTCTTTCACTCAAGCTACTGTTTATTTTAAATTCTGAGGAAATACACCATACACTAGCTTCAAAGGTAAGCATAGTATTTTCGCAGTGGAGGCACCGCGCTGTTAAATTTATCATTTATTAGATTCATGCTTATTATTCTCTCTCTACTCATACTTGTACCCTTATGGTATCAGGAATCTCAGCCAGCTCACCACTCCACCGCTGAGAACTTAGGACCCTGTTGCGCCATTATTTATTGGGATTTAGGGTAACTCTTTAGTAGCCTATGGCCTACTGTGCTGGGTGATCAGCACCTGTTAAAAAAAGGGGTTACATACAGATGCATCTAAGAGAGAGGATAATCAAGTAGGGGCTGCATTTGACATCCCTATGATAAAAGTTGCTGTTATGAAAAGACTGAGCGACAACTTGGCTGTATACACAGCGGAACTAGTGGCTATTTTATTAGCTCTATCCTGGGTGGAAAGTAATAGGTTAAGGCCACTGAATATTGTTATTGCCTCAGATTCAACTTCAGCATTGTACAGTATTAAGAATGTACAATCACAGTCTAGACGAGATATTGTAATAGAAATAGTCCAACCGGTCAGTAGTCTGCAGAGGTCAGGAGTCAGAGTAACACTCTTGTCGGTGCCAGCGCACATTGGAGTGGTAGGGAATGAGCTAGCAGACCAGCATGCCAAGGAAGCTGCAGATCGACCGAGTGTAGACATGAACATTAAGTACAGTAAGTCAGAACTTAAGAGCATTATTAAAGATAAACTGAGGCAAAAGTGGCAGGATCTGTGGGACAGTGGGCAAACTGGTAGACACCTTTATAGTATCCAGAAGACAGTGGGGTGGGGCAGAATGACGCATAGAAGCACTCAGGAAGAAGACATGGTTTCAAGAATGAGGGTAGGCCACACAGGATTGAACAGCACATTGTTTTTAATGAAGAAACATGAAGATGGCAACTGTAGTACCTGTAAAACCCTAGAAACCACTGAGCATGTCATTGAATCCTGTGTAAAATATCAGAGTGAGAGACAAGAGCTACTCAGAGGCCTTGAGGGAGAGAAAGTTAAAGTGCCCCTATGAACTACTCCAAAGGCAATCAGGAGAGCCATGTTTTAGTCACTTATTCCATTTCATACGGGAAACTGGACTTCTTTGGAAAATATAGTCTACAACCCCCTTCCTTTTTTTTTTTTTTAAAGTCTAGAGTAGGTATAGCTAATCCAGACCCACACTCCATTTCAGAAGGTGGCGGTAATGCACACCAATTGTTGCTTGCCCACCGCCAATAAAAAAAGAAGAAGAAGGCACTTTGTCAGAACATCTCGCTTTGCTTCTAGCTGTTTTTGTGCCTCTGTTATGGTTATGTGGGGTTTTTTTTATTGCCAGGTATGTGGACACACATGAGGAATCTGACTCCGGTTTCACTTAGCTCTCACAGTACAAAACAGATAAAAAGCGTATACACAAAACAAAAAAATTAAATTAAAATAATGGTGCAGTAGGTGCATAGTGCAAAGTAATCCAGGTAGGTCAAGTATGAAATAGATAAATATAAACTATACAGTGTGCACAGAATGACGGTATGAGTGAGCAGATATTTTACAAGTGATATTACTGATATATGAATTTGGGTATTCATGGTTGTTTGCTCAAGCTCATTTTTCTATTTCATGGTTTTTTCACTAAGGGTTTATTTCTACGGTAGTTCATGTTTTTTTGCACTAGGGTTTTTTTTCTTGGTTTTCTTTTTTTTTTGTCCTAGCATTTTTTGTCCTTGCCTGTTTTGTGTTTTTGTCTAGTTTTCTGTCTCTTGTTATCTGGATTATCTTTGCCATTTGTTTTTGTCCCGTTTGTTTACCCTTGTGCCACGCCCTTTTCCCTGGATTAAATCTCTCTATTTGATTACTGTCTGTGTTCTGCTTGTGGATCCTTATCCCCCCACACCTCCACGACCCCTAACACTTCACTCACTTGGGAAATTGCAATGTTCTGCTGTCTCTGGATTGTCACCTGTGTTTCCTGCAAAGATTGGCCTTTTAAACTCCTGCTCCATCACCAACAAAGTGTCACCCATTAATGACCTAATTATCCAAAAGACCCTGGATATACTTCTGCTGGTGGAAACATGGCAACAGGCTGAGGACTATCTACATTTAAATATGTCTTCACCAGCCGGATACACACACATATATCAAAACCACGTCTCACAGGGAAAGGTGGAGGTCTAGCTGCAGTTTTCCGATGTGGTTTGAAACTTATGCCACTTTTCCACTACAAACGCGGCTGAGCCGTGCCGTGCTGAGTCGAGCTGAGCGGGGCTGTTGGAGTTGCATTTCGACTACAACCGTGCTGAACCGTGCTGGCTGGAAGTGGGTGGACACATTGGGTGGAGTTAGCGAAAGTGGGTGGACGTTACGTGATGTCATTAAGCAGCGCAAACAGTGACATCAGTGAGCTTTTAAGCGGTAGTCTCACGACCCGAATAGTAAACAATAAACATGGAGGACATGGAGTCGTTAGTGTTGCTGGTCTTGGTGCTGTGGCTTGTTGTCACCGACAACGCCAACAGATACTGGCAAGAGCGTATAGATGAGGCGAGGCGCATAAGGCTTCAGAAATTCTCGGAATTCGTAATTCTTCTTCTTCCGGGTTTACGGTGTTTACAGATCCCAGCGTGCTCGCGGGGCATGTGTGGGCATGTGAGGACACTCCTCCTCACCAATCAGTGCACAGGGGAGTGTCTCCTCACGCCCCCAGCCTCACTCGGCTCGGTTTGGCTCGCTTCAGCCCCACTCCAAAACCGTGCGAGTTTTAGGGGCTAAGCAGGGCTGAAGCGAGCTGAGTCGTGCTGTTTTTTGGTAGTCGAAACGCGAGCCGTGTCGGGCTGAAGTGAGCTGAAGCGAGCTGAAGTGAGCTGAAAAAGGGTAGTGGAAAAGGGCCATTAGAGATGGTTTGTCTGTCTGTCATGATATTACATCTCGTGAATATCTGGCTTTGAAAACCTCCACTCCCACACCAATGTTGCTGCTCTTAATCTATCGACTTCCCAAATCATTGCCATCTCTTTTTCTGTCTGAACTGAATGAACTGCTAACTGTAGCCTCATCTGTCTGTACTGCCATGATTCTTCTGGGTGACTTTAATATTCATGTTGACACTAGTTGCTCCCTTACTGATGAGCTCTTGACTGTCTTTGAATGTTTTGGTTTAACTCAGCATGTTGACTTTCCCACACCATAATCATGGTCATATACTTGACCTTGCTTTGCTCTACTGGTATAAAAATTGTATCTGTATCAGGTTCTGATGTAGGTTTTACTGACCACAAGTTGATTGAGTGTTCTCAGTGTGCCTTCTTCTAAATTTCCTCTGCATTCTGTCTTTCTTCTATTGATGTGCATTCTTTCTCTGCCTCTCTCCTCTCTTCTTTTTGTAAATTTGCTGAGGTTTCCTCTCCTGATGATAGTTTCTATTTACAATAATACTATATCTAACACACAACACTTTTGCTCCCCTTAAAACTAGATAGGTCTCCGCAAATCGCGCCTCTCCTTCATTCACCTCTGAGCTTAGGGCCATGAAGGCGGCTAGAGCATCTTTATAAGAAAACCGGCCTTACTGTTCATCTTTCACTCTTCTCTGAACACATTGCAAAGTATAAGGATGCTCTTAATGCTGCCTGTTCCTCTTACTATGCTAACATCATTAAGAGTGGCAACTATAGACCCAAAACTCTGTTTAATACAATAAATAAACTTCTTCAGCCTCCTTCCTCAACCACTCCCAGCTCCCCTGCTCAGTGTCAGGCTTTTTTGGATTTTTTTCAAGGATAAAATTGACAGTATTTACCAACACTTTCATTCTGAAATTCATTCTTCTGTCTCGCAAGTAGCTCTTTCTCATAAAGCTGACTGCTGTGTCTCTGCTTTCTCTCCTGTTGATTCTTCTAAAGTATTGGAAATTATGACTAAGTCCTCCTCATGTCTGCTGGACCCTGCACCCACTGCACTTCTTAAATCCTGTGTATCTGCTATCTCCCCTTATATTGCTCATATGATTTAATCAGTGTTTTGCTTTAGGCACTGTTCCCATCTTCCTCAAAATTCTATTACACCAATACTAAAGAAACCTGGTCTAGATTCTCTTTCACTGTCCAATTACAGACTCATTTCAAATCTCCCTTTCCTAGCTAAAGTAATGGAGTGAGTTGTAGCCTCTCAGCTTTATACTTTTCTTGCTCATAATTTCTATGAACCCTTTCAGTCAGGCTTTTGCAATCTGCATAGCACTGAATCTGCTCTCTTAAGAGTTGTTCATGACTTCCTGCTCTCAACTGATGCTGGTCATCTCAATGTCCTTGTTCCCTTGGACCTCACAGCTGCCTTTGACACTGTACATCATGAGAGTCTGGAAATGAGTATCTTCTTTTGGTATTGCTGGCTTAGCTTTAGCCTGGTTTCAGTCATATCTAGCAAACAGGCAACAGTTCATCTCTATTGGTGTTCATAAATCATCCACTGTTACCATAGGCTCCAACTTCATGTCAACATTGGGGGGTCAGAATTATGTTCTTGCACTGTGACGTCATGACGTCGGCAGTGTATGTAGTTGAATATCAAAGACTCAGTTGTAAGTCATTTTCATTCATTACTATTCACCGTTGCAAGTGGGAAGCGCCTATTTTAACGATAACTTATTATGATGCATTAAAAAAATCTCATGACTTTAAACATTGTATGAAACACAATTTATTCAATAAACACATTTAGTTTAATGCAATTTTCTTTGAGATGAATTCGGCAGACAACTGACAAGAATGGTGTGAAAAAAAAAAAAACGTGCACCATACTTCATAAAAAGGCTTAAGCGCGTTAAACTCATATATCCGCATTGGCTTTAACACAGACTTCAGTGTCCAAATTCTGCACAACATGATCACCTTCATTGCTGGTGGCTGCCGGCCTATTGGTTCGGATAATCCACTTGTCCATTTTGCTTCATTTCTATGTTCACTGTTCAGTGAAAATGGTTGCGGGAGGCCACACAGAACTTTTCGCCTCAGTAGTGCTGCCTTGGTTGCTACGCAACGAACCATTTTATTTATTTTTATTTATTTATTTTTTTTGCCTGGGACGTGTAGGCCTAGTGCTACGCAGTGTAAATTTTGCGGAGTGCAACCTGTCAATCACTCACTGCCAACCATTGGAATATTGCAAGCGGAAAAGGGGGCGGGTCATGTCCGATCATAACATTTTAGGTGACGTTTCTATAGATTACTTATTTTGCATTCAAAGCTAGGCTATTATTTGTTTAGTTGGTTTCAATCGTCAGTTAACATGAATTCATCTGTACTGTTTACTACTTTTTCACGTTTCATTATTGGGGTGTTTTTGCCCCCCCAACTTTATCTTTGGGGGGTCAAAAAGGTCTGTGCCCCCCCCACAGATGGCACCAGTGACTGTTACTATTGCTCAAGGTGTGCCTCAGAGTTCTGTCCTTGGTCCCCTTCTTTTTATGTTTCTCCTATAGGCCAGATTATTTGTAACCATGGCCTTAACTTTCATTATGCTGATGGCATTTAAATCTACATCACCATCACCTCTTCCATAGCCTCTGTTCAGCTGCTAAGGACTTGCATCACTGACCTTAAGCAATGGCTGCATAAGAACTGCCTTAAACTTAATGCTAGCAAAACGGAGGTTCTATTAGTAGGTACCAAAAGACAGGTTCTGAACTTCTCCAATTTCACTACTGATGTTGATGGTGTCTATTAGTCTTTCCCAAGTTATAAAAAACCTTGGAGTTCTCTTTGACTCCACCCTTACGTTTGAACCCCATTTTAAACTCATTACTAAAAATGCTTTCTTTCACCTCTGCAATATTGCACGTCTCCGCCCTCTTCTCTTGGAAACTGTCAAAATGTTGGTCAATGCATTTATCTTTTCTCGTCTTGACTATTACAATTCTCTCTCTTATGGTCTCCCTGCCACATTGCTCAATCGCCTGCAGTACATCCAAATTTCAGCAGCTAGAGTCCTCACACTCACCAAGTGCACTACTCGTATTACTCCTGTTTTACAGCAACTGCATTGGTTGCCAGTTATTTCTCGGATTAAATATAAAATCTTGCTTTTAACCTATAAAGCTCTTCATGGTTTCGCCCCTTCCTACCTCTGTGAGCTAATTCATTTGTACTGTCCCTCCCGCTCCCTCAGATCTTCTGTCTGTGGACTTCTGACTGTTCCACATCTTAAACTGGCATATATGGGTGGCAGATCATTCAGTGTTGCTGCTCCTAAACTTTGGAACTAATTACCACAATCGCTTCATGACTGTTCCACTCTCTCGTCCTTCAAAGCTAACTTGAAAACCTTCCTCTTTACCTCACACTACTCTTCCTAGTGTGGCCCCCTTTTTTTTTTTTTGGTAACTCCTGTGTAAAGCGTCCTTGGGTTTGTGAAAGGTGCTATATAAATTGAACTTATTACATAACTGCTGACTTTGCTCCAATCCGCCTGAAGAAGCCAAGCCAAGAAGCCTTTATTTGTCACACATACACTCAAGCACAGATTTAAGCACACAGTAAAATTTAACCCATCTGAAGCAGTGAACACACATGTGCACACACAAGTGAGCAATGAGCACACACGCAGCAGTGGGCAGAAAATTTGCTTATTCTATTGGCAGATAATTTTGCTTCTTTCTGGAATTAATGCTTAAAATTAGCGAAATTATCTACCAATAGGATAAGAGAATTTCAAGTTTGAAATGAGTATTTCGCTTACTTTTAGATGCTTTTAATCTTATATTTGAGTTCGAATAATCATCTAATCAGAAATATTCACCCATATTAGATACATTTTCCTCAACAACCCTTAGCAAAAAGTAGTATACTTAAAGTTCATTTTGTAAAGTATTCTGAAGTGTACGTATAAGTATATCAAGTGTACTACAGGCCATGTACTTCAAGTGTACTAGAAAGCATACTAATTTAATACTTCTTCGGACTAAATTGGAACATTTTAAGTTTATAAAAGTATACTTTCAAGTCCATTTTAAGTTTACAAAAGTACACTTTCAAGTATACTCATTTATATACTATCAATGCACTTGGTATATCCCTATTGTGTACTTGAAGTATATCATAAGTACACTTATTTATGTACTGCCATTGTACTAGTTATATACTGTAAGTATACAAGAGGGATATACCAAGTACATTTACAGGATAGATATAGTATAGATGAGAGTACTTAAAGAGTACTTTTGCTAACTTAAAAGTAACTTTGAAGTATACTTTTATAAACTTAAAATGTTCTAATGTAATCCAAAGAAGTATTAAATTAGTATACTTTCTAGTACACTGAAAGCACATGGTTCATACTTTTGCTAGTTTACTTGTTAGTATACTTTATTTTATTGCCTGTACTGTTTATATACTTCAAATAAAACTTTCCTTAAAGTTTACTCGTGCTTTACAAAATCACAAGACAGAATGTTGACGGTTGGGTTGGCTGGTAATGTTCATCATGTGCTGTTGAGTAAGGCTGCTGCAGAGGGGATGAAGGACTTTTTGTTTATAGTGGTACATTGTAGCGCCAGCCTGATGGGAGCAGTTGGAAGGAGTGATGGAGGGGGTGAGAGGGGCCCTCTGATCAGGTTGGATTCCCTAATCACTTACCAGCTGTATAGCTCAGCTAATGTAATATAAATTATAAATATAATATATATATATATATATATATATATATATATATATATATATATAAAATATAATCTCATCTCATCTCATTATCTCTAGCCGCTTTATCCTTCTACAGGGTCGCAGGCAAGCTGGAGCCTATCCCAGCTGACTACGGGCGAAAGGCGGGGTACACCCTGGACAAGTCGCCAGGTCATCACAGGGCTGACACATAGACACAGACAACCATTCACACTCACATTCACACCTACGGTCAATTTAGAGTCACCAGTTAACCTAACCTGCATGTCTTTGGACTGTGGGGGAAACCGGAGCACCCGGAGGAAACCCACGCGGACACGGGGAGAACATGCAAACTCCACACAGAAAGGCCCTCGCCGGCCCCGGGGCTCGAACCCAGGACCTTCTTGCTGTGAGGCGACAGCGCTAACCACTACGCCACCGTGCCACCCATAAAATATAATGTAATATAAATTATAAATATAATATATGCATATAGTATAAATATATAAATTAAACGTTGAGTCAATTAATGAGTTGACCTTATTGTGCTCTTGAAGCAAGATATATGCTAAGCATTCCTATTTTGTGGCAAAAAGATTTACAAAGTATACTTAGGTCCAAGTATAAGTTTTAGTATTAAAGTAATGTATAAGTGTAAGTCTTAGTATTGATATAGGTCTACTTATACTTTTTTATACTTGGTTCAGTATAAACCAAGTATACTTCCCTGTACTATGTTGTAAGTGTATCAAGAATTAGTTTATAAGAAGTAACCTTCAAGTACACTTCCTCGATTTTAGTATAAAATAAGTATACTTGTAGCACACTTGATTAAACTTCTTTTTGCTAAGGGAAGTGCAGGCAAAACATGCAGATATAAACCTGAACTGGGGGAGTGTACTGAGAGATTTGGGGGAGACATTCATTTTCAGCACAGGATGCAGATTTTTTTTTTCTTTTAAATGAGTGCTCTTGGGCTCAACAGCAGGCTAATTAAACTTAATGCTGTATGCTGTTAAGATGCTTAATGCTGTTTGTTTTAGTGTTGTTTGCTGTGTATTTTTAACATCTGTTTGGATGTAAAAATTCACATTTCAGTTGGTGTGCAACTTTGTCACTTTTTTTTTTTCCAGTGAAAGTTATGAAAGAATTCAACAAACACAAGATCAACTGTGAGCTACTGCTCACTTACATATCCCCCCCCCCCCCCGCTTATATCAATGCAAGCGATCGAAGGAATAGGACGCTTATTATGAATGTTGACTTCCATAAATAATGAACCCTTAAACAAGTAAGTAAAGAGCCGTGTCTCTCCCCAGGGATTTCAAATAGCATCCTGGTAAACTGTCATTTTGAAATCGCATTCTGCTTCTTGAAATAGTGTCAAAATCCACCTTATGTTTCATAAATGCATTCAGTCGGTAAACAGGAAGTTGATGTGTGACAGACCTGAATGATGTACACAGTATAGAACCCCAAGCTGAAGCTCGGTACCAAATATCAAGCAGTTGTGATTTGTAGTTGCTGAGAAAAGTGTCATGAAAATTTTGTAAATCCACGCTAGATGTTTTGTAAATATATTCAGTTGATAAACAGGAAGTCGATGTATGACAGACCTGAAAACGGTATAGAATCCAGAGCTGAAGTTTGGTGCCAAGTGGCTATGATTTGTGGTTGCTGAGAAAAAAGGTGTTTCGGATGGATGGAGATATGGACAGACAGAGGAGGGAAAAACAAAAAAAAAACACAGTATAACACACATTCAGAGCAGGGGTATAATCATGGATATTCGGGGCAGATAAGACTACTTGGAATTTATTTTGCTGTTTGTTTTTTTGGTCTGCCTCTGTATAATGGATAGTCAGTCTGCTTTAAAAAATCAAATGCTTTTAAAAAATGGAAATTTTAATTTCCTTGATATGAATGCCCCTGGTTTATTGGCTTCGGTGTTGTGCAGTGGTAAAATGTTCACCATTTTGTTAGAGACCTTGAAGTGTAAGGTGTCTCCAGTCTTCTATACTACTAAAGGAAGGCTGTCTGTTCACCTCTGCAAATCAACACTGCTGGACGCACATACTCCATACTTTGTACATGGATTGTGCAACATTTGTGCAACCAAGACAACATTTTTGATTTTCCAAAATATGGGATGAGTGCTAATCCAACACACTATTCATTTCCCATAGGCTACATGCTCATGCTAACAACACACTGTGCCTTGGCAGGGAATCCCCTCCCCTATGCACCTGAGAGTTTTGATTGTACAGGACCTCGCAATTGGCGCTCCTCGCCGGAGATTTCCGCGAGGGCAGAGTCTACGTTACTGAGGAGACGCAGGGAGCGATTTTACATCGTTTTGACAGAACATGGTGAAAACGTACAGTATATATCACGTGTCCACTTAACCCAATTCCAAGCAGCTGGATGACCAAACCCAAAGACAACACGGCCCCTGTGAAGAGCACCATTCAGAGGAAATCTGGTTCATGGGCAATAACTACTAGTTGTAACTTTAAGTTTTCTGATCTAGCCAAAGTCTTCAGGATGATGGGGCTAACAGTGACTGAGGACCTGTCCTGGGGCACTTACATTTCCACAGCCGTGGGAAAAGCACAACAGCGGCTCTATTACCTGAGGAAGCTGAGGAGCGCTAATATCCCCAGACCGCTGATGGTGAACTTTTTACAACTGTGCCATCAGTAGTATGCTGACACATGGATTTCTAGTGTGATTCTCCAGCTGCACTAAGGCTGACCAACAGGCACTTCAGCGGGTGGTGAAAGCTGCCGGGAGAATCATTAGAATGACTCTCCTAGAGATCAGCACCATCTACTCCACTCGCTGTCTGAGAAGAGTGCGCAACATCCTGCGGGATCAGCACCACCCTGCTCATCACCTCTTCCACCTGCTGCCCTCAGGGAGAAGATGCAGGTCCATACAGGCCAGAACATCCAGACTGGCCAATAGCCTGTATCCACAAGCTGTGAGGCTACTGAACTCTGCCACATCCACCAATTAATATCATTGAACTGGTTTGCACTGTTGCAGTTGTCACTACTCCCCCCCCCCCCCCCCCCCCCAGACAATAACGTTATAACATTATAATGGCACTGATCTGGTTTTTGCACTGTTTATACAATGTCATAATACTCAGGTATCTGTCTGAATGTCCCTGCTCTGCACTTTATCAACATTGATGACTTGAACTTGTGCTGCTATTTGCTATGCTGCTTTTTGTTGTACTGATGTAATACTGGGTCAAATGCTTACACTGGGTTACTTAGGGGGGGTATTTATTTATTTATTTATTTATTTATTTATGGGTTTGCACTTTATCAACTCTGCTGTATGGATGCTCCAAACGAAATGTCGTTGTTCTTTTTTGTGACAATGACAAAAAATATTCTGAATCTGAGGGGGTTTGTGGTTTCTCAGTAACAGAACATATTTCTTTTGTCTCGTTACTTTGAAGAAAGAGAGAAACTGTTTATAGCTGTTGCAACCTGTTTCTTGGATGTTCCATTGCATTAAAAGTATGTGTAAACATGTACAGTAGAAAGTATGACATGTAGTTCTAGGCTCCAGCTTGCCTGTGACCCTGCAGGACAGGATAAGTGGCTACAAATAATGGATGGATGGATGGACATGTAGTTCTTTAGTAAGAGAACATCTCATCTCATTATTTCTAGCCGCTTTATCCTTCTACAGGGTCGCAGGCAAGCTGGAGCCTATCCCAGCTGACTACGGGCGAAAGGCGGGGTACACCCTGGACAAGTCGCCAGGTCATCACAGGGCTGACACATAGACACAGACAACCATTCACACTCACATTCACACCTACGGTCAATTTAGAGTCACCAGTTAACATAACCTGCATGTCTTTGGACTGTGAGGGAAACCGGAGCACCCGGAGGAAACCCACGTGGACACGGGGAGAACATGCAAACTCCGCACAGAAAGGCCCTCACCGGCCACGGGGCTCGAACCCGGACCTTCTTGCTGTGAGGTGACAGCGCTAACCACTACACCACCGTGCCACCATAAGAGAACATTTGAATTGCAAACAACTGTAGCAGAAGAGGAATGAAACACTTCAGGATGTCAAGTTATTGGGAAATAATGGCTGGTAACAGTAACTCTTTTCTTCAGGGCACATCACACCACTACTTCATTCATTATTTTCTGACAACAAGAAGCCTGGTTGTGTTTTATTCCTTTGAAAAATTATGAAATTAAACATTTTTCAAATATATGAATTCTGACACATTTTTGGCAGAAGCACAAAGTCAGAATACAGTTTTTTTTTGTGGCTAATGCCTTATGGAAGTGAAGCAAGGCTGTAGCCATTAAGTCATCATGTTGTAAGAACGAGTGTAACAATTCTTGGGTTTCATGTGACGTCACATCCACCTCATTAGTTATTCAAAACTTTAGCTGGTGGTCTACCAAAGCTCAGTTGACAAAGCGTTTGTATGTAGAAGGTGCATTGCTTGCATGAAAATGCCTAATGCTTGCATTGCTTTAGGTTGTTCAAATCAATCAAACCATGAAACTGATAGTTTCTTCAGGGTTCCCCATGAACTAATAAAAAAAGGAGTGAATGAACACAGGATTTTACAAAAAGACATTGAGAAATGTGGCTTTTGAACCTCTCACTGAAATCGAAGGGAGCCGAGTCGAAGCATGCTCGAGTTTGCAGTGATCACTTCATTGTAGGTACCATGTGCCATCTTGTCTAAGAACTACAACTCCCAGCCAACTTCCGCGTTGACCTACGTCACGCCTGGGCGGGATCACTTGCATCACATCTCATCATTCCAAAGGACTTGGAAATATGCCATCTCGTCCTCTTTTCGTGTCTGACCCCGAGCGGAACGGACCTAAAAAGAGACACTCGTTATTGGACTGTCCGAAACCTCGACTCTTTCTTGCAAGATCCACGCTTCAGTGCGTTTCCCCTTTTGTTTACCCTTGATCACGGTAGACTCCGGAAACACGCGATCTTTAACTCAAGCGAGTTATAAACCGGTTTTCAATTATTCTTTTAAGACGTACACAACTGCAAGCAAAAAGGCAGTTTACTTTGTTTTTCATCTGTTCGGGAAGCGGCTGGACCCTCCTGGACCCATGCACGTGTTCTGATCAGAGCTTTCTTCTCGCAAGCTACAAAATCTCTACAAGATCTCTCTCAAAGAAGTTTTCCAAGCTACTGTGAAGATCTACCTCTCCAGAAAACTCTGCTTTCTTCAAAAGGCGAGATTTTGAAGTAACACTGGCATTTGGGCAAAAAGGCTAGTTTTTAGAAATTAGTTATTTACTTAGTGTGAAGTTATATGCAGGAAATGAAGTGTGCACACTGGTTTTAATTTTCTATCATTTGTTATTGTTTTCAATTGTTTAATCAAGTTTTTGCATGTTCTCTCTCTCTCCCTTTTAACATTTTAATTTCATTACTCACACATATCTTGACCTCATTAAGATTTCAGTAAATTGAATAATACTATAGAGCTAGGGGGTGAGCGGTCTGGAAAGCCTTTATCTCCATAACAGGCCCTGACTGCATGCTTACCGTAGCTAGCAAAGCAGAGCTAACTCTTTGTTCTGTAAAGGGGACATGTGGTAGCCCTTCCCCCTTCTTTGTTCTTTACCAAGAGGTCCTTATCTCAACTTTAGATAATATCCTAAGTCCTGATTCAATTCAACCTTTATAGCAAATTCTCCTGTGCCTACATTTAAAGCCATATATATATATATATATATATATATATATATATATATACCACGGATGACCGTTTGAATGTATTTTAATTGTTAACTTTTTAATTTTATCACACCCACTAGGCCTCAAACACGTGGCCACCCACTAGGCCTGGAAAAGCACATGGTAGCTAGCATTTCTTTGTCTAGTTAGCCTACAAAGCTAATCACTTGGCTACACACATGGTAGCTAGCATTCCTTTGTCTAGTTAGCCTACAAAGCTAATCCTTTGCTTACACACACACACACACACACACACTGTTTATAGAAAATTTCATTCTGCTGCTGTTCAATTTTCTTTTTCCTATTTTTTTCATCTTTGTTATAATAAACTCCATTATTATTGAAATTGTGTTGTTTGTCTGCTGTTCCGATACTTTTGAAGTCGCCCACATCGCAAAATAAATATTAAGGTGTATATGAATATTGGCTGCAGCTTGGTAAGTGATCAAAATTCTGAGTTATGTCAAATACTGGTATGAGTCACTAGATGATTCACTGAATGATTCATTTGAATGATTCACTTCAAACAATTCAATGAGACTGATTCCATGGTATGATTCAATTCAGATGAGTCAAATTAAATGATTCAATGGGATTGATTCAATTTAATTATTAAAGATTGATCACTTAACACCAACCTACATATACATAAGCATGATTACACCTACATCATGAAAGGTTTGTATATCCCTCTCAGCGATGTCCTTAGTGTTATCCAAGTACTTTTCTTGCTATGTGTTATTTTATGGTACTTTTTTTAGTCACGAAGCACTAAAGTCTCCGACTGTTTCTTTGTTTCCTCCTCACTTGATGTCCATCATACTGAAACCAACTCACTTTCTTTAACAGGGTGTCCTAGTGGTCTTTTCAAAGAATCTTTCAGCAAGTGCATGCGATCAAAACAAACACGAATGATGAAGTCCATATGCATGAAGGTTGCGACAAAATTCTTACCCAGCCATACCGTTACAATGTGCCTTGATCACTTCTCCGTCTTGTTTAACTAAGATCCAGGTCATTAAAGGGGTTTCTGATCTTTGTGAATGTGTCCAGATTTCCACCAAACTACCTTCTATAGTCTAGTAAACTCCCCTCTGGATAGGTTTTCAGAACAAGAACTGCGGATACAACTCGTGTTTCTTTTTCCTTTTGCGTTTATTGAACACAGACACTCACTTAGGTTGTAAACCTATAATACAAACACCAACCAAACAAATTTTAACTAAATGTCTCATCTCATTATCTCTAGCCGCTTTATCCTGTTCTTTAACTAAATGTAATTTTACAATTATTAATACAACATTCCAAAATCCTAATTGAAACTCACTCACCGACAAGGCGTCCCAGTTCTGACAATCATCCACACGAAAATGAAACTTACGGCATTAATCAACCATACTTCTGCATACTTACTCACACCCCACCCACACAGGCTAGATTTTTTTGCAGAGTCATACCCGTAAAACCCTCAATGTAAAATAAGACAGTGATTATCATTACAGTAAATTCGTAACTACCACCATATAAAAAATATAAACATGACATATACCCTCTCTATATACAGTATATTAACAATTTCACCTGCTAGAGAGTTCTACAGAATGATTTACCTGAGAGATAAGAGCCAACACAAGTGAGAATCAAGCAAACTGTTTGTTTACACTTCAACTTGCAGCACTTCATTGTAAAGACGCGAACAAAAAGCTTAAAAAAACAACCTTGCACAGGCAAAAACAATACAGGATTCATTCGGCAGCGACTTGATACTGATGTCCTTTACCCAGCCACATACAAAAAAGTTGTAAGCCTCCATACTCTTCCACGCTTTCATGTGTTTTGCGGTGTAGAAGGACGTCTGCAACACCAGATGGTTCAAGATGTCGGAGAACTCGACTGAAGGGTAGTTTTTGAGATCGTATGACAAATTCTTCTTTCCCAGACTGTAGGGGTCCATTCCATTGCACATAGCAATCTTCTGGATATATCTAAAGCGAGCAGTAGCTTCTAGATTATGAGCGTACTCTGAGAAGTTATCACTAGTTGTTTGCACTATGGCAGCCATTTTGGTTTGCTTGACCACCAGCTGTTTTACTGGAAGTGAAATTGCGAAGAAAAGTCACATGACTGAAACCCAAAAATAGCGCACTGTGTAGGCGCATACATAAGCATTACAATCACCAGAATGGCGAATCCTGCTCTCGCTATATGAACAGTTGATCTTGCATTATCAAAGGTACACAAGTACAAGACGAAGCCACGATGTTATTGTGGTGTAAGAATGAGTGTAACAATAGCGGAACTTCGTAACCAATCAGCACTTATCCTGATCAAGTTCAATTACCTGTTCTACTTCTTGATAAACTTCTGAACCAATCAGAACCAGAAATGAAATAAGAGAAACCTCATTATTACTGTGTAGTATCAGAAGATAATCGGCAGATAAAAAGATAAATGAAATTCACCTCGTGGCTCGCCAAGACTACTGATTCGATATCAAGTAAGTGGTGTTTATTTTAAGAAAATTTACTTTTTGATTATCACAGCTCTTGTTTGGTCCTTCTGAAAGGTCAAATGGAAGGTTTTGTAAGTTTTTTTTTTTTTGAGCTTTTTGGTAGATATTAGAAGCCAAGATCAAACTTCTGCTATTTGCTTAATTTATTATTATTATTATTATTATTATTATTATTATTATTATTATTTTTATTTTAGAGTCTTTACACTACACTTGTGAAAAAAAATGTGTTCATTAGTACTAAATAATGCTTCTAAGACAATTCATGAACAAGTGCTTTCTTACTATTTTGAAAAGAGATCTAGTTCACAGCACTGGATTATGAACAAAACACAGTAAACAAAATTGGTAACCAAAATACTCCAAGCCCTGATGTTGCTCACAGCTTGGTGATCATTGATAACGTGTATATATGCTGTATTTACTGTATGGACATGGGATCAGAAAGCAATTTTATTTATAAGCAGTAGCCACATGTACACATAGGGTACCTTTTTATTTTTTACTTTTTATTTATTTTATTTTTTTGTGGCACCCCCATAGAATGAATATATATATATATATATATATATATAATATAAATATTTTAAATTGGTGTGCAATCCACGGTGTACATCACTTCACACGAGTGGGCTTTTTGAAACACCTGCCAAACCTCTAGAGCATAAAAGAGCAGAGATGTGAAAGGTGGCAGACAACTCATGCTTAACATAAGCATCGGAGTGACAGCCAAAAAGTTGAAGCATTGCAGCCTCCAAGCACATGATTTTAAGTGTCTTCAAAACAAATATTCAGAGAAACGAGCAGATTTTTATGACTAATGAGCTTGAATGGATCATTCTTCTTCGGCATAATCAACTGAGTCTTTTCTTCTAGTCTCACATCTTCTCTGAAACTAACTTTCTTGCCCCTGTTATCTTCAAACCATAAGCTGTACCAAAGACAGTTGAATGAACATCACAATCCCTAATTACACTGCATTTCAGTGTTGCCCCTCACAGCATTTCCTGAGTTCAAATTTATTAGCATTAATCTGGTCTTCTGTTATTGTTGAAACAACAACATTGACAGAACTTTATTGCAGTGTGAACCTCATTGAATTTTTCCATATTATATGTAGCTGTTACAACTTTGTGTTTCATTTTTTTTCTGACTGGATCGTTTTGTCATATTTTCATATTATATTTGAAATGGATAGGACACTACATAAAATAAAGATTGCTGTCAGTGTTTAATTGAACCAATGACATGTATTTACACATAATGTAGCTTAATTATGTAGTGATCAGTCAAGTCTGCCAACAGTTTAATTCATGGTGCTCTGATTATGTCAATGTAATTAAGATGTTCTGTGCTATTTGTCATGTACCGATTATGGTCTATTCAACCAAAAATACTTTGCACATTTATGTTTGTTTTTTTAATGGGTGTAATTAAATCAGTGCCATTATCTGTATCTGATTAGTGCTCCAAATATTTAAATATATTTAGAAAATATATTTGCTGCTCTATTCCCAAAAATATATCAGACAGCTTGTATGGCTTTATGGATCAGGGTTGGGTTCTAAAAAAATAACCCAAACTTTGAATATCCCACAGAGCAATTATAGCAAACACCACGCCATTATAGCAAAATGGAAATAATATGGCACTACTACAAACCTGACAAGAGAAGGCCCCGCCCACCAAAACTCACAGACCGTGCAAGTAGGGCATTAATCAGAGATGCAACAAAGACACCAAAGATAACACTGAAGGAGCTGCAAAGATCCACAGCGGAAATGGGAGTATCTGTCCATCAGACAACTTTAAGCCATACATGCCACAGAATGGGGCTTTATGAAAGAGTGTCCAGAAAAAAGTAATTGCTTAAGAAAACACATTTGAAGTTTACCCAACAGCATGTGGCAGACTCCCCAAACACATGGAAGAAGATTCTCTGGTCAAATGAGATTAAAATTTATCTTTTTGGCCATCATGGGAAATGCCATGTGTGGCACAAACCCAACACCCTGAGAAGACCATTCCTACAGTGAAGCATAGTGGTGGCAGCATCATGCTGTGGGGATATTTTTCATCTGCAGGGACAGGAAAGCTGGTCAGGATTGAAGGAAAAATTAATGGCACTAAATACAGGGCAATTCTGGAGGAAAACCTGTTTGAGTCAGCCAGAGGTTTGAGACTGGGATGAAGGTTTACATTCCAGGAGGACAATGACCCTAATGTATGGCTTGGCTTCGAAAAAAATGAAGATTTATGAAGGGGGATGTCCACATCGACTGCAGGCGCGCTGATGGCTGACAAGGCCTATCCGGGATAGACAGACTCTGCCACAGTGGCTGCAGTTGAGAGTCTGGGTAGGGTCAGAAGCAGTGGGAACGATGTTTTTTTTTCATCTGCTCCTTTTTTCTTCCAAGTCAGCCCTACGGGTGTCTTCAAAAGACTTGACTGCTGAGTTGATAGACCTAAGCCAGCTGTTTCTGTCAGAGGCCAGGGCTGACCAGTGGGAGGGGCTGATGTTGCAGGCGTTTAGGGAGGACTTCAGTAGGTCCTTGTAATGCTTTTTAGGGGCCCCTATGTTGCATTGGCCAGTGGACAGCTCACCGCACAGAACTACCTTAGGTAGACTGTAGTCTGTCATCCTGGAGACGTGTCCTGCCCAGCAAAGTCCGATTTGAGTAGCATGGCTTTGATGCTGGGGAGCTCTGCCTGCTGGAGGACCTTAACATTGGTCACGAAGTCACTCTAGTGGATCTTGAGGATGGAACGGAGGCAGTGCTGGTGGAAATGCTCAAGCAGTTGCAGGTGTCGCCTGTAGATGACCCATGGTTCAGTTACATACAACAGCTCTGTACACTAGGACCTTGGTATGATATGTCAAGATTTTGCAGCTCCACGCCCTCTTGTGAAGTCTGCCGAAGGCACAGTTGGCTTTTGCTAGCCTGTTGTCAATCTCTTTGTCGGTCTTGGTGTCATCAGTGATGGTGCAGTTTACCTACCTAGGCTGCTGCACAGATTTGAGTTCAGACTGGTTGATGTTGATGTGGGAAGGCTGATTTGGTGTGGGCTGATTGAAGAACTTCAGTCTTCTTTAGGCTGATTTCCAGGCCAAAGAGTTGGGCAGCCTCAGTGAAGCAAGTCACGATGTGCTGCATGGCTGGCTCTGTGTGGGCAACAAGAGCAGCGTCATCAGCAAACAAGAGTTCACGAAGGAGTTGCTCCATCGTCTTGGTGTATGCTTGCATGTGCCTTAGGTTGAACAAGCTTCTATCAGTGCGATGGCGAATGTATAGGCCATCATCTTCGCCCAAAGGTTCCATGGTCTGATGCAGCATCATGCTGAAGAAAATGGAAAATAGCATTGGCATGAGAACACAGCCCTGTTTGATGCCATTCAGGATGGGAAAGGGCTTGGAGAGCTTGCTGTTCCTCACTTGTCCCATTTGTCCCTCGTGGAGCTGCATGATCATCCTCAAGAATTTTGAGGGACAGCCTAGATGTTCCATGATCTGCCAGAGTCCCTGCCTGCTCACGGTGTCGAAGGCTTTGGTCAGGTCCACAAAGGTCATGTACAGGCCCTTGTTCTGCTCACGACACTTTTCCTGGAGCTGCCTGAGGATGAACACCATGTCAGTCGTGCCCCTGTTTGCTTTGAAGCCGCACTGACTTTCTGGTAGATTTTCTTTGGTGATGGAGGAGACCAAACTGTTGAGAAGGATCCTTGCTAGGATTTTGCCTGCGATGGAGAGTAAGATGATCCCCCTGTACGTAGTTTGGACAGTCAGACTTTTCACCTTTGTTCTTGTACAATGTAATGATTGCATCACGAAAGTCACGAGGAAGTTTGCCTCTTTTCCCAGCAGCAGGTGAAGAGCTTGTGGAGCTTGGAATGTAGGCTAGAGCCACCATGCTTCCAGATCTCTGGTGGTATGCCATTGATTCCTGCAACCTTGCCGGACTTTAGCTTTGATATGGCTTTAATGGTCTCTTCAAGTGTTTGTGTTTTGTCCAGGTCTGTCTTGATTGGTTGCCATGGGATGTGCTCAAGGGGAGCGAGCTGCACTGTGAGGTTGACAGTGAAGGGAGTGTTGAATTGCTCGGACCAGCGGCTCATGATGGAGGCCTTGTCTGTCAGCAGTGTCTTGCCATCTGTGCTGCACAGTGGACTTTGGACTTGAAAAGAAGGACCATAGACCACCTTCAGGGCTTCATAGAAACCCTTGGAGTCCCCTCTGTCCATGCATAACCTGGGTTCTCTCTGCTAGAACAGTCCACCACTGATTCTGGATCTCTCGTAGCTTGAGCTGAAGTTTGCTGCAGGTGAGACGAAAAGCTGCCTTCTTTGCTGGGGAGGATGGCTGGGCAAGGTAGGCCTGGTAGGCTGCATGCTTCAATGCTAGGAGCTCTTGGATTGCGTGACTGTTTTTGTCAAACCAGTCCTGGTTTTTCCTCTGTGAGAAACCTAGGATGTTTTTGGAGGCCTGTAGGATAGCTTTTTTTTAATGTGCAACCACTGCTCTTCAAGTGGGGTGTCCAGCGAGAAGGAGGAATCTGCTAGCATAGTCTCTAAAGTAGTTTGGTTTTGATTTCTTCCGACTGAAGATTGATGACTTTAAATTTACATTGCTGCGCTTCTCTTTTCTTCTGCTTTGGTTTGAACTTGAGGTCAAGTTTGCAGCAGACAAGGCAGTGATTGGTATGGCACTCAGCACTGGGTATCACCCTGGTGTGCAAGATGTCTCTGATGTCTCACTGAAGCACTAGGATGTAGTCTATGAGGTGCTAGTGTTTGGACCAGGGGTGCATCCAGGCCGTCTTCAGCCTGTCCTTCTGCTGGAAGATGGTGTTAGTGATGACTAACACGAACATACTGACCCTAATGACCCTAAACATACTGCTAAAGCTACACTGGAGTGGTTTAAAGGGAAACATTTAAATGTCTTGGAATGGCTTAATCAAGGCCCAGACCTCAATCCAATTGAGAATCTGGGGCATAACTTGAAGATTGCTGGACACTAACACAACCCATCTAACTTGAAGGAGTTGGAGCAGTTTTGCCTTGAGGAATGGGCAAAAATCCCAGTGGCTAGATGTGCTAAGCTAATAGAGACATACCCCAAGAGACTTGCAGCTGTAATTGCAGCAAAAGGTGGCTCTACAAAGTATTGACTTTGTGGGGGGTGGCATGTTGTGTAAATCAAATGGTGTGAACCCTCCCAGGGGAAAAAAAAATTTCAATTTTAATTCCAGCTTATAATGTGACCAAACAGGACAAACATCAAGGGGGATGAATACTTTTGCAAGACACTGTATGTCCCATAGGTGATTTAGAATTGTTCTACACTGTAGAAAATAGTCACCTGTACTTGTGTTCAGTTATATGCCTATTTTATTCTATTGTACATGTCCTTTGACATACAGTACCAGTGGAAAGTTCGTAATAAAGAGTGTGTCCAAACATTTCACTGGTCCTGTACATCCAATTGGCCAAGTTCAACAAAGTTTATTCTCATCCATGATTGAAAATATTCCTTCTTGTTATTAAGATTCAGCCAGTTATTATTGAAGAATTGGGAGGTATGAAAATGCCAGGTCACACATGGCAAAAAAAAAAAAAAAGAAAGCATCCCAGCTACTCCCCACATTCATTGTTAATTGCTCTACATGGAATAATTAGTGACCTACATTGCCTCTGTAGTGAGTCTGTCTCTCTCTCTCCCTCTCTCAGAATGCATTAGTCACAATTAGCATTATTATCTGTCTCCATTTGCTGACTCTTGCCCTGGGTTTATAGGCTTAGTTAATTTGAGTAAGTTAGAAACCTCACACAAGTATTCAAATGTAATGTCATAATGAACTTGATATACATTTTCTCCTCATAAACAGATTGTCTATGGGTTGTATTTTTGGCCTTATTTTCCTAAAGTAATTCAGTCAATACACATCTATCCACATCGTGTAACAAATGTCACCCACTCAGCCAGGTTCTGCTCTTATCAGAAAGGACCAGACATCAGCTTAGGTCTCCTACACAGTGCATGCAGAGAGACCTCAACATGAAGAGTCTGTATCGGTTTGAGAACAACGTAGAGAGAAAGCACTGAAATCAGCAGAAGAACATTAGAGCAGCACTCTCAGGAAGAGGCAGTTCTCAGGAAGGGAAAGATGGAGTCCATGCTTGTTTCAATATTTTGCAAAGCTCACATAGAGAGACAGTGAAAAGCGCTCTCTTGTTAAAAGAGACAGCAGTGTACTCTAAAACAGCATGATTTATGACTGCCACCTGAACCCTCGAGCACCTCTTCATGCAGATCAGCCAGTCCTAACACTTTCCATTCATCACTTCCTGTAGATCTCGAACAGTCAACACCTTTAGCAGCTGTGGGATTTATAAACCTCTCACTCCTTTAACTTCAATGCACTTGGTCCACTGATGTTCAAGCTTTGCTATCCATTTGCAGAAGGAGGTCACATCTTGAGCCTCCAGATCCTCCTCAAAAGCATGGATCATCACTGAAAATGGTGACCACACAAGTGGGATTTCAGTTTGGGAAACAGATAGAAGTCAGATGGTGTCAGGTTGGGTGAGGAAGGTGCATGGGGTAACAGTTCAAAGCCACATTTGACTGCTTCTGGCCCTACCACCTGTACTCTGTGGACGGACACTTTGTCCTGGAGCAACAGCACACCAGCTTGAAGCTTTCATTCCTCTCCTTTTTTTTCTTTGATTGCTTCTTTCATTTGAGTTTTTGTAGACAGTTAAATAAAACTTTATAGTATACAGTTTTGCCCCAAAATGGGAGTTACGCCCCTTGTTTCCGGGTGAGGCCGAGAACTTTGTGAAGTATCCTCGTACGTTGATACAACTATGAGTTCCAAGTGTCTACTGTATGTGTGTTCATTATCTTGTCAAGCACAAGTATCTTGTGTCACAAAAACGTTTCAGGTGATCAATGTCGAGCACTATTCAGAGTGGACGACTTTATCCAAAAAGTGCACAACTGATCAATGCTGCTGCTTAAATCAATTTTCTGGTCTCTACACTCCATCCATTATATGTAGCCGCTTATCCTGTTCTACAGGGTCGCAGGCAAGCTGGAGCCTATCCCAGCTGACTATCTGCTGGTACCTCGTATAGTGAAGGCTACATCAGGGGGCAGAGCCTTTTCTTACAAAGCCCCACAGTTATGGAACAGCCTTCCAAGTAGTGTTCGGGAATCAGACACAGTCTGTGTTTTAAGTCTATGCTGAAAACATATCTGTTTAGTCAAGCCTTTTGTTAATGGTGTTTATGAGGTAAAGGTGTAGATCTGGAGGGTCCTCAGACATAGTGTTTTGGTAAACTGGGATGTATGGATGCTGTCTGTCCCCACTCGCTTGCTCACTTCAGTTTGTTGACTGTGTAGTGGCTGGCTGCTTTAGGTCCCGGGGCTCCCTCATGCCTGTGTTACCTTCTGGCTCTCCCCTTTTAGTTATGCTGTCATAGTTAGTTGCTGGAGTCCCTGCTTGTACTCAGTGCAATATGCATACTGTTCCTACTTATTCAGGTGACATTGAGCATACCTAACAACCTGTGTTTTCTCTCTCTCCCCCCCAAAACAAAAATCTGTCCCTTTGAGTTACATGTCGGTCCTGGGATCGAGATGCTGACCTCTTCTGCTTCTCAGACCTGCCTGATCCATCCTGGTGCCCTGTGTCTGGTTGGAGTCTCATCGCATCGCTCCTGTTGAGGGCGGCCCCATGTGAACAGTTGGGGATCGTGCCTGGAGGATGCTCTGGACTCTTGCAAGGGTGCTTTTGTGGCTGGGAACTGCAGTTGACTTGCTGACTTTGGGACTACAGTTGTCGTGAACGGTTTTGTGCTCGGGTTTCCATCGGTGGGGGGCTTATAGCATCAACAAAGCTGACTTTATGTTAGGACTGTTAATGTTATAGTCATGTTGTCTGTTGTTGCCCAAATGAGGATGGGTTCCCTTTTGAGTCTGGTTCCTCTCGAGGTTTCTTCCTCATGTCATCTGAGGGAGTTTTTCCTTGCCACCGTCACCACAGGCGTGCTCATTGGGGATAGATTAGGGATAAAATTAGCTCATATTTTAAGACATTCAAATTGTGTAAAGCTGCTTTGCGACAATGTTTATTGTTAAAAGCGCTATACAAATAAACTTGACTTGACTATGGGTGAGAGGCGGGGTACACCCTGGGCGAGAGGCGGGGTACACCCTGGACAAGTCGCCAGGTCATCGCAGGGCTGACACAGAGACAAACAGCCATTCACACTCACAACTATGGTCAATTTAGAACCACCAATCAGCCTAACCTGCATGTCTTTGGACTGTGGGAGAAACCAGAGCACCTGGAGGAAACCCACACAGAAATGGGGAGAACATGCAAACTCCACACAGAAAGGCCTTCACCGGCTGCTGGGCTCAAAACCAGGACCTTCTTACTGTGAGGCAACAGTGCTAACCACTACACCACTGTGCCACCAGTCTCTACACTCAGATTATACAAATCCACTCTGTGTAGTTCACTGTTCTGAGATTTTATTTGAGTATGAGCTTCTGACTGGGGATTTTAGCTCATCTGGCTGGAGGCCAGGCCTGATGAGCTTATGCGATCATGTGTCATCCATCCACAATTTACAAAAATTGCTACTTCTCCTACAGGATTGATCAGATTTCAATCAAACAATGTTCCCCAGGTGGGTGTGCATAAAAGTTGTCAAGATGGTGGCACCACCTGTCATATTTAACATTTTATGGGCGTTTGAAATTTTTGGGTGGCTCGTCATACCAAATACTACTGTTCATAAACTGCTGGGACATTTTCACTGAAACTCACCCAGAAGATTCTAAAGACATATTCCAACAAGACCTGTTCACCAGGTGGTGCCACCTGCCATGGCTGAGCCTACAGAGGGGTCATGTGCAATTTCACGAAAATCACTAGTCCTCCTACAGGAGTGATTGGATTTTCATCAAACTCATATGGAATGTTCCCCAGCTTGGTATGTATAAAAGTTGCCAAGATGGTGGTGCCACCGGTCATATTTTTATGATTTTATGGGTGTTTGAAAATCTTTTGGTGACTTGTGATACCAAACACTACTGTTCATAAACTGCTGGGACGTTTTCATTGAAACTCACCCAGAAGACTCTAAAGCCATATTCCAACAAGAATTGTTCACCAGGTGGCACCACCTGCCATGAGTGAGGCCACAGAAGGGTCACATGCAATTTCACAAAAATCACTACTCCTCCTACAGGAGTGATTGAATTTTGATCTAAATCATATGGAATGTTCCTGATCCCTGATTTCCTGTTTCTTGTCTTTGATTCTGGCGAGTCTACGATAGCCTGTTTGTGCCTCGCTCGACCTATTGCCTGTTTCACCATTTTATGATTTTGCCTGCCATTCTGGATTGTTTACCTGTCTTTACTTGTATTAATAAACACACCTTCTGCACTTACATCTGTCTCCCAACCATCTCTGACAGAATACTTCACACTCCCTGATAAAGAGAAGCACATTCGCCTGTTCATATGTCATGTTCAGGAACAAACTAGTGTTAATGGCGCTGAAACAGACACCGTCAAATAGTGCAGTTGGAGTCTTGTTCTTGGACTCGACTCGGGTCAATAGTGGACTCGACTCAATTTTTTTTTTTTAATGACTTGGACGTGACTCAGATTTGAACACTGGGGACTCGAAACTAGACTTAGACTCAAGGTTTAGTGACTTGACTACAACACTGCATTTTACAAGTAAAACTTCCACACGAGCAAATGACTGACAATTTGTCAACAAAGTTGGCCATTAAATGTGTATGTATAATAATAATAATAATAATATTGGCTGGCTTTTTTTCATAGTATACCAGATATATTCCATTCAGCTACTTGTCCTTGACTCGTTCAATATCATGCTAGCTGAATGGAGTATATCTGATGGACCACTCAATGCTAGCCAATATTATTTAAGTGTCTTTACATGCCACAACATAAATGCCCACTGCACATTGAACTCAAAACTTATTGAATTAAGTAAAAAAAAAAAACACCTCAGGTGCATAATATTGGCTCTATTGCTTAATACTTGTATGAAACCCATTTTGTGAATTCTGACTCTTACTGCTGCACAATTAAATATAAAGCTGCTGAAGAACACACATGTTCACCATAATTGTTGTATAACTTTGTATGAATGTGACATGTAAATATAATTTCACGATTTGTAAGTAAATTGCATAAAATATGGGCACTGAAACACAGGTGCAAAGAGACAAAGCTTTCACATTTGTGTCAAATTTACTTCAAAAGTTGCCGGTAAGTGTTGATGCGGTTGCTGCTGCATTTCTAGTGTATTAGTTCCACACTGATGGCCTTGTCACTTTGATTCCCAAAGACAGGAGACTAAAGCGGCTTTTTGCTGGATCAGTGCTGCTTCCTGCTCTGGAATTTTTTGCATTGAGCATGGTGTAAAGAAAAAAAAAAGTGTCCTACTTTTGCAACAGTTGCACAGGCCTTTAAATAACATAGGTTCAGTTTTAAAATGATTAAAAATGTCAGATCTTCTAGAAGTGATTGATTTATATGACCGTCAAAAAGAGCAAGACCGAAGTAATGATTGATGAAATCCTGTTAAGGTATGAAAAAGGCCCAGCTTCATTTTAATGAATCAGAATCCCATTAGAGAGAAAACCATCCTGTGATTTTGTAATAAACCCCAAGCTTAAAAATAATACAAGGGTGAAAATTGCTAATCTGTGAATTATAAAGAAGCTTTAGATGTTCATTCATATATCAAAATGAGACTAATGCTAATGGACTGTATAAACTTGATCTCATTACTGCCTCAATGGGCTTGAACCGTTTATTCTACAGCATGAAAATTGTTAAAAAAAAAAAAGGATGAACAAAGAACAATATCTCATTCTCATTATCTCTAGCCGCTTTATCCTTCTACAGGGTCGCAGGCAAGCTGGAGCCTATCCCAACTGACTATGGGCGAAAGGCGGGGTACACCCTGGACAAGTCGCCAGGTCATCACAGGGCTGACACATAGACACAGACAACCATTCACACTCACATTCACACCTACGGTCAATTTAGAGTCACCAGTTAACCTAACCTGCATGTCTTTGGACTGTGGGGGAAACCGGAGCACCCGGAGGAAACCCACGCGGACACGGGGAGAACATGCAAACTCCACACAGAAAGGCCCTCGCCGGCCCCGGGACTCGAACCCAGGACCTTCTTGCTGTGAGGCGACAGCGCTAACCACTACACCACCGTGCCGCCACAAAGAACAATATAATTTTTTATATTGTTTTTTTCTCTCCATGCTTCCACGGAAGGCGGTCGCATTCTGCTCTCCCTCTCCCTCCTTTTTTTCCCTGCTTGTGCTCTGTGTCTTGTCTCGTCTGCTGTACTTTTTGAAGAGACTCTTCCTGCATTACTTTCTAAATTAAAAAGCATGGAATTGATAAACTGGTCTCCTAACGAAATTGAGACAGTTTTGGGTTTAGGGGAACCCGTTTGTCCTGCCGGAACGTTTATGGCTGGTTACACGATGGACGCGTGGGAGCGGTGGCGGGTCGTGTGCCTGGCGATTCTTTCTGTGGAGGACATTGAAGATATCTACCTATTCGGAACCATGATTACAGGACTTTTGCTGATTGGATTAGGCATTGCCCTGGTATATTGAGGAAATCAGACAACGGTGACAGCTGTTCAAAGCCCCACAAAGCTGTCCGATATTGGAGTGGTGGGCAAAGCTGTTAGCACTCGGACTGTGGACATTCAGAACTTTAACCACAAAATGGTTGTTATCTCGGAGCAGCTTTCAGCTTCGCAAGGAATACGTTTTTTGGAGATCAATTTGAATTTGAATAGAATGGACAGATATGGACGAGCGGTGAGGACGTGCAAAGACTGCGTCTGGAAAGACCAAACAATTCATATCTTATCGACATTCGGCGCCCTGAGACAGAACCGGCCTTGTTTTAGGCCGTTGCTGAGAAAATATTTCCCCCTGAAGGTCAATGCCGGGAGACACTCTCATTTTTCGAATTCCTCTCTAACTCTCCATGGTCGCCATTTTTACCCCCAGTGTGACAAGCGGGTGCGTGACCAGCGCCGTCATGGCTGCAGGACTGGACAGCTGCTTGCTTGCACTGGATTACCTCCTTCCCTTCCCCCCCTCCCCCCTCTTACCCCTGATTCCCCCCCTTAAGTCCCATGTTTAAAGTGTACCTGTGTTGTAGTTGTGCTTATGCAAAGTTTTTTTTTAAATGTTCCCACACTGTACTCCTGACAGGAGCATAGTGGGGCGGGGGTTCTTTTTTTCCTTATCTCTCCTCATGTTGTGTTTTCTTTTTATCTTTATCCCTGTCTTCCTGTCCTGTCTACCCTATGTCAATTGTATGTTGTTGTATATGTACGGACAGGTTGACGGCTAATTTCGCTGGTACATGTGACTAGTGACAATAAAGGGCTGATGATGATGATGATGATGATGATAATGCTTCATGAATGTAAGTGTTTTATAAGATTGCTTTCAATGAGCAGATATTTGGAGATAGGAAATCATTTCCGAAGGTCTCTAGGAGTAGTGATAGAATTCAAAACATAACAATGAGCAGATCTGATTGGCGCGAGGGGGTGAAGGTGAACACAGAGATCAAATAGAGCCAAGACTGATCTCCTCAGGGAGTAATATGGGTAGGATATAGAGTATATACACCACCAGACAAACCCAAGAGAATAACTGAGGCTGAGATAACATGCACATACTCAACACAAATATCCAAAAGAATGTGAATGACATACAGCCATAATATGTGGTATGTCATGATGAGTATGCCAAAACCCGCCTTATTTAATACCTCAGGTTTGAACATGTTGGATTTTTGAATGCCATGTTGTATTTGGCTGCGAGATATTATTATTGATTCTCTCAGATTCCTCTGTAAATGATTACATGACATTAATAACTCAAGGGTATAAAAATGTATACGAGAATGCATTCTTTAATTTACTGGAAGTTTATTTCATTTCCTGAAGGGTAAACAGTCATGCTGAATGATCATGGGTTGTGGTATAGTGCTAATTGGTTGACCTTTAGAAATATTATATAGCCACTTTAAAGTCAACTTAATATATTATATGGACATGAGTATTTTACTGGGAAATACACCACTCGTATTTTTCATATGAGCTCCATCCGGGACATGGAGAACCAAAACCGTGACATAAATCTCTATAGGTCACTCATGACGAAATCGATGAGTGAGTTGTTTTGATAAATTTGGGGACTTTTTGTTTATGAATGTGTCTACATAATGAAAAGAAAATCAAACATTGGCTTGAAGATATGAAGTTTATCTTCTCGTGTTGAAAAACTCGCACTTTTGATACGAAATATATCGCGGATCTGAGTGACATATTTAAATAATATTGGCTGGCTTTTTTTTGATGGTATATCAGATATATTCCATTCAGCTAGCATGATACTGAACTAGTTGAAGGCGAGTAGCTGAATGGAATATATCTGATAGACAATGAAAAAACAGCTATTATTATTATTATTATTATACATACACACTTTTCATGTCAGCATTTGCAAAGGCCAAAACTAGCTTACTCGCGACTTGGTGCTGTTAGTGTGGCAGTGCAGTCACCTTCCAGCCAGTGTAGCACTCAGCAGTGGTGTGAGCGAAGGCCAATGCTAGTGCAGTCAAGCCAGTGCTATCAAAAGCAAGTGTCACAGGCTAATGACAGAGAAACTAAGAGTTCTGTCTCCAGACTCTTCTTCCGCACAGGCCCACCACAGTATTTTTTACTCAGACTTAAGTATTCATTTTGCTGTGTAATGTACTTAGTTACTTTTAAAATCAACATCAACAGCTACACATAACGGAGCAAGCTGGCAGCCAAAATTTTCTCAAAATCTTCTGTTTTTGATGAAACAAAGCTGGCAGCCATGCTTACAAATTGTCACAGTCGCTCACTAGCGCAGAAGTTTTACGTCTCCAATGTATGACATTATGTTGTCTTGACAGCCATGCAATATCGTAAACCATATTCAACACTCATTCTCCACTGGGCAGAGTGACAAAATGTACGTAGGATAAGTGATATGCTAATCAAACCAAATGAATGAAACCCACTTGAAGGGAATAGAACACATTTGTATTCCATCGAAAAAGTGCCCTGTATGTATAATAATTCCCGATATTTCACTCCAATGATGTCAGTCTGAGTTTGTTTTTTGTTTTGTTTTTTTTGTGTGTGTGGTTTTTTTTTTTGGTGTGCTTGTGGATGTGTCCAAATCATATGAAGAACATTACACAGTGGCATGAAGATATTAAGTTTATCTTCTCATGTTGAAAATATTTTCACTCTTTCGCTTCTCATGCATGAATATATTCACCACTTGGAGATAAACTTCATATCCATGCGCAACCATGTTTTTTTATTTATTATATATATATATATATATATATATATATATATATATATATATAATGACCAGCCTGAAGACAATACTGAAGACATCAAAACTATAGCGCTTTTAACAATGAACATTGTCACAAAGCAGCTTTACAGAATTTGAACGACTTAAAATATGAGCTAATTTTATCCCTAATCTATCCCCAGTGAGCAAGCCTGTGGTGACGGTGGCAAGGAAAAACTCCTTCAGACAACATGAGGAAGAAACCTCGAAAGGAACCAGACTCAAAAGGGAACCCATCCCCATCCGGGCCAACAACAGACAACATGACTATAACATTAACAGTCCTAACATAAAGTCAGATTTGTTGATGCTATAAACTCCCCACTGACAGAAACCCGAGCGCAAAACCGTTCACGACAACCGTAGTCCCAAAGTCAGCAAGTCAACTGCAGTCCGCAGCCACAAAAGCACCACTGCAAGAGTCCAGAGCATCCTCCAGGCGCGACCCCCAACTGTCCACATGGGGCCGCTCCCCACAGGAGCGATGCGATGAGACTCCAACCAGACACAGGGCACCAGGATGGATCAGGCAGGTCTGAGGAGCAGAAGAGGTCAGCATCCCAATCCCAGGACCGACATGTAACTCAGAGGGACAGATTGGGGGGAGGGGGGGCGGGGGGAGAGAAAACACAGGTTGTTAGGTATGCCCAATGTCACCTGAATAAGTAGGAACAGTTTACATATTGTACTGCATACAAGCAGGGACTCCGGCAACTAACTATGACCACATAACTAAAAGGGGAGAGCCAGAAGATAACACAGGCATGAGGGAGCCCCAGGACATAAAGCAGCAGCCACTACACCGTCAACAAATTCGAGTGAGCAAGTGAGTGGGGACTGACAGCATCCATACATCCCAGTTTACCAAAAGACTCTATGTTTGAGGACCCTCCAGATCTACACCTTTACCTCAAACACCATTAACAAAAGGCTTGACTAAACAAATATGTTTTCAGGCTAGAATTATGTAGTGAACTAAAAGGTGTTAAAAAAAGCAAAAAGTGTTTATTTTAGATTCTTCAAAATAGCCACCGTTTACCTTGATGACACTTTGTACACTACTGTCATTATCTTACAGTGGTGCTTGAAAGTTTGTGAACCCTTTAGAGTTTTCTATATTTCTGCATAAATATGACCTAAAACATCATCAGATTTTCACACAAGTCCTAAAAGTAGATAAAGAGAACCCAGTTAAACAAATGAGACAAAAATATTATACTTGGTCATTTATTTATTGAGGGAAATGATTCAATATTACATATCTGTGAGTAGCAAAAGTATGTGAACCTCTAGAATTAGCAGTTAATTTGAAGTTGAAATTAGAGTCAGGTGTTTTCAATCAGTGGGATGACAATCAGGTGTGAGTGGGCACCCTGTTTTATTTAAAAATCAGGGATCTATCAAAGTCTGATCTTCACAACACATGTTTGTGGAAGTGAATCATGGCATGAAAAAAGGAGATTTCTGAGGACCTCAAAAAAAGTGTTGTTGATGCTCATCAGACTGGAAAAGGTTACAAAACCATCTCTAAAGAGTTTGAACTCCACCATTCCACAGTCAGACAGATTGTGTACAAATGGAGGAAATTCAAGACCATTGTTACCCTCCCCAGGAGTGGTCGACCAACAAACATTCCAAGAGCAAGGCGTGTAATAGTCGGCGATATAACAAAGGACCCCAGGGTAACTTCTAAGCAACTGAAGGCCTCTCTCACATTGGCTAATGTTAATGTTCATGAGTCCACCATCAGGAGAACACTGAACAACAATGGTGTGCATGGCAGGGTTGCAAGGAGAAAGCCACTGCTCTCCAAAAAGAACATTGCTGCTCGTCTGCAGTTTGCTAAAGCTCACATGGACAAGCCAGAAGGCTATTGGAAAAATGTTTTGTGGACAGATGAGACCAAAATAGAACTTTCTGGTCTCAATGAAAAGTGTTATGTTTGGAGAAAGGAAAACACTGCATTCCAGCATAAGAACCTTATCCCATCTGTGAAACACGGTGGTGGTAGTGTCATGGTTTGGGCCTGTTTTGCTGCATCTGGGCCAGGACGGCTTGCCATCATTGATGGAACAATGAATTCTGAATTATACCAGCAAACTCTAAAGGAAAATATCAGGACATCTGTCCATGAAGTGAATCTCAAGAGAAGGTGGGTCATGCAGCAAGACAACGACCCTAAGCACACAAGTTGTTCTACCAAAGAATGGTTAAAGAAGAATAAAGTTAATGTTTTGGAATGGCCAAGTCAAAGTCCTGACCTTAATCCAATCAAAATGTTGTGGAAGGACCTGAAGCGAGCAGTTCATGTGAGGAAACCCACCAACATCCCAGAGTTGAAGCTGTTCTGTATGGAGGAATGGGCTAAAATTCCTCCTAACCGGTGTGCAGGACTGATCAACAGTTACCAGAAATGTTTAGTTGCAGTTATTGCTGCACAAGGGGATCACACCAGATACTGAAAGCAAAGGCTCACATACTTTTGCCACTTACAGACATGTAATATTGGATCATTTTCCTCAATTAATAAATGACCAAGTATAATATTTTTGTCTCATTTGTTTAACTGGGTTCTCTTTATCTACTTTTAGGACTTTTGTGAAAATCTGATGTTTTAGGTCCTATTTATGCAGAAATATAGAAAATTCTAAAGGCTTCACAAACTTTCAAGCACCACTGTATTTTGTGTAAGCGTGAGGTTAAAAAAAAAATAAAAATAAAATAATAAAAAGCAGCCATGGCAGAATAACTTAGTTTACACTGTCTTGTTGGCAGCAAATTCTGTCAGTCTTTCAGTCTTCATCTGTCATCTTCTGTCAATTGAATATGAGAAGTGGTGAGAAATACATACTTGGCATGGCAGTGAATGTGGAATTCAATCTCTGAAACAAGATAAAAAAAATAAATTAGATTTCCCATTGCAAACATCTCTGCGTGCTTCCAGGTCATACTGCAGAGTTACTGGGGAGAATACCATATAGACACATGCAGACAGGTGACAGATTAACGGAAAAACCAACAGAAAGGAAAAAATTACTTATCTCTCCCAACTCAGCCTCAAGATACTGAACATTTTCATGCAAATATAACTTGAAAAGCATCAATAAACCGAAGCAGTAATAGATGCATGACATGAATACAATGTCTTGCAAAAAGTATTCCTCCCCCTTGGTGTTTGTCCTGTTTTGTCACATTACAAGCTGGAATTAAAATGGATTTTTGGAAGGTTAGCACCATTTGATTTACACAACATGCCGACCACTTTAAAGGTGAAAATTGTTTTTATTCCAACACAATAATTAAGATGAAAAAACAGAAATCTTGAGTGTGCATAGGTATTCACCCCCTTTCAGATGAAACCCATAAATAAGAGCTGATCCAACCAATTTACTGCATAAGTCACATAATTAGTTAAGCTCCACCTGTGTGCAATCAAAGTGTCAAATGATCTGTCACGTGATGTCTGTATACAGTAAATCAGCGTGTTCTGGAAGGACCCTGACTCTGCAACACTCCTAAGCAAGCAACATGAGAACCAAGGAGCCTCCAATCAGGTCAAAGACTAAGTTGTGGAGAAGTATAGATCAGGGTTGGGTTATAAAAAAAAAATCCCAAACTTTGAATATCCCACGGAGCACCATTAAATCCATTATAGCAAAATGGAAAGAATATGCAACCATTCCAAACCTGACAAGAGAAGGCCCCACCCACCAAAACTCACAGACTGGGCAAGGAGGGCATTAATCAGAGATGCAACAAAGACACTAAAGATAACACTGAAGGAGCTGCAAAGATCCACAGTGGAGATGGGAGTATCTGTCCATAGGACCACTTTAAGTCGTATACTCCACAGAGTGAGGCTTTATGGAAGAGTGGCCAGAAAAAAGCTACTGCTTAAGAAAACACATTTGGAGTTTGCCCAATAGCATATGGCAGACTCCCCAAACACATGGAAGAAGAGATTCTATGGTCAAATGAGATGAAAATTTATCTTTTTGGCCATCATGGGAAACATGTGTGGCGAAACCCAACATCCTCAAAACACCATTCCTACAGTGAAGCATGGTGGTGGCAGCATCATACTGTGGGGATGTTTTTTTATCTGCAGGGACAGGAAAGCTGGTCAGGACTGAAGGAAAGATGGATGGCACTAAATACAGTGCAATTCTGGAGGAAAACCTGTTTGAGTCAGTTAGAGGTTTGAGACTGGGTCGAGGGTTCACATTCCAGCAGGACAATGACCCTAAACATACTGCTAAAGCTACACTGGAGTGGTTTAAAGGGAAACATTTAAATGTCTTGGAATGGCCTAATCAAAGCCCAGACCTCAATCCAATTGAGAATCTGTGGCATAACTTGAAGATTGCTGTATACCAATGCAATCCACCTAACTTGAAGGAGTTGGAGCAGTTTTATCTTGAGGAATGGGCAAAATTCCCAGTGGCTAGATGTGCTAAGCTAATAGAGACATACCCCAAGAGACTTGCAGCTGTAATTGCAGCAAAAGGTGGCTCTACAAAGTATTGACTTTGGGGGTGAATACCTATGCCCACTCTAGATTTCTGATTTTTCATCTTAATTATTGTTTGTGTCACAATAAAGGTGAAAATAGTTGTTTTAAAGTTGTAAGCATGTTGTGTAAATCAAATGGTGCTAACCCTCAAAAAAATCCATTTTAATTCCAGCTTGTTATATGACAAAACAGGACAAACACCAAGGGGGATGAATACTTTTGCAAGGCACTGTATCTTTTTACAGACTACAGAATGCTGAAGAAAAGAGAAATGTTGTTGCTGCAGCAATTCCCAGAAACACCTGGAATCCAGGCACGGAAATGCAGATTTGTGGTGAAGGGTTTGTGTCAGATTCGTTGGATTTTGTGAGAAGGGAAAAGCAAAAGAAAAGGGACCCGACTGAGAGAAGCTGAACCCCAATGCCAAGCAATGCTATTTGGATAAATTAAAGGGACACTACCAGCAATACTACTATCATTTAGTAGTTAACAACTAGTTTATATAAATGAAGCTCTTGGTCTTTATTCCTACAGTCTATATCAGATGGGTGGTTATGATTTGACATTTGAGATTGAAATGGAATCAATTTTCACATCTCTGGGTGGAGAAATGTGGAATGTATTTATAGAACTGTATAAATTACCACAATAAATATTTAATTTCATAAAATGCTTCTGAAGTTAAATGTGCATAGATCAATAAACAGATCACTGCTAGGATGGATAGAACTAAAATAATCTAATATATTTGAGGACACTGACCTTTTTCATGCTTCTGTAGAGATCAGTGAGCAAGCATTATCTTTTTTTTTTTATTGGCAGTCTGTGACATTTTAATTTTAGATAAACAAACACCAGGTCTTTGGGGAATGAAGGCATCAGATAAATGTTCAGTTGCCAAGCTTTATGAGAACTAACAAAGAAGTTGAATCAATTAATGGCACCCAAATCGGAAGTCTTTTTTTCTCTCTCTCTCTCTCTCTGAGTGATTGACTGTTTTTGTAAAAGATACATAATATAATAGAAACATCCAGTTGATGAGAATATCCTGAATCTACAGTGAAGGAACAGTCATCAAATAGACTCAATCCCACCATGTCTAAGCAAGAATGTTATTACAGTCTACACTTGTGGAGCTTTAGGTGCACTGAGATTTAAACACCACACAGGACGTGTGAAATCCCGACCCAAAATGCGAGTCCATTCTTATCAGCAAGAGAATCTGAGCTGGCTTTGTGTCAACTCAGTTTCTTCTGAATGAATTGGGAAAAGGACCTGTCTTTATTTTTACATCAAGCCAAATAGTCAGGTCAAAGATAACAGAGATGATGTTTTTTAAAGGTTTTTCTTCTGTAATGCGGCACAGTGACCTACTTTGCAAACAAACCACACTATCAGGCAAGCACTCAAACCACACCTCGATTTCTGAGATTTAACAAATCTCGGTTTGCAAGAATCACTGTTGAACAAATAACATTTCTACTACAGCAATGTTTAATCCTTAAAGGTAGACTGCCTTTCAGATTTTTCAAGTGTTGGTCATAAAACAAATTTTCCCCAACAAATAATTATTTTTGTTTAGTGGACCAAAAGCTATTGAATTTGAATCACAGACTTCCAATTTTATTAGTTTTTTAAAATAGAAAAATTTATGAATTTAGCTCCAAATGGCCCTAAATTCTCTGCTATTTTTTCCTGCTTCACCATGACTCAATTCAAGATACTATGTCATGCATCACATGGTGAGTTTTCCCTGTTCATGCAAGGCATTGTGGGATACAAATTTGAAACAGGAGAGAAAAATGGAGGACGTGAGTGTGTGAATGAAACGTGAAAGACCGACTACAGTAACGGAAAGCGAGAAGAAAAGACATTATGTTGCAAAGGCATGGAAACGCAGGACCAAACTAATAAATATCGGCGGTTAGCGAGCACCTCGGTGTGATCAGCCGTTCGTTTAGCGACAGAATGATGGAACTGTCCGTGCATGGTCAAAGGTAAGCCTGTAGATGGCAGTAATGCAACACTGTGGATGCCAGCTGCTGTAAAACCCAAAAGAACAAGATGATGATGATGAAAGTAAGCGTGCATATGCGCACACGGACTTCCTCTGTCTGCTTGACTGTGCGAAGCAAGCAATTTCATGCACATTATTTGCTTTAATCCCCTCAAATTAAATAACTTCCCAGCCACTGAATGGCCTTTAATTTTTTTTTTAAGATTTTACAGAAATAAACATACATCACAATGACCAAATTTCAGAGGGAGCTAAATTTCACTGTTTTATGAAATTGAAAGGCCGTCTACTTTTAAATCTGATTGGTCAGAAGGTGTTGATTAATTTATCATAAGTACAGTTCAGACAGTAGTGTCGGCTGTAATACGTTTGTTACAGGTCAAAAAATTTCAACCTAGTTCATAATTTCCAATCTAGGTAAAATTTTGGATTATTGAAGATTCTTAAAAGGGATTTCCCATCACTTCTTTCATCCATACATTTCCTCTCTGTCCACACCTACCTAGTATTTCCTTTTGTCCATCTGCTTACCTATTCCTATCTACCTAATTAGCATTTTTAAAAATACTTAGCTATGATTCAAACTCATAACCTACTGATTCTTAAACCAACACCTTAACCACTTGATCAGCAATGAATTCAATGGAAGGAGTGATATATATTTTGAATTAGTTAATGAGTCCAGTCTTATTACATCATCAAGTAGCTCAAAATGCAAAGTCTTCCCAAATGCTAACCCTAAACCTAACCCTTGATAGATTAAGTCTCCTTAATCCAAGTAGCAAATTATGAACTGGGTTAAAAATTCTAACCTCAGTTAAAAAATTCCACCTGATCTACAATTCTGACCTGTAACATTCATATTACTGCGCTCATTCAAACATGGTATAATTTCTGTTGTAACAGCACTTTCCTTCACAGAGGGTTGTAGGGAAGACGTCCCACATTATTAAATAAGACTAATAGTAAACAGATTAAAAAAAAAAAAAAACTAACTCACCTTTCTGTGCCATCCATCCATCCATTCATTATCCATAACTGCTTATCCTGTGCAGGGTCACAGGCAAGCTGGAGCTTATCCCAGCTGACTATGGGCGAGAGGCAGGGTACACCCTGAAAAAATTGCCAGATCATCGCAGGGCTGACACATAGAGACAAACAACCATTCACACTCACATCTATGGTCAATTTAGAGCCATCAAATAACCTAACCTGCATGTCTTTTGAGGAAACCCACACAGACATGGGGAGAACATGCAAACTCCACACAGAAAAGCCCCCGTCAGCCACTGGACTCGAACCCAGAACCTTCTTGCTGTGAGGTGACAGTGTTAACAACTACACCACCATGCTGCCCCCCCATGCCATCACTGATAATTTTCTTTTAAGAGCAAACCTTGTCATGTCGTATTGCATACTTGCTGATCTTAACGATATATTTTAAGCATTCCCCAAACACAAGATAATGCATATACTGTATACTCTAGTGCACTATTTCTCAACAACTGGGCCAGGGACTATTAATGGGCCATAAAGCGCCATCTAGTGAGCTGCATTTTTTTTTCGAGTTTGAAGCCAAATACTGAATAGTTCAGGATATTGTAGCATCCAAAATCCGGTAGCTGGTTTGATGTACACCTTTCAAGTGGAAAAAATACATTTGTGGGTAAATTACGAAGAACAGGTCTTTATTATTGTCACGTTCCTCCTTTGTATTTAAACCCCCCGCGCGCACACGCTTGGAGCACGCATGCGCAGTAGGCAGAGTAACATTTGTGGGTAAATTATATGGATCTGCGATGCCTGCTGGAAGAGAAGAGCAGGGAGGCTTGAGAATCGAGCGGCTGTGGTTTGTTTACACCCGATACTAAAACTTGTAGCATCCTAGCAACCATTGCAAAGACACATACAAAGCCCAGAAATTCCTCCTTACCCGGGAAAAAAGATACAGGATTTGTCTTGTACTGTCCTGATCTCCAGATCTTTAACCCAGCCACATGTAAAAAGTTGTTCTCCTCTATGCTTTTCCAGGTTTTCATCTGTGTGTCCATGTAGAACGATGTCTGCAGCACCAGGTAGTTTGAGATGTCGGGGAACTGAACAGATGGATAATTTTCCAACTCATAATGAATGAATGAATGACTTTATTTAAACACAATAAGTTGATCAGCAGGTGGCATGGTGGTGTAGTGGTTAGCACTGTCACCTCACAGGAAGAAGGCCCTGGGTTCGAGGCCAGCAGCCGACGAGGGCCTTTCTGTGTGGAGTTTGTATGTTCTCCCTGTGTCTACGTGGGTTTCCTCTAGGTGCTCCGGTTTCCCCCATAGTCCAAAGACATGCAGGTTAGGCTAATTGGTGGCTCTAAATTGATCGTAGGTGTGAATGGTTGTGTGTCTCTGTGTCAGCCCTGCAATAACCTGGCAACTTGTCCAGGGTGTACCCCACCTCTCATCCATAGTCAGCTGGGATAGGCTCCAGTTTGCCTGTGACCCTGTAGAACAGGATAAATGGCTACAGATAATGGATGGATGGATGGAAGTTGATCAGCAGAGTTGGTGGGGTCGTGCATGTACAGATACAAATAATTACAAATACAAAAAACTAGAAATATACACAATCTTTAAAAAACATTAAAATCTGTTCATCTGTTAATTATCTTCACAATAAGTTAATTAATAGTCTGCATAACTATTGCCTTTGTATTTAGTTCTGGCTACAATAGGATCAAAGTTTATTCTACTAATGTCAAATTTAGCTCGTAAATTTTTCTTTCATAGGAAACATCTTTATTAACCTGTAAGGATCTAATCCCACTGAGTGGTTTCTATATCCACTTCTTTTGAGTGTACTTCTTGGTTTGAATAACTTGCTTGTTTGCTGAACACAAACATGGCATGGCACTTTTGGGTCATTAATCCCTTTTAACTGAGAATGATCTGCATACATGGTTTGGCTTCTGACACATCCATACAGTTTTAAATACAATACCTACAATTAAAAACAGCTTGCTTTTACTGCATGTATTTAATTCCTGGGTTCCCATCTGTAACAGGGAGTGATGTTGCATCCCTTTAATACACTTTACAATAGATTATTAGATTCTAATAGAATAAATAAGCCAAAATAATTGGGGATCTTTTTTAATGGGCCCTGACTCCTTACAAGTATGAATAGGTGGGCCTTAAAGTAGAAATGGTTGAGAACCCCTGCTCTAGTGAAACCCTAATTATTGTAAAATAATTAAGAGCACTGGAGAAAAATGGAAGTATGTTTATTTATTCATTCATTTGTTTACATATAAAAATATAAAAACACATTTCCACTGTGTGATGGTCCATCCCAACTTCTCTGAGCCTCAGAGCCCAGAGAAGTTGATGGCACTTCTGGACACAGTTAATATAAGGCTTCCTTTTTGCACAGTAAATTTTGAACTGGCATTTGTGGATGTAACTCCATATTGTTGTGCTTGACAAAAGGTTTGCTAAAGTAATCCCGAGCCCATGTGATTTCAGCTGTTGATGAATGATCTGCATACATGGTTTGGCTTCTGACACATCCATACAGTTTTAAATACAATACCTACAATTAATGCAGCCTGAGGGATGAGCCTAATGAGCCTTGATGCAGCCTGAGGGATCAGAGATCAACAGTGTTCAGATTAGGCTTGGTCCCTTTGCACACCAAAATTCCTCCAGATTCCTTGAATTGTTTAATGATATTATGCACCATAGAGGATGAAATATCCAAATCTCTTCACATCTTCATATCTGAGTGGTGTGTTCAACAGTCCATGAGAATCAGTCTGAGTTGAGGAGTCTGATGGCATGTGGGAAGAAACTGTTACAGAGTCTGGCTGTGAAGGCCTGAATGCTTCGGTAGCTTTTTCCAGACAGCAGAGGGTGAAGAGATTGTGTGAGGGGTGTGTGGGGTTGGCCATGATGCTGGTGGCTTTCAGGATGCAGTGTGTGGTGTAAATGTCTGTGATGGAGGTAAGAGAGACTCCAGTGGTGATCTCAGCTGTCCTCACTATCCGCTGTAGGGCCTTGTGTTCCGAGACGGTGCAATTCCCAAACCAGACTGTGATGCAGCTGCTCAGAAGGCTTTCAATAGTCCCTCTGTAGAATATTGTGAGGATGAGTGATGGAAGATGGGTTTTGCTCAGCCTCCATAGGAAGTAGAGGCTCTGATTTAATGGTTTTACCTCAATAGCAGCTCTAAATTGCCCCATCCCAACTTTTTTGGAATGTGTCGCAGGTCTGAAATGTAGGAATGGATGTATATTAACAAGTGAAATGAAGTTGATCAGACAAAAAAAACATCTTGGGTTCGTTCATTCAGCCTGCAATGAAATACAAGTCAAAGTAAATGTAGAAAATCACTGCTTTTTTTTTTTAATGTGCATTTTCCATCCCGTCCCAGGTTTTTTTCTGATTTGGGGTTGCATTTATTTTATTTAGCTCAATACCTTTCAGCACATATACTTGCCATTCAAAATGAACTTAAAACAGAACTTAAAAAGGCACACTTGACAAACAAGCACAGCATAGAGCTGTCATCTCATGCTAAGCACCAGCTCTCTTTTTCCGGTGAATCACACAGGATACTGTACATACTCGCATCCTATTCATTACACACAGGTGTACTCACTCATTACCCATTTCTCTGCAATGCCTCCTCCAATTTTGGACCATGCCTCCACTGCCACAATCGCTGTGATTCTCACAAGACACTCCAAAAAGTGCCTCTTTATATCTGACCTCTAGAAGCATGTCACAGCAATGAATGCCACAAAAAAAAGTGTTTTATGTCTCTACTTCACCTCTCTCGCTGCGATTCGCCCTGAGGAGATGTGTAATTACAACTTTAATAAGAAAGGCTCAAGTAACCCAAGATAAGAGCTTATCATATTTCTCCATGTTGCTTTTATGTGTGTCTTGCTCTGAGGTTCAACACCTGTCCACTTATCTGGTTCTCACAAATTGAGAAAGTTTGACGGGTTAAATATGTTGTCGCTCTCCTCTTCCAGTGAGATAGGTCTGTAAAAAGATTTTTGTTGTTGTGTGTTTTTTTTTTTTTAACTACACAGATAAAGTTAACAGTTTAAATAAAGGTCAGAAACAGGTTTCATGAAACGATGGGTCTTAGCAAGAACTGATATACCTTATGAAGTACACCCCTACTCATTCATAGGTTTTTCTGTATTTTGACCATTTTCTACATTGTAGAATAATACCGAAGACATCAAAACTATGAAATAACATCTGGAACATATATGGGATTATGTGGTCAACATCCAGCCAGCCAGCCAGCCATTATCTGTTGCCGCTTATCCTGTACAGAGTCACAGGCAAGCTGGAGCCTATCCCAGCTGACTACTGTATGTGTGAGGGCAGGGTACACCCTGGACAAGTCACCAGGTCATTGCAGGGCTGACACATAGAGACAAACAACCATTTACATGCACACTCACACCTATGGTCAATTTAAAGCCACCAATTAGCCTAACCTGCATGTCTTTGGACTGTGAGGGAAACCGGAGCACCCAGAGGAAACCCACACAGACACGGGAGAACATGCAAACTCCACACAGAAAGGCCCTCGCCAGCCGCTGGGCTCAAACCTGGAACCTTCTTGCTGTGAGGTGACAGTGGCATGGGTGCCGCCAGGGGGGGAAAGGTTAGAACAATTCTAGGGGCCCAGCACTGCCATGGGGCCCTTTAAGGGGCTGATAATATGCTTTTAATGATTTTAATAAGACTTTTGAAATAACAACAATGCAATATTCCATCTGGTAAAATGAGCTAATTGAACAAGGTTGTCTATTTCTTGAGTTCTTCAACATATTGTCATTTAACCCTCCCCCTTTTGCGAAATGGTACGGTCCAGTTCTGGTAGAAGCACGATGCGTTAAATCTGTGTGCTGATCAGTGCAACGCTACTTGCTGCTGTGTCGCGGTGCAGCAGCCAGCCAGCAGTGGAGTGCGTACAGTCTATGATCGCTAAATATGAAGAGTGGCTGTCAAAAACGTAAAGAAAGGCAGCTGAAAGCTGAGAGGGACCGGAGAGGCAGGCAACTGGTCACTCCGTTTTTCCCAAAGAAAGGTAGCTATCGCTCACATGTGTGTTCAAAATATTAGCGAATGGTAAATGAACAGTATGAACGTGGTTGGATTAGCCTATCAAGAGAACACTTTTACAGTTTGTACAGTGACATTTTTCCCCAATTTAATAACTGAACTGACTTGTGTGATAATAAACAAGATGAAATATTACGTTATGCTGGTGCTAATAACTAGTGCTAATAACCAGTTTCATAACTAATGGGGTGCCCTAAATATGCACAGATTCAGCCTCAGCGGGACCTCCACCCTACCAAACCACTGAACCCCCTTTTGGAGGAGGTGGTAAGCAGCAATACAACCCATAAATGCTTTAGGATTGAAGTTTTTAATGAGCGAGTGCCATATACAGTTTGCTAGATTAAAGTGTTGCTAATAACGGACACCAGTCAAGTGTTTGACATGGTTACGTGTGTGGAATGTTCACACGTTCTAAACCATTGGTTTCAAATTGAGGAGCTGGAGAAAGCGCAGCACACATAAAAGAGGGATAGAGGTTACAACATATGAAGAAATACGTACGTAATTGATCAAACATATTGCCTTTTTGCAGAACAGTACACACAGCTTTCTACCGAACACATAACAATCCATGGGATTTCCATAGGTATTTTGATGCTGAGTAGAAAACTTTTTCTATGATTTATTAGCAGTCACATCACACATTTCACTACCAATTGTCCTAGCACAAGAAGGCATGTGGCAAAATCTTGAATTTTCATTTGTGATTGTAAATGCACCAGAATTAGTCACTGACCAGTTTTCATCTAGTCCCTGGCAGGTTAATACATAAAATGTAATGTTAGGTTCAACCCAGTTAGAAGGTCAATCAGTCAACTTATTTCTCGGGACCCCCGCCCTCGTACCACCTGCAGAATTCTGGGACGGAACACCGCAAAAAAACAGAACCAGAGATCGGTTTAACTACTGTTTATTCACAGTATTCTCGCCAAAGATGAAAGATTACAAACACCTTTTATAACAAATCATAATCTCTCCAAACGGCTATTGTGTCTGTCAAATGTGTGTGTGTGTTTGTATGTGACCTCAGAGAGGGGTGTGTGTGTGTGTGTGTGTGTGTGTGTGTGTGTCTATGGGAGGGTGTGAGTGAGTGACATCATTTTGATATCTGTGTCTATGTGCTAGGTCAGCAAATCACATCTTAATTCCATATGTATGTGTGTGAAAGAAACCTTCAATCATAAGCAAAATAATATTTCAACAATTCAGCAATTTCATTTACGCACGTCAAAGCGCGCGAGATGTTTTTACAACAATGTTTTAAACAAAGACTATGTTTGGTCTAACAAAGAAGTGTTGTTCTCCGAAGGTCAGGCTACACAGGAACAGTTTAAAATCACTGCCATAGTATATGCAATAGTCCAAAATAATAAAGGATCTTAAAAAGCTCTAAAATATAAAGTCTTAACTCTTTGTTCAGCAATAAGGCTACCATTACATCCAACATTAAAATGTGTGGGGGTCGATCTGACATCAAAACAGACCTTGGCGTCGTTCAGACACATCTCTGATCAAAAATACACATTTCATAAACAAAATGTTCCCAAACAATGTCCAGCCGAGACAGAAGGTCATTTTTAACTGAACCTTAAGTTTAACTGAACCTTAATTTTGTCACCATTTTAATAAATTACTGCCTTCTTGGTCAAGAATAATACTTATATAAACCTAATAATCCCCCCCTTTGATAATAGTATCACTATTATCAAATCCTAGGACCATATATTATCACCTCATGATCATATATGTGATTACATCGAGAATTAATCTTGAGTTAATCTTTGCCCTTCTTGACGTATATTGGTGCTCAGAGGGCGGGCATGCCCAATCAGCCCTCGTCCCACCTCACCGGAGCTTAGAGAAACTCAAAACCTCTTAATTCCCAAATACATGCTATTTCCTTCAGAGTAATTTGTTCTAAAACAGTGAGGAAAAATGAAATTAGAAGGGTACTATAAGGGAATTATAGGGCATATCGACCTATAGTGAGAACAGAGTCCTGTAAGAATACAGAGTTTCAGAGCATAGAGATGTGTAATAATAGTAGAAAATGGCATCAGATGAAAGACATGACATCACACATTCGTGTGGTGTGTGCTTGTGCAGTCCAGTTAGCGAAGTTAGTCCAGAAGATGTTGTCTCGAAGTCCAGCTCAAGCGGGTAACCCTGCTCCGAGCAATGAAGTGGTCCAGAAGGCTCGGGCGGGTAACCCTAACCCCGAGCGAAGATGAAGCAATCACGAAGGCTCGAGCGGGTAGCCCTGCCCCGAGCAACAATGAAGTCACGAAACCCGTGATGAGGACTGTCATGGTTGTAGTGAGGATGATTGGTTCCAAACGGGGCACAAGATCTCTTCCCCTCTTTGTTCACAACGTCTTGAGGATTCTCAGTCAAATCTGTGTAGAGCTCAGAAATAGAGAGACAGAGAGAGAGAAAACTGGCCAGAGGGAGACTAGATAGGGACGCAAAAAAACGTTAATAGCAGCAAACTTGTCATTTTAACACAACTTTGTTATGGAGCCTTCTTCAATCGAGTGTCATGGATCCACTGTGGAAAAAGATCAGTTAAAACAGCAGCAAAAGTAATGGCGACTATGTCTGCAGGCCCATTATATTGTTTTCCCAATTGTCCAAATCATTACTTTAAAAAGTCACACCAGCACCTGTCTCCCACGTGAAAGGGGTGTGTGGTGGAGATAATATTGTATTATTGACCTTCGTACAAATTTTATGCAACTTATCTATAAGGGCTGCAGAATACTCATCCATATGCATTTTCAAATCAGAGGTACCCGGAGCCGGAGTTCCCTTCTTCCAGGGGAGAATAATTTCTTGGTGTCACACGAATTTCAGCCAGAATGAATTATGGATTACAGAACCAAACCTGTGTCCTTCATGACCTTAATTAATTTGTCTTTCAATGTTCGATTAGTACGTTCTACGATACCAGAGGACTGAGGAATGTGAAAACACCAGTTTAGTTTAGAGATACTTACAAAGGTTTTGTGTGACTTTTGAGGTGAAAGGGGTACCCTTGTCTGAGTCTATGGCATTTGAAACCCCAAAACTATAATAATAATAATTATTATTATTATTTATTTTGTATTATTTTATTGTTGTTATTTTATTGTTCTGCTTTTATTGTTTGTTTTTCTTTTTTACTGTCCAGTGTTCTTAGGTACCTTGAAAGGCACTTATAAATAAAATGCATCATTATTATTATTATAACTAGGTATCAAAACGAGTAACTACTCGTACCTTCGTGTTCTCTCGAGAACAGGGAAAAACTTCTACCCATTTAGAGAATTTGTCCACAATCAAGATGACAAAAATCAAATGAGAAAGAAAGAGTGTATGTCTCATGCAGAATATCAGGCTGATATTGATTGAACACACAGAATAACCATCTCATCTCATCTCATTATCTGTAGCCGCTTTATCCTTCTACAGGGTCGCAGGCAAGCTGGAGCCTATCCCAGCTGACTACGGGCGAAAGGCGGGGTACACCCTGGACAAGTCGCCAGGTCATCACAGGGCTGACACATAGACACAGACAACCATTCACACTCACATTCACACCTACAGTCAATTTAGAGTCACCAGTTAACCTAACCTGCATGTCTTTGGACTGTGGGGGAAACCGGAGCACCCGGAGGAAACCCACGCGGACACGGGGAGAACATGCAAACTCCACACAGAAAGGCCCTCGCCGGCCCCAGGGCTCAAACCCAGGACCTTCTTGCTGTGAGGCGACAGCGCTAACCACTACACCACCATGCCGCCACAGAATAACCACAGAGGTATAAATTATAAAACAAGAACCATCTGAGGGTTTAGAACAAAAACCACCAACAAAGATCCCTGGAAACCTTAAAGCCCTTATGCGCCAGATGTTGGAGCAGGCGCAATGATGCGTCTTGGCAGATTTCCGGTGACTCAGTGGATATCAGAACACACAGACCACGGAGTCCCGAGGGAGGGAGAAGGTCACAGAGCGCGTTATGAATTAATCAAATCAAATCAAGTTTATTTGTACAGCGCTTAACAGTAAACATTGTCGCAAAGCAGCTTTACAGAATTTGAACGACTTAAAACATGAGCTAATTTTATCCCTAATCTATCCCCAATGAGCAAGCCTGTGGCGACGGTGGCAAGGAAAAACTCCCTCAGACGACATGAGGAAGAAACCTCGAGAGGAACCAGACTCAAAAGGGAACCCATCCTCATTTGGGCAACAAGAGACAGCCTGACTATAATATTAACAGTTTTAACAGGTATAACCCTCAACTGTCCTCATGGGGCCGTCCTTCACAGGAGTGGGGCGATAAAACTCTGACCAGACACAGGGCACCAGGATGGACCAAGCAGGTCCGAGGGGCAGAAGAGGCCAGCATCTCAATCCCAGGATCAACATGTAACTCAGAGGGACAGATGGGGGGGGGGAGAGAGAGAGAAAGAAAACACGTTGTTAGGTATGCCCTGCTCTGGCTGGATGCTTGATTGGGTGATGGGAGCACACTCCTCAGCAATGATGAGATGCAGATGGGACCCTTAGGCCTGGCCAAGACAATTCAGTTACATTTCACCGGGTCTGGGACATGCGACAGAATGTCTGACGGCCGATTCCCTGCAGGCTACGATAGTCAGTCGAGGTCCCCACCGTCTCCACCAAAAGATTTCCTGTTGACTCCATGTAACTCAGAGGGACAGATTTGGGGTGGGGGGGAGAGAAAGAAAAACACAGGTGGTTAGGTATGCCCAATGTCACCTGAATAAGTAGGAACAGTATACATATTGCACCGAGTACAAGCAGGGACTCCGGCAACTAGCTATGACAGCATAACTAAAAGGAGAGAGCCAGAAGGTAACACAGGCATGAGGGAGCCCCGGGACATAAAGCAGCAGTCACTACACCGTCAACAAACTCGAGTGAGCAAGCGAGTGGGGACTGACAGCATCCATACATCCCAGTTTACCAAAACACTCTATGTCTGAGGACCCTCCAGATCTACACCTTTACCTCATAAACACCATTAACAAAAGGCTTGACTAAACAGATATGTTTTCAGCCTAGACTTAAATGCTGAGACTGTGTCTGATTCCCGAACATTACTTGGAAGGCTGTTCCATAACTGTGGGGCTTTGTAAGAAAAGGCTCTGCTCCCTGATGTAGCCTTCACTATACGAGGTACCAGCAGATAGCCTGCACCTTTTGATCTAAGTAGGCGTGGCGGGTCATAGAGGAGCAGAAGTTCACTCAGGTACTGTGGTGCGAGACCATTTAGTGCTTTAAAGGTCAATAGTAGTATTTTATAATCAATACGAAATGTGATTGGGAGCCAATGCAGTGTGGATAAGACAGGCGTGATGTGGTCATATTTTCTAGTTCTAGTAAGGACTCTTGCTGCGGCATTTTGAACTAACTGGAGCTTGTTTATGCACTTATTGGAACATCCAGACAGTAAGGCATTACAATAATCCAACCTGGAGGTAACGAAAGCATGGACTAGTTTTTCTGCATCATGCAATGACATTAAATTTCTTACCTTTGCAATATTTCTGAGATGAAAGAAAGCTATCCGGGTGATGTTATCAATGTGAGTTTCGAATGAAAGACTGGGGTCAATAATCACTCCGAGGTCTTTTACTGCTGCACGTGAAGAAACAGAAAGGCCATCCAGAGTTACTGTGTAATCAGAAAACTTACTTCTAGCTGTATGTGGTCCTAGCACAAGTACTTCAGTCTTGTCAGAGTTAAGCAGAAGGAAATTTATAAGCATCCAGTGTCTAATGTCCTTAACACATTCCTCAATTCTATTAAGCTGGTGTCTCTCATCAGGTTTTGCAGAGACATACAACTGTGTGTCATCAGCATAACAGTGGAAACTAATACAATGTTTACGAATAATATCACCCAGAGGTATTACAGCTGAAAAAAAAAAAAAAACAGCAGGAGAGTCAAATGAAACCTTGAATCCAAACGCTATCTCCTCATGTGCGTGAAAAAAAAAGGCAGAACAGAGATCATTAATGGCAGGAACCTGTGATATTACAGAAGAAACAATCAATTCATTAATCTTATGTAAATCTTGTGTAAAGTGTCTCGCCACGCCTTGCTCGAGAAGAGACTGTAGGATGACATCCAGAGAGAGAGGTACTGCTTATTAAATCATATTCTGTGTAGTTTCATGTCAATTTAAGTGCAACAAAATGCGGAAAGGTTCAAGGACAATGAATACTTATACAAGCCAATGTATCATAATCATGATAATTTATGAAGTTTTTTTTTCTTAATGGTTAAACAAAGATAAACCCAAGTCTCCGATTTATAAACAAAAAGTTATTCAAATAAACGTTTGTTAACTGTTTCTTGCTGAAAAAAATTATGGTTAACTAAATACATTAAAAGCCTATCCATTCCATATCCTCTGTGGTTTTTAAAGGCAAAAGTATGGAGGTTTAAAACTTCAGCAAACAATTAATCAGAGCATTTCATATCAATAGTTCGAAATTAGGAGGAACATGTTTAAGCTTAGCCTCATAAGTAGCAATAAGTTTAAAGACAGATAAGGAGATAAAAAAAAACAGGGCAAATTGAAATGACAAACAATTTCACTGAATGTAATTTGAATAAAATTGAATAGCTGATAAGCACTTTTTGTTGGATTCGATATGTGACAGAGACTCAAAATACATTTTTAATTCAATTAACAGTATTAATGAGAATGAGAATTGGTTGTCTTGGACATTTTGACTTTATGTATATGGAATTTACCTAATAATATAAAGAGATTACTTATTAAATTTATTATTGTGAGAAAGTGCCAAAAATAATGATTTTCTCTGCTCATTGCAGATTTCTGTGGCTGTCCTTGCCTGCTATTCTTGCATGAGTTATTTGTTTATATTATAGCTATCTGTAACAGTCTGGGAGTCTTATCTCAATGTTGACTGAGAAAGTGACAGAGAGACTATAGAGACGGAACAATTATTCAAAATATTATTTATAATAGGACGACAATTATTCAAAAAATGTCAAAAATGAAGTAAAAAGCGGGTTAGCTCGCTGTTGAACTAATTGCATGCTTCCCAGATAAGACAAGTCCACATTTCGCTAAAACGCGTTAGAAACAGGAGTATATAGGATATTTAAAGGTTAAAATTACATATGATTAATAAAAATACCACTACACCAGCGGCGGTGAGAGCGCCGAATCCACTAGACCACCACACGATCAGTTTTAAAATGTTTTAGATCAACATTAAACATTAGGTTAAACATTAAACTTTTCGGCATTTCCATTCACACGTCAGGTAAATATATTTGATGCCTTTTATTATGCCTTTAAACAGGAAGTGGTATAATACTCAATATTTTAAAAATGATTCCTGATAAATATCTTCAAATCTGAAAGTGATATTTGATTTGCTGAATTAATCAAACTCTAAGCCTTAAATATATTTCTTCTGGTTTTACCATGTCTGTTTAATTTAAGTGAATGTTTTAAAAATGGTTTTTGTGTTGTATTTGTTGTAAGTCACAAACTCAAGGTCCATGGGCTATCAAAAGTCAAATAATGACAATAGTGCAATTGTGACAAGGGTGGGCAAAGTTGGGGGGCCCAAAATTCTAATCTTTCATGGGGCCCAAAATTTCTGGCAGCGCCCCTGGACAGTGGTAACCACTACACCACCGTGCTGCCCATGGTCAACCAAAAAAAGTGTTAAAAATAAAACAATACACATTTCATATTTTAGTCTCCAAAGTATCCAGTGTTTACTTTGATGACACTGTACACACTACTGACATTGTCTTAACCAGCTTCATGAGGTCATCACCTGGAACACTTTTCAATTAACACCTGTGCCTTGTCAGAAGTTAATGAACACAAATTCTTACCTTCTTAATGCCTTGGAGATCAAACAGTAAATAATAAAAATACAGTAAATACCCCAATTCCACAACTGTAGTAATCCATATTATGTCAAGAACCGCTCAACTAAGTAAAGAGAAACAATATCCATCATTACTTTAAGACATGAAGTGACTTAAAAAAGAAAAATCAGGAAAAACTATTGAATTAGAAGGGGTGTCCAAACTTTTGACTGGTACCATGTATGCAAGGAAAAAAAAAATAGACTTGACAGCCTGTTGGGAACATGTTTACATCACTTCAAGCTCATGAAGCTATAACAAATGCGGCTATAAGGACAGTCAGTCTGTTGTTTTTTTTTACCCTTGGGTGACAGACCTGTTAAATATTTTTCCTCCAGGGACAATGACGTAATGCTTGCTATGACTAAATAAAAATACCTTGAAGAAAAAAAATTCTTAGAATACTTATTTAAAATGGTATATAGCATGATGGGTATCTTGAAGTCCAATTTCAAGCTATTTTTGTTTGAATAGGTGTGAAAACAGGGGAATTTTGGGCAGACACAAAAGGGTTTATTGGTAGCTTGCCAGGCTTGTACTACTCAAGTCTGACTCCTGCCCTAATTTTAAGGACTCGTGACTTGACTTGGACTTGAGCACTGATGACTCGGACTCGCGCATTAACTGCATTTGGACTCGTAAATTGGAGATGAGGACGATGATTTTTTTTCTTTATTTTTCTGTAACATGCCATAATTTGGCACAAGATATTATATCTACATTAATTTTTATACTAATTTTGTGCAAGAGAATGCACATTCACCTGTTCATATGTCATGTTCAGGAACAAACTAATGTTAATGGTGCTAAAATACCTGGAGAGAACACCCCTAGGAAAAATGCACTGCTATGTGTTCCATATGTAGAATAACTATCGAGGAGACGACGGGGACAACCTCGAACTTCAATCGTCATTTGGCGAGACTTCACCCAGAGAAGGAAGTGATACACTGTGTTCATTGCTCTGTTGATAGCGGGGCTTGCTTGTTGAGTGATGAACTAGCTAGTGTTAACCCTCTCTCATGTTATTTGGCCTGTTGATAGTGGGCGGGGCTTGTTGAGCAATTAACAGGCTTTTTATCTGTAGTCTATTAACTAAAATGGGGCAGTCGAGCAGTAATGTTAGTCCAACACAGTAGCAGAGACGCTTTCACATAAAGACAGCAACAGCCACCATCAAATAGTGCGGCTGGAGTTTTGTTCTTGGACTTCATTCTCATCTCATTATCTCTAGCCGCTTTATCCTGTCCTACAGGGTCGCAGGCAAGCTGGAGCCTATCCCAGCTGACTACGGGCGAAAGGCGGGGTACACCCTGGACAAGTCGCCAGGTCATCACAGGGCTGACACATAGACACAGACAACCATTCACACTCACATTCACACCTATGGTCAATTTAGAGTCACCAGTTAACCTAACCTGCATGTCTTTGGACTGTGGGGGAAACCGGAGCACCCGGAGGAAACCCACGCAGACACAGGGAGAACATGCACACTCTGCACAGAAAGGCCCTCGCTGGCCAAGGGGCTCGAACCCGGACCTTCTTGCTGTGAGGCGACAGCGCTAAGCACTACACAACCGTGCCGCCCTGTTCTTGAACTTAACTTGAAATTTTCTTTAAAGGAAAAGGCAACTTTTGTACAAAATCACCACAAATAGATAGATAAATATATAAAGTAATCGATCATGCAATTTATAGAGAAAGAACAGACCGCATAACAGTATCTTTTAACTTTTAATAATATGGGCTTGCGCTGAGCTCAGCGAAGATGCGTTCCGCCATATTGATCTACTGCGTGACGTCATGCGGCCCACCACTGAAAAGAACTCTTCAGTGCTTCATGGTAATAAGGTAAAAAAACAGTACAATCGCTTCTTCAAAGTTTCACCAAATGGTTTTATTTATGCAACTTAAAGCTCATAATACTGTAGAACTTTGGTTGAGTAAAAACACGGAGCAAAAACATGGCTGAATCCTGAATGACTCCTATTTGGATTTGTCCTACCAAGCCTACTGCGCATGTGTGAAGCGGCTCGGCTCGGTTTTCCCTTTCGGGCGCTCTCGTTTTCTGTTAGAATTTGGTAAAGAAAAAAAAAATATATTATTTACCAGCTTACCGGGTCCATGAACATAAATCTGACAGCTGACAAGGTCGGGATATAAACAAATCGAATACAAGCCACCCGCTGGGACTCCTAATCACAGTGATCTGCTTGTAAACACTGTTTTCATGGGCCCAGTGACGTCACAGATCAGAGGGAGGTGCATTAATGAAAGATTCTGATTGGTTTATAGTTGCCCACAATCTCAAAATGGCTGACTCCTCCAACTTCGACTCCTCTGTGTCAATTCATGATTTCAAAGTTAAAAATATTTTTTCATGTTCGATATATAATGGAAATAATTTACGGAATTGATTACATATATGTTTTTCTCCTATTACACACCTGGTTTTGTACAAAAGTTGCCTTTTCCTTTAATGACTTGGAATTGAACAATGGGGACTCAAGACTGGACTTGGACTCGAGGTTTAGTGACTCGACTACAACACTGTAGCTTGCTCATTCTGATGTCCTCACACTTATAGAAGAAAATGTAAAAGGTTTCTCACTCACACACACACACACACATACATACACACAGGTGCTTGAAAGTTTGTAAACCCTTTAGAATTTTCTCTATTTCTGCATAAATATGACCTAAAACAACATCTGATTTTCACACAAGTCCTAAAAGTAGATAAAGAGAACCCAGTTAAATAAATGAGGCAAAAATATTGTACTTGGTCATTTATTTATTGAGGAAAATGATCCAATATTGCATATCTGCGAGTGGCAAAAGTATGTGAACCTTTGCTTTCAGTATCTGGTGTGACCCCCTTGTGCAGCAATAACTGCAGCTAAATGTTTCCGGTAACTGTTGATCAGTCCTGCACACCGGCTTGGAGGAATTTTAGCCCGTTCCTTCGTACAGAACAGCTTCAACTCTGGGATGTTGGTGGGTTTCCTCACATGAACTGCTCACTTCAGGTCCTTACACAACATTTCGATTGGATTAAGGTCAGGACTTTGACTTGGCCATTCCAAAACATTAACTTTATTCTTCTTTAACCATTCTTTGGTAGAATGACTTGTGTGTTTAGGGTCATTGTCCTGCTGCATGACCCACCTTCTCTTGAGATTCAGTTCATGGACAGATGTCCTGACATTTTCCTTTAGAATTTGCTGGTATAATTCAAAATTCATTGTTCCATCAATGATGGCAAGCCATCCTGGCCCAGATGCAGCAAAACAGGCCCAAACCATGATACTACCACCACCATGTTTCACAGATGGGATAAGGTTCTTATGCTGGAATGCAGTGTTTTCCATTCTCCAAACATAATGCTTCTCATTTAAACCAAAAAGTTCTCTTTTGGTCTCATCCGTTCACAAAACATTTTTCCAATAGCCTTCTGGCTTGTCCACATGATCTTTAGCAAACTGCAGATGAGCAGCAATGTTCTTTTTGGAGAGCAGTGGCTTTCTCCTTGCAAGCCTGCCATGCACACCATTGTTGTTCAGTGTTTTCCTGATGGTGGACTCATGAGCATTAGCCAAATGTGAGAGAAACCTTCAGTTGCTTAAAATTTACCCTGGGGTCCTTGGCAACCTCACCAACTATTACACGCCTTGCTCTTGGAGTGATCTTTGTTGGTCGACCACTCCTGGGGAGGGTAACAATGGTCTTGAATTTCCTCCATTTGTACACAATCTGTCTGACTGTGGATTGGTGGAGTCCAAACTCTTTAGAGATTGTTTTGTAACCTTTTCCAGCCTGATGAGCATCAACAACACTTTTTCTGAGGTCCTCAGAAATCTCCTTTGTTCGTGCCATGATACACTTCCACAAACGTTGTGAAGATCAGACTTTGATAGATCCCTGGTCTTTAAATAAAACAGGGTGCCCACTGACACCTAATTGTCATCTCATTGATTGAAAACACCTGACTCTAATTTCACCTTCAAATTAACTGCTAATCCTAGAGGTTCACATGCTTTTGCCACTCACAGATATGTAATATTGGATCATTTTTCTCAATAAATAAATGACCAAGTATAATATTTTTGTCTCATTTGTTTAACTGGGTTCTCTTTATCTACTTTTAGGACTTGTGTGAAAATCTGATGATGTTTTAGGTCATATTTATGCAGAAATATAGAAAAGTCTAAAGGGTTCACAAACTTTCAAGCACCACTGTGTGTGTGTGTAATATATTATATATATATATATATACACATACACACACACACACACACACACACACACACACAACCCCGATTCCAAAAAAAGTTGGGACAAAGTACAAATTGTAAATAAAAACAGAATGCAATAATTTACAAATCTCACAAACTGATATTGTATTCACAATAGAACATAGACAACATATCAAATGTCGAAAGTGAGACATTTTGAAATTTCATGCCAAATATTGGCTCATTTGAAATTTCATGACAGCAACACATCTCAAAAGAGTTGGGACAGGGGCAATAAGAGGCTGGAAAAGTTAAAGGTCCAAAAAAGGAACAGCTGGAGGACCAAATTGCAACTCATTAGGTCAATTGGCAATAGGTCATTAACATGACTGGGTATAAAAAGAGCATCTTGGAGTGGCAGCGGCTCTCAGAAGTAAAGATGGGAAGAGGATCACCAATCCCCCTAATTCTGCGCCGACAAATAGTGGAGCAATATCAGAAAGGAGTTCGACAGTGTAAAATTGCAAAGAGTTTGAACATATCATCATCTACAGTGCATAATATCATCAAAAGATTCAGAGAATCTGGAAGAATCTCTGTGCGTAAGGGTCAAGGCCGGAAAACCATACTGGGTGCCAGTGATCTTCGGGCCCTTAGACGGCACTGCATCACATACAGGCATGCTTCTGTATTGGAAATCACAAAATGGGCTCAGGAATATTTCCAGAGAACATTATCTGTGAACACAATTCACCGTGCCATCCGCCGTTGCCAGCTAAAACTCTATAGTTCAAAGAAGAAGCCGTATCTAAACACGATCCAGAAGCGCAGGTATCTTCTCTGGGCCAAGGCTCATTTAAAATGGACTGTGGCAAAGTGGAAAACTGTTCTGTGGTCAGATGAATCAAAATTTGAAGTTCTTTATGGAAATCAGGGACGCCGTGTCTTTCGGACTAAAGAGGAGAAGGACGACCCAAGTTATCATCAGCGCTCAGTTCAGAAGCCTGCATCTCTGATGGTATGGGGTTGCATTAGTGCGTGTGGCATGGGCAGCTTACACATCTGGAAAGACACCATCAATGCTGAAAGGTATATCCAGGTTCTAGAGCAACATATGCTCCCATCCAGACGACGTCTCTTTCAGGGAAGACCTTGCATTTTCCAACATGACAATGCCAAACCGGGGCGGCACGGTGGTGTAGTGGTTAGCGCTGTCGCCTCACAGCAAGAAAGTCCTGGGTTCGAGCCCCGGGGCCGGCGAGGGCCTTTCTGTGTGGAGTTTGCATGTTCTCCCCGTGTCTGCGTGGGTTTCCTCCGGGTGCTCCGGTTTCCCCCACAGTCCAAAGACATGCAGGTTAGGTTAACTGGTGACTCTAAATTGACCGTAGGTGTGAATGTGAATGGTTGTCTGTGTCTATGTGTCAGCCCTGTGATGACCTGGCGACTTGTCCAGGGTGTACCCCGCCTTTCGCCCGTAGTCAGCTGGGATAGGCTCCAGCTTGCCTGCGACCCTGTAGAAGGATAAAGCGGCTAGAGATAATGAGATGAGAATGAGACAATGCCAAACCACATACTGCATCAATTACAGCATCATGGCTGCGTAGAAGAAGGGTCCAGGTACTGAACTGGCCAGCCTGCAGTCCAGATATTTCACCCATAGAAAACATTTGGCACATCATAAAACGGAAGATACGACAAAAAAGACATAAGACAGTTGAGCAACTAGAATCCTACATTAGACAAGAAAGGAATTAGACATTCCTATCCCTAAACTTGAGCAACTTGTCTCCTCAGTCCCCAGACGTTTACAGACTGTTGGGATGTCTCACAGTGGTAAACATGGCCTTGTCCCAACTTTTTTGAGATGTGTTGTCATGAGGTTTAAAATCACCTAATTTTTCTCTTTAAATGATACATTTTACAAAGTGCAAATATAAATCTGTTTAAAAAAAAGGTACAAAAAATATTTTTAAACACGTATATAGAAGAGGAAGTATGTTAACGGAGGATGATGAGGGATAAATAGAGTAGGGTTGATTGTTATATTAGAACTAACTTAGTATATGGTATATATGGTATATATTTATTTATGGGGATAGATATCTTCATATTTACAGGGATAGGTATGTAGTAGATATTTATTTTTGTAATTATAATATTTATATAGATATTTATGAAGTGTATATATGGTATACTGTGTATATATATATATATATATTTTTTTTGTCATTATATATTTATATAGATATTTATGAAGTGTATATACGGAAGGTAGTATATTAATTTTGTAATTAAATATTTATATGGATATTTATGAAGTGTATGTATATGTATGTATATATGTATATGTATCTACAGTGGTGCTTGAAAGTTTGTGAACCCTTTAGAATTTTCTAGATTTCAGCATAAATATGAACTAAAATATTATCAGATTTTCACACAAGTCCTAAAAGTAGATAAAGAGAACCCAGTTAAACAAATGAGACAAAAATATTATACTTGGTCATTTATTTATTAAGGAAAATGATCCAATATTACATATCTGTGAGTGGCAAAAGTATGTGAACCTCTAGGATTAGCAGTTAATTTGAAGGTGAAATTTGAGTCAGGTGTTTTCAATCAATGGGATGACAATCAGGTGTGAGTGGGCACCCTGTTTTATTTAAAGACCAGGGATCTATCAAAGTCTGATCTTCACAACACACGTTTGTGGAAGTGAATCATGGCACAAACAAAGATTTCTGAGGACCTCAGAAAAAGCGTTGTTGATGCTCATCAGACTGGAAAAGGTTACAAAACCATCTCTAAAGAGTTTGGACTCCACCAATCCACAGTCAGACAAATTGTGTACAAATGGAGGAAATTCAAGACCATTGTTACCCTCCCCAGGAGTGGTCGACCAACAAAGATCACTCCAAGAGCAAGGCGTGTAATAGTCGGCGAGGTCACAACAGACCCCAGTGTAAATTGTAAGCAACTGAAGGCCTCTCTCACACTGGCTAATGTTAATGTTCATGAGTCCATCATCAGGAGAACACTGAACAATGGTGTGCATGGCAGGGTTGTAAGGAGAAAGCCACTGCTCTCCAAAAAGAACATTGCTGCTCATTTGCAGTTTGCTAAAGATCACGTGAACAAGCCAGAAGGCTATTGGAAAAAGGTTTTGTGGACGATGAGACCAAAATAGAATTTTTTGGTTTAAATGAAAAGCGTTATGTTTGGAGAAAGGAAAATACTGCATTCCAGCATAAGAACCTTATCCCATCTGCGAAACATGGTGGCAGTAGTATCATGGTTTGGGCCTGTTTTGCTGCATCTGGGCCAGGACGGCTTGCCATCATTGATGGAACAATGAATTTTGAATTATACCAGCAAATTCTAAAGGAAAATGTCAGGACATCTGTCCATGAACTGAATCTCAAGAGAAGGTGGGTCATGCAGCAAGACAATGACCCTAAGCACACAAATCGTTCTACCAAAGAATGGTTAAAGAAGAATAAAGTTAATGTTTTAGAATGGCCAAGTCAAAGTCCTGACCTTAATCCAATCGAAATGTTGTGTAAGGACCTGAAGCGAGCAGTTCATGTGAGGAAACCCACCAACATCCCAGAGTTGAAGCTGTTCTGTATGGAGGAATGGGCTAAAATTCCTCCAAGCCAGTGTGCAGGACTGATCAACAGTTACCGGAAACGTTTAGTTGCAGTTATTTCTGCACAAGGGGGTCACACCAGATACTGAAAGCAAAGGTTCACATACTTTTGCCACTCACAGATATGTAATATTGGATCATTTTCCTCAATAAATAAATGACCAAGTACAATATTTTTGTCTCATTTGTTTAACTGGGTTCTCTTTATCTACTTTTAGGCTTTGTGTGAAAATCTAAAGATGCTTTAGGTCATATTTATGCAGAAATATAGAAAATTCTAAAGGGTTCACAAATTTTCAAGCACCACTGTATATATGTGTATACACACACACACACACATATATATGGTATGTAGTATATATTTATTTTTGTAATTATATATTTATATAGATATTCATGAAGTGTATATATAGTATATATTTTTATTGGTCTATTAATGTAGTTTGGATTTCGGGGTCGTTAAAAAGGGGTGGGAAATTAAAAAAAGTATTGTACTTCTTCCCACTCCTTTTTTGAACAATGTGCGGTGTTTTGTATTGTCTTAGCTCTTTGTTATTTTATTTATTCTTTTTTTGTCACTTTCTCGTTTTTTCTTTTGTATGTACAAATAGTTACATACATTTTTATACATGTTCGAAATAAATAAATTCATTCATTTATTCATTCATTTTCTCAGTTTAAACATTTCTATTGTATACATACAATAGTGTATACTTGCACTTCATAAACATTTCAAAATTTCTATTCTGAATAAAATATGGACATAGATGACATGTCCATATTTTATTCAGAATAGAAATTTTGAAACTTCCACATCATTGCATTCCATTTTTATTTACAATTTGTACTTTGTCCCAACCTTTTTGGAATCGAGGTTTTATTATATATATATATATATATATATATATATATATATATATATATATATATATATATATATATATATATCCTAAATGGCACTGTTAAAATGTATGCTTGCATTTGAAAATATTACATTAGTTATTAATATGATGGGGAAAATTGCTTACCCCCTGCATTTATGTTTGTCTGAAAGCAACACACACAAAAACAATCATGTGAATGTGCAAGCAAGATAGGCTTTGTTTTTTCACTGCATGTAATATTTAAGACACTTATGAAATATGGTTTCTCTTAACAAAAGTATTTTCAAGTATATTAGCACCCCCCTAACACATACACACTTCCACCAACTTTGTATAAACCATTTAAAGCTTGAAAAATGGCATGCAGTGAATAAGCTCATGAGAGAGGCAAAAATATTGATGGGAACATCCTGCGCTTTATTTTCTAAGACCCTGCTACTCTGCAGTCTAATTCTCTCCTGCTGAACTCACACCAGAACAGGGAGTATTACACAAGTTCAAGCTGTACCGTTCATCTCCTGCTCCTGCAGTGTCTTTGGAAGACTTCTTTTTGTGCAGCTTATAAATAAATAAATAAATAAATAAAAGAATGCCTCATCTTATTACTCACAGCATACTTGTGGTACATTTTATAACCTTCCTGAGCACTTTGACTGCTTGTCTCAATGAATTACTGGCCAATTTTCAATACTTTCTCTGCCACTTCAGAGAAATCCTTCTTATTTTCTTTGCACACCTCTGCAGCTTGTAGATAAAGACAACAAATATGGCATTTTCACCCAATAAACTTATGAGCTCCTGACATGTCTCTTTGTGCATGCTCCAGAGTCTCCAGAAATATCAAATATGTATATACGTAGTATGTAAAACAGGTCCTGAAGAGAGAAAACATCAAACTGACTCTTGACATGTAATTAAAGAGAGGCTTTCACTCAAAACCTTCAGTGAGTGTGAAGGGATCTTGAGAATTATTTCTCTGTGCTGTGTTAAGGATGTGAAGTGAGCAGGTGCAGCTGGTGCTGCTCTGATTGCCAACGTCATCTTGCCGAATTGCAATTATCTTACTGCTTGAATTCTTGGCATGCTAAAATAGCTATCTGGGAAATTATTGTGAAGGTGAATCTGGGCAAATGAATAAGCACAAGGTGAGTGAATGACTGAGTATTTAAGTGTACTCAAAGCAAGCACTACTACACCAGTAGCAAAACAGTTTTTTCTTTCCAACAGCAATACAGGAAGCATTAACAAGTAACAGTTTTGATGGGAATAACAGTCATTTAGAGACAATGTAGACTATGCTGACTTGGCCATGTTCATCGCATGGATGATGGGCGCATCCCAAAAGACATGGAGAAATGGTGACTGGGAAGAGGCCAACTGGTCAGCCAGCCAGCCAAAACTGCATTACATGGATGTTTGTAAGCATGACCTGAAAGCCATAGGCATCAACATTGAGAACTGGGAGGAAACAGCTGATAATTGCACCAGCTGGAAATGTGTCCTGAAAGAAGACTTCAAAAAGGGAGAAGAGACACTGCTCAAGCAAGCCAAGGAGAAGCGTTCCCACAGGAAGAAGAAAGGAAGCAACCCCCAAAACACAGAGATGGTCTATATATGTGCCAAGTATGGAAGATCATGTCTCTCCTGCATTGGACTAACCAGCCACAGCTGAAGTTGCACCAAAGACACTAGAAGGAACCCGCAACCAGAGCGCACCACCATAATCGACACAACTGACGGAGGCCTACAAACATTAGTCATTAAAGGGAGCCTCTTGCAGATTTATTCTCAAACTTATTTTATGTAAAATTGGTCATAGAGTTCAAAACTCAAACTTTCATTTTCAGAGACCAAATAGTGTTCAAGAAGAATGAATTCTTCTTAAAATGTCAGATGGGCTTCCTGTGGTGGTGATGATACCAGGTAGTGGTCACCTGGAGCAACTCACCTGTTTATATTCTCCATTTTGTCAGGGTGTAGGCACTTACGGATGCAAGTGCAGGGGAGAGCGGGTGCATCACAAACTGTCAACAAATCCAAATCAGGAAGCCGATGTCATAGTCAGGAACAGGCAAGGGTCGGTCAATCGGCAAACAGGATATCAGAGGGCAGGCGAGGAAATAGAGTCTACACGCAAGTAACCAGGCAGAAAGCTAAAAGACTCAGTGAGGTCAGGTACTAGAATACAGAACAATAATTCACTATGTGTGTTTGTGACTGCTGAGCTTATATAAAGGAGTGATTGCAGGCTAACGAGAGACAGGTGTACTTGTTAATTCTTTGGCAATGAAGGGCACTGTGGTGTTTGGGAATTGTAGTCCGGAGTGGCCATGTTTGGAGGCTGCTCTGAACTCAGGTTTTCGGGGCCCTGTACTATGAACGGAGGTTAACCTACCCAGAAGTAACCCAGGGTTCCCCCGCTAAACCGGGGTTGACAAAACCTGGTTATCTTGTTTGGGGTTAAACGGTACTACGACGCCAGTTATGAAGTTGATTTGTTGAACCTGTGTTAACCTAATCAGGGTTAATGCGCGTTCACGTTAAAGGGGAGGTTATCAGCGCAAATCACCACTGTTCACAATGGCACGGTCGCCGTACTTCACGGAGGAAGAATGCGCTGTCATAATGCAAAGCTACGAGGAGTTCAAAACAACATTAAGAGCAAAATCTAACACAGCGGCTGCCAATAAGGAGCGGCAAGCATGTTGGCAACGAATTGCCGATCGGGTAAATGCGCAAGTACATTCTCCCTTCTACATGTTCCAGAACAGAAGTATAGGATGAGAGAAAGCTTCATGATCAATCACAAGTCACAGAAAATGGTCCTTCGACGTGGCCCCAGTCATATATAGCTTGTTTAATGTCCGAAAAATCCTGAATAAAATTTGGTATGGTAAATTCATGGAGTAGCCTACTTAAGCTGATATGTGCACAGAGTCACATGAATTAGGATGACTGACTGTTCAGTCCCTTTGACTAAGTTGGTGTCGGTCCTGTGAACATTTCAGAGGCAACAGCAGTGCCAAACGCACCTGGCAACAGGTGAAAATGAAATATAAAAACATCATTCATAATGGTGTGTGTGTGTGTGTGTGTGCGCGCGCGCGTGCAAGCAAGCATTCATTTGCCTTTTATTTATTCAAGTTTTATCTGTTTGCCTAATAGTTCAAATTGTTTTGTATATAGTTTATAATGTTGTTGTGTGATATTAATGATATTGTGGGAAAACTACTTTGCACGGACGTTCATTTAATTTATTCTATCGTCATTTTGTTTGTTCTATTTTTGTGTATTTTATTTATTTATCTGTTTGTCAAGTTGTATCTATTTTTCTAATAATAATATATTTTTTGCATTAATAGTTTGTTTTTTCCTATTAAAATAATATTGTGTTTTTGTTAACTTTATCTATTTATCTGACTGTTTAGTTGTATCTATTTTTGTTACAATTTCAATATTTTTAATATAGAAAGTTTGTTTTTTTTCTATTAAAATGTTCTTGTGTGATAACTAGTTCTTGTGTTATATTTATTGTAGTTGTATCTATTTTGTATCTCAGACTTAAATATTTTTGTAAAACAAGTGTTTTTCTATAAAATATTATTGCGTTCTTGATAACTATGTTCTTGAGTGGGTTCTTTTTTTTTTTTTTACAGAAAAGCCGTTCTGCATGGACATTCATTGAAGCCTTCATTGTTTTTTAATGGTTATTTATGAGCGTTTAGGGGTTACAATAATGTAAATCTAGGTTGCTTTATATAAAAGGTATGTCCAGAAATATTGATGTCACTGTCTAAGCAGAGGGATCTGGCTTCTTTAGATGCTGTCTTCTTAAAACTGAATAAATATTTAAAAAGAGCCAAATGAGCCAGTCTTTTGAACGGCTCTTTTCAAAGAACGGATCACAAAGATGCGGATCCCATCAAAGAGCCATAAATCCCATCTCTAATCTGCGCTCCGATATCGCACGGGTCATCCAGGTACGATGGCATTGTCTCTAGAGGAAATGTCGGTGGAGAGGTGGTGTTTAAAAAGGGTGTGGTTAATCGGAAACCTCGGGTTAACCAAGAACATAACCTGAGACGAGCAGGTTTGAGATGCAGCGTAAGTTGCCATGGCAGCATACCTCGGTTTGAACATAGCCAACTTTCGTAGTATGGGTTAATCGGGAAGTTACGCTGCACGTGATCAAGTTACTCTCGAAGTTACCCTGGTAAGCCAGAAAACCCGCTTCGTAGTACAGGGGCCAGCTCTGTTACTGACCTGTTTACATCATAATTTTGCTAGTTTTACAAGTATTTTTACCGAATTTATCAGTTTTTAAATAAGCATGCCTCATTGTGCAGCATATAAATGCCACAATGATGCTAAAAAGAAAGCACCAGCTGGAACTAGACTGCATTTCGACAGAGAAAATGGAAAGTCTGCTTGCTTAGCTATAGCAGAGGCTCACCGACAGAAACTGGATCAGACACGAGACCTCGCACTGCAAAATCTTTTTTACATGATCTCCAGAAAGTGTGCAAAACTACGATGTAAACAGAGAATATAAAGAGCTGAGTTGCTCCAAGTGACCGCTATCTGACATCATCGCATACGTCACCACCACAGGAAGCCCATCTGGGATTTTAAAGAAAATTCATTTTTCTCTAACACTATTTGGTCTCTGAAAATGACAGTTGGAGTTGTTAAATCTACAACTACTTTTACTTAAAATAAGATTGAGAATAAATCCGCTGGAGGATCCCTTTAATGAACGACATGTGCTATGTAAAAAAATTAAGCCCATATGTGTTGTGACCTGGCAAAACCTTTCACATACTGAAATGTTGACATTTTCTATGATATGTTTCTGCTTTGCATGTATCACAGCCACAAGTAATTTTCTAGACCTTTAAAATCTGGTTACTTCCCAAAATGAAAAGGGAAAAATATTGCGTTTAAAGACTCCATTGTGGGGCGGCACGGTGGTGTAGTGGTTAGCGCTGTCGCCTCACAGCAAGAAGGTCCTGGGTTCGAGCCCCAGGGCCAGCGAGGGCCTTTCTGTGTGGAGTTTGCATGTTCTCCCCGTGTCCACGTGGGTTTCCTCCGGGTGCTCCGGTTTCCCCCACAGTCCAAAGACATGCAGGTTAGGTTAACTGGTGACTCTAAATTGACCGTAGGTGTGAGTGTGAATGGTTGTCTGTGTCTATGTGTCAGCCCTGTGATGACCTGGCGACTTGTCCAGGGTGTACCCCGCCTTTCGCCCATAGTCAGCTGGGATAGGCTCCAGCTTGCCTGCGACCCTGTAGAAGGATAAAGCGGCTGGAGATAATGAGATGAGATGAGACTCCATTGTGACTGCAGCTCAGGGGCAATGTCATGGACATTTTGACAATTGGTATCTCATTACAAACTGAATTGATATGTCTTTTTGCTGTGACATAGTTATGCACCAAAGAGTGAAATTTCCTGTGTGAGGAAAATATTCTAAGCTATGAAGGTTTTACGGGCGGCACGGTGGTGTAGTGGTTAGTGCTATCGCCTCACAGCAAGAAGGTCCGGGTTCGAGCCCCGTGGCCAGCGAGGGCCTTTCTGTGTGGAGTTTGCATGTTCTCCCCATGTCCGCGTGGGTTTCCTCCGGGTGCTCCGGTTTCCCCCACAGTCCAAAGACATGCAGGTTAGGTTAACTGGTGACTCTAAATTGACCGTAGGTGTGAATGTGAGTGTGAAAGGTTGTCTGGGTCTATGTGTCAGCCCTGTGATGACCTGGCGACTTGTCCAGGGTGTACCCTGCCTTTTGCCCGTAGTCAGCTGGGATAGGCTCCAGCTTGCCTGCGACCCTGTAGAACAGGATAAAGCGGCTAGAGATAATGAGATGAGATGAGATGAGATTATTTACCACAGTGTTCGTTAAAGTGGCTCCTTCCTCAAAATGATCTTTACAATGTGGGAACTTTGGGCCTAAAGTATGTTGTTGTTGTTGTTGTTGTTGTTTCTATCCAGGAACACCATACCATAACAAAATAACTCAACATATAGTTAGGAAGGAAAACTCTTGTTTACATAAACTATTTTTCTGCCTTCCTGGGATGGTCATAAAATGCCTGTTGAAGCTCACTTGAGGTTATCTGCAAGATCTCCAACACCCAGGATGGCCAGCAATCTGCACCACATAAGACTCCAGGCCACAGAACTCCAAAGAGAGGCAGATCCAGGAAAGATAAGACTGTCTCTCTCTAGGAAAACAATGGGATAGAAACTTATTCAAACTTCTTGGATTATATTACCAAAGACATTTCCTGTCAAGCACATCAAATCAGGAAATTGCTCAGGACACTCATAAACTCTTATTCCATGTGGTGTGTTGGCTGTGTGATAATTGCATGCTCCTTGAATGTGTAATCCTTCACTTTTTCCTCAAACATACAAGGAATTCAATAATTAGGTCATGCTTGGTGTCAACTGCATTGTAAAATCGCACTTTTAACTTGAGAGTAGGTTCCATTACATTAAAGGCATTTAGCAGACGCTTTTATCCAGAGTGATGTACAACATACCCAGAGTAGCCTGAGGAGCAGTTGAGGGTTAGGTGCCTTGCTCAAGGGTATTTCAGCCATTCCTGTGGGTCCAGGGAATCAAACCGGTGACCTTTTGGTCCTAAAGCTGTTTCTCTAACCATTAGGTTTAGATGCTTTCCCATGAACGCACAACAGAAACTAACAAACATCTGTGAGTTGGACATTAGACTTCCATCACCCTGGATCTCTGATTAACTTCAGAGTCATGTTGACACACCTAACACCCATCATTGCAAGACAAAGACACATGAGAGCATCAGACCTGAAGTGTGACCTCCACTGAAGTATTGTGTGCAATGAGTCACAAAGGCACGGTCCCTGATCTCTGGACAAGCTGACTCAAACATGGCTCCAGCTGGACCTTTAGCACAATTCCACACAGAATCAAAAGCTTTCATTTGTGATCCCTGGAGAAGCAGATTTGGTGCTGTGGTTGAACGTTCAGCACGGCCTCTGAGGAGATCAAGGATTCATTCTCTGCGATCATCCACTTATGCAATAGCTGACCAGACTCAAGTCACTTCAGGGATCAAGACCAATCAAGGAAACACCATCAGAACATAACTATAAAGCATCTCTATAGACCGTCTTCAATGTTGGCATCAATATAATCATTAAGTAGATTCTTTCCCATAGTATTCCCAATTCGAATAGTAAAATCCAAGTAGCTCCCAACACTCATTGTGTATGTCTGTAATTCCGCTTAATTACACTTATTATCCAAGTGTCTATCAATTATTTTCACCACATACAGTATGTTATTTATATTTCTCATTGTCATTTACTGTATAAGAGGCACGGTGGTGTAGTGGTTAGCACTGTTGCCTCACAGCAGGAAGGTTCTGGGTTGGAGCCCAGTGGCCAATGGGGGTCTTTCTGTGTGGAGTTTGCATGTTCTCCCCATGTCTTTGTGGGTTTCCTCCAGGTGCTCCGGTTTCTCTCACAGTCCAAAGACATGCAGGTTAGGTTAATTGGTGACTCTAAATTGACTGTAGGTGTGAATGTGAATGGTTGTTTGTCTCTGTGTCAGCCCTGCGATGATCTGGTGACTTGTCCAGGGCGTACCCCACTTCTCGCCCATAGTCAGCTGGGATAGGCTCCAGCTTGCCCGTGACCCTGCACAGGATAAGCGGTTACAGATAATGGATGGATGAATGGATGTTTTACTTGTTAGCCCTGTGATAGATTGCTGACCTGCCCAGGGTGTACCCTGCCTCTTGCCCAAAGTCAGCCGGGATTCGGTCCAGCTTCTCCTATGACCCTGAAGGATAAGCGGTATAGATATTAGATAGATGGAGGGATGGATGCTTTATGCGTGTCACATGTGTCACAAATGAGTTCTACAAGCTACCAGTCAATTTAATCTAGATCAAAGATCCTTCAGATACTAGTCAAATTACTACTATTTCTTGGTGGTGCAACCAGCATGTCATATCTCATTCTGAGAATATGTTGTCCACTGGAACGATGCCCCAGTTTTCTACTTTGTCCCAAAAACATGCATGTCAGTTGACTGTCTATGCTGAAGTGCCTCTAGTTGTGAATAAAAAGAAGACAAGACAAGAATCCTTTATTTATCACACATACATTCAAGCAGAGACTTAAGCCCAGTGGAATTCCTCCTCTGCATTTAACCCATCTGAAGCAGTGAACACACACATGCACAAACAAGGGAGTAATGAGCACACACATACCCAGAGCAGTGGGTAGCTATGCTACAGCACCCAGGGAGCAGTTGGGGGCTAGTTTCCTTGCTCAAGGGCACTTCAGCCCAAGGCTGCCCCTAACCATATGTCGCTGGACTGTGGGGGAAACCAGATCACCCAGAGGAAACCCACACAGACACGAGGAGAACATGCAAACTCCACATAGAAAGGCCCCCATCGGCCACTGGGCTTGAACCCAGAATCTTCTTGCTGTGAGGCGACAGTGCTAACCACTACACCACTGTACCACTCACAATCATGTATGCATGGTGCCTCAAGGTGCATTGATGCCCCATCCAAATCTATCCTTCCTGGGCTAGGGTCTGGATCCAGTGCACCACTGACTGTTTGAAGAATAAAGTGGTTACTGAAGATAAATGTATGAATTTATAAATGTTTTGTTGCTGCCCACATATCTGGTTAGAAACATCCCAGGGCTCATCACAGCTCCAAATGAAAGCTTCAGATTACTCTGGCTGAAACTCTTAAAATAAAAAAAAAGACTATGGGGCATAGATCATGTAGAGGACCTTATGTCTATCATCATTATAACAATGACTGATGTGTCATTGTCCCTGGTTTAACCTCAGCACAAAGAAACTCTGGATTTATGGAGCACTATAATTTATGGAGTACTCTGATGTGAGGGGGGAAGAAGGATGCATGTTTAATTCGAATATTAATTAAGCATAGACTTTGAAAGCAGGAGACTTTTCAGAACACAATGACCTTACAGCAGCAAATTAAAAGTTTGGAATGTGAGGAGCTTGAGTCGGATATTCTTTGAGCTATACAATTTTTTTTTTTTTTTAAATATGAAAGTAGTAGTAGAAGTAATGAACATAAAAAGGGAGTTTAACTGTGAAAGTGTGGGCTTGAGAAACTAATTTACTATTAATGCCTTTGTAAAAATGTGGGATTGTGTATATATGGGGTTTAGCCTTTCATAGACGTGTATCCAGAACACCATTTAGAAGTGCTTTATGGTCTCTGTCATAAACATAAGCTATGTCTGAAATCACTCAGTCATTCACTACTCCCTACTCACTGTCTAGGGAATTCTATATAGAGGACTATATAGTGAGCTCATTGGTAAAATGAGAAAAAAAAACACACAACACTTTCAGACACTACTCCTCCACACCGTTATTTACGTCATTACTGTCGCACAATTAAAATGTGCCAGATCAGTTGGCTGGTGGGTTTCAAAATAATAAATACATGCATGTATTTTTGTGATAAATTCATATTATACTGAGCGTATTTCCTACATTAATAAATACAAAGTACTTTGTGTCTGCTGCATCTTTCAGTTCTTTTAAATCAAGGCTGAATACTTTCTTCTTTGCTGCTGCCTTTTATTAAATCAAATTTGAGGCTTTTGATTAATTCCTCGCTCTGCACTGTAACTTTTATTCTTGTATTTTATCTGTATTATTCTATTTTAGCTTATTTTCTATTCTCTTACTATTTTTAATTGTACTTGAATGCCTGTTTATAATGTGTTTCTTCCTCCATCCGTTCACCCCAACACACTACAATATAATTGCCATTTTCTCACAGCAACTTATAAATTTGTCTCATGCCCATTGTCATAAGGAAAAACAAACTACTGCTATACTTAATCTAAAATACTTCACGGTCCTTATGAAACAGCTTTTAGAGCTTTTTTTTTTTTTTTAGCGTGACCGCAATGCATGATGATATATATTGCTTGGTTAGTGACCATCGGTTGTGCACTACTTTTCACGATGCATTGTGTGATACTATGAGTCCACTATATAGGGTGTAATAATTCTCACTATACATTCAGACAGCACTACAAAATGCCGATCTCACCATGTAGTCCACTATATAGTGAGTAGTGAGTGATTTTGGACACAGTGATAGTCTCGTGCTGATACAAATTAACCATCAAGCTCAAACTATGTTCGAAAGGCATTGGTAAAATTAGTTAGTACAGCAACAAAAACAATACAAGTTGAGGGATTTAAGACTCATTGAGGTGTTTGGTGAAGAAATAGATCATTGTTTGAAGATAGTCAGTGACTCAGCTATTCGACAGCCAGGCAGTTGGACAGAGAGGAACATGTACACTTGTGTTCAAAATAATAGCAGTCCAACACGACTAACCAGATCAATCACTGTTTTTGGTGGAAATTATATTACTACATGGCAAATAATTTACCAGTAGGTGTAGTAGAGTCATAGAAAACCAACAGACCCAACATTCATGATATGCATGCTCCTGAGTCTGTGTAATCGAATAATTAAGTGAAAGGGACGTGTTCAAAATAATAGCAGTGTGGAGTTTAATTAGTGAGATCATTCATTCTGTGAAAAAACAGATGTCAGTCAGGTGGCCCTAATTTAAGGATGAAGCCAGCACATGTTGTACATCCATTTCTCTCTAAAAACCTGAGAACCATGGGTCGTTCCAGACATTGTTCAGAAGAACAGCGTGCTTTGATTAAAACGTTGATTGGAGAGGTAAAACATATACTGTAACGAAGTGCAGAAAATGATGGGCTGCTCAGCTAAAATGATCTCCAGTGCTTTAAAATGGACAGCAAAGCCAGAGAGACGTGGAAGAAAATAGAAGACTACCATTTGAATGGATTGAAGAATAGCCGGAATGGCAAAGACTCAGCCAATGATCAGCTCCAGGGTGATCAAAGACGGTCTGAAGTTACCTGTGAGTACTGTGACAATTAGAAGATGCCTGTGTGAAGCTAATCTATCGGCAAGAAGCCCCCGCAAAGTTCCACTGTTTAAAAAAAAAAGACGTGCTGAAGAGGATACAATTTGCCAAAGAACACATCGACTGGCCTAAAGAGAAATGGAAAAACATTTTGTGGACTGATGAAAGTAAAATTGTTCTTTTTGGGTCCAAGAGCCGCAGACAGTTTTTCAGACAACCCCCAAGCACTGAATTCAAGCCACAGTACACTCTGAAGACAGTGAAGCATGGTGGTGCAAGCATCATGATATGGGAATGTTTCTCTTACTATGATGCTGGGCCCATTTATCGCATATCAGGGATCATGGATCAGTTTGCATATATCAAAATACTTGAGGAGGTCATGTTGCCTTATGCTGAAGAGGAAATGCCCTTGAAATGGGTGTTCCAACAAGACAACAACCCCAAACACACCAGTAAGGGAGCAGCATCAGGGTTCAAGACCAACAAAATGAAAGTTATGGAGTGGCCAGCCCAATCCCCGGACCTTAATCCGATAGAAAACTTGTGGGGTGACATCAAAAATGCTGTTTCTGAGGCAAAACCAAGAAATGCAGAGGAATTGTGGAATGTTGTCAAATCATCCTGGGCTGGAATACCTGTTCACAGGTGTCAGAAGTTCTCAGAAACCGTGTGTAGCGTGAATCGCGTGGGGGTGGAGCACAGAGGACGGCAGGACAGAGATCAGGTTTGTTAACCGGCTTTATTGCCACACTTTTCAGAGTTGCAAACAGTTTTCACTAGCGCGAGAGACACACACACACACACAGCGTCTCGTCCGGTTCTCCCTCTGCTCTCGCTCTCCCTCCTTAAATAGGGCGGTTTACTGGGGAGAACACACAAAACACAGGTTAATGACACTCAGGTGAAGCGATTCTGCCACTTACCTTCCCCAACTCCGCCCTCCTGTCACAGACCGGTGCTTGACCACGCCCCCGCTGCCACATACCCCCACCGCCCGACTCAGGCCGGGCGCCCGTCCGGCCCGCAGCCGACTCCCCCCCCCCTTGACGGGAGAGGAAGTCCGCCACGACCATCTGCGCCCCCGGCCTGTGGACCACCTTGAAGTTGAAAGGTTGGAGCGCCAGATACCAACGGGTGATCCGCGCGTTGGCATCCTTCATGCGGTGGAGCCACTGGAGGGGCGCGTGGTCCGAACAGAGGGTGAAAGAGCGCCCCTCACGCACTGACAGCTTCCGGCTGATGTACAACACTGGGCGGTCCTCTCCCCCCACCTGCTGGGACAAAACGGCCCCCAGCCCTCTGTCCGACGCATCCGTCTGCAACAAAAAGGGGAGAGAGAAGTCAGGGGAGTGCAAAAGTGGCCCCCCACACAGTGCAGCCTTTACCTCAGCGAAAGCCCGCTGGCACTGCTCCGTCCACTGGACCGGGTCTGGCGCCCCCTTTTTAGTGAGGTCAGTCAGCGGGCTGGTGACGTCCGAATAATTAGGTATGAACCTACGATAATAGCCAGCCAGCCCCAGGAACTGTCTCACCCCCTTTTTGGTCTTGGGTCTCGGGCAGGCCGCAATCGCTGCTGTCTTATTAATTTGGGGACGCACCTGCCCGTTACCCAAGTGGAAGCCCAGATACCGTACTTCCACCCGCCCAATCGCACACTTCTTCGGGTTGGCAGTGAGCCCCGCCCGCCTCAGCGACCTAAGGACGGCCCTCAGGTGTTGCAGGTGCCGCTGCCAGTCATTACTATAAATGATTATGTCGTCTAAATAAGCGGCCGCATAGGTGGCGTGGGGCCGGAGGATCCGGTCCATCAGCCGCTGAAACGTAGCGGGCGCCCCAAACAGCCCAAACGGAAGTGTGACGAACTGGTGTAAGCCGAACGGTGTGGAAAAGGCCGTTTTTTCCCGGGATAATGGAGTCAAGGGGATCTGCCAATATCCCTTCGTCAAATCCAGTGTCGAGTAAAAGCGAGCCGTGCCTAGTCGATCAAGCAGCTCATCAATACGAGGCATTGGGTACGCGTCGAATTTAGACACCGCATTGACTTTTCTATAGTCCACGCAGAACCGGACCGAGCCGTCGGCCTTGGGAACCAAGACCACCGGGCTGCTCCAGTCACTGTGGGACTCCTCGACGATGCCCATTTCGAGCATGGCCTGAAGTTCTTCCCGAACCACCTTTTTTTTGTGTTTGGGTAATCTATAAGGTCGGCTACGCACTACCACCCCCGGGGGCGTCTCTATGTGGTGTTCTATGAGGTTGGTGCATCCGGGCCGGGGCGAGAACACATCCGAAAACTCGGCCTGCAACTGGGCGACCTCCGTGAGTTGGGTCGGGGAGAGGTGGTCTCCACAGGGGACCGGAGAGGTGCGAGATGCCAATGACCCTTTTTGGATCTCCGGCCCCAGCTCCGCCTTCTCCGGAACTACCGACACCAACGCCACGGGGACCTCCTCATTCCAGAGCTTCAGCAGATTGAGGTGGTAGATCTGTAGCGCCCCCTCCCTGTCCGTTCGCCTAACCTCATAGTCGACATCCCCGACTCGCCGTGTGACCTCAAAGGGCCCTTGCCACTTGGCGATTAATTTGGAGCTCGACGTGGGCAACAGGACGAGTACCTTATCTCCCGGAGTGAACTCTCTAAGGCGCGTGCCCTTGTTGTACAGGCGGGTTTGCCGTTCCTGGGCCTGCCGCAAATTCTCCTGAGTTAAGTGGGTGAGCGTGTGGAGTTTTGCGCGCAGATCCATAACGTATTGAATTTCATTTTTGCTCTGCGAAGGTCCCTCCTCCCAATTTTCCCGCAGTACATCTAAGATGCCGCGCGGCTTACGCCCATACAGTAATTCAAATGGGGAGAACCCCGTGGAGGCTTGGGGGACCTCTCGCACTGCAAACAACAAGGGTTCGAGCCACTTATCCCAGTTACGTGCGTCCTCACTTACGAATTTTTTGATAATATTCTTGAGGGTGCGGTTGAACCGTTCGACTAAACCGTCCGTTTGTGGGTGATACACGCTGGTGCGGATCGGCTTAATACCCAGTAGCCCATACAGTTCGGCCAGTGTTCGTGACATAAACGAGGTGCCTTGATCAGTCAGAATCTCTTTCGGGATTCCGACCCGGGAGATGACGTGGAAGAGAGCCTCTGCAATACTACGTGCGGAGATATTGCGAAGAGGCACCGCTTCCGGGTATCGCGTTGCATAGTCCACCAGAACCAATATAAAGCGGTACCCTCGTGTTGACCGATCTAATGGCCCGACGAGATCCATCCCAATTCGTTCAAACGGGGTCTCGATTAATGGTAGGGGGCGCAAGGGCGCTTTTGGAATGGCCGCTGGGTTTACTAACTGACATTCGCGGCACGCCGTACACCACTTACGGACGTCGCTGCGAATCCCCGGCCAATAGAATCGGGCCATTATCCGGGCGAGTGTTTTATCCTGCCCGAGGTGTCCCGCCATGGGATTAAAGTGAGCCGCCTGGAATACCAATTCCCGACGGCTCTTTGGAATTAACAACTGGGTGACACGCTCCTTCGTCTGAGTGTCCTGCGTCACCCGGTATAACCTATCTTTTAAAATGGAAAAATGGGGGAAGGTCGGGGTGGCATTCGGCTGGAGCGTTTGACCATCGATTACTCTCACTTGGTCAAACGCGTGTCGCAGAGTTTCGTCTCGCGATTGTTCCAGTGGGAAATCCGCGAGGGATTCCCCAATAGAAAGAGGAGGAGCCGGGGGCCCCTCACTCTGTCGCGGAGATGACGTAGACGGCCCTGCGACCGCAGCCCCAGCCAAAACGACACCGGGACCCCCCCCGGCTAACCGGCAGGACCCACTCTTTACTAGGTGTGCCATCAACCCCCGGAATCCCGGCCAATCAGTCCCCAAGATTAAAGAGTGGGTAAGGCGAGGATTAACCGCCGCCTTCACTATAGATTTGTCCCCTCTGAAATGTATGTGGACCGACACCAACGGGTAGCAGTGGACATCCCCGTGCACACACAACACCTTCACCCCTTGTGCTCCCCCCAATGCCTCGTCTTGCACCAGGCTTTGGCGGATCGAGGTCTGGTCGCAACCCGAATCCACCAACGCCTGATAGGTCGCCCCTTGTACACTTACCGGTATGCGATATGCTCCGGCCTGATCGAGGGCAGCCTCTGGCGCGTCGGGGATCCGCACCACCGCCCCCACCTCCATCGCGGCACACTGTTGCTGCAGGTGGCCCGGTTCCCCGCAGCGCCAGCAAACCGGCCCGGGCCTCCCCTCTGCAGCTGTGGACTGGGGGTCACTCACCTGAGGGGGGGGAGAGACAGACATAGAAGGGAGAAACGGGAGGGCACCACGGGTGCGGCGGGCCGGCTGGGGTGGGGCCGGCCCCCGCCTCCGTGGTGGGGGAATGGGGCGAGGACGGGACACGGGAGGAGGGGGAAGAGAGAGAGAGAGAGAAGAGGAGAGAGAAGAAGACATCCGTTGTCCTGCCGCCGGGACAGCCGCCAGATGATCCTCCGCCAGTCCTACGGCCTGATCCAGCGACGCCGGGCGGTGGCACTGGACCCACTCCGCGGTTCCGGCGGGTAGGCGGGCGACGAACTGCTCCAGCGCCACCTGGTCGATGATCCCCTCGGCGTCGCGATCTTCGGCCCTCAGCCACCGCCAGCAGGCGTCCCGGAGCTGCTGGCCGAACGCAAACGGGCTGCCGACTTCCTCCATTCGCAGCGCGCGGAAGCGCTGGCGCTGCTGCTCCGGCGTGCGCCCCACGCGCTGGAGGACAGCCCGGCGAAGGTCGGCGTAGGCCAGCCGGTGGTCGGCGGGGAGCTGTAGTGCGGCTAGCTGCGCCTCTCCCGTCAGGAGGGGGAGGAGGCGCGCCGCGCGCTGTTCCATCGGCCACCCCGAGGCTTCGGCGACCTGTTCGAATAATGCGATGAACGCCTCGGGGTCGTCCTGCGGGCCCATCTTAGTCAAAGTGATGGGAGATGGGCCCGCGGCCGGGGCGCTGGTGGACCCCGCCGACGCGAGGAGGCGCCGGAATGCCTCGCGGTCTTCCTGTTGAGCCAGTACCAGGGCTTCGAAGCGGCGCTCCTGCTCCTTCCGGAGTGTAACGAGCGCCTGGTGCTGGCTCTGCTGGGCCGTGGCGAGGGCGTGGACCAAGTCCGCGAACGGGGAGGATTCCATGGGGCTGCAGGACAGGTGCTCCACGGTCCCGGGTTTCGGCACCACTGTAGCGTGAATCGCGTGGGGGTGGAGCACAGAGGACGGCAGGACAGAGATCAGGTTTGTTAACCGGCTTTATTGCCACACTTTTCAGAGTTGCAAACAGTTTTCACTAGCGCGAGAGACACACACACACACACAGCGTCTCGTCCGGTTCTCCCTCTGCTCTCGCTCTCCCTCCTTAAATAGGGCGGTTTACTGGGGAGAACACACAAAACACAGGTTAATGACACTCAGGTGAAGCGATTCTGCCACTTACCTTCCCCAACTCCGCCCTCCTGTCACAGACCGGTGCTTGACCACGCCCCCGCTGCCACACCGTGGTTATACAACTAAATATTAGTTTAGTGATTCACAGGAATACTTAATCCTTAAGATTTTTTCAGTTTATACAGTAAATATTTGGAGTTTGTAATGAAAAATGCAGACACTGCTATTTTTTTTAACAGCCCAATGGGCAATTCCATGTAAATGTCAACCTCACCATGCAAAAATAAAGCAACATGTAATACATCAAAACCACTCCCAGAGATATCACTTAGGCCTGTATTTTACAGATGTGAATAAGTTGAACCAATTTGTAACCAACCTAATATGTCACTGTCAGTCTTTTTCTTATAATGTAAAACCCAAGCTAAAATCAACTTTGATCATGTACAATTCTATATTATTGCCACAAGCCACAGAAATGTATGCTAAAATCCACAAAACAGCAAAACAATAGCCATCCTAAATATTATTTAAGAACTTTGATAGTTTTAGCTGATATTTAGAGAGTTTTTCAAAGGGTTATGGTGGTTAAATTGCTGATTTTCTAAACATACGCCATGTCTATTTCAGACGCGTCACATCCATAACGGAATTTCGTCACATCCATAACGCTGACTTTTCCTTCCGAAACTCTGCATGAAATACAAAATATTTTAAACAAAGATTTTTTAATATTCACCTCGGACCCCTCTTTCAAATGGATATCTCCATTTCGACATTAGGTTTACAATTTCACAGAGTTTGATAAAAATGTACAGTCACCCAAGAAAAGTGATACTTTTTCTGTCACATCCATAACGCATCTTTTATTGGCATTTTCTGGCATGCCCTAGATGTACTATGGAAATTGTTCTTGTTCTATCACTTCTCCAGTATGGTACAGCCTTAAAATATGCAACACCTGTTTAAATACTGGGAGACAATAAAACATGCACTGGGTCATTTGTTGCCATTTTGAGTTCAAGTGTCACGTCCATAACGCTGAAATTGCTCCAATGTTCATTTTTCTTCATTTTCTGTAAAGTAATTAAAATATTCATACATTTTTCTTCATGTTTTGATGTAGAATATAATGTGCATTGTTCCCAATGCATGGAAATAAAAACTATTATAAGGATTTTGAGCTTTACTCACGTTTTTAAACACACTGCTATTATTTTGAACACAACTGTATCTTCCTTGTGCCTTGAAAGATGGTGTGGTAAGTCGAGCTGTGCTGCAGAGTCAGGTAGATCGAGATCCATTTTTGATTTTTAGGCAAGCACCAATGTTTTAAGTTTGATGCTGGAGCTACAGGAAGCCAGTGCAAGGAACACAGCAATGGGGTGATGTACAGTACTGTGCAAAAGTCTTAGGCACCCTATTTTTTTTTTCTTTTTCATCCAAAGTTTGTTATAGATTTCTATTTTTGACTTCTACATTATCAAGTCAGTAAAAACATTTTAGAGTTCCAAACGTTTGTTTTCCAGCACAAAATTAAACGTTACAGAAAATAAAGTTTGTATCTGAGCAGCATAGTCCACAAGAGAGCACTTTTCAGAAAAAGAAAGCATAATGAAGACTACTGGATTTTGGTGCAAAATAATGAAGCGAGTGTGACAGTCAAAGTGTCAGAAGAACTGTGGATGGTTCTGGAAGATGCTCAGTAAAACCTACAGCTCATTTCCTTATAAAACTGCACTCATTGGACCTGAGACTACACTTTTTTTTTTATCCCCCACTGGCCAAAAGGCCCAAAGTGGGATTATGTCATGGCAATGTCCAGCCGTCCATCTGTCCCGGGTGTTAGGACTAGGACTGTTTTGGCCTCTAGAGGCCGCTGTTATTTCCTTTTCATGTCGTGTTATTTTGGCCTCTAGAGGCCGCCACTGTTCCTGTGTTTTGTGTTTGTGTTAATTGCCTAATTATCTTCACCTGTGTCCTTAATTAGTTTGTCTATTTATACCCCTGAGTTCAGTCCTCTTGTCACGGAGTCTTTGTGCTGTTATGTTTATCTCCAGTTTCCTTTGTACTGTGTTTTTTGATCTTCTTAGCTTTTGTATTTTTGCACTTTGCTTTTCTTTTGGATTATACTCTTTGGTTTTTTTTTTGTCTTTTGTTTTGCCCTGTATATAGTGTATATAGTTTAAATAAACCTTTTGATTCTTTTTCTACTTCCGCCTCACGCCTCTGCATTTGAGTCATCCCCCTGGTGGCCTAGTGGGGGTTTGCTGGATTATCACACCAACGAACCAGGTTCGAATCCCAGCAAAACCCTAACAGAAAGACTCCGTCATGACCGACTCAGCAGAGGCTGCTTCAACTGTCTACCCGGCCAACCTTCAGGGAATTATGGCAGCTTTGACACGCTTCGGAGCGACCATGGACGCTCATGGACGTACGCTCACCAGCCAACGTGAGGCCCTCGCTCGCCACGAGGAACTGCTTCAGCAAATTGGGAAAACCCTGGCACAGCTGACATCTCTGCCTGCATTTCCTGCTCCTGATCCAGTTCCTGCTCCTGATCCAGCTCCCACTCCTGCTCCAGTGCCTCCTGCAATGCTGCCTTCTTCACCTCGCGAACCCAGCCTTCCTGCACCACAGAGGTATGACGGCAAGCACAGTGAGTGCCGAGAGTTCCTTACCCAGTGTCAACTCACCTTTGAGCTTCAGCCTACCACCTACACTACGGATCGCCGCAAGATTGCCTTTGTGATCACCTTATTAGCTGGTAAGGCGCGAGCCTGGGCTACTGCTATCTGGCAAAGACAGGGACCCGAGTGCTTTGATTTCCAGCTGTTTTCTGAAGAGATGCTTCGGGTCTTCGATCAGGCAGACATCAGTACCGACGCAGCCCGAAAGCTCATGTCCATCCGGCAAGGAGGAAGCGTCGCAGATTACGCCATCTCGTTCCGAACACTCGCAGCAGTAAGTGGATGGAACGAGACTGCCCTGGTGTCAGCCTTCCACCATGGTCTGTCTGACCCCATCAAGGACGGTCTGGCCTCTATTGGATGCCCAAGTGACCTCGAAACCCTCATCTCACATGCTATTCGTCTGGACAACAGGATGAGAGAACGCCACCAAGCCTTGAGCCCCCCCAGCCTCCCTACCTCTACCTGGAGACCGTCTACCTCCTTCAGTGACTGTCCAGAACCCATGCAAGTGGGTCGTACTCGCCTCTCCGCATCTGAGAGGGAGCGCAGAAGGAGGGACAAGTGCTGCATCTACTGTGGCAAGCCTGGTCACTTCCGAGCATCATGTCCCGAACTCTTGGGAAAAGGACCGCCCCGTCCAGCCGAGGGAGGGTTGTGACGGGGCCTACCCTCTCTCCCGGACTCCCTGGCCAAGGAATCTACATCCCGGTCTCCATCTCCTGGGGTGAGTCTGTCCACTCTTGTCAAGCTTTGATAGACTCAGGGGCGGCTGGGAACTTTATGGATATTCACTTCGCCCAAAGCATCAATATTCCGACTGCACCTCTTGAAGTCCCACTGTCTGTGTCTGCCCTCGATGGCCAAGCGTTAGGTGATGGAAGAGTCACCCAAGTTACTTCTCCAGTCTTCCTCCAGTCTCAAGGTCACAAGGAAGAAATATCCCTGCACCTGATTCCTTCACCTGAGTTCCCAGTTATTCTAGGCCTTCCTTGGCTTACTCGCCACAACCCTCGCATAGACTGGGTAACAAGCCAGGTTGTGGAATGGGGCCCTGCATGCCATGCCTCTTGTCTGCTCTCTAGCTCTCCTGTGTCTCCTGCCGAGCCCCCTGATCTCACCGAGTTATCTCAAGTTCCCACAGAGTACTGGGATCTCAAGGAGGTATTCAGCAAGAGCAGGGCCGCCGTTCTTCCTCCGCACCGGGCCTACGACTGTGCCATCGACTTGCTCCCTGGGACTACCCCTCCTCGTGGCAGACTGTTTTCACTCTCTCAGCCAGAACGCAAGGCCATGGAGGAATACCTCAAAGATGCCCTGGTCTCTGGGTTTATTCGACCCTCCACTTCACCTGCTGGAGCCGGCTTCTTCTTTGTCGGCAAGAAGGATGGGGGGCTCCGACCATGTATTGATTACAGGGGCCTGAATAAGATCACTGTGCGCAACCGATATCCCCTTCCGCTGATGTCCACAGCTTTCGACCTGCTCCAAGGCGCCACCGTCTTCACCAAGTTGGACCTACGGAACGCATACCACCTCATCCGTATCCGACAGGGAGACGAGTGGAAGACTGCCTTTAACACCCCGTCTGGGCACTACGAATACCAGGTGATGCCCTTCGGACTCACCAACGCACCAGCTGTTTTTCAGGCCCTAATCAACGACGTCTTAAGGGACATGATTAACCTATACGTTTTTGTCTACCTCGACGACATCCTTATCTTTTCCAAGACCGTGCAGGAGCACCGCCACCATGTCCGCCAGGTTCTCCAGAGGCTGCTACAGAACAATCTGTTCGCCAAGGCCCAGAAATGCGAATTTCATGTTCCCGAGGTCTCCTTTCTGGGATTTATTGTACGGACAGGCCAACTCCAAATGGACCCTGCCAAGACCCTGGCCGTCCGGGATTGGCCTACTCCCAAGTCCGTTAAGGAGGTTCAGCGGTTCTTAGGATTCGCTAACTTCTACCGCAAGTTCATCAGGAACTTCAGTTCTGTGGCAGCACCCATGTCAGACCTCACCAAAGGGACAGGTGGATCTTATGGCTGGTCTCCTCAGGCAGAAAAGGCGTTCAAAGACCTCAAGGACCGCTTCTGCACGGCACCCATTCTGGTTCTCCCGGACACCTCCCAACCATTCATCGTGGAGGTGGACGCCTCGGACAGTGGTGTCGGCGCGGTGCTCTCTCAACGTTCGGAAGGAAAGCTGCACCCCTGCGCTTACTTCTCCCACCGCCTGAGTCCTGCTGAGTCCCGGTACGATGTGGGGGATCGAGAACTGCTAGCGGTCAAACTGGCCCTTGAGGAGTGGAGGCACTGGCTGGAGGGAGCACAACATCCATTCCTGGTTTGGACTGACCACAAGAACCTGGAGTACCTCCAGCAAGCCAAGAGACTGAACCCTCGACAGGCTAGGTGGGCCCTGTTTTTCAGTCGGTTTGACTTCACCCTCTCATACCGCCCCGGCTCCAAGAACACCAAACCTGACGCACTGTCCAGACTGTTCTCTGCCACTAACAGGGAGAATGAAGTCGGGCCTATTATCCCTGTGTCCCGGATTGTGGCCCCTGTCCGCTGGGGTATTGAGGAGGCTGTCCGACGAGCCCAACGCCAGGACCCCGGTCCTGGGACGGGGCCACCAGGCCTCTTGTACGTCCCACATCAAGCCCGGGCCAAGGTTCTCCAGTGGGGTCACTCTTCCCCTCTCACCGCCCACCCGGGAGCTCGGAGGACCCTGGACTTCCTGAAAAGACGCTTCTGGTGGCCTAACATGGAGAAGGAAGTAAGGTCATTTGTCCTGTCCTGTGAGGTTTGCACCAGAACCAAGAACCCAAGACAGCGTCCCCAGGGTCTCCTGCATCCTCTGACCATTCCCCGGCGTCCCTGGTCCCACGTGGCAGTCGACTTTATCACGGGTCTCCCTGAGTCACAAGGTAACACGGTCATTTTGGTCTTAGTTGACAGATTCTCCAAGGCCTGCCGCTTCATACCACTGTGCAAACTCCCCTCTGCTCTTGAAACTGCGAAACTTTTGTTTAATCATGTCTTCCGAGTCTTTGGTCTTCCACAGGACATCGTCTCAGACCGAGGGCCCCAGTTCTCCTCCCGAGTGTGGCACGGGTTCTGCAAGGTCATCGGAGCCACTGCCAGCCTCTCCTCTGGGTTTCACCCACAGTCCAATGGTCAGACGGAGAGGCTCAACCAGGACCTGGAAACCACCCTGCGAGGCCTGGCTATGGATAACCCGACATCGTGGAGCACCTGGCTGCCATGGGCGGAGTACGCCCACAACACCCTGCAGTCATCGGCCACCAAGCTGTCGCCATTCCAGTGCCAATTCGGGTTCCAGCCACCTCTGTTCCCGGACCAGGAGGAGGACGCGGGGGTGCCCTCGGTCAACCAATATGTGAGACGGTGTCGCAAGACCTGGAGCAAGGTCAGGAAGACCCTCATACAGACCTCCAGAACCAACCAGACTCAGGCCAACCGCCATAGAAGACCTGCACACGCTTTCCGCCCTGGGCAGCGTGTTTGGCTGTCCACTAAGGACCTTCCACTGCGGGTGGAGAACCGCAAGCTTGCTCCTCGCTACATTGGCCCCTTCAAGGTGGTGCGCAGGGTGAACCCTGTCTCCTACCGGCTCCAGTTGCCCCGGACTCTGAGGATCAACCCCACTTTCCATGTTTCCCTGTTACGGCCCGTACTGACGTCTACGTATGCCCCTGCCCCTAGGAACCCCCCACCCCCCCGCATCTTCCAGGGGCAGACTGTGTTCACTGTGAATCGCCTGCTTGACTCCTGCCGGGTCCGCGGCGGGTTGCAATATCTGGTGGACTGGGAGGGCTATGGTCCTGAGGAGCGCTGCTGGGTTCCTGCTCGGGATGTCCTTGATAAAGAACTATGTCGGGACTTCCATTCGGCCCATCCGGATCGCCCTGGGAACGTCAGGAGACGCTCCTAGAGGGGGGGGTCCTGTTAGGACTAGGACTGTTTTGGCCTCTAGAGGCCGCTGTTATTTCCTTTTCATGTCGTGTTATTTTGGCCTCTAGAGGCCGCCACTGTTCCTGTGTTTTGTGTTTGTGTTAATTGCCTAATTATCTTCACCTGTGTCCTTAATTAGTTTGTCTATTTATACCCCTGAGTTCAGTCCTCTTGTCACGGAGTCTTTGTGCTGTTATGTTTATCTCCAGTTTCCTTTGTACTGTGTTTTTTGATCTTCTTAGCTTTTGTATTTTTGCACTTTGCTTTTCTTTTGGATTATACTCTTTGGTTTTTTTTTTGTCTTTTGTTTTGCCCTGTATATAGTGTATATAGTTTAAATAAACCTTTTGATTCTTTTTCTACTTCCGCCTCACGCCTCTGCATTTGAGTCATCCCCCTGGTGGCCTAGTGGGGGTTTGCTGGATTATCACACCAACGAACCAGGTTCGAATCCCAGCAAAACCCTAACACCGGGCAATGGGTACTCACATTCTGAAATCAACTCCTCTCACAATTTTTGGAGGAATTTCATAAAACTTGGCAGTATTCTTTGGTATATTTTGTTAATACGCATATTGTAATTTTGTTAAATTCAGTCATATTTTCCCAGAGTTGCAACCCTTGATTAACAAAATCATACTTTGACAATTTCATGACAGTGTGTTTTCCTTCTGAAATCAACTCCTCTCACAATGTTTGGAGGAATTTCACCAAACTTGGCAAAAGGCCTTGTTATATGTTGGTAATATGCATATTGTTATTTTGTTCAATTCGGTTGCATTTTACCAGAGTTACAGCCCTTGATTAACAACCTTGTACTTTCACAATTTCATGAAGGTGTGTTTGCCTTCTGACATCAACTCCTCTCACAATTTTTGGACGGATTTCTCAAAGTTTGGCAAAAGGCCTTGTTATATGACAGTAATATTGTGATTTAATTTCGTTTGTGAAATTTTTACCAGAGTTTTGACCCTTGATAAAATAACTTATACTTTAACAATTTCATGAGGGTGGGCATTCTTCTGAAGTCAACTGCTCTCACAATTTGTGAAGGAATTTCACCAAACTGGGCAAAAGGCTTTGTTATATGACAGTTATACACATATTGAAATTTCGTTTAATTTGGGCAAATTTTACCAGAGTTATACCCTTGATTATTAACAAACTTGTAGTTTGGCAATTTTATCAAGGTGTGCTTGCTTTCTGAAATCAACTTCCCTCACAATTTTTATCCCCCACTGGCCAAAAGGCCCGAATGGGGATTATGTCTTGGTGATGTCCGTCTGTCCATCCGTCCCAGAAGGGTACTCACTTTCTGAAATCAACTCCTCTCACAATTTTTGGAAGAATTTCACAAAACTTGACAGGATTCTTTGTTATATGTTGGTTTTATTGAGAACACAATAAAATGCTGAAGGAGTATTTTTAGTATATTATATAGTATAAATATTTCATAGTTTTCGCAAGACAGTTCCACCTTTTTATTTGGTAAAAATCAAAAGTTCCATTCCATTACAGTTTGCTCTTCATTCTGTGTCATAACTTGAGATATCAGTAAATACGCAGCTGCAGTGCTGTGGACACCGGTGTGTGAAATGTCAGGCACTGAGGGAGACATCAGAATATGAACATTACCCTCGAGCAAGTTCAAGGGGGGGTAATGAATGGCTGCTGCTGAGAAATGTATGTATTTTTTTTTCAAGACTGTTAAGATGATTTCCCCTTTCATGCACTGCAACATCTTCAAAATGATTGAAATGGATAGCTTTACTCCAGTACTGTTTTCTCTTGCCGTAAGCATCCCGTCACAGTCATTCTCTGAATGTCACTTTTTCCCCCTCCGGTCTGCACTCACACCTCAATATCCCACCAGGTACTCATAATGGTAGCAATCTAAGAGACTAATACATCCTTCAGACTTATGGGTTAATTAATGCTTAAAGGAAGTGCCAGTACTTAAATCATAACTATCATAACTGATCAGTGTAAGATGATTTTACATTATTTATCATGTGTAAGCATCAGGTTTGCTCTGCAGTTGCAGCTTTATTCCCACAGCTCTTAGTTCAGAGGTGAAACAGCAGTGAAGGTGAACTAGAACAACCCTTCTGCATTTCTGGTGAACTAGTTCACTGAACATCAGAGCATAGATTGCTTTTAGTCTGTGGAAATTACAGCCAATACACTGGATTTAGCACTTTAATTAATACATAAATGTAATACACCAAATCCAATTTGGTCTACTGCTCTCATCCCATTTCACTTCATTTTTTTTCCCAACAGTATTACAAATGGACAACTAGGAAACGCAATGTTCACTCAATTAGATTCAGCCATGCAACTAATATATATATATATATATATATATATCATCTCATTATCTCTAGCCGCTTTATCCTTCTACAGGGTCGCAGGCAAGCTGGAGCCTATCCCAGCTGACTATGGGCGAAAAGCGGGGTACACCCTGGACAAGTCGCCAGGTCATCACAGGGCTAACACATAGACAACCATTCACACTCACACCTACGGTCAATTTAGAGTCACCAGTTAACCTAACCTGCATGTCTTTGGACTGTGGGGGAAACCGGAGCACCCGGAGGAAACCCACGCGGACACGGGGAGAACATACAAACTCCACACAGAAAGGCCCTCACCGGCCCCGGGGCTCGAACCCAGGACCTTCTTGCTGTGAGGCGACAGCGCTAACCACTACACCACCGTGCCGCCTATATATATACACATATATATATATATAAAATGTAATCTCGTCTTTAAAGTCTATGCATTTATTTATTTATAGTTATTTTAATACAGTGTCTTGCAAAAGTATTCATCCCTGTTGGTGTTTGTCCTGTTTTGTCACATTAAAAGTTGGAATTAAAATGGATTTTTTTCGGGGGGGTGAGCACCATTTGATTTTTTTTTATTTATTTAAATGTTTATTTGATGTGGACATAGCAATTACATTGGACAAACCAGGTGCATTGTTTAAGTGTTTTAGCACAAGTGCTAATTCACAACACCAGTCCACCGGAGGCTTTGAAAAGACAGAACAAATGAAATATAAAGAATAAGAAAAGGGAAAACCAATCAAGAAAAAAAATTAAGAATGCAAGCATTTTTTCAATATTTGGTTCATATAGAAGCTACAAAACAAAAGCAATATGATCAAGCAATTAATCTGTTAAGAGAATTCATGTGAACACTGTTGTGTAGATTTTAACCATTGTTTAAGTCCTTTGTTAAAGACATTTATATTGGTCTCTAGTTTGAGCTTAGTAGGTAGAGAGTTCCCTTACAGAGAGAGCAGACTGGCAGGAAGAAGTCTTACATCTTGAGACTAAAAAAAAAAGTCTGCATTCTATCACCTAAAAAACATTTCTAAACTCAGGGGTCTCATGTCAAAACATGATCTAGAAAAACTTATTCATGCTTTCATCTCCAGTAGGGTTGATTACTGCAATAGCCTTTTCACAGGTCTTCCAAAAAAGACCATCAAAGAGCTTCAACTAATCCAAAATGCAGCAGCAAGGGTTCTTACAAGAACAAAAAGGGTAATCCATATCACTCCAATCCTAAGGTCTCTGCACTGGCTCCCAGTGAGCTATAGAATTGACTTTAAAGCATTACTTCTTCTATTTAAAACATTAAATGGGATGGGACCCAGCTACCTACTGGATATGTTTCAATTATATGCACCAACTAGGTCTCTAAGATCACAGGAGAAAAACTTGCTAGTAATATCAGCTGTCAAAATGAAGTGTGGTGAAGCAGCCTTTAGTTGCTATGCTGCTAAGCTTTGGAACCAACTTCCAGATGAGATCAAAAATGCTCCTACTGTTGTTAGTTTTAAATCCAGGCTCAAGACAAAGCTGTTTTCAGATGCTTTCACTTGATTAATTTTTACCTAAAGTGTAATTAATGTCCTTTAATATAATTTCTTTTAATTTTGATTTTAATGATTTTACTTTCTTTATTTTAATCTCTTTTTAATCTTGGATTTTAATGATTTTACTTTTACTTTAATTCTTTGTTACTGTTCTTATGCTTTTATTTTTTTGTGAAGCACATTGAATTGCCTGTGTGTATGAAATGCGCTATACAAATAAACTTGCCTTGCCTTGCCTAGACAATCACCACAGGTGGAAGCTCGTGTGACCGCTCTATGAGAGCTCTGACACCTGATGGCCACTTCAGAAAACAGTGTCGACACATGGTTATTTAGACATTTAAAAAGGAATCTAAGAGTACTAAAATTAATAAAATTTTCAAAAGTGAACAGGTTGTGTTTCCTTAATATGCAGCAATAATGCCATTTCACTGGTTTCCGGTCCATAATTGTTATGGCTTGCTTGTATATTGAAACTATGGGTTTCATAGTAGTTGCAGAAACCTGGGACCATGTTGTGATACAGTATGATAGGTGAGAAAAAATCATTGCATGCATATATAATTTTGCAGCTTGATGTGAGAAGTTCCTTCTAATAAAACGAAAACAGTTCAGGTTTGGTCTGACCTTATTACAAATGTACTTAACCTGACTATCAAATTTTAAGTGTTTGTCCAGGATAATACCTAGATACGTAACCTTGTTTACCACTTCAATGAATTCCTCCTTAATCCTAACCTCAAATACATCATGAACAGGCCTGTAATACATGGAAAAGCATATGGACACTGTTTTTTAACATTGTTAGGTTTGATAACTCAAGCCATTCAGAGATGTGTGATAGAGTCTGCGTCAGATGCTTGCCCACCAAGCTGGGTGTTTTAATAGACACATAAATAGTCGTGTCATCAGCATACATCTGGCAGTTGACACCTGGGCAGCAGCTTGGTAAGTCATTGATGTACATTGAGAACAGCAGTGGACCAAGCACAGATCCTTGTGGTACCCCCATGCTGTTTGCATACATATTTGACTTCATCCCATTAACCCTGACACACTGCTGTCTCCCCTCTAAGTATGATTTAAACCACTTCAAAGCTTCAGGCGACATTTTGAACTGATTTAATTTATTAAGTAAAACATTGTGGTTAACAGTGTCAAAGGCCTTTTTTAAATCCAAGAACACTGCCCCTACAACATTTCCTTTATCAAGAGAAGCTTTGATCTTCTCGAGCAGATAATACTTTGCTAATTCTGTGGAGTATTTTTGTCTAAATCCAAATTGCTGTGAATAGAGCAGTTGGTTAGACTCTAAGTGCTCCAATAATTGCTCGGCTACAATCTTCTCTAGTACTTTTGAGACTACCGGGAGGATGGCAATAGGCCTGTAGTTACTTGCTAAGTCCTTTTCTCCTGATTTATAAACTGGAGTAATTATTGCAGTTTTCCAGCTCTCTGGGAACCTATTTGTTTGAATTGACAAATTTACTAAGTAAGTAATTGGTTCCAACAGACAGCTCTGATGTTTCTTGATAAATGCAGTATTTACGTTATGGTTACCCTTCGCCATAGAGTTGCTCAGGTTTGCAATCACTTTCTTAACTTTATCATAGGATACTTCTTTTATGTAGAAGGAGTTTGTTTTATCATAACCAAACTCAGCAGGAGGTAGTTCAGTAGATTTAAAATAACTTGCTAATTCTTTCACAGATTCAATAAAAAAATAATTAAAACCATTTGCAATTGACTCATTACTATCAGTGAATCCATTGCATATTTTAAGGCTGTTTATTTTAGGGTGTTTGTGCTTACTTGAGTTGGTTAGTCTATTTATATGTTGCCACAATTTAGAACTGTGGCCATTGGCTTCTTCAATGAGTTTATGAAAATGATTTGTCTTTACGGGCGGCACGGTGGTGTAGTGGTTAGCGCTGTCGCCTCACAGCAAGAAGGTCCTGGGTTCGAGCCCCGGGGCCGGCGAGGGCCTTTCTGTGTGGAGTTTGCATGTTCTCCCCGTGTCCGCGTGGGTTTCCTCCGGGTGCTCCGGTTTCCCCCACAGTCCAAAGACATGCAGGTTAGGTTAACCGGTGACTCTAAATTGACCGTAAATGTGAGTGTGAATGGTTGTCTGTGTCTATGTGTCAACCCTGTGATGACCTGGCGACTTGTCCAGGGTGTACCCCGCCTTTCGCCCGTAGTCAGCTGGGATAGGCTCCAGCTTGCCTGCGACCCTGTAGAAGGATAAAGCGGCTAGAGATAATGAGATGAGATTTGTCTTTACTTTCCGTAACTCAGATACTACTTTATTCCTTAAACTAGTGTAAATAAAATGGTCAGTATTGGTTTTAGTAATTAAAGACTTTTTAAGAGCAAGATCCCGCTTGTTGGTGAGCTGAAGGATGTCACTGTTAAACCATGGAAGAGACTTTTTTCTTTGGTTTACTTTTCCAGGTTTTTGTATGCTTGCTAATTGTGTCATGAAGAATAGATGCAAAAGTATTTGTACTATGGTCTATACCTGACTCTTTAGTTACCCTTTCCCAGTTGACTTCCTTCAAATCACGTTCAAAGTCAGCCATTTTTGGCTTAGGAATTCTGGTTTTTAAAATGTGATTTTCTATTTGTTATGATAAACTAGGCGTTTTTTAGTTAGCTTTCTTATAATCAGTATCCTATTATGATCTTAGAGGCCAGTAATAAGATTATATGTTTTTATTATTCTCTCTGGCCTATTTGTAAAAATCAGATCTATAAGAGTTTCACTCTTTCTAGTAACCCGTGTAGGTCTATCAATCAGCTGTTTGTATTTAAATTTTTCCATAACTGATTTTAGTTTTGTTTTTCCCTTTTTATCTGTCCAGTTAATGTTAAAATCCCCAAACAACATACATTCACAGGAGTTATCAACAATAAACAGAATACTTTTCAATTCATTATAGAAATTCACATCATAAGATGGAGGATTATAAAGCACAACTATACTGAATTTCATATTTGGGGAGAGAATTACATTCAATCCTAAACTCTCCAGGTTCACATTTAAATCGAGCTGTGAAATCTTAAACTGTTCCCTAATATAAATCAAAACACCCCCTCCCCTTCCCTTGGGCCTATCTTTCCTGTAGCATGAGTATCCTAGTATGTTAATTACAGTAGGTTGGTAAGAATATTACTAGTCAACCAAGTCTCAGATATACACAAAAAAATCCAGGTTAGACTCCATAAGTAAGTTCTGTATCTGATCCATTTTTGGTAATATACTTCTGACATTTATGTGACCTCCCAAAATTCCATTGGGTTTTGTGTCAGAGTTCCAAATAATTTGGGCATGATTCACAGTTTGGAAAAATCTTGTCTGTCTCTGTTTTAAAACTGCGCAATTGGCTAAATGATTTTTAGCACTCACGTGACACCGTCCTTGTTAGCATTCGTTAGTTGTTACAGTCGGTTCATCGTGAGGGTAATATTCCATGGTCAATGGGATGTCGTGTAGGTCTGTGCGACCCACCACCGTGCCAGTAGTCCCGAGTTGTTCAAACACCACTTCAGCCGAAGGAGCCACGAGCTCTGGATGACATGGCTCCGTACTCCTCTCTGAGATCAGAGGACACGACCGTGACCGCCACAAGAACCCAGTGGCCTGTCCAAGAGCTCCAGTGGACATCTGATCCCTTGGCTCACCGTTTCCAACGACGACCGCCGGGCTCACCTGTTCCCCCATCCACGGCTTAAGGCAAGGCAAGTTTATTTATATAGCGCATTTCATACACAGTGGCAGTTCAATGTGCTTTACAGAGGTAAAGGCAAAACAGTAAACAATAAAAAATAAAATTACATAAAATAAAGGGGGAAGAAGAGAGAAAAATAAAAATAATATGAGAATTAAGCAATAGTAGAAATAAAGTAATAAAATGAAGTAAAAGTTCAGTAAAAAACAGCAGAATAAAATGGAATAAAAGTTAAGTAAAATTTAAAACATGCAAAGACTGTAAAAGTTAAGTAAAGTTTAAAACATGTAAAGATAATGACATTTATCAGTTAGCAGAAAGCATCTGAAAACAGCTTGGTCTTTAATCTAGATTTGAAGCTGCCAACAGCAGGAGCATTTTTAATGTCCTCTGGGAGTTGGTTCCATAGCTGTACTGCATAGTAGCTAAAAGCTGCTTCACCACACTTTGTTTTAACAACAGGTTTTACCAGTAAATTTTGCTGCTGCGATCGGGTAGATCTGATTGGGTTAGGCCGCTGCAACATATCAGAGAGATAATTGGGCCCTGTACCATTTAGAGATTTGTACACCAGCAACAATGCTTTAAAGTCAATTCTGTAGCTTACTGGAAGCCAGTGAAGGGACCTTAGAATTGGAGTAATGTGCTCTGTTCTTTTTGTTCATGTGAGAACCCTAGCCGCTGCATTTTGAACCAGCTGAAGTCGTTTGATGGTTTTTTTTGGCAGGCCTGTGAAAAGGCCATTGCAGTAGTCAACCCTACTAGAGATGAAGGCATGTATAAGTTTTTCCAGATCATTTTTTGACATAAGTCCTCTTAGGGCGGCACAGTGGTGTAGTGGTTAGCGCTGTCGCCTCACAGTAAGAAGGTCCTGGGTTCGAGCCCCGTGGCCGGTGAGGGCCTTTCTGTGTGGAGTTTGCATGTTCTCCCCGTGTCCGCGTGGGTTTCCTCCGGGTGCTCCGGTTTCCCCTACAGTCCAAAGACATGCAGGTTAGGTTAACTGGTGACTCTAAATTGACCGTAGGTGTGAAAGTGAGTGTGAATGGTTGTCTGTGTCTATGTGTCAGCCCTGTGATGACCTGGCAACTTGTCCAGGGTGTACCCTGCCTTTCACCTGTAGTCAGCTGGGATAGGCTCCAGCTTGCCTGCAACCCTGTAGAAGGATAAAGCGGCTAGAGATAATGAGATGAGATGAGAAGTCCTCTTAGTTTGGAAATGTTTTTTTAGGTGATAAAATGCTGATTTAGTGATTGCTTTCATGTGACTGTCAAAGTTTAGCTTGCTGTCAATGAAAACACCAAGCTTTTTAACCATATCTTTTGTTTTAATCCCCTTTGTGTCAAGAATAGTGGTAATCCTGAGTCTTTCATCTTTTTTTCCCAAAAAGAATTACTTCTGTTTTATCTGTGTTCAGCTGAAGAAAATTTTGTGACATCCAGTTGTTGATTTGGTCGATACACTGGTAGAGACATTCAAGGGGGACATAATCATTAGGTGATAGAGCAAAGTAAATTTGGGTGTCATCTGCATAGCAGCATAGCAGTGATACAAAATTGAGCTGTTCTTGATAATTTGTCCAAGTGGGAGCATATAAAGGTTGAATAGTAATGGTCCAAGAATCGACCCCTGGGGGACACCACAGGTCAAGGACATTGATGTTGAGGTACAATTTCCCATGGTAACAAAGAAGCTTCTATCTTTTAAGTATGATTTTAACCAACTGATAACTTTACCAGTCAACCCAACCCAGTGTTCAAGTCGATATAGCAGTATGTTGTGATCAACAGTATCAAAAGCTGCACTGAGGTCCAGTAACACCAGGACCGATGTTTTGCCTGCATCAGTATTAAGACATATGTCATTTATAACTTTAATCAGCACTGTTTCAGTGCTGTGATTGGCACGAAATCCTGAGTGAAAGTTATCAAAGCAGCTGTTTGATATCAAGAAGGCAGTTAATTGATTGAAGACAATTTTTTCAAGGATTTTCCCGATGAATGGTAGATTTGATATTGGCCTGTAGTTGTTCAATACTGAAGCATCCAGATTATTCTTTTTAAGTAGGGGCTTTACAATGGCTTTTTTCAGGGACACAGGAAAAATGCCAGTCTCTAAGGATGTATTTATGATCTGAAGCACATCTATAATTATGAGGTGAAGAACAGACTCAAAAAAGTTGTTGGGCAGAATGTCCAATTCTGCCCACCAACTTAACAAGAGAGCCCCGCCGACAGATGTTCCCCTTGGCCAATCGACCCCCAAGGGCAGATCCACCTGCCACTTCTCCACCGCGGCAGACACCATCCGGCCCCAAAGTCAGGGTGAGTTGCGTGGAATTTGTAGAAGTCAGAACAGGTCTAATGGGTGTAATCACAACCGATGGTTCTGAGTGAGCCGGGATGATATTTTGCGCTATTGGGTCAGTCTCTAAATGGCAAAGAGGTCCAGGATTTAAATGGACATCTCCCAATAGTATCAGTAGTAGCAGTAGTAGAGTTTTGGCTGATGACGGGCTGGTCTTCCACCTGGTGGTGATTTTACGGGCTGGCGTAAGGACCTGAGCCCGGCCATCCTTGAGAATCCGTGGAAACACTGTTACATAACCAAATCCGAAAAGATTCAGTTGTGTTTTTTCTGTTAGAATGCCCAGTGGATCAGCAGTAATATTGTGAAAATATTGCGCTTTTGCAGCGAGAAGCTTCGGTACGTTACAGATAAAAAATGTTGGCATCAGTAGGACTAATAAAAAAAATGCAGGTGAGGAGGTAGAGACCAATATTGCCTTGTTCAGATTTACCTTTGTCTTTGCTGCACCGTTTGATGGATAATTGCAGTAGATCGCTAAACACCCAGAAAACAGTTACAAAAAATAAGTAGAGGTGATTATAAACAGCACCGTTAGGTATTTTCTGCTCATGAGTGGAGCCTGCCGAACCACTCACAGCTTCTGCCGCCATGTTTAATATTCTGTGTTTAGCATTAGTATTCAGCCTCAGCTGCTACAGTACATTACACAACATGCCTACCACTTTAAAGGTGAAAGTTGTTTTATTGTGATACAATAATTAAGATGAAAAATCAGAAATCTGGAGTGTGCATAGGTATTCACCCCCCCCATGCACGAGGGCAGTGATCTCGAGATCACGCCGGGTGAGTCCGAGGGCAAGAGGTGAAATAATCTTTCAAATTCCACCTTGTAATAAAACAGGAAAAACATCAAGGGGAATGAATACTTTTGCAAGACACTGTACTTTTACCTCTCCTTTAACAACATATCAGTCCTCTGATACAGATTAATTCAGTTCATTTTGAGTTGCATAACACTTTTAAAAATATATATTGTCCCAAAGCAGCTTTAGAGAAGTCCAAATGTAGATTTAGACTCCTATAAGCAAGCCTGAGGTGATATGAGCAAAGATAAACTCCCAGAGGGGATCTCTGAGGGTATTGTTTTTTGTAGAAGTTCTGCCCCAAATCCATCTGATACTGAATTGTTAATTTATCTGGAACAAACCAGTTGTCAGAAATGGCGAGCTGAGGTGAAGTGAGGACCCAAGAGCAGACTCAAGACAGGCAGTGTACAGAGAAAAGCTTCTTTAATGAAGTAGAGGGCAGAGGTACAGTAGGGCTCAGGCAAAAATCAGTGGTTAAAAAAAAAAAACACCACCACACAAAAGGCCAGGAGGTCAAAAACACAGAGGAACAGGTAGGCACAACAGGTCAGGGACAAAAACAGGACAGAAAAATCTTAACAAAAATCAAAGAACACAGGGACAAGGGAAATCCAGGCAGAAGAAGCAACAAAGGAACAAGCAGGTAAAACACGGGCAAAAAACTGGACAGAAGACTAGACAAAACACAAGGAGCAATTCAGGCAGGGGGACTCAAGAAGACACAATACCAAAGGGTTGTAGCAAGGCGAGGAAAGCCTACAAGAGACAGTCTGGCAACTAGTGTAGCGCCAAACAGTTCTTAAGAAGGTCCTGGCTGATGGGAGAGGAGTGGTAGCAGGTGTGGGAGTGTCACTTCAGGGAAAATAGCCTTCAGCAGGGCAGGACTGAATTCCTGTCCCGGATCTGGCCTGGAGCCGGCGTGGAAGTCCCACAAACTCAGGCATGGATGGACTGGACCGGACTGTGACACCAGTATTCACGATACTCATTTAAACTATCCTAATATATGGCATGGAAATTTTAATGGGCTTGATCTGCCTGATCTGTGCAGAGGTAGCTGACTGTCATCAGCAGCTATAAACAATACAGTAGGAAATGTTATTGTGCAACCCCAATTCCAAATAAAAGTTTTGGATGATGTGCAAAACCTCAGTAAAACCAGAATGCAATGATTTGCAAATCTTTTTCAACCAATATTCAATTGAATTCAAAACAAAAGAAAGATATTTAATGTTCAAATGGATAAACTTTATTTTTTTTTTTTTTGTAAAATATAATCATTATGAATTGGATGCCTACAAAATGTTCAAAAAAAGTTAGGGTGGGGCAACAAAATACTGGGAAAGTTGTGGAATGCTCAAAAAACACCTGTTTAGAACATTCTACAGGTAAACAGGTTAAGTGGTAATTGGAAAGGCTCAGTCATTCACAAGCAAGGATAGGACGAGGTTCACCAGTTTGTGAAAAATGCATGGGCAAACAGTCCAATAGTTTAAGAACAAATGTTTCTCAACATATAATTGCAAGGAATTTAGGGATTTCACCATTGATAGTCCATAATATCATCAAAAGTTTCATAGAATCCAGAAAAATCTCTGCATGTAAGGGGCAAGACCAACATCGAAAAACCAACATTGAGCACCCGTGAGGTTTGATTCCTCAAGTGGCACTGCATTAAAAATTGTCTGAAGGATATTACATGGCACTCAGGAACACTTTGGAAAACCATTGTTGGTAAACACATCTCATCACTACATCTACCATGCAAAGCAAAAGCCATATATCAACAACATCCAGAAGCACTGCTAAATACTCTGGGCTTGAGCTCATCCAAGATGGACTGATACAAAGTGGGAAAGTGTTCTGTGGTCTAACAAGTCTATATTTTAATTGTTTGTGGAAATCATCGACATAAGAGGAGAAGGACCATTCAGATTGTTACCAAAACAAAATTCAAAAGCCAGCATCTATGACAGTCTGGGGATGTGTTAGTGCCCATGGCATAGATGATTTGCACATCTGTGAAGGCACCATTAATGCTGAAAGGTACTGTACATACAGGTTTTAGAGCAATGTATGCTGCCATCCAGATGACTTCTTTTTCAGAAATGTCTCTACTTATTCCAGCAAGGCAATGCCAAGCCATATTCTGGACATGTTACAACAATGCCTTCATATTAAAAGAGTGCTGGTGCTAAAGTGGCCTGCTTTACTCCCATTGAAAATGTGTGGTGCTTTATGATGCACAAAATACGATAACAGCAACCCCAGACCATTGAGCAACTGAAGTTGTATATCAAGCAAGAATGGGAAAGAATTTCATGTTCAAAACTTCAACAGTTAATGTCCTCAGTTCCTGAATGCTTACTGAGTGTTGTTAAAAGAAAAGGTGGTGTAACACAGTGGGAAACATGCCCCTGTCACAACTATTTTTGGAACATGTTGCAGGCATCCAATTCAGAATGAGTGTATTTATAAAAAAAAAAGTTTATCAGTTTGAACATTAAATATCTTGTCATTCTATTGTATTCATTTGAATAGGAGTTGAAAAGTATTTGCAAATCACTGCATTCTGTTTTAATTTATATTTTACACAGCATTCCTGGGGCAGCACGGTGGTGTAGTGGTTAGCATCCCTGGGGGCAGCATGGCAGCTCTAAATTGACTGTACCGTAGGTGTCAATGTGAGTGTGAACGGTTGTTCGTCTCTATGTGTCAGCCCTGCGATGATCTTGGCAACTTGTCCAAGGTGTACCCCACCTCTCACCCATAGTCAGCTAGGATAGGCTCCAGCTTGCCCGTGACCCTGCACAGGATAAGCAGTTATGGATAATGGATGGATGGACAGCATAACTGACTGTTTTGGAATTGGAGTTGTAGAAATGATTGTGACCAACTTTGGTCATCTTTCTTTGAGCCTCTCCATTCTTCCGCTGGTACAATACAGTGATCACAGTTCTATCCTGTGCACTGCTAAGCTAAGCTATGCAAATAGTGGACAAGATAATGACCAAACCTCTTAGAGATATATATTGTCAATTTGGCAGTTGGATCCCCTTTTATTCTTGATGTAAAAACAGTACGCCCATGGCTGATACCTTTTACTTGGCCGTAACTAATGCAATGGTCTTTGTTTTTTCTTCCAACCAATCAGTGAGAGCTCACCCAACAAACTAATTAACTAACTAATGAAATAACAAACTATCTAACCCTAGATTTCAGTCAGAATTAAGTGTTTGATTAAGTGCTAACATAAACCCTTTTTAACCAAACTACGGAGTTGTGGAAGCACTCATCTCGTCTCATCTCATTATCTCTAGCCACTTTATCCTGTTCTACAGGCTCGCAGGCAAGCTGGAGCCTATCCCAGCTGACTACAGGCGAAAGGCGGGGTACACCCTGGACAAGTCGCCAGGTCATCACAGGGCTGACACATAGACATAGACAACCATTCACACCTACGGTCAATTTAGAGTCACCAGTTAACCTAACCTGCATGTCTTTGGACTGTGGGGGGAAACCGGAGCACCCGGAGGAAACCCACGCAGACACGGAGAGAACATGCAAACTCCACACAGAAAGGCCCTCGTCGGCCACAGGGCTCGAACCCGGACCTTCTTGCTCTGAGGCAACAGTGCTAACCACTACACCACCGTGCTGCCCTGTGGAAGCACTATAGACATAAAATACAACAGACCTTCTATTTTGATAATGCTACTCAGATTGTCGTAATCTTCCAACCTCAGGCAATGGGACCAGGAGTTCATGATTGTGGTGAAAATAAATAGTCAGGGGGGTTGTAGATGTACCTGGGAGTAAATCTGTGGACAGAAGGTAAACTGGAAATATTACAAACAAATGTTTTGCAGATTTTTTTCCCCCTCAACACACTACCCAGCTGCTATTTTTTCTTCTTTAACCTCATCACAGACGGGCAGTCAAAATCATCAAGGAGTTTATATCGGAGATAAGTGCCCTGCATGGCCATGTTTGAAATGTACCCTTTAAGCACAAAGTAGATGTGAGTGTGATGTCAGGTGTGCACATACTTGTGCATGATATGACTATTAATTTGCAGATGTTTTACTCCTATTAAATAATAATGATATTAAAAAATACCTGGTAATACTGGCTGTACTGTTCTGATTACAAATCGTGCCATAAATTTAAACCTTGTTTTGTAAAACAAAGAAATTTAGTCGTCATTTCAAGTCAAATAGATCTTTATTGTCATTGTCATGAAATAACATGCATTATATCCCTCATAAAAACACTCCCATACAGGGATTGGCCAAGGATGGCTCACATGACATAAAATAGTTCTATTATTGATTCAGTAATGTATCACGTGATACCAAAATTAAAAAAAAAAATGGATATGCTGTGAGTCAGTCATGGTATATCCTGGATATACCATGAACTGACATCATAATTTCAAGCTATACGGCTGACTTGAGTCACAGCTGTGGCTCCGCGAGCATTTCTATCTGTGTATGATTAGATCATGCCTAGTGAGGAGGTAGCATGGTATAAATAAATAAATGCGAGAGCATGGTACATTGCACATGTGCAATTTGAAGGTCACTCCGACATCAACAAACATAGCTGCCTCCAGTGAGTTTATGCCAAGATTCAATCTCAGAGATGAAAGTTAAAATTTAACATTTTTAGGTTTTAATTTTTTGAGGAGGGATATAAATCAAATATACCATACACTGAGAGGCACCAGTAATTATGGATTATGTTCGGTGACTGGCTGAGCCCCTCACAAAATAGTAGGATGCCAGTCACCTCAAAGAATCCATAATTTCAACCGGAGCCTCTCAGTGCATGGTAGATTAGATTATTATTCTATCCACAGTCACTGGATATGAGCAACCGTGTGCACTGATTGGCTACTCTCCTACTAGGCTATCAGCTCATATACCGTGAGTAGAGAAAAGCAAAATGGCGACGCGTGTTGCTGAACCAACCGAGGACAAAATAAAAACTCTACTCGAAAACAGAACCACAAAAGATACAAAAAAGCAACAAAACATGGATTGAAAGTATTTGATAGTAAGAACGTATCTTTTTTTCTTCTTCAAGAATTATTATTATTATTATTATTATTATTGCACTTTTCATAAATTATTCCTGTCATTTCGCTGGTTTGTTTACATTCTTCATCTTTAAGCATTAAAATTTGCTGATTTTTTTTTAGACTGGTTCAAAAGCTAAAAGAAGTATGAAAATTACATAACTGAAATGTCCAAGGAAGAGTTAAAGAAATGTCTAAAGCTATTCTATACCTCAGCATGACAGCAAGACGGCACTTTCTGCAAAAAAAAAAACACTAAAGTCAATTCGTGCAGCAATCAGTAGGTTTTTAAGAAGTCTGCCGAAGAGTAAATGATTTTGTTGGACGTTTTGTATAAAATTTTTATTTATCAAATTTGCAAAGAATAAAAATAAAAATGCTCCATTTCTCAAAATCCAGTGAATGTGGATAGAAAAAAAACAGTGATTCCACTCAATCTCGTCGTACTGTACATGGATTATAGCCAACTCAGTGCTACATGCCTCATCAGCTATCAGCTCATGTACGACTCGATTTCATGGAATAATTGTTAAATATACATATATGACATACACAGCTATGACAGGACAGAAATACAATTCAAAATGAAGAAAAAGCAACTTTGGATCCATCACATCCCTGACCAGGATAAAAGATTTGCTGAACATGAATGAATGAATGAATGAATGTAAAATAAATAAGTAAGAATGAGTAAGAAATCAGTAGAGCTACAGTTGTGGTCAGAAGTTTACATACACTGACATGAATGTCACGGCAATATTTGGGCTTTCAGTAATTTCTTTGAACTGTTCTTTTTCTGTGGCAGAATGATTGTACAGCATACAACTTTAACAAAAAAAAACACTAGAATTTGGTGCACAAGTTTTAATTTTCTTTGGGTTTTCTGAAATCAACACAGGGTCAAAAATATACATACAGCACACCTAATATTTGGGTAAAATGTCTCTTCACAAGATTCACCTTGACCAAACATTTTTTGTTTACCATGAACAAGCTTCTGGCAGAATTATGGTTGGATATTTCATGACCCTTCATGGTAGAATTGGTAGAGTTCAATTAATTTTTTTTTTCCCCTTGGCATGGACTTGACTTATAAGCACGGTCCATATATTTTCAGTAGGGTTGAAGTCAGGACTTGTTTTAAGCTTAATGTTAGCCTGCTTTATCCTCTACAACCAGCTCTGATACATGTTTGGGTTCATTGTCCTGTTGTGACTCTCAATCATGTTCAAGTTTCCAATGATTTGAGGTTATGCTGAAGAATTCTGAGGTAGTCCTCCTTCTTCATTATTCCATTCACTTTGTGCAATGAACCAGTTCTACTGGATGTAAAACCACCCCAGAGCATGATGATCCTACCACCACCACCAGTTGGTACAGTGTCCCTCTGTACATGCTGGTCATTGTGGCCAAGCAACTCAATCTTTGTTTCATCTGACCATACAGCTTTCTTCCAGAAGGCTTTGTATTTGTCCGTGTGGTCAGCTTCAAACTTTACTTAAGCTTAAAGGTGTCAATTTTGGAACGGGGGTTATTTCTTGGATAGCAGCCTCTTAGGCCCTGTCCACACGGCAACGGATTCAGGTGACTCCGATACAATTGCTTATCATTTAGGCCTGGCGTCCACATGGCACCGGCGTTTTGGGTGCCCAAAACGCAATCTTTTTGAGAACGGGTTCCAGAGTGGAAAGATCTGGCAACGTTGCCGTTGTGAAGTCATCTGGATGAGTAGAACGGATTTGTTTACGATGACGTCACAACCACATGACTGTGAGTGCTTCACGCCGGGTAGAAGTGTAACGAATATCACCAGGAAAAAGCCTTACAGAGCACTAGTGAGAGTGAAACACGAGCTTGGATATTATTATTATTATTATTATTATGTTCAGTGTTAGTTCACAGTAGTAATGCAAGAAGCAGAATAGTGACAGTAATAGTGAAGCAAAAACATGCAATTGTACAAACACTGCAGCTCTACAGCAAAATATTCATTTATGAAATGGTCTGATTCTTAACACCAGTAGTGCCAATGATCTTCTCATTGCGATGCGAGTTGTCAACAAATCCTATAACTTGGTTCATGAAATGCGCTTACAAAATATTTTCACTGTGAATATTTATTGTGTAATGGTGCAATCCCGCCAGCAAAAATAGGGGAAAAAAGGAGCGATCTCACCTCTTCAGATGTTGATTTAAGTCCGACAATACATTCCTTAAAAAGGGCGTAGAGGAGCAAATTAATCCAATTTATTCCGGACCATTAAAGACGCCGCCTTCCGCGTAGAATCATACGTCATCCTCGCTGCCATATTGGAGAGGTCAAAGTGGAGAATAAAGATTAGCTGCGTTTAACTGTACCAACAGGTTTACCGTCCAAAGGAGATCATATGGGATTACCTTTCACAGGTGAGAAACAACAAATTAATTCCATCAACGTGTATCATTCACTTTATTCCGGACCATTGAAGACGCCGCCTTCTGCGTAGAATCATACGTCATCCTCGCCGCCATTTTGGATAGGTCAAAGCGGAGAATAAAGATTAGCTGCGTTTAACTGTACCAACAGGTTTTCTGTCCAAACGAGATCACATGGGATTACCTTTCACAGGTGAGACTGGAAAAATACTTTTCATTGTATTTGGTCATTATAATGTAATTTTACAAACAGATTTTCCTGACTTTGTGGCTAATATGAAGTCTCGCACATAATAGTTTATGCGCATGCGTCGTTACTTCTTCTACTGTTCTGGTGTCTCCGAAGGGACCGTCTTACAGCGCCCCTAGAGGTGTGGCATGTGTATTGCATCGTTTTCAGCAAGCGTTGCGTTGCCATATGGACCTGATATTTTACTGATTGTTGCCCATTTGGACGCGATATATTTTTAAATAACATCTCGTTGCCGTTGTCGTGTGGATGTAGCCTTAGTCCATGGTGATCTGAAATGTAGATAGTGATCCATCAGCTTCCAGTTCATGACAGGGCTGTGCCATGGTGGTTCCCAGGTTGTTCCTGACCATCCAGACTAATTTCCTTTCTGCTGAGGGTAACACTTTGAGTTTTCTTGAAGCAAAGTGGCTTGGCAAAGTGACTACACCTCACAATAACTTGGATACAATTGTTTGAACTGATCTTGGAATTTGCAGTTGTTTAGAAATGGCTCAAAGAGACTTTCCTGAGTTGTGTACATTTGCGATCCTCTTTCTCAGATCTGCACTGAGCTCCTTGGACTTTCCCATTTTACTGTGTGTTGGTCAATCCAATGAGTGCTGTAAACAAACCCTTTTTATGAAGGCACAGAGAAGCTACCAGCTGTAGTCAATCATGATCACTAACAGGAAGTTAAGAGACCTCGGCCTTGGCAAGATAAGAGACATTTTGGAAGTTTCAGCACCTCTGAATGAATCATCTAAGTGAGCGTATGTAAATTTTTGACTCTGTATGTATAATTTTGACCCTGTGTTGATTTAAGAAAACCCAAAGAAAATTAAACCTTGTGCATCAAATTCTAGTGTTTTTTTTATTATTATTATTAAAGATGTATGCTGTACAATCATTCTGCCACAGAAAAAGGAAATTACTGAAAGCCCAAATATTGCAATGACATTCATATCCAAAATGACATTCATGTCACTGTATGAAAACTTCTGACCACAAATGTATTTGCCAATATCATTTAATACTATATGGGACAGAGTATTTTTGGATGCAGCTTTTCTCATTTTGAATGGATCAAACCAAATAAAGTGTTTCGTATAACTTAAATTGCAGTTGTCCCACCTGTTTCTCCTGACCACTTTTCATTGGTGTTTCTATACATTTTACCTCTTTCAATCTATGCAGTTCAATTACAACATATTCCGTACTACTCTGGCTGTCACTGTTCATCTCTCAGTATTACTTATACATGGTGACCCCAGGGTCTCATCTATATTCAAGTGTCTCACAGTCCATTTATCCCAGCAGTCCATTATCTTGTGCACACTGCATTATCTATATTAACAAATTAGAAATAAAAGAAAAGAAACAAAAAGAAATTAAAATAAAGCACACATTGTAAGGCATGGTGTCTGGGCCATGTAAAGAATATAAATCAGAGTCGTACGTGTTTCAGAAAGTGACTCTGAATGCATTCTCAATCAAGAGGAGAAAATCTAGTCCCATATTTCATATACCTAAAGTAGGACTTCTTCTTTAAATGCAGTCAGAAATATGCTGTGTGAGGCTATTTCGGAGAGCAGAGGCTACAGTTTATTAAGCCGTCTGTGGAGGCAGAGGAGTTAATATCTTTCTTCATCATCAGCTCAATAACTGCACACTGAGCTGAAACATTACCCTGTCTCTCTGAATTAATGGCCTTAACATGCAAAATGCAAAGCTCAATGCCTAAGTTTTAGTAATATCCTTTTATTGTGGCTTAACCATCTTAATAAACACATACAAACATGGCTGTGATCCCAATTTAGATTGCTGTACCTCCCCATGAGATCAATACTGAATACTAAGTCTCACTATATTCTATAAGGAATCACCAAAACAAGCTCGTACCAAGTGCTGCCAGGCAAAACAAACCTCACCCAGCAGCACTTATTTTATACCTAAATGTTGATAATGGTAATATTTCTCAATCATCAGCTGTCAGGTTATAGTCCTATGAAAATCCATGACCTTGAGTTTGACATTTCAAAGTCATTCAAGGTCAAAGCTCATGGTGGCAACTGAAAGCCCATATGGGACTTCTGATATGTTGATAATGGTAAACATCTGGCTATCATGGACCATTTTAAAGTTATAGCCCTTTGAAAACCCATGACCTTGAGTTTGACCTTTCAGGGTCACTCAAGGTCAAAGATCATGGTGCCAAATGAAAGCCCATATGGGACTTCCTATATGCTCATAATAGTAAACATCTGTCTATCGGCAACCGTTTTTGAGTTATAATGGAAAATGTTATTTTGACCGATGACCTTGAGCCCCCTGATTTTTAACTCCCAACCGCTACAGAGACTGTCCAAGCTACCCCATCATGCAGCATATGGTTGGGAGCAGAATTGAAAGATGCACAGTTTGGTTTGAAGTTAAAATGATGAATATGAAGAAAGTTATTGCAAAATAAATGTTTTTGACCTTTCTGGTGACCTTGACCTGATTACCCAAAAAATCTCATCTCATCTCATTATCTCTAGCCGCTTTATCCTTCTACAGGGTCGCAGGCAAGCTGGAGCCTATCCCAGCTGACTACGGGTGAAAGGCGGGGTACACCCTGGACAAGTCGCCAGGTCATCACAGGGCTGACACATAGACACAGACAACCATTCACACTCACATTCACACCTACGGTCAATTTAGAGTCACCAGTTAGCCTAACCTGCATGTCTTTGGACTGTGGGGGAAACCGGAGCACCCGGAGGAAACCCACGCGGACACGGGGAGAACATGCAAACTCCGCATAGAAAGGCCCTCGCCGGCCACGGGGCTCAAACCCGGACCTTCTTGCTGTGAGGCGACAGTGCTAACCCCTACACCACCGTGCCGCCTACCCAAAAAATTTAATCAGGTAATCTATGGACCATTGCCCACCTACCCTGAAATTTTGAAGTCAATTGGTGCAACCATTTCGACGCTAGATTGTTAACAGACAGACACACAAACAAACAGACAGACAGACAAACAAACCACACTGATTACAATACCTCACCCTGCTTATTCTGTCACAATCATTAGAGTGTATACCTCTGCCAAGCCACTTATTACCAAGATTAAAATCAAATCACTTGAACCTAAGATGATACGAAAGCTGTACACCAAATTTCACCCAAATCTGTTCATTACTTTTTGAGTTACATTGGGAACAGTAAAAAAATTAATAAAAAATCCTGGATCCACATAAATATCTGGATTTGCATCAAAATCTAATCAATTGTTCCTTGGCCCATGGTGCACCTTTCCTCTACATTTCATCAAAATTTGTTCACTACTTTCTGAGTTGCATTGGGAACAGACAAACAAACAAATGGAGGCAAAAACATAACCTCCTTCAACAAAGTTGGTGGAGGTAATTATGTAACCATCAAAGACAAATACAAGGTCATTGCATTACATTTATGGCATTGAGCAGACATTCTTGTCCAGAGCAACGTATAACATATCCAGAGCAGCCTGGGGAGCAGTTAGGGGTTAGGTGCCATTCCTGCTGGTCCAGGGACTCAAACCCGCAACCTTTTGGTCCCAAAGCTCCTTCTCCAACCATTAGGCCATGGTATGTAGCATCTATAGTTTTAATACAAATTTCTCTTGCTACATAACCCTTTCTGCACTGTAATTCTGTCATTTTTAAAAGTGTTAAACCACTAAAATCAGGAACTAAATATAATGTTACAGCACAGTACTTCATTGTCATCATACGTTGAAAGCACATGGCACTTTGTGATCCAAAGTACAGATTGTTAATCAAGCATGTCAGATCTTCTGCCAATTTCACCATCACATCTTTCCATTAATAAAAAAACAAAAGAAAAAAGTTATCTAAGGCAGACATTTTATTATAATTGTTACACACACACACACACACACACACACACACACACACACACATATATATATATATATATATATATATATATATATATATATATATATATATATACACACAGGCATGTTAGATGTATCTGAATCCTGACCAAAAAAACTGGCAAGATATGTCCTTCTGGCTATACACTTTTTTTAATCAATTAACTCATGTTGGGACCATCTGTTCACTGACTCTCATCTGTGTACAACAGCAGAGTGCTGTGTTATCTACCAACTGTGAATGAGCAACTGAGCACCACAAACGTCACACATGAAGGATTAAGCTGTGTAATTAGTTTTGACTTGACAATGATAAACAGTTATCCTGTCGAAGAATCACCCTAAAGGCACCAGTACTGCTGCCAGCTTGGACGTTTACAACAATGTCCTTCAACCATGCATTAAATACTAAAACACAAAGCAATGATAAGCAAAGCAAACAAAAACAAACAAACAAACAAACAAAAATGGCCTGTAATCTATTATTTATTCTCTTTTAAAGAAAATAACTGCAATAGCAGTTTTCATTCTCTATTCTCTATATTTAGAGTGTATAAGTCTATTTATATAATGTTTTATAAAACTAAATGTTATATAACTTCCAAAATATGTGTGCTTTACACACAAAATATGAGATGGTTAAAAAAATAATAATAATTAAAAAAAAAACTAAATAAGGAATTTCTGATACGGTATGTCATGTTAAAAAGCCAATGTAAATCCCCAATGAATTAACTATATAATATACAATAGTGTATTAACAAAACAATTCTGAGATTAGATCATGTTAAACAAGTAGGTTTTAAATCTGAATTTAATAAGTTATTGAGTTAGCATTCCTCGTGTTGTCTTAATCACTATTCCACAGTTTAGCTGCAATGTAATAAAAAGATCTTCCACTGTCAGAGCTGTGATTAATCCTCAGGCTCAGTTCTCATCATGGACTTCAGGAGATCAACAAGATATATCAGAGCTAAACTACTCCCAGCTTTAAATGTCATCAGCAGGACTTTGTCGTCTATTACGCCTTTTCAACCAAAAGGAAACAGGTTCTTGAACTGGGTCCGTTCAGGATTCTTTGAACCTTGGTGCCAGCTTGTGAACCAGACCATGTTTTCATCAGTTTTGAGTGGAACCATTGTAATCAAGGATGCATGATGAACGCAAGGCATTTCACAACGTACAATGGAAGTCAACAGCTGTAGCAAGATGGTGGAGCGAACTGATGACTTGCGAGCTTTTGTACTGTTATTGCAGATATTTGTTTTCATTCTATATTTTCTGAAGATGTATCTGTGGCAGCGAGGGTGTGGTCGAGCGTTGGCTGTGAACCGAGAGTATGCCAGTTGAACCAGCAGGTAACATGTGATGAGTTACACCTGTGTCTAATTACTGGCTGTCTGTTAATGTGTCTCTGTTTGTCTTTCAGATGGCCATTAATGAGAGAGAGCTGTGTTCCCCAACATGTGGTATGTGCGTAAAAGAAGTCACTGAAAAGTGAAAATAGAGAAACAATAAAACGCACCTTCTACTGTTGGGCTTGTCTCCAAGTTCCTCATTACCACAGCATAAAAAAGCCATTACAGAATCCTTTTTACATTGCATTCTCCATGTTGCGCTCTGCTTCCTCTCCAAGCTAATGACATGCCCACTGATGTCATTACAATTCATGCTGGAAAAACCAGCTATGTTTTAATTCCAGCTGGAAACCAACTTTTCAGGCTATGACCAATTTATTTTTTGTCAAAATGCTCTTCTTCATCCCATAGCCAGCAAGGGCACCACTGATGACATTTTAACAGTCCATCATTGGTGTATTTAGGGCATTTTAAACTTGGCATCTCTTCGCTCTGCAAGCTTGATCAATGGTTGTCTATCAATGGACAATTTTTAGAGTAGCCAGTTGGTGTAACTGCGTGTCTTTGGACTGTGGGGGAAACTGGAGCACCCAGAGGAAACCCTCACAGGGAGAACATGCAAACTCCACACAGAAAGGCCCCCGTCAGTAACTGGGCTTGAACCCAGAACCTTCTTGCTGTTAGGTGATAGTGCTAAGCACTACACCACCATGCCACCCTGGAAATGCTCTGAAGAGTTCAAAATTTGGTGCACAAACAAGAACGGAAGTCATTCCGTGTTGGTGGAAATGGGGAGGGGTAAATACTGTATGTAACTTATTAGGAAGTTCATATCCATCCATTATCCATAACCACTCATCTTGTGCAGAGTCACGGGCAAGCTGGAGCCTACCCCAGCTGACTATGGGCGAGAGGCGGGGTACACCCTGGATAAATCGCCAGGTCATCGCAAGGCTGACACATAGAGACAAACAACCATTCACACTCACATTCACACCTACAATCAATTTAGAGCCAGCAATTACCCTAACCTTCATGTCTTTGGACTGTGGGGGAACCAGTGTACCTGGAGGAAACCCACGCAGACATGGGGAGAACATGCAAACTCCACACAGAAAGGCCCCCTTCGGCTACTGGGCTCAAACCCAGAACCTTCTTGCTATGAGGTGACAGTGCTAACCACTACACCACTGTGCCGCTTTCAAAATGCTCTGAATGGTTCAAAATTTGGTGCACAAATAAGAACAGAAGCCATTCCCTGTTGGTGGAAAGGGGGAGGGGTAACTACAGTATGTAACTTATTAAAAGGGGATGCATTTATATTTTCTCATAAGGACATAGATTTTTGTGTGTGTGTGTTCTGAGGAGCCTGAAGCTTTCTTAAAGAGGAATCAAGGCAGCCGACAACAGAACATGCAGGGTTCAGGAAAATCCAGCTGACTCACTACCAGTTGCCAAAACACAGACTGAACTGGTCAAGTTTATGAATTACTGCTCCTAATGCAGCATCCTACACAAGATTTTTTTTTTTTTTCAGAAAAACCCACGAAGGCATGGCAATGAGAACACTGTAAGCATTTTATCCAAGTATCAATTGAACCAAGTAATCAGGAAGCTGGACATTTTTACCAACTGGGAAAGATGGTCTACCAGATTGACAGGCTTTGCTTTGACAGCTGGTAGCTCCTCAGACCAGGCTGAAATTTTCAGCAAGGACAAACATCTCCAAATTAAATCCAATAAATTTTGATGTTTCCTTACACAAAACTAAGCAACTACCATGACTGATTTTTAAAATTACTCAAAAATCTAGTCTAAAATTTCTTCATATGCTTGCATCTCAAACATCACAGTGCCATCGCAGTCCTTCAGAGAGGTTTTAGAACTTAGATTGCCACCAAGAATATTGGAAAATGGATCAATAAACAGATAGTACAATCTGAATTTACCTTGCATTCAAACAAATAAAAGAAGCCAGACCAGTGATTGAAGTAGCTGTAGTTTAAAGCATTGTGTTCCTCATGGAACAAACAGTGTATAGTTTATATCTACTCATCACAATGTTCATAAGCATGACTACATCAGAGAATCTCCCATAAAACCTCATCTCATCTCATTATCTCTAGCCGCTTTATCCTGTCCTACAGGGTCGCAGGCAAGCTGGAGCCTAACCCAGTTGACTACGGGCGAAAGGCGGTGTACACCCTGGACAAGTCGCCAGGTCATCACAGGGCTGACACATAGACACAGACAACCATTCACACTCACATTCACACCTACGGCCAATTTAGAGTCACCAGTTAACCTAACCTGCATGTCTTTGGACTGTGGGGGAAACCAGAGCACCCGGAGGAAACCCACGCGGACACTGGGAGAACATGCAAACTCCACAAAGGCCCTCGCCGGTCACGGGGCTCGAACCCGGACCTTCTTAAGCCTTATGAGGCCCCCCTCATAAAACCTACTATTCAAAATATATTTCGGTCACAGCTCAATTAAACGGGTGGTACGGTGGTGTAGTGGTTAGCGCTGTCGCCTCACAGCAAGAAGGTCTGGGTTTCAGCCCCGTGGCCAGCGAGGGCCTTTCTGTGGGGAGTTTGCATGTTCTCCCCGTGTCCGCGTGGGTTTCCTCCGGGTGCTCCGGTTTCCCCCACAGTCCAAAGACATGCAGGTTAGGTTAACTGGTGACTCTAAATTGACCGTAGGTGTGAATGTGAGTGTGAATGGTTGTCTGTGTCTATGTGTCAGCCCTGTGATGACCTGGTGACTTGTCCAGGGTGTACCCCGCCTTTTGCCCATAGTCAGCTGGGATAGGCTCCAGTTTGCCTGCGACCCTGTAGAATAGGATAAAGCAGCTAGAGATGATGAGATGAGCTGCATTAAACATTTAAATAATATTGGCTGGCATTGAGTCATCTGATATATTCCATTCAGCTAGCATGATACTGAACGAGTTGAAGACGAGTAGCTGAATGGAATGTATCTGATAGACCATGAAAAAAAGCCAGAAAATAATATTATTATTATACATACACACTCTCTTCATATCAGCATTCTCGAAGGCCAACTCTAGCTTACCTGCGACTCAGTGCTGTTAGCACAGCAGTCCAGTTACCTTCCAGCCGGTGCAGCAATAGCATTAGCGAAGGCTGACACTAGCTTACCTGCAACTCGGTGCTGTTAGTGTAGCAGTCCAGTTACCTTCTCGCTGGTGTAGTGTTAACGCAGGTCAATGCTAGCAAAGGCCAATGCTAGCGCAGTCAAGCCAAATATTATTATTATTATTATTATTTTTATTATTTTCCCTGTGGGGGCGGCACGGTGGTGTCGTGGTTAGCACTGTCGCCTCACAGCAAGAAGGTCCTGGGTTCGAGCCCAGCAGCTGGCGAGGGCCTTTCTGTGTGGAGTTTGCATGCTGTCCACGTGGGTTTCCTCTGGGTGCTCCAGTTTCCCCCACAGTCCAAAGGCATGAGGTTAGGCTAATTGTTGGATCTAAATTGACCGCAGGTGTGAGTGTGAATGGTTGTGTGTCTCTATGTGTTAGCCCTATGATGACCTGGCGACTTGTCCAGGGTGTCCCCTGCCTCTCGCCCATAGTCAGCTGGGATAGGCTCCAGCTTGCCTGCGACCCTGTAGGACAGGATAAGCAGCAACAGATAATGGATGGATGGATATTTTCCCTGTGTAATTTACTTTGTTACTTTTAAAATCGACATGGACAACTATACACAACAAAGTGACCTGGTAGCCAAAATTCTCTCAAAATCTTCCGTTTTTAATGAAGCAAACTTTGCGGCCATGTTTGTTTACAAACTGTCACAGTCAATCGCTAGCACGGAAGTTTTACATCTCCGACGTGTCTCTTTTCCAGTTTTTCAATGTCTGTTGGTATGTTTTTCTCTTGTAAATATACGTGAAGAATATATAATGAAGTTTTGGTAGCCTTGTGGGTGTTCAGCACATCTTTAATTTGATGATGATGATGATGATGATGATGATGATGATAGTTTATTTCAAACATGTAAACAAACAATGAATAAATAAGCAGATAACAAGAAAAACAAAACAGCATTTGCAACAAAAACACATAAAAAGCCCCTAAAATAGAAAATAAACCTTAAATAATATAGGTAATAATAATATATCAAAATCAAAACAAAAGAAAACAAGACAAAAATACAAACAAGGACGCACTAAGCAGTTTAGAGTTTACATGTCCGAAAAGGAGTGGGCTGAAGTAAAAACTTATTTAATCCCACCCCTCTACTTTAGTCAATATAAATTAATTATCGAGCATCCTTATATATATATATATATATATATATATATATATATATATATATATATATACACATACACACACACATATATATATATATATATATATATATATATATACACACACACTGTATATTACTTATTACTTCAACTATTCGGATATCAATTCTCTATGATTATATCATATAATTAATTAATTATATGTGTATATCCATATGTCTATACACAAGTTTACTACAAATACCACACTCACAATGGAGAACAAAATAAAAACAAAACAAATAGATGAAGACTCAAAAAAGAAAAAAAGAAAATTTACACAATAAACAGCCAGGTATGATTAATCCCCTTCATCCTTATACCTTGTGAAAATCAAATTTTTGTACATCTTTTTAAACCGCTTCATGTCTGGACATCCCTTGAGGTCCTTATTTAAACTGTTCCACCGCTTCACCCCACAAACAGAAATACAAAAACTTTTCTTGGTTGTGCGCACCCTATAATTTTTAAATTTAAATAAACTCCTTAAATTATAACTCCCATCTCTTTCAGTGAACAGTTTTTGAATATTATATGGTAGTTGATTATTGTTTGCTTTGAATAATATTTGTGCTGTTTGATAATCCACCAGATCTGCAAATTTCAGTATTTCTGACTGTAAGAATAATGTATTTGTATGATCCCGATAAACAACCTTGTGTATAATCCTTATTGCTCTTTTTTGGAGAATGAATAATGAATATATTGTATTTTTGTAATTATTGCCCCATACCTCTGCACAGTAACTTAAATAAGGTGAAACCAGGGAACAGTAAAGAATCCGGAGTGAATTGTGATCTAGAAACTGTTTGACTTTGTTTAATATTGCAATACTTCTTGATATTTTGGATTGTATGTTTTTTATATGTGGTTTCCAGCTGAGTTGTTCATCAATAGTTGCTCCAAGAAATTTGATTTCCTTAACTCTTTCTATAATAACCCCATCTATTTGAATATTTATTTGTGTGTTTGTTTTGTTGTTACCAAATAATATTACTTTGGATTTGTTCAAGTTTAATGATAATTTGTTACTGTTGAACCATGTTATTAATTTACTTATTTCTGTTGCGATCTCCTACAATAGTTCCATTAAATTATCACCAGAAAAGAGGATATTTGCATCGTCAGCAAACAAGACAAGCTTCATTACTTTAGATACACTACATATGTCGTTGATATATAGTATAAAAAACTTTGGTCCTAACACTGACCCCTGGGGAACACCACAAATTATGTCTAAACATGAAGAAGAGCAATCTCCCAGCTTCACAAACTGTCTCCTGTTACTTAAATAGCTTTTAACCCAGTTTAAAACTATACCCCTGATGCCATATCGTTCCAGTTTTTTTTTTATTAATATGTCATGATTTATTGTATCAAATGCTTTCTTTAAATCAATGAATATTCCAACTGCATGTTTTTTCTGCTCCATGGAATTGGTGATTTCTTCAACTAATTCTATTAAAGCCAGTGATGTTGATCTATTTGCTCTAAATCCATATTGACTGTCACTAAGTAGATTATGTTTGTCAATAAATTTATCCAATCGGTTATTGAAAAGTTTTTCGAGAATTTTGGAGAATTGCGGAAGTAGTGAGACAGGTCTGTAGTTTGTGAAGTGGTATTTGCTCCCAGTTTTGTACAGAGGAATGACTTTTGCTGTTTTCATTCTGTTTGGAAATGTACCAGTTAGAAATGACAAATTGCATATATATGTGAATGGTTTGGCTATTCCATCAATAACATTTTTCAATATCATCATGTCAATGTCATCACAGTCGGTAGATTTTTTGTTCATACATTTCCCAACAATATCAACAATTTCTTTTTCTTCCACTGCTGTAAGGAACATTGAAAAAGAATTATTATCTATCAAATTGCCCAGATTTTCAGCAGATGTTCCTGGATCCAGGATTTGTTCTGCTAAGATTGGTCCTACGTTTACAAAGTAATGGTTGAAACTATTAACTACCACATCCATATTATATTCATCTTTGCCATTATTAAGAAAGTACCTTGGATAATTTGTATATCTTGACCCATTTTTTTTTTTATAATACTGTTCAAAGTGCTCCAAATTACTTTATTATTTCTGTTATCATTTAATAATTTCTTATAATATTCTTTCTTAGCAGTTTCAGTTTATTTATTTAGTGCTTAAACCTAGCACTGGATTAGCCTCGTCTTCTCTGTTTCCCGTCTGACAAAGAAATGATTCTGTGCATGCGCAGCAGAAAAGTTTTGTCATTGGATCTTCACATGAGCTCCGATGTGTGATGTCGTGTTGTCTTGACAATGTGCAATATTATAACAATATCGCACGCTCATTCTTCATTGGGGAGAGTGGCGTAATACATGGAGAATAAGCGATATGATAACAATAGCATGCCATCAGTAAACCTACTAGAAGGGAATAAATTCAAAGATTCAAAGATTCTTTACTGTAAATTCATTATATATCCAGGACATATAGGAGAATCAAAATGCCGTTTCTCTCTCACCTTACTTGTGAAAAACAGATAAAGATTACACACACAAACCAAAAAAAAAAACAATAGATATAAATATTTATAAATATAGATAATATAGATTTTAAAAAATTAAGAAAAACAATATATATAACAATAACAATATATATAGATAATATAGATAAAAAATACACTCTAAAATCAAACAATGTACAAAATAGCAGTAATGCAATACAGTACAATAATGGAGAAGGTGCTAGAAGAGCAGCATATGAGGTGTTTGGTTTTTTTTTTTCCATGGAAAATTGTCCTGTATGTATAAAAATCACCGATATGACCAGCAGAAGCTATAATTCCATGAATACTGAACTGTTACCATAGTTACCACCTCATCAGTCTCATCTTCATTCGAGTTAGCATTTATAGTCTGACACACATAGCAGTATTTACAGTGTGTTTCTGTGACTATTGTACATGGCATTTGAATGTTTGATAGATGTTTTGATATTATGTTCTGGATTACTCTTTTAAATCAAAGTGAATTTATAGGACATGTTGGATCAGGGGTTTAAATGAACCTTCTGAGAGTCATAAAGCTGTGAGGATGCAGCACATGTCCATGCTTTCAGCTCAGCTCTGTTTGAAGCTCTGGTAGAGTGAAGCTCCCTCCATGCCTTTGAATTCAAATAACTAATGGCTTCAAATAAGCTCTAAACAGTCACGATATGGTGTAGTGAGTGATCTTACTGACAAAGTGCCAGTGTTGTGGAGCTGAAGAAAATCATTAGCCTGCAGGCCATATGGAAGGACTTCTGTCAGATTAGACCACGGATTTGGAGATTTGAAGGTTCATAATGATGGTTATGGTAAAGATCCATTAATTATTTAAAGATGGCGCCACAAGAGTGGCAGCTAGTTGCAGTAGCTCCGAGCATGTTCATGTGTTTTGGTATGTTTTTTTTTTACTTTTTTTCGTGTTTCTTTCTGCACTAGTCTCAGTCAGAAGTGTGCACCTAGGGATGTACTACTCGCAAGACTGTGCATTTGTATTTTTCTCTTTTTCTTTCTGGGGCTAGTTAAATCGGCATCAGCAGACCCTTTTAGCCACGGCTCCATTGTTTACACTCGGGAGCAGCTGTTAGCACTGCGCAACACCAAGGTACTCCCCGTGGAAAGGCCGGTGATCCCTGCGGAATTAAGGAGAAGGAGAAGGGGATGCAGAGCTGGATTGAAGTGCCGGGAGAAGAAAAGATGGTATAAACCATGCATACCGTCTGTCATCATGGGAAACGTAAGATCTCTCCCTAATAAGATGGATGAGCTAACGGCGCTAACCAGGCTGCAGAGGGAGTGTAGCCTTATGTGCTTCACAGAGACTTGGCTGAATGAACTCTCACCTGACTCACACGTCACTCTGGACAGATTTCAACTCGTGAGAGCGGACAGGAAAGCCAAGGAGAGCGGTAAGAGGAAAGGAGGGGGTATAGTGATGTTTGTGAATGACAGATGGTGTAACCCGGGGCACGTCAGGGTAAAGGAGCAGTTTTGCAGTAAGAACATTGAACTGCTAGTGGTTAGCATTCGGCCATATTACCTCCCGAGGGAATTTTCGCATGTTATCGCAATAACTGTGTACATCCCCCCAGTGGCTGATGCTGCTGCAGCCTGTGAGCTCTTACACACTACAGTGTCAAAGCTTCAGACATCGCATCCCCAGTCCCTGCTACTAATCTCCGGTGACTTCAATCATGCTTCCCTGTCCTCCACTCTCCCAACCTTCACTCAGTATGTGAAATGCCACACCAGAGACAATAGAACTTTGGATTTAATGTATGTGAACAGGAAGGACGTATATAGCTCATCACCCCTCCCCCCGCTGGGCCATTCTGACCACAATCTGGTTCACTTGTCCCCTACATACATACCTATGGTGAATAAACAACCACCCACCAAGAGGTATGTAAGGAGCTGGTCTGAGGAAACTAGTATGGCACTGAGGGACTGCTTTGACACCACGGACTGGGATGTGTTGTGTGAACCTCACGGGGATGACATTGATAGCCTGACAACCTGCATCATGGATTACATTAATTTCTGTGTTGAAAACACTGTGCCAGTCAGGAAGGTATGGTGTTTTCCCAACAATAAACCCTGGGTGACCTCTGAACTAAAAGCCCTATTAAACGAGAAGAAGAGGGTTTTTAAATCTGGCAACAAGGAGGAGATGAGGAGAGTGCAGAGGGAGCTGAAGAGGGGGATAAGGAGAGGCAAGGACAGCTACAGGAGGAAGCTGGAGGAGCGCCTCAAGGGGAGCAACACTGGAGAGGTATGGAGAGGCCTGAAAACCATCTTTGGCCACACAAAGGACAGTGGGAGGGGCCCTGTATCTGGGGTCCAGAACTGGGCAAATGAGTTGAATCTCTTTTTCAACAGATTTGACTGTGCCACCCCACCCTCCCCCACTCACCATAGTCCTGACCTGTCTGTGTTATCACTCCACCCCCCCTCCCCTCATAATACCTCCACCACCAACAGCTCTCTCCTCACACCACATCACCCCCCTCCACTCCCTGCCAGACCAATCCACACACTCCACCCCCGACCTCACTCTACAGGAGTCACACCTCGGCTACACCCCTCACCTCTCCATAACAGCTGATCAGGTGTTGAAGGAGCTGAGGAGGATCAAGATGAGGAAAGCTGCTGGCCCTGATGGTATCAACTCCAGACTGCTTAAGGACTGTGCAGATCAGCTCTGTGGGATTCTTCTGTACATTTTCAACCTGAGCCTCAGTCTGGAGAAAGTTCCACTTCTGTGGAAAACATCATGTGTGGTTCCAGTTCCCAAGACTGCGCACCCCAGGGAGCCCAACCACTTTCGGCCAGTAGCTTTAACGTCTCACCTCATGAAGATCATGGAGAGGATTGTTCTCTCCCACCTCCGACACCTGGTGAACAGCGAGATGGACCCCCTGCAGTTCGCATATCGACTGGGCATTGGTGTGGATGATGCTGTCATTTACCTGCTACACCAGTCACTTTTGCACCTGGAGGGCACTGGGAGCACTGTGAGAATCATGTTCTTTGACTTCTCCAGTGCTTTCAACACAATCCAGCCATCACTGCTTAGGGGGAAGCTGAAGGGAGCTGGTGTTGACTGCCACCTGGCTGCATGGATCATCGACTACCTCATTAACAGACCGCAGTATGTGAGGCTCCGCGACTGTGTGTCTGATGTGGTAGTCTGCAGCACAGGGGCTCCACAGGGTACAGTGCTCTCTCCTTTCCTCTTTACACTTTACACATCTGACTTCAGCTACAACATGGACAGCTGCCACCTTCAGAAGTTCTCTGATGATACAGCCATCATTGGACATGTGTCAGAGGGGGACAATCTGGAGTACAGAGAGGTCATCACCAACTTTGTCGCCTGGTGTGAACTGAACCACCTGCGCATCAACACCAGCAAGACAGAGTGGTGATCGATTTCAGAAGGACGGTTTCCCAAATTGCACCAGTGAACATCCAGAGTTTGGACATTGAGATCATGGAGGAGTACAAATACCTGGGTGTTCACCTCAACAACAAACTGGATTGGATTAACAACACAGATGTCCTGTACAAGAAGGGGCAAAATCGTCTCCACCTCTTGAGAAGACTGAGGTCTTTTGGTGTGTGCAGGACACTGCTTAGGACTTTTTATGACTCTGTGGTAGCATCAGCGATTTTCTATGCTGTGGTCTGCTGGGGCTGTGGAAGTTCAGAGAGGGACAGGAAGAAACTTAATAAACTGGTCAGAAGGGCTGGCTCAGTCTTGGACTGTCCTCTGGACTCCATTGAGGTGGTGGGTGAGAGGAGGATGTTAGCCAAGCTGACCTCAATCATGGATAACCCCTCTCACCCCCTACATGAGGCTGTGGGGGCTTTAAGCAGCTCTTTTAGTAGTAGACTGCTACACCCACAGTGTAAGAAGGAGAGATACCGCAGGTCATTCATACTGGCTACTGTCAGACTGTATAACACCCACAACTTGTAACGTACCATAGCACCAATAACCTGTTTGCCATTATATTTGCACTACTTCACCACTACTACCTCTGCCATCTCTCATCGATGCAATTATTATGTGCAATAATATAGGCCTTAAACTATTTTTATGCATACTTATATTTATATATTAGATTTATATATCTCCTTCTCACCCCCAGCGGGGGGTTGGTATCCATGTCATCCTCAAGCTCGGGTCCTCTACCAGAGGCCTGGGGGTTTGAGGGTTCTGCGCAGTATCTTCGATGTTCCTAGGACTGCGCTCTTCTGGACTGAGGCTTCAGATGTTGTTCCTGGGATTTGCTGGAGCCACTCTCCCAGTTTGGGGGTTACTGCCCCAAGTGCCCCCACTACCACAGGGACCACGCAACCCTTGACCTTCCACATCCGTTCCAGATACTATTTCAACCCTTGATACTTCTCAAGTTTCTCATGTTCCTTCTTCCTGATGTTGGCATCAGCTGGGATCACCACATCTATCACCACCACCCTCTTCTGCTCTTTGTCCACCACCACTATGTCCGGTTGGTTAGCCAGGATCTGTTTGTCAGTCTGGAAGCTGAAGTCCCACAGAACCTTGGCCCTGTTGTTCTCAGCCACCTTCTGTGGTATGGCCCATTGGGACTTGGGTACTTCTATTCCATACTGGTTGCAGATGTTCCTGTATACTATCCCAGCCACTTGGTTGTGCCTCTCCATGTATGCTGATCCAGCTAGCATCTTACACCCTGCTACTATGTGCTGGACTGTTTCAGGGGCTTCTTTGCACAGTCTGCATCTTGGGTCTGATCTACTCTGGTAGATCCTGGCCTCTATGGCTCTTGTGCTTATGGCCTGTTCTTGTGCTGCCATGATTAGTGCCTCTGTGCTGTCTGTCAGTCCTGCATTATCCAGCCACTGGTAGGATTTCTTGATATCAGCCACTTCCTCTATCTGACAGTGGTACATGCCATGTAGGGGTTTGTCCGTCCAGGTTGTCTGTTCCTCCTCCTCCTCTGCACTCTCATCAGGGTTCTGCTGCCTGAGACATTCACTTAGCAGTTCATCCTTTGGGGCCATCTTTCTGATGTATTCTCGGATTTTCGATGTTTCATCCTGGACCGTGGTCTTGATGCTCACTTGGCCTCCCTCTTTCCGCTTATTGTATAGTCTCAGGGTGCTGGACTTAGGGTGGAACCCTTCATGCATGGTGAGGAGCTTTCTAGTCTTGATATCTGTGGCTTCTATCTCCTCCTTTGGCCAGTTTATGATACCAGCGGGGTATCTGATGACTGGTAATGCGTACATGTTGATGGCTCGGACCTTGTTCTTACCATTCAGCTGACTTTTCAGGACCTCCCTTACTCTCTGGAGGTATTTGGCTGTGGTTGACTTCCTTGTGGCCTGTTCATGGTTTCCATTAGCCTGTGGGATGCCAAGGTACTTGTAGCTGTCTTGGATATCACCTATGTTGCCCTCTGGTAGGTCAATCCCCTCAGTCCGGATCTTGCCTCTCTTTGAGACCATCCGGCCACACTTGTCCAATCCGAATGACACCCCTATGTCATCGCTGTAGATCCGGGTGGTGTGGATCAGTGAGTCTATTTCTCGCTCATTCCTGGCATACAGCTTGATGTCATCCATGTAGAGCAGGTGGCTGATTGTTGCCCCACTACGGAATCGGTACCCGTAGCCGCTCTTCGTGATGATCTGACTGAGGGGGTTCAGACCTATGCAGAACAGCAGTGGTGATAGCGCATCTCCTTGGTATATGCCGTACTTGATGTTGACTTGGGCAATGGCTTTTGAGTTGGCCTGTAGGGTTGTCTTCCACATTTCCATCGAGTTCTGGATGAAGGTCCTTAGGTTCCTGTTGATCTTATACAGTTCCAGACATTCCAGTATCCATGTGTGTGGCATTGAGTCATAGGCTTTCTTGTAGTCAATCCAGGCAGTGCACAGGTTGGTCTGTCTCTTCTTACAGTCTCGGGCGACCGTTCTATCAACCAGTAGCTGGTGCTTGGCTCCTCTGGTGTTACTGCCAATTCCTTTCTGTGCCTTGCTCATGTATTGAGCCACATGCTTACTCATTTTTGCCGCAATGATGCCTGACAGGGCCTTCCATGTTGTGCAGAGACAGGTAATTGGCCGGTAGTTGGATGGGATGGGTCCCTTCTGGGGGTCCTTCATGATTAGGACTGTCCTGCCTTGGGTTAGCCATTCTGGGTGGGTCCCATCCCTCAGCAGCTGGTTCATCTGTGCTGCTAGGTGTTCATGGAGTGCAGTTAGCTTCTTCAGCCAGTACGTATGGATCATATCGGGGCCTGGTGCTGTCCAGCTTTTCATCTTTGACACTCTTTCTTGGACGTCTGCCATTGAGATGGTTACTGGTTCTTGTTCTGGGAGGTTGCTGTGGTCAGCTCTTAGGTCCACTAACCATTGGGCATCGGTGTTGTGTGATGCCTTTCTTTCCCATATGTCTTTCCAGTATTTTTCCACCTCAGCTCTTGGTGGGTCTGACCGGTTGTTGTTTCCCTGCCACTGAGAGTACACCTTGGCTGGTTCAGTGGAGAACAGCTTGTTTATTCTCCTGGCCTCTCCCTCCTTGGTGTATCTCTTCAACCGGGTGGCCAGAGCTGTTAGTCGCTGTTTGGCAGTTTCGAGTGCCTCTGGTATGGAGAGTGAGTTGTACTTCCTGGGTGCCCCTTTATTCACCATGTTCCCTTTCTGTAGTTCAGCTAGCTGGCTAACTTCTCTCCATGCTGCCTTTATCTTGGCGTCTAATCGTCTTTTCCATGGTGGATACTGTTTGTTATGTCCCAAGCCCACCTTGTGTCCAAGCATCTCCATGATTACTGTTGCTGTACTGTGTATCAGCTTGTTGGTCTCAGTGATGGTTCTTGTGGAGATTGTCTTCAGAGCAGCATTCACATCTACTAGTAGATCTTCTGAAGGTACTTGGCAACTCAGCTTCGGTATTCGTCGGGGGCTCCAGGTTTCCAGTTGGGTCACGATCTTCCTTCTCAGGTCAGCAGCTCTTGTGTTGAGGCTGTTAGCTGTTGGGGCTTGGTACCCAATCTCTGGTTGTGGGGATGATGATGACATCTCCCCGCTGACCTGTCTTCCTGGCTCCCCCTTGCCGTAGCATCGTTGTTGTATTTCATTAATCTCTAGTTGTGATAGTAGATTTTGATTACGGATGTTGGAACACTGGGCTAATAGCTGTTTCTTTGTTAGCCTTGATTGTGGGTTTTGAAGTATCCAATGGTCCCACATTCGCTGCATGTATCCCCTCTCTCTGGGATTGCTTGTATAGTAGCATTCCAGCAATGGAGCACTTGCATGTGACGTCACAGCCGATCCAGATTGTGACAGACACCATCGTGTCGGTCAAACGCCATATTCCGCCTTCTACTTCTACTTCTGGTTCTACTTCTGCTTTTACTTCTACCTTTTCTTCTGGAAAACCCTACTATATACAATTCTACTACAACAGCTGCGGCTACAAGCTCTCCCTACCTGTGCACGTTTTTTGTGTGTATTTTTGCGTGTTGTTCATCTGTACTGGACTTCAATATCCACTACAACCGTATGGACTTACTGGACATTGGTTTCCAGCAGAAAATGACGGTTTGTAGCGATTTCCATCGCATGCACAACATTCCGGACAAGAAAAAAAATAAATAACATTCCGGACGAGACAGCGAGACCAGCGTGGTCTCCGTGGATTTTTATCGGAAGCAAAGCGAAGGAGGCGGCGCCGGGAGCAGAAGCAAAAGCGAGGCTACAGGCAGAGCCGGCCTGTTGACTAAGCTCAGAAAACAGCTACTCAAACCTCCACTGCCAAGCCTCTACCTCTCCAATGCCAGATCCATGTAAACAAGACGGACGATTTGGAATTACCTTATTCTATTCTATAATCGGCTGGTCAGTGCTATACTCAATACTTAAGTGACTTACCCATCCAATGAGGATTATTTTCTTGTTTACAAGATGCCACATCTGACCCAGATAGCAGAGGGTCGTTGATTCGACGTGGAATCATCGGCATGTTCTTCGACCTATACGCCGTCGAATCACCGTCGATCACCGACGTTGATTCAACACCGCTTTGCTCATACGAGTTTCCGTTGAAACGACGTTGAAAAGTGGCTGGTGGTCGACAGAGAATAGACCCCCTTTCACCCTTTATTCAACTACGTATTTCGGTCGATTTATAGTTGAATTTTCGGCGATGATTCATCCAACTTTACTTCCTGTTTTATGTACAACAGGAAGGCTACAAATTAAGCAAAACAGGCTAAATTAAACTAGCTAACAATAAAGCATCGGGGCTCTTGCCTAGGATGAACACACACATGCATACTTCAACCATGAAAGTGAAACTTAATTTATATCAATGTGCGTAGGTTACGTCCTGTTTAATGTACAACAGGATATAAAAATGCATGCAACAATGCACCTCTCCTAATGTTTGTCAAGCTATCTAATGAGGCATAACTTTTAACATTTATAAGGAACAGAACACACTTGAACAAGTTCTTAGAAACATTTTATGATTTATTTATAATTGTGGCCTATTCCTCCTGCGGCGCAGACCTGTACATGGAAACAAAAAAACATAACCAAAATTAATTTGATGCAGCATTGATAAAGAAAGTCAGCAGTAGGCTATGGGTTTCTAAATGCCACCCTACCTCATTATTTGGACATGGGGAAAAACTATATTTAAAATCCAAAGAGGGATGGAGGGAGGAAAATTAAAACAAAAGAAAGAAATGAAATATAGAGTAGAGAATATTTGATAAAATTAAGGATGTTTTTATTCAGTAAACATTTAAAAAAATGTTCTACAACACTCTAGCCTAGTGACTTACCAGTAACAAAATAGACTTGAAGTATTCAGATCCGCTCTGCATAAAGCAGCTAAATCCTCTCTCTGTCTCCTGGCAGAAAGCTCCTTGGTTTGCTTGTGTCTCAATCACAGCTGGTATTCTGTAGAAAGACTTCTTTTCACCTTTCCCATCAGCTTTGTTAGAACACCCTAACACAGCACAAAAGTTTACCATTGTAGGTTTATGATGAACCAAGTGCCTCGTGGGTTCACATACCGCGCGCTGCCTTTATTTCCCCCAAATCACGAGTTTGTTGGTCTTCCAATGTGGCGCAGGGTTTGTTTACTTCCGGTTTCGGGTGACGTCAGTGAAAGGGGTCTAATGGGGGCATTACCGCCACCCACTGGATTGGGGTGTAAAGCAGTCTGAACAAAACGTGTAAACATAAACACAGGAGAAATGAACCCGTTTTTCTAACTCGTCCTCACTTAGTCTACTTTTCTTTTTTGATTAGTCTGGATTTGATATTGTAAATTTAAATGTGAATCAATGTATATTCATCGGACATGAACAAATGAATAAATCTTGAGTAATCTTGAGGCGTGTGTGTCCGGGGCGCGGTGTCGCGGGGGGGGGATTGAACGAACCCTCTGATCCCCCCTGGCTACGGGCCAGTTGCTCATCCTACCAATGTTGAAAACTGGCCGGCAAAAGTGACGATGGTTCAACGTCGTATATTCAACCTTCTCTGACGGTCGACAGATCAACCTTTACCCACGTTGATTCAACGGTGATAAATCGACCCTCTCAGACGGCGGAGAAATCGACGTTTCACGGCGCCGTTTCAACGTTGATTTTCTGACGTACGACGGAAACCGACCATTCTGACCAAAACTCTACGTCGTTTCAACGACCCTCTGCTATCGGGGGAGTCGCTGACAAATCCTGAATTTCTGTAAAGAAAACTGTCCAGAGATTTATAAGCACGCAGTGCTTCACCACTGAACAGCGAGGGAAAGTTAATGAGGTAATTATACACATCCGGGTATTCTGCTGGCAGTTCAAAATCCGGTCGTGAAAACTCCGTCCGGTAAGCCATAAGGGTCACAAATCTGTAGATCGTTTATTTTAGACATATATCTAGTTATCTGTTCATTAGAAAAATGAGCCGTGTAGTCCGTCGGTTGAAATTGATCCATTCTGTACACGAGTGCAGCAGTATTCAGCGGTGTTTTTGACCGACAAGATGGGGGTTGTGTACTTTCCAGTCACGTGACTGCAAGATCTCTATTCCATATTTTCTGTCCTCGTCCATCGATGTCTTTTTCCAGTAGCCTATTCTCAATCAGTTTGCTCTGGTTCCCTAGCAACTGACGCAGACCTTGTTGACCCGGGCAACATCTGAGCCAGTATGACTCTATCAGTTATGTCTTCACTCATTCCTGAGGTAGGCTGATATATCATGAGGGGTCTTGCCTAAGGACCCTTACTGGATGATGTTTTGCCCCGACCGGGATTCAAACCCCGATCTCCTGCATCGTAGTCAGTGAGCATTACCACTGTACTATCCAGCTAAAATATATATATATATATATATATATATATATAAAACCCCAATTCCAAAAAAGTTGGGACAAAGTACAAATTGCAAATAAAAACGGAATGCAATAATTTACAAATCTCAAAAACTGATATTGTTTTCACAATAGAACATAGACAACATATCAAATGTCGACAGTGAGACATTTTGAAATTTCATGCCAAATATTGGCTCATTTGAAATTTCATGACAGCAACACATTTCAAAAAACTTGGGACAGGGGCAATAAGAGGCTGGAAAAGTTAAAGGTACAAAAAAGGAACAGCTGGAGGGCCAAATTGCAACTCATTAGGTCTATTGGCAATAGGTCATTAACATGACTGGATATAAAAAGGAGCATCTTGGAGTGGCAGCGGCTCTCAGAAGTAAAGATGGGAAGAGGATCACCAATCCCCCTAATTCTGCGCCAACAAATAGTGGAGCAATATCAGAAAGGAGTTCGACAGTGTAAAATTGCAAAGAGTTTCAACATATCATCATCTACAGTGCATAATATCATCAAAACATTCAGAGAATCTGGAAGAATCTCTGTGCGTAAAGGTCAAGGCCGGAAAACCATACTGGGTGCCCATGATCTTCGGGCCCTTAGACGGCACTGCATCAAATGCAGGCATGCTTCTGTATTGGAAATCACAAAATGGGCTCAGGAATATTTCCAGAGAACATTATCTGTGAACACAATTCACCGTGCCATCCACTGTTGCCAGCTAAAACTCTATAGTTCAAAGAAGAAGGCGTATCTAAACATGATCCAGAAGCGCAGATGTCTTCTCTGGGCCAAGGCTCATTTAAAATGGACTGTGGCAAAGTGGAAAACTGTTCTGTGGTCAGACGAATCAAAATTTGAAGTTCTTTATGGAAATCAGGGACGCCGTGTCATTCGGACTAAAGAGGAGAAGGACGACCCAAGTTGTTATCAGCGCTCAGTTCAGAAGCCTGCATCTCTGATGGTATGGGGTTGCATTACTGCATGTGGCATGGGCAGCTTACACATCTGGAAAGACACCATCAATGCTGAAAGGTATATCCAGGTTCTAGAGCAACATATGCTCCCATCCAGATGATGTCTCTTTCAGGGAAAACCTTGCATTTTCCAACATGACAATGCCAAACCACATACTGCATCAATTACAGCATCATGGCTGCGTAGAAGAAGGGTCCGGGTACTGAACTGGCCAGCCTGCAGTCCAGATTTTTCACCCATAGAAAACATTTGGCGCATCATAAAACGGAAGATACGACAAAAAAGACCCAAGACAGTTGAGCAACTAGAATCCTACATTAGACAAGAATGGGTTAACATTCCTATCCCTAAACTTGAGCAACTTGTCTCCTCAGTCCCCAGACGTTTACAGACTGTTGTAAAGAGAAAAGGGGATGTCTCACAGTGGTAAACATGGCCTTCTCCCAACTTTTTTGAGATGTGTTGTTGTCATGAAATTTAAAATCACCTAATTTTTCTCTTTAAATGATACATTTTCTCAGTTTAAACATTTGATATGTCATCTATGTTCTCTTCTGAATAAAATATGGAATTTTGAAACTTCCACATCATTGCATTCCGTTTTTATTTACAATTTGTACTTTGTCCCAACTTTTTTGGAATCGGGGTTGTATATATATTATTTATGTATATATGTGTGTATATATACAGAGTATACCTGTAATGTGCAATTTTTCTGAGCCTCTCAATAAGGCAATTTTTTTCTATACTTTTTCACGGTAGATAATGCAAATAGCCCTCTGTATTTAATCCTTCATTTGTCTAAGTTTTATTTCAGTTTTATTTGTTATCTGTTTGATTTTTTTCTTGCTACTGTAACGTGAATTTCCCTGATGTGGGATGAATAAAGTGAATCTAATCTAATCTAATCTAATCTAATCTAATCTAATCTAATCTAATCTAATTATTCTTGATTAAGTAAATCTTTATCAGAACCTAATTGTGGCAGTAGGGGCGTGGCCAAGTGTCGGTCTGTGAATGGAGGGCGGAGTCAGGGAAGATAAGTGGTGGAATCACTGCAGCTGATGGGAATTAACCTGTGTGTGTGTGTCTTCCCCAGTGACCATGCCCCATAAAGAGGAGAGGGAGAGCAGAGGAAGAGGTCTCTCTCCTGACCAGAAATGTGTGTGTGAGAGAGTGAGCGTGCACTGGTGGTGCAGTTGGCTGAAAAGCTATATATATCTTTAAAAATAAAAGAGTTTTGAGAACTCAGTTCTGGCCTGCTGTGCTTCTGTGCTCCACCCACCTGGTCAGATACAACAGTGGTGCTGAAACACGGGACGGAGTGCAGAAGGGAAAAGCCACATGGAGTCCTCCCCCTTCAAGGATCTGGTCCATGTCCTCACCACGGCCCAACAGAGCCAACACCAGGTGCTGATCGCCTGCCGGAAGGAGCAGGAACAACGGTTTGAAGCCCTGGTGCTGGCGCAACAGGAAGATCGCCAGGTGTTCCGGCACCTGCTCGCATTGGTGGGGTCCCGGATCGCCACTGCCATGGACCCTCACCACCTCACCCTAATGAAGATGGGTCCACATGATGACCCCGAAGCCTTCCTCGCTCTTTTTGAGCAGGCAGCAGAGGCGTGGGGTTGGCCGGTGGAACAGTGTGCGGCATGCCTCCTCCCCATGCTAACAGGTGAGGCGTAGCTGGCCGTGCTACAGCTCCCCACCGACAGCCGGCTGGTCTACGCAGACCTCCGCAGGGCCGTCCTCCAACGCGTGTGTCGCACCTCGGAACAGCAACGGCAGCGCTTCCGCGCGCTGCACCTGGAGGAGGTCGGCCGGCTGTTCATGTTTGGCCAGCAACTCCGGGATGCCTGCCAGTGGTGGCTGAGGGCCGACAACCGTGATGCTGAGGGAATGATCGATCTGGTGGCGCTGGAACAATTTGTCGCCCGACTTCTGGAAGGAACAGCGGAGTCGGTCCAGTGCCATCGCCCGGCATCACTGGATCAGGCCATCGAGCTGGCAGAGGACCATATGGTGGCCATTCTGATGGCAGGACAGCAGGTCTCCCCTTCTCCCCTCTCTTCTCTCTCTCCTTCTCCTTCTGTTCATTGTCCTCGCCCCATTCCCCCACCGCGGAGGCAGGGGCCAGCTCCACCTCAGCCGGCCTGCCGCAACCTCGGTGCCCTACCATTTCCTACTTCCTTGTCTGTGTCTTCCCCCCTCAGGTGAGTGAGCTCCGGAACACCGGTGCAGGGAGAGAGCCTGGGCCGGTATGCTGGCGCTGCGGGGACCCGGGGCACCTCCAGCATCAGTGCTCGGCGATGGAGGTGGGCGCGGTGGTCCAGATCCCCAATGCATCAGGGACCGCCCTCGATTGGGCCAGAGCGTATCGCGTACTGGTGAGTATCCAAGGGGATACGTATCAGGCTTTGGTGGACTCTGGCTGTAATCAGACCTCAATCCACCAAAGCCTGGTGCAAGACAAGACATTGGGGAGAGCACAATTGGTGAAGGTGTTGTGTGTGCACGGGGATGTTCACAACTACCCCTTAGTGTTGGTCCACATTCTATTTCAAGGGGAAAAATTTAGAGTAAAGGCGGCGGTTAATCCTCGCCTTACCCACTCGATAATACTGGGGACTGATTGGCTGGGATTTCGGGAATTAATGATGCATTTAGTGAAGAGTGGGACCTGCCATAGTTCAGTAGGGGGAGGGCCCGGAGTGGCATTGGCATGAGCAGCTGTCACAGAGCCGTTGACGTCATCACCGCGTCAGAGTGAGGAGCAGCATGCTCCTCCTCCCTCTCTCGGGGATTCCCTTGCGGATTTCCCATTAGAGCAGTCGTGAGATGAGACTCTGTGGCATGCGCTTGACCAAGTGAGAGTAACTGATGGTCAAACTCTTCAGCCAAACACCACCCCGTATTTTTCCATTATTAAGGATAGGTTATACCGAGTGACTCAGGACACTCAGACTAAGGAACAAATAACACAGCTTTTAATCCCAAAGAGCTGCCGGGAATTTATATTCCAGACAGCTAACTTTAATCCCATGGCCGGACACTTGGGGCAGGATAAGACACTAGCCTGAATAATGGCCCGGTTCTATTGGCCAGGGATTTGCGGTGGTGATGTCCATAGGTGGTGTACGGCGTGCTGCGAATGCCAGTTAGTAAATCCCGCGGCCATTCCAAAGGGGCCTTTGCGCCCTCTGCCATTAATCGAGACCCCATTCGAAAGAATTGGGATGGATCTCGTCAGGCCATTAGATCGGTCAACACGAGGATATCACTTTATTTTAGTTCTGGTGGACTATGCAACGCGATATCTGGAAGCAGTGCTTCTTCGTGATATCTTAGCATGTAGTATTGCAGAAGCACTCTTCTGCATCATCTCCCGGGTCAGAATCCCCAGAGAGATTTTGACTGATCAAGGCACCGCGTTTATGTCACGCACACTGCGCAAACTGTATGGGTTACTGGGAATTAAGCCTATCCACACCAGCGTTTATCACCCACAAACGGATGGCTTAGTCAGATGGTTTAATCGCACCCTCAAAAACATAATTAGGAAATTTGTAAGCGAAGACGCACGCAACTGGGATAAATGGCTCGAGCCCCTGTTATTCACAGTGTGAGAGGTCCCGCAAGCCTCCATGGGGTTCTCCCCGTTCTAATTATTATACAGGCGTAAGCCATGTGGCATTCTGGATGTGCTATGGGAAAATTGGGAGGAGGGACCTTCAACCAGTAAAAACGAAATTCAATAGGTTATCGACCTGTGCGCCAAACTCCACACCCTCACGCACCTAACCCAGGAGAATTTGCAGCAGGCCCAAGAACGTCAAGTCCGTCTGTACAACAGGGGCACGCACCTTAGGGAATTCACGCCAGGAGATAAAGTACTTGTCTTGTTGCCCACATCAAGCTCCAAATTGATTGCCAGGTGGCAAGGACCCTTTGAGGTCACACGCCGAGTCGGAGACGTCGACTATGAGGTGAGGTGAATGGACAGGGGTGGGGCATTACAGATTTACCACCTCAATCTACTAAAACTTTGGAATGAGGAGGTCCCCATGGCATTGGTGTTGGTGGTTCCGGAGAAGGCGGAGCTGGGGCCGGAGGTTCAAAAAAGAAAATTGACATCACCCACCGCTCCGGTCCCCTGTGGAGACCACCTCTCCCCGACCCACCTCACAGAGGTCACCCAGTTGCAAACAGAATTTTCTGACGTGTTCTCGCCCCTGCCTGGCTGCACCCACCTCATAGAACACCACATTGAGATGCCCCTGGGGGTAGTAGTGCGCAGCCACCCTTACAGACTGCCTGAACACAAAAAAAAGGTGGTTCGGGAAGAATTCGAGGCCATGCTCGAAATGGGCATCATCGAGGAGTCCCACAGTGACTGGAGCAGCCCGGTGGTCTTGGTTCCCAAGGCCAACAGGTTGGTCCAGTTCTGTGTGGACTATACATAGAAAAGTCAACGCAGTGTCTAAATTTGCTGCGTACCCAATGCCTCGTATTGATGAGTTGCTCGATCGACTAGGTACAGCTCGTTTTTATTCGACACTGGATGTGACAAAGGGACATTGGCAGATCCCCTTGACTCCGCTATCCCAAGAGAAAATGGCCTTTTCCACACTGTTTGGCTTACACCAATTTGTCACACTTCCTTTTGGGCTGTTTGGGGCACCCGCTATGTTCCAGCGGCTTATGTATAGGGTTCTCCACCCCCACACCACCTACGCAGCTGCCTACTTGGATGATATTATTATTTACAGTAATTACTGGCCGCGGAACTTAGAACACCTAAGGGCCATCCTTAGGTCACTGAGGCGAGCGGGTCTCACAGCCAACCCGAAGAAGTGTGTGATTGGGTGAGTGGAAGTAGGGTATGTGGGTTTCCACTTGGGCAATAGGCAGGTGCATCCCCAAATTAATAAGACAGCAGCAATTGCGGCCTGCCCGAGGCCCAAAACCAAAAAGGGGGTGAGACAGTTCCTGGGGCTGGCTGGCTACTATCGTAGGTTTATACCTAATTATTTGGACGTCACCAGCCCGCTGACTGGTGCTCCCTTTTTAGTGAGATCAGATCCGGTCCAGTGGACAGAGCAATGCCAGCAGGCTTTCTCGAAGGTGAAGGCTGCACTGTGTGGGGGGCCACTGTTACACTCCCCTGACTTTTCTCTCCCCTTTATTTTGCAGATGGACATGTCGGACAGAGGGCTGGAGGCTCTTCTGTCCCAGGAGGTGGAGGGGGAGGAACGTCCAGTGCTGCACATCAGCCGGAAGCTGTCGGTGTATGAGGGCAGGTACAGCACCATCAAAAAGGAATGCCTCGCCATCAAGTGGGTGATCCTCGCCCTCTGCTACTACCTGCTGGGGTGCCCTTTCACCCTTTGTTCAGACCACGTGCCCCTGCAGTGGCTCCATCGCATGAAGGATGCCAATGCATGGATCACCCATTGGTATCTGCCACTCCAGCCTTTTAAGTTCGAGGTGGTCCACAGGCTGGGGGCGCAGACGGTCATGGTGGAGTTCCTCTCCCATCGGGGGGGGAGGTGGCTACAGGGCGGACGGCTCCCCGGCCTGAGTCAGGCGGTGGGGGTATGTGGCAGCGGGGGCATGGCCAAGCGTCAGTCGGTGAATGGAGGGCGGAGTCAGGGAAGGTAAGTGGTGGAATCACTGCACCTGATGGGAATTAACCTCTGTTTGTGTGTCTTCCCCAGTGATCGCACTCTATAAAGAGGAGAAGGAGAGCAGAGGAAGAGGTCTCTCTCCCGACCAGAAATGTGTGTGAGAGAGTGAGCGTGCACTGGTGGTGCAGTTGGCTGAAAAGCTATATATATCTTTAAAAATAAAAGAGTTTTGAGAACTCAGTTCTGGCCTGCCGTGCTTCTGTGCTCCACCCACCTGGTCAGATACAACACTAATATTGAGGTATTTCACCCACGTGACCAAGTCACGTGATGCAGCCATTTTGGACGGCACGCTTAAGTCCTTCAGTGCAAGGCGGTATGAGATGCTGGAGACCTTTGTACATTTTAACAAGAAAGTAAGCTGTGATTTGTGTTAAATTGGATCTGTCTTTTATCACAAACACTGTACCCAGCCTTGGTATGGAGCCAAGGTTGTTGACAGAAGTCAACAGTTTGATGAAGGGTAACCCCAGCAGTTTGAAACGGTACAAGGTAGGCTATGTTCACAACACTGTCTTGTTACTCGGGGGATCCGAGATCCCCTGAAACAGACATGAGATCCTTTGAAAACATGATTTGGGAAATGTTGGGGGGTCTCTAAAATATTGGCAAAATGATGTTTATTGACATAGCAATCATGTGTAACGGGAAGCATTTGCATATCCGAAGTGTTGTGTTTACATGACAATGACTGCTGCTGCCAGGTTGGTTGTTGAGTAGCCTGACTGTTTTTTTTTTTTCTTGTGTGTGGTATCATTGTTGACGCGAGGTTGTTTTTTGAACATGCCAATGCAGACACGATTTCCCCTGATGAGTTATGACTTCAGACGCGATGTGTGTGTGGAGTCCGCGTGATATGTGCGTAAGATAGGCTTCTCATGTGTTTGGAGATCCGCGCTCTTTTTTTTTTCTTTTTTTCTCTTTCTTTCTTTCTTTCTTTCTTTCTTTCTTTCTTTCTTTTTACTTAATTTCCCTGTTTATTTCTGTGTCCCATTTCTTTCTAGCCTCTGTTATTGCGTTTTATGTCTGATGTCTGCTACATGCAACCCTAGACAAATTAACACTGCCTTGTTTCACTGCTCAGATGGGTTAACAAACACTGACCCATTTACTTTTTGCTATATATTTTATCAAAATTGCGTTAACTGATAAACTAACCTGAAATGAAATGATCACTGCAAAGTCTGGAGTACTCTGTTGGCTCCCAATCCTGTCTTTTCACAGCTGTAATCCCTCTTGTCTGGGTCAGTAGTAAACCGGTAGTGATGTGTCGGTCGCGAACGATCCGGTTCAAAGAGCCGGCTCTTTGAAGTGAACGACGGGAGCCGGCTCTTTGGTGGGAGCCGAGTTGGGGAGCCAACTTATTTTTTTGTCCTTAGATGCCTCAGAGAGAGAGAGACTTTCACAAAAAAAGTTGCTGTCCGATTGCGTCTTTGTGTTGTCTATTACCATTCAAAGGAAAAAAAGTAGCATGGTGTACGCCTACTTTTTTTGGTTGATGTCATTCACAGCTGCGAAAATACGAAAATTGGTGTAATGCTTAAAGCTGTGGAGCGCAGGGGAGAGGAGTCTGTGAGGCACCTGAGGAGGGGGAAATCAGCTGTGTATTTTATATTGTTAATATAACACAGTTTTGCATTATGTTTGTGAGAAAATAATTTATTAATTGGTAAGTTTTATTTCTATAGCTAGAACATTGTTACACTGCTATACTTTACAAAGCTTTACAATGGCTATAAAAACTAAAAAATAAAATGGAAAACATCCTACTGATAAAATATAAATAATGTAATTAATTAACTAGTTAATTGCAACAATTAAATCAAAAATAAAATCTCAGGAGCCATTTGGGAGCCGAAAGAGCCGGCTCCTTATAGTAAGGAGAGCTAAAAGAGCCGGCTCCCGAAAAAGAGCCGAAATTCCCATCACTAGAAACCGGTAAAAGGAGAGTCCTGCACGCTGTCCCTGTCTGCTGTGGCAGCCCACAGCACAACAAGCAAACACCATGGTTATTTATAGAGTGCTTACTGACAAATTAATCTATTCTAGGTGTCTGTAACACGTTTTTTTTCAAGCTGGTTCTCCCTCTCTGTCTGCAGCGTTAGTATGTAGCTTGACGTTCAAAATGGCGGACACCGGGGCATCCTTTTTCGAACAATGTGCGGTGTATTGTAATGTATTAGCTCTTTATGTTATTTTATTTATTCTTTTTTTTGTCACTTTTTTCATTTTCTTTCTTTTGTATGTACAAATAGTTACATACATTTTTATACATGTTCGAAATAAATAAATTCATTCATTCAAAAAATAAATTCATTCATTCATTCATTCATTCATTCATTCATTCATCACGTGACCCTGTGACGTCAGGTGAAATACCTCAATACTGAAGTATGCACATATACACAGTGGGCCATAGTTCAGCAGAAAAAAAAGGGGGAGAGGAGTTTATGCAGTCTTGAAATTAACAGGGGTGATATACAGCCAGAGCCAGAAGAAGCCGATTGTATTGCACTGTATGTATTTTTATGCCCTTTGGAATATTTATGTTCCATCTATTACATTGAATGATTCTCGTATATATCAGATATTACACAGTTGCACAAAGATATGAAGTTTATCTTTGAGTGGTGCATGTATTCACAACTGAGTGAAGTAAACAAGTGAAAATATTTTCAGCATGAGAAGCTAAACTTCATATCTTTGCATGACCATGAAATGTTCTTTATTATACAGACACATCCACAAAAAATATGCAAGTTAATCAAAAGAATTTTAATTTTGTACTGGTTCACCATTTTGACAATGTGCATCTAGTCAGCGGGAAAACACTGGGCGTGACATCATCGATGTGAAATATCAGGAATCATTATACAAAGAGAACACTTTTCCATGGAATAAAAACGTGTTCTATTTCCTTCTAGTGGGTTTTATTCATTTGGTTTGATAGCATGCAATATTGTTAGCATATCACTTATCCTATGTGTATTATGTCACTCTACCCAATGGAGAATGAGCATTGAATATGGTTTACGATATTGCATGGTTGTCAAAACAACATGACGTCACACATCGGAGACGTAAAACTTCCGTGCTAGCGAGCGACTGAGACAATTTGTAAACAAACATGGCCGCCAGGTTTGCTTCATTAAATATGGAAGATTTTGAGAGAATTTTGAAATAGAAAGATGCGTTGAACACCCGAAAGGAATGTGTATGTATAATAATAATAATAATAATGGCTGTTTTCATGGTATATGAGATACATTCCATTCAGTTACTCGACTCACTCAATATCATGCTAGCTGAATGGAATATATCTGATATACCACTCAAAGTCAGCCAATATTATTTAAATATGTCACTCAGATCCGTGATGTATTTCATATGAAAAATGTGAGTTTTTCAACACGAAAAGATAAAATTCATATATTCAAGCCAACGTATGATTTTTTTTATTATATCGACACATTCACAAATAAAAAGTCCCCAAATTTATCAAAACAATTAATTGATTTCCTCACGTGTGACATATAGAGATTTATGTCATGGTTTTTGTTCTCCATGTCCCTGATGGAGCTCGTATGAAGAATACAAGTGGTGTATTTCCCAGTAAAACACTTGTGTTCATATAATATAATTTTTATGTAAGTGTTTATAAGTGAAATACATGGCATGATATTATAAGTAGTGAAAGTAAATTTCCATGAAAAAAATCACAAAATAAAACTTGTCTTATTTTAAAGACAAATATACCTAACTTTGTTGTTACAGTATGTAACCTTTGCTATGTAACAACTGATGTTCATGTTACCAAATTAAAGCTTAGATGGCCATTTGATTTAATAAAATCAGTGAAATTTATTTCCCTCTGAAATGTGGTCATTGTGATATACAGTGCCTTGCAAAAGTATTCATACCCCTTGAACTTTTTCACATTTTTCCACCTTACAACCACGAACTTAAAAGTTTTTTATTGAGATTTTATGTGATAGACCAACACAGAGTAGCACATAATTGTGAAGTGAAACGAAAATGATAAATGGTCTTCAAAATTTTAAACAAATAAAAATCTGAAAAATGTGGTGTGCATTAGTATTCAGCCCCCTGTACTCTGATACCTCTAAATACAATCCAGTGCAATCGATTGCGTTCAGAAGTCATCTAATTAGTTAATAGAGTCCTACTGTGTGTAATTTACTCTCAGCATAAATACACTTGTTCTGTGAAGGCCTCAGTGGTTTGTTAGAGAACACTGAAGAACAAACAGCATCATGAAGACCAAAGAACTCACCAGACAGGTCAGGGATAAAGTTCTGGAGAAGTTTAAAGCAGGGTTAGGTTATTTAAAAAAAATCCCCAGCTCTGAACATCTCAAGAAGCACTGTTCAATCCATCATTCAAAAATGGAAAAAGTATGGCACAACTGCAAACCTACCAAGACATGGCCGTCCACCTAAACTGACAGAGAGAGCAAGGAGAGCACTGGTCGGAGAAGCAGCCAAGAGGCCCATGATCACTCTGGAGGAGCTGCAGAAATCCACAGCTCAGGTGGGAGAATCTGTGCACAGGACAACTATAAGTCGTACACTCCACAAATCTGGCCTTTTTGGAAGAGTGGCAAGAAGAAAGCCATTGTTGAAAGACAGGCATAAGAAGCCATGTAGGGGACACAGCAAACATGTGGAAGAAAGTGCTTTGGTCAGATGAGACCAAAGTTGAACTTTTTGGCCTAAATGCAAAGTGCCATGTGTGGCAGAAAACTAACACTGCTCATCACCCTGCACACACCATCCCCACTGTGAAACATGGTGGTGGCAGCATCATGCTATGGGGATGCTTTTCTTCAGCAGGGACAGGGAAGCTGGTCAGAGTTGATGGGAAGATGGATGGAGCCAAATACAGGGCAATCCTGGAAGAAAACCTGTTGAAGGCTGCAAAAGACTTGAGACTGGGAAGGAGATTCACCTTCCAGCAAGACAGTGACCCTAAACATACAGCCAGGGCTACAATGGAATGGTTTAGATCAAAGAATATTCATGTGTTAGAATGGCCCAGTCAAAGTCCAGACCTAAATCCCATTGAGTATCTGTGCCAAGACTTGAAAATTGCTGTTCACAGACGCTCTCCATCCAATCTGGCTGAGCTTGAGCTATTTTGCAAAGAAGAATGGGCAAAAATTTCAGTGTCTAGGTGTGCAAAGCTGGTAGAGACATATCACAAAAGACTTGCAGCTGTAATTGCAGCAAAAGGTGGCTCTACAAAGTATTGACACAGGGGGGCTGAATACTAATGGACATCACATTTTTCAGATTTTTATTTGTTTAAAATTTTGAAGACCATTTATCATTTTCATTTCACTTCACAATTATGTGCTACTCTGTGTTGGTCTATCACATAAAATCTCAATAAAAAACTTTTAAGTTTGTGGTTGTAAGGTGGAAAAAGTTCAAGGGGTATGAATACTTTTGCAAGGCACTGAATGTTTATTTCTGTAGTGTCTCACAAAAAATCAGGCCATTCTGTGGCTGGGAAGTTATTTAATTTGAGGGGATTAAAGCAAATAATGTGCAGGAAATCACTCGCTTTGCGCAGTCAAGCAGACAGAGGAAGTCCATGTGCACATGCGCAGGTTTACCTTCTTCTTCTTTTGGGTTTTATGGCAGCTGGCATCCACAGTGTTGCATTACTGCCATCTACAGGTTTATCTTTGAACATCACTGACAGTTCCATCATTCTGTCGCTAAACGAATAGCTGATCACACCAAGGTGCTCTCTGAGTGCCGATATTTATTAGTTTGGTCCTGTGTTTCCTTTCCTTCGTATATAACATAACACTCCCACTTTTCTACTCACTGTTACTGTAGTTGCTCTTTCACGTTTCATTCGCATGCTCACATCCTCCATTTTTCTCTCCTGTTTCATATTTGTATCCCACAATGCCTTGTGCGAACAGGGAAAGCCCATCATGTGATGCATGATATAGTATCTTGAATTGGGTCATGGTGAAGCAGGAAGAAATAGCGGAGAATTTAGGGCCACATAGCCCTCATCTCATCTCGTTATCTCCAGCCGCTTTATCCTGTTCTACAGGGTCGCAGGCAAGCTGGAGCCTATCCCAGCTGACTACGGGCAAAAGGCAGGGTACACCCTGGACAAGTCGCCAGGTCATCACAGGGCTGACACATAGACACAGACAACCATTCACACTCACATTCACACCTACGCTCAATTTAGAGTCACCAGTTAACCTAACCTGCATGTCTTTGGACTGTGGGGGAAACCGGAGCACCCGGAGGAAACCCACGCGGACACGGGGAGAACATGCAAACTCCGCACAGAAAGGCCCTCGCCGGCCACGGGGCTCAAACCCGGACCTTCTTGCTGTGAGGCGACAGCGCTAACCACTACACCACCGTGCCGCCTGCTACATAGCCCTAAATTCATTAATTATTCTATTTTTAAAAAATAAATTTAAAAAGTTGGAAGTCTGTGATTTGAATTCAGTAGCTTTCAGTCCACTAAGCAAAAATAATTGTGTGTTGGGGAAAATTCTTTTTATGACCTATACACTTGAAAAATCTGAAAGGCAGTCTAGCTTTAAGGGCATTTTTTAACTACTTGACTCCACACTCAGGGGCTTAAAATTGTAGGTTTGAATTCACATTTAAGAGGATTCCTTTTGATCCAAGAATCAATTACACAATTGCATTATGTCACTTTTGTGTATCCAGTTTTACAAAATGGTAGGCAGTCCACTGGTTTACTTTGTTTGTTTGTTTGTTTGTTTGTTTGTTTTTCCTGTGGCACCATCACTCAAGCAGCAAAAAAAAAATGCTTTTTTGGGGGGAGGGGGGGATGCAAAGCATACCAGCATGCAGAAATACCTACAAACTAGGAGTCAATCTCATACATTATCAGATATTTAATCATGCAGATTGACATGAGACGTGTACTTATTTTGTGATGCTCTAAATAGAAGCACTCTCAGCACAAAAAATGAACTAATTTATGAACTAATTGCTCCAGTTTTAAGTCCTGTTTAGATTATGCTTCTAAATAGAGAAAGGGCTGAAAATGTAATGAATGCAGCTCCTCTAGAAACTGATTTTTTTTAAAAGCTGATGTACCTAAAATATAGTAGACTTTGAAAACAGTTCCAGCTTAAAGTGCTAGTCTTAAGAAAATGACATCAACCCTGGAAATTATACCTTACAAAACTAGACATATTAAAAAACTTACTGTCTAAATTGTATTTTAATTCAAGACTGAGAACATGTTCTAATTAGCTGGGAAAGTTTGGCTCTTTGAGTCCGCCATTACACGAATGCATTCCTGGTACATTACTGTTAATTCAAAGGAAGTGACATCATATGCGCAATGCTTGAAAGTTCATACCATTTCTGGCTTCGTCTGGTTTGCAAATTGTAGCATGTTCTCATCTCATCTCATTATCTCTAGCCGCTTTATCCTTCTACAGGGTCGCAGGCAAGCTGGAGCCTATCCCAGCTGACTACGGGCGAAAGGCGGGGTACACCCTGGACAAGTCGTCAGGTCATCACAGGGCTGACACATAGACACAGACAACCATTCACACTCACACCTACGGTCAATTTAGAGTCACCAGTTAACCTAACCTGCATGTCTTTGGACTGTGGGGGAAACCGGAGCACCCGGAGGAAACCCACGCGGACACGGGGAGAACATGCAAACTCCATACAGAAAGGCCCTCGCCGGCCCCGGGGCTCGAACCCAGGACCTTCTTGCTGTGAGGCGACAGCGCTAACCACTACACCACCGTGCCGCCCTTGTAGCATGTTTTTAAAGATTTTTTTTTTTTTAATTTCACAGCAAAACTAAAACCAAAGCATGTCTCCTAAGAGGTGTGTCATTCAAGGCTGTTCAAGTATAGTTGATAAAAAAAGCAGAATTTTGATCCATTATAGCCCAAAGTCAGCAGGACACTTACAGAATGAATGGGTTCGATTTGTACGGACAAAGAGAGGTAACTTCAAGCTGACAGGATGGTTTGGTGCCTGCTCTATACATTTTGAAAAAGATGAATTTGTGAGGCAGATTCACATAGAAGGATTTGAGCAACAAATAGATTAGATTAGATTAGATTAGATTAGATTAGATTAGATTAGATTAGATTAGATTAGATTAGATTAGATTCAACTTTGTCATTGCACACGTCACAGGTACAAGGCAATGAAATGCAGATTGCATCTAACCAGAAGTGCATAGCAGTAAATAACATACAGTAAGTGTTATATACAAATATAAATGTACAGGAATTACAGGGTATGGAATGGTATAATTATATGATAGATATTTACAGTATGTACAAATGTGCAATATGAATGAACTATAGTGAAATGGTATGATATAGATATTTGCAGTATATACAGAAAAAGAAAGCACAACTTTATTCATCATACACTTATGAAATTTCTCTCTGCATTTAACCCATCTGAAGCAGTGAACACAGACACGCACATACCCAGAGCAGTGGGCAGCCATGCTAACAGCGCCCAGGGAGCAGTTGGGAGTTAGGTGCCTCGCTCAAGGGCACCTCAGCCCAAGGCCATCCCATATTAACCTAATCGCATGTCTTTGGACTGTAGGGGAAACTGGAGCACCCAGAGGAAACCCACGCAGACATGGGGAGAACATGCAAACTCCACACAGAAAGGTCCCCACCGGCTGGTGGGCTCAAACCCAAAACCTTCTTGCTGTGAGGTGACCGTGTTAACCACTTACACCATCGTGCCGCCCAAAACACTCTATGAATAAACAGTAGTGCAAATGGTGATAGTGCAGTGATAGTGCACTGAAGTCAGTTTAAGTCAATTCAGTTTGTTGGGGGGGGGGGGGGGGGTGTTGGTGAGTTTGTGTGTGTGTGGAGGGGGGGACTGTGAGACAGCTGAAGGAAAAATACTTTTCCTGAATCTGGTGGTTTTGGTCTGAAGGGTCCTGTAGTACCTTCCGGAGGGTACAGTAGGAGAGTGAACAGTTTGTGTGCTGGATGGCAGGAGTCTTTGTTGATGTTTATGGCTCTCCTGAGACATTGCTTCCTGTAAATGTCCTCAGTAGCAGGAAGTGAGACTCCCACGACACGCTGGGCGATCTTCACCACCCTCTGCAGCTCCTTCCGGTCCGAGACAGAGCAGTTCCCATACCAGGCTGTAATACAGTTGGTTAGGATGCTCCTAATGGTATAGCAGTAGAAGTTCACTCGGATGTCTGAAGAGAGGTGTTTTTTCTTCAAAGTCCTGAAGAAAAAGAGATGCTGGTGAGCCTTCTTGACCAAGTTGGAGCAGTTGGTTGTCCAGGTGAGGTCCTGTGGGATGTGGATCTCCAGGAATCTGAAGTTGGTCACATGCTCCACTGCTGCACCGTTGATGTGGATGGGTGTGTGTGCGCATGTCAGCATTTTTCCTGAAATCCACGATGAGCTCCTTGGTCTTATTGGCGTTGAGCAGCAGGTTGTTCTCGCTGCACCACACAGCCAAGCGGTCCACCTCCTCCCTGTAGGCTGACTCATCGTTGTCCTTGATGAGGCCTATCACTGTGGTGTCATCTGCAAACTTGATGATGGTGTTAGTGTAATGTACAGGTCTGCAGTCATGAGTAAAAAGGGAGTAGAGGAAGGGGCTCATCACACAGCCTTGTGGTACGCCAGTGTTTAGGATGAGGGTGGAGGAGCAGTGATGGTCTAAACGAACATGTTGGGGCCTGTTGGTTAGAAAATCCAACAACTTGATGCAGATGGGAGCACTGATGCCCAGATCTGTGAGTTTGGTGATGAGCTTAGAGGGGATGACAGTGTTAAATGCTGAACTGAAGTCTATGAACAGCATTCTGGCATATGTGTTGCCATTGTCCAGGTGCAAGAGAATAGAGTGCAGTGCTACGGTATGCATATTCTGTACTCCTGTTCTTGTGGTAGGCAAATTGGTGGGGGTCCAGGGTGGGGGAAAGACAGGATTTTAGATGTGCTAGGACCAGCTGCTCTAAACACTTTGTAATGATGGGGGTGAGTGCTACTGGACAGTAGTTGTTGAGACATGCTGGAGTGGAGTGTTTTGGTACTGGCATGATGGAGGTGGTCTTGAAGCAGGTCAGAACAACAGCATGGGCCAAAGATATGTTGAATAAGTCCATAAGGACCCCCACCAGTTCCCCAGCACATGCTCTGAGCACACGTCCAGGGATGCCATCAGGGCCTGCAGCTTTGTGTGGATTGATCCTACTCAGAACTGCTTTGACATCAGTGTTAGGGGTTGGTGGTCTATAGACCCCTTTCACTGACATCACCCGAAACCGGAAGTAAACAGACCCTGCGCCATTTTGGAAGACCAACAAACTCGTGATAAGGGGATAATAACGGCAGTGGTATGTGAACCCACGAGAATAAAGTGGAGTGGCAAACGACTTAAACAAACAAATCTGAGCTGTTTTATTTATGATTTATTGGCCCAACAGTAGACTTGAAAGAAACCTGTGTGAGACTTGGCAAAAAACTGTGGATATAATGGATAAGTCTGTGCATGATCTGCGGACACTTTGAGGTAAGCAAACGCAAGAAATTCAGATTTAAAACATGCTAAAGTGGCCCCAAGTTGATAACTGTATGAGGAGCAAGCCTCCCAGACTTCTACAATTTAATAATAATAATAATTTAGGATGGTTTGGGGCTTGCTCGCTGCTGCCAGGTTGGTTGGTGAGTAGCCTGACTGTTTTTTTTTTCTTGCGTGTGGTATCATTGTTGATGCGAGGTTGTTTTTTGAACATGCCAATGCGGACACGATTTCCCCTGATGAGTTATGACTTCAGACGCGATGCGTGTGTGGAGTCCACGTGATATGTGCGTAAGATAGGCTTCTCATGTGTTTGGAGATCCGCGCTCCGAGACAAGCGCAAGGCTTCTCATGTGTTTGGAGATCCGCACTCCGAGACAAGCGCAAGCACCCCCCAGGGAAAAAAAGGGGCCCCCCGAAAATATCGGCATAGTTCGAACACTGAGTGTAGGCACTGGGTGTAAACAACAAATAGTTTACAATGTCTGGGTAGCAAACAGATGGCAGAATTGGTGTCAGGTCCTCCTTATGTTTCCATTCTCCCTTGCTGCGAGTCTTATCATATGGGTCAAACCCATCAATCACAGCTAGTTTCTCCACATACCGTGCTCTTTCTGCAGCTGGTAATGTACTCACATAACCAGAATTATCATCCATCGTGTCACTTTACTCTTGCTTGTACTTTGTTTTATATTGAATGCATGTACTTGGTCTTCCAATATGGCACCTAACAAAATCTCGCGGCGCGGTGACGTCATGTGAAAGGGGTCTATAGTCAGCCTTGCCCTGTATGCAGACTCCTGGTTGTCCTTCTCAAACCAATCATAAAAATTGTTGAGCTCATTGAGAAAAGAGATATCAGAGGTGGGAGGGAAGGGTTGTTGGGCTTGTAGTCACTGATGACCTGAATAACTTGCCACATACATCGGGGGTTGGATTTGGAGAAATGCTCCTCAACCTTCTGTTTGTAGCAGTGCTTGGTCTTCTTGATGCCATGCTTCAGGTCAGCTCTGGCTGTACTGTAGGCTTGTACATCTCCTGATCTGAAAGCAGTGTTGCAGGCTTTCATCAGTAGATGGACATCTCTGTTCATCTAGGGTTTCTGATTTGGGTACAAGGTGATCAATTTCTGGGTGGTGACACTGTCTATGGTGGTGTAGATGTAGTCCAGGAGGAAGTGTAGCTTTCAATGTCTGTGTGGGAGTGACAGGTTGCTTGAATGGCAAACATATTCCAGTCTGTGTGTTTGAATTGGTCCTACAGCACAGAGTCTGTCCCCTCTGGCCACACTTTTATTGTCTTCACTAAGGGTTTCACACGTTGGATGAGTGGTGAGTACTTAAGAGTGAGAAACAGAGAATGGTGATCTGACTGTCCTATATGGGGGAGGGGTGTAACTTTGTAAGCTCCAGCTATGTTGGACTAAACATGGTCCAGTGTCTTATTTCCTCTTGTGTGGCAGATAACATGTTAATGCAGTCTGGGAAGTACTGTCTTGAAGTTGGAGTGATTAAAGTCACCCGCAAAAATAAAGGCAGCCTCTGGGTGCATTTCCTGCTCTTTGCTAATGGCTGCATGCAATTCTCCCATTGCAAGCTTAGCATTAGCATCTGGTGTTGTATATACAGCAGTAACTATAACTGATGTGAGTTCTCTTGGGAGATAAAAAGGTCTACATTTAACCATGAGGAACTCCACGTTAGGTGAGCAGTGTCTCTCGGCGATAACAGAGTTTGTACACCAAGCTCTATTAATATAAATGCACAAACCTCCTCCTCTGGTTTTGCTGGAGCCATCTACAGTTCTGTCTGCGTGGTGAGTGTGGTGTCCTGCTAACTCAATAGCACTGTCCGGAAAACTGCTGTTTAGCCATGTCTCTATAAAGATCATGACATTGGAGTCCATAATCAGTTTATTGTTGGTGATGCAGAGTCGTAGTTCATCCATTTTGTTCGTCAGAGACCGGACATTAGCAAGGAAAATGCTGGGTAAAGGGAGCCGATGCAGTGTTAGCCTTAGCTTAGCTCGTAGCCCCCCTCTCTTACCCCGCCTTTGTTTATGGTCCTGACGACGTCTGCAAGCACTTCCGCCCGGATGGAAAGAGTGAGCAGCCTCCGGTGTTCTGGAGATCTCCGGGATGAGTCGAAGATTGGCGATAAAACTGTCGGAATTTTGTGATCCAATGTCCAAGAGCTCCTGTCTGCTGGAAGATGTTAAAGCAGTGCCATACTGAATGAACAGTCCAGTAAGGAGCAGATAAAACACCACTAATTCACAAAATCTGGAGAGAGACTGAGTCTCATGTTGTTCACGTGCCACCATCTTGGTCTTAAAGCCCAAGCGTGGAGCACGTGGAGCAGTTCCTACAATCTGAAAACTGAAGTCGGAAGCACCATCCCAAAAGCTCACCACTGCACAGTAAGGGTCAAGCTTGTGTTTAGCCTGTTGCTTGAATTTATTAGCTGTCCCAAGGCAGCATCTAAAACTTTATACCAATAGCATCCAGTGTCACAGGCAGCACAGTGCTGTAGTGGTCAGCACTGTCACCTTACAACAAGGAGGTTCTGGGTTCAAGCCCAGTAGCCGACGGGGGCCTTTCTGTGTGGAGTTTGCATGTTCTCCCCATGTCTGCATGGGTTTCCTCCAGATGCTCAGGTTTACCCCACTGTACAAAGACATGCAGGTTAGGCTAATTGGTGGCTCTAAATTGACCGTAGGTGTGAATGTGTTGTGAATGGTTGTTTGTCTCTATGTGTCAGCACTGTGATGACCTGGCAACTTGCCCAGGGTGTACCCTGCTTCTAGCCCATAATCAGCTGGGATAGGCTCCAGCTTATGGAGCACATCCATCCATTGTTCATAACCACTTATCATGTACAGGGTCGCAGGCAAGCTGGAGCCTATCCCAGCTGACTATGGGTGAGAGGTGAGGTACCGTACACTCTGGACAAGTTGCCAGGTCATCACAGGGTTGACACATAGAGAAACAGCTATTCACACTCACATTCACATCTATAGTCAATTTAGAGCCACCAATTGCCAAACCTGCATGTCTTTGGACTGTGGGGGAAACCAGAACATCCGGAGGAAACCCACACAGACACAAGGAGAACATGCAAACTCCACACAGAAAGGCCCTCATCAGCTGCTGGGCTTGAACCCAGGATCTTCTTGCTGTAAGGCAAAAGTGCTAACCACTACACCACCATGCCAGGAGTAGGCAACAAAAGACTGGAAAAGTTGCATCATACTCATCTCATTATCTCTAGCCGCTTTATCCTTTTACAGGGTCGCAGGCAAGCTGGAGCCTATCCCAGCTGACTATGGGCAAAAGGTGGGGTACACCCTGGACAAGTCGCCAGGTCATCACAGGGCTGACACATAGACACAGACAACCATTCACACTTACGGTCAATTTAGAGTCACCAGTAAACCTAACCTGCATGTCTTTGGACTGTGGAGGAAACCGGAGCACCTGGAGGAAACCCACGTGGACACCATGCAAACTCCACACAGAAAGGCCCTCATTGGCCATGGGGCTTGAACCCGGACCTTCTTGCTGTGAGGTGACAGCGCTAACCACTACACCACTGGTCAGTAACATGACTGGGAATAAAAAGAGCATCCCAGAGAAACGGAGTCTCTCAGAAACAAAAATGGGGAGGTGTTCACCGCTCTGTGAAAGACTGTGTGGGCAAACAGTGCAACAATTTAAGAATAACATTCCTCAATGTAAAATTGGAATAAATTTGGGGATCAAATCATCTATGGTCCATAATATCATTAAAAGATTCAGAGAATCTGGAGAAATCTCTGCATGCAAGAGACAAGGCTGAAAACTGACATTGGATGCCTGTGATCTTCAGGCCTTCAGGAGACACTGCATTAAAAGCAGACACATGTCTGTAGTGGAAGTCACTGTATGGGCTCAGGAACACTTCAGAAAACCATCGTCTGTGAAAACAGTTCGTTACTGCATCCACGAATGCAATATAAATAATATCCAGAAACACTGCTGCTTTCTCTGGGTCCGAGCTATTTTACGATGGACTGAGGTGAAGTGGAAAACCATCCAGTGGTCTGATGATTCAAAATTTGAAATTCTTTTTGGAAATCATGGACCCTGCATCCTCCAGGCTAAAGAGGAGAGGGCCCATCCAGCTTGTTATCAATGCACAGGTCAAAAGCCAGCATCGGTCATGGTATGAGGATGCATTAGTGCACATGACATGGGTAGCTTGCACATCTAGAAATGATGAATGATATATACAGGTTTTGGAGCAACATGCTACCATCCAGATGACATCTTTTTCAGAGAAGGCCTTCCTTCTTTCAGCAAGGCAATGCCAAACCACTTTCTGCACATATTCCAACTGCATGGTTTTGTAGTAAGAGTCCAGGTGCTAAACTGACCTGCCTGCAGTCCAGACCTGTATCTCATTCAAAACATTTGGCGCATTATGAAGCACAAAATACAACAAACTGCTGAGCACCTGAAATCCTATAACAGACAGGAATGTGACAACATTTCACTTTCCAAACTAAGGGGTCATCCATAATTTTCATCATCACGAGCGTACAAACCGTACGCTGGGGGGAGGGGTTAATGACCAGGTGTACACTTTTTAAAAATGAAACAATGATGATCCGTCAATGTGCGAATCGGCAGCCGCCATGTTAAAAATGTCGCACCACATCGGTGTTGCCAGCTAGCTCTACACGCTTTCTTTCTTCAATACAACAACAATGGCTGATCCAATTTTTGACTGCATTTACAAATTTGTGAATAGCAGAAATACTGCTATTCACAAGACTCCTTCAAACGAGTACGAGCAGTTTTTAAACATTTATTGTTTCCTGCATTCATCTGAGAAGCGGCAGGAGGCAGTTAGGGCAGGACAGGCTGCTTGGAAAGAATCAAAAATGAACGTTTCAAAGCCAAAAGGCAACAGCTCCCCTTAAAAAGACAGTTTCTAATTTTCAAAAATCAGACCCTCCAGGATTTCGCGATGTTGCGATTTGCAACTTCAACGCAAATTCAACCAATCCCCGCGAATTCAGGGCGGTGTTGCAATTATATCCAATCACCCCAACTTTCCCGCAAATTTGACCAATCGTTGGCGTCGTCTTGAGGTGACGTCGACAAACTACCTTCCGCCTTACTTCCAGTGTTGCCAGATTGGGCGGTTTCCCGCCCAGTTGCGGGGTTTCAAGTGCATTTTGGCAAGTTTTGAACATATTTTGGGCTGGAAAACATCAGCAGTATCTGGCAACACTGCTTATTTCCATGTATACGTTCAAGAGAAGCAGCATGTGTGAGTCAGTGTTTATATAGGCTTAAATTCTGTTACTGAAAGTGTGTTATGTTTACAGTGAAGGATTGTGTGCACTTTACGTTTTTTTTTTTTACTTAATATAAGAAATTAATGGATGCCAACAACATTTTTGCCAAAATGGTATTTTATTTTCCATTGTTTAGGCAGCTTCAGCATCATACTGTGAGATTCTGTTCAAATTGTTTTTTTTTCTTCTATGAAGCCTGAGCCATTTATTTTATTAGTTTATAATTATTGTTTAATTTAGTCTTCAGGAGAGACTGCCTGCACACAGTACTAGTATTAATAGTTTTTTTTTCTTACATGAAAGCTGAGGCATTTATATTATATTTTAAGGTAACTTCATGTTGTGCTGTGAGGTTCTATGCACTTTAACTTTTGAACCAACAGGTGCATTTGGATAAGTAAAGCCTATTTTTCTGCATTTTTGTAGTCCTGGTAATCTTTTATATTGGTAAAGTTGTTTATAGGACCATTTCTCAGTGTCTGTTTTTTTTAATCAATAGTTTTTCAGTAATAACTTAATATTTAACATATCACTCAATTTTAATCACAAAAAGAGAAAATCACAATAATTTCTCGCAACTTTCACTTCCTCCCGCAATGTAATCGCAACAAAAACCTAAAAAACACCGCAACTTTCATCGCAATTTTTTGGAAAACCCCCGCAACATCAGACATTTTAGCCTGCAACAATCACAAAAAAGGCCCGTGAAATCCTGGGGGGACTGAAAAATGAATCACCTGCTTTCTATGAAAACTTCTGGACCCGTCTTGTGTCTTCTTTTCTTCTCTTGTGAATCTTTGTATTGTCCTGTCATCCGATTTTAATGAAAAGTAATATAAGACATGGTTTTATTTTGAATTCCTATTCCACGTAGAGCCATCATTTTTTTGTCCGCTAATGTACACTTTTTTGGGGGGGGTTGCTCAAAAGTCTACTCTTTGTAGACTCATGATAATGATGAAAATTATGGATGACCCCTAAAGCAGTTGATGATCTCAGTTCCCAAAGGTTTACAGAATGTTGTTAAAAGTAGAGGTGATGTCACACAGTGGTAAACATGCCCCTGTCCCAACTTTTTTTGAAATGTGTTAATGGTATCAAATTCAAAATGAATGTACTTATATTTTGTACAATTTTCAATGAAATATAGGATTTCCATGATTTGTTGTTCCCTCAACTATTTTCCCATACACTATAATAATTGAGGTAGAGAACATGCTGTGCAAAGAAGGCAGTGGGTGCTATGTTTGGAGAGGTACTGGTTATACATACTGAACATTGCTATGTTTGCTGAGTGGATACTGATTCATTATTCATTTGGTAGGGGTGTAAACACACAATCCTGAACCCTGCAACATACCCTTCATATCCGTCCAGCCATCCGTCCATTATCTATACAATTCATTCTTCAGGGGCACGGGGGAAGCTGGAGCCAATTCCAACTGATTGCTGGAAGCAGGGTACATCGTGGGCAATTTGCCAATACACCTGGCCAGGTTGCCTAATAATTTAGATAGTTGGTGCATGAAAGCACTGTGGTAAGCAGGATCTCTGGCTTGATCCTGAACTCAGGTGACATGTTTCCCAATGTCCATGTGGGTTTCCTACCACCTTCCAAAAACATGGTGGATTGGCCACTCACTACTCTAAATTGCCCTTGGTGTGTCCCTGCTTCATGCCCAGTGTTAGTCTGCAAGGATAGTCTGCATATCCACCACATCCCTGACCAGTATAAAGTAGTTGCTCAAGATGAATGAATTAGTGAATGAAAACACGAATAACTGCTGATAGCACAGTATATCAAATTCAACAGTGCAGCAAATAAGAGTCAGAGTACACGGAGCAATGAGAGCAAGCAAGATGGAATTGATGACTTTGATAACTAGACAGTGATGTATACTACTATGTATTGTTAATACTTAACGCTTTGTAAGATAACTGTGGCTGTTTATAAACATCCCTTTTATTTGCCAAAAAGCACTGTACATGCTTCTTAAATGTCTATTAAATATAATTCAAAATCTTTCTGAATTTCATGTCAGTTACTAGTCTGAGGCAACACAGCTATGCAGGGTTTGGGGTTTGATTATGAACTCTGTTTGTTGTCCATGCAGAATCCTCCATCTTTTCCCTGAGTCCATGTATTTTTGTTGTTCTTTTTTGTTTTGTTTTTCAGGTACTCCAGTAGAGGACGGTATGGTGGTGTAGTGGTTCGCACTATTGCCTAACAGCAAGAAGGTTCTGAGTTCAAGCCCAGTGGCCGATGGGGGCCTTTCTGTATGGAGTTTGCATGTTCTCCTCATGTCTGCATGGGTTTCCTCTGGGTGTTCCGGTTTCCCCCACAGTCCAAAAACATGTGGTTAGGTTAACTGGTGGCTCTAAATTGACTGTAGGTGATGCGAGTGTGAATGGTTGTCAGCCCTGTGATGATCTGGCAACTTGTCCAGGGTGTACCCCGCCTCTCGCCCATAGTCAGCTGGGATAGGCTCCAGTTTGCCCATGACCCTGTACAGGATAAGCGGTTATGAATAATGGATGGATGTGCTCCAGTAGATGAATTGGATACAGTTTTAAAAAAAACTTCTTCGCAGGTTCTTTGGATAGTTAGACATACTTGGAACCAACTATAATGGGTACACACTCAGTTGTAGAGTTTTACATCACACCTTTTAGGGTTAACCCAGAAGGGCAATCCATCCATCCATTATCTATACCGCTTTTCTGTCAGGGTCATGGGGAAAGCTGGAACCAGTCCCAGCTGACTTCAGGTGAGAGACAGGGTACACCCTGGGCAGGTTGCCAGTCTGTCGCAGAGCAAACACAAAGATGAACAATCATCCACACTTGCATTGACAGCTACGGGTAATTTAGAGAAATCAGGTGACCTAATCCACGTGTCTTTGGATTTTGCAAGAAAATAGGAGCACCCCAAGGAAACCCACATGGGAAAGAGGAGAACATACAAACTCCACACATACCCCTTTTCAACCAACAGGGAACAGGTTCCATTCTAGTTTGCGCACCAAATGTTGAACTGTTCAAAGCATTTCAACCAAAAATAAAATGGTTCTGAACCTGAAAAGTTGGTTCCCAGCTGGAACTAAAATATAAGTGATTTTTCCAGCATGAACCATGATGGCATCAGTGGGTGTGTCATTAGTTTGGAGAGGAAACAGAGTGTAGTAATGGAGAATACAACAGAAAAGGATACATCTTCAAAAAAAGGACCAAGAAATAATATCTGCAATAAGTTAGCTGGCGGGCGGCATGGTGGTGTAGTGGTTAGCGCTGTCGCCTCACAGCAAGAAGGTCCAGGTTCGAGCCCCGTGGCCGGCGAGGGCCTTTCTGTGCGGAGTTTGCATGTTCTCCCCGTGTCCGCGTGGGTTTCCTCCGGGTGCTCTGGTTTCCCCCACAGTCCAAAGACATGCAGGTTAGGTTAACTGGTGACTCTAAATTGACCGTAGGTGTGAATGTGAGTGTGAATGGTTGTCTGTGTCTATGTGTCAGCCCTGTGATGACCTGGCGACTTGTCCAGGGTGTACCCCGCCTTTCGCCCGTAGTCAGCTGGGATGGGCTCCAGCTTGCCTGCGACCCTGTAGAAGGATAAAGCGGCTAGAGATAATGAGATGAGATGAGAAGTTAGCTGGCACCAAGGTTCAAAGAATCCTGAACAGAACTGGTTCAAAAACTTGTTCCCTGTTGGTCGAAAAGGGGTAACAGAAAGTGGTGTAGTGGTTAGTACTGTCGCCTCACAGCAAGAAGGTTCTGGGTTTGAGCCCAGGGACTGACAGGGGCCTTTCTGTATAGAGTTTGCATGTTCTCCCCATGTCTGTGTGGGTTTCCTCCGGGTGCTCCGGTTTCCCCCACAGTCCAAAGACATGTAGGTTAAGTGCCCTTGAGCAAGGCACCTAACCCCCAACTGCTCCCTGGGCACTGTAGCATGGCTGCCCACTGCTCTGTGTGTATGTGTGTGTGCTCATTACTCACTTGTGTGTGCATGCATGTGTTCACTGCTTCACATGGGTTAAATGCAGAGGACAAATTTCACTGTGCTTGAGTGTACACGTGACAAGTCTTCTTCTTCTTCAAAGGCCTCAGTCAGCTGTGAGGTAGAACCTTTTTTTGCTGTGAGGTGATAGTGCTATCCACTGCACCACCGTGCCGAGAAGAGCAATCGTAAAGTTTTTATATTTGACCTTTCTTTTATTATCTGGGTGTACTCGAAATTACCCCTAAATGGAAATGGATGTTTGGCGCTTGTAACTGTCCTTATTCAGGGTGAATTCCAGCCTTGGGCTCCCGGGACAGGCTTCGGATGTATTGTGACCCTGAGTAAAATAAAGTGGTTACTGAAGATGGATGAAAGAATAGAGGAATTTATGCACAAATGTCTATAACCAAAATAAGATTGGATACTACGAAAACGAGCTTGTAAATAAAAAATAAAAACAAGGCAGGAGGACTTAAAATTGTTTTACAAAAGCAAGTTGGTTGCCATTTATGTCCCACTGAAAGTAAAGGATTTTGTCTGCCCCTGGTTCTTCATTTTCAGTGATGTTGTGTTAAAGACTAATGAGGTCCGAACATGCTGTCCAAATTCTAGATGAAACAATTCTTAATGCAATTAATGCAATTGCAATTCATGCTAGTTCACCATCTTTTGGGAATTTGCTACTTCTCTGCTAAAAGCTGTTATTTATTTGAGAGCAAAATGCAGTCATTGTCATCAAAGAAACTTTCTAAAAAATTAAACTGTTGTCTGAGATGGGTTAAGACATTTTTGAATAGCCATTAAGACATTTAGACATTTTTGAATAGCCGTTAGATTGTGCTGGGATGTGCAATGTAAGATTGTAGGGTATACAGTAATTCGCACTGTCGCTTCACAGCAACAAGGTTCTGGGTTCAAACCTGCCAGGTGACTGGGGTCTTTCTGTGTGGAGTTTGCATGTTCTCCTCATGCCTATGTGGGTTTCCTCCAAGTACTCTGGTTTCCTCCCACAGTCCAAAGATATGCAGATTAGTTCAACTGACTACTCTAAATTGCCTAGAAGTGTAAATGTGAGTGTGAATGGTTGTTCATCCCTGTGGATAGATTGGCGACCTCTCCCCGCTTTAGGCCCAAAGTCAGCTGAGATTGGTTCCAGCTCACCCCTGACCCTTAGCAGGATAAGCAGAATACACTACGCTTGGATGGATGGAAAATTTTAAAAGCCAGCATGTTCTACCTTCAGTTTGAGCAGCTTTTTCATTTTCTTTAACACATTTTAAAGTACCAGGGATAACCCCATGTGCTTCTCATGCTTATTCTCTTGAAATACTGCAATAAATTTTACAGCTCAACCCTGCTCCCAGAGTTCAACACTAGTCCTTAGACATACTTTATAAAATGAGATTATTTTGTGTTATTGTATCTAGCCTCAGCTGAAGCTTTAACCCCAGATATCGAGCAAAAAATCATGTAAGGAACCTTTCGTTCCTCAAAAATCATGATTACAATTTATTTGTTCGAAAAAATAATATAATTAACAACTCATTATTTCTTGATCACTGATCACTATAAGACAAAAAGTCTGACAAATAGTTACTTTTTCTAAATGCATAAGAATTACACTGTACTTAAGCACTTGTATTTAAGGACATTTATTATAAAGTGAGCCCAACATTCACATTCTGTAAATCCTACTATTTAATACTCTACCGAATGTATATTTTAGGTGCTTAAATGCACCTCTGCTGGGATTTGGCTCATGTTTTTAGCCAAATGGAATATTGAGCCTTAAGGGGTGTCTTATTTCAGATGAAATTGATGAGACTGCTTCTGTGAGCTTGCTCATGGAGCAAAAAAAAAAATCCATTTCAGTCTCCACTGGTCAGGTTCAAACTATGAGTTCAAAGCAAATGGAATGCAATGGCTTGCTAACAAGGTGGGATGACATGACTGTTAACATGGTATGTTTTGGTTTTTTTTTCCCTCCATCATGTGGCCTGAGGGCATCAGGCAGGCTAACATGCCATCAGAGGGACCATCTACCACCTAAATCTCCCTGTTACCGCTATTCTTACCACTATTCCCTGGGTAGATTTTTTTCTTTCATTTAGGCCAAGTTTACATTAGACCGTATCTGTCTCGTTTTCTTCGCGGATGCACTGTCCGTTTACATTAAACCGCCTGGAAACGCCGGGAAACGGGAATCCGCCAGGGTCCACGTATTCAATCCAGATCGTGTGTGGTCCGGTGCTGTGTAAACATTGAGAATACGCGGATACGCTGTGCTGAGCTCTAGCTGGCGTCGTCATTGGACAACGTCACTGTGACATCCACCTTCCTGATTCGCTGGCGTTGGTCATGTGACGCGACTGCTGAAAAACGGCGCGGACTTCCGCCTTGTATCACCTTTCATTAAAGAGTATAAAAGTATGAAAATACTGCAAATACTGATGCAAATACTGCCCATTGTGTAGTTATGATTGTCTTTAGGCTTGCCATCCTTCCACTTGCAAGTGGTAAGTGATTTGCACTGAGATCACACACACAGTGGCTCAGTCCTGAATCACTGCTCGTGCACTATACTCGCGCGCTCTGTGAGCTGCGCAGGGCCGGAGTGCGCACCCTCCAGAGGGCACTCGCTGTTCAGGGCGGAGTGATTTGGAGCGCAGGATGCCTGCGGAGCCGAGCGTATCCGTATTGGTGTTGCTGTGTGCACGCGAATCGTGTATTGGTGTTGCTGTGTGCACACTAATCGTTTTAAAAACGTTAATCTGATGATCCGCTGATACGGTCTAATGTAAACCCCACCTTAGTCTCTCTTGAACTCAGAAAACCATCTGAACACAACTTCAAAAAGTCCTCTGGTAAAGGAATGAAAAATGGTTCCTCTGTTTATTTTGCACTATAAACCAAGTTTGTAGAACTCGAACCTGACTCATGCCCTAATTTTAAGGACTTGTGACTCGGACTCGTGCATTAACTGCATTTGGACTCATAAATTGGAGACAAGGACTCGGATTTTTTCTTTATTTTTTGTAACATCCCATAATAATTTGCCATATTTATATCTACATTAATTTTTGTACTAATTTTGTGCAAGAGTGTCACACCTGCGTGCCTTGGTGCGTGCATCAGATAGACACTCAGGCGCACTCCGGACAGCGCATGGGCACCAAGCGGACTCCCATGTGCGCTGTAAACAACTCGCACCTGTACAGGATTAAGGCGCAATCAGAGTGTCTATATAAAAACTGTGAAAACAAACTTACTTTATGAAGTGTTGAGTTGCGTTGCTGACACATTACCAAGCCTTATTTCCTTGTTTGGTTTCCTGAGCCCTGATTTCCTGTTTCTCATCTTTGATTCTGCTAAGTCTACGATAGCCTGTTTGTGTCTCGCTCGACCTATCGCCTGTTTCACTGTTTTACAATTTTGCCTGTCGTTCTGGATTGTTTACCGTCTTCACTTGTATTAATAAACACACCTTCTGCACTTACATCCATCTCCCAACCATCTCTGACAAAATACATCACACTCCCTGATAAAGAGAAGCACATTTCACCTGTTCATACGTCATGCTCAGAAATAGACTAATGTTAACGGCGCTCAAACAGCCACCGTCAAATGGTGTGGTTGGAGTGTTGGACTTGACTCGGACTCGACTTGGATCAATAGTGGGCTCAACTCGGACTCGACTCAATTTTTTTTTTTTAATGACTTAGACTTGACTTGGAATTGAACACTGAGGACTCAAGACTGGACTCAGACTCGAGGCTTAGTGACTTAACTACAACGCTGCTATAAATGAAGTGAGAAACCAACCCAGAGTTGGCAGATGTTAACTGTAGCTGATTTTTAACAGTACAGAAGTTAGCATTTCTGTAGATTAGAACCAAGTGTGCTGCCCAACATGATTACTCATAACAAATGAGAAGAGCCAGATTAGCCCTGGAAAGGATGTTTGATCAGAGAGCCAAAATAACAGAGAATTACCCAATCAACTTTTCCTTCTCTGATCTTTCTCTCTTCCTTCTATGTGAAAAAAGCACATGGGTAAGTGCTTGGAGAATGATGCAATATATTGTCATGTCCTGTTTCAAATTTTGGAGTAAATAATATTTCCATTTTCTTCTTTGTCATTAAAGCTCAGCAACTGTTCAGATAAAAGCTTGAAAAAAATTAAACAGTTCTGAGCCACCAAAGATATTCCAGCTCTCACATACCGTAAATCCTACACCTGGTAATTAACTGAAACGTTGCCAGTCGAAGCTGATTTGTTTAATTTGTATCTGATCCTTGTATTTGTTCTTTCAGTGTACTGAAATTTCTCCTTGTGCTTTAATATGCAGATCACATTCTTCCATTTTCAACACATCAGTATTGTTTTTAGATCAGTAAACTTAAATTTTCCTGAACATTAGCAGTCCTTTCTTGTGTGTAATGAATTAATGTTTGAATGCTAAATCTATAAACTGCAAAACTCATTCTTATTTTCTCATTATTGAAGCTTTTAAGAACTGGAGTCCAAATAGTTTAGCAATTCAGTACGATTTAGACAGCATTTAAAGATAAATTGTGTTATTCCTCATTTCACATGGTGGACTAATCAGAACACCCGTAAAAGAGGTTATCTCATCAAATACAGTATGTCTGTCTCTAGGTATAGACCCTTTTCACGTGACGTCACGACAAACGTGGCCGCCATTTTGGACATGTACTACCAGTAGTTTACCACAGCCAACATTGAGGAACGGCAGCAAAGAAAGGTTTTACTTTCAGCAAGACTTCCATCATGCCACTATATTGTTGTGCACCTGGATGTAGTAACCATCAACAAACAAGGCAAGGTTTATCATTTTATCAGATCCCGACGGAGAAGATGGATAGCGGCCATTAACAGGAAAGATTGGCAGCCCTCGGCATACCAACGCTTGTGTAGTGACCACTTTGTTGGAGGTAAGACGAATAAAATTAGCCAGAAAAGGCATTACATTGCTGTTAACGTTCTGTGGCAGCGAGTGTGTAACCAAATAGGTTAAAATAACCCATTGTAATCTCTTTGTTCTTCTGTAGTAGCTATTGTTGACTAGCTAATGTCAACAACATAGTAGCTGGTATGTTACTGTAGCAATGTTTACGTTCAGTCATTTGGATGACTGTTAAAACCTTTCAGTCTCAAGTTTTTCCTTTACTGTATTTACTAGTTTACTGTAATTATGATCCGGCAGCTATTTACACCGGATCCAGTGTAAATAGCTGCCGGAGCCGACGTCTGAGGTTCCGGAGCGCGCTCCGGAACCTCAGACGTCGGCTCCGGCAGCTATTTAACTGTACAGGGCTTAATTTGAGGGGAGCAAGCCGGAGCGCGCTCCGGAACCTCAGACGTTGGCTCCGGCAGCTATTTACACTGGATCCGGTGTAAATAGCTGCCAGATCATAATTACAGTAAACTGGTAAATACAGTAAAGGGAAAAACTTGAGACTGAAAGGTTTTAACAGTCATTCAAATGACTGAACGTAAACATTGCTACAGTAACATACTAGCTACTATGTTGTTGACATTAGCTAGTGCTAACAGCTAGCTGCTAGTACACTGCTACAACACAGATACCGACCCTAATAATACAGTTCTTCATCATTGCCTGGTAACAGCAAATTTATAACGGGCCATGTCTCAACAGACTAAGAAGTTATTTCAATGACATTTAATAACATTTTGTTTATCCTGAGGGCCGAAAGTAAATGAAAATGTGAACAAACCTTAGCTGTAATAAGATGGTGACCACCGGCTCCAGGGACGACCCGCTGATGTAGGCATGTTACCCAGCCTGACACAAAATATTTGTAGGCATCCAAACTCTTATACGCTTTCAGATCAATACCTGTGTATGGTGATGGGTTTTTAACGACATAGGTATACAGATCATGTGGGCCGAAGTCAGGTAAAGACGAGGGCTTCGTGTACTTCCGTACGTCAGTGAACAATCCTGGTGGAAGCAGGTAAACGTCGTTCTCTAAGCCTGCTAACCTCAATTTTTGCAAATACCTCTCCCTCTGCTCGCCCTGTAAATGCCCTACGTCGCTGGATAGTGAAGGTGTTTTCTGCATCTCGCTCCTTTTTCTTTTATGTTTCTCGTTTGTCGCCTTCCTCGCATTCAGACTGATTCGAGCCGAAGTCCACTACATGTCCAAAATGGCGGTCGCGTTTACGAAGGTCACGTGACTGAAAAGGGTCTATAGGCAACCTTGATGATCACCTTGAGTGCAGAGAGGATCTGGGGTACAGGGCTTGGTTTGGGGTTGGGGTGTTTGAGGATTGCTGATTGGGCACCCCATACCCTAACCCACACCTTAAAAATGCATACATTTTGAGGACAGGGGTGATTTTGTGACACTGTCACTCCACCAAAGCAGATATGGCACATATGTTTTGCACTTGTTCTAAGTTGGCATACAAATAAATTAGGTCTTAATGACAACAAGAAAAATGCATTTGCCATTGCATCCATAGCTTAGAGAAGAATACTGTTGGAATGGAAATCTCCTAAACCACCAAAATTATACAGTGTCTTGCAAAAGTATTCATCCCCCCTGGTGTTTGTCCTGTTTTGTCACATTACAAGCTGGAATGAAAATGGATTTTTTTGGTGGTTAGCACCATTTGATTTACAGAATATGCCTACCACTTTAAAGGTGCATTTTTTTTTAATTGTGATACAAACAATAATTAAGATGAAAAAACAGAAATCTGGAGTGTGCATAGGTATTCACCCCCCCCCAAAAAAAAAAGTCAATACTTTGTAGAGCCACCTTTTGCTGCAATTACAGCTGCAAGTCTCTTGGGGTATGTCTCTATTAGCTTAGCACATCTAGCCACTGGGATTTTTGCCCATTCCTCAAGGCAAAACTGCTCCAACTCCTTGGTGTACAGCAATCTGCAAGTTATGCCACAGATTCTCAATTGGATTGAGGTCTGAGCTTTGACTAGGCTATTCCAAGACATTAAAATGTCTTTAAACCACTCCAGTGTAGCTTTAACAGTATATTTAGGATCATTGTCCTGCTGGAATGTGAACCTTCATCCCAATCTCAAACCTCTGGCTGACTCAAACAGGTTTTCCTCCAGAATTGCCCTGTCTTCTCATGTTGCTTGCTTAGTAGTGTTGCAAAGTCAGGGTCCTTCCAGAACAGGTTGATTTATACAGACATCATGTGACAGATCATGTGACACCCTGATTACACACAGATGGATGTCTGTGAAGACTCTCGGTCATCCAGGTCATAGTCAACTGTGGGTGGTAAAAGAGAGCAGCTGGACTTGCTTGAAGATTCTTGAAGACATTTCACCTCTCATCCAAAAGGCTTCTTCAGTTCTGTCTGACTAATAGGGAGTATAATGCTCCCTATTAGTCAGACAGAACTGAAGAAGCCTTTTGGATCAGGGGTGAAACATCTTCAAGAATCTTCAAGCAAGTCCAGTTGTTCTCTTTTACCACCCACACCACACGCGTGGATCTTAATCAACTAATTATGTGACTTATGAAGTGAATTGGTTGGACCAGTTCTTATTTAGGGGTTTCATATGAAAGGGGGTGGGTGGTAAAAGAGAACAACTGGACTTGCTTGAAGATTCTTGAAGATGTTTTTTCATCTTAATTATTGTTTGTATCACAATAAAATAAAAAGTGGTAGGCATGTTGTGTAAATCAAATGGTGCTAACCCTTCAAAAAATCAATTTTCATTCCAGCTTGGAATGCAACAAAACAGGACAAACACCAAGGGGGATGAATACTTTCACAAGACACTGTATGTCTGGCTTAGCAATCTGGTGCTATTCATAAAATTAGGAAAAGAAAGTGTTTCATAAGGGATTCAACGAAAACATTCTTGAAAAATTGGAATTTGCCTATATTATACTTTGAAAGGCTTAAGACACTCCGAGTAAAGAGAGTTGCAGATAATGCACAGTCCTGATGGTTTCATCCTCTGTACAATGTTATTTAGCAGACGCTCTTATCCAGAGCGACATAGAACATACCCAGAGCAGCCCAGGGAGCAGTTGGGGTTAGATGCCTTGCTCAAGGGCACTTCAGCAATTCCTGCTGGTCCAGGGAATCAAACCAGTGACCTTTTGGTTCCAACCTTTTTGGACCTTTAGGCCATGGCTTACTGTACTGGATGTGTGCCCAGAACAGTGTGTCAGCAGCACCCTTTTATTCTCCCCCTTTATTTATTTATTTACTTACTTACATTTTGAGGCAGTATGGGTTGGGGATGATGGGTCTCAAACATTTAATAGTTATTCCACTCAATCTTGTCGTACATGAGCTTTAAGCCGATGAGGCACGTAGCACCAAGTTGTCGATAAGCCATGTACGACGAGATTGAGTGGAATAACTGTTTTATTCTATCCACATTCACTGGATTTTGAGAAACAGACCTTTTTTTTCAAATTCGATAAATAAAAACTTCATACAAAATGTCCAACAAAATCATTTCCGCTTAGAATGTAAACAAGCTGGCGAAATGACAGTAGCAATTTGTGAAAAAAATGCTATAATAATTCTTGAAAGATTTTTTTTTAAATACGTTCTTACCATCAAATCCTCTTATTCCATATTTTGTTGCTTTTTTTTGTAATTTTTGGGGTTTTGTTTTCAAGTTGAGTTTTTATTTCATCCTCGGTTGGTTCAGCAGCACACGCCGCCATTTTGTTTTTCTCTTCTCACGGTATCTGAGCTGATAGCCCACTAGTAGAGTAGCCAATCAGAGCTCGCGATTGCTCATATCCAGTGAATGTGGACAGAATAAAAGACAATGTATCTTGAATGAATGGATGTGTGACATATTCTTGAATAAAAGTATAGATTGAAGTGTATGTATTTTTAAATCATATGTATTTTAATGCTTATAAAACTAGAACTAATAAGAAAAATAAAATTCATTAAGACATTTTTATTTGTTCTGAATGAGATGACGAGAGAGACAGTGGGGGAGGTCTAGGGCCAGGGGTAGGGGAGTGCACCAGTTGACACTTCACTGCCTCTGTTGAAATGTTATGCCAGTCTGTCTGTATTAATGAAAAGATCAAAGCCAGCAGGGCACAGTTTCAAAAGAAGAGGAACAATGAGGAAGAAAAAAAAACAAAAGTATAGAGCACATAGCAGCTTAGCTCACAAGCTCTGTCATCAATGCTGTATTATGAATGTAGGTGCAGTATCAAGACCATCACTCATCCAGTATAATTTCTGGAAACTAGGTTAATTTGAGCTGCTGTATCACATCTATACTGTACACTATGGGAAGCAGCATGAATTTCATTTAGTCAGTGCAAATGATGAGGAAACCTGGAGGTTGAGGAGATTTAATCTTTGAAAATGAAGACGTTAAGTAAATCTACTCTTTTTTCACTGATAAGAGGAGATGAAAATGAAATGGAGATGAAGTTTCAAAATTTCCAAATTAGGTATCCATTAAATCCGTCTGCATTCTCCATGCAATTATGCCTGTTGGTGCTTGAGCTGATGATTCACGCAGTCAGCATGACGTGAGACATGGGAGCAACATCAGGCAGTGAGCAAAAGGTGGAACACAATATGTTGTCTCCATTGTGTTTACCTTTTGCACTGCCGCTGTTGCACTTTTATTTATTTCACGTTTGTAATAATTAAGTTGTCTAAAGTATTATTTCTCCTGAAGGTGGCAGGGTTTTTGTGGCTACTGCCTCATAGAGGCGGAGCCACTATGTCCTCATGTTGTAAGAATGTAAGAAAGAGTGTAACAGCAGTGCACTGTGCAGATGCATTACAATCACCAGAACGGCGAATCGTGATGTTGCAACAAGAACAGTTGATCTTGCATTATCAAAGATACACAAGAATGAGTATGTCACCGTGGTGTAAGAATATAAGAATGAGTGTAACAATAGCGAAACTTCATAACCAATCAGCACTTATCCTGATCAAGTTTGATTACCCATTCTACTTCTTGATAAACTTCTGAACCAATCAGAACCAGAAACGAAATAAGAGAAACCTCATTATAACTTCATGGTATCAAAAGATAATTGGCAGATAAAAAGATAAACGAAATTCACCTCATGGTTCGCCAAGGCTACTGATTCGATAACAAGTAAGTGGTGTTTATTTTAAGAAAATTTACCTTTTGATTATCAAAGGTTTTGTTTGGTCCTTCTGAAAGATCAAATGAAAGGTTTTGTAAGGATTTTTTTTTGAGCTTTTCAACAGATATTTACGCCAAGAATTCCAGCCGTTCAACAAAAACTCGAGAAGGCAGCAAAGACAACGTTGGAATCTTTTGAGCGATCCGCTCAGTTTTCAATTGCAAAAGTCATATGTGGGAATAAATCAGCTCCTTTGTGAAAACTAAAAGTTAAAAGCATAATTGGTCAAACTTCTGCTATTCGCTTTAATTTTTTTTTATTTTAGAGTCTTTACACTACACTTGTGAAACAAAATATGCTCATTAGTACTAAATAATGCTTCTAAGACAATTCATGAACAAGTGCTTTCTTACTATTTTGAAAACAGATCTAGTTCACAGCACTGGATTTTGAACAAAACACAGTAAACTAAACTGGTAACCAAAATACTCCAAACCCTGATGCTGCTCACAGCTTGATGATGCTTGCAAGAGATGAGGCGAGTAGAATTAATAACATGTATATACCTGTATGCGATATTTACTGTATGGACATGAGATCAGAAAGCAATTTTATTCATAAGCAGTAGACACATGTACACATAGGGTACCTTTTTTTAGCCAAGTTAGCTTTGTGGTTAACTTGGTATCAATTTAGCCATATAACGCTAGCTAGCTAGTTTAACTTGTAATAATAACCTTACACAGAGCTCGTTCGGGACTTGTGCTTTGTGTTTTGTGATATATATATATACACATATACAAGTGCATCTCAAAAAATTAGAATACCATGAAAAAGTTCTTTTTTCATAATTTAATTCAAAAAGGTAAACTTTCATATATTCTATATTCATTACATGTAAAGTGAAATATTTAAAGCCTTTTTTTTGTTTTAATTTTGATGATTATGGCTTATAGCTCATGAAAATCAGAAATCCAGTATCTCAAATTATTAGAATATTCCCTAAGATCAATCAAAAAAAGGATTTACAATACAGAAATGTCCAACTTCTGAAAAGTATATTCATTTATACACTCAATACTTGGTTGGGGCTCCTTTACCATGAATTACTGTATCAATGCGGTGTGGCATGGAGGTGATCAGTCTGTCGCACTGCTGAGGTGTTATTGAAGCCCAGGTTGCTTTGATAGTGGCCTTCAGCGTATCTGTATTTTTGGGTCGGGTGTTTCTCATCTTCCTCTTGACAATACCCCATAGATTATCTATGGGGTTCAGGTCAGGGAAGTTGGCTGGCCAATCAAACACAGTAATATCATGGTCAGCAAACCATTTGGTAGTAGTTTTGGCACTGTGGGTAGGTGCTAAGTCCTGCTGGAAAAGGAAATCAGCATCTCCAAAAAGCTTGCCAGCAGATGGAAGCATGAAGTGCTCTAAAATCTCCTGGTAGATGGCTGTGTTGACTTTGGACTTGATAAAATACAGTGGACCAACACCAGCAGATGACATGGCACCCCAAATCATCACAGACTGTGGAAACTTCGCACTGGGCTTCAAACACTTCTGACATTGTTTCTGGCTCAGGAGTAGCTTGATATTAGGAATGCGAAAGTTGTATCCCCTTTCTTGAAGATGTCTGTTCGTGATGGGTCTTGATACACTGACACCAGCCTCAGTCCACTCCTTGTGAAGCTCTCCCAAGTTCTTGAATCAACTTTTCTTGACAATCCTCTAAAGACTGCAGCCATCCCTGTTGCTTGTGCACCTTTTCCAGCTACACTTTTCAGCAATGACCTTTTGTGGCTTACCCTCCTTGTGGAGGGCATCAGTGATCATCTTCTGGACAACAGTCAAGTCAGCAGTCTTCCCCATAATTGTGGTTGTGTGTACTGAACGAGACCAAGAGATACACTGTGTTCATACTGTTTTACTCAAACTCAAAATGAAATATTCTAATATTTTGAGATTTTTTTTATGTTTTTGTACTGTATGCCACACTGATTAAAATTAAAATAGAAAAATGCTTGAAACATTTTAGTTTATGTGTAATGAGTCTATAATAACATTTTCACTTTCTTAAATAACTGATGGAAAATATTGAACTTTTTCACAATATTCTAATTTTTTGAGATGCACTAGTATATATAAAGGGATTAATGCTAAAATGTTACACAGTATTTTAATAAACAGTGCACTCAGGAAAGTGAAACCTTTAGCCAAGGGCCAGTCCAATTCAGTCGCTGATAGTATTACATCATCAGCGGTACTGTGTGATTCCAGGAATTACCATTATCGTTGTGTGAGTTCATCTTCAGCCATATGAAAGGTTGAGCATCTGAATGCTTGGGTCAGGTTTTTTAGGGTGGGTGTGGTTGGAAAGGGATGTAGCTGGAGATCTCGCTTACAGTTGTGGTCAGAAGTTTACATACAGTGACATGAATGTCATCTTGGATATGAATGTCATGGCAATATTTGGGCTTTCAGTAATTTCTTTGAACTGTTCTTTTTCTGTGGCAGAATGATTGTACAGCATACAGCTTTAATTAAAAAACCCTAGAATTTGGTGCGGCAGCATGGTGGTGTAGTGGTTAGTGCTGTTGCCTCACAGCAAGAAGGTCCGGGTTCGAGCCCCATGGCCGGCGAGGGCCTTTCTGTGCAGAGTGTGCATGTTCTCCCTGTGTCTGCGTGGGTTTCCTCCAGGTGCTCCGGTTTCCCCCACAGTCCAAAGACATGCAGGTTAGGTTAACTGGTGACTCTAAATTGACCGTAGGTGTGAATGTGAGTGTGAATGGTTGTCTGTGTCTATGTGTCAGCCCTGTGATGACCTGGCGACTTGTCCAGGGTGTACCCCGCCTTTTGCCCGTAGTCAGCTGGGATAGGCTCCAGCTTGCCTGCGACCCTGTAGAACAGGATAAAGCGGCTAGAGATAATAAGATGAGATGAGAATTTGGTGCACAAGTTTTAATTTTCTTTGGGTTTTCTGAAATCAACACAGAGTCAAAATTATAGATTCAGGGTCAAAAATATACATACAGCACACCTAATATTTGGGTAAAATGTCTCTTCGCAAGATTCACCTTGACCAAACATATTTGTTTATCATGAACAAGCTTCTGGCAGAATTCTGGTTAGATATTTCATGACTCTTCATGGTAGAATTGGTAGAGTTCAATTTTTTTTTCTTGGCATGGACTTGACTTATAAGCGCGGTCCATATATTTTCAGTAGGGTTGAAATCAGGAGTTGTTTTAAGCTTAATGTTAGCCTGCTTTATCCTCCACAACCAACTCTGATACATGTTTGGGTTCATTGTCCTGTTGTGACTCTCAATCATATTCAAGTTTCCAATGATTTGAGGTTGTGCTGAAGAATTCTGAGGTAGTCCTCCTTCTTCATTATTCCATCCACTTTGTGCAATGAACCAGTTCCACTGGCAGCAAAACAGCCCCAGAGCATGATGATCCTACCACCACCACCAGTTGGTACAGTGTTCCTCTGTATATGGTGGTCATTGTGGCCAAACAACTCAATCTTTGTCTCATCTGACCATACAGCTTTCCTCCAGAAGGCTTTTTCTTCATCCATATGGTTAGTTGCAAACTTTAGTTAAGCTTGAAGGTGTCAATTTTGGATCAGGGCATTGTTTCTTGGATAGCAGCCTCTTAATCCATGGTGATATGAACTGTAGACAGTGATCCATCAGCTTCCAGTTCATGGCAGGGCTGTGTCATGGTGGTTCCCAGGTTGTTCCTGACCATCCAAACCAATTTCCTTTCAGCTGAGGGTGACAGTTTGGGTTTTCTTGAAGCAAAGTGGCTTGGCAAAATGACTACACCTCACAATAACTTACATACAATTGTTTGAACTGATCTTGGGATCTGCAGTTGTTTAGAAATTGCTCGAAGAGACTTTCCTGAGTTGTGTACATCTGTGTACCTCTTTCTCAGATCTGCACTGAGCTCCTTGGACTTTCCCATTTTACTGTGTGTTGGTCAATCCAATGAGTGCTGTAAACAAACCTTGTGTATGAAGGCACAGAGAAGCTACCAGCTGTAGTCAATCATGATCACTAACAGGAAGTTAAGAGACCTTGGCCTTGGCAAGAGAAGAGACATTTTGGAAGTTTCAGCACCTCTGAATTCATCATCTAAGTGAATCTATGTAAATTTTTGACTCTGTATGTATAATTTTGACTCTCTGTTGATTTCAGAAAACCCAAAGAAAATTAAAACTTATGCACCAAATTCATGGTTTTTTTTTCCATTAAAGAAATATGTTGTACAATCATTTTGCCACAGAAAACGAACAGTTCAGAGAAACCATCGAAAGCCCAAATATTGCAATGACATTCATATCCAAGATGACATGTTCATGTCACTGCACATAAACTTCTGACCAAGGCCGGATTAACTATATGGGCCTGCGGCACAGTGCCCAGGGGCACTAACCACTCACAGCCAGTGGGGGGGCACCACATGACAGAAACTTTAAAAATATTTTTCGTGAATGTTTGTACACTTAAAATGGTTATACACTTGACATTGTTAAATAGTCATATATAATTCATTATGAACACTAATTTCATAAGAACAATAATCATAATTCTGAGCAAGAGTGGCCTATGTGACCATTAACCCCCCTTTCCTCAACCTGTCAGTTGAGCCAGTCCACCTACGGTGAAATGTATCAATTTTTTTAAAACCGTGGTAGAAATGAAAAATGGACAGACATCAATTGAGTGGTTGTGCGAAGAGAAAATTAAAACAAGAGAAAGACTCCAGGCGTGTAGCTGCAATTAAAAATGTTCCAGTGTTAGATCTTTTTTTTTTTTTATAAAAACATCGACAACTGTTGTCACTACCAGCGCTGAAGCCGGGGAGGAGGGTATGTGTGAAGCCACTTTAAGCCAGGTAGAGATCAGTTCACACCATGGTGACGAGAAGGAAGACGAGGGTGTTATGGATGTCAACCCAGCGCAGCCGACGCCAGTAGAACACTTCTCTATTTCAACTGATCCTGCGCTATGGGGAGAACATGTCTAGGTTCATACAGAACAGATACTCTTTGAATTGATACACATATGTATATTGTACATCTGAATATGCCGTACTGGATGTTATTTGAATTTATATTTCGAATTGAGACATTTGAATGTGTTGCCTAGATCGATGCTATTTTAATTGATACACATTTTGAATTGACACATTTGAATATGCTGTATTGTCTATAGATGGATGCTGTTTAAATTGCTGATGCCGTTTTAATTGATACACATTTTGAATTGAGACATTTTAATATGGATAGAATAGAGTATGGATGCTTTGAAGGTTTTTATTGAGACATACAAATATATGCTGCTCATTTTTGAATAAGACATTTCAATATGCCTACATGCATATCGTTGATTGTTTTCAGTGAATTTGATGGGCTGATGTAGCCTACTTAATAAATTTTCAATGAGGAAGAATGGCCTTGTTTATGTGTACTATTGTTTATGCTACTATTTTTGACAGCAAAGGGCAAGGTTTGTGAGTGTGTGCAGGAGGTTACGGAACGCGTGCGTGCGGGGGGGGGGCACTTGAGGTATAGTGCCCAGGGGCACCACATTGGCTTAATATGGCACTGCTTCTGACCACAACTGTAGGCTTTCAAAATGACCAGAAACACCAATGTTTCAACAGCAGCTGTGACTATGACATTTATAAAGTGTGTATATGATTAACAGGGAACAACGAAAAGAAAATCCTGAGCATTATAGGCGAGAGTATTCAGTAAGATTCATGCTTTGCGTTTACCAGCCTACCTTGTGCAATTCTCTGAGCTCCAGTAAGCTAGTCCAAGACTTTGAGAATGGGAAGGCATGTAATGTAGTTAAGTTAGAATCTTGGTGTACAGTATGTTTATTCTCACCATCAACATCTTAAAATGCCTGAAAGCTAAAATGAAACAATAAACATACTCCGCATCTAAGAATCAGAATAGTTTGGCTAAAAACAGTTCAGCTAGAATGCTAAACACTTTCCCATTTCTGAAAACATTTTAGATTCAACATGATTTACTTGGGGCGGCACGGTGGTGTAGTGGTTAGCGCTGTCGCCTCACAGCAAGAAGGTCCGGGTTCGAGCCCCGTGGCTGGCGAGGGCCTTTCTGTGCGGAGTGTGCGTGTTGTCCTCGTGGGTTTCCTCCGGGTGCTCCGGTTTCCCCCACAGTCCAAAGACATGCAGGTTAGGTTAACTGGTGACTCTAAATTGACCGTAGGTGTGAATGTGAGTGTGAATGGTTGTCTGTGTCTATGTGTGTTGCCCTGTGATGACCTGATGACTTGTCCAGGGTGTACCCCGCCTTTCACCCGTAGTCAGCTGGGATAGGCTCCAGCTTGCCTGCGACCCTGTAGAACAGGATAAAGCAGCTACAGATAATGAGATGGGATGATTTATTTGTTATCAGACCTTTTAGACATTTAAAGTCTTTAGTTTATATACACTCACTGGCCACTTTATTAGGTACACCCATACATCTACCTGCTGTTTGATGCAGTTCTCTAATCGGCCGATCCCTTGACAGCAGCACGATGCATCAAATCATGCAGATACAAATCAAGAGCTTCAGCTAATTAATGTTCACGATGTTCAAACACCAGAATGGGAAAACTTGTGATCTCAAAGTGTGACATTCTTTCACTGTGCCATCATGGGTGTTCGCTTGAGCCAGATGGACTGGTTTGAGTATTTTAGAAACTGCTGATGTCCTGGGGTTTTCACACACAAACAACATTCTCTAGAGTTTACGCAGAATGGTGCGAGAAACAAAAAACAGAGTGAGTGAAGGACAGTTCTGTGGGTGGAAACAAACACCTTGTTGATAAGAGAGGTCAGAGGAAAATGGCCAGATTGGTTCACGCTTTTTTTTTGACAGGAAGAATATAGTAACTCATAGCAACTCTTTACAACCATGGTAAACAGAAAAAAACATCTCAGCATGCAACAGCAGAAGAAAACATTGGGTTCCACTCCTGCAGCCAAGAACAGGAATCTTAGCATCAAGAATAAGTTCTTATTAAAGTGGCCAGTGAGTATATTTTGATTTGAAATGGGCACAGTGATTACAGGGAGTTGTACGAGGGTACTTCAAAAGTTCTCTGCCTCACTGAGAACTTTTCGACATAGGAGAAACATCACAGGAGAAAGATTGTTCTTGCATTATTTTTCAATATAGTCTCCTTCAACGTCAATGCACTTGGTCGACTGATGTTCAAGCTTCGCTATCCCTCTGTGGAAGAAAGTCACATCTTGAGCCTCCAGATCCTCCTCAAAAGCATGGATGACTTCTTCATCACTGTGAAAATAGTGTCCAGGCAAGTGGGATTTCAGTTTGGGAAACAGATAGAAGCAGGCCAGGCGCCAGGAACAGTTTACTAAGGCAGCTGGGCCATAGAAGGTTCACGCTGCACGCTGCATGCTGCACGCTACACGCGTGTAAAGAAAAGTGGACAAACGTAGCATACTTGCTCTGGGCCATAGAACGGCGTTCACGTTGCACGCTGCACACTTCACGCGTGAAGCGAGAAATGAACATGCACACTTTTTTCTAGGCGTGAAGATGGAAATTCCAGTCAATGCATGCGGTCACCGCCGCGCCAGCCAATCAGAACGGGTCTAGGGAGATAACTCTATGCTTTCAGGGGAAAACTTCAGAAAAAATATAATTGAATGGTATAATTGAAAAATAGTTCTTCATCGGGATTGTCAAGCAGATTATAGAATGTTCGGTGAAATTCACCACAGGTTTCTCTCAGAAGGAAGTGTTCTCGGCTCCAAATTCTGTTCCTTTTTCTCTTCCTCTGTCTCAGTAAAAGCAGAATGAGGCAATCGTCATCATCCGAAGAGTCCATATTGTTGGTTACTCGGTCAAAGTAGAACAGGCGCAACACGTGAACATCCAAGCATGAAGTTTAATGGCCCAGGGTCCGGTTCTTCACGTGAACGTGTAGCGTGTAGCATGCAGCATGCAGCGTGCAGCGTGAACCTTCTATGGCCCAGCTGCCTAAGGGGGCAATTAGAAATCGCAAGGGGGCAAATATTTTTCATATAGTGTGTAGTAGTGATGGCGGTCTGACAACGTGTTTCAAACAATTAACTGCGCCAACCACAAAACCACGGCCCCGAAGGTTGCTTTAGTCTGGGAAAATCATGTGACATATTACCAGGGCAGTTGCGCTTTATCAACACCCGTGCCCACCTGTTAACCCTCCCCTCGAATTTTCTCACAGACACGCGTTACAACTGGAAAGATGCCAAACATAAAACAACACACACAAACCTACAGGCAAGTCCTTTACATTTAAAATACATACAAATAGCTCCACGGCATGAAAACAAAACGTCCATGCAAGTCTAAGGTACTTGGCTTGGCGGCCAAAATCATAATTTAAAAAAAATCAACAGACCCTGCAGCTGCACCAGTAATAGCCTTCCTGACTCGCACCGAGTCAACGCTAACCACTTAATCCGCGACCCCAGTTTAGGCGTGTAGGGGACAAAACACTCTGAAGTGATGAATTTTCACCCCCGCTGCATGGGGGGTGACGTCAACGACACATATTCTTACGCTATTTGCGCACAAAGCGGACCATATATGAACACATACACCAACATAAACGGAGATCAACTTAGCCTACAAAGAATGTATTTTTGTGCAATGCGCAACCACTTAATATTTCGTATTTGAAAATGCAAATAATTAATACGTCTATAATACATTATATTTTCATAAGAAAACAATTAAGTGATCTGAGTCTCCGTTGAGGGGGCGGGGCTGTAGCCACGAGGGGGCGATGCCCCCTTTCGCCCCCCCACGGCGCCGGGCCTGGATAGAAGTCAGATGGTGTCAGCTCGGGTGAGTAAGGTGCATGGGGCAACAGTTCAAATTCACAAATTCACATTTGTCTGCTTCTGCCCCTGCCACTTGTACTGTGTGGATGGGCGCTTTGTCCTGGAGCAACAGCATGCCAGCTTGAAGCTTTCCTCTCCTTTTTTCTTCAATTGCTTTTTTTCATTTGAGTTTTTGTGGACAATTATAGAAGGCTTTATAGTATACAGTTTTGCCCCAAAATGGGAGTTACGCCCCTTGTTTCCGGGGGAAGGCAAGACCTTTTCGAAGTATCCTCATACTTGAGTAAGTGTACTTCATTACTAGTACCAGTATTAGTATCATTGTTGTCTGTTTGTGCATTACTTGAGTGTTATTACCTCTGAGAACTTTGTTGGAAGAGGTTATGGTTTCACCTCTGTGTTTGTTTGCTTGTTTGTCTCCTCTTCCCAATGTATCTCAAAAAGTAGTGAATCAATTTTGATGAAATTTGGAGGAAAGGTCAGCCATGGGCCAAGGAACAATTCATTAGATTTTGATGCAAATCCAGATATGTATGTGGAGCCAGGATTTTTTATGTTATTTGTTTGTTTGTTCCCAACGTAACTCAAAAAGTAGTGAATGGATTTGGATGAAATTTGGTGGACAGATTTACTATTATCCATCCATCCATTATCTGTAGCCGCTTATCCTGTGCAGGGTTGTGGGCAAGCTGGAGCCGATCCCAGCTGACTATGGGCGAGAGGCGGGATACACACGGGACAAGTCGCCAGGTCATCACAGGGTTGACACATAGAGACAAACAACCATTCACACTCACCTTCACACCTACGGTCAATTTAGAGCCAGCAATTAACCTAACCTGCATGTCTTTGGATTGTGGGGGAAATCGGAGCACCTAGAGGAAACCCACGCAGACACAGGGAGAACATGTAAACTCCACACAGAAAGGCCTCCGTTGGCCACTGGGCTTGAACCCAGGACCTTCTTGCTGTGAGGTGACAGTGCTAACCACTACACCACCATGCTGCCCACTTTACTATTATGATCAAGAGATTTGATTTTGATGTTGATAGTATGTGGCTTGGTGGAGGTATACTCTTTACTGAGTGCCCTTCTAGTTGAAGTTGACTCTGTCCATTCACTGTGTGTAATACTTAGAATAGGAATACAATGGAATAGGCTCCCATGTATTTTATTTACATTTGATTTACATTTCAGTTTAAGGCATCCAATCAACTTCATCAGTGTAAGAAAAAAGACTACAAAGAATCATGGCAAGTCATCATCTGCTGTGACCTGCTTGAGTAGAATTTCTTGGTGCCATGCCCGCACCTGGAGATTACAAATTCCTTGATCTCTAATCTCTACAGAGCAAGAGATCTAAAATTCCCTCTTAACCCTTTAAATCACATCTAATGCTGGTAGTATTACAGACTGTAGAGTATTATAGACTAGATTTTTATTTATTTATTTTTTTAAATCTGATCTGTGCATGTGAGAAGGTTCTTGATGTAGAAAGAACTCACTATCATGGGCAGTGTCAATTGTTTTTTCTTGCATCACCTCTTTACCACCGAAAATAGCACTTAATTTTGTTATCATTACAGGGACTAACAGCAGTGTCATCTTTCTGTACCTTTAAAGAAGTTTTTCAGATGAGAAATGTATGATACAGAACACACTTCAAGTACCGAGAAGAATACTTGACTCCAACTATAACAGAGATGGGATTTGAAATCATTTGAGCAGGCGATGGCTGTAATTTTCTCAGCAGTTTTTTTTTCTTTTTTTCCATGCTGTTAACTGCACTGTAGGTAGTTCTATTTATGTTTATTTTTATTTTAACATGTTGGATTTTCTAAAATTAATTATTTTCACTTGTATTTGTATAAGGCTTTTTAAAGTAGAAATTGTCAGAGTTACAGGAATCTGTATGCAGATGTGAAATCTATAAGGAAAATCTCCCAGAGATTACAAGAAATAAATCTTGAGACTCCAAAAAGGAACGGATGCTCTTCTGGCTGACAGCAGTTTCTATTCTTTACAGTGCATTTTTATACAACGTAAGAAGCAAAATATATTGCATGCATTAAAAATATTCAGGGTGTACACAGATATGAGCGTACTGTGAACAGGATTTTTGAGATCACTTCCGAGGTGGTGCAAATCTCTAGGGTGTCCAGGAAAAGCAGCAGGAATGTGAATTGCAAGCATAAGCCGTTTTTGAGAAGTGTAATTCTCCAAGGTATCCAGCTAAGATGACCCTGTGCAGCAGGATGTTGAATCGTAAGTGTAAATCGAGGAAAAAGCAAGAGGGGGGAAGGGGGTGGAAGCAGGAGCTTTGGGAAAAGCATTAGGTCTGGAGGGTAAGAGGCACCTAAGCAGACTTGTATGGTATCAGGATATTTCACAAGCATCACCACAGTGAGCAGCCATCCATGTAACATGTGTAACCCCTTTTCCCCCATAGTGTCTAAACATGCATGGGGTCACACTCATAACAAACAGGAACCTGGGTTTCCAGCTGGTGATGGTGAATTTACTGGATTTCCTGTCTACCATTAGACTCAGGGATTCCTATACTAGAATTAGGAATGGTTATTAGGAAATTAGGAAAACAAAGCCTCAAATATTATCAAGTATTTAAAAGAAACAGAAATAGTGAAAAGAATATAGGTTTTGTTGTTGTTGTTTATTTCCTCCAGAATCGCCTGTTCCACACTCCAGCCCAGTTGGTGGTGGTAATGCACCTTTAAGTTGGTTTGCCAACTGTTCAAAAAAAAGAAGAAAAAGAAGACACCCCCCCTCCAAAAACAAAGAAAACAAGCAATAAAATATGGAATGAAAGTATTGCATGGTAAGAATGTGACTTTATTTTTTTCAAAAATTATCATTATTATTATAGCATTTTTCACAAATTGCTACTGTCATTTCACCGGTTTGTTTACATTCTAAGCGGAAATAATTTTGTCGGACGTTTTATACAAAATTTTTATTTATCAAATTTGCAAAAAATAAAAATTAAAATGCTCCATTTCTCAAAATCCATTGAATGTGGATAGAATAAAACAGTTATTCCACTCAATCTCGTTGTACACGCCTCGTCGGCTATCAGCTCATGTACGACTCGATTTTGTGGAATAACTGTTAATTATACCACCAGCCAGAATATGCCCCTTTTTTGTTTGTTTGTTTTTTAATATTATCTTCCTAATTTCGTCTTAATCATTTTCCCCCCACCAGCCAGTTCTCCCCTATAAAACAACAACTACCAGCCAGGATATGTGAAGGCTGATATACATTTCCTCCACAGCAGCACAGGGTGATATAACACACACTGAGAAAAGTGTTATCTGCCCTCTTCTGCATACATGACCTCACAGGTGCCCACGATTGGCTCGTATCCCTGGGACTGACGGCGGAGATGGAGTATGTCATCATTCCCACTCAAAAAGCATTCCTGCATTCTGTAGCACTTTATTTCAGGCAGCACGGTGGTGTAGTGGTGAGCACTATCGCCTCACAGCAAGAAGGCTCTGGGTTCAAGCCCAGTGGCCGACGGGGGCCTTTCTGTGGGGAGTTTGCATGTTGTCTGCATGGGTTTCCTCCAGGTGCTTCGGTTTCCTCCACAGTCCAAAGACATGCAGTTAGGTTAACATGGGACGACCTTGGGCTTAAGTGCCCAAGAGTGGTGGCATGCATGTACACAGTGGCTTTGCTCTCCAATGATGATGATGAACTAAATTTCGTTGTACATTTGTGCAGTAACAATAAAGGCGTTCTATTTGATCTCTTGTTAGATTCCTGGCTCCGGATGGAGACAGACTTGTTGAGATTCAGACTCACGATTTTCCATCCTTTAGCTCTCACAGCTTCTTTTTATCATTTGTGTAGTAACAGTTTACTTGTTGTATAGCAAATGCTCCAAATAAACAGTGTAATCATTGATATGATGAAGGAGTTTCCAGTGTCACCACTTTGTAACAGCCAGAGGTAAAGCTGTTCCTTTAGTGACACTAAAGACTTTAGGATTGTGGACTTTGTGGTTTTTCAGTAACATGACAAGCATATTTTGTCTTATTAACTTCAAGAGGTTGGGGAGAGGATGACTACAAGATATTTAACAGTTATTCCACGAAATCGAGTCGTACATGAGCTGATAGCCGACGAGACGCGTAGCGCCAAGTCGGCTATAAGCCATGTATGATGAGATTGAGTGGAATAATTGTTTCATTCTATCCACATTCACTGGATTTTGAGAAACAGAGCATATTTATTTTTATTTTTTACAAATTTGATCAATAATAACTTTGTACAAAACGTCCGACAAAATAATCTCCGCTTAGAATGTAAACAAACTGGTGAAATGACAGGAGCAATTTGTGAAAAATGCGATAATAATAATGATTCTTGAAGAATAAAAAAAAGAGAGATTCTTACTATCAAATACTTTCATTCCATATTTTCTTGCTTTTTTTGTATTTTGGGGGTTTTGTTTTTGAGTAAAAATTTTATTTCATCCTCGGTTGGTTCAGCAACACGCTCCGCCATTTTGTTTTTCTCTACTCACGGTATATGAGCTGATAGCCTAGTAGTAGAGTAGCCAATCAGAGTGCACTATTGCTCATAAACAGTGAATGTGGATCGAATAAAACATAATAGATAACAGGAACTAAACAGTTTTGTGGACGTTCCACAACATTAAACACAACTTGGCAATTTGCTAAGATAGAAAGGAAGTAAATACTTTTGGATGTGCTATTATTGGGAAAAAATCAACATCATGATTGTCATTATATAGTTTTATGCTGCTGTACTTTTTTAACTAACAAAAGCTGATAGCAAAGAAGGAATTTTCCTTCGATTTTCTGATATATGAGGATGCTCCAAGAACATGCTTATTATTTACTAAAATGTATCTTTCATAATATTATAAATCATAGATTATTCTGAAATCTGCTGCCCAAAAATGAGTCCCTCGGATAATTTCTAAACACAGTATTCCCTCTTCTCACGTCTGCTTGATCTGTAGTAAAATCATTGCCATGCATGTGAAGAGAGAGTGTGACTAATCCTCTTCCATGGGTAAGAAGCAAAACTGGCCAGATGGCCCAGCAAAAATAAATAAGAAAAGTGTCAAGTGGTGGACTGACAGCGCACTAAGATCTCACTAACTGCCTGTCAGCATGGCCACATGTGGTCATGCCAGCCCTCCAGCAGGTCACTGAATTTATGCAAAAGCATTTTCCACAACAGGTCATGCTATAGACCGCACTCTTCAATATGCCACTGTGCATATTATAATCTGTATTTCATATTTAGCCCTGTCACATCTTAGATACTACCAACAAATTTCACCCACTGCAAAAGACGATGCTGGAAAAACAGAATATTTGCAGTAACTGCGCCTCATCAAGGTCACCACATCATCCTATTCTACACACTTAACCTATTTTATCTTTGAGCCAGCAATCTGTGGAGAAGCAATAACAAGTCCGGGGCATCTTGTTACGAGTCAACTTTACAAAAACTTAAAGCTAGACTGCCTTTCAGATTTTTCAAGTGTAGCTCATGAAAAGAATTTTCCCTGACACCCGATTATTTTTGTTCAGTGGACCGAAAGCTACTGAATTCAAATCACAGACTTCTAATTTTATTCGTTTTACAGCCACGTGGCCCAAAATTATCCGGTATTTTTTCCTGCTTCACCATGACCCAATTCAAGATACTATGTTACGCATCCCGTGGTGGGCTTTCCCCGTTCACGCAAGGTATTGTGAGATACAAATATGAAACAGGAGAGAAAAATGGAGGATGTGAGTGTGCGAATGAAACGTAAAAGACCGACTACAGTAACAGAAAGAAAGCGAGAAGAAAAGCTGTTATGTTACATACGAAGGAAAGGAAACACAGGACCAAACTAATAAATATCGGCGGTCAGCGAGCACCTCGGTGTGATCAGCTGTTCGTTTAGCGACAGAATGATGGAACTGTCAGTGCACGCGCAAAGGTAAACCTGTAGATGGCAGTAATGCAACACTGTGGATGCCAGCTGCTGTAAAACCCAAAAGAAGAAGAAGAAGAAGGTAAACCTGCGCATGCGCACACGGACTTCCTCTGTCTGCTTGACTGCACAAAGTGAGTGATTTCATGCACATTATTTGCTTTAATCCCCTCAAATTAAATAACTTCCCAGTCATAGAATGGCCTGATATTTTGTGAGATATTACATAAATTAATATATATCACAATGACCACATTTCAGAGGGAACTAAATTTCACAGATTTTATGAAATCGAAAGGCCGTCCAGCTTTAATGAAAGTCCAAAACATAAAGGGTAACAGCCCCCTTCTGGGATTTGTATGAAATAAATTGTGAGCCAGACAGGGCAATTTATTGGGTTTTCATATAAATGATGGTTAGAATAACAGAAGGGACTGAAAGTGTGCCTGACTATTATTTGCTTTTGTCCCAGAGGAAATACATTTCTTCTTAAAAAAAAATGCTCTGCAGTAAGTAAATCACTTGTGCGGTTCTGGCATATGATGCATCCTGAACACATTAAAAACTCAGTTATGTTCAGTCAATTTTTGGCTTGCACTCCACAAGGCATTGTTTGATTTAACAGCATTCATTTTGATCATAAATCATATAGCAATGCAGATGCACCAAGTCATAGACAGTGAACAGCAGGCAAAGTGCCACAGTGATAGGAAACTTCCTGCCTCACCACATTGTGTTTTCTTTCTCTCTCTCTCTCTCTCTCTCTCTCTCTTTCAGCACACTGAGAATGTAACACTCCTTTGGGTCACTGTTTCATCTTCTCGACAGTCAGGATAGGGGTTTACAGAGCTGCACTAAACCATGTCACAAAAAAAGACTCAGCAGCTTCAAGTCCCCATGTCGGTGTGTCTCGGGTTTTAAAATGATTTTGTAATGCAGCTGCTGAGATTTATCACTCTGACTCTTAAGATAGTTTGAAGTGAGCTGTTTCCAAAACAATACCACATCCACTGGTAACAAGGATATGAAACTCAAGCTTATTACGTACCACTATCATCCAAGTCACCTCTTCGGGCTGAGCCCGGCCAGGCCCCATGGGCAAAAGCCCAGCCACCAAGCGCTCACATGTGAGCCCCAACCCCGGGCTTGGCTCCAGGGTGGGGCCCCGGCTGCGCCATACCGGGCGACGTCTCGGTCCTTGGTTGTTGCTCCATTAGGGGTTTTGGTGAACTGCTCTTGGTCTGGCCTGTCACCTAGGACCTGTCTGCCTTGGGAAACCCTGACAGGGGCATAATGCCCAGAAAACATAGCTCCTAGGATCATTCAAGCACACAAACCCCTCCACCACAATGCATCTCATCATTGCTGAGGAGTGTGCTCCCATCACCCAATCAAGCATCCAGCCAGAGCAGGTCATGATATATTTTACCATATTAACATGCCATTGTTGTGTGTTATGCCTGATGTAAAGACTCTTGTCTCTGCGAGCCTACCACACAGATTTAATACTTGTCATTTTTAGGGCATACCTAACAACGTGTTTTCTTTCTCTCTCTCTTCCCCCCCCCAATCTGTCCCTCTGAGTTACATGTTGATCCTGGGATTGAGATGCTGGCCTCTTCTGCCCCTCGGACCTGCTTGATCCATCCTGGTGCCCTGTGTCTGGTCGGAGTTTTATCGCACCGCTCCTGTGAAGGACGGCCCCATGAGGACAGTTGAGGGTTATACCTGTTAAAACTGTTAATATTATAGTCAGGCTGTCTGTTGTTGCCCAAATGAGGATGGGTTCCCTTTTGAGTCTGGTTCCTCTCGAGGTTTCTTCCTCATGTCGTCTGAGGGAGTTTTTCCTTGCCACCGTCACCACAGGCTTGCTCATTGGGGATAGATTAGGGATAAAATTAGCTCATGTCTTAAGTCGTTCAAATTCTGTAAAGCTGCTTTGCGACAATGTTTATTGTTAAAAGCGCTATACAAATAAACTTGATTTGATTTTCCTGCACTTGGTCACCCTGAAAAACATTATATTCATATCCAAATGGTTTTAGTCTGTAAGTCTCATTCTAATTTAGTTCTATATTTCATTACAATTCCAGTGAAAGACACCCTGCTTACTTTTACATTTATAACCTAATTTACTTATAGCACACAAAAAAAGTAAAGGATGTATTCTTGGGTTTCAGTCACGTGACTTTTCTTAGCGGTTTTACTGGAAGTGAAATAGCTGGTGGTCTAGCAAACCAAAACGGCTGCTGTAATGCAAACAACTAGTGATAACTTATCAGAGTACGCTCGTAATCTAGAAGCCACTGTTCGCTTTAGATATATTCAGAAAATTGCTATGTGCAATGGAATCGACCCTTACGGTCTGGGAAAGAAGGCTTTGTCATACGATCTTGAAAACTACCCTTCAGTCGAGTTCCCCGACATCCTGAACTATCTGGTGTTGCAGATGTCCTTCTACACCGCAAAACAGATGAAAGCGTGGAAGAGTATGGAGGCTTACAACTTTTTTGTATGCGGCTGGGTAAAGGACCTCGGGATCAAGCCACTGCCCAATGAATCCTGTATTGTTTTTGCCCATGTGAGTATTTTTTTAAGCTTTTTGTTCGCGTCTTTACAATGAAGCGCTGGAAGTTGAAGTATAAACAACAGTTCGCTTGATTTTCACTTGTTTTGGCTCTTATCTCGTCTCGACGCATCTCGTCTTCTTCCGCTTTATCCGGGACTGGGTCGCAGAGGCAGCAGTCTAAGCATGGAAGCCCAAACTTCCCTTTCCCCAGACACCTCGGCCAGCTCCTTGGGAAGAACACCGAGGCGTTCCCAGGCCAGCCGAGAGACATAGTCCCTCCAGTGTGTCCTGGGTCTTCCCCGGGGCCTCCTTCCGGGGGGACATGCCTGGAACACCTCCCCAGGGAGGCGTCCAGGAGGCATCCGAAAGAGATGCCCGAGCCACCTCAGCTGATTCCTCTCGATGTGGAGGAGCAGCGGTTCTACTCCAAGCTCCTCCCGAGTGACTGTGCTTCTCACCCTATCTCTAAGGGAGCGCCCAGCCACCCTGCAAAGGAAACTCATTTCGGCCGCTTGTATCCGCGATCTTGTTCTTTCGGTCATTACCCAAAGCTCATGACCATAGGTGAGAGTCGGAACGTAGATCGACCGGTAAATTGAGAGCTTCGCCTTTTGGCTCAGCTCCTTCTTCATCACGACTGACCGGTAAAGCGACCGCATCACTGCGGAGGCTGCACCAATCTGCCTGTCGATCTCACACTCCATCCTTCCCTCACTCGTGAACAAGATCCCGAGATACTTAAACTCCTCCACTTGAGGCAGGACTTCTCCACCAACCTGAAGCCACCCTTTCCCGGTCGAGAACCATGGCCTTGGACTTGGAGGTGCTGATTCTCATCCCAGCCGCTTCACACTCGACTGCAAACCGCCCCAGTGCATGCTGGAGGTCCTGGTTTGAAGAAGCCAACAGGACAACATCATCCGCAAAAAGCAGAGATGAGTTAAAGACCTCCCCAACAGAGTGCTCGGCCAGACGTTCCCAGCAGACTCTCACCATATGTTTGAGCCTGCCAGGTCTGTCCAGCTTCCTCCTCTGCCAGCGGATCCAACTCACCACCAGGTGGTGATCAGTTGACAGCTCAGCCCCTCTCTTCGCCCAAGTGTCCAAGACATAGGGCCGGAGATCAGATGAAATGACAACAAAGTCTATCATTGACCTCCGACCTAAGGTGTCCTGGTGCCACGTGCACTTATGGACACCCCTATGCTCGAACATGGTGTTCGTTATGGACAAACCGTGACTAGCACAGAAGTCCAGTAACAAAACACCGCTCGGGTTCAGATCGGGGAGGCCGTTCCTCCCAAGCACGCCCCTCCAGGTGTCACTGTCGTCGCTCACATGAGCATTGAAGTCCCCCAGTAGCACAATGGAGTCCCCAGTCTGAGCACCCCTCAGTACCTCTCCCAGGGACTCCAAGAAGGCCGGATACTCTACACTGCTATTTGGCCTGGAGGCACAAACAACAGCAAGAGCCCTCTCCCCAATCCAAAGGCGCAGAGAGGCAACCCTTGTTCACTGGGGTAAACTCCAACACATGGCGGCTGAGCTGGGGAGCTATAAGCAAGCCCACACCAGCCCGCTGCCGCTCACCATGGGCGACTCCAGAGAAGTGGAGAGTCCAGCCCCTCTCGAGGAGCTGGGTTCCAGAGCCCAAGCTGTGCGTGAAGGTGAGCCCGACTATCTCTAGCCGGAACCTTTCAACCTTCCGCACAAGCTCAGGCTCTTTCCCCCCCAGCGAAGTGACATTCCATGTCCCAACAGCTAGCCACTGTGTCCGGGGATCAGGTCGTCGAGGCCCCTGCCTTCAACTGCCACCCAATCCACACTGCACCAGCTCCCTACTGCTACCTCTGTGGGTGGTGAACCCACAGGAGGTCGGGCCCACGTCACCTCTTCGGGCTGAGCCCGGCTGGGCCCCATGGGCAAAAGCCCAGCCACCAAGCGCTCGCATGCGAGCCCCAACCCCGGGCTTGGCTCCAGGGTGGGGCCCCGGCTGCACCATACCGGGCGACGTCTCGGTCCTTGGTTGTTGCTCCATTAGGGGTTTTGGTGAACTGCTCTTGGTCTGGCCTGTCACCTAGGACCTGTCTGCCTTGGGAAACCCTGACAGGGGCATAATGCCCCCGACAACATAGCTCCTAGGATCATTCAAGCACACAAACCCCTCCACCACAATAAGGTGGTAGTTCTAGGAGGGGTGGCTCTTATCTCTTAGATAAATCGAGTAGAGTTTTTATTTCATCCTCGGTTGGTTGAGCAACATGCTCCGCCATTTTGTTTTTCTCTACTCACGGTATATGAGTTGATATCCTAGTAGTAGAGTTGCCTATCAGAGTGTGCGATTGCTCATATCCAGTGAATGTGGATAGAATAAATGTGAGTATTACCTCCTCTAACTTTGTGAGAGGTTATGATTTCACCTGTTTGTTTGTTTGTTTGTTTGTTTGTTTGTTTGTTTGTTTGTTTGTTTTCCTGTTCCAACATAACTAAAAAAGTAGTGAATAGATTTTGATTAAATTTTGAGGAAAGGTGAGCCATGGACCAAGGAACAATTGATTAGGTTTTGATGCAAAACCGGATATGTATGTGCATCCAAGATTTTTTTGTGTGTGTTTTCCCAAAGTTACTCAAAAAGTAGTGAACGGATTTGGATGAAATTTGGTGGACAGCTTTAGTATTACGCTAGGTTCGAATGATTTGATTTTGATGTTGATAATACGTGGCTTGGCAGAGGTATGAGCGCTACCAAATGCCCTTCTAGGTTTGTGATGTAACTATAATATACAGTGCTCAGCATAAATGAGTACACCCCCTTTGAAAAGTAACATTTTAAACAATATCTCAATGAACACAAACAATTTCCAAAATGTTGACAAGACAAAGTTTAATATAACATCTGTTTAACTTATAACATGAAAGTAAGGTTAATAATATAAACTTAGATTACACATTTTTTCAGTTTTACTCAAATTAGGGTGGTGCAAAAATGAGTACACCCCACAACAAAAACTACTACATCTAGTACTTTGTATGGCCTCCATGATTGTTAATGACAGCACCAAGTCTTCTAGGCATGGAATGAACAAGTTGGCGACATTTTGCAACATCAATCTTTTTCCATTCTTCAATAATGACTTCTTTTCGTGACTGGATGCTGGATGGAGAGTGATGCTCAACTTGTCTCTTCAGAATTCTCCATAGGTGTTCGATTGGGTTCAGATCAGGAGACATACTTGGCCACTGAATCACTTTCACCCTGTTCTTCTTCTGAAATCCAACAGTGGCCTTAAATGTGTGTTTAGTCATGCTGGAAAAGTGCACGACGACCAAGGGCACGAAGTGATGGTAGCATCTTCTCTTTCAGTATAGAGCAATACATCTGTGAATTCATGATGCCATCAATGAAATGCAGCTCCCTGACACCAGCAGCAAGGCAAGGCAAGTTTATTTATATAGCACATTTCATACACAGTGGCAGTTCAATGTGCTTTACAGAAGTAAAAGCAGAACAGTAAACAATAGAAAATAAAATTACATAAAATAATTGGGGAAGAAAAATAATAAGAATTAAACAATAGTAGAAATAAAATAATAAAATGAAATAAAGTTAATCAGCCTCGAGATTAATTATTATTATGAGTTTAACTCATAAAGCGCACTCTTCCCGTGGCTCTTCCACGAGGATCACCAAAAATCGTCCCACAGACACAATCTACAAGGATCACCAAATAAAATCGTCCCGCAGACAAAATCTACGAGGATCACCAAAAATCATCCCGCAGACAAAATCTACGAGGATCACAGTAACAAAGAATTAAAGTAAAAGTAAAATCATTAAAATCCGAGATTAAAAAGAAATTAAAATAAAGAAAGTAAAATCATTAAAATCAAAATTAAAAGAAATTATGTTAAAGGAAATTAATTACTTAGGTAAAAATTAATCAAGTGAAAGCATCTGAAAACAGCTTTGTCTTGAGCCTGGATTTAAAACTAACAACAGTAGGAGCATTTTTGATATCATCTGGAAGTTGGTTCCAAAGCTTAGCAGCATAGCAACTAAAGGCTGCTTCACCACACTTCGTTTTGACAGCTGGTATTACTAGCAAGTTTTTCTCTTGTGATCTTAGAGACCTAGTTGGTGCATATAATTGAAACATATCCAGTAGGTAGCTGGGTCCCACCCCATTTAATGTTTTAAATAGAAGAAGTAGTGCTTTAAAGTCAATTCTATAGCTCACTGGGAGCCAGTGCAGAGACCTTAGGATTGGAGTGATATGGACTACCATTTTTGTTCTTGTAAGAACCCTTGCTGCTGCATTTTGGATTAGTTGAAGCTCTTTGATGGTCTTTTTTGGAAGACCTGTGAAAAGGCTATTGCAGTAATCAACCCTACTGGAGATGAAAGCATGAATAAGTTTTTCTAGATCATGCTTTGACATGAGACCCCTGAGTTTAGAAATGTTTTTTAGGTGATAGAATGCAGACTTTTTTACCACTTTCATATGACTGTTGAAGTTAAGTTCGCTGTCAATAAGGACACCAAGGTTTTTGACAGTATCCTTTGCTTTAAGCCCCTTAGTTTCAAGAACAGTGGCAATCCTAAGCCTTTCCTCCTTTTTGCCAAATATAATTGCTTCAGTTTTATCTGCGTTCAGCTGAAGAAAATTGTGAGACATCCATTTGTTAATTTGGTCAATGCATCTATGAAGAGACTCAAGAGGGGCATAGTCATTAGGTGACATAGCTAAGTAAAGCTGAGTGTCATCTGCATAGCTATGGAAGTTTATTGAGTTATTCTTAATAATTTGTCCAAGTGGGAGCATATAAAGGTTGAATAGTAATGGTCCCAGGATTGAGCCCTGGGGAACCCCACAGTTCAAGGACACGGGTGATGAACTGTGGCCTCCAATGGCCACATAAAAAAATCTTTGTTGTAGGTAAGATTTTAACCAGTTGATTACTATACCAGTAAATCCAACCCAATGCTCCAGTCGATGTAACAGTATGGAATGATCTACTGTGTCAAATGCAGCACTTAAGTCTAAAAGCACCAAGACTGATGTTTTACCAGCATCAGAATTAAGACGTAGGTCATTCATGACTTTAGTAAGAGCTGTTTCAGTGCTATGATTGGCACGAAAACCTGACTGAAACTTATCAAAACATCCGTTTAATGTCAGGAAGGCAGTTAATTGATTAAAAACATTTTTTTCAATTATTTTACCAATGAATGGCAAATTGGATATGGGCCTGTAGTTGTTGAGTACTGAGACATCCAGGTTATTCTTTTTCAGTAGGGGTTTTACAACCGCTTTTTTCAGAGATGAGGGAAACATGCCAGTTCATAAGGAGGTGTTGATAATCTGAAGTACCTTGTCTGATATTAGGTGAAGAACAGATTTGAAAAAGACTGTAGGTAAAATGTCCAGTTCAGATGTGGAGGAGCTGAGACTTTGTACTGTTTTTCTCAGAGTCTCAACATCAATTAAACTAAATGTTGACATTGTATTACGACCCCCTCTCTTGTTATCCAATGGTTCCAGATTTTGAAGTGTTTGCACCTGGGTGGCTATATTCATACGTATTTTATCAATCTTTCCTTTGCAAAAAGATGCAAAGTTGTTGCATGTATTAACTGAGAGAAATTCAGAAGGCATTTGTTTTGATGGGTTTGTTAGCTTTTCAACTGTAGAAAATAGCACAGGGGCATTGTTGATATTCCTATTAATAATGTCAGCAAAAAAAAAGACTGTCTTGCTTTAGAAATTTCTAAGTTGTATTTACATAACATCCCTTTGTAGATTTGATAATGAATCTGGAGTTTAGATTTACGCCATTTTCTTTCAGACTTTCTACATTCCCTCTTTAACATTTTAACTGTTGGATTTAGTTTCCAGGGTGCTTTTCCTTTGTCTATGACTCTTTGGTTTTAAAAGGAGCAATAGCATCCATAATATGATTCATTCTTGAATTAAAAATTTCCATTAGATCATCTGCACAATCTAAAGATTGACATGGGAGTTCTGAGAGTGCCTGCTCAAAAAGAGCTGCTGTGCCATTGGTAATTACCCTCTTTTTTACAGTCACAGACTTGTTTTGAAAGTGAGGGGAAATGGAAACATCAAAGAAAACACAGAAATGATCAGATATACCCAGGTCCATGACACTAGTAGATACATTAAGACCCTTAGTGATGACAAGGTCGAGGGTGTGGCCATGGGAGTGTGTTGGCCCTTGTACATGTTGTGTTAGGTTGAAGGCATCAATCAGTGTAAGAAATTCATTTGCATATGTGTTATCTGGATTATCAACATGGAAATTAAAATCCCCAGAAATAATAAGATTGTCAAACTCTAAACAAATATTTGACAACAGTTCCCCAAACTCCTCTAGGAACAGTGGTGCAGAAAGTCTTGGTGGTCTGTAAATAGTCAACACTAATATGTTAGAAGAACATTTTAGGATTGCACTTAGGTATTCAAAAGATGTAAAATCACCAAGAGTTGTTTGTTTGTACTGAAAACATGCCTTGTATATATTTGCTATTCCTCCTCCCCGTTTATTGGCTTTTCCAACACTCATGAAATCAAAGAGTGGGGGAGTTGCTTCAATAAGAGTAATAGAGCTACTTGATTGTTCAAGCCAAGTTTCAGTAAGAAGCATAAAATCCAGTTTGTGTGTACCGATGAAGTCATTAATTAAAAAAGGCTTATTAAGTGATCTTACATTCTGAAGAGCCAGTTTTACAGTGAATGTGGGGATAATTTCCACAGAAGCGTTCTGTGGTTGTTTTGGAACTGGAAGGAGATTTGACGAGTTTACCCCATTGATAGGATGAATAAGAACACCTCTCCTTCTTGTTAGCACAGGAATAGAAAAGTACGTCGTGGGTCCCAGCTTATTTTCAAAACTACCATCTGGACCCAGATTATATCAGTTCGTTCCAACATGAAGGTCTTCACTGCTGCTGGTGAACTGTAGCTGTGCACATGGTCCTTGAGTCTTATCTGTAATCACAGGGGGAGGTGGTGCCCTCTGTTTCTTGGGTGCTGTGGCAGTTGGATATATCATTAGAGATTTTGGGGTACACAAGGCCTGACCATGAGACAGCTCTGTGTACGGTACTTGATTTGAGTGTCCTCTTGGGCTTGCCAAAGACACTCGGCTTAAAGACAATAGTCTCTCCATTTTCTCAGGAAAACGCAGTCTGGGGGGTGAAGGAGATACAGAGGGGCTTGGGGTTACATCCACTGCTGTTGTTGGTGATTGCCTATTGCCAGTCTCAGGAGGTTGTGGTGATGCTTGTTTATCTGATTGTCTTTCTGATAGCTCTGCCAGCTTACCCGTTAGCTCAGATATCATGTTGCTAGCCTTGGAAAGTGATGGGGATGTGTGTGGTGATAGATCCACCCTCTGATCATTTTCCTGAACTGTATTGGGGGCAGATGAGTCAGCATGATCCTCTGTAGTTGCTGGGGGCTTAGTTGCCTTCGTTGGTGACAAGGAGTTTTGCTTGAATCCATCAGAGTGAGCGTTAGTCCCACTTCTTTCTGCCTGCAGATTCACTGAATGAAATGCAGCTTCCTGACACCAGCAGCACTCATGCAGCCCCACATAAGGACACTGCCACCACCATGTTTCACTGTAGGCACCAGGCATTTTTCTTTGTATTCCTCACCTTTGCGACGCCATACAGTTTTGAAGCCATCAGTTCCAAAAACATTTATCTTGGTCTCATCACTCTAGAGTATAGAGTCCCAGTAGTCTTCATCTTTGTCAGCATGGGCCCTGGCAAACTCTAGGCGGGCTTTTTTGTGCCTGGGCTTTAGGAGAGGCTTCTTTCATGGACAGCATCTATGCATGCCGTTCCTCTGCAGTGTACGCCGTATTATGTCACGGGAAATAGTCACCCCAGTTTGGCTTTCTACTTCTTTAGATAACTGCAGTGAACTTGCATGCCGATTTTCTTCAGCCTTTCTCATCAGAAGACGCTCCTGTCGAGGTGTTAACTTCCGTGGACGACCTGGACATCTCTGTGAGATGGTTGCAGTTCCATCTTTCTTAAATTTTTGTACCACTTTTGCTACAGTATTCTGACTGATAAGTAAAGCTTTGCTGATCTTCTTGTAGCCTTCACCTTTGTGGTGTAAAGAAATTATTTTCTTTAGGGAATTCTGAAGAGACAAGTTGAGCATCACTCTCCATCCAGCATCCAGTCACTAAAAGAGGTTGTTGTTGAAGAATGGAAAAAGATTGATGTTGCAAAATGTCGCCAACTTGTTCATTCCATGCCTAGAAGACTTGGTGCTGTCATTAACAATCATGGAGGCCATACAAAGCACTAGATGTAGTAGTTTTTGTTGTGGGGTGTACTCATTTTTGCACCACCCTAATTTGAGTAAAACTGAAAAATGTGTAATCTAAGTTTATATTATTAACCTTACTTTCACGTTATAAGTTAAACAGATGTTATATTAAACTTTGTCTTGTCAACATTTTGGAAATTGTTTGTGTTCATTGAGAAATTGTTTAAAATGTTGCTTTTTAAAGGGGGTGTACTCATTTACACTGAGCACTGTAATAAAGTGAATGACTAAAATTAAGCCTTTTGCAATTTCATTGTCCCTCTTTGCTGAACATCTCCATCACATAGGAATTAAAGAAAAGTCACTTTTAGTGTCATCAAAGTAGACAAGGAAGCTACTGCTATCAGCCAACTGAGGCATCATAACCCTTCAGTAAAAATACCCGGGTTTAAAATCCTCCTGAACATGTCTGTTATAGAAACTTGGTAATGTGTTTTTTTTTTTCACTACGATAAATCTAATAAATGTAAAGTTCTGCAAAATGAAGAAAACAAATCTTGATTTCTCATCATATTGTTTGATACAGGTGTAGTGGTTAGCGCTGTCGCCTCACAGCAAGAAGGTCCTGGGTTCGAGCCCTGGGGCCGGCAAGGGCCTTTCTGTGTGGAGTTTGCATGTTCTCCCCGTGTCCGCGTGGGTTTCCTCCGGGTGCTCCGGTTTCCCCCACAGTCCAAAGACATGCAGGTTAGGTTAACTGGTGACTCTAAATTGACCGTAGGTTTGAATGTGAGTGTGAATGGTTGTCTGTGTCTATGTGTCAGCCCTGTGATGACCTGGCGACTTGTCCAGGGTGTACCCCGCCTTTCGCCCGTAGTCAGCTGGGATAGGCTCCAGCTTGCCTGCGACCCTGTAGAAGGATAAAGCGGCTAGAGATAATGAGATGAGATTGTTTGATACACTCACCAGCCACTTTATTAGGAACACCCCTACACTCACCTGCTGTTTGATGCAGTTCTCTAATCAGCCGAGCCCTTGACAGCAGCACGATGCATCAAATCATGCAGATACAAATCAAGAGCTTCAACTAATTAATGTTCACAATGTTCAAACATCAGAATGGGAAAACTTGTGATCTCAAAGTGTGACTTTCTTTCACTGTGACATCATGGGTGTTGGTTTGAGCCAGATGAGTATGAGGTTTGAGTATTTCAGAAACTGCTGATCTTCTGGGGTTTTCACACACAGCAAACAGTCTCTAGAGTTTACACAGAATGGTACAAAAAACACTGAGTGAGTGAGGGAGTGCTAGTTCTTTGGGTGGAAACAAACGCCTTGTTGTTAAGAGAGGTCAGAGGAAAATGGACAGATTGGTTTGAACTCTTTTGCCAGGAAGGATATAGTAACTCATAGCAACTGTTTACAACCATGATGAGCAGAAAAGCATCTCAGCATGCAACAGCAGAAAGAAGAACACACTGGGTTCCACTCCTACAGCCAAGAACAGGAATCTTAGAATCAAAAACAAGTTCCTATTAAAGTGGCCGGTGAGTGTATTTTATCAGTAGCTATTATTATCTCGACACTTCCAACCGTCTTTGAGTCCAACCGAGTCTAATGTTTCAGTTCCTAAAGTTTTAATGAAGAAGTAAAAGCAGCGACACAAGCCGCAGCTTAGACTTTAACCTCAAACCCTGTAGCTGTGAGGCACCAACACTCCCAGCTGAGCCACCACACCACAAAGGCCTCATTATAGATAAAAAGCTACAGCAAATTGTTGTCTTATTAAGTCACTGTACAACCCAGAAAGACATGTCAGAATCCAGCAGTCATCTCTCCAATTACACAGCTGCAAGCTAATGATAGTTTGCTGTCAAATTAATGACTCAAACAGCAAGGACATGTGATATTTGTCCCTGTCTTAGTACTGTTTATACCACAGCGCACAATGCAATTCTGATTCATCAGAAGGTGTTGATTAATTTTCTCCAAGGAGCTCTAACAAGACTGCAAAATGTAAGAGAAGCCACATATTAATATGCTTGTTATCTTTTTGAAAGTAACAACTAATTCACTGATGGACACTCCACATAATTGAAGTCTAATAATACATTGATTTAATTGTTAAAATTGTGTAGGAGAGTCTTTAGACAAAGGAGTTTGCTCTTTGGGGTTTCTTGGTAACAGGACAAGCTGTGTTTTCTGTCATCTTTTTAAAGGATATGGGACATGGATTTTTACCTGGGCATAATTATGTATAAAGGACATAAGAAATGCCATCTAAATCACTGCAGGGCGTCAAAAATGTGAAAATCATCACATTATTCAAGTTTTTTTTATACATCAGCGTAAAACAAGGATTCGTTAATGAGCTAGGTGGTCACGTGACCCGTGACGTAACAAAAACTTTCCAAGGAGCCAGCGCTTGGGAATCTAATGTAAACAGGTTACCGAAATGGACACCATCGACAGTGACATTCCCGATGTTTCACAGAGATGTGAAGTTAGACCCTATCAATTCGAACCGATAGCTGGAAATTCACATGAACATGGATCTTGTCTTTACTCTGACGGGTCAGATGATTCTGAGAGTGAGAGTTCATTCAGCCCTCATGAAACTGAAAGCGGTCGGCTCGATAACACTTCCTGGTAAGTTAAAAACAATTCTGCTCAAAGGCTAATGATCTGTTGAAAGAAGTATTATTTTTGTATCATACATTGAAAGTTCATCATAGATCTAGCTAAAGTCCGTTGCAAGCTAGTTTTTTTTTTTTTGCTGATATTTTTCGAGATTGATTGAGATACAATGCTTCCAGAGTCCGAGATGAAAACATTCAAAATGGCGAAACGAGTCAGAATTATGATAATCAATAATTGTAATAGTATATTACAAAAATTATAATAGTAATCCTTACCTTGGCTTTCAGTCGCTTAGCGCAGAGGTCTTCAACAGGAGGGTCGCGAAATCGCACCGGATCACTCATATCAACAAAAATATTCCTGCCCTGTCCCCTGGCCTCCGTGCAGGGATGCAAACAGTGCGCCTTTCGGCGGATGCCGCCTTTTTCACGGCTGAATCGCGCAGATCCAATTTAAAAATATATATATATAGCGATATTAATTCATGAAACATGAAGTATAAGGATGAGAAAAAAACAGTTTAAATCGGGAAGCTGCACGCATTTGGGCAGCCTGGCGCAAATGTGCGCAGCTTCCCGATTTAAACTGTTTTTTTTTTCTCATCCTTATACTTCCTGTTTCATGTTTCATGAATTAATATCGCTCAGTACCTGAGTATTAATGTTGAAAGAATCCTCAGTGAAATGGTCCGAACACAGTTTGTGGGAAACAGTAGGTGCAAAGTTTTTTCAACAGGTGTTCTGTAAAGTTATCCTACCTCTTGGATTTGTCCTACCAAGCCTACTGCGCATGTGCAGGTGAGCCCACACTTTCCTCAGCTTCGGGTCCTTGGGGAATGCAAAAAAACTTACTCCAGGGCATTTCCCATTGGAATTATTGCAACCATAAGCAGCACAATACACCATGATGTCCAATGCACTTTAAAGACTATAAAAACAATTTTCTTGTCATCCACTTCTTCATTCATCTACCCGCTTGTGCTGTGCCCGAAAGTTTTTGTGACGTATGATCACGTGACAGCGGCTCTTCCGGTTGCAAAAAATGCACTTTGAGAGAGAAAAAATAGAGAGGAAAACTGACTGGTTTTTTTGCTGCTATAGACCCCTTCGCAGTAAACGTCATTCATACATAAGCGGAAATTGCGCGTGCAGCCTGGACCCAAAAAAGACTCAGAAATGCCTAGTTGTTGTGTTGTCGGGTGTCAGAATTGTAGCAGTGATGGGGTTAAAATATTCAGAATTCCAGCAGGATCTCACCCATTCCAAAAAAATTGCCGACGTCTATGGCTACAAGCCATCAAACGTGTAGACTGGGATGAAAGCACCATCAAAAATGTGCAGGTTTGCAGCGCCCACTTCATCACAGGTAAGATCAGGCTATTTATTAAATCTTTCTTTTTTATTCTTTCTAGTCTTCGTTTATTGATGTAGCAAAATACTTTGGTAATGTTTGTCTGATTAGCTGGGTCATAGTTACACAATGTAATGAATATTGTTAGCATGCTAACTTAGCTTTGCATGCAATTTTGTTTGTAGGAGAGGTCTCGCTTGACTCAAGCAGTCCAGATTTTGTGCCATCATTATTTGTGTCTGCCGAAAATCACAATTTTAAAGCAAGAATGGAAAGGTAAAATTGTGTGCCCTCACTCTAAATGCCAACTTACGTTGACTGCTCTAACCTAGCTCCCGCCCCGTTCAGTTTCATTTCTGCTCTCTGCCTCTCGCTTTTTACGCAGCTCTGATTTCTCTTAGCTGCACTCTTTACACTATCATTCCTTTCATGCCATCACCTCCTGCAAACTGCTGTTTAGTGTTGGTATTTGCTGTTGTAGCTAAAGCCACATTGCCATCACATCACTGGCATAATTTGATTAAAACAAAATGAATATGAATGTCCCATTGTTAATCAAGTTGTACATGCCCGCACATAACATAATCCTATGCGTCTAAAGACTTGTAGGCACGAAGTTTTTCGTGGGTGTACACTGAAGTCTGGTCAATAAGGTACGAGTATATATCTGGCCATTGTATACCAGGGAACTTACTAACATCGTCCGTCCACTCTTTAATTAAATGCGGATCCGGTAGGCGATGTCTACTTGTTAGAGTTAACTTATTTATGTAGCATTCTCGATCTTGTAACGACAATTGTTTGGCATAATCTGACAGCTCATAATGCCAGTCTATGGGCAGCGCCATTGTTTCTGAGTCCAGGCTGCGCGCGCATCCTGGCAACGGTCGGTTTGTTTACAAACATGCGAAGGGGTCTATATTGTAAATGATAACAGGAACTAATGCTGTATTTGTCTAAAACTCAAAAATTCTGACATCCAACTGGGGAAAAAAAGAAAAAAAAAAAGAAAACCCCCTCAATTCAGAATTCCTACTTGTAAACTCAGGACAACTCCAAGTTTTCATGACATCAAATGTTCACAGCATCAACAGTTAAAAAAGAACACTTCTTATTTCTTATGCTTTATACAAAAATGTGCATTAGATCAAGCAACATCCTGATATATTAGCTTGTTAAATCTGTAACATTGGCTTTATACAGTGGCGCTTGAAAGTTTATCATCATCACAGCAGTGTACATTCCGCCCAGTGCAAACACCAGAGAAGCCCTGAATGTCCTTTACTGTTCCATCAGTGAACTGCAATCTACACATCCCGAGGGAATTTTCATCATGACAGGGGACTTTAATCAGGCCAATACGAAAACTGTTTCCTCACTTCCACCAGTATGTGGATTTTGCAACCAGGGGAGAGAACACACTCGACCTGGCTTACTACAGCAACATCAAAGCGGCATTCAGGGGTGCACCCTGCCCCCACCTTGGCTCTTCAGACCATCTCTCTGTGATGCTAATACCTGCATACAAGCCACTGCTGATCAGGAAAAAACCCACAGTGAAGCAGGTGAGGGTTTGGCCTGCGGGAGCTATGGAAGCATTACAGGACTGCTTCAAGCACACAGACTGGGACATGTTCAAGGCAGCTGCTACAGACAATGATCACACGCAGGTAGAGGAGTATGCTGAGTCTGTCTCTGCATTCATTCAGAAGTGCATGGAGGATGTTAGTGTGATCAGAAACATCTCCACACGGGCCAACGAGAAACCCTGGATGACCAGAGAGGTACGCACAATGCTGAAAGCACGGAATGTCACTTTTAAATCTGGAGACATGGTGGCACTCAGAACAGCTAGAGCCAACCTGAACCATGCCATAAGAGCTGCAAAGCGTGCCCATGGCCAGAAAGTGCAGGACTTCTTCCATGACCCCACGAACACCAGACGAATGTGGCAGGGTATCCAAGTCATCACAGACTACAAAGCTACTCCTCCCCCCTGCGATGACAACATCAACTTTCTCAACAAATTCAGTAACTTCTTTGGGAGGTTTGAGGCACTCAACCCCACTCCTGTGAGGAAATTTATCCCTTACCCTGATGAGCAGCCGATCAGTCTGGACACAGCTAATGTCCGCAGAACCCTGAGGAGAGTGAACACATGGAAAGCAGCCGGTCCTGTTGCCATACCAGGACGGGTACTCAAAGAATGTGCTGATCAGCTGGCTGGGGTTCTCATGGACATCTTCAGCACCTCGCTGATCCAGGCTGTAGTACCAACATGTCTAAAGACTACTACAATCATCCTGGTGCCTAAAAAACCCATAATCTCCTCCCTTAACAATTACCGCCCCGTAGCACTCACCCCCATAATGATGAAGTGCTTCAAGAGGCTGGTAAAGGACCACATTGTCTCCAGACCCCCCCCCCCCCCCCACACACACACACACACACACACATTCGACCTGTACCAGTTTGCTTATTGCCCTAATCGCTTCACAGAGGACGCCATCTCCTCTGTACTCCATCTGAGCTTAGAACATCTGGAAGGGAAGAACACGTGTGGATGTTGTTTTTGGACTTCAGCTTGGCATTCAATACCATCATCCCACAGCACCTGGTGAGCAAACTGGCCCCTCTTGGTTTCAGCTCCCCCCTGTGTAACTGGCTGCTTGACTTCCTCACCAACAGACGTCAGTCTGTGTGGGTGGGCAACAACACCTCCAGTGTCATCTCCCTGAGCACCGGCTCCCCTCAGGACTGTATCCTGAGCCCACTGCTGTTCACCCTGATGACCCATGACTCCTGTCCCAGGTCCACTACTAACCATATCGTGAAGTTTGCAGATGACACAACAGTAGTGGGCCTTATCCAGGGTGACAACGACATGGCCTACAGAGGAGCTGATACACCTAGTGGACTGGTGCAAAACCAACAACCTGGTCCTGAATGTCGCCAAAACTAAGGAGATCATCGTCAACTTCAGGAGGAACCGGCCCCCTCACACACCACTCATCATCAATGGCACAGCAGTGGAGAGAGTCAGCAGCACAAAGTTCCTGGAGGTTCAGATAACGGACACTCTGACCTGGTCCCATCACACCGTGGCCCTTGTAAAGAGGGCTCAGAAGCGCATGCACTTTCTGCACTAGATGAAGAAGGCACATCTCCCCCCTCCAATTCTCACCACCTTCTACAGAGGCACTATAGAGAGCATACTGACTTGCTGCATCTCTGTCTGGTCAGGAGCCTGCAGGGCCTCTGACTGGAAGTCCCTGCAGAGGGTGATGAAGACAACAGAGAAAATCAACAGGACTTCACTTCCTCCGATACAGGATATTGCAGAAAAACACTGCCTGACCAGGGCTCACAACATCAGCAGAGACCCCTCCCACCCCCACTATGGATTGTTCTCGCTGCTGGTTTCTGGAAAGAGGCTATGCAGCCTCCGGAGTAGAACAGCCAGGTTCTACAACAGCTTTTTCCCACATGCCATAAAACTGTTGAACCGAATTAATTCCCCCACCACCACCTAGGCAATATACTTTATATTCAGGCAATAGACTTATATTGGGCGGCACGGTGGTGTAGTGGTTAGCGCTGTCGCCTCACAGCAAGAAGGTCCTGGGTTCGAGCCCCGGGGCCGGCGAGGGCCTTTCTGTGTGGAGTTTGCATGTTCTCCCCGTGTCTGCGTGGGTTTCCTCCGGGTGCTCCGGTTTCCCCCATAGTCCAAAGACATGCAGGTTAGGTTAACTGGTGACTCTAAATTGACCGTAGGTGTGAATGTGAGTGTGAATGGTTGTCTGTGTCTATGTGTCAGCCCTGTGATGACCTGGCGACTTGTCCAGGGTGTACCCCGCCTTTCGCCCGTAGTCAGCTGGGATAGAAGGATAAAGCGGCTAGAGATAATGAGATGAGATGAGATGAGATGAGACTTATATTGTATATAGGACTTTATACACAGGGGTTTTTTTTTTTTTCAGGTAATATACTTGCTGCTGTTTTGTTCTGCACTACACTGAGCCAAAGCAACAAAATCTCGTTCTGATGTGTATTGTTTGATGCAAATATGAATGACAATAAAGTCTAAGATGCATGGTGATATACACGTGAGTTAAAAGTTGTGGTCACACAGCAGGTGAAGCACTCACAGAACACTTTGTGCGCACTCTTGGTACCCAGTTGTTATGGGAAACACCTGATACTGATTTAAGCACAATCACCACACACAGGTATGGACGCTGTTTTCACCAAGGCTTTGCGAAGTATTATCATTGTCACTGTTACGTTTGTTTCTAGCCATGTTTATAATGCTGTTTAAGTCCTCTGCTTTATGATTCTGCTTTCTGTTTTGCTTTCGTTTTTGTAAATATCATGCCTGCAAATAAACACTCTTCCTGCATTTAGATCTGTCTACCGCCGTCTATTTTGTAGTGTCCTGATCCCCAGATCTTTAACACAGACACATATAAAAAGTTGTTCTCCTCCATGCTCTTCCAGGTTTTCATCTGTGTGTCCATGTAGAATGATGTCTGCAGCACCAGGTAGTTTGAGATGTCGGGGAACTCAACGGATGGATCATTTTCCAACTCATAAGAAAAATCCTTCTGTGTTAGCATGTAAGGATCTAATCCCATTGAGTGGTTTCATTAATCCTTTTTGACTGAGAATGACCTGCATACATAGTTTGGCTTCTGATATATCTATACAGTTTTAAATACAACACCTACAATTAAAAACAGTTTGTTTTTACTGCATTTATTTAATTCCTGGGCTCCCATCTGTAACAGGGAGTGATGTCACATCCCTTTAATACACTTTACAATAGATTATTAGATTCTAATAGAATAGATGAGCCAAAATAATTGGGGATCTTTTTTAATGGACCCCGACTCAGTACAAGTATGAATAGATGGGCCTTAAAGCAGAAAAGGTTGAGAACCCCGATCTAGGATATATATACCAGGCAGTGTCTGAGGAAAGACGGAAATATAATCAAAAATCCCACGCGCCCGAGTCACAAACTTTTCAATGCACTACCATCTGGTAAATGCAATCACAGCATCAGGTCCCATACCAGCAGGCTTCTTCCAGCAAACCATTAGAATGTTGAACTCAAACTAGATACTGGCATTACATGCTGCCATACACACACTGTCTGCTCATTCTGCATGAAATAACTGCTGCTATTTTTGCATTGTACATTATATATTTGTATACTTTTGTATAACTTGTAAATTCTACAATCTTTTTGCAGTGTGTAGTACTGCAGAGCTTCACATAAGCTTTTCACTCCTTGTACAGTCAGACGTATAAGTGATCTGACTAATAATAATGAAATAAAATACAATGAAATTAATAACACCAGCTAAAGCTCCTGTATGATCTGATCATTTAGTGAAGAAAGAGCAGAAAGCTGAGGCATGAGAGGGAAATGTAAGCTCCTTGAGGACACCGTATGGTCAAGTCTTTGATGTACTGTTATTTCGATCCTCCTGGCAGGTAGTCAAGATGAGATGACATTATGATCACACAGTTCCCATTTATCATTCACTGAGCAGAAGACAGTGCATATCAGTTGAGCAGAAGATGAGGCTTTACCACGAGTCTCAAGACTCCTAATTTACATTCTGTCTCGCAGCTCCCATGCCATTCATTCCTTGTCAGGGCACCTGCTGTTTTCCGTGCTCACAGATGTAATGGATTGGTGTACCTCATGAAGACATGGAGAATAATCCAAATCATATCACTGTGATACGTTACGTGTAGCGATAATCATCATGCTTATCTTACATACACGTACTGCACTTAGTGTAGTTATTTACGATATGTGCATAGAAGATTTACTGTATATCTAAAAGATTAATCATACAATCTTTTAGCACTGACAAAACAATATTAACAAAGACAAAATTGGAAATAATACACCCACTGGCCACTTTATTAGGAACACCCATGCATCCACCTGCTGTTTGATGCAGTTCTCGAACCATCCGATCTCTTGACAGCAGCACGATGCGGAAAATCATGCAGATACAAATCAAAAGCTTCAATTAATGTTCACACATCAGAATGGGAAAAATTGTGATCTCAAAGTGTGATTTTCTTTCACTGTAGCATCATGGGTGCTGGTTTGAGCCAGATGGACTGGTTCATTTGAGTATTTCAGAAACTGCTGATCTCCTGGGGTTTTCACACACAACAGTCTGTTGAGTTTACACAGAATAGTGCAAAAAACAGAAAACATAGAGAGAGTGAGGGAACGACAGTTCTGCTGGTGGAAACAAACGCCTTGTTGGTAAGAGAGGTTGGTACAGTAATTTGAGGTCTTTTGTCAGGAAGGATATAGCAACTCATAGCAAGTCTTTACAACCATGGTGAGCAGAAAAGCATCTCAGCATGCAACAGCAGAAGAACACCACATTAGGTTCCACTCCTACAGCCAAGAACTGGGATCTTAGAATCAAGAACAAGTTCCTATTAAAGCCGCTAGCAGCCTTGACGGGCCCTTGCACGTGTGGTTCTGCAACCCAGGACATTCCGCCACCCAACAAAACAGTCACGTCATATATTCATCAAATGTTCAAAGGTGATGTGCATGTTGCAAATGCCATGACTGCTTGATGGATGAGAGATAGACAGACAAAGACTGTGTGTGTGTGTGTGTGTGTGTGTGTGTGTGTGTGTGTGTGTGTGTGTGTGTGTGTGTGTGTGTGCATTTCTGTGGTGTGAAAATGTACATTTATATATGTACAAAACTATACATGTGTCTCCTCCTTACCTCTATCTCATGCTGTAATCTTAAGTCATCTTAGCTTTCCTGTGTCTGCAGTGTGTGTGTGTACATGCAGAGTTTTCATATGTCTGCAACAAAATGCACAATGATGGCAGGTCACTATTACTGTGTGTGTGTGTGTATGTGTGTGTGTGTCTGTTTGTCAGAGGGAGAGAGAGAGAGAAGGAGGAGACACATGTATAGTTTTGTACATAATGTAGTTTGAAAGGTTTTGAATGTTTTGCTTGACAGGCATCTCCTCTAGTAAGATCTTATGAGGTTGCTAGGACAACTATCATGATTCAGGTCATTTTTGTACTGATCTAAGGGTTCTGAGTAAGGTTCTCGCCATATGTTCTGAAGAGTTTTGTTTCAATTAGGGGGCGCTATGAAGTCCCTGGGCCATGCCTGGGGCCAAACGTCTGTGGCTGAGAAGCAGTTACAATGACTGATGTGTGTATCAAATTTCATGAGTTTTCGTGCATGGGAAATGCCTCAAAAATAGCCAAGCATGACAGAAAAATAATAATAAGAAGAGGATTCCTTCGAAAAACAATAGGGACTTCACACCGAACGGTGCTCGGGCCCTAATTAAAGTGGCTGGCGTATATACACTCTGGTAATACTAGCAAGTTACTTTCTCACACACAGACATGCATGTTCATTTTTTTTTTTTTTTTCTATTTATGTCAGGAACTTCCATTGACTGATGAATCCTGGAGCTAATTTAAACGATCCTGACACCTAAACCTAACCACAACCTAAATCTCAGTAACCAGAAGAACTATGTTTGTATTTGTTTGTTTGTTTTTCAGAAAAAAAAACGTAGTGTTCTTCATGAGGACCAGTCAAATGCCCCCACAAGGGCACAATTGTCAGATGTTCACATCTTTGTGAAGATCTTTGAATATAAAGGTACATTTGCAAAATACTAATCTAGACTATAAAAGATGGATAAATTACTCATAGATCATGTGTTCACCTTAAGACAAGCCTGAGGATTCTGTATTTGTTTCTATTTGATGGCATGGTGATCTAGTCGTTAGCACTGTCGCCTCACAGCAAGAAGGTTCTGGATTCTGGGTCTTTCTGTGTGGAGTTTGCATGTTCTCCCCATGTCTACGTGGGTTTCCTCCGGGTGCTCCAGTTTCCCCCACAGTTCAAAGACATGCGGTTAGGTTAACATGGGGACAGCCTTGGGCTGAAGTGCCTTTGAGCAAGGCACCGAACCCCCAGCTGCTCCCAAGGTGCACTGTAAAAAAAAATCTGTTGTTTTTACAGAAAAATACTGGCAGCTGTGGTTGCCAGAATAATCCTGTTAAAAATACAGTGAAATGTAAACAACATTACAGAATAACTTGTACATTTCACTGGGATTCCATGTACAATTAATGATAACTAAATGTAAATTTTACAGGTATTCAATGTACGGTACAATAATCAATACATAACTGTTAATTTTACGGATATTCATTGTACAATAAAAAAGCATCTAGGAATGAATTGCGAGTCTCATCTCATCTCATCATCTCTAGCCGCTTTATCCTTCTACAGGGTCGCAGGCAAGCTGGAGCCTATCCCAGCTGACTACGGGCGAAAGGCGGGGTACACCCTGGACAAGTCGCCAGGTCATCACAGGGCTGACACATAGACACAGACAACCATTCACACTCACATTCACACCTACGCTCAATTTAGAGTCACCAGTTAACCTAACCTGCATGTCTTTGGACTGTGGGGGAAACCGGAGCACCCGGAGGAAACCCACGCGGACACGGGGAGAACATGCAAACTCCGCACAGAAAGGCCCTCGCCGGCCCCGGGGCTCGAACCCAGGACCTTCTTGCTGTGAGGCGACAGCGCTAACCACTACACCACCGTGCCGCCCTGAATTGCGAGTGTTCTCGATTATTGGTTTTTGTGGCTCCAAAATGATGGTTACAAGCAATGATCTACTAGACAGATATTTTATTTGATTTAGAGTTTTACGAAATGTGCCGGAGAGCCTCTACTGACATTTTTTAAATTTTTTTAACAGGGCAATGATGTAATTTTAACTATCACATACTGTTTTAGTATTACGGTTTGTCTGTGTTTAAACTACAACAATTTGTAAATTCTACAAAAAAAATATGATCAATTCAACATATTCTTACTGTTAAATTAACCGTGGTATTTGGTTAGGAGTTTTACAGTATATTGATGTAAATTACACACTGCTTCATTGTTTTTGTATTTACAGTTTTTTATGTCGGGGTGGCACGGTGGTGTAGTGGTTAGCGCTGTCGCCTCACAGCAAGAAGGTCTGGGTTCGAGCCCCGTGGCTGGCGAGGGCCTTTCTGTGCGGAGTTTGCATGTTCTCCCCGTGTCCGCGTGGGTTTCCTCTGGGTGCTCCGGTTTCCCCCACAGTCCAAAGACATGCAGGTTAGGTTAACTGGTGACTCTAAATTGACCGTAGGTGTGAATGTGAGTGTGAATGGTTGTCTGTGTCTATGTGTCAGCCCTGTGATGACCTGGCGACTTGTCCAGGGTGTACCCCGCCTTTCGCCCGTAGTCAGCTGGGATAGGCTCCAGCTTGCCTGCGACCCTGTAGAACAGGATAAAGCGGCTAGAGATAATGAGATGAGTTTTTTATGTCATGATTTTACATAAATTCACTGTTAATTCTACGGACATTTTTTACAGTGTGCTGTAGCAAAGCTGCCCACTGCTCTGCGTGTGTGTGTGTGCTCATTGCTCACTTGTGTGTGTGCATGCGTGTGTTCACTGCTTCAGGTGGGTTAAATGCAGAGGATGAATTTCACTCTGCTTGAGTGTGCATGTCACAAATAAAGGCTTCTTTTTTAATTTTTTTTTTTCTGTTGTTCCAACCCAGACTCACATGGGCCGCAAACAGGAATGGAGTCAAACACCAAATGAAGTTAACAAAATAAATTTATTTGTCTCCTGAAAAAAATGTATGTGTCTAGGGAATACGGGCTTCTGGTAGTGAATGTAATGAATGAGTGGAAAGCCAGCAGGGATCAGAGTGAGACTTAGAAAATGATTGTGGTGTTGCAGAGGAATGTATATGCATTAGATACAATGAGTGCCTGCGTGTCATGGAGGAAAGAGAGTGTCAGTGTTAAGGCCTCTGCATGCTCTTGCGACAAGGCTTTCGCAGATAGCTTTTCGCAGACAGTTGTAATTTATTGTTGAGCGGGGAGTATAGGCATGCGCGATGTTATTCACCGGCACAACGCAAGGGGGTGCGAAGTCGCTAGGAGTAGTTGGTGGGTGTGGTTAGTGGAGTGTTTATCCTCCGGTTACTTAATGACTAGAACTTTTTTTTTTTATAATGACTAGAACTGGAGTCGTATAGATGTCCGTACTTCCTCAATCAACCGCTCTTCATGCTGCTCCATCTTCGCTCGTGTTTTTAAAAATGCCGGTCGTGAAAACAAACCAAACCGGGAAAGTAGGGAAGCGGAAGTGCGTGTACAGCAGATGTAGAGTGGACCAATCAGAGCCCTCTTGTCTGCGGCGCTGTCTGCGAGGCTTCTGCGGTGGTCACAATTTTTGGGAGGTGCGCGCAGAGCGTCTGCGAAGGTGGGGGGGCTACGCAGACACTGTCTGCGACGCTATCTGCGAGGACTGGGTTGTCAGCATAAATTGGCCTTTAGGCTCTAAGTGTAAGGGCAGAGCTGAGTGTCTCAGGGCAAGTTGTTCCCAGCTTTTAAAGCCAGCTGCCAGGTGCAGCTAATTCCAATCAACCACTCTGCCATTCCCGCCAGCCAAGACTCCGCGGTAGCCCAGACCAACAGAGACGCAGAGGGTCATCACACTGTCATGCACATAATACAATAAGTGCACAATACACCGATTAGCCATAACATTAAAAACACTGACAGGTGAAGTGAATAACATTGATTATCTCATAACAATGGCACCTCCCAAGGGGTGGGAGCAAGAGAACAGTCAGCTCTTGAAGTTGATGTGTTGGAAGCAGGAAAAATGGGCAAGCATAAGGATCTGAGCTACTTTGACAAGGGCTAAATTGTGATGGCTGGATGACTGGGTCGCTCCAAAATGGCGCATGTTGTGGGGTGTTCCTGGTATGCAGTGGTTAGTACCTACCAAAAGTGGTCCAAGGATCTAAAGGACAACCGGTGAATCGACAACAAGGTCATGGGTGTTGAAGTTTCATCGATTTGATTGGGGCACAAAGGCTAGCCCATATGGCCCAATCCCGCAGAAAAGCTACTATAGAACAAACTGCTGTAAACGCTAATGCTGACACCATTCTGTTTTAGCCAGCATTAACTTTTTCAGCAGGTTGTGCTACAGTAGCTCTTCCCAACAAGATGTGCCATTTTGAAGATGCTCAGACCCAGTCATCTAGCCATCACAAGCCATTAGCCTAATTTTTTAGGCATGAGATGTGATGGTCAACCTGGCTAGAGTTCTTAATTTTGCTTGACATGTTTAACAACAGGGTAATCCACAAAATCCATGCCACATTACCAATCTGTGACATGTCCATTAACTGATGTATACATTGTTATAATTGTTACACCCTGAAAAAGGAGAAATGTAAATAATAACTCTCAGACACGATGCTTCCTCTGTGGCAGCTTCACCGAGAATGTGTATTATTTTCAAAAGTATCTACATAGGTACAAGATTCCTTCAATTAACAATTATTCACCGATATTCACTGAGCCTGAGGCGATTAATTGTTTTAATATAAATACACAGGTGATTATTTAAAAAAATAAGAATCATATTAAAAAATAATTTCAAAAGTAGCATGCAAATATAATAACAGCTCAGCAAGGGCTTGTATCACTTATCTACGCCGACTCACATAAAAGACTTTGTTTTGAAATTGATAAAATAAATCACAATTCCACCATACCTTTGAATCGTTTTAGACCAAACTTCATAGCATCTTTCATGCTTTTAATTTAGGAACAGCACTTTCTTCCATCATTTGTAATTCTTCCTCATGTATGGTGACAAAGCAATCGGCTGCCATTTTGCTGAGTCACTCGAGATGATTATCAAGAAATAGTGTGAATTTCTTGACCAATCAGCATGCACAGCTTTCTAGAATCACCTGCGTATTTATACAAATATGACATGTTTCAACAATAATATGCATTTTGTGTCAATATACACATCAACATCCAAATGTAATTCTCTTCTGCTTCACAGGGAAGTAGACATTAACATTTCTCACTTTTTCTTAAAAAAGGTAAAATCAAATGTGACATGTAAGGATAAAAATGGTCTATTAATCAATAAACATAAACTGAAATTGACAAACTAAAATGTACTGTAAATAAGCAAAAATATTGTGTAACACATTTGTCTCTCTTTATATTACCTGGTTCTTCTCATGGGCATTTACTTAAGAAATGAACACACAGATGAATTAGTAACAAATCACACACACACACACACACACACACACACACACACACACACACACACATCACAAAAACCTAATACTTCATATGTGTGTGTGTCTTCCGAGGCTTAAGATGATCAAAATACACACAATATGTGTTGCATTCATGCTGACCTCATGTCATTCTGTGCCAGCCACTGAGGGAGGAGTTTTAGCTCATTGCTTAACAGTATACCAATGAACAAATGTTGCTTACTTTGCTTATGGCTGGCCTTCGATATTCGACGATGACGAGGTCCTCCTCTTCGTTGTCTTCTTTGCCTTCCCAGGTCTTGTCGCTGTTGCTGTTGGGGTTGTTGCCATCTGTCGTTGTCTCTCATGTGCCCGCACATGAGACAGAAGCCCGATCCAGGACTGGCAGATCCTGGGACAACGATGACAGGCAAAGGGACCAGGTGCAGGAGCAAAGGGAAGGAACTGCCGAAGGCGTCACTGGGCCTGTTTCTCCTCCTTCAGCCTGATCCATTCTTCCTCAAAGTGGCGGACTCCCTGGGACACAGTCCACCTCCAGTTCACGCGGTCCTTGGCGAGGATCTCAAGGTCGGCAGGAGGGATGTTGCACAACTGCAGGGAGCACTTTAAGAAGTCCTTCCAATGCTTCTTGGGTCCTCCACAGGAGCGGGTCCCTTCTGTGAGTTCTCCGTAGAGGACCATCCAGGGCATTCAGTTGGGGGCCATTCGGATGACATGTCCGGTCCATTGAAGGACACAATGGAGGATCATGGACTCCACGCTTGTGGATTTAGCTTCATTGAGGATCACCGTGTGGGGGATCCTATCCTCCCAAGTCACTCCGAGGATGAGTTGAAGGCAACACATATGGAAGGGTTTGAGGGACTTGATTTGCTTCCTGTACAACATCCAGGCTTCACATCCATAAAGAAGGGTCAAGATGCAGACTGCATGATAGACCATGACCTGTGTGCAGATGCAGAGGTTGTGGTTTGTGAAGACGCACTTATGGAGGCAGCCAAATGCTGAAGAAGCGTGTCTGATATGGGAGGTGATCTCTTCATTTCAATGAGACATCAGAGAGAATGCTACCGAGGTACATGAAAGAGCTTGTGTTCTCCAGTCAGTGATGGCTGTTGGGGGCTCATTGTGGAACAGTGAAGACTGCAGGGTCAGAGTCTTCGAGACATTGATGGTTAGTCCCATCTGTGTATAGACCATTTGAAGGGATGTAACAGTCCTTTGAAGGCCCGCAGGATGGAGGGATATGCCAGCAGCATTGTCAACATATTGAAGTTTGACGATTATCATCGAAAGTGACACAATATGTGTTGCATTCATGCTGACCTCATGTCATTCTGTGCCAGCCACTGAGGGAGGAGTTTTAGCTCATTGCTTAACAATATACCAATTAACAATTGTACACATTCAATAAAGAAACATTAAATTGACCACAGTCTTGGAATTATTTCCAGGGGAAAACAAATACAACAAATTTCCCAAGCCATTCCGTTTTATTGCAGGAAAACCTAAGCGTTTAAAGCAATTTCCAAGCTAAACGCTTTTCACTCATAAAATCAGAAATGTTTATTGCTACCATTAAATCTTCTGGTGTATGTGTCATAATGAGTCCCTTGGCAGCAATAGTCATAAAACCAAAAGTGACTCGATAACTCATATACCAAATTTTTAGGAAGCTATACTACGATATACTAATACACTAATATCTGTCCTGCACACAAACGTGTACCATGTTTCACTGGGGTTTGTAAAAAGGTATATTATCACAGTGATGGCATGTCTGTGATGTATTAATTACCGATCTCTCAATCAAATCAAATCATGAAAGGTAGGGAATTGTAGATTTGGATTAATAATGAAACAGAAACCACAATAAACCTGGTTTTGTAATCTGTGTCCCCAAATGAAGTGATCCTGAGATACACAAACCGAACCTTTAAAGAATATAATAAGAATGTTCTGAAAGTACCAAAGTGCTTTAAAATCATATAGAGCAGCGGCTACAATTATCGACAGCCCATAATTATCAACACCTTTTCAGATTTACCAATAAAAACAACTTTACAAAGGTGAGTTTCAGTTCCAACAATTATTATTGGTTAATTAATCAGCCGGAAGACCTGCCTTGCCCTTTGATCTTGTCCTCTGATGACACAGCTCGTTACCTGAGATGGACTATTTAGCGCGATCAGCAATTTGAGGAAAACCAGGACATTATCATCGCAGGTGAGCATGGTGGAAAGATCATGGACATGTTTTAACTGATCAAATTCACTGATATTTCATGATCTTCTCGTCAAAACCTACTTTGTTTCTGACTCTTTCATTTGACAGCCGCCATTTTGTATCTAAACGCGTGTTTGAGAATCACGTGAGGTGTCGATAATAGTGATCACTTTCACCGGTGTCCACCATTATCGACACCCTGTGGAATTAAGTGACATTTACAACTGTTATGGATCGATCTTTGTGTAACATTGTTGAAGTAGATAAAGTAATTTAAAAAAATAAAAGTGCTGTGATTTATAATATTTTTTTTCTGATTCATAACAGAATGGAATGTTTATAGAGAAATTGGAATCATATTGCAATAAATAGAATTAGCCCAGAGTTAAATTCCTAACATTTAAAAAAAAATACATGCTTGAAATATTCAGATTTTTCTATTCCATTCAGAAAATATATATTTGAAGTTTGTTGTAAATATCTACCACATATTACAATATCAGTAGACATTTTATATTTTAGTCTGAGGAATGACATGCGACCTTTGACTTGGATTTTCATGTAGTTACAATATCAATTGCCTGTTGACATTTATTGGTAAACTACAAAACTAGAAATTAATACAAACAACAACGAATGATTAACAAAGTGTGATCTACAAAAATACTTAGAAAGTGGGTAGAAAGTGGAACAAAAAGATTTTCTGACGCAGGTTAAACATTATCAGTTCATTTGTTTTTCAAACATCAGAATTACGTCCTCATTTACGTAAGCACCAACATTGATATATTTATATAAAAGATATATTGTACTCAATATAAGAAGCAGAGGGAAATTACAGTGGATATAAAAAGTGTACACACGCCTGCTAAAATGGCAGGTTATTTTGTGATTTTAAAAAATGAAACTCAGGTATATCCTGTCAGAACTTATTCAAGCTTTACTGCGAAAAAAAATCACATAATGCATCACAGACACGCCATCACTGTGATAATATACCTCTTTACAAACCCCAGTGAAACATCCTACACGTTTGTGTGCAGGAAATCTATTAGTAAATTAGTATATTGTAGTATATCTTACAAAAAGTTTGGTATATGAGTTATCGAGTCACTTTCGGGACAAAGGGACAAAGAAGGTGAAAACAAATCAGAAACTGCTTCAGGTAAAAAAAAAAAATGAAAATAAAACCATAAATAAGCCTGGCTGTATTAGTGTGCACACCCTTTAATATTCAAGGATGTGGCTGTGCTCAGAATCAACATTCAGTCACATCTTAAATAGTAGTTAGTATATACCTGACATGAATTAAATTGGCTCTGATTGACCTCAGATAAAGTTTGGCTGTTCCTGTAGAATTATACTGATATCCTCTTGGTTGCATCATACTCCAAAAGCCATGGTCTGCAAAGAGCTTTCAAAACATGAACAGGATCTCATCACTGAAAGATATCAATCAGAGCAGGATTTAAAAAAAAAGTATTCAAAGCATGAAGACATCATCAACAAGTGGAGAAAATATGGCTCAAAAGTGACTCTACCAAGATCAGGACGTCCCTCCAAGATTGATTAGAAGACAAGGAGAAAACGTGAGGTCACCAAGAGGCCTACAGCAACATTAAAGGAGCTGAAGGATTTCCTGGAAAGTACTGGTTGTTCCTAACATGTAACAACAATCAATTGTATTCTCCATATGTCTGGGTTGTGGGGTGGGGTAGCAAGATGAAAACCTTTACTCACAAAGAAAAAACATCCAAACTCAGCTAAACTTTGCATAAAGGTATATCCAGTATCCAACAAGCAAGTGGAAAAAATGTATTGTGGTCTGTTGAGACCAAGGTTGAATTAGTTGGCCATCATTCCAAAAGGTATGTTTGGTGCAAAAGTAACACAGCACATCATCAAAAGAATACCATACCCACAGTGAAGCATGGTGGTGGCAGCATCATACTTTGGTTCTGCTTTTCTTCAGCTGGAACTGGGGCTTTAGTCAAGGTGATTAGAATTATGAATAGCTCCAAATATCAGTCTATTTTGGCACAAACTCTTCAAGAATCTGCTAGGAAGCTGAAGATGAAGAGGAATTTCACCTTTCAGCATGACAACGACTCAAAGCATACATCTAAATCAACAAAGCAGTAGCTTCATCAAAAGAAGGTCAATGTTCTAGAATGGTCCAGCCAGAGCCCAGACCTGGATCCAACTGTAAATCTGTGGGGTGACCTGAAGACAGCTGTGCACAGGAGATGTCCTCGCAGTTTGACAGATCTGGTAAATCTTTGCAAGGAGGAGTGAGCAAAAATAGCCAAGTCCAGAAGTGGCAAACTGATAGATTCTTACCGAGAAAGAATGAATGCCATAATAAAATCAAAAGTATTAGTATAAGTTTAAGGGTGTGCACACTAATGCAACCAGGTTTTAGTATGATTTTTTTCTTTTTTGTTTTCTTTTTTTTGCGAAACAGTTTCTGATTTGTTTTTACCTTCTTTGTATGAATTGCAAATTTGCCATAAAGGTGGAATAAGTTCAGACAAGGTTTATCTTGGTTTCATTTTTTTATCACAAAAAAACCTGCCATTTTATCAGGGATGTGGAGAATTTTTATATCCACTGTACCTGTACCGATGGCACTTTAAACCATATGAAGCTTGCTGGACAAAGAAAGAGCATGTTCATTAACATAAGAATTGGAATTCTTATTGTCTCATTTTAGTCCGACTGTTTAGCAAAAAAAACAAACAAAAAAAACCATGGAATTGTTAATTTTGTGATAGAAGCATGAAATTTGGTACACTAGCTCAAGTTGATGTACATAATAATTCTAGATATGGGGCATCTGATTCCAGAGGTGGACTGTAATGAAGTACATTTACTTTAGTACTAAAGTACACTTTTTGAGTATCTGTACTTTACTTGAGGATTATTTTTTTTAGAAACTTACGACTTTAACTTCACTACATTTGAAAGGCAAATATTGTACTTTTCACTGCACTACATTTCTATCAAGTCCCTTGTTACTCGTAACTGTGAAGCAGCTTTTTAAGTGGATGTTTTTCTTTTCAACATGACTGGCTTTCTCAGTGTCACCTGCGAAAAAATCTATCAGTGATCACTAGGGTCATGTCACGTCCATAGACTGTATAAAATCAAGTTCACTCATTTCTCAGCAGCATTATTTGAATACAATCACTTGACGGCAGAATGGAAGGAAGTGGTTCTTCTGAAGAATGCACACAGCCATGGCTATACCGAGAACCCATTTTCAGTTTTCTGAAAGGATCGAAAATTCGTTTTGTTTTAATTGTTTGCTTTGTTTGCCGAAAACAAACCATATCACGGCCTACAAAAACTCACCTTCCAACCTGTGGAAGCACATTGAGGTATGTAAAAATTTTATTCCAAGAGAAAGCTTGTAATGAAGTTGTCTGTGCTTTTAGAGCTAGCAATAACATTGCAATAGCTATGCAGTCTGGTGAGTCAAATGACTTTCTGTGGATTTGCTCACCAAGTTGCCATCGCCTTATCTACGGCTAACATTAACACATAGCTAGTTAACTTGGACATTGTTAGTTAGCATGTAAAAACAGAGTTACACAAACATGAATAACATTAACTTATCTGCAGTCCTTTCATAAATATGTTTCAGCATAATCTTGCTAAATAAACAGAATGTAGAAATCTGTGTTTAAAAGTGTTTATTCTACAGGTTCTACAAGCTAGTCAGTAAATCCAGTCAGTTGCTTCAGAGGCATTAGGTTTTGTAAGCATTTGTGGCAATAATACAACGTGTTGACTAAAATGTACTTTTAATACTTAAGTATTTTTAAAAGCAAGTACTTCAGTACTTTAACTTAAGTAAAAAATTGAGTGTACAATTTTCACTTGTATCGGTGTAACATTTGACCAGTGGGATCTGTACTTTGACTTAAGTAATGAAGTTGGGTTCTTTATCCACCTCTGTTTGATTCATTGTGGTTGCAAGAAAGGGTGTTTGGTCGATGTAAATGCATGAAGGCTAATCTTCAGTGTACAGCGTTATGCTTCTGTGGCGGGGATTGTAATCAGTAATGACGAGGAGGTATATTTTCAGTATTTTGATATCACATGATCATATGAATCCATATTAACAGCTAAAACTTTGAACTGAAAAAGTCCTCTTCTGGCAGCCTTTTTATTTACTTAATACTATATCCCAATGTCATGTGACTTGTCATGTGACTAATCACATGCTATCTTTGAGAACAAGAAATTCTCTATTTGTGAGGTAGACATTCAATCAGTGTGTCATTTTTTGTAAGCAATCTTCTAAAAATACCTTGAAAACAAAAGAAAATTTGTTTAGCCTTGTTTTCATGTTGGGTCGATTTTGCACATGCATATTCCAGGGTTTAGAAGCTGAATTTGAAATGTCCCCATACCTAGAATTATTATATATATATATATCAACTTGAGCTAGTGTGCCAAATTTCATGCTTCTATCACAAAGTGAACAATTTCTCACCTTAACAGCCCGACTATTTATAGCCATAACCTAGTCACTAATCAGAATGCATTATGCAACATCAAATGTGCTTCGAGAATCAAAAGCAGTTTTGTTATATATATATATATATATATATATATATATATATATATACACACATACATAAATGTGTATATATATATACATTCACTGGATATGAGCAATTGTGTGCTCTGATTGGCTACTCTACTACTAGGATATCAGCTCACATACCATGAGTAGAGAAAAACAAAATGGTGGAGCACATCAAGTCAGATACATCACTTTGTGATCAAGTATTTAAAAGAAACAGAAATGGCAAAAAGAATAGTGATTTCCCCCCACAATATCTCCTGTTCCACACTCCAGCCCAGTCAGTGCTGGTAATGTACCTTTCAGTTGGTTTGCCAACCACCAAAAAACCTTAAAGATGAAGAAAATGGTGGTCCATGTTGTTGAACCACCCGAGGACAAAATAAAAGCTCTACTCGAAAATAAAACCCCAAAAAATACAAAAAAAAAGCAACAAAATATGAAATAAAAGTATTTGATAGTAAGAACCTATCTTTTTTTATTATTTCTCAAGAATTATTATTATTATTATTATTATTATTATTATAGCATTTTTCAAAAATTGCTCCTGTCATTGCACCGGTTTGTTTACATTCTAAGCAGAAATGATTTTGTCTGACATTTTGTGCAAAGTTTTTATTTATTGAATTTGAAAAAAAAAACAATAAAAATACTCTGTTTCTCAAATCCCGTGAATGTGGATAGAATAAAACAGCTATTCCAAACAATCTCAGAGAAAATTATTGGTGTCAACCTGCCCTCCATCCAAGACTTATACTTGTCCAGAGTCAGGAAATGGGCAGGTAACATCTCTGCGGACCCATCACACCCTGGTCACAATCTGTTTAATCTTCTCCCCTCAGGGAGGCAATATGTAGAGGCTCTGTATGCAAAAACAACCAGACACAAGAATAGTTTCTTCCCTCAGGCTGTCTCTGTGATGAACACCTAAAATCCATATCCATATTCATCTCATCTCATTATCTCTAGCCGCTTTATCCTTCTACAGGGTCACAGGCAAGCTGGAGCCTATCCCAGCTGACTACGGGCGAAAGGCGGGGTACACCCTGGACAAGTCGCCAGGTCATCACAGGGCTGAAACATAGACACAGACAACCATTCACACTCACATTCACACCTACGGTCAATTTAGAGTCATCAGTTAACCTAACCTGCATGTCTTTGGACTGTGGGGGAAACCGGAGCACCCGGAGGAAACCCACGCGGACACGGGGAGAACATGCAAACTCCACACAGAAAGGCCCTCGCCGGCCCCGGGGCTCAAACCCAGGACCTTCTTGCTGTGAGGCAACAGCGCTAACCACTACACCACCGTGCCGCCCTGTCCATATTCATATATCAGTAATATCACTTGCAAAATATCTGCACACTCATACTGTCATTCTGTGCTCACTGTTACTTATATTTATACTTATTTAAATTTACTATTCATCTTTGCACTAGGCGGCACGGAGGTGTAGTGGTTAGCGCTGTCGCCTCACAGCGAGAAGGTCCTGGGTTCGAGCCCCATGGCCGGCGAGGGCCTTTCTGTGCGGAGTTTGCATGTTCTCCCCGTGTCTGCATGGGTTTCCTCTGGGTGCTCTGGTTTCCCCCACAGTCCAAAGACATGCAGGTTAGGTTAACTGGTGACTCTAAATTGACTGTAGGTGTGAATGTGAATGGTTGTCTGTGTCTATGTGTCAGTCCTGTGATGACCTGGCGACTTGTCCAGGGTGTACCCCGCCTTTCGCCCGTAGTCAGCTGGGATAGGCTCCAGCTTGCCTGCGACCCTGTAGAACAGGATAAAGCAGCTACAGATAATGAGATGAGATCTTTGCACTATGCACCATATTGCACCAAAAGGGAAATACTTTCTGTGATGAACAGCTAAAATCCAGATTCATATAATATCACTTGTAAAATATCTGAACACTAATACCGTCATTCTGTGCACACTGTATACTTTATATTTATTTAACTATTCCATACTTGACTTACCTGGATTACTTTGCACTATCCACCTATCTTTGTTGTTGTTGTTGTTTGCTTGTTTGTTTGTTTTGTGTATAAGCCTTTTTTTTTTAAATCTGTTTTGTACTATGAGAGCTAAGTGAACCGGAGTCAAATTCCTCGTGTGTGTCCACATACCTGTCAATTAAAGTGTTTCTGATTCTGATTCTGATAGCCTGTCATGATCCGCCCTGGACTTCCACTCCGGAGATTTATTATCTCCCAGCTCGGCGCAATCCAGTTCTGGGATGGGACTTCCATCTTGCCGGCATTCACTTCCTGGTCTGCTCTGCTGTGTATAAATAGGCCGTTCTCAGAAGGGGACTTTGCCAGAATGTCTTGTCTGTTTCTTATGTTGTCTCTGTGTCATTTTGCTTCCTGGATTTTTGCTCTCTGTCTTTGCCTATTCTTTGCCACAGTTTTTGCACTCTCGTCTTGCCATTTTTTTTTTCATGTTTTTGTCCTACGTTTTTGGTTTACAGTTTTTTTTTTTTGGTCTGGACTATTTTTACTATTTTTATTTGTTTATTCTCTTGGACTTTAAATCTTTCTTTTTTTTTATTCATTGGATTTTCTGGTTTGTGTTTCTGCTTTTGGATCCTACTCACCACATCTCGTCACCCATAACAGTACGTTCTGGCCAACATGGATCCAGCGGAACTGAACCATCTGAGAATGGCTATGTAGCAGTAAGGAGCCCTCCTCAGGACCCACCAACAGGAACTCAGGCAGATCACCCAGAACCTGGCCACCCTGTCTGACTCCCTCAACCTCCTAGCCCCACAACTCCAGTACTCCCAAGCCATGCCTACCCCTGCCCACCCATCTCTTTCTTCACCTCCCGCCACCACTGCTCTCCATGAGCCAAGACTCCCTTCGCCTCAGCCCTACAGTGGAGAACCAGGTACCTGCAGATCTTTTTTTTTTGTCACAGTGCTCACTAATCTTGGAGCTTCAACCTCTGGCTTTCCCCACAGAACGCTCCTGGGTAGCCTATACTATCACACTCCTCACCAGCAAGGCCAGGGAATGGGGGATGGCAGTATGGGACACCAACATGGCCTGTTGTTCCAGCTTCAAGGAATTCTCTGAGGAAATGAGGCAAACATTCGACCGCTCTCTGTCCAGCCGGGAGACGGCAAGAGAGCTCATGGAGCTGCAGCAGGGGTCCCGATCTACCTCAGATTATGCCATCGAGTTCCAGAAGTTGGCAGCGTCATGCGGTTGGAACAAGAGTGCCCTGGTTGGCGTGTTCCTACATGGCTTATCCACGCCATCAAGGATGAACTCGTCTTGTGGGAGCTGCCATCAGACCTCTCCAGCCTGATGGACCTTGCCAATCGTATTGATGCGCTAGTTCAACAACGGAGGAGGGAGAAGAGCCGCCTCAACTTCAACCCCTCTCCACCACCCACCTTGTCCATTGAACCCATGCAGGTAGCTCGGGTACGGGTATCAGCGGAGGAACGACTGTGCCGACAGTCGAACATCGGGGTCATGTCTGGCAGGTTCTTCATCGCCTGCTGGAGAATAAGCTGTTTATTAAGGCAGAGAAGAACGCGTTCCACCAAAGCTCTGTCTCATTCCTGGGGTTCATCATTTCACCAGCCAAAATCCAGATGGACCCCCTCAAGCTGGGGTTGGCCAGTCAGCAACTGCCTCCATCTTTGAGACAAGAGCTCCAGCACTTCCTGGGGTTCACCAACTTACAGGCGTTTTCATCCACAACTTCAGCACAGTGGTCGACCCTCTCTCAGCCCTGACCTCGACCAAGACCAAGTTCAAGTGGGGGGAGGAAGCAGAGAAAGCCTTTTCCAGTCTCAAACACAGGTTTACCACAGCACCCATTCTCACTGTACCCGATTCTACCAAGCAGTTTATCGTCAAGGTCGACACCTCCAAGTCACGGGTCGGAGCCATCCTATCCCAGAGGGCCAACGAGAACAAGGTCCACCCATGCTCCTTCTCCCGCCAGCTATCCACAGCCAAACGAAACTACAGCATTGGCAACCATCAACTACTGGCCGTGAAACTAGCCTTGGAGGAGTGGAGGCACTGGCTCAAGGGGTCTGACCTCCCGTTCCTAGTCTGGACTGACTATAAAAACCTGGAGTATCTCAAGTCTGCCAAACATCTCAACTCCTGTCAAGCCCACTGGTCTCTCTTCTCCTGATTCAACTGCACACTCTCCTACTGCCCAGGCTCCAAGAACAGCAAACCCGATGCCCTAGTCAGGATGTTCTCCTCCCACCAAGAGGAGTCCAAGCCACCCAAGATTATCCTTCCTCTATGCTGCCTGGTGGGAGCTGCTATTCTAGAGATTGAGACGCTTGTGCAGAAGGCCCTGGAGCAGGACCCCGATGAAGGTAACTCCAACAATATTCCTCATAACCATCTGTTTGTCCCCTGTCATGTGTGAACTCAGGTGCTGCAGTGGGGTCATGGCTTCAAGTTGGCCTGTCATCCAGGAGCTGCCTGAATCCTGGCTCTCATCCAGCAGCACTTTTGGTGGCCATCCATCAAGGAGGACGTCCAGGAGTTCGTGGCAGCCTGCGACACATGCTCCTAGAACAAGACAGCCAATTGACCCCCTGCTGGCTTACAACCCCTGGCAAAAAGTATGGAATCACCAGTCTTGGATGAGCACTTATTCAGACGTTTTATTCTGTAGAACAAACTGAGATCACAAACATGATACAATAATAGTCATTCCAAAGTGCAACTTCTTGGCCTTCAGAAACACTAAAACGAAGAAAATACATTGTGATAGTCAGCAAATGTTACTTTTATAGACCAAGCACAGGGAAAAAAATATGGAATCACTCAATTTTCAGGTAGAAAATAAGGACTCACCCCGTCAATTTCCTTTCCCTAAATTGACACCTGCCTCAGATTAGATCTGCTCGTTAGTCTGCAGTTAGAAAAAGCGCAGTTATCACACCTTGGAGGGCTGCTGGACCAAGTGGATTGGCAAGAATCATGGCTCCAACAAGAGAGATGTCTCTTGAAACAAGAGAGGATTGTCAAACTTCTTAAAGAAGGTAACTCTTCACGCATGGTTGCCAAAGATGTGGGCTGTTCACAGTCAGCTGTATCTAAGATCTGGACCAAGTACAAACAACATGGGAAGGTTTTTAAAGCCAAGCGTACTGGTAGACCAAGGAAGACATCAAAGCGTCAAGACAAAAAACTTAAGGCCATATGTCTTGAAAACCGAAAAAGTACAACAAAACAAATGAAGCATAAATGGGAGGAAGCTGGAGTCAATGTACAAGTATGTGACCGAACCATGAGAAATCGCCTAAAGGAAATGGGATTTTCATATAGGAAAGCTAAAAGAAAACCATCATTGACACCTAAACAGAAAAGAACAAGACTACAATGGGCTAAGGAGAAGCAATCATGGACTGTGGATGACTGGATGAAAGTTATCTTCAGTGATGAATCACGAATCTGCATTGGACAAGGTGATGATGCTGGAACTTTTGTTTGGTGCCGTTCCAGTGAAATTTATGAAGAGGACTGCCTGAAGAAAACATCCAAATTTCCACAATCCTTGATGATATGGGGCTGCATGTCAGGCAAAGGCACTGGGGAGATGGCTGTGGTTACTTCAATAAATGCACAGGTTTACATTGACATTTTGGACAGTTTTCTTATCCCTTCAATTGAAAAGATGTTTGGGGATGATGAAATAATTTTCCAAGATGACAATGCATCGTGCCATAGAGCAAAAACTGTGCAAGCATTCCTTGGTGAAACACATCCAGTCAATGTCATGGCCTGCAAATAGTCCAGATCTCAACTCAATAGAAAACTTGTGGTGGAAATTGAAAAAAAAAATGGTCCACGACAAGGCTCCGGCCTGCAAAGCTGATCTGGCAACTGCAATCAAAGAGAGTTGGCACCAGATTGATGAAGAATACTGTTTGTCACTCAAGTCCATGCCTAAGAGACTGCAAGCCGTTATAAAAGCCAGAGGTGGTGCAACTAAGTACTAGTGATGTGTTTTGCATGTTCTTTTGTTTGTCTGTTTTTCATGATTCCATATTTTTTTCCTCAGAATTGAGTGATTCCATATTTTTTCCCTGTGCTTGGTCTATAAAAGTAACATTTACTGACTTCCACAATGCTTTTTCTTCATTTCTTTTAGTGTTTCTGAAGGCCAAGAGGGTGCACTTTGGAATGACTATTATTGTATCATGTTTGTGATCTGAGTTTGTTCTACAGAATAAAACGTGTGAATGAGTGCTCATTCAAGACTGGTGATTCCATACTTTTTGGCAGGGGTTGTACTAAGACCCCTTCTTACTCCACATCGACCTTGGTCTCGCATCGCCCTGGACTTCATCACAGGACTCCCCAATTCAGGTGGCAATACATGCGTCCTCACTGTCATTGACCATTTTTCTAAGACTGTCCATTTCATTCCTCTGCCCAAGCTCCCCTCAGCCAAAGAGACCGCAGAATTACTCATCCACCATGTTTTTCGCCTACATGGTCTGCCTACCGACATTGTTTGTTTCTGACCAGGGTCCTCAGTTCACTGCACAGTTCTGGAGAGCCTTCTGCAAATTCATCGGGGCCACCTGTAGTCTCTCCTCAGGCTTCCACCCACAGACCAACGGCCAGGCAGAATGGGCTAACCGGGCTTTGGCGGTTTCACTCAGGCGCATGGTGTCCAGGGATGCCAGTTCTTGGAGCAAGTACCTTCCTTGGATTGAATACACACAACACTCTCCCTTCCTCTGCCACAGATCTCTCTCCGTTCCAGTGCTCACTAAGGTACCAACCAACACTGTTCCCCAGCCAGGAGGAGAAGGTCACCGTACCATCAGCCCAGGCCTTTATACACCGCTGCAGGAGAACATGGGCATTGGCCTGGAGAAGACTCATTCACTCGGCACTCGCATCCAAGAAGCAGGCCGACAAACATCTCTCCAAGGCATCCACCTACCGAGTGGGCCAATGAGTTATGCTCTCCACGCACCACCTGCTACTTAGGGCTGTCTCTTGCAAGCTGGCACTCAGGTTCCTTGAACCCTTCCTCATCAAGAAGGTAATCAACCCATGTTCTGTTAGACTGGCATTACCACTCACCATGCGACATGTTCACCCTACCTTTCATGTATCACAGCTTAAACCTCTGGTTTCCAGTCCAGGTTCATACTGGACCCAACACTTATCACTGAGTTCCACCAGCAACACCCTGACGCTCTTCCTAAAGCGCCTGGAGGCGCTCGTTGAGGGGGGTACTGACATGATTTGCCCTGGACTTCCACTCAGGAGACTTATCTCCCATCTCAGCACAATTCGGATCCAGGACAGGACTTCCATCTTGCTGGCATTCACTTCCTGGTCTGCTCTGCTGTGTATAAATAGGCCATTCTCAGAAGGGGACTTCGCCAGAACGTCTTGTCTGTTTCTCATGTCGTCTCTGTGCCATTTTGCTTCCTGGATTTTTGCTCCGTTTTTGCACTCTCATCTTGCCATTTTTTTCATGTTTTTGTGCTACATTTTTTGTTTACCCCCTTTTTTTTTTGTCTGGACAGTTTTTGTTCGTTTATTCTCTTGGACTTTAAATCTTTTCTTATTCATTGGATTTTCTGGTTTGTGTTTCTGCTTTTGGATCCTACTCACCACATCTCATCACCCATAACAGCCAACTTGGTGCTATGCACCTCGTCTGCTATCAGATAACATGCGACTCAATTTCATGGAATAACTTTTTCTTTTTTTGATTAACAAGGCAAAACAGGTCAAGGAAAAAAGACCGTCAAGTCCAACAGAGTAAGTTATGTGTAAATCAAGGATCCTTGGTTATAATTGTGGCATTAACATGAATATATTACAGGTTGGCAGCACGGTGGTGTAGTGGTTTGCACTGTCGTCTCATAGCAAGAAGGTTCAGGGTTTGAGCCCAGTAGCTGACTAGGGCCTTTCTGTGTGGAGTTTGCATGTTCTCCCCATGTCTGTGTGGGTTTCCTCTGGGTGCTCCGGTTTCCCCCACAGTCCAAAGACATGCAGGTTAGGCTAATTGGTGGCTCTAAATTGACCGTAGGTGTGAAATGTGAGTGTGAATGGTTATTTGCTTTGTGTCAGCCCTGCAATGACCTGGCAACTTGCCTAGGGTGTAGCTTGCCTCTCACCCATAGTCAGCTGGGATAGGCTCCAGATTGTCTGACCCTGCACAGGATAAGTGGCTACAGATGATGGATGGATATTATAGGTCATGTTTGAGTAGATGAGGGATTCTGTCACAGATGTGAGGACTTTGAACAGAGCTGCTGAGCATTTATTAACAAACCTAACAAACTCATCTATAGAGAAAGAATAGTGTGGACTTGGCAGTCCACATTGAGAATGGCAAGACTTCGCAATGTTTGGCAGGTACAACAGGTGGGGAGTTATTAGCTGGGCTAGTGGTTAGAAGACTGGTGTGGAAAATCACTGAATCCCAGCTAAGAAGAGGGATGGTCTGGGATGTGATAGACCTGCTCTGGCTGCTTGATGTTTTTTGCTTGGGGTATTGGACAATATATTATCTGGCAAGAATCCATGTGTGAAATAAAACATCCAGATTTCTCACTGAGCTGAGCAGCTGTGGCAAAGGCCAAGTTTTCCTTGTAAGCTGGAAAGCTTCAAAGTAATGTTTTGAAAAAAGTTTGAATGGTTTATGCTACTGACTACGAGCCCAAATAAAAAGCTCACATGTGGTCTCTGAGCAGCAACTTGCTGACATTTACACTGTGCTTACACAAGACATTCCAACCTTTTTTGCTCAATCTGTATTATATACAGTTAAAATTAGTTTTTTGGGGTTTTTTTTGTTTTTTTTCCTCCCCAACAGGAAACATTTGATGCCAGTGGCACAGTCAAGGATGTCACTATAGACAAGTTATTAGTACTATGAATGAGTACTGCATAATGGAAGTCATTTTTTAAAAAAAATCTATGTAGATTCCTCCAAAAGTTGACTTGCGTTCATCAACTTCCTGATGTAAGTGTGAACTGTCCAAAAATGTCACTGTGGATATACAATAATGACAAATGAGGAACCTGGGACACAGCTCATTAAGAGAATACAGGGTTAGGAAATCTAGAAAATATAAATGTATTTCTATAAATGAAATATATAAAATATGGTGGCACGGTGGTGTAGTGGTTAGCATTGTCTCCTCACAGCAAGAAGGTTCTGGGTTCAAGCCCAGTGGCTGATGGTAGCCTCTCTGTGTGGAGTTTGCATGTTCTCCCCATGTCTGCATGGGTTTTCTCCAGGTGCTGTGGTTTCCCCCACAGTCCAAAGACATGTGGTTAGATTAACACAGAGCAGCCTTGGGCTGAAGTGCCCTTGAGTAAGGCACCTAACCCCCAATTGCTCCCTGGATGCTGTAGCATAACTACCCACTGCTCTGGGTGTGTGTGTGTGTGCTCACTGCTCACTTGTATGTGCATGTGTGTGTTCACTGCTGTAGATGGGTGAAATACAGAGGAGGAATTTCACTGTGTGCTTAAGTCTGTACTTGAGTGTACAGTATGTGTGACAAATAGAGGTGGCTTCTTCTTCAAAATACAGTAAATTAAAAAACTACTAAATCCACCCTAAGATCTATAGCAAGATTACATCACCTTAATTTGAAATCATTTTTTTTAATTTTCAATTACAATTTCAGTTCTGTTTCTGCAGCTTCATGTAAAGTATAGTTTCACTATATTGTAATTTTTATTGTCCAACTTTTCTAGTACCAGTGCTATCTGCTCAAATGTACTTCAGAAAGTTCTCAGCCTCAAGCCTCATCCAGAAAATGTCACAGGAGAGAGATAGTTTTTGCATTATTTTTTCAGCATAGTTTCCTTTAACTTCAATGTACTAGGTCAACTGATGTTCAAGCTTCACTATCCTTTCACAGAAGGTGGTCACATGTTGAGCCTCCAGATCCTCCTCAACAGCATGGATGACTTCATAACTCTGAAAATGGCATCCAGGCGTGTGGGATTTCAGTTTGGGAAACAGATGGTGTCCGGTTGGGTGAGTAAGGTGCATGGGGCAACAGTTCAAAGCCACATTTGGCTGCTTCTACCCCTGCCACCTGTATGGTGTGGACGGGCACGTTGTCCTGGAGCAACAGCATGCCAGCTTGAAGATTTCTTTCCTCTTTTTTTTTTTTCTCTTTGATTGCTTCTTTCATTTGAGTTTTTGTGGACTGTGATATAAGGCTTTGTAGTGTACAGTTGCACCCCAAAATGGGAGTTACATACACCCCTTGTTTCTGGGTCAGGCCAAGAACTTTTTCAAGTACCCGCGTAGCCTTGGTCATATAATAACAAAAGTCAAACGGTGTCAAAAATTTATGACAGATGAGAAAGTAGTGATTCACACTGTCAACTTGGGACAACACATTCCACAAATTAAGGTTAAAATAAGTGTTTTTTTTATGGCATTTAACGGTGTACAGTGGTGCTTGAAAGTTTGTGAACCCTTTAGAATTTTCTATATTTCTGCATAAATATGACTTAAAACATCAGATTTTCACATAAGTCCTAAAAGTAGATAAAGAGAACCCAGTTAAAGAAATGAGACAAAAATATTGTACTTGGTCACTTATTTATTGAGGAAAATGATCCAATATTACATATCTGTGAGTGGCAAAAGTAGCTGAACCTCTAGGATTAGCAGTTAATTTGAAGGTGACATTGGAGTCAGATGTTTTCAATCAATGGGATGACAATCAGGTGTGAGTGGGCACCCTGTTTTATTTAAAGAACAGGGATCTATCAAAGTCTGATCTTCACAACACATGTTTGTGGAAGTGTATCATGGCACGAATAAAGGAGATTTCTGAGGACCTCAGAAAAAGCATTGTTGATTCTCATCAGGCTGGAAAAGGTTACAAAACCATCTCTAAAGAGTTTGGACTCCACCAATCCACAGTCAGACAGATTGTGTACAAATGGAGGAAATTCAAGACCATTGTTACCCTCCCCAGGAGTGGTCGACCAACAAACATCATTCCAAGAGCAAGGCGTGTAATAGTCGGCGATATCAAAGGACCCCAGGGTAACTTCTAAGCAACTGAAGGCCTCTCTCACATTGGTTAATGTTCGAGTCCACCATCAGGAGAACACTGAACAACAATGGTGTGCATGGTTGCAAGAAGAAAGCCACTGTTCTCCAAAAAGAACATTGCTGCTTGTCTGCAGTTTGCTAAAGATCATGTGGACAAGCCAGAAGGCTTTTGGAAAAATGTTTTGTGGACAGATGAAACCAAAATAGAACTTTTTGGTTTAAATGAGAAGCGTTATGTTTGGAGAAAGGAAGAACACTGCATTCCAGCATAAGAACCTTATCCCATCTGTGAAACATGGTGCTGGTAGTATCATGGTTTGGGCCTGTTTTGCTGCATCTGGGCCAGGACGGCTTGACATCATTGATGGAACAATGAATTCTGAATTATACCAGTTAATTCTAAAGGAAAATGTCAGGACATCTGTCCATGAACTAAATCTCAAGAGAAGGTGGGTCATGCAGCAAGACAACGACCCTAAGCACACAAGTTGTTCTACCAAAGAATGGTTAAAGAAGAATAAAGTTAATCTTTTGGATTGGCCAAGTCAAAGTCCTGACCTTAATCCAACCGACATGTTGTGGAAGGACCTGAAGCGAGCAGTTCATGTGAGGAAACCCACCAACATCCCAGGGTTGAAGCTGTTCTGTACAGAGGAATGGGCTAAAATTCCTCCAAGCCGGTGTGCAGGACTGATCAACAGTTACTGCAAACGTTTAGTTACAGTTATTGCTGCACAAGCGGGTCACACCAGATACTGAAAGCAAAGGCTCACATACTTTTGCCACTCACAGATATGTAATATTGGATCATTTTCCTCAATAAATAAATGACCAAGTATAATATTGTCTCATTTGTTTAACTGGGTTCTCTTTATCGACTTGTGTGAAAATCTTATGATGTTTTAGATCCTATTTATGCAAAAATATAGAAACTTCTAAAGGGTTCACAAACTTTCAAGCACCACTGTATGTAGCATACAGGGCAATAGCCCTCCTTTCATTTGATTCCTTTCAAATTGTTGCTTATGCTCTGTTATTCAACCAGAATTCTGTTTCAAGAGAGCAAACTCCATCTTCTTCCATAACGGAGTTTCAGTGTTGCCATCTCGACAAGTTGCACCATTTCACAGAGATCAAACACTGACTAGCAGAGGATCAGATGTCAGTGATGAAAGAGAAAAAGTCCAAACTGGCATGTCTGTGTCGCATTTATGGCAGAAGAAACACTCCACAGAAAACAGCGACAACTTCCAGTGAGACTCTCCAGAGGGGGGGAAAAAGCTGCTAAGATGCAACATGATGAGACTTCTCACACACTGTGATATCATCTCTTTGAAATCCATGTCAGCACCATTTCATAATTGATGACACCAGTTGTGAAATTTGCCTAACGATGCAAAAGCTTCCTTCTAAAGACTTTCTAAATGCCATGGCTCATCACAGTGGGTCACTTCTCTCTCTCATTACAGTCCTTAGTGCAGGAGAGATGGAGAATAATACAACAGACTGTGATAAGCAATAATCACAAACATTATCGTTCAAAAGAGAGGCTGAAAATTGAATGCCGGTCAGTGAGGACTCTATTTATATATCTCTGAAACAACATTAAACCCCAGCTGACACAGAAGAGGATCTGTGTGTCCATGATACTTATGTCATCCAAGACAGAACATCACTCAAGAACCTTGCTGTTAAAGTTGATTTCTTGGGCTTCCCACTCAGAGTATGGAAATGTAACAGTCTGGCTTCTACAATTAAAATTTAGCAGCTTATTTATAAAATAGCACTTGATCCAGTGCATCCTATTATTATCATTATTACATTTTTATTTAAACATTGTGTGAACAACTAAATGTAGTGACATTAGGCATTAGCATGAAAGCTAGACTCCCTTTCAGATTTTTCAAGTGTTGGTCATGAAAAGAATTTTCCTGGACACATTTTTGTTTAGTGGACCGAAAGCTACTGAATTCGAATCCCAGACTTCCAATTTTATTCCTTTTTTTTTTTAAATAGAACAATTAATGAATTTAAAGCAACATGGCCCTAAATTCTCTGCTATTTTTCCTGCTTCACCATGACCTAATTCAAGATGCTACGTCATGCATCACGTGGTGGGCTTTCCCTGTTCGCGCAATGCATTGTGGGATACAAATTTGAAACAGGAGAGAAAAATGGAGGACGTGTGTGAATGAAAAGTGAAAGATTGACTACAGTAACAGAAAGTGAGAAGAAAAGACGTTATGTTATATACAAAGGAAAGGAAATGCAGGACCAAACTAATAAATATCGGCGGTCAGCGAGCACCTCGGTGTGATTAGCTGTTCGTTTAGCGACAGAATGATGGAACTGTCAGTGCACGCTCAAAGGGAAACCTGTAGATGGCAGTAATGCAACACTGTGGATGCCAGCTGCTGTAAAACCCAAAAGAAGAAAAATAAGATAAACCTATGCATGCGCACACGAGCGATTTCATGCACATTATTTGCTTTAATCCCCTCAAATTAAATAACTTCCCAGCCACAGAATGGCCTGATATTTTAAGATATTACATAAATAAACATATGTCACAATGACCAAATTTCAGAGGGAACTAAATTTCACCGATTTTATGAAATCGAAAGGCCCTCTAGCTTTAATGTTTGTCTCTGACCAGGACAATCCTCGAACACAGAAGTCAATCTCCTTGAAGTGTAATACCGCCGCTGGTCTGCACAGCACCCCATCCTGCTGTTTCTTGACTTTTACTGTATCTCTTTTGAGAGGGGAAAAAAATAACAGGATAAAACGAGAAGAGACATAAGCAACAAAAATAATGAACCAATTTTAACATTTAAATGTGATGATTTTTGTTTCAAATTTATTTTGATTAAATGTAATATGTAAGTGAGGGGCCACTGTAACTGGTGCAAGCTGTAATGGTTCCCCAGCCATTATGTATGTACATACTGTATATCTCGTGTGTGTGTGTGTGAGAGAGAGAGAGAGAGAGAGTAAGCATGTGTGTTTAATATAGGTTACCATTATCCATCTATGGCAAAGCTAAATTAAAAAAAAAATGCTCAGTGTACATCATGAACTCATAATGTATGTACAATTCTCAGATTAATAAAATAAATGTTCATTTGATGCTCTCTAAAGAAAGGATACTCATCTGCTATGCATTTGATTTCCTGTAAGCAAGTGTTGTTTTTAATTTCATCCATAAATAGTTGGTCCATAAGTATTTGGTTTAAAATGCTGCCTACACCTGATGTCCTCTGTGTGAAACATTTTTCATGAACTTTAAAGGGACAATATTATGAGCTAATTTTGTCATATTTATGGCTGTAATAGGCAGCACAGTGGTGTAGTGGTTAGTGCTGCCACCTCACAGCAAGAAGGTCTGGGTTCAAGCCCCGTAGCCGGCAAGGGCCTTTCTGTGCGGAGTTTGCATGTTCTCGCCGTGTCCGCGTGGGTTTCCTCCGGGTGCTCCGGTTTCCCCCACAGTCCAAAGACATGCAGGTTAGGTTAACTGGTGGCTCTAAATTGACCGTAGGTGTGAATGTGAATGGTTGTCTGTGTCAGCCCTGTGATGACCTGGTGACTTGTCCAGGGTGTACCCCGCCTTTCGCCCGTAGTCAGCTGGGATAGGCTCCAGCTTGCCTGCGACCCTGTAGAAGGATAAAGCGGCTAGAGATGATAAGATGGATGTAATATAGTCCAAGATCAGAATCATGTGTAACTGAGACATGTCTTTTTTTTCCATATTTATGTCTAAGGTCTAGCAATTTAGGTTTGGTTGTTTTGTTGTGCTGTTAAAGTTTGTTTTTTTTTATTATTATTATACTTAGTGCCATTTGTACAATTTATTATTGAAAATGCACTTAATTCCATTATTAAACAGTCAATGTAGCGCCATCCTGAAACTTTTCTTCAGACCACAATGGAAATAAGTATTTTATACTTTGTTCTGCCAGTTTGCTGTTTGATGCACTCAGACTGGAAATACCCCTGGGAAATCCTCAATCACAACAAACGCCCTCAATCACTTTGCGGCTGCACTGGTACCCTGACATTTCAGTGCGTGGGTGAGCACCCTTGCACTGACGTCACATTTACCTTAGCGACCGTTGCTACCCTATTCCTGGGGGACAAGCAAACTTTGTTTACGTACCGTTCACATACTGAAGCCGAGTGAAGATGTCTGGCGTCTGTTGCTGTTGCCCAAAGAAAAGTACAGCTCTACTACCAGATTACTTGGATAATCTTGGTCAGAAAGAAGTGAAGGATAGATATACACGGAAATTAGAGCTTATTAGCGGTTATGGTCCGTATAAAATTCCTTGAAACAGCTGGAGTGATGGTGCAGATTTGTGGCCTAGCATTAGCTACATGTTAGAATATACCTTCTTTTTCCCAAAGAGTCCCAACACAGAACAACAGTTTAAAAAAAAAAAAAAAAAACTACAAAAGCCAGAAAACCTTCTTTGTGTAAAGACTTTTTCCCGACATCAGCTTTTGGGAACAGAATGTTGTGAAAGCCAAAGCATTTACTCTCAAAAGACTCTGACCTGAACTGTGGGCTGGATGGTATTCCCTCCCGGCCCTCCATGTCTCAACAACCCCAAGGACACAGCTATCTGTACTCTATCATTTATACAGTGATGCTTATTATTGCTAAAACAATATCTGAAGCATGATTTTTTGTAAAATAACAACATATCTTGTTCTAGACTTTCAAACAATGTTGTAAGATAAAATTAAAATAATATCTAATAGTGGATGTTACAATTTCATTATTAATTAATTCAATAATTACATGTACTATAGTAGCAGTATTATTGCTCAAACATGTTAATTCTAAGGTGCTTTTGGTGTTTGAAGTATTAAGAAGGCTGAAGTATAAAGGGAATTTGTGCAGTAAATGCAGTCTGTAGGGGGTATTATTAGTAGTATTTTTTTTTCCCTAACTGCAACAGAACTCATTTAAATGTTTGGTTCATGGTGTTCTGGCAGTCTCATCTCATCTCATTATCTCTAGCCGCTTTATCCTTCTACAGGGTCGCAGGCAAGCTGGAGCCTATCCCAGCTGACTACGGGCAAAAGGCAGGGTACACCCTGGACAAGTCGCCAGGTCATCACAGGGCTGACACATAGACACAGACAACCATTCACACTCACATTCACACCTACGCTCAATTTAGAGTCACCAGTTAACCTAACCTGCATGTCTTTGGACTGTGGGGGAAACCGGAGCACCCGGAGGAAACCCACGCGGACACGGGGAGAACATGCAAACTCCACACAGAAAGGCCCTCGCCGGACCCGGGGCTCGAACCCAGGACCTTCTTGCTGTGAGGCGACAGCGCTAACCACTACACCACCGTGCCGCCTTGTTCTGGCAGTAGTTCAGGTAATAAAACAGCATTATTATATAATGCATTGTTGTCAAATGATGGTTTTATTTATTGCTCATATGAACCCCAGGCTGCAAATCACAGCATCACAGACCTCACCTTGTTGTCGTAACATTTTCAACCATGTTAACAGTAAAAAGTGACCATGTCCGTACCACCATAAAATGCTCCTAAAAGTCACCAGATGCCACCAAATGGGCTCCCTTTTTTTTTTTTCAAAAATTTCATCCGGACCCCCCTAATGAAAGGGGAGAAAGCCCCCTCTCCTATTCTCCCCCCTGTGGCCACCCAAAAGTTAGGGCTTTATTTTAATCCTGGAGAGAACACTGGACATGTGCGACTTTGGTATTAAATCCTCAATTTCACACACACTGTCAGAAATAGAGGTGCAGTAGGAGTCCATTTCAAGGTATATTCTACATTAATGTACTCCTAAGGCTCATTATCGGACCTCAAGCGAACTATGTGTACCTTTTTAGGGTTAAAAAGGCACACATATCTTCCCAAGCAGTATATAAAGAGTATAAAAAGTACCTTTGAGCGTACTGTACCAGTGACAAGCCATTGTACACTTAAAGGTACAATAATGTACTCTGTTTTCTCGGGAGTGCATTTAACTCACTGAATATAGCCCATAATGTGTAACCAGGTTTTGTGATTGCATTCATGAATCATGCATGGAGCAGATGTCTACTATGAGGCGTCAGTAGTCATTGTTTTGGGACCAGCATTTTAAAGCTTGTGCTGCTGTCACATGACTGTTGCTTCAACAGAATTCACACAACAATGACTTTTTGAGGGCTACAAAGCAAATACAATTTTTTTTTTTTTAATCGCAGTTTTAAACTGACGCTCAAGGTGACAGGAGAATACTGAATGCCACGCTTGTGGTTCTCAATATATATATATATGTGTGTGTGTGTGTGTGTGTGTGTGTGTGTGTGAGAGAGAGAGATATTCCCCTGCTGAACTGGTGTGTAGGAATATGGCACAAAACCTCACACCTCCAACAATCACTGATTCATCCTTTTACACTGTGATCAACAAAACTCTCCATTACAGGAATCTAAATTTAATAATAATAATAATAATAATAATAATAAATCAAGAAAACCCAGGCAGTGTCCCTACTGCAGAGAGACTATTTACTTTGATTAAAGTAGGCACAAAGTATATTGTACTATGAGAGCGGGTGGGTGGAGCACAGAAGTACGGCAGGCCAGAACTGAGTTCCAAAAAACTCTTTATTTTCCACTTTTCAGTGTAAACTTATTCTCCCAGGCACACACAAGTCGCCTGGTTGGGGAGAGCTCCCTTCCTCTGCTCTCTCTCTCCTTAAATAGGGCACGCTCACTGGGGAAGACACACAAACACAGATTAACAGACATCAGGTGCAGTGATTCTGCCACTTACCTTCCCTGACTCTGCCCTCCGGTCACAGACCGACGCTTGACCACGCCCCCGCTGCCACATATATATTAAAGCTGGACTGCCTTTCAGATTTTTCAAGTGTAGGTCATAAAAAGAATTTTCCCCGGCACCCAATTATTTTTGTTTAGTGGACTGAAAGCTACTGAATTCGAATCACAGACGTCCAATTTTTTTAAATTTTTTTTAAAAAGAACAATTAATAAATTTAGAGCCACATGGCCCGAAATTCTCTGCTATTTTTTCCTGCTTCACCATGATGCAATACAAAATACTACAACCCTGATTCCAAAAAAGTTGGGACAAAGAACAAATTGTAAATAAAAATGGAATGCAATGATGTGGAAATTTCAAAATTCCATATTTTATTCAGAATAGAACATAGATGACATATCAAATGTTTAAACTGAGAAAATGTATCATTTAAAGAGAAAAATTAGGTGATTTTAAATTTCATGACAACAACACATCTCAAAAAAGTTGGGACAAGGCCATGTTTACCACTGTGAGACATCCCCTTTTCTCTTTACAACAGTCTATAAACGTCTGGGGACTGAGGAGACAAGTTGCTCAAGTTTAGGGATAGGAATGTTAACCCATTCTTGTCTAATGTAGGATTCTAGTTGCTCAACTGTCTTAGGTCTTTTTTGTCGTATCTTCCGTTTTATGATGCGCCAAATGTTTTCTATGGGTGAAAGATCTGGACTGCAGGCTGGCCGGTTCAGTACCCGGACCCTTCTTCTACGCAGCCACAGTGCTGTAATTGATGCAGTATGTGGTTTGGCATTGTCATGTTGGAAAATGCAAGGTCTTCCCTGAAAGAGACATCGTTTGGATGGGAGCATATGTTGCTCTAGAACCTGGATATACCTTTCAGCATTGATGGTGTCTTTCCAGATGTGTAAGCTGCCCATGCCACATGCACTAATGCAACCCCATACCATCAGAGATGCAGGCTTCTGAACTGAGCGCTGATAACAACTTGGGTCGTCCTTCTCCTCTTTAGTCTGAATGACACGCGTCCCTGATTTCCATAAAGAACTTCACATTTTGATTCGTCTGACCACAGAACAGTTTTCCACTTTGCCACAGTCCATTTTAAATGAGCCTTGGCCCAGAGAAGACGTCTGCGCTTCTGGATCATGTTTAGATACGGCTTCTTCTTTGAACTATAGAGTTTTAGCTGGCAACGGCGGATGGCACGGTGAATTGTGTTCACAGATAATGTTCTCTGGAAATATTCCTGAGCCCATTTTGTGATTTCCAATACAGAAGCATGCCTGTATGTGATGCAGTGCCATCTAAGGGCCCGAAGATCACAGGCACCCAGTATGGTTTTCCGGCCTTGACCCTTACGCACAGAGATTCTTCCAGATTCTCTGAATCTTTTGATGATCTTATGCACTGTAGATGATATGTTCAAACTCTTTGCAATTTTACACTGTCGAACTCCTTTCTGATATTGCTCCACTATTTGTCGGTGCAGAATTAGGGGGATTGGTGATCCTCTTCCCATCTTTACTTCTGAGAGCCGCTGCCACTCCAAGATGTTCTTTATATACCCAGTCATGTTAATGACCTATTGCCAATTGGCCTAATGAGTTGCAATTTGGTCCTCCAGCTGTTCCTTTTTTGTACCTTTAACTTTTCCAGCCTCTTATTGCCCCTGTCCCAACTTTTTTGAGATGTGTTGCTGTCATGAAATTTCAAATGAGCCAATATTTGGCATGAAATTTCAAAATGTTTCACTTTCGACATTTAATATGTTGTCTACGTTCTATTGTGAATACAATATCAGTTTTTGAGATTTGTAAATTATTGCATTCCGTTTTTATTTACAATTTGTACTTTGTCCCAACTTTTTTGGAATCGGGGTTGTATATACGAAGGAAAGGAAAGGCAGGACCAAACTAATAAATATCGGCGATCAGCGAGCACCTTGGTGTGATCGGCTGTTCATTTAGCGACAGAATGATGGAACTGTCAGTGCACGCTCAAAGGTAAACCTGTAGATGGCAATAATGCAACACTGTGGATGCCAGCTGTTGTAAAACCCAAAAGAAGAAGAAGGTAAACCTGCGCATGCGCACATGGACTTCCTCTGTCTGCTTGACTGCGTGAAGCGAGCAATTTCATGTACATTATTTGCTTGGGAATAATATGTAGCTTGGTGGAGGTATACACTCTACCAAGTACTCTTCTAGGTTTTTGTTGTTAATGATTGGACTGTTTTCTATACTCATGTAACATACATTTTATAGGTTTACAAGAAATGATATAAGTGTAACAATGAATATTCCATGTTTAAACCAGCCAGAAATAACATCGTTGACTTAGAATCTCATAAACATCATAAAACCTGACATGGAAGTGATTTGAGGACTGTCCTCGAAGGTCATATTTTAATGATGTTCATGGTCTCCAACAACGCAGAGCCTTTAACATTTTTCTTGCATTTGTTGCTGCTGTTGTAGTAATTTTCTACTCGAGCTAAGATCAAGGCTAAAAAATGTTTTCCAAATGAGACCCAAATTCACAATGTAAAGGCCCGGTCACACAGCGCTTTACGGCTTTATCACGGCCAAAACCCGTCAAAAAGTGCTCTCCCGTGAAGCAGACGATGTTGTTCGTGTTGATGTCGAAGTTAAGACGTGTTACAGCCTCATCGCGTCTGTAGCACTGCCGATCACGTGTTGAGCGCGGACGTAAAACGGGCACTCCACTGCCATAGCACTGCCAAATCACGGGTAACCGCGGCTCAGCGTCGTTGGAAGAGCGGCTTGCTGCGCATATAAAAGCGGTCGCGCACGGCTGGTCTTCACAGTTGCTGATCCAGATCTCTTAGGCTGGTGTCAGTCTCTGCACAATTTCATCGTACATCGCAGGAGGCATCCTCATAAAGTTCTGAAAGGCTCTTGGATCTTCGTTACGCAGCTCGACCATGAGACGGTCGTAAAGCCCAAGCTGAGGTCTCCTCGCAATCCAGTCACGCACCCAGATGTTCCGTACCACCCTCCTCCTCCTCCTCCTTCTTCTTCTTCTCTCAGCAAGGATATGTTGAGCCTGTATCAGTTGGTTCTGTTGGTGCTGGAGCATTAAGATGAGGACATCACAGCGTTGAGGGTTCATGTTCACCCCTTGACATCTAGACTGCAAGTGCCGAGGTCTCAGAAAATTACGGTATTTACATGCCGCAAATCAGAAGTGATGCAGAAGTGATTAGACAGTGATCAATCAAATTTAGAACTTGTTTGAGATGTCGTTTAACGGGCTTAGACAGTGCTATGTACGCGGAAAAATCCATTTCTCAGTGATAAGCCGCTAAACACACGCTATATCCCGTGATACCAACGCGTAACACCCGTCCGATGACCGTGCTCTGCCCGTGATAGACCGCCAAACTTTCGCGTCTTACCACGTCTCCCCAAGTTTTAATAACGGCCGGGACACTGATTATCACGTGTTTTTCACGTGTGTTGCACGTCTTTACCACGTGTGCCGGCCGTGGTTGTCCGCGGTCTAAAGTTTTGAGCAGTCCAAAACTTTTTGCCGCGTCCGACGCCGTTCCGATTTTCCCCTGCGTCCTGTCACGTCTGTATATCGACTGTAACACGTCTTAACTTCGACATCAACACGAACAACATCGTCTGCTTCACGGGAGAGCACTTTTTGACGGGTTTTGGCCGTTATAAAGCCGTAAAGCGCTGTGTGACCGGGCCTTAATTTAGACAAGTGCAGGACTTCATCTGTAATTATCGCAGTAGGTTTGGTTAAGTTGCAATAATCTTGGAGTCTCTCTCTCTCTCTCTCTCTCTCTCACTCACACACACAAAAAAAAAAAAAAAAAAAATATATATATATATATATATATATATATATATATATATATATATATATATATATATATATATATAAAAAATGCAATTATGAAGTACAAATTATCAAAGCAAGAATCTGTTGGACTCGGAACAAGTCAAAAGTCACCACTGCCCTCTTTATGACATGCAAATTAATTCAGAATTGGATATTTAATTGGAAGTTTATTACATTCTGCTCACTCATCTCATCTCATTATCTCTAGCCGCTTTATCCTGTTCTACAGGGTCGCAGGCAAGCTGGAGCCTATCCCAGCTGACTACGGGCGAAAGGCGGGGTACACCCTGGACAAGTCGCCAGGTCATCACAGGGCTGACACATAGACACAAATGACCATTCACACTCACACCTACGGTCAATTTAGAGTCACCAGTTAACCTAACCTGCATGTCTTTGGACTGTGGGGGAAACCGGAGCACCTGGAGGAAACCCATGCAGACAACATGCAAACTCCACACAGGAAGGCCCTCGCCGGCCACGGGGCTCGAACCCGGACCTTCTTGCTGTGAGGCGACAGCGCTAACCACTACACCACCGTGCCGCCTTCTGCTCACTCTTTTTAAGATAAGAAACTTATCCTTTAAATCCTCTAAATGGGCAATGCAATCTTGGCATCACTGCAGTAAGCTTTCACGAGACTGCTCTGTGGGACACGTTCTTCACCAACGTAGTTTATTCACACCCACATCTCCACCACTAATAATTTAACTTAAAAATATTCTGCCTCATTTTTCAAGCTGGATAAGAACTGATTTATTTGTAAATCATTCATAGAAGCATTTAGACAAGAAATTTGGTATTCATGAAAATCCTGTAAGTTTGGAAGAAAAAAATACGGTCATATCCTACTCGTGCTCCTGAGGCATGTGGGAATTTATGCATGAGATACTCTCTATTATTATATGCACATTCACTGGATATGAGCAATCACACGCTCTGATTGGCTACTCTACTACTAGGATATCAGCTCATATACCGTGAGTAGAGAAAAACAAAATGGCGAAGTGTGTTGTTGAACCAACCGAGGATGAAGTGAAAACTCTACTCGAAAACAAAAAACCCCAAAATTGCAAAAAAGCAACAGAATATGGAATAAAAATATTTGATGATAAAAACGTATCTTTTTTATTATTTTTCAATAATAATAATAATAATTTATTATTATTATTATTATTATTATTATTATTATTATTATTATTATTATCATTTTTTCACAAATTGCTCCTGTCATTTTGCTGGTTTGTTTACATTCTAAGCGGAAATTACTTTGTCAGATGTTTTGTTAAAGATTTTATTTATTGACTTTGCAAAACATAAAAATAAAAATGCCCTGTTTCCCAACATGGTGGCACAGTGGTGTAGTGGTTAGCACTGTCGCCTCACAGCAAGAAGGTTCTGGGTTCAAGCCCAGTGGCCGACAGGAGCCTTTCTGTGTGGAGTTTGCATGTTCTCCCCGTGTCCGCGTGGGTTTCCTTGCTCCGGTTTCCCCCACAGTCCAAAGACATGCACGTTAGGCTAATTGGTGGCTCTAAATTGACCGTAGGTGTGAATGTGAGTGTGAATGGTTGATTGCGATGATCTGGTGACTTGTCCAGTGTGTGCCCTGCCTCTCACCCATAGTCAGCTGGGATAGGCTCCAGCTTGCCTGCAACCCTGCACAGGATAAGCGGCTATGGATAATGGATGGATGGATGGAATTATTCCACTCAATCTCATCGTACATGGCTTATAACAACTCGGTGCTACATGCCTCATCAGCTATCAGCTCATGTACGACTCGATTTCATGGAATAACTGTTAAAGATTATGCTCATTCAATTGTTCCCGGACTTGGAATGCCATTGAGGCTTTTGTGAAACCCAAACATTTTAAATTAATGGCATTAATTAAAGAATATTGGGGGGAAAAAAAAGAAAAAGAAAGTGAGCCAACACAAAGCCATAAATCAGGATTAGTTTCAGAAGTGGTCAACTACTGACAGAGTAGATTTGCACAATATGTTCCACTGCTATCATTTGCTCAATCTCAGCCCATAATTACGGAACATTTCTCCTGAAGAACACACAGCATGGTGGAAAAAGCAATATGCATTTTGAAAATAAAATTTAGTCATTTCAAAAAGGTAGAAGGCCTCAGGAGAATGCCAGAGAGAGAGAAATTGGCACCTATTTAGTGTGGAATGCCAGGAAGATTAGGAGGGAGAGAGAGAGAGAGAGAGAGAGAGAGAGAGAGACTGTACTTTATATGACTTTATTGTCATCACAGTAAACAACTATAGACATTACTATGGCATAGTGTTGTAGTCAAGACCACCTAAACCAAGACCAAGTCATGACTGAGACAAGACCATGACTCTGAGGGGTTGAAACTAAGTCAAGACCAGGACCAGAGCAGTGTGTGTGAAGGAAGGCAGGGAGGGGTGACAGCCTTTAAAAGGAAGAACGTTTTCAAATTCGCAATGAGTCACATTATTGGTTGTATTTGAAGAAGGAAATTTTACATTCAATCACAGTAATGATATTAACAAATAAATCTGACCATGCACCGGCAATTTAGTGAAACCCCCACAGTTGTGGTTTTAACCAGTCTTGAAAAAAAAAAAATTCTGAGTCCTCTATATCTGAAACTGAGACAAGACCAAGTAAAAATGCAGTCATGTTTAGTTAAACTCATGTTTAGTTAATTCATTGTGTCATTTTCAAAAAATAAGGGAAATACAGTCATTGGAAATCTTTAGACACAATGCTATGACTTTTGTACTACATGAGCAAGACCTTGAACAAGAACTCACAGCAGCAGTCACAAGTTAAATCAGTTTTTTGACACATTGCACATACAGGAAGGTTGCAAGAAAAGCCAATGTTGCTGGGACGGACAGTGCTGCAAACCCTGTGAAATTCCAGAGGTGTTGTTACCAACTGTAACATCAAGATTGCAGCTCACTCAATAAAGGACATCACCTGGAGCAACCCAGCCATAAAGTCCATTTTTACCATCTCTCATGCCTGTGGCTCATCTTGGAGTTTTGTGCCATGTACCTGTTATATCAAGTGATAACCAGAATCGCTGTGTCAGACCATTCAAGCAAAGAGGCATCTGGTGCAATAAAAATAAACCAGGCTCATCATTTTATCCATTGTATGGGCATCCATATTGTGAGCATGATTACAAATATTTGATTAATAATAATAATAATAATAATAATAGAGGCGGCACGGTGGTGTAGTGGTTAGCGCTGTCGCCTCACAGCAAGAAGGTCCTGGGTTCGAGCCCCGTGGCCGGTGAGGGCCTTTCTGTGTGGAGTTTGCATGTTCTCCCCGTGTCCGCGTGGGTTTCCTCCGGGTGCTCCGGTTTCCCCCACAGTCCAAAGACATGCAGGTTAGGTTAACTGGTGACTCTAAATTGACCGTAGGTGTGAATGTGAGTGTGAATGGTTGTCTATGTGTCAGCCCTGTGATGACCTGGCGACTTGTCCAGGGTGTACCCCGCCTTTCGCCCGTAGTCAGCTGGGATAGGCTCCAGCTTGCCTGCGACCATGTACAACAGGATAAAGTGGCTAGAGATAATGAGATGAGATAATAATAATCATCATCATCCCAAATTTGTGTGCTATTGTAGATTATTTAATATACAGTAAATAGAATGTTAATGAATCAACTAATTTGATTATGAGATTGCATTAACATCAGTTAGCATGAGGGATTTAACTGTATATGAATAAGAGGTACACTATTTTACAACCCCAATTCCAAAAAACAGAATGTGAAAATTCACAAATCATGGAAACTCTATATCTATCCATCCATTATCTGTAGCCGCTAATCTAGTTATATAGGGTAGCAGGGAAACTCTATATTTAATTGAAAATAGCAAAAAAAGACAACATATCAAATGTTGAAACTGAGAAATTTTGTTGTTTTTTGAAAAATATATGCTCATTTTGAATGTGATATCAGCAACACATTTCAGAAAAGTTGGGACGGGCAACAACAGAGTGAAAAAGTTGTGTCATGCTAAAAAAAACCTAATTTGGCTAATTGGCAACAGGTCAAGAGTGGATTTTTAAAAAAAAAAGAGCATCCCAGAGAGGCGGAGTCTCTCAGAAGTAAAGATGGGGAGGGGTTCACTGCTCTGTGAAAGACTGCGTGGGCAAACAGTGCAACAATTTCAGAATAACGTTCCTCAATGTAAAACTGCAAAGAATTTGGGGATCGCATCATCTATGGTCCATAATATCATTAAACGATTCAGAGAATCTGGAGAAATCTCTGTATGCAAGAGACAAGGCTGAAAACTGACATTGGATGCCTGTGATCTTCAGGCCCTCAGGAGACACTGCATTAAAAGCAGACACGTGTCTGTCGTGGAAGTCGCTGTATGGGCTCAGGAACACTTCAGAAAACCATCGTCTGTGAAAACACTTCATTACTGCATCCACAAATGCAAGTTAAAACCAGATATAAACAATATCCAGAAACACCGCCACCTTCTCTGGGCCCGAGCTCTTTTACGATGGACATCAGGCATCAAGTGGTTTCCCGCAGAGTTCAGAAATAGCTTGCCACACATCAATCAATAAATTGAGAAATGTAGCTACCCAACAGCCAATCAAAAAATAGCATTGTTGTTGTCGCAGCAAACACCCTTTCTGTCAGCCGGTATGCGCGTTAATTACTCACCTGCACGCAATTAAGGAGAACAAAGCGACACGCTGACTTCCTGGTCAGGTGCGAGGACTGAACAGCAAAAAATAGGCTGCTGCAGCGCGAAACACAAATAGTGCAGCGGCCAACCCTTGAAAAGCCCTCTAAAAAGAGGTGGTACCCCTCCAGGTGGTAGAACAAAGCAGGACCTGTTTTATTCGAAGGGTATGGGTGTCTACTTCATGATAAACATGGTTGTACAAAATTAATATTGTAACAACATATGGATTAACCCCTTATTTGCCGGACCATCTGCAAAATTCTGTATGGCCAAAGTTTTCTGTAATTTGAACCTAATTCTCATTCCAACTAAGGTAAGAGTTGTGGGAGGAAGGCCTATGGCCATCTTAATTACTGCATGCTGCATGCTGAACAGTCCTAAGCAGCACATGGCTTCATGTACAATGAATGGAACTCTGTGTTTCTATGGGCAGCCAACGCTGGATTATGTAATTGCTGTGGCCACCAAACCTCAGTCTGGCCACTATCCCAGGATTGCATCAGGTTCTGTACACGAAAGAATCAGCACCAGCCGAAGTCCGTGATATCACTCACCTCGACTGTACGGACGGTAACTGCTCAGAAGGTACCAAGTGTGTTTGTGTGTCGGCAGGGCTCTTCTGCATTGACATTTGTGAGTGTGTTTCCTGTCCGAATGTCCCCCATGATCAGGAGACATTGGCAGAGATGTGAATGACATACAGCATGGCATTTTCTACATGAATCTCTACTTGACCACCCCTTGGCATAATGAGTGAACTAGATTTTAACCTGAGAATAAAAAGGGTTATAATTATTGAAAGTCATGTTTGATCGAAATGAAGGCCTATTATTTACTAGTAACTGTTCAGGGTTAACAGCACAAAAGAATCCCCAGATCTGCACAAAATGAACAAAATATATTCTATTCGTTTTCGTGTTGTTGTACACACCATCCAAATAATATGTGTGTATTGTTTCAATACAAAAACATCAACAGGTTTTTATAGAAGAGGAAGCAGATGTTTAGTAAGATAGTGCTTTTCAAAAATATCGTATGCTAGCAAACCTAATTTCACGATCAAAGATGTCGGCAATGTTTTGTATGACCAATGACCCGATCAACCTGTATTAGCTAGGAAGGAGTTAAATTGCTTGAAAACATGTCTCAGACTACATTTGCATCTTTGAAATAATGATTTCTCTCCTTAGTAATGTACAACTCATCCATAGAGAAAATATCGGCTTCATTTTCTCAAATTGTGATTTCAACGTTAAATCCGTGTTTATGCGCAGTCGCAAACAAAGGGTTAATTGGCAGTGTTGTACCCATTCTGAACAATTCAAACTGGAATTTTTGAATAAAAGACATCTAAAACTATAGAATGATATAAGTTTTCCCTTATTTTCCTGACAATTAATCATTTATAATTGAAATATTCAACGAACAACCTGAAAAAAACTCAAAAATATTTGGATTCTAAGGGGTTAATACACCCATAAATTGATGAAAATCAAATTAAATGCCCAGAAAGGTTGCATTAGCATATCATGGACCTAAATGATGCAGTATATTGATGCCCACACATCAATATGTGCATTCATTGCAGAGGAAATACCTCTGGTATAGCGATACAGAATTTTGCAGATGGTCCGGCAAATAAGGACCATATGTTGTTACAATATTAATTTTGTACAACCATGTTTTTTATGAAGTAGACACCCATACCCTTCAAATAAAACAGGTCCTGCTTTGTTCTACTGCCTGGAGGGGTATGCCCTTTATTTTCAGCTCCTCGCCACTGGTCTAAAACTCGATCACTTGCCGAGCATTTTGTGAAGCTGTGTAGAAGTTTTACCATTGTCAAGATCTGAACAGACAGCCGGTAAGCTCGCATTTATTTTTATTTTGTTGTGAATGCGAGGAAATTGTTGCGCTGACGGGGCATTGAGACGTGGGGAAAATATTTGTCTTTGTAGCGTCTTAAGGTTCAAATATTCACATGGTGCTTTGTGTAATTGTTGGCTGGTAAGGGTTATTGTAACTTGCTTTGTTTGGTCCGGTAAAAGGTGTGGCAACTTACTTGGTCTCATGTTTGAAATGGCCCAGTTTAGATGTGGTTTGATGCGTGGATATTCTTGTGCTGAATCCTTGGGTGCCAGTGAAGACATGGTTTAAAAGCATGTAGCTTTTTCTACTTGCATACAGTGCATGTTTAAAACGAACTGGAAGTATTTCATTGCTAAAATGTTCATGGTGGATATGGTTTGTAGGTTGGCTTGTTACTTGGTAACTCATTTATTGGGTTTAGTAACTTGCTTAATTCATTATGGCCCTTGTGGTTAAATGTATTTTAATATTTTGATGCATTTACATTGAAACAATTCATTCAAAATCTGTCTTAAGTTAAAGTAAATTCTATCTATTTTCACATCCATGTAGTTAATGTTAAGCTTTTGATAATCATTTTTTGCGTAACTGCTTTTATAAAAAGAAAAAACTGTGCAAATTGGTAAATGGATGGTGTTTGTCTTTTAAGGTTTTTACCTGCAAAGGAAAAAGATGGAACAAAGGTCTGGTTTGAGTGAATTCCAGTTTTAACGTTCAGCATTGGTATTACCCTTCAAGTGTGGGATAAGCACAGCAAAGGAGCAAAACACTTTACAGTTGTATCCGGGTAAAATTTACGTGAACTTTCCGAAGAAGACGATGCGGTGAAGTGCAGATGGACACACATTGGAGGACGCAGGAGCGCCATATTTGATGAGTAGCCTACAGTACAGTAAATCATCTCATCATATGATTTTGTATTTCCTGAACGAAATTAGTACTTGCATCACAAAAATTATGAGAGCTGGTGTTGGGGAATATTGTCTCCAGCTAATAATGTTAACTATCAGTTTGCCCAGAGTCTGTGAGCTTGTCTAGCCACTTCAATCTTGAATCCTTGCCCTTGACGAAACTCTCTTCTCAATCATGGCTGTTAAAATGGCAGGCCTGGAACCACTGTGTTTCAAGTGGGAGCCCCCTACCCCTGTATTGAAGGCCTCTAAATCTGCCACTAACAACACACACCACCAATCATAACCCCCCCTCCTCCTCCATCCCCCTGTGCGCCGCTGCCGACACCCCTCACCAGCATCACCCCTGCCCTTCCCGACAAATCTCACTCTGAACTGACTTCAAAACTTGAGAGCCCTGCACTGTGTCATTGTAAGGTTATACAACTGACTGTAATGACACACCGCTGAAATGTGTGGCTGTAATTTCCGAATATAAGTCTTATCTACATTAAAGCATACACTGTTGTGTAACTATAAATGAGTATTATCAAAACTAAGCATAGAAACAGCTGTAGGTGCGTATTTATGTATTTAATTTATCTTAAGTAACTGCCTTACTTTTATCAGAGTCACGGTGGAGCCAGGTGGTACAGTGGTGTAGTGGTTAGCACTGTTGCCTCACAGCAAGAAGGTTCTTGATTTGAGCCCAGTGGCCAACAGGGGTCTTTCTGTGTGGAGTTTGCATGTTCTCCCCATGCCCTATGGGTGCTTCGGTTTCCCCCACAGTCCAAAGGCATGCAGGTTAGGCTAATGGGTGACTCTAAATTGACCGTAGGTGTGAATGTGAGTGTGAATGGTTGTTTGTCTCTGTGTGTCAGCCCTGCGATGATCTGGCGACTTGTCCAGGGTGTACCCCACCTCTCACCCATAGTCAACTGGGATTGGGTTCCAGCTTGCCCACGACCCTGTACAGGATAAGTGGTTATTGATAATGGATGGACAGTGGAGCCAGGGTTTATAACATGCGTGTGTGTGTGTATTTACACAGAGAACATTGACTTTTTAAATTGGATTCTGATGCATAACAAACGATCGATCATAGATGCTTGGAGAAATAATTCCAGGAGTTCTCTTTCTTGACTCCATGTGAATACAAACCTTTTACAAAGCAACTAAAAAGCACAGATGTTCTTGTACATCCCAAAACATTTATTTCTAATCCTGGTCATGGTGAAGGTGTACTTCGGTGAACTTTAGGGCAATGTTGCCACAAACTAACAGCTCCCCAGAGGGCCTCACTTGAACAATTGAACAAATCTGAGGGTGTAAGTCAAGCAAAGAGTGATCCTGAAAGGGACTAAAAGGCTAAGTGTACCCTACACGGATTAAGGTTACTGGGACCAATCCTTGGAGCCAGGACACCTACAAAGCTCAGTCCGACTAAAATAAATTATTATACAACATGTAAATGCACTCTGTATACTATAATCTTGGAAAAAGATTGAAAGACAGAAGAAAGTAGTATCACATGTAATTGGCCCCTGGGACACTGTTATGTAAATCCCATAGCTGGTCCTTTCAAGGAATAGATCTGTATTTTAATCAGGATATTCACCCTAGATATATATCTGCACAGATCCTACTGTCTCCTCATCACAAAGTGCAGGAAGAGGTGTCCTTGCTCCAATTATACTGACCCTGTAATTGCACCCTGCTTTCCTTTCACATAGCTAATGAAAACAGGATTTTAAAAACAAAGTGAGGCCAACAGAAAGGATTTTCCACAGTGTCGGACAAGGGCTTCTTCTCCCGATGCAGCCCTCTCTGTACACCCCCTAACACCACCCCACACACACACACACACACACACACACAAACCTTCCTGCAGATGTGGATAAAAGGTCTCAGCTTCGAATCAATATATATACAGTGCTGTGCAAAAGTCTTGAGTACACGTAAAGAAATGCTGTTGACCAAAATGGCTTAAAAATAATGAAATGAAATGTTTCAACATTAAAAAATACAATAAAAAGTAAGCGGTCAGCCATAATGAATGAAACAAAGTCAATATTTGGTGTGAGACAACCCTTTGCTTTAAAAAAAAATAGTAGTCTCAGGTCCAGTAAGTGCAGTTTTATGCGGAAATGAGCTGTAGGTTTTACTGAGCATCTTACAGAACCAGCCACGGTTCTTCTGGACACTTTGACTGTCATACTCACGTCTTCATTTTGCACCAAAACCCAGTAGCCTTCATTATGTTTTCTTCTTTAATCTGAAAAGCGCTCTCTTATGGAATACGCTGCTCAGATGCAAACTTTTTTTTTTCTGTAGCATTTAATTTTGTGCTGGAAAAAAACCCTGGATGTTTGGAACTCTAAAATGTTTTTGTACTGACTCAATAATGTAGAAGTGATAAAATATAAATCTATAACAAAGTTTGTATTAAAAAATAGGGTGCCTAATGCTGCTTTTCCACTACAAACGCGGCTGAGTCGGGCTGAGCCGTGCCGTGCTGAGTCGGGCTGAGCGGGGCTGTTGGAGTTGCATTTCGACTACAACCGCGCTGAACCGTGCTGGCTGGAAGTGGGTGGACACATTGGGTGGAGTTAGCGAAAGTAGGTGGACGTCAGGTGATGTCGTTAAGCAGCGCAAACAGTGACATCAGTGATCTTTTAAACGGTAGTCTCACGACCCGAATAGTAAACAATAAACATGGAGGACATGGAGTCGTTAGTGTTGCTGGTCTTGGTACTGTGGCTTGTTGTCACCGACAACGTGGACAGATACTGGCAAGAGCGTATAGATGAGGCGAGGCGCATAAGGCTTCAGAAATTCTCGTAATTCGTAATTCTTCTCCTTCCGGGTTTGCGGTGTTTACAGATCCCAGCGCACTCGCAGGGCGTGTGTGGGCATGTGAGGACACTCCTCCTCACCAATCAGTGCACAGGGGAGTGTCTGCTCACGCCCCCAGCCTCACTCGGCACGGCTTGGCTCGCTTCAGCCCCACTCCAAAACGGTGCGAGTTTTAGGGGCTAAGCAGGGCTGAAGCGAGCTGAGTCGTGCTGGTTTTTGGTAGTCAAAACGCGAGCCGTGTCGGGCTGAAGTGAGCTGAAGCGAGCTGAAGTGAGCTGAAAAAGGGTAGTGGAAAAGGGCCATAAGACTTTTATACAGTACTGTACATATGATCATTTAATTGCCCATTTAGATGCAGATCTAGGGAGCAGTGTTGTAGCTGAATCACTCAACCTTGAGTCCAGTCTCGAGTCCCCAGTGTTCAAGTCCGAGTCAAGTCCAAGTCATTAAAAAAATGTTGAGCCAAGTCTGAGTCAAGTCCACTATTGATCCAAGTCGAGTCCAAGTCGAGTCCAACACTCCAACAGCACCATTTGACAGCGGCTGTTTCAGCGCCATTAACATTAGTTTGTTCCTGAACGTGACGTATGAACAGGTGAATGTGCTTCTCTTTGTCAGGGAGTGTGAAGTATTCTGTCAGAGATGGTTGAGAGACAGATGTAAGTGCAGAAGGTGTGTTTATGAATGCAAGTGAAGACATAAACAATCCAGAACGGCAGGCAAAATCGTAAAATGGTGAAACAGGCAATAGGTCGAGCGAGACACAAACAGGCTATCGTAGACTCAGCAGAATCAAAGACAAGAAACAGGAAATCAGGGATCAGGAAACCAAACAAGGAAATAAGGTTCGGTAATGTGTCAGCAACGCAACTCAATACTTCACAAAGTAAGTTTGTTTTCACAGTTTTTATATCAGCGTGCTGATTGCGCCCTAATCCTGTGCAGGTGCGAGTCGTTTACGGCACGTGAGCATGAGAGTCCGATTGGTGCATGCACTGCCCGGAGCATGCCCGAGAGCCTATCTGATGCACACACCAAGGCCTCGCAGGTGTGACACTCTTGCACAAAATTAGTAGAAAAATTGATGTAGATATAAATATCTTATGCCAAATTATTATGACATGTTACAAAAAATAAAGAAAAAATCCGAGTCCTCATCTCCAATTTACGAGTCCGAATGGAGTTAATGCACGAGTCCGAGTCTGAGTCATCAGTGCTCAAGTCTGAGTCCAGTCACGAGTCCTTAAAATTAGGGCACGAGTCAGACTCGAGTACAACAAGCCTGTTATGGAGTCAAGCTGTGGACTTTAATAGTGAAAAAAGAACATCACAAAAACACTGGCAAGTAATCTTTGTCAATTTAGTGGAGTTCACCGTCTTCTCGCTGGTTATGTTTCCTTGCCACAATGTCAGAGTGGACAAAAGCTAAAGAAACAATAAGTGTGCAAAATAAAAGATTATTATTATTATTATTATTATTATTGGTGGCACAGTGGTTAGCACGGTCGCCTCACAGCAAGAAGGTTCTGGGTTCGAGCCCAGTGGCCAATGGGGGTCTTTCTGTGTGGAATTTGCATGTTCTCCCCATGTCCTATGGGTGCTCTGGTTTCCCCCGCAGTCCAAAGACATGCAGGTTAGGCTAATTGGTGACTCTAAATTGACTGTAGGTGTGAATGGCTGTTTGTCTTCATGTGTCAGCCCTGTGATGATCTGGTGACTTGTCCAGGGTGTACCCTGCCTTTCGCCCGTAGTCAGCTGGGATAGGCTCCAGCTTGCCTGCAACCCTGTAGAACAGGATAAATACTGTAGATTATATATTAAATACATTAAAGCGAATTTCAGTGAGACCATCAAAATATTTAATTATATGGCTCTAAGGAAGGCACTCCTGTAATTTGTGACCACAAAACAGAAGAACAAAAATTATATCAATATTTTTGCACAATTTTTTTGTTTGTTTGCTTGCTTGCTTTTGTTTGTTTTGCATAATACTAAATTGCAGTGTTAGTTTGCTCAAAGGGAATGCTTGTCCAAAACAGGAATAGAAATATAAATGATAGCACAATGTCAAAAACACTGGGCCTTCCGAAAACTGTTGCCCTTGAGCACAAACAAGCTCCATGAAGGCATGATTTGCCAAAGTTGGTATGGACCCCTGACTTCAACCCCATTGAACACCTTTGGGATGAATTGGAACACTGACTGCACACCAGCCCTTCTCATGGATTCTCTGATTCTGCCATCAGTGCATGAGCTCATTATTGCTCTTGTGGCTGAATGGACAAATCCCCACAGCCACGCTCTGCAGTCGAGTGGAAAGCCTTCCAAGAGGAGTGAAGATTGTAATAACAGCAAAATGGGGACTAAACCGATAACGGGACATTCAGCAAGCACATATGGGTGTGATTGGTCAGGTGTCCACATACTTTTGGCCATATAGTATATGCAAGTGAATAATCCATAAATAATTATATTAAATACTTCTTTTTTTGTCCTATGATCATTCAATCATCTTCAGTAAACACTTTATCCTGATCAGGGTTGCTGTGGATCCAGAGACTTTCTTGGTAACACTGAGCTCATGGCATCAGAATTCACCCCAGATGGGACACCAGTCACATGCACATACATACATACATGCACTTATTGACACCTAGGGGCAATTTAGCATCGCTAATCCACCTACCAGGTTATTATGGGAGATGGGAGGAAACCAGAGAACCCGGAAGAAACTGGCAACAAGAAATTCCGAACAGACATGAATCTGACCTCAGGATCAAATCTGGGACCCAAGAGCTGTGAAATGGCAATGCTACAAAATGCATCACAGCCCCAGAACCAAGCAAAGATTGAGATTCTCCTGCATCACATACACCAGAGCTGATCTTTGCAGATAAGGTTTCAATGAGGCTCTTCTCTCAATAATATGCAAGAATTCTTCTTCTGACTGATCAGCTTTATTCTACAATGAATCATTTTCATCCTGATTGGTGTGATCTCGAGGATGACCCTGCCTCCATCAACAGGGTGTGAGGGCTTACTGAATGTTCTGATGAGATTAAAATAATCTCAGTATTTGTAAATACATAAATATGCTTTGGCCTTCACAGTTCCCAGATCTCAACACCTGTGGGAGATTTTGGATTGACATATAGTATTAGTCAGAAACAGCACTTGGTCAAAACAGCAGTGGAGGGAATATATTTTGGAAGAATTGTGTTCATTCCTCCAGTACAGTTCCAGATCCTTGTAGATTCTGTACTAAGAAACAGTAAATCTGTTGTTGTTGCTGGTAAGGTCACTCTGGGTCACCCAGAGTCTGCCTGCTCACATATAAAGAGGTTTAGGAGGTTTCTCCAGACTTTTCTATCCGTTGCCAACTGGCACGCTGTAAAAAGATCTTGGTCCTCGCCAAGAAGGGATTTAACATCATCTAACAAGTGGATTATGGATCCACAAGGACGACCCACAGAGCATGTCTCATGGGATGGTCTCCAGCTGAGCAGGTACCTGGGTATTCTTGCACTGTCCATGCGTGCTATGTGTCCCAGGTAATGTAGGTGAAGTAAGGCAATCCTCAGGCTTAGCTGTAGACAACCAGTCTTTACTCTCAGCTCACTGTTAGGCATGAAGTCATACCAGTGAAGTCGTAAAATTCATCGGAGACATGAATTCTGGAAAGCCTCTAGACGGTCCTGTTGCCACTGTTTCAGAGCCCAAATCTGACAGCCATACAGAAGGATAGGCAAGATACCACCTTCGAAGATCTTAACCTTGGTGTTGATAGAGATCCTGGAATGATGCCAGATGTTGTTCAAAGAATTAGACACCGGAGGCTTGCCCGATCCTTGTGTTGAGTTCTCTATCTACAGTGGTGCTTGAAAGTTTGTGAACCCTTTAGAATTTTCTGTATTTCTGCATAAATATGACCTAAAACATCATCAGATTTTCATCCAAATCCTAAAAGTAGATAAAGAGAACCCAGTTAAACAAATGAGACAAAAATATTATACTTGGTCATTTATTTATTGAGGAAAATTATCCAATATTACATTTCTGTGAGTGGCAAAAGTATGTGAACCTTTGCTTTCAGTATCTGGTGTAACCCCCTTGTGCAGCAATAACTGCAACTAAACGTTTCTGGTAACTGTTGATCAGTCCTGCACACCGGCTTGGAGGAATTTTAGCCCATTCCTCTGTACAGAACAGCTTCAACTCTGGGATGTTGGTGGGTTTCCTCACATGAACTGCTCGCTTCAGGTCCTTCCACAACATTTCGATTGGATTAAGGTCAGGACTTTGACTTGGCCATTCCAAAACATTCACTTTGTTCTTCTTTAACCATTCTTTGGTAGAACAACTTGTGTGCTTAGGGTCATTGTCTTGCAGCATGACCCACCTTCTCTTGAGATTCAGTTCATGGACAGATGTCCTGACATTTTCCTTTAGAATTCGCTGGTATAATTCAGAATTCATTGTTCCATCAATGAAGGCAAGCCATCCTGGCCCAGATGCAGCAAAACAGGCCCAAACCATGATACTACCACCACCATGTTTCAGAGATGGGATAAGGTTCTTATGCTAGAATGCAGTGCTTTCCTTTCTCCAAACATAACCCTTCTCATTTAAACCAAAAAGTTCTATTTTGATCTCATCCATCCACAAAACATTTTCCCCAGTAGCCTTCTGGCTTGTCCATGTGACCTTTAGCAAACTGCAGAAAAGCAGCAATGTTCTTTTTGGAGAGCAGTGGTTTTCTCCTTGCAACCATGCCATGCACATCATTGTTGTTCAGTGTTCTCCTGATGGTGGACTCATGAACATTAACATTAGCCAATGTGAGAGAGGCCTTCAGTTGCTTAGAAGTTACCCCAGAGTCCTTTGTGACATCGCCGACTATTACATGCCTTGCTCTTGGAGTGATGTTTGTTGGTTGACCACTCCTGGGGAGGGTAACAATGGTCTTGAATTTCCTCCATTTGTACACAATCTGTCTGACTGTGGATTGGTGGAGTCCAAACTCTTTAGAGATGGCTTTGTAACCTTTTCCAGCCTGATGAGCATCAACAAGGCTTTTTCTGAGCTCCTCAGAAATCTCCTTTGTTCGTGCCGTGATACACTTCCACAAACATGTGTTGTGAAGATCAGACTTTGATAGATCCCTGTTCTTTAAATAAAACAGGGTGCCCACTCACACCTGATTGTCATCCCATTGACTGAAAACACCTGACTCTAATTTCACCTTCAAATGAACTGCTAATCCTAGAGGTTCACATACTTTTGCCACTCACAGATATGTAATATTGGATCATATTCCTCAATAAATCAATTACCAAGTATAATATTTTTATCACGTTTGTTTAACTGGGTTCTCTTTATCTACTTTTAGGACTTGTGTGAAAATCTGATGATGTTTTAGGTCATATTTATGCAGAAATACAGAAAATTCTAAAGGGTTCACAAACTTTCAAGCACCACTGTAAGGAGCCATCACTCGAAATTATAGAACCAAGATATCTAAAATGGTTCACTTGTTCCATTAGTTCGCCATTTATCGTGAGTTCTAGCATCTCGTCTTCAGGAAAGGGGCATTGATTGTGAAACTTCCCGATGGTCATAGTTTGGGTCTTCTTAGCATTAATTCGGAGACCTGCTTCTCTTCCAAAGTCCGAGATCTTGATGGTGGCCGCCTCTTGCAGCCCATCTTTAGAACTGTCAAGAACAGCAATATCATCTGCGTAGTCAAGGTCAGAGATATGCACAGCTAGGTGACGCGAACTACAGCACTTTTGGAGTAGAAAGCCTTTGGAAACAGATCTTTCTATCGTAGAACGCTCCATTACCCAGTTTAACACGATATTAAATATAGGAGGGGCTTGAATGTCACCTTGACCAGTTCCAGATTTTACATCAAACCAGTCCGCATAGGTGACACCCTAACTGACAGCACTGGTGGTATCGGAATAAAAGGCTTGGAAGATGCTGATATACTTCTTAGGGAATCCATAATGTTGGAGGGCAGACCAGATGTATTGGTGATCAACAGAGTCAAAAGCTGCCTTGATGTCAATGAAGTTGATGTATAATGAGAGATTGTATTCCAAGGCTTTCTCTATTAAGATCCGGAGCACGAACAGCTGATCTGTACAGGATCTACCTTTTCTGAAGCCACATTGATTCTCTTGTAGCAGGGACTCAATACCGTCTGACAGTCTCATTATTATGATAGTCTGAAACAGCTTAGAAGCAGTACAACATAGTGCGATACCGCAGTTGTTCTCACAGTACGACGCGTCACCCTTTTTTCCAATCTTAGTGATAATGCCCTTGAGCCAGTCGGAAGGCACTTTCTCGAGATTCCAGACTTTCTCAAAAAGTGGAGTTAGTAGGTCTAAAGATGCCTCACCACCAGAGTGCAACTCTTCATTGCTGATCTGGTCAATACCGCTCGCTTTGTGATTGCGGAGTCATGTGAGAGCTTTCGGAATCTCCTCGCGTGTTTGGGGGGTACATAGGGAGGTCAACGAAGAAGTCATCTAGGACAGGATCGGCAGGGGGAACTGATGATTGTGCAACGGCAGGGGGTTTAACAGGTCTTCGAAGTACTCTTTCCACCTAGCAAGTTTTCCATGCTGAGACATGATGAGGTTCCCGTTTTTGTCCCTTACGGCAGTAGAGGGGTTCTTTTTCTTCTTGCCGCTGAGAATTTTAATATTCTGCCAGACCTCTCGTTGGTTACCTGAGTCTGCCGCATCCTGAAGCTTCTTAGCTATGCCAGCTGCCCATTTCTCGTTATCATTCTTAACGCTCTTCTTGATGAGTTTATTAACCCTTGAGTACTGTAGGCGTGTAGCATTTGATGGTCTCAACTTCTTCAGTTCATTGCGCTGTTCGATTAAGTGCAGAGTATCTACAGACAGGTGTTGATCACGATATTTTTTGGGCCTTTTCCCGAGAGTTTCGCGAGAGGCTGCATGGAAGGCATTCACAGTCCCAGACTAGACGTCTTCTATGGATGCGTCACAAGAAGGACTTACAGAGTGTTCTGGTGGCTTATGGTGGTTCAAGACATTACTAAGGTCACTATGTTGGTTTTTCCTTCAATTTGTCATGTTGTCCATCAGTGTAAAATTGCATGTTTGTTTATCTATGTCATTATGACCTCATGTCAACCTCAGTGTTTCAAAGGTTTTAAAGAAACAAAGGTACATTATTGGTGCCCACATTAAAGTTAGACTGCCTTTCAGATTTTTCAAGTGTAGGTCATAAAAAGAATTTTCCCCAACACCCAGTTATTTTTGTTTACTGGACTGAAAGCTACTGAATTCGAATCAATTAGACTTCCAATTGCATTAGTTTTTTTTTTTTAAATAGAACAATTCATGAATTTAGGGTCACATGGCCCTAAATTCTCCACTATTTTTTCCTGCTTCACCATGACCCAATTCAAGATCCTACATTATGCATGACGTGGTGGGCTTTCCCCATTTGCGCAAGGCACTGTGGGATACAAATTTTGAAAAAGGAGAGAAAATGGAGGACATGAGTGCGCGACTGAAACGTGAAAGACAGACTACAGTAACGGAAAGTGAGAAGAAAAGATGTTATGTTGCGAAGGAAAGCAAACACAGGACCAAACTAATAAATATCGCCACTCAGCGAGCACCTCGGTGTGATCAGCTGTTCGTTTAGCAACAGAATGATGGAACTGTCAGTCAGGGGCGTAGCCATCATTTTAGAAGTGAGGGTGACAAATTGTTCAGAGGCCTATTGAGTCTATTGAGTCCTCTTGCATTCAACTGCACCTCTCCTTAGCAGCTAAAGAACCACATAACCACAAACAGCACAGCACCAGGGAACCGACTTTAGTTCTTTAGATTTTGATAGTATATCATTTTAAAGTCAAAATCTAAAATCTAAAGCTGCCAAACTCTGGTTGAGTTGACACTGAATGACCCTGGAGCATCTACAGCCAGATAATTATCCTATGTACATTTCTTTAGCCAGTTACAATTTCTCCTACAATAATATATATAGCAAATGTGCAAAGTAAAATGTATAAATAGAATTAAGAATAGTAGTAGTGACATAGCTAGTTATATTCTCTTCTCACCTGTGACCCTGCATAATCATCCCTGTTGGCCTCTGGTCCACTGTCTCCTCTCTCACCCTGCTCTTTCTATTGTGGCAATAAAGATTAAAAAATATGTGGAAAGCAACATTTTGAAATAGAATTAGGAATACAGTAATAATCAGCAAATTCATGTACTTTAAACTTTAACTACCACAAAAATAAATTAAATCTTTACAAAAATAACAGTCAAAGGAACACAAATACATTTATATTCTTATTTTCTACCCAGAAGTGAGTAATCTTAGAGTAGCCAAAATAGTAACGTTACTCAAGTAAGAGTATTGTTACTTTAGAATAATATTACTCAAATAAAAGTAAAATGTATTTTGCAACAAAACAAGTCTTAAGAGTACAATTTATCCAAAAAGTTACTCAAGTAAATGTAACGGAGTAAATGTAACTAGTTACTACCACCTCTAAGTTAGCTAGCTAGCTTAACTAACTAAATTGACATCTACTTGTCATCTTTTAGCTAAATATTATCTACATTCAACAGCATTACTCAACTTACACGGCTTGTTTGGAAAAAACTGTCTAAAGTCTTTAGCCTCTTGGCTGGTTTGCTGAACATACAGAAGCGCTGCCCAGACCTGAATCACACCAAAGATACTCATACAATATTTTCTAAAGCGTCTCTGATCACACACAGTGTTGCCAGATACTGCTGACGTTTTCCAGCCCAAAATATGTTCAAAACCCACCTAAATGCACTTAAAACCGCCCAAAACGTGAAATGTACTTGATGCCTATCTTATAAAGTAAAAATATGCAGCTAAAGACCAGTATACTATTTGTAAATCGAACAACAATGCAAATAACTTCTAAATGGCAACATGAGACCGTCAGTGCTGGAGGTGAAAAATCTGCTGTCTGGTACTCGGCTACGTATGGTTGAATCAGATTATAACTTTGCAATTATCTGCTGTGTTCTGAATCCTACATGCACCAGTAGGTGACGCACATGCATAATATTATGTAGGCTATGTTAGGCTACGATGAATATCTAACATATGCATTGCTGAGGTTATTTATTTTTTATTTGTCTTTTATTTATTTATCTTCTTATTTATCCTGTTTTATTAATTTTATAGGCCTAGTTATTCTCATCTCATCTCATTATCTCTAGCCGCTTTATCCTTCTACAGGGTCGCAGGCGAGCTGGAGCCTATCCCAGCTGACTACGGGCGAAAGGCGGGGTACACCCTGGACAAGTCGCCAGGTCATCACAGGGCTGACACATAGACACAGACAACCATTCACACTCACATTCACACCTACGGTCAATTTAGAGTCACCAGTTAACCTAACCTGCATGTCTTTGGACTGTGGGGGAAACCGGAGCACCCAGAGGAAACCCACGCGGACACGGGGAGAACATGCAAACTCCACACAGAAAGGCCCTCGCCGGCCCCGGGGCTCGAACCCAAGACCTTCTTGCTGTGAGGCGACAGCGCTAACCACTACACCACCGTGCCGCCCTCGCCTAGTTATTCTGCTTAATTTATTTTTGTCTACATCCATGTATTTTCTTCATCTGTTATCCTGATTTTTGTGGATTTGTTAGATTGTACCTGTTTTATATACTTCAATAAAAAAAAAACACGCTCTCCTCACCGTAAAAGTTCTGACCATTGGCTGGCACCTCATCTTGTGCTTTTTAGTTGCAGCGTGGTCTTTCAAGTCCTTGAGGTGAGCTCTTATGTCGGTGTTGCAAACTTTGCAGTGTGCCTTCTTTCCGTCATTCGATGAAACTATCCATAACTTTAAATCTGGGTTGTTTTCCCACTCCTTTCTGTACTTTTTTTTGTATTTTGCCCACTTTGGCATCTTGACTAGCCGTCATTCACTAACTGCACTCTGTGTCGTGTGATGGCCTCAATCTCTGATTGGGTCACAGAAGTGTTTAATATGGATTGGATTGGATGTAGACTAGTGGACGTAGATAGTACATAGAATGTGCTGCATCAAAGTCCTTCTAAGGCTATATACTGTAAGTGTCTCTGGCTGCATTCTCGCACAGAACGTTGGTGTGAAATATTTATAAACATCTGATAAATACCTGCCGAACTAACGTCAAACCCACCCAATTTTTGTCAACCAGCCCAAGCCATTTTTTGCCCGCAAAGTAGAATTTAAAACCACCCAATCTGGTAAGACACAGCGGTGTTTGTTTGCCGCCTTAGCTCCGCCTGCTCATGATGCGTTTAGAGGCGGCTTGGAAAAACGCGTTTCCACATGTTAAAAATGAATTGAGTGGTTGTATTGGCTGTAAAAACTGCGGGGGACAGAGGGCACAAATGCGGGAAGTGTGGGGGACATGTCCCCCGCGTACCCCGCATCCGCTACGCCCATGCTGTCAGTGCATGCTCAAAGGTAAACCTGCGCATGCGCGCACACAAGGACTTCCTCTGTCTGCTTGACTGCACGAAGCGAGCGATTTCATACGCATTATTTGCCTTAATCTCCTCAAATTAAATAACTTCCCAGCCACAGAATGGCCTGTTTTTTTTTTTTAAAGATATTACAGAATTAAACATATATCACAATGACCAAATTTCGAGGGAACTAAATTTCACCGATTTTATGAAATTGAAAGGCCATCTAGCTTTAAGGGCATAATCAGCAAAAGGGTAAGAAGGTACTGATCAAGTAGCTTTGCTATTTTGGTATTATCCACAAAAGATTTGATTTAATACATAATGCAGTGAAATCCAATAGTTATTGAGCTTTTGCCCTTGCTGGGCTGGGGGCGAAAAAAAAACAATACATATCCTAAAGGAAATAAAAAAGCAACCCAATGCCTATTCTCTCTTTAAAAAAAATCATCATAACATGTGCAAATGCTATTGTTTAATGAGGTATGTTAGAGATAATAGCAAAATTTGCATAGTTCATCCTCGTATGCATTCCAAAGTGCTTCAGAGGACCGTGTTCCACTTCTCTGTGCATCTCAATGACACCTCCATCATAAAAGCATTCTGTGATACACAGAAAGAAGTAAGAAGTGTGTATGCAGAATGAATAAATAAACATATTTGCACAAAACTGAACAGGAGGTGAAAGTGTTTATTTACACAATCCCTTCTGTGCTTCAGCTAACAACTCACACCGTAAGGGGACAAATTTGAATTAATTTTAGCTTGTAATGTCAACTAGAATTTTCTAATAACATTTCTAGGCCCTAGACTAGGGTGATGGGATGCATGGCTTTGCATCAGCATTTTTCTATTTGGGCACAATGGAACAGTAAAACAGAATAAATTAGAGCATTTCATCAGCAGTTTATAATGTGATCCATGTTTCTCTTTATATAAGAAATAAAACATGAAGTGTATTGCTGTCATGGAAAATAATCAATGGTAGGACGATGTCATGCATTTCTGAACACTTTGTCAGTTATTGCATCTCTTAAGTTGATTTGTTTGTATTTAGTTTTAATGTTTTGGAATGCCTTAGCAATCATGTTATAGCCATTTTAACAATAGACATTGTCCATGGCAGCTTCAGAGAAACCTCGATGTAGATTTATATTTAGATTCCTAATGAGCATGCCAGAGGCTATGGTGGCAAGGAAAAACTTAATGAGATGACATGAGGAGGAAATCTTGAGAGGAATCAGGCTTAAACGGGAAGCCATCCTGTTCTGGGTGACATCGGAAAGTTGGGTTATAAATCATTCCGGAAAACTTGTACAAAACCCTGTACAAAACTGGAGACTCCATCCTAAAATACTAAATAAATGTCTTCTCATAGAAAACTTTACCATATCAATGTTTCTCCACACATTTTAATGGAGCATCCACCATACAGTTGTGGAAAACAGTTATTTGCTTGCTTCTATATACCTTGAACCAAAGATTCTGAATCACATCCTGTAGGTTTTTTCAAAGCACTATTTTTGCTCTGTACAATAACATAAAAGCCTGAATGATGGCGTCAATTACCCCATTCACACTCACAGTGAAAACTGTTTACTTATTTACAATGGTGTTGTGGGGGAATGGGAAATCAATCTGTCATGAATCTATCCCCTGGTGCCCTAGTAACAATTATAACAATCTTTCGCCATGGTTCCAGTGGTTATTGGAAGCATTGGATTAATGCGTTGTGCCCTTCTATGGCCCTGTCCAGCTCTCCTTGTGTAATGGCCAGTCTCCTGGTGTCTCCTCCATGCTCTTGAGACTCTGCTGGGAGACACAGCAAACCTTCTTGAAACTGCACATATGGAAGTGCCATCCTGGAGGAGCTGACTACCTGTGCAACCTGAGTGGGCAGCAGGTACCGCCTCATGCTACCAGTAGTGACAAGGACACTATCCATCCATCCATCCATCCATCCATCCATTATCTGTAACCGCTTATCCTGTGCAGGGTCGCAGGCAAGCTGGAACCTATCCCAGCTGACTATGGGCAAGGGGCGGAGTACACCCTGGACAAGTCGCCAGATCATTGCAGGGTTGACACAGAGAGACAAACAACCATTCACATTCACACCTATGGTCAATTTAGAGACACCAATTAACCTAACCTGCATGTCTTTGGACTCTGGGGGGAAACCAGAGCATCCCACACAAACAAAGGGAAACATGCAGAAAAGCCCCTGTTGGCCACTGGGCTCGAACCCAGGACCTTCTTGCTGTGAGGCAACAGTGCTAACCATTACACCATCATGCCACCACAAGGGCACTAGCAAAATGCAAAACCAGAAAAGAATCAGTCAGGAAGGATAAGGAGAGAGCAATTGTCTGTGGCCACCACTTGCGAAACCATTCCCTTTTAGGGGGTTGTCTTGCTTTTGCTTCTCCATTGCACCTGTTGTCACTTTCATTTGCACCAAAGCAGCTGAAAATGATTCACAATCACTTGTGCTTCCTAAATGGACAGCTTGTTATCCCTGAAGTTTAATTGACTTGGTGTTATGCTGTGATGATTAAGTATTCCCTTATTTCTTTTCGCAGTGTATGTGTGAGAACTCACAGCATTTATTGCTAGTAACAGCACTGGAATAACTACATCATAAAGATGGTGACTAAATGCATCTAGCATGGCAGGTGGAAAATTAAACACATAGGAGTATCATTAACATGTCCCTGCATCTCCTTTTGTACTTGACTTCCAGTTGTTGTGCAGTTCAGGGAGAATGAATAATCTATCAAATATCTGTTGTTGGTAATTGGCTGTAGTTAAGGAGAAATTACAACGTGGGTGCATTCACTGTAATTTGCTGTAATTAGAAATGAGTGCTTATCTTACTATTGTTTGTGACTTGATAAGGCTGGAAAATAGAGAATGGGATGGACATGCAGTAGTTTGCAAATTATCCTCAATATTTTTCTAGACATCAACTGAACCAGGGTTTCTGGGAAAATGTCAATTACTTTCATACATGGTTATTTTTAAGACCATTATTATCCCTAAAGGTTGTAATGTTTTGCTTATTGAATGTGGGATTTACAAACATTCAAATAACAATATATTTATACATATAGTTTTCTTTTATAGTTTATACTGCTTGTTTCATGTTTACCTGCTATACCTCAAGTGCCCTTGACTGTTTGGTTATTTGAACCAATTTGTGTGTGTGAGTGAGTAGTCTATGTCTAGTTCATATCTAGAGTGTTTATACTGTTTATATTGTCTGAGTGTTTTAGTCTGTGTGTAGTTCTTATCTAGTGTTTACACCAGGGCCCATCAAACTACGGCCCGCGGGCCGACTCCAGCCCGCCACCCCCCTTTGACCGGCCCCCTAGCCCCTCTGCCCCCCACCACTTGAACCGGCCCTATGAGGCAATCCCCAAAAATGGTCATGGCCTATTTTTTTACATTGCTTTTTGGCAAATAACAACATGTCTGCATCTTGTATTTTGTTGTTTTTATCATTTAAATCAACCCTGGTTTACCCTGGTTTACGCACTTCCTGCTTCCTGAGTTGTTCGCGCCGAGTCCTTTTTCCCGCGAGTGCCGGCGTTAATTACTAATCCTTTTTTAACTTTTTTCTACAAATAAATTTCCAGTATCCTCTTCATTTTTATTGTACTGTCGCTTTCATTTTTGTACTTTTCGCTTTCCTTTTTCCGTTTTTTTTCCCGTTTTTTTCTCTTTCTTTTTTCAGAAGAGCGCCGAGACCAGAAGCTTTCTTTTTCTCTCCTCCTGTGTAAAGTCCACAAGCGGAGGCCATCCACATCTGATCTGCTTTAATATCAACAGATCTTCATTTAAGGTACGTGAATCTTTTCATCATGGCACACCTTCAGCCTGTTCAGTGTGCTGAGTGTAGGATGTTTAGTCATTCTTCCTCCGTCACTAGCGATAGCTTTATTAGCTTTACTTGTGATAAGTGCAGATTAGTTAGCTCTCTGACGGAGAAGATTACAGTGCTAGAAGCGCGTGTCCAGGCTTTAGAGCAGGTTAGTGAGCGTGAGAACAGTGTAGTTTCTGTTAGGGAAAGTCTGGATGCCCTAGGTGGAGTTAGCAATCCCCCAACTCCGGCATTAGAGCCCTTACAGCGGGGCGAATGGGTGACGGCTCGGCGGCATAAGCGTAGAGCCAAAGCTACTGCTGAGGCTCGCCCACGGGAGCACCACTCCTCTCCGCGTCACGTGTCGAACAGGTTTGCTCTCCTTAGTGATGCACCCACTGAGAAACCTGAAAGAGCTCTGGTTATAGGGGACTCTATCATACGGCACGTGAAATTAGCTCAGCCTTTAGGGGCACCAGCAGCTTTAGTCAGGTGTATACCGGGAGCCAGGGCGCCGGACATAGCAGGTAATCTTGGGGTCCTAGGCAAGCACAGGTTCTCAAAGATAGTTATCCATGCAGGAGCTAATGATATACGCCTTCGTCAGTCTGAGGTTACTAAGAGTAACTTTGTAGAGGTGTTTAAATTAGCGAAGGCAATGTCCGATGCTGTAGTATGCTCTGGCCCCATCCCAATGCGGCGTGGCGATGTAGCTTACAGCAGGTTATGGTCGCTGAACTGCTGGCTGTCCAGGTGGTGCTCTGAAAACAGTGTGGGCTTTATAGATAATTGGGCTAATTTTGAGGGCACTGCTGGCCTGTTAGGGCGGGACGGTATCCATCCCACTCGGGAAGGTGCTGCTCTCATTTCCTGCAGCATAGGTCATAGTCTCAGAACAGGCCTAGTTAATTTCTGACAATCCAGAGCCAAGGCCAGGGAGCAGACGAACAGGCTAAACCGACTGTCTGCTAGCTGCACAGAGTCGTCACTCAGGGCCCACTACATCGAGACTGTGTCTGTTCCCCGAGCTCAACAAAAAGGTAGAAATTTTCAGAGAGTTTGTTCCAGTAACCTAATGAATATAAAATTAGATCAGACTGACTGTACAGCTGCTGCCAGCACCTTTGATCTAAAGGTGGGGCTATTAAATATTAGATCTCTTACATCTAAAGCGCTAATGGTTAATGAACTCATTACTGATCAGGAGTTTAATGTACTGTGTTTAACAGAAACATGGATTAAGCCAAATGAATATATAGCATTAAATGAAGCGAGTCCTCCTGGATACAGTTATATACACCAGCCTCGTCTAACTGGCAGAGGAGGAGGCGTCGCGGTTATTTATAACGATTATCTAGGTGTAACACACAAACCTGGTTATAAATTTAATACATTTGAAGTTCTTCATACTCATATAATGTATGTAGCCTCGAAAAATAAGTCTACCCAGTTAATTCCATTGCTTATTATTTACAGGCCCCCAGGGCCATATTCTGAGTTTCTTTCTGAATTTGCAGATTTTATCTCAGATCTGGTTATTTCCTTAGGCAAAGCTTTAGTTGTCGGAGATTTTAATATTTACTTCGATAACCCAGAAGACCCTTTAAAAACAGCGTTTGTGTCCATCTTAGATTCAGTCGGGATTAAGCAGAATGTCATAGGACCGACCCATAATGGTGGTCACACCCTTGATCTAATACTAACATTCAGATTAAACGTAGACAATATAGTCATACTTCCACAGTCTGAAGTTATCTCAGATCATTATCTCATCTCATTCAAAATATGTCTGAGTAATAATATATGCACCTCACCACGCTACTGTATTAAACGTACTTTCACGTCAACTACTGCACAGAGCTTTATAAATGATCTCCCAGAGCTGTCAACTTTGATTGGGTCACTGTCAGCCCCTGCAGAACTTGATCAGGCAACTGAATGCTTAGAGTCAACATTCCGCCATACTTTAGATAATGTAGCTCCTCTAAAAAGGAAAATGGTCAGAGACAAAAAATTAGCACCCTGGTATAATGATGACACTCGCACATTAAAACAGACCACTCAAAAATTGGAACGTAAATGGCGTCAAACAAAATTGGTAGTGTTCAAATTAGCTTGGAAGGAGAGCTTCCTGAAGTATAGAAAAGCTCTTAGTGCTTTAGATCAACATATCTCTCCTCCCTAATAGAAGATAACAAAAATAATCCTAGATTCCTATTTAATACTGTAGCAAAATTAACCAGGAATAAGTCCACTATCAAGACATGCACACCTGCAGTATGTAGTAGCAACGACTTCATGAATTTTTTTAATGACAAAATTGAGAATATCCGACAAAAAATTCAAACTACTAATTTAAGGTTAGACAGTGAAAGTGACCTTGTAGTTAACAATATAACTGTATCAGATCATCAGCTAGAATGTTTTACTCCCCTAAAAGAAACTGAATTACTTTCATTAATCTCTACATCAAAAGCCTCAACTTGTGTAGTAGATCCCTTACCGACACATCTATTCAAACAGATAATGCCTGGAGTAATTGAACCGCTTCTAAAAATAATAAATTCTTCTCTTATGATTGGCTATGTACCCAAATCCTTTAAACTAGCAGTTATCAAACCCCTGATTAAAAAACCTGACCTTGATCCCTGTCAGCTGTCCAATTATCGGCCAATATCAAACCTCCCCTTTATCTCCAAGATCCTTGAAAAAGCTGTGGCACAGCAGTTATGCTCATATTTACATAGGAATAACATCCATGAAATGTATCAGTCAGGATTTAGACCTCATCATAGCACAGAGACAGCACTAGTTAAAGTAGTAAACGACCTACTGTTGGCGTCTGATCAGGGCTGTGTCTCGCTACTTGTGTTGCTTGACCTTAGTGCAGCATTTGATACCATTGATCATTCCATTCTTCTGGATAGACTAGAAAATGTTGTGGGAGTTAAGGGAATGGCCCTCTCCTGGCTCAGGTCTTATCTAACTGATCGTTATCTCATCTCATTATCTCTAGCCGCTTTATCCTTCTACAGGGTCGCAGGCAAGCTGGAGCCTATCCCAGCTGACTACGGGCGAAAGGCGGGGTACACCCTGGACAAGTCGCCAGGTCATCACAGGGCTGACACATAGACACAGACAACCATTAACACTCTCATTCACACCTACGCTCAATTTAGAGTCACCAGTCAACCTAACCTGCATGTCTTTGGACTGTGGGGGAAACCGGAGCACCCAGAGGAAACCCACGCGGACACGGGGAGAACATGCAAACTCCACACAGAAAGGCCCTCACCGGCCCCGGGGCTCGAACCCAGGACCTTCTTGCTGTGAGGCGACAGCGCTAACCACTACACCACCGTGCCGCCCCTGATCGTTATCAGTATGTTGATATAAATGGTGATATTTCTAGACGTACCGAGGTAAAGTTTGGTGTTCCACAAGGTTCTGTCTTGGGTCCACTGCTTTTTTCTCTATATATGTTACCTCTGGGCGATATTATTCGTAAACATTGTATTAGTTTCCACTTTTATGCTGATGACACACAGTTGTATGTCTCTGCAAAACCTGATGAGAGACACCAGCTTAATAGAATTGAGGAATGTGTTAAGGACATTAGACACTGGATGCTTATTAATTTCCTTCTGCTTAACTCTGACAAGACTGAAGTACTTGTGCTAGGACCACATACAGCTAGAAGTAAGTTTTCTGATTACACAGTAACTCTGGATGGCCTTTCTGTTTCTTCACGTGCAGCAGTAAAAGACCTCGGAGTGATTATTGACCCCAGTCTTTCATTCGAAACTCACATTGATAACATCACCCAGATAGCTTTCTTTCATCTCAGAAATATTGCAAAGATAAGAAATTTAATGTCATTGCATGATGCAGAAAAACTAGTCCATGCTTTTGTTACCTCCAGGTTGGATTATTGTAATGCTTTACTGTCTGGATGTTCCAATAAGTGCATAAACAAGCTCCAGTTAGTTCAAAATGCCACAGCAAGAGTCCTTACTAGAACTAGAAAATATGACCACATCACGCCTGTCTTATCTACACTGCATTGGCTCCCAATCAAATTTCGTATTGATTATAAAATACTACTATTGACCTTTAAAGCACTAAATGGTCTCGCACCACAGTACCTGAGTGAACTTCTGCTCCTCTATGACCTGCCACGCCTACTTAGATCAAAAGGTGCAGGCTATCTGCTGGTACCTCGTATAGTGAAGGCTACATCAGGGGGCAGAGCCTTTTCTTACAAAGCCCCACAGTTATGGAACAGCCTTCCAAGTAATGTTCGGGAATCAGACACAGTCTCAGCATTTAAGTCTAGGCTGAAAACATATCTGTTTAGTCAAGCCTTTTGTTAATGGTGTTTATGAGGTAAAGGAGTAGATCTGGAGGGTCCTCAGACATAGTGTTTTGGTAAACTGGGATGTATGGATGCTGTCAGTCCCCACTCGCTTGCTCACTCGAGTTTGTTGACAGTGTAGTGGCTGGCTGCTTTATGTCCCGGGGCTCCCTCATGCCTGTGTTACCTTCTGGCTCTCTCCTTTTAGTTATGCTGTCATAGTTAGTTGCCGGAGTCCCTGCTTGTACTCGGTGCAATATGTATACTGTTCCTACTTATTCAGGTGACATTGGGCATACCTAACCACCTGTGTTTTCTTTCCCTCCCCCCCACCCCAAATCTGTCCCTCTGAGTTACATGGAGTCAACAGGAAATCTTTTGGTGGAGAGGGTGGAGACCTCGACTGGCTATCGTAGCCTGCAGGGAATCGGCCGTCAGACATTCTGTCGCATGTCCCAGACCCGGTGAAATGTAACTAAATTGTCTTGGCCAGCCCTAAGGGTCCCATCTGCATCTCATCATTGCTGAGGAGTGTGCTCCCATCACCCAATCAAGCATCCAGCCAGAGCAGGTCATGATATATTTTACCATATTAACATGCCATTGTTGTGTGTTATTGTTGTGTGTTATGCCTGATGTAAAGACTCTCATCTCTGCGAGCCTACCACACAGATTTAATACTTGTCATTTTTAGGGCATACCTAACAGCCTGTGTTTTCTTTCTCCCCCCCCCCCCAATCTGTCCCTCTGAGTTACATGTTGATCCTGGGATTGAGATGCTGGCCTCTTCTGCCCCTCGGACCTGCTTGATCCATCCTGGTGCCCTGTGTCTGGTCGGAGTTTTATCGCACCGCTCCTGTGAAGCACAGCCCCATGAGGACAGTTGAGGGTTATACCTGTTAAAACTGTTAATATTATAGTCAGGCTGTCTGTTGTTGCCCAAATGAGGATGGGTTCCCTTTTGAGTCTGGTTCCTCTCGAGGTTTCTTCCTCATGTCGTCTGAGGGAGTTTTTCCTTGCCACCGTCGCCACAGGCTTGCTCATTGGGGATAGATTAGGGATAAAATTAGCTCATGTTTTAAGTCGTTCAAATTCTGTAAAGCTGCTTTGCGACAATGTTTATTGTTAAAAGCGCTATACAAATAAACTTGATTTGATTTAAAATTGACATTTAGTTATAAAATGAACTATTCATATTTTCCGAATTTGTCATATGCTCGCAATCAAGCAGTGACAGGCAGCGCATGCACAGAGAACTGTCAGTGTTCAGGACAGCAAAATGGCGAGCGGTCAGCGAAAAGCTGATAGAGTGCAGTTTTTAAAGAACAGTGGACCACCGATTATTTTTTCGTTCAGTATAAGGACCGTGCAGTTTGTCTTGTATGTAAAGAAAGTGTGCCGGTTTTCAAAGAATATAATCTGCGTTGTCACTACGAAACCCGCCACAAAGAGTATGCTAGTTTGCGAGGGCAAACAAGAGAAGACAGGATTCGGAGGATGAAATGAGGACTGGCTGCACAACAGAATGTATTCCTTCGCCAAACCCAGATCAACCAGGCTGCTGTCCTGAGCTAGCTATAAGGTAGCTCACCTACTAGCTACCCATGGAAAGCCGTTTACTGATGGGGACTTTGTTAAAGTATGCATGCTTGCTGTGGCCGAGGAGGTGTGTCCCGACAAGAAGGATGCGCTCAATGCGGTGAGTCTCTCCGCACCTGCTATGACCAGGCGAACCGAAGATTTGGGGGACAACGTGTATGACCAGCTGAATGAGAGAGCGTCAGAATTCAAGTTTTTTGCTTTGGCCATGGATGAGCGCAATGACGTGCAGGACACAGCACAACTGCTGTGATCTATTGCTCATATTATAATTTCACTGTTTTTTAAAATGTATTTATTTTATAGGCCTATTTATTTGACCTTTATTAACTGCTGCACACAATTATTATTAATAATATCAACAGGCCTACCTACAATTTATAATTTTCCACTCACCTTTGCCAGTGTCAATCACCTCAACTAGGCAGATGTTTCTTACCTTGACAGCTTTGATGTTATTTTTATTAGAAAATAAATAAATGGAATATCTGTGGTATTTCAAATTAAAACAAAGTGTGAAGACTCGATTACTACTTTTGCAAACCACTAGTAAAGATAAACAAATATGTGCCAGGAATCAAGTGTGGATATAGTAGTGGGGATATAGTAGTGGGGATGGCTGTGCCAGGCTAGTAATCTCTACTACACAATGAGGCCTGCTGGTGGTCATATTTGTCTGGGTCATACAATTCTATGTTATATAGCTGACCCAACCCCGGCCCCCCATCACAGTCAGGAACGACAATGTGGCCCCCAGAGAAAAAAGTTTGGTGACCCCTGGTTTATATTGTTTGGTTTTTTTTCAATTATTCTATTTTTATTTATTGCATTGCCTGTTTGCACCGTGGGTCAGAGAGGACTGAAATTTAATCTGTGCTGTATGTCGAGCATGTATAGCATATTTGACAAAGTTGACTTGACTTGACTTTTACAGTGTCTTGCAAAAGTATTTATCCCCCTTGGTGTTTGTCCTGTTTTGTCGCATTACAAGCTGGAATTAAAATGGATTTTTGAGGGTTAGCACAATTTGATTTATACAACATGCCTACAACTTTAAATGTGCAATTTTTTTTTTTTTTAATTCCAACACAAACTATAAGATGAAAAAAAAAACCAGAAACTTGGAGTGTGCATACCGGTAAGTATTCACCCCCTTTCGTATGAAACCCCTAAATAAGAGCTGGTCCAACCAATTCACTTCATAAGTCACATCAGGGACGTCACTAGGTTTGAGAGACAGGGGTAGCTTAGCACCCAGAGGAGAAAAGGTATTGTGCGCGCGCAGCGCACGCCGAACATTTTTCAGAGCACCTACTAAGGCTGTCAATCAATTCATTATTTCAAGAGCATCACACCTTGGGGACACACTTCCCACCATTTCTATTCTATTTTAAAATTGCTTTCATCATTTAATTGCTTGCTGAAGCAACTTCACCAGCTAAACTACAAAAATGTGAAAAAAAACAATGGTAGGTGTCATGCATTCCTGCGCAAACTGAAGAGGGCAAGTGCTTCACAAATCATCATGTAAACATTCTACAGAAGACTCAGTATAGCCTAGGTAAAGTTAAGCAAATGCAAACCACTGACATCAAATTACAATCTCACCGTGTGTGTCTGCAAATGAAAGCATAGAATTCTGACTCTCTGCAAACCCAACTCAATGGAAGCCCGCACCGCGCCTGCTGCAGAATGCCCGCGTACGTGTAGTTTTTTAAGTCCTACTAGCCTACCACTCGACGTGACGCTTGACACAGAGCCAATGAGGAGGAATCATAACGATATTAATAATATTGCATTAAACAATAAATAAGCAAGCAGAAACTGTTGTTCGGATTAACTTGCATTCTTGATGGCTCATGTTCAGTGCTTTACTGCCTTTGTTTTTTTGGGGAAAAAAAATAAAAATATAAATAATTTAAAAAAGGGCAAAAAATATAGGGTGGCTTTGCCATAAGATAGGGTGGCTGGAGCTACCCTAAAATGGGTCTGGCGACGTCTATGAGTCACATAATTAGCTGATTAAGATCCACCGTGTGCAATCAGTGTCACATGATCTGTCACATAATGTCTGTATAACTCAACCTGTTCTGGAAGGACCCTGACTCTGCAACACTACTAAGCAAGCAACATGAAAACCAAGGAGCCTCCAAACAGGTCAGAGACAAAGTTGTGGAGAAGTATAGATTGGGGTTCGGTTATAAAAATATCCCAAACTTTGAATATCCCATGGAGCACCATTAAATCCATTATAGCAAAATGAAAAGAATATGGCACCACTACAAACCTGACAAGAGAAGGCCCCGCCTACCAAAACTCACAGACTAGGCAAGGAGGGCATTAATCAGAGATGCAACAAAGACACCAAAGAGAACACTGAAGGAGCTGCAAAGATCCACAGTGGAGATGGGAGTATCTGTCCATAAGACCACTTTAAGCCATACACTCCACAGAGTGGGGCTTTATGGAAGAGTGGCCAGAAATAAAAAGCCATTGCTTAAGAAAACACATTTGGAGTTTGCCCAACAGCATGTGGCAGACTCCCCAAATACATGGAAGAAGATTCTCTGGTCAAATGAGATTAAATTTGATCTTTCTGGCCATTATGGGAAATGCCATGTGTGGCACAAACCCAACACCCTGAGAACACCATTCCTACAGTGAAGCATGGTGGTGGCAGCAACATAATGCTGTGGGGATGTTTTTCATTTACAGGGACAGGAAAGTTGGTCAGGACTGAAGGAAAGATGGATGGCACTAAATACAGGGTGATTCTGGAGGAAAACCTATTTGAGTCAGCCAGAGGTTTGAGACTGGGACAAAGGTTCATGTTCCAGCAGGACAATGACCCTAAACATAGTGCTAAAGAGAAAAATTTAAATGTCTTGGAATGGCCTAATCAAAGCCCAGACCTCAATCCAACTGAGAATCTGTGGCATAACTTGAAGATTGCTGTACACCAACACAACCCATCTCACTTGAAGGAGCTGGAGCAGTTTTGCCTTGAGGAATGGGCAAAAATACCAGTGGCTAGATGTGCTCAGCTAATAGAGACATACCCCAAGAGACTTGCAGCTGTGATTATAGCAAAAGGTGGCTCTATAAAGTATTGACTTTGGGGGTTAATACCTATGCACATTCTAGATTTCTGTTTTTATATCTTAATTATTGTTTGTGTTACAATTTAAAAAAAAAATAAAAATGCACCTTTAAAGTTATAGGCATGTTGTGTAAATCAAATGGCCCTAATCCCCCAAAATCCATTTTAATTCCAGCTTGTAATGCGATAAAACAGGACAAACACCAAGGGGGATGAATACTTTTGCAAGACACTGTGCGGGTGGTGCTGTGGTGGGTTGGGTAGCATGACTGCATCAGGTTTTGTGTGAAGTTTGTGTATATTCTCCTTATTTTGCTGAGTTTGTCAGTGGCAGGCCCTGAATCTCTGAACTTACAGTTCAAGTTGGCCTGTTCATGTTCTATTGCTGCTGCTTATGGTGACAACATGAATTGGCTTTTCTTATCCATTCATGTGGATAAAAGCCCCTGTATTTGAGAATTCAGCAGTGCTGTGGTGTAAAGTGCACCCACCTAATGACTAGTCTGTGTTTCTGTTCATTTTGTTTGTTCAGCTTCACTGTTATTCTCTTTTGCTCAAGTAGAGAGATGTCAACAACAGGCTGTAATACAAATGTCACATCTAATCAGTCATGTTTATTTTATTACCTCTTTTGTGTGTAAACAATTATTTAGTGATTCTAAGCAAACCGATGAACAACTGAGCAGCCAATTTCCAAAGTAACTGTAGTTCATTAGAAATAAGGGGTCATGTTAAAAAAAGTCTCAGTTTGCCTCTAATAAGAAGTATATTCCAGTTCATGAACATATATGCCCTTATTTTTAATTATTTAATGGTTTTCATCCCATTCATGCATGAGTGAAATGCAAATTCTATTAAAATCCATAAAAAAATTCAAAATCACAGTTTCTATATAATGTATTTAGAGCTTTATTTAAAATTATCATCTACAACCCTGTTTCCAAAAAAGCTGGGACGCTGGGTAAACTGTAAATAAAAACAAAATGAAATGACTTGTAAATCATGGAAACCCTACATTTTTATTGAAGATAGTGCAAAGACAACATATCAAATGTTGAAACTGAGAAATCTTTTTGTTTGTTTGTTTGTTTGTTTGTTTAAATATATGCTCATTTTGAATTTATTGCCAGCAACATTTCAAAAAAGTTGGGGCAGGAGCAACAAAAGTTGTGTAATGTTAAAAATAATAATAATAATAATAATAATAATTAGGTTAGTTGGCAACAGGCCAGTAACATGATTGGGTATAAAAAGAGCATCCCAGAGAGGCGGAGTCTCTCAGAAGTAAAGATGGGGAGGAGTTCACTGTTCTGTGAAAGACTGCGTGGGCAAACAGTGCAACAATTAAAGAATAACGTTCCTCAATGTAAAATTGGAATAAATTTGGGGATCACATCATCTATGGTCCATAATATAATTAAAAGATTCAGAGAATCTGGAGAAATCTCTGTATGCAAAAGACAAGGCTGAAAACTGACATCGGATGCCGGTGATCTTCAGGCCTTCAGGAGACACTGCATTAAAAGCAGACATGTGTCTGTAGTGGAAATCACTGTATGGGCTCAGGAACACTTCAGAAAACCATCATCTGTGAAAACACTTCATTACTGTGTCCATAGATGCAAGTTAAAACCAGATATAAACAATATCCAGAAACAACGCCACCTTCTCTGGGTCTGAGCTCTTTTACGATGGACTGAGGTGAAGTGGAAAACCGTCCCGAGGTCTGACAAATCAAAATTTGAAATTCTTTGTGGAAATCATGGACACTGCATTCTCCAGGCTAAAGAGGAGAGGGATCATCCGGCTTGTTATCAGTGCACAGTTCAAAAGCAGCATCTGTGATGGTATGAGGCGGCATTAGTGCACATGACATGTGTCACTTGTACATTTTATTTCACCAAGACAATGCCAAAACACATTCTGCACATATTACAACTGCATGGCTCCATAGTAAAAGAGTCCAGGTTCTAAACTGGCCTGCCTGCTGTCCAGACCTGTCTCTCATTGAAAACTTTTGGTGCATTATGAAGTGCAAAATACAACACAGGAGACCCCGAACTATTGAGCAGCAGAAATCCTATATCAGGCAAGAATGGGACAACATTTCTCTTTCAAAATTACAGCAGTTGGTCTCCTCAGTTCCCACATTTTTACAGAGTTTTGTTAAAAGTAGAGGTGATACAACACAGTGGTAAACATTTCAAAAAATTTTTTGAAACTTGTTGCTGACATCAAATTCAAAATGAGCATATATTTTTCAAAAAACAATAAAAATTCTGTTTCAACATTTGATATGCTGTCTTTGTACTATTTTCAATGAAATATTGGATTTCTATGATTTGCAAATCATCACCTTATGTTATTTTATTTATGTTTTACACAGCATCCCAACTTTTTTGGAATTGGGATTGTACAAAGATGTCATGATTGTGCAACCTGTAGCTACACAGCAATGTTTTTGTGGACTAAGATGCTCATTTTACATCAACATAGAGAAGCAAAATAAACACAAATATACCAACTGTTCACTGGCCCACTGTCTCATGCCCCATTTCTCAGCAAATGGCTTTCTAATTACAGTTAGCAGATGGCTACAGAAATTTTGTGAGGTTTAATGGAGGTCAACATGCAAAATGTTACTGACAAGTAGTGAACTCGAAATTGTTGAATATGCCATTGTTCCCATTCCATTTAAGAAGCTGAATTTATGAATACTCATTCATAAGTATGTGACGAAGGAATACAAGATGTTAAAAATGAACACTGATGGATGAAGAGTAAAAAGGTAAACAAATTGCACCTATTGTTCTTTGTTTCAAAATAAAAACCATTAAAATAATTATTTTGAAAATACAATACAAAGTAAAAAATAAAATAAAATTACTTATTTAGCTTTACACATTTGTAGGCTATGGGTATACAGTTAGGTCCATAAATATTTGGACAGACAACATTTTTCTAATTTTGGTTCTGTACATTACCACAATGAATTTTGAACAAAACAATTCAGATGCAATTGAAGTTCAGACTTTCAGCTTTAATTCAGTGGGTTGAACAAAATGATTGCATAAAAATGTGAGGAACTAAAGCATTTTTTAAACACAATCCCTTCATTTCAGGGGCTCAAAAGTAATTGGACAAATTAAATAATTGTAAGGCGGCACGGTGGTGTAGTGGTTAGCGCTGTCGCCTCACAGCAAGAAGGTCCTGGGTTCGAGCCCCGGGGCCGGCGAGGGCCTTTCTGTGTGGAGTTTGCATGTTCTCCCCGTGTCCGCGTGGGTTTCCTCCGGGTGCTCCGGTTTCCCCCACAGTCCAAAGACATGCAGGTTAGGTTAACTGGTGACTCTAAATTGACCGTAGGTGTGAATGTGAGTGTGAATGGTTGTCTGTGTCTATGTGTCAGCCCTGTGATGACCTGGCGACTTGTCCAGGGTGTACCCCGCCTTTCGCCCGTAGTCAGCTGGGATAGGCTCCAGCTTGCCTGCGACCCTGTAGAAGGATAAAGCGGCTAGGGATGATGAGATGAGAAATAATTGTAAATAAAATGTTCATTTCTCAATACTTGGTTGAAAACCCTTTGTTGGCAATGACTGCCTGAAGTCTTGAACTCATGGACATCACCAGACGCTGTGTTTCCTCCTTTTTAATGCTCTGCCAGGCCTTTACTGTAGCGGTTTTCAGTTGCTGTTTGTTTGTGGGCCTTTCTGTCTGAAGTTTAGTCTTTAACAAGTGAAATGCATGCTCAATTGGGTTGAGATCAGGTGACTGACTTGGCCATTCAAGAATATTCCACTTCTTTGCTTTAATAAACTCCTGGGTTGCTTTGGCTTTATGTTTTGGGTCATTGTCCATCTGTATTATGAAACGCCGACCAATCAGTTTGGCTGCATTTGGCTGGATTTGAGCACACAGTATGTCTCTGAATACCTCAGAATTCATCTGGCTGCTTCTGTCCTGTGTCACATCATCAATAAACACTAGTGACCCAGTGCCACTGGCAGCCATGCATGCCCAAGCCATCACACTGCCTCCGCCGTGTTTTACAGATGATGTGGTATGCTTTGGATCATGAGCTGTACCACGCCTTTGCCATACTTTTTTCTTTCCATCATTCTGGTCGAGGTTGATCTTGGTTTCATCTGTCCAAAGAATGTTCTTCCAGAACTGTGCTGGCTTTTTTAGATGCTTTTTTAGTAAAGTCCAATCTAGCCTTTTTATTCTTGAGGCTTATGAGTGTCTTGCACCATGCAGTGAACCCTCTGTATTTACTTTCATGCAGTCTTCTCTTTATGGTAGATTTGGATATTGATACGCCTACCTCCTGGAGAGTGTTGTTCACTTGGTTGGCTGTTGTGAAGGGGTTTCTCTTCACCATGGAAATTATTCTGCGATCATCCACCACTGTTGTCTTCTGTGGGCATCCAGGTCTTTTTGCATTGATGAGTTCACCAGTGCTTTCTTTCTTTCTCAGGATGTACCAAACTGTAGATTTTGCCACTCCTAATATTGTAGCAATTTCTCGGATGTTTTTTTTTCTGTTTTCGCAGCTTAAGGATGGCTTGTTTCACCTGCATGGTGAGCTCCGTTGACCGCATGTTTTCTTCACAGCAAAATCTTCCAAATGCAAGCGCCACACCTCAAATCAACTCCAGGCCTTTTATCTGCTTAATTGAGAATGACATAATGAAGGAATTGCCCACACCTGCCCATGAAATAATAGCCTTTGAGTCAATTGTCCAATTACTTTTGGTCCCTTTAAAAACAGGGTGGCACATGTTAAGGAGCTGAAACTCCTAAACCCTTCATCCAATTTTAATGTGGATTCCCTCAAATGAAAGCTGAAAGTCTGGACTTTATGCCCATGTCCATTATATAACTATAACTTGAATATGTTTCAGTAAACAGGTAAAAAAAAAAAACAATTTGTCTCAGTGTCCAAATATATATGGACCTAACTGTAGCTTCCTCTTTTCCATTATTTCTTCTTGGAGGCATTTCTAGAAACTCAGTGGCTTCTTATTGTATGATCTCAGCTATATGACTTTGCCATGAGTGTGCAGGACAACATGATTTTACATGCATGAAAAATGACTATGGCATTTGGGTCACTGGATCAAACTGGTCAAAACTTCTCTGCTCCACTTGCTGCAAGTTCCAGTGGGTTGCACAGCTAAACAGTCTGCACTGTGTGGTTGTGTTGGGTTGCATGGTTTCATCATACATTTGGGTTGTTCCACATCCCATACTTAATAAAGGCTTGGGCAGGCTTCCCAACACAGAACCATGCAGGATCGTTTTCTTCAACTTCTTATGGTTTTTGGTTACTTTACATTCTTTACGTTTATTCTGTTGAAATGGCAACCTCTTCATAACAGCTTGGCAAAAAACATTTAAGTAGCTATACACTATGGTGAGAGGTGGCATGGTGGTACAGTGATTAGAACTGTCACTTCACAGCAAGAAGGTTCTGGGTTTGAGTCCAGTGGCCAACAGGGGCCTTTATGTGTGGAGTGTGTATGTTCTCCCTGTGTCTGCATGGGTTTCCTCCGGGTGCTCCAGTTTCCCCCACAGTCCAAAGACATGCAGTTAGGCTAACTGGCTACTCTAAATTGTCCATTGATCAAGTTTGGAGAGGGATAGACTCTGCCAAGTTTAAAATGCCCTAGACACACCAATGATGGCCTGTTAGTGTCATCAGTGGTGCCCCATGGCCCTTGCTGGCTATGGGATGAAGAAGAAGACACTATGGTGAAGCACTGAACAGATTTCCTCATCTGACACTATTATTCTTTGATCCTACTACTGTAGAGTTTATTTCATCCTACAAATTGAGGGGTATTTATACTTTAAGGAGGTAACTAAGGAGGTAATTGCTCAGGAGGTGGGAGTGGCAGCTGGGATTCCATCAAACTAAGTTTATTTATTTCATTATTAAGACTTAAATAGTTAATATCATGCTCAAAACAAAACTTATATATAATATGCAGAGAATGTACAACCTCAAATCAGAAAAAAGTTGGGACAGTATGGAAAATGCAAATATAAAAAGAAAGCAGTGATTTCTAAATTTACTTTGAGTTGTGCTTTATTGCAGACAGAATGAACCCAAGATATTTCATGTTTTGTCTGATCAACTTCATTTCATTTGGAAATATACATCCATTCCTGCCTTTCAGGCCTGCAACACATTAAACAAGAGTGCTCTGAGAGCACAATATCCCTCACTGGCAACTCTGCCATAACTCTAGTAAAATGCAACTGAATGGAACAAAATTACAATATGCATATTTCTGACATATAACAAAGAATCCTGTCAAGTTTCGTGAAATTCCTCCAAAAATTGTGAGAGGAGTTGATTTCAGAAACTTCCCGGGACGGGCTGATGGACGGACGGACATCGCCACAACATAATCCCCCTCCAGGCCTTTCAGCCAGTGGTGGATAAAAAAAAGTTGAAATAGGGCAATGTAGGGCTAGTAATGAGGTAAAACAATTAAATAATGGTGTGATTTTAAACAGGTGATGCCAACAGGTGACTGAAATAATAATTTGGTATAAAATCAGTATCCAGGAAAGTTTCCAGGGAGATTTCAACAAGACAATCCAAAACCACATTCTGCACAGATTACAAAGGCATGGCTGTGGGAGAAAAGGGTGTGTCTTCTCTATCCCCAATCGAGAATGTGTGGAGAATTTTGAAACAAAAAATATGACAACGATGACCCTGTACTGTTGGACACCTTAAGACCTGTTTGCAGGAAGAATGGGACAAAATAACACCTGAAACACTTCATCACTTGGTGTCTTCAGTCCATAAATATCTTTTAAGTGTTGTGAGAAGGAATGGCAGCATTATAAAGTGGCAAATGCTTCACTGTAACAACTATTTTAAATGTGTTCCAAGAATCAAGTGAAATAAGTGTTTATTTTGGGGGGAAAATTAATGAGGTAAAAAAATCAAATAATGTGCTGCTGTATTGTTTTCAGTGTAATACAACAAAGGTTATTTACAAATCATTGTTTTCAGTTTTGATTTCAATTTCAGCATACTGTCCTATTTTTTTTTTCTGATTTTGGGTTGTACATTCATCTCCTAATAACTTGGAGAAAACATCTTGTCAAAACAGACTAAAATTGAATGCTGTGCTGTTGTTCTTTCTCCTGCCACTAACTCATACAGAAAAGTAGCTGAGACACATCTGGTGTGGGTTGACTGAGGGCTTGATGTGATGCTTGACTCCATTTTGAAATACAGTACTGTGCAAAAGTCTAAGACTTTGGAAAGTTTATGACTTCTACATTATTGAGTCAGTACAAAAACATTTTAGACTTCCAAACATTCCTTTTCCAGCACAAAATTAAAGGGGAACTGAAGGCAATTTTATATTCTCAAAATTCTATTTATCTCAATTTATTAAATACAGGAATGCATTTTTGATCACTATTTTGTCGCTGCTATAGCAAGTTATGAGTGTTTGAAATATGCTCTGTAATATATCAGTCCATATGTCAAAGCAATGGCCGTAAACGAGATTCGCTGAGACCTGTGCGAGACATCGTAGGACGGAAGTAAAACGTACAGCAGAAATCAAAGTGACCTGCCAACGTTGTCAAAAGATGCACATGCCCTCTTTCGAATGCTGATGTAATCAAGCCAGAAGTTTTGTTTGTTTTGATAGCAATCGGGAAAGTTTGAAAAAAGTAGGCAGTAATCGTCATTTAAACTCGTTTTTGTGCAATATTTCGTTTGGAAAACAGTTTTCAAAATGGCGGCACTGACACCTGGCTGACACTTAACGTTTCGAAGTCTTGCACAAGTCTCGTGAAGATCGCACGGATAAGCGACGCCTGCCGTGGACCAAATGAACTAAATTCAACACGGCTAAAAACCGAATAGGCCGATAAGTATAATATTTAATTGCAATTGGTTGCCAATACAAGTCACGATATAAGGTTACTAAAACTGAAAACATAATTGAATAACACGTTAATTAAGAAATAAAGCAAGTTAAAAAATTACTTCAGTTCTCCTTTAAATGTTACAGGAAAAACAAAGATTGTATCTGAGCAGCATATTCCATAAGAGAGCACTTTTCAGATTGAAAAAGGAAAACATGATGAAGGCTACTAGGTTTTGGTGCAATATGAAGAAGTGAGTGTGACAGTCAAAGTGTCCAGAAGAACTGTGGCTGGTTCTGCAAGATGCTCAGTAAAACCTACCTGCTCACCTTCACATAAAACTGCACTCACTGAGACCACTATCTATCTATCTATCTATCTATCTATCTATCTATCTATCTATCTATCTATCTATCTATCTATCTATTTTTTATTTTTTTAAAGCAAAGGGTCGTCTCACACCAAAGATTGACTTTGTTTAATTTATTATGGCGTACTGAGTACTGTTTATTGTATTTTATTTTAATGGTGAAACATTTCATTTCATTACTTTTAAGCCAGGGTGGCACGGTGGTGTAGTGGTTAGCGCTGTTGCCTCACAGCAAGAAGGTCCTGGGTTCGAGCCCCCGGGCCGGTGAGGGCCTTTCTGTGCGGAGTTTGCATGTTGTCCGCGTGGGTTTCCTCCGGGTGCTCCGGTTTCCCCCAAAGACATGCAGGTTAGGTTAACTGGTGACTCTAAATTGAGCGTAGGTGTGAATGGTTGTCTGTGTCTATGTGTCAGCCCTGCGATGACCTGGTGACTTGTCCAGGGTGTACCCTGCCTTTTGCCCGTAGTCAGCTGGGATAGGCTCCAGCTTGCCTGCGACCCTGTAGAAGGATAAAGCAGCTAGAGATAATGAGATGAGATGAGACTTTTAAGCCATTTTTGGTCGACAGCATTTCTTTATATGTACTCAACTTTTTCACAGTACTGTATGTGAAATCTTTAATTGCTTCAGTCTCATAAACAATAGATTTCTGTAGATTTCATGGACTTTTCTCGAGTTGTGAAACCTTGCAGTGTGCGACTCATTCTTGCAAGTACTGAGTCATGTTTATTTGGATGGCTTTTTTTTTTTTTCATGTAAGACCTTGCCTTGCCTTTCCACATTCTTGTCCTTGCCTCGATCTTTGATTATGATGCTAAATCTGATATATTTTATTTTGGCCCTGCCTTATACTTTGACTATGTTTTGGATTACATTTTGGATTTGTATTGTGATTAGAATGTTTTTGGTACTAACCGAGACTGTCTTGATTTTGATTTGTCTGTTAATAAACCTGCTGCACATGGATCCTTATTCTGCCTCTGTGAGCCCTTAGTTTCAGTCATAAAGTATTTAATTGTACAAGTCTATATAATCTAATTAAATTGTTTTTTCTTTATTATTATTAATTAAAAGACACTTCATGTCTTAAAGTAATGATGGATGTCGTTTCTATTTACTTAGTCGAGCAGTTCATGACATACTATGGATTACTACAGTTGTGGAATAGGGCTATTTCTTGTATTTTTATTTATTTATTTATTTATTTACAATTTAGTGTTTGAAGGCAAGAAATTCCACTAACTAACTTTTCACAAGGCACACCTTTTAATTGAAAAGCATTCCAGGTGACTACTTCATGAGGCTGGTTAAAATAATGCCAATGGGGCGCACGTGGACACGGAACATGTAAGACGTGTGCTTCAGTGCTCCGAGGCTAAGTGACTATATGTAATTCATTTTGCCAAAATATTCCATTTTATAGTTATTTTATTGTATCAGTAACAGTTTATTGAATGCTCGGTCGAGAAATGGCTTCAGGACAGAATAAAATGGACTTTGGGAAAGGCAAAAAACAACTTTCATCTGCCGGAGATGCTAATGTTATGGATGCTAGCTCGCTACAGGAGATGATTAACTCTCTCAGGGATGACATATGCGGTAAAATTGACTCGCTCTCCACTGAATTGAAGTCTGAAATTGCAACAGTTTGAGCTGAGCTGACAAGTGCTATAGCACCATTGCAACAGAAAGTTGAAATCCATGATAGCACCATCAGAGATTTGGAGCATGCTGCATCCAACCAGAGTGACCACTTGAGTGAGTTGGAAAACATCGTACAGACTCTGAGAACTCAAGTGGATCAGCTGAATGCTAAGTGTGAGGATCAAGAGGGGCATTCAAGAAGAAATAATATTCATCTGATTGGGATACTGGAAGACGTGGAGGGCTCTAACCCGACAGAATTTGTCTCAGGGCTTTTGCAGGACATTCTTAGTCTTGACCAAAAAACTATCCTGGATAGAGCCCACCGTAGTCTGCGTGAGAAGCCCGACAAAGACAAACCACCCAGACTGTTCATTATTCGCCTACACTACTACCAGGCTCGAAACCAGATTCTACGCAGGGCTGAAGAGACTTTCCCCCTAAGCTACCAAGAGAAAAGAGTCTCTATCTTCCCTGACTACACAACTGCTGTGGCCAAGAAACGCACACAGTTCGGGGATGCAAAGCATCTCCTTCATCCTATCAAAGGAGTGAAGTTCAGGTTGTTGTTCCCTGCCCTGCTGAAAATTACATTGCTTGATGAAACACTACACAAATTCGAAGACCCTGCAGCAGTGGATTTCATCAAGAACATAACACCTGCGAGTAGTACACCAGTCTAATTCCAGGATACAGATGATAGTGAGCTAACGGTGGCCAAGTAAATAGACTGTCTATTTCAACTAGCCTACTGACTGCTAAGCTTGAACGTCCTTGCTATTTTCCCTTCTCTTTCCATCTCCAAGTAGCGCAGGCTAATTTGCTTCGTTTTCTGGTCATTATTAGATTGTCTACTCTGGTTTCTGAAATAACCTAGTCAACATTTTGAACTGATGTTATATTATTTGTATTTGCCATTCTTATATTGTTCATTTAAGTCACTAGTCTCTGGTAGCACGTCGGCGGCTCTCTTGAATGAGCAACGGTGCTATTTCAGATTGTTTGTCAATGTTAAAAGGGGATATGCAGGTGTCCTGTTCAGCGGACGCTTTAGCAAAGGATAAATGTGTTTTGTCTTGTCTATTTTTTCTATTTTTATTTTGTATGTATTTGTCGATCAGGGTGGCACGGTGGTGTAGTGGTTAGCGCTGTCGCCTCACAGCAAGAAGGTCCTGGGTTCGAGCCCCGGGGCCGGCGAGGGCCTTTCTGTGCGGAGTTTGCATGTTCTCCCCGTGTCCGCGTGGGTTTCCTCCGGGTGCTCCGGTTTCCCCCACAGTCCAAAGACATGCAGGTTAGGTTAACTGGTGACTCTAAATTGAGCGTAGGTGTGAATGGTTGTCTGTGTCTATGTGTCAGCCCTGTGATGACCTGGCGACTTGTCCAGGGTGTACCCCGCCTTTCGCCCATAGTCAGCTGGGATAGGCTCCAGCTTGCCTGCGACCCTGTAGAAGGATAAAGCGGCTAGAGATAATGAGATGAGATGAGATTTGTCGATCATTATGCCTGCCAAAATAGTTTTTCATCCGTGGTTGCAATTCACAGTACTTAACATGACCTCAGTTTTGCAAATCCTGTAATCAAACAGTGACTCATGCCGCAGTCTCATAGGAATGACTTGAATTTTGTCAGCTGGAATTGCAGGAGACCAAATGCACCAGTTACCGTAAATGTAACAAAGTCTTGAGTCATCTTCGTAAATTAGGAGCACACATAATTTTTTTGCAAGAGACACATCTAAAAGTGGTGGATCACACTAGGTTGAGAAAGAACTGGATAGGTAAAATATATCACTCAACATTTCAGGCCAGGGGTACAGCTATCCTTATACATAGAGTAAATCAGTCCCCTTCATTTGCTCCAATGTCCTAGCAGATCCAAATGGGAGATATATTGTTGTTACTGGGAAAATTCATAGTATTCCCCTCATTCTTGCAAATATTTATGCACCTAATTGGGACAGCTATCATTTTTTTTAGAACTTTTTTCTCCAAGCTCGCAGATATTGCAACACATTCTCTCATACTTGGAGGAGACTATAATTGCTGGATTAACCCAACCCTTGATCGATCATCAACCAAAGCACACTCTCCATCCAAATCTCCAAAAACAATTCAATCCTTCATGGAGGAATTTAACATGTCTGATCTATGGTGTTTTCTATATCCAAACAGTAAACAATACTCTTTTTTTTCTCTAATGTCCATCAAACATTCACACGTATTGATTATTTTTTAATAAGTAACAATTTATTACCTTCTGTTCAGTCTCTAACATATAATCCCATAGTAATATCCAACCATGTGCCAATCTCTTTGACAACAGGTTTTGATGGACTCAATTCAATGGGCCCACCTTGGCGCTTCAACACTCGCCTGCTATCTAGTGATGACTTTGTCCAATCCATCTCCAATGGAGATGGAACATGACACAAATTCAAAGACCCCTTTATAAAGATTAATAAAACTCCTGATATATCTGCATCAACTCTATGGGAGGCATTGAAAGCATATCTCAGAGGGAGCATTATCTCATACACTGCGTTTGAAAGGAAGACAAGGGAGGCAGAATTGTCTAGGCTGATGCAGAAAATTGGTCAACTTGACATAATATATGCAGCCAATCCCTCCCCTGATCTATATAAAGAATGCCTTGCCCTTCAAGCAAATTTTAATATTTGTTCTATGCAGAAAGAGGAAGAACTGTTACTTAGATCTAGATGCAATTATTATGAACAGGGGGATAATGCAGGCCGCCTGCTTGCACACCAACTCAAACAGGAATCCTCCTCTCACCAGAATCTTCAAATTAGGACCCCTCTAGGCATGACAACAGATCCAAAACAAATTATTGATCACTTTAAGGACTACTACAGCTCGTTATATGCATCTGAACACCCTCTCGATTCTACCACCTTTGATCTTTTTTTTTTTATTCATTGGACATCCCAAAGGTGGATGAGGAGGCTGCTAGCAGATTGTATCAGCCTCTGTCTGTAGAAGAACTTGGGGCTGCTATGGCCTCAATGCAGTGTGGAAAGTGTCCAGGACCTGATGGCTACCCCATAGAGTTTTACAGAACATTTTTTCCACTATTGGCCCCCCTACTGGTCGATATGTATAATGAATCATATACAAAGCATACCCTTCCATCAGCTCTCACTCAAGCCACCATATATTTGATTCTTAAAAAGAACAAAGACCCTTTGGACTGTACTTCTTATTGGCCTATTGGTTTGTTGAATGTGGATTTAAAGTTACTTTCTAAATTATTAGTGCTTCGCTTAGGACCCTATACTGCCAACCATCATATCTCCAGATCAGACAGGATTTATTAGAAATAGTATTCATTCTACAATCTAAGATGTCTTTATAATATAATCTATAACCAACCTTCATCTAATACCCCTGAAGCCTTGATCTCCCTTGATGTGGAGAAAGCATTTGATCGGGTGGAATGGGCATACCTCTTTTACACAATGCAGAAATTTGGCCTTGGACATAAATTTATCACATGGGGTCAACGATTATACTCTGCCCCAAAGGCCTCAGTCAGGACTAATAACTTTTCTAAATATTTCTGCTTACACCGCTCTACTAGACAAGGATGCCCATTGAGCCCTCTTCTATTTGCTATAGCAATTGAACCACTGGCTGTTCTCCTTAGATCCAATCAGGAGAGTACAGGCGTATTTAGATCCGGTATAGAACATAAGGTGTCACTTTATGCGGACTATATTTTACTCTATATATCAAACCTGTCCACATCTATACCTGCAGCACTCCAATCTCTTGCAACATTTGGCTCTATATCAGGCTACAAATTAAACTTGAGCAAAAGTGAGTTGTTCCCACTAAATGCTGCAGCTAGAGCATACCCTACCCATTCTTTCCCATTTAAGATAGCAAACCACAGATTTACCTACCTAGGAGTGCAGATCACAGACAAGTTCCATGATTTATACAAATTTAATTTTGCCAGCCTGCTCTCCCGCGTATTGTTCTGCAATGTAGAAAATAGTCAAAATACAGAAAAACCAATAAATGAGTAGGGATGAACAAAATTTTGGGTACTGTAGTTACTGTAGTTTGTCCTGTTTTGTCTCATTACAAGCTGGAATTAAAATGGATTTTTGGGGGGTTAGGGCCATTTGATTTACATAACATGCCTACAACTTTTAAAGGTGCATTTTTTTTTTTTTTGGTGACACAAACAATAATTAAGATATAAAAACAGAAGGGTGGCACGGTGGTGTAGTGATTAGCGCTGTCGCCTCACAGCAAGAAGGTCCGGGTTCAAGCCCCATGGCCGGTGAGGGCCTTTCTGTGTGGAGTTTGCATGTTCTCCCTGTGTCTGCGTGGGTTTCCTCCGGGTGCTCCGGTTTCCCCCACAGTCCAAAGACATGCAGGTTAAGTTAACTGGTGACTCTAAATTGACCGTAGGTGTGAATGTGAGTCTGAATGGTTGTCTGTGTCTATGTGTCAGCCCTGTGATGACCTGGCGACTTGTCCAGGGTGTACCCCGCCTTTTGCCCATAGTCAGCTGGGATAGGCTCCAGCTTGCCTGCAACCCTGTAGAACAGGATAAAGTGGCTAGAGATAATGAGATGAGATAAAAACAGAAATCTGGAGTGTGCATAGGTATTCAGCCCCCAAAGTCAATGCTTTTTAGAGCCACCTTTTGCTACAATCACAGCTGCAAGTCTCTATTAGCTTAGCACATCTAGCCACTGCCCATTCCTCAAGGCAAAACTGCTCCAACTCTTTCAAGTTAGATGGGTTGTGTTGGTGTACAGCAATCTTCAAGTTATGTCACAGATTCTCAATTGGATTGAAGTCTGAGCTTTGATTAGGTCATTCCAAGACATTTAAATGTTTCCCTTTAAACCACTCTAGTGTAGCTTCAGCAGTATCTTTAAGGTCATTGCCTTGCTGGAACGTGAACCTTCGTCCCAGTCTCAAAACTCTGGCTGACTCAAACAGGTTTTCCTCCAGAATTGCCCTGTGTTTAGTGCCATCCATCGTTCCTTCAGTCCTGACCAGCTTTCCTGTCCCTGTAGATGAAAAACATCCCCACAGCATGATGCTGCCACCACCATGCTTCACTGTAGGAATGATGTTCTTGGGGTGTTGGGTTTGCGCCACACATGGCATTTCCCATGATGACCAAAAAGATCAATTTTAGTCTCATTTGACCAGAGAATCTTCTTCCATGTGTTTGGGGAGTCTGCCACATGCTGTTGGGCAAACTCCAAATGTGATTTATTTTGTGTTTTGTTTTTTAAGCAATGGCTTTTTTCTGTCCACTCTTCCATAAAGCCCCACTCTGTGGAGTGTATGGCTTAAAGTGGTCCTATGGACAGATACTCCCATCTCCACTGTGGATCTTTGCAGCTCCTTTGGTGTTATTTTTGGTGTCTTTGTTGCATCTCTGATTAATGCCCTCCTTGCCTGGTCTGTGAGTTTTGGTGGGCTGGGCCTTCTCTTGTCAGGTTTGTAGTGATGCCATATTCTTTCCATTTTGCTATAATGGATTTAATGGTGCTCCCTGGGATATTCAAAGTTTGGGATATTTTTTATTCACACCTACGGTCAATTTAGAGTCACCAGTTAACCTAACCTGCATGTCTTTGGACTGTGGGGGAAACCGGGGCACCCGGAGGAAACCCACACGGACACGGGGAGAACATGCAAACTCCACACAGAAAGGCCCTCGCCGGCCACGGGGCTCGAACCTGGATCTTCTTGCTGTGAGGCGACAGCGCTAACCACTACACCACCGTGCCGCCCCATCCTTTATTACGAGTTGAATGGTTCTTGGGTTCCTAAAAGGGGGACCACATGGAACCTGATCAAGCACCAACAGTGTCATGGTACTATTGCAAAGGTGTCTTTCTTTATTTTAAATTAATTTTGGCACACACAATTAAGTGCTCTTCTAATTACAGATGGGTTCTACAATCTCAAGTCAAGTTTATTTGTATAGCACTTTTAACAATAGACATTGTTGCAAAGCAGCTTTACAAAAAATTAAAGGCTTTAAACATGAGCTAATTTTATCCCTAATTTATCCCCAATGAGCAAGCCTGTGCCGACAGTGGCAAGGAAAAACTCCCTCAGATGACATGAAGAAACCTTGAGAGGAACCAGATTCAAAAGGGAACCCATCCTCATTTGGGTTATAACAGACAACATGATTATAAAGAACTCACTTCTATAACAGTGTCCTATAAAGTCAAAAAGTATACAGTAACTGTGAAACCAGGAAATTCATTATAGTTTGAGTATGAAGTCTGTTTTATTGAAGTTATAAACTGTTCATTGATGGAAACTTGAGTGTAAAACTGGTCATGACACCTGCAGTCCTAAAATTAGCAAGTTAACTGTAGTCCTCAGACATAAAAACATGACTAAGTGTCCAGAGCATCTTCCAAGTGCGACTTTTGACTGTCCATATGAGGCCATCCTCTACAGGAGTGACATGATGAGACTCTAGCCAGATGTAGGGCATCAGGATGGATCAGGCAGGTCCAAGGAGCAGAAAAGGTCAGCATCTCGATCTCAGGATCAACTTGTAACTCAGAGGGACAGATAGAGTGGGGGGAGAAAAAACACAGGTTGTTAGGTATGCCCAATGTCACCTAAAGAGTAAGAACAGTACACATTTTGCACTGAGTGCAAGCAGGGACTCTGGCAAAACTAACTGACAGTATAAATAAGCCAGAAGGTAACACAGACATGAGGGAGCCCCGGGACATAAAGCAGTAGCTACTACACCATCAACAAACCCGAATGCGCAAATGAATGGGGGGCTGACAGCATCCATACATCCCAGTTAACCAAGCACTCTATGCCTGAGGATCCTCCAGATCTCTTCCTTTCCCTCATAAAAACTATTAACAAAAGGCTTGATGTGGCAGCAGGGGTGTGGTCAAGGATCGGTCTGTGAACGGAGGGCGGAGTCAGGGAAGGTAAGTGGCAGAATCACTACACCTGATGTCAGTTAACCTGTGTTTGTGTGTCTTCCCCAGTGACCGCGCTCTATATAAGGAGAGAGAGAGCAGAGGAAGGGAGCTCTCTCCCCAACCAGATGACTTATGAGTGTGTGCATGTATGTGTGTCTGGGAGACTGTTGAAACACTGAAAAGTGCAAAAATAAAGAGTTTTTGAAACTCAGTTCTGGCCTGCTGTACTTCTGTGTTCCACCCACCCGCTCAAAGTCCTACAGTGGTGCTGAAACCTGGAATTTGGAGCACAGACGAGAACAGCCCCATGGAGTCCTCCCCCTTCACGGACCTGATCCATGCCTTTGCCACAGCCCAACAGAGCCAGCACCAGGCGCTGGTCATCCTCCGAAAGGAGCAAGAGCAAAGGTTCGAGGCCCTGGTGCTGGCACAACAGGAAGCTTGTCAGGTGTTCCGGCACCTCCTCGCGTCGGTGGGGTCCACCACCTCCACCACCGCAGGCCCTCCCCACCTCACCCTAATGAAGATGGGCTCACATGACCACCCTGAGGCCTTCCTCGTGCTCTTCGAGCAAGCAGCAGAGGCCTGGGGCTGGCTGGTGGAACAGCGCGCGGTGTGCCTCCTCCCCCTGCTAACGGGCGAGGTGCAGCTGGCCGCGCTACAGCTCCCCACCGACAGCCGGCTGGTCTACACAGACCTGCGCCGGGCCGTCCTTCAGCATGTGGGGTGCACCCCAGAACAACAACACCAGCGCTTCCACGCTCTGCGCCTAGAGGAGGTCGGCCGGCCGTTCGCGTTTGGCCAGCAACTCCAGGATGCCTGCCGGCGGTGGCTGAGGGCTGACAACCACGATGCAGAGGGAATCATCGATCTGGTGGTACTGGAGCAGTTCATCGCCTGATTGCCCGAAGGGACCGCGGAGTGGGTCCAGTGCCATCGCCCGGCGTCGCTGGATCAGGCCATCGAGCTGGCGGAGGACTACTTGGCAGCTGTTCCAATGGCAGGACAGCATATCTCCTCTTCTCCTCTCTCTCTCTCTCTCCCCCCCTCCCCTTCTGTTCCTCGTCCTCACCCAGTTCCCCCACCGCGGAGGCTGGGGCCGGCTCCACCTCAGCTAGCCCGTCGCACCCGCGGTGCCCTCCCATCTTCCACTTCCGTGTCTGTCTCTCCCCCCCTCAAGTGAGTGAGCCCCAGAACGCCAGTGCAGAGAGAGAGCTCGGGCCGGTTTACTGGTGCTGCGGGGAGCCGGGGCACCTCTAGCATCAGTGCTCGGTAATGGAGGTGGGCGCGGTCGTCCGGATCCCCAACGCGCCAGAGACCGCCCTCAATTGAGCCGGAGCATATCGCATACCGGTGAGTATCCAAGGGGATGCGTCTCAGGCTTTGATGGACTCCGGCTGTAGTCAGACCTCAATCCACCAAAGCCTGGTGCAAGACGAGGCATTGTGGAGAGCACAATTGGTGAAGGTGTTGTGTGTGCACGGGGATGTTCACAACTACCCTTTAGTGTCGGTCCACATTCTATTTCGAGGGGAGAAATTTAGTGTAAAGGCGGCAGTTAATCTTTGCCTTACCCACTCGATAATTTTGGGGACTGATTGGCCGGGATTTCGGGAATTAATGACTCAATTAGTGAAGAGTGGGGCCTACCATAGTTCAGCAGGAGGAGGTCCCGGTGGGCATTGGCGGGAGCAGCTGTCACAGAGCCGTCCACGTCATCACCGTGTCAGAGTGAAGAGCAGCAGGCTCCTCCTCCCTCTCTCAGGGAATCCCTCGCGGATTTCCTGTTAGAACAGTCGCGAGATGAGACTTTGCAGCATGCGTTTGACCAAGTGGGAGTAATCGATGGTCAAACGCTCCAGCCAAACACCACCCCATCCATCCCCTATTTGTCCATTATGAAGGATAGATTATATTGAATGATGCAGGGCACTCAGACTAAGGAGCCGATCACAAAACTTTTGATTCCAAAGAGCCGCAGGGAATTGGTATTCCAGATGACTCACTTTAATCCCATGGCTGGACCCTTGGGGCAAGATAAGACACTAGCCCGAATAATGGCCCGGTTCTACTGGCCAGGGATTCGTGGTGATGTCCGTAGGTGGTGTACGGCGTGCCGCGAATGCCAGTTAGTAAATCCAGCGGCCATTCCAAAAGCGCCTTTGAGCCCTCTACCGTTAATCGAGACCCCGTTTGAAAGAATTGGGATGGATTTCGTCAGGCCATTAGATCGGTCAACACGAGGATATCGCTTGATTTTAGTTCTGGTGGACTATGCAATGCGATACCCGGAAGCAGTGCCTCTTCGCAATATCTCAGCACGTAGTGTTGCGGAAGCACTCTTCTATGTCATCTCCCAAGTTGGAATCCCCAAAGAGTTTCTGACTGATCAAGGCACTACGTTTATATCATGCACACTGTATGGGTTACTGGGAATTAAGCCGATCCGCACCAGCGTTTATCACCCACAAATGGATGGTTTAGTTGAACGGTTCAATCACACCATAAAGAACATAATTAAAAAGTTTGTATGCAAGGACGCACATAATTGGGATAAATGGCTTGAACTGCAGTGCGAGAGGTCCCACAAGCCTCCATGGGGTTCTCCCCGTTTGAATTATTATATGGGCGTAAGCCGCGTGGCATCCTAGATGTACTGCAGGAAAATTGGGAGAGGGACCTTCAACAAGCAAAAATGAAATTCAATACATTATCAACCTGCACGCAAAACTCCACACACTCACACACCTAACCAAGAAGAATTTGCGGCAGGCCCAAGAATGGCAAATCCACCTGTACGACAGGGGCACGCGCCTTAGGGAGTTTGCACCGGGAGATAAGGTACTCGTGCTGTTGCCCACGTCAAGCTCCAAATTAATCGCCAAGTGGCAAGGACACTTTGAAGTCACATGGCGAGTCGGGGACATTGACTATGAGATGAGGCGAATGGACAGGGGTGGGGCGCTACAGATTTACCACCTCAATCTGCTCAAACTTTGGAACGAGGAGGTCCCGTGGCATTGGTGTTGTTGGTTCCAGAGAAGGCGAAGCTGGTGCCGGAGGTCCAAAAAGGAACATTGACATCACTTACCTCTCCGGTCCCCTGTGGAGACCATCTCTCCCTGATCCAACTCACGGAGGTTGCCCAGTTGCAGACCGAATTTTCCGACATGTTCTCGCCCCTGCCCGGCCGCACCCGCCTCATAGAACACCACATTGAGACACCCCCAGGGGTGGTAGTGCACAGCCGCCCTTACAGGCTGCCCGAACACAAAAAAAAGTGGTTCGGGAAGAATCAAGGCCATGCTCGACATGGGCATCATTGAGGAGTCCCACAGTGACTGCAGCAGCCCGGTGGTCTTGGTTCCCAAGGCTGACAGGTCGGTCCGGTTCTGTGTGGACTATAGAAAAGTCAACGCGGTGTCTAAATTCGATGCGTACCCAATGCCTCGTATTGACGAGTTGCTTGATCAACTAGGCACGGCTCACTTTTATTCAACACTGGATTTGACAAAGGATTATTGGCAGATCCCCTTGACTCCATTATCCCGAGAAAAAACGGCCTTTTCCACACCGTTTGGCTTACACCAATTCATCACACTTCCTTTTGGGCTGTTTGGGGCACCTGCTACGTTCCAGCGGCTTATGGACAGGGTCCTCCGCCCCCACGCCACCTATGCGGCCGCATACTTAGATGACATTATAATCTATAGTAATGACTGGCCGCGGCATCTGCAACACCTGAGGGCCGTCCTTGGGTTGCTGAGGCGAGCGGGTCTCACAGCCAACCCGAAGAAGTGTGCGATTGGGCGGGTGGAAGTACGGTATCTGGGCTTCCACTTAGGCAATGGGCAGGTGCATCCCCAAATTAATAAGACAGCAGCGATTGTGGCCTGCCCGAGGCCCAAGACCAAAAAGGGGGTGAGACAGTTCCTGGGGCTGGCTGGCTACTATCATAGGTTTATACCTAATTATTTCGATGTCACCAGCCCGCTGACTGATCTCACTAAAAAGGGGGCACCAGATCCAGTCCAGTGGACAGAGCAATGCCAGCGGGCTTTCTCTGAGGTGAAGGCTGCACTGTGTGGGGGGCCACTGTTACACTCCCCTGACTTTTCTCTCCCCTTTATTTTGCAGACGGACGCGTCAGACAGAGGGCTGGAGGCCGTTCTGTCCCAGGAGGTGGAGGGAGAGGATCGCCCAATGCTGTACATAAGCAGAAAGCTGTTGGTGTGTGAGGGACACTAAAGCACAATAGAGAAGGAGTGCCTAGCCATCAAGTGGGTGGTCCTCACCCTCCGCTACTACCTGCTGGGATGCCCTTTCACCCTCTGTTTGGACCACGCACCCCTCCAGTGGCTCCACCGCATGAAGGATGCCAACACGTGAATCACCCATTGGTATCTGGCACTCCAGCCCTTTAACTTCAAGGTGGTCGACAGGCCGGGAGCGCAGATGGCCGTGGTGAACTTCCTCTCCCGTCGGGGGGGGGGGGGGGGGGGGGGGGGGTCAGCTGAAGGCCAGATGGCTGCCCGGCCTGAGTTGGGCGGTGGTGGTATGTGGCAGCAGGGGCGTGGTCAAGCGTCGGTCTGTGAACAGAGGGCGGAGTCAGGGAAGGTAAGTGGCAGAATCACTACACCTGATGCCAGTTAACCTGTGTTTGTGTGTCTTCCCCAGTGACCTCGCCCTATATAAGGAGAGAGAAAGCAGAGGAAGGGAGCACTCTCCCCAACCAGACGACTTATGAGTGTGTGCGTGTATGTGTGGCTGGGAAACTGTTGAAACACTGAAAAGTGCAAAAATAAAGAGTTTTTGAAACTCAGTTCTGGCCTGCCATACTTCTGTGCTCCACCCACCCGCTCAAAGTCCTACACTTGACTAAACAGATATGTTTTCAGCCAAGACTTAAACACTGAGACTGTGCCTGAGTCCTGAACACTACTTGGAAGGTTGTTCCATAACTGCGGGGCTTTGTAAGAAAGGCTCTGCCCCCTGATGTAGCCTTCACTATATGAGGTACCAGCAGATAGCCTGCACCTTTTGATCTAAGTAGGCTTGGCAGGTCATAAAGGACCAGAAGTTCGCTCAGGTACTGTGGTGAAAGCCACTGCTCTCCAAAAAGAACATTGCTGCTCGTCTGCAGTTTGCTAAAGATCACGTGGACAAGCCAGAAGGCTATTGGAAAAATGTTTTGTGGATGGATGAGACCAAAATAGACCTTTTGGTTTAAATGAGAAGCATTATGTTTGGAGAAAGGAAAGCACTGCATTCCAGCATAAGAACCTTATCCCATCTGTGAAACATGGTGGTGGTAGTATCATGGTTTGGGCCTGTTTTGCTGCATCTTGCTATCATTGATGGAACAATGAATTCTGAATTATACCAGCGAATTCTAAAGGAAAATGTCAGGACATCTGTCCATGAACTGAATCTCAAGAGAAGGTGGGTCATGCAGCAAGACAACGACCCTAAGCACACAAGTCATTCTACCAAAGAATGGTTAAAGAAGAATAAAGGTAATGTTTTGGAATGGCCAAGTCAAAGTCCTGACCTTAATCCAACCGAAATGTTGTGGAAGGCCCTGAAGCAAGCAGTTCATGTAAGGAAACCCACCAACATCCCAGAGTTGAAGCTGTTCTGTATGAAGGAATGGGCTAAAATTCCTCCAAGCCGGTGTGCAGGACTGATCAACAGTTACCGGAAATGTTTAGTTGCAGTTATTGCTGCACAAGGGGGTCACACCAGATACTGAAAGCAAAGGTTCACATACTTTTGCCACTCACAGATATGTAATATTGGGTCATTTTCCTCAATAAATAAATGACCAAGTCTCATTTGTTTAACTGAGTTCTTTTTATCTACTTTTAGGACTTATGTGAAAATCTGATGATGTTTTAGATCATACTGTATTTATGCAAAAATATAGAAAATTCTAAAGGGTTCACAAACTTTCAAGCACCACTATACAATCCCACTAACCACTTTTCTCGATTGCTTCCTTTATATAGTCTCATGGCTCCACCCACTTGCATTTCCATATTCACAAGTTTGAGAAATTTCTCAATTCAGTCAGCTTCGCAATTACATTTCTTCACTATAACATTTCTAGTAAGAGCTACATAAGAAATGTCTAGTAAATTATATTCTATGTCCCAAACCCTTAATTTGTTGTATGCTTATGTAACAGGTGTATAATTAACACTGTGAATTTCACCAGAAATCCTTTATTATTCCCTGCCTACCTCTATTTTATTTATTTTTGCACATTTTATGAGCAAATGTGAACTATTTTTGGAGTTTGTTCATTCATTTAAAAAAAAGAAAGAAAAAAAACACTCCTCGCACTTGGATGAGGTCATCCAAGCATGTCGCGCGGGATTCTCTTCAGTCTGCCTGAAGCTCTCTGGAGAGAAGTAAGTAGCTGCCAGGGTTCTTGTAATTAATAGTTACAAATTCATATAAGCATTTATAACACTAAAATTTGCAAGGTAGCGGTATTGTGTAGCTGGCGAAGTGCCATTGTGCTCGCTCTTGTTTTTATTTTCATGTACTTTGTAAAATACAGCAAACTAATGTTAGCCGGAATGTTGCTAGCGAATGTTAGTTCGTAGTTACCTCAATACAGTATAGTTAGCCTGCATAGTTACTCACGGGGCTAAAGACATTTGTTTGATAGCGTTTAACTTTATTTCGGTATCATATGTCCACTTAACAATTTACAGGGGATTTTTCCCATTATGCACGTTATGTTCAAAATCTTTGGGGGTATGCCATGGCTAACTTAAATTGATCCGATCCGAACGGAAAGAAATTTCTCGGTTCGAAGCTTATTAGCAGGAACTGCTACCGATATCGGCAGAGCATTCTAATATTTCAACGACTCACTTGTGAACTTTGTATTGACGGTTAATTTGCATCAGTATCCAAACGTGTTCTGTCATTAAAGCATGTTGGTTGTGAAAATTAAGTTTTTGCTTTTACTATAGTGGCTAGCAACATTGCAATATGCATGTGGTGTGAGTTGAATGTACATGTAGCCAACATGGCATGGTTATGCTGTTACTCATTTAATTTTTTTAAATTAGGCACATGAGACCAGCCAGAGCTGCCATAATGGATTTTTTTGTTATTCATGACAGGTATGTTGCCTTGCTGTTTATTCTACTGTAATACTATTTGGTTTTCGTGCATTTTTTCCATTTCATGTTACCATTTCATGTCACCAATCATTCCTGAAGTGTTAAGCTGGTGGTAATTCATGTACTGAATGTCGCACAAGATGTGACAGTTTTCTACTGAAATGTAATATACTGTAAGAATGCATTATTATATGAATGCAGTTTGTACAGTCGTCAGTCTGCCTGAAGCTCTCTGGAGAGAAGCACATGAGACCAGCCAGAGCTGCCATAACAGATTTTTTTTGTTATTCATGACAGAATAAACCGCAGTCAATCAGCCGTCGTTCTCTGAGTCATCAATGAATATTTCACAAAGACACAACGCAGAGTCAGACCGGTCACATTGGTGCCGTGACCTTTGGAGTTCCACAAGCATCGATGCCAGCTCAATCACCACGGGGAGCTCATCATACCAACCTTCATTCCAAGTTGGTCACTTTTGACACTGTGGGACATCTGATACATGAACAATTCACCAAGCTAATCAATTTTGAATCTATTGAAAATATCAGTGTGTAATTGTATATATTCGTGATTTCCCATTGTTGTATATATTCTTTGGTGTATATCTGGTAATGGAACCAGTGGCTAATTCAGGGGAAACTGGAGTTTCTCTCAGGGATAGTTCTCTCAGGGTGGGTTTTGGAAGGGGATGGCTTTTCAATGATGAGGGTCAGACACCTCAAGCGGGTGAATTGAGAACTCCCAGGTGTTGTTCCACTCGTATTGAGGTCCCTCCTTGTGAATTGCAAACCCCACACACAATACCTCATGCAGAATTGAAAGTCCCACAGACAACATCTAATGTTGAATTGCGCTCTCACATCTCAGAGTTAGCCAATCAGATTGGTCAGTCTATTGCAGCTCAGCTACAGGGTAACACAGCTGGCAGTTTATCTGGGTCAACAAAAGCCAGTGAGACTGAACAGAGATCTGAATTGAACTTGTTTGGAACGAAACTTATCATGCAGTCAGATGTTAAAGAGCCTCCAGTTTTCAGGGGTGACAACAGTGATAAATGCTCAGTTCGTGAGTGGGTGGAAATAGTGGGGAGGTATCTCATGAAAAGAGATATAGAGAAGAGCCAGCAGTCACAGGAGATATTAGCTAGGCTAATGGGAAAGGCAAAGGATGTAGTAAAGGTCACGCTACATAACAACCCCTCGATTGACCACATCCAGACTCCAGAATTGATCTTTGATATTCTGAAGCAGCATTTCAGTGAACTGACTTACTCCTCCATGCCGATGGCTGACTTTTATAACACCAAGCCAATACAATGTGAGGGAACAATGGAGTACTGGATTAGGCTGAACAATGCCATTGACATAGCGGATGAGTGTCTGAAGAGGCAGGGACGCAGTGTGGAGGATCCTGGGCGTGAAGTGTCGATGTTCATCAAGTATTGCCCAGAGCCTACCCTCTCCAACAGGCTCAGTTTTAAGGCACCTGATGAATGGACACCGAGTGAGGTTCAAGAGCGTATTGACAGCTTCCAGCGTGAACTCAGGGCACGCACCCAGGCAGGTCCTCAAGCCCTACAAAATCAGGCAGTCAGCCACAACCAGTCAGTCATGTCAGGTACAACAGATGCATCAAAGCCAGTGTCGGTGCCAATGTCTCCTTGTTCAGCACATGTGCCCAACACTCAGCTCACACAATCACTAACATCTCTTTCAGCTACTCAGGCTAGCGTTGAGCCAGTTCCTTGCCAACCGGTTCTGGGCTCCACTCCAACCATTGATGTGAATGGAATGCATGCTCTGATCAGTCTCCTGGATCATGTGATGACACATCATAATGTACAGGTTGCAGCTCCTGTACCAGCGCCACCATGACAGCCTGATCTGGGGCATTTCCAGAAGGGAAACTGCAAGGTCTGTGGTGATTCCAACCATTCCACACTCGTACACTGTAGGAGGGAGTATCTGTGTTTCTTATGTTTCACTCCTGGCCATTGGAAGAGGGACTGTAATAGACAAGGACTGAGACAAATGGGACAGACTGACGCTAGTCGTGCTCAGCCCTCAGGAAACTAGGACACCCACTCTCAGAGAGGGACAGTGTGGGTGGTGGACAAGGAACCCTCAATGTAGATGAGTCAAATCTTGAGCTTCTATACGTTAACACCTGTTTAGCCATGCCAGAAGAATACCAAGTCGTGGTTCAAGGATCAGTAGAGATGCCAGCTTTCAGTGAGTTGTTCTACACCCAGGTTACGATAAATGACAGGGTTGAACTGAAGGGCATGATAGATTCAGAATCCATGACTTGCACTTTGAATGAAGAGGCAGAGCATATACTAACAGAATCTGGAGCTCTAGTGGGAGTGCCTCAACCTGTGGAATGAATCATGTTAGTGGGCTGTGGAGGGAAGCAGACTGTTCCCAAATGTATATATGACTTGACACTGACTATCTATGGAATGAAATGCCTTGTTTCTGTTCTAGTAGTACCTGGGCAACATGATGAGTTCATCATAGGCTCAAATGTACTCAAACACCTAATGCGAGAAATGAAATGTAATGATGATTACTGGAAGCTTGTGTCAGTTGGGTGCAGGCAGCCGCTTCTCGATCATGAGCATTTCTTGGATATGATGTCATGCACCACCAGGTGGAGGGCAGACAAAGTTCCAGAAAGGGTCGGGAACATAGAGACAAAGTTCCAGAAAGCTGCCCAGTGCCATTACATTACTTCCACGGCAGGAACACTTCGTGTGGGGTCGGCTACCCAGCAATGTACCAGTGTCTCCAGGTAACACAGTTATTGTAGAACCATGCACCTCTAAATCCAGACCAAGAGACATCCTCATTGGACGAGTCATCACACCCATGTGGGGAGATCGGTGGGTGCCCATGAAGATGACTAATCTCTTGTCACAACCAATTACCCTCAGGTGCAACACCAAGGTTGATGATGTATCACCCTGTCTTGCAGTGGAAGATCTTAACATCCAACAAAGCTTCTGTATGATGGAGGACAGGAAATCAGCAGAACAGGAAGCAGTCAGACCAATGGTTGAGGATGCTGACCTCAAAGTCAGGCTATCCAGCTTGGGTTTGAGTGACCTTGACATTGACTCATGCGATGCCAGCCCTTGCTCTAAGAGACAGCTTTCCAAGCTTGCTGAAGAGTATGAGGACATTTTCTCCAGAGACTCCCTTGATTGTGGTAAAGTGGAAGGGGTTGTACACCGTATTTGCCTGACAGATGACCACCCATTCCACATGCCCTACAGGAGAGTGCCCCGGCCCACTACCAACAGCTCTGGTGGGTAGTCACAGAGATGGAGGAAAAAGGGATAATTCGCAAGTCTGTCAGTGAGTATGCATCTCCTCTAGTTATGCTCTGGAAGAAGGATGGCAGACTGAGGATTTGTACAGACTTCAGATGGCTGAATGCTCGGACTCTGAAGGATGCTCATCCACTCCCTCATGAAGCAGACTGTCTTGCAGGCTTCTGAGGCAATGCCTTCTTCAGCACAATGGACCTAACCTCTGGGTTTTATAACATCCCCATGTGCAAAGAAGAAAAAAAGTACACTGCCTTCTCAACACCTGCTGGCTTATATGAGTATAATAGGATGCCCCAAGGGCTCTGCAACAGTCCAGCCTCCTTCATAAGGATGATGTTAAACATCTTTGGTGACCTCAACTTCAACAGTCTGCTCTGTTATTTGGACAACCTCCTTGTCTTCGCTTCTACTGAAGAGGAAGCACTTGGCAGGCTCCGTGTGGTCTTCCAGAGGGTGAGAGACAGTCATCTCAAGCTGAGCCCAAGAAAATGTCATCTTCTGCGGAAGTCAGTCAAGTTCCTTGGTCATGTCATTGACCAGAGTGGTGTTTCTGTGGATCCAACTAAGGTGGATGTAATTTCTAACATGCCAAGGGAAGCCCTGATGGAAATGGATGGTTGCACCCCCTCTGTTAAGAAGCTTAAGTCCTTCTTGGGAATGGTCTTCTTCTATCAGAGCTTCATCCCTGGATGCTCGGCAATTGCTAAACCTCTCTTCACTTTGACGGCAGGCATGAAGAGGAAGGAGAGGGCTAAGAGAGGGGCTGGCATGTTCCGGAAGCTGAATGCTGCAGATTGGAGCCCTGCATGTGAGGAAGCCTTCCATAGGCTCAAGCGTGAACTTCTCACCTGTGCTGTGCTGGCTCACCCTGACTTTTCAAGACCATTCATTCTGTCTGTGGATGCATCCCTAGATGGATTAGGGGCGGTGTTATCACAGCTCCCTGCTGGGGAAGATAAGGCACAGCCCATTGCTTTTGCAAGTAAAACACTCAGCAAGTCACAGCAGAGATATCCCGCCCACCGTCTTGAGTTCATGGCCTTGAAATGGAGTGTCACAGAGAAATTCAGTCACTGGCTAAAAGGACATGACTTCACAGTGTGGATGGATAACAATCCACTCACCCATATACTCACCAAGCCCAAGCTTGACGCCTATGAACAAAGATGGGTGGCCAAGCTATCATCCTATAATTTTGATTTGAAATACATTCCAGGTCCAAGGAACGTTGTGGCAGATGTGCTCAGCTGTGACCCCTTTACCTCTTCTGTCAGCAGGCGTATAATTCAGCAACCCTACAGTGGTTTAATGCTTGAAGCAGATGGTACGGAAGCTAACAGAGTGCAAGATGCCTTTAAACTAGGACTCCAACATTTGCAGGTGGTCCAGCATTGAGTCTGCCCTAGCCACAGCAGGTTCTTGCAGCTCATCAGAAGTCAGGGCTGCTCTTCTGCATCACAGTGATTGGGAGACTGCTGCTAGGATTAGAGCCACTCACCTTGTACACCATGTTCAGCAGCTGGAATCTGCTGGTCAAGATACCTTACCTTCACTTACATTACATGAGTTGGAAGATCACCAACTACAGGACCCTGTCATCTCCAGTGTCTTGCCATTTCTTGCCTGGAAAAGACGCCCTTCCAGGCGAGAGAAATGTGGAATGGATGCCAGAACGTTGCTCATGCTGAAGTACTGGGACAGACTCAAGGTCCAGGATGGTATACTGTATTGAGAGACTAGGGACCCTGTGAGCAGAATGAAGAGGCTTCAGTTAGTGCTGCCAGCAAGTTTGAGGGAAAAGGCATTGGAAGGAGTCCATGATCTGGCAAGGCACCAAGGTCAAGTCAGAACTCTCCACCTAGCAAGACAGCGCTTCTTCTGCCCTAAAATGGAGAGAGATGTGAGGGAGTACGTAAGGTGTTGTGAGAGGTGTGTACTTGCCAAGACCCCCGAGCCTGCAGCACGAGCCTCTCTGGAAAGCATAAGGACCTCTGCTCCTATGGAACTCATTTGCATTGACTTCTGGTCAGCAGAAGACAAGAACAAGAGCTCTGTTGATGTGCTTGTAGCAACTGACCACTTCACGAAAATGGCTTATGCCTTCCCGTGTCGAAATCAAACTGCCAAGCAGGTTGCCAGGAAGCTGTGGGACTGTGTTTTCTGTGTCTATGGTTTTCCTGAGTGAATTCACTCAGACCAGGGTGCCAGCTTTGAGAGTGAATTAGTGTCTGAGCTGTTGCAGTTGTCTGGTGTTACCAAGTCCCATACCACCGCCTACCACCCCATGGGCAATGGTGGCATGGAGCAGTTCAACCGCACCCTTGGCAATATGTTACAAGCTCTCCCTCTTAGAGCCAAGCAGGAATGGCCACAGCAGATCCAGACGTTGACTTTTGCCTACAATGCAACTGTTCACGAGACCACTGGTTACGCGCCATTCCATCTGATGTTTGGCTGGGTCCCTAGGCTTCCAGTAGACATTGTATTCAAGTCTGTCCTGCATGACCCTGTCATAGCTGATTTCAGCAGTTACTCCAAGACTCTTCTGTCATACCTGTCTGAAGCTGCTAGAATCGCTCAGCAGCGTTCCACAAAAGAGCAAGAACGCCAAGCCCATCAATATAATGAGACTCAAAGGTGTCTCTCTTCACACTGGGGATCGAGTGTTGCTTGCTAACAAGGGAGAACAGGGCAAAAAAAATTGACTGACAAGTGGGACCCAATGGTTCATACTGTTGTTGAGAGGAACCCTAAAACTCATATCTACAAGATCAGTGATGCCTCAGGCCAGTGTAAAGTCGTACACAGGAATCTACTGTTGGATGTGAGTTTCCTCCCTGTCCGTGATTCACTGGAGAATCAGTTCTTGTACAGCTCGTCTGATGCTAGTGAACTTACTGTCTGTGACGAGATGGATGGTCTTAGTAGCCTGGAAAAGGAGTCTTCTCAAGCCAGGACATCTTTATGGATCCTATCTGACTCAGTCCCCTCTGTTGATGAAGATTCTTTAGTGCAGGAGCTTGCTTCACAGTTAACAGATGACACAAACACTAACTGTGATGTTATAGACAGGATGGACAATGTGCATATTGCCCCTGACTTACCAGGTTTACAAGGTGACAATTATATTCCAGTCAGTCCTACTGTTGATTCTGATGGAACACAGACTGCTCCTTTCATTGACCATGACATACCTCACACCTCTGGACACCAACCTGACCAACCACAGTCAGATTTGACCCGATGGGACCATAAGGTTCAAGGTAGCGTAGTCACAAGAGCAGGAAGAGTGATCAAGTCAGTAAACAGACTCATTGAAAACATGGTACAGATACCAATTAAATGGGGTTCATTACCGCTGTACAAGGCTCAATCTGTAGCATAGAATGCTTTGTCACTGTATGTTTTTGATTTTTGTTTTGCAATTTTGAGACACTGTCATGCATAAGTGCCAGAGACTGAGTGTAATGGGGTGTAGGCTGCACCTCTATGTTCTAGAAGGGTTAGAGGACCTGATCAACCTTCCTAATACCTTTTAATCTGTTTAACGGATAGTTTTTGAACTGAACTCATAAGTTTGGGTAAGCTGGTCCAGATGGGCTGAAGTGAAGTGTCTTTGAACACCTTTGGTGATGAAGTGAAACCTTAGTGCAGAATGATTTTGGTGAAATTCAGGAGGGGTGAATGTAACAAGTGTATAATTAACACTGTGAATTTCACCAGAAATCCTTTATTAGTCCCTGCTTACCTCTATTTTATTTATTTTTGCATGTTTTATAAGCAAACATGAACTATTTTTGGAGTTTGTTCATTCATTTAAAAAGAAGAAAGGAAAAAAAACACTCCTCGCACTTCGATGAGGTCATCCAAGCATGTCGCGCAGAATTCTCTTCAGTCTGCCTGAAGCTCTCTGGAGAGAAGTAAGTAGCTGCCAGGGTTCTTGTAATTAATAGTTACAAAAAAATTCATATAAGCATTTATAACACTAAAATTTGCAAGGTAGCAGTATTGTGTAGCTGGCGAAGTGCCATTGTGCTTGCTCTTGTTTTTATTTTCATGTACTTTGTAAAATACAGCAAACTAATGTTAGCCGGAATGTTGCTAGCGAATGTTAGTTCGTAGTTACCTCAATACAATATAGTTAGCCTGCATAGTTACTCACGGGGCTAAAGACATTTGTTTGATAGCGTTTAACTTTATTTTGGTATCATATGTCCACTTAACAATTTACAGGGGATTTTTCCCATTATGCACATTATGTTCAAATCTTTAGGGGTATGCCATGGCTAACTTAAATTGATCCGATCCGAACGGAAAGAAATTTCTCGGTTCGAAGCTTATTAGCAGGAACTGCTACCGATATCGGCAGAGCATTCTAATATTTCAACGAATCACTTGTGAACTTTGTATTGACGGTTAATTTGCGTCAATATCCAGAAACGTGTTCTGTCATTAAAGCATGTTTGTGGCAGCAGGGGCGTGGTCAAGCATCGGTCTGTGACCGGAGGGCGGAGTCAGGGAAGGTAAGTGGCAGAATCACTGCACCTGATGTCTATTAACGTGTGTTTGTGTGTCTTCCCCAGTGACTGTGCCCTATTTAAAGAGAGAGAGAGAGCAGAGGAGGAGAGCTTTCTCCCCAGCCAGACGACCTGTGTGTGTGCCCATGTGTGACTAGGAGACAATTAGATAAGCTGAAAAGCTGAATAAATATTTTTTTGTGAACTCAGTTCTGGCCTGCCATCCTTCTGTGCTCCTCCCACTCATACGAACTGTCACAGTGGTGCCGAAACCCAGGGGCCGGAGCACAGAAAAGAACAGCCCCAATGAGTCCTCCCCCTTCGCGGACCTGGTCCATGCCCTCGCCACGGCCCAGCAGAGCCAGCACCAGGCGCTAGTCACCCTCAGGAAGGACCAAGAACAACAGTTCGAGGCCCTGGTGTTGGCGCAGCAGGAAGATTGACAAGCGTTCCGGCACCTCCTCACGTCGGCGGGGTCCACCACCTCCACCCCCGTGGGCCCTTCCCCCCTCACCCTAAGATGGGCCCGCATGATGACCCTGAGGCCTTCCTCACGCTCTTCGAGCAGGCAGCAGAGGCCTCGGGCTGGCCATTGGAACAGCGTGTGGTGCGCCTCCTCCCCCTGCTAACGGGCGAGGCACAGCTGGCCGCGCTACATCTCCCTGCCGACCGCAGGCTGGTCTACGTGGACCTCTGTAGGGCCATCCTCCAGCATGTGGGGTGCACCCCTGAACAGCAGCGACAGCGCTTCCGCGCTCTGGGCCTGGAGGAAGTCGGTCGGCCGTTCACGTTTGGCCAGCAACTCCGGGACGCCTGCTGGCGGTGGTTGAGGGCCGACAACCGCAATGCTGAGGGAATCATCGATCAGGTGGTACTGGAGCAGTTCATCACCCGTCTACCTGAAGGGACTGTAGAGTGGGTCCAGTGCCACCGCCCGGCGTCACTGGATCAGGCCATCGAGCTGGCGGAGGACCATTTGGTGGCTGTTCTGATGGCAGGACAGTGGACATCCTTTTCTCCCCTCTCCTCTCTCTCTCTCCCCCCTTCTGTGTCCCGTCCTCACCCCATTCCCCCTCCGCGGAGACGGGGGCCGGCTCCACCCCAGCCGGCCCGCCGCACCCACGGTGCCCTCCCATTTCCCCCTTCTGTGTCTGTCTCTTCCCCCCCTCAGGTGAGTGAGCCCCAGAGTGCCAGTGCAGAGAGGAAGCCTGGGCTGGTTTGCTGATGCTGCGGGGAGCCGGGCCACCTCCAACAGCAGTGCTCGGCAATGGAGGTGGGCGCGGTGGTTCGGATCCCCGACGCGCCAGGAGCAGCCCTTGATCGGGCCAGAGCGTATCACATACCGGTGAGTGTCCAAGGGGATACATATCAGGCGTTGGTGGACTCTGGCTGTAATCAGACCTCAATTCACCAAAGCCTGGTGCAAGACAAGGCATTGGGGGAGCACAGTTGGTGAAGGTGTTGTATGTGCACGGGAATGTTCACAACTACCCTTTAGTGTCGGTCCACATTCTTTTTCGGGGGAAAAATTTAGAGTAAAGGCGGCGGTTAATCCTCGCCTTACCCACTCGATAATTTGGGGGACTGATTGGCCAGGATTTGGGGAGTTAATGAGTCATTTAGTGAAGAGTGGGTCCTGCTGTAGTTCAGCAGGGGGAGGTCCCAGTGTTGCATTGGTGGGAGCAGCTGTCACAGAGCCGTCTACGTCATCTCCGTGTCAGAGTGAGGAGCAGCAGGCCCCTCCTTCTATTGGGGAATTCCTCGCGGATTTTCCATTAGAGCAGTCGCGAGATGAGACTCTGCGGCATGCATTTGACCAAGTGAGAGTAATCGATGGTCAAATGCTCCAGCCAAACGTCACCCCGTCCTTCCTGTATTTCTCTATTATGAAGGATAGATTATACCGAGTGACGCAGGATACTCAGACTAAAGAGCAAGTCACGCAGCTTTTGATTCCAAAGACCCGCCAGGAATTGGTATTCCAGGTGGCTCACTTTAATCCCATGGCTGGACACTTAGGGCAGGATGAGACACTAGCCCGAATAATGGCCCAGTTCTATTGGCCCGGGATTCGCAGCGATGTCCGTAGGTGGTGTATGGTGTGCCATGAATGCCAGTTAGTAAATCCAGCAGCCATTCCAAAAGCGCCTTTGTGCCCTCTCCCATGAATCGAGACCCTGTTCAAAAGAATTGTGATGGATCTCGTCAGGCCATTAGATTGGTCAACACAAGGGTATCGCTTTTATTTTAGTTCTGATGGACTATGCAACGCGATACCTGGAAGCAGTGCCTCTTCACAATATCTCAGCACGCAGTATTGCGGAAGTGCTCTTCTGTATCATCTCCCGCGTTGGAATCCCCAAAGAGATTCTGACTGATCAAGGCACCTCGTTTATGTCACGCACACTGAACGAACTGTATGGGTTATTAGGAATTAAGCCGATCCACACCAGCGTTTATCACCCACAAACAGATGGTTTAGTTGAACGGTTCAATCGCATCCTCAAAAATATATAATTAAAAAATTCATAAGCAAGGACATACATAATTGGGATAAATGGCTCAAACCCTTGTTATTTGCAGTGTGAGAGGTCCCACAAGCCTCCACAGGGTTCTCCCCATTCGAATTGTTATATGGGCGTAAGCCGCGCAGCATTCTCGATGTGCTGCAAGAAAATTGGGAGGAGGGACCTTCACCAAGTAAAAATGAAATTCAATACGTTATTGATCTGTGCGCAAAACTCCACACACTCACACACCTAACCTAGGAGAATTTGCGGCAGGCCCAAGAACGGCAAACCCGCCTGTACCACAGGGGTACGCACCTTAGGGAGTTCGCACTGGGAAATAAAGTACTCATACTGTTGCCCACATCGAGCTCCAAATTAATCACCAAGTGACAAGGACCCTTTGAGGTCACACGGTGAGTCGGGGATGTCGACTACGAGGTGAGGCGAATGGACAGGGGTGGGGCACTACAGATTTACCACCTCAATCTGCTCAAACTCTGGAATGAGGAGGTCCCTGTGGCATTGGTATCGGTGGTTCCAGAGAAGGCAGAGCTGGGGCCGGAGGTTCAAAAGGGAACATTGGCATCGCATACCTCTCCGGTCCCCTGTGGAGACCACCTCTCCCCGACCCAACTCGCGGAGGTTGCCCAGTTGCAGACCGAATTTTCAGATGTGTTCTCGCCCCTGCCCGGCCGCACCGACCTCATAGACCACCACATTGAGACGCCCCCAGGGGTGGTAGTGCCAGATCTGGTCCAGTGGACGGAGCAATGCCAGCGGGCTTTCTCTGAGGTGAAGGCAGCACTGTGTGGGGGGCCACTGTTACACTCCCCTGACTTTTCTCTCCCTTTTATATTATAGACAGATGCGTCGGACAGAGGGCTGGGGACTGTTTTGTCCCAGCAGGTGGAGGGGGAGGACCGTCCAGTGCTGTATATCAGGCGGAAACTGTCGGTGCGTGAGGGGCGCTACAGCACGATGGAGAGGGAGTGTCTAGCCATCAAGTGGGCAGTCCTCGCCCTCTGCTACTACCTGCTGGGACGCCCTTTCACCCTCTGTTCAGACCACGTGCCCCTCCAGTGGCTCCACTGCATGAAGGATGTCAACGCACGGATCACCCACTGGTATCTGGCACTCCAACCCTTTAACTTCAAGGTGACCCACAGGCCGGGGGAGCAGATGGTCGTGGCGGACTTCCTCTCCCGTCAAGGGGGGGGGGGGGGGTCAGCTGCAGGCCGGACAGCCGCCCGGCCTGAGTCAGACGGTAGGTGTATGTGGCAGGGGGGCGTGGTCAAGCATCGGTCTGTGACCAGAGGGCGGAGTCAGGGAAGGTAAGTGGCAGAATCACTGCACCTGATGTCTATTAACATGTGTTTGTGTGTCTTCCCCAGTGACCGTGCCCTATTTAAAGAGAGAGAGAGAGCAGAGGAGGAGAGCTCTCTCCCCAGCCAGACGACCTGTGTGTGTGTGCCCGTGTGTGACTGGGAGACAATTAGATAAGCTGAAAAGCTGAATAAATATTTTTTTGTGAACTCAGTTCTGGCCTGCCGTCCTTCTGTGCTCCTCCCACTCATACAAACTGTCACAATGTTGGTTGTGAAAATTAAGTTTTTGCTTTTACTATAGTGGCTAGCAACATTGCAATATGTACTGTATGTGGTGTGAGTTGATTGTACATGTAGCCAACATGGCATGGTTATGCTGTTACTCATTTAATTTTTTAAATTAGGCACATGAGATCAGCCAGAGCTGCCATAACGGATTTTTTTGTTATTCATGACAGGTATGTTGCCTTGCTGTTTATTCTACTGTAATACTATTTGGTTTTCATGCATTTTTTTCATTTCATGTTACCATTTCATGTCACCAATCATTCCTGAAGTGTTAAGCTGGTGGTAATTCGTGTTCTGAATCAGCCATCGTTGTCCGAGTCATCAATGAATATTTCACAAAGACACAACACAGAGTCAGACCGGTCACATTTATGTGGCAGCAGGGGCATGATTGGGCATCAGCTGTGGGTGTCGAGGAATCAGGTAGAACCAGCAGGTAACATGTGATGTGTTTTACCTGTGTCTGATTACTGGCAATTTATTTATGTGTGTCTCTTGTGTTCTTGCAGAGAGAGAAGCTGATAAAGAGATATAGAAAGAGAGCGCACTGAGCAGAGCAATGCAACAGAACCCAGCAGAGAGCAAAATAAATTTGCTGAAAAGTGAACTTTAAACTAAAAATAAAACACACCTTCCTTGAGTTTTTAAGCCTGTCTCCCACCTCTTCATTTCCCAAGAGCCACGAGAGTGCTACAGCTTATTTCTCATAAACTTATTATTCCACCTCACCAGGTGAAAATTTGAAAATTCTGCCCATCACAGAGGTGACCTGACCTTCAGGACTGTCTCAACTGAAACTAACACAGAGCTACTGATCAGGTCAGAGACTAAAAAATCAGGTCAGATCAAGGCTCAGCAATGTTATGGGGCAATAAAATGAAGTCAGCTGACGACCTGAATGTACTAAATGACCAGGTTATCATCACATCAATGGATTTTTTTCCTCCCTGATGGCACGGACATATAAGTAGGGCTCAGATTGTGAAAGAGTGGTTCAGGAAACATGAGGACTCATTTTCATACATGAATTGGCCACCACAGGGTCCCGACCTTAACCCCATTGAAAGTCTTTGGGATGCGCTGGAGAGAGGGGTTTGATTCTCGTGTCCTCAAGACAAGATTTTGGTGAAAAATTAAAGCAACTCTGGATAGACATAAATGTTGTGATGCAGCATAGGGTTGGTGGAACCATGCCACAGCAAATGCATGCTGTAATCAAAGCCAAAGGACGTCCAATGAATTATTGGTGAAATTTTGGTCAGGCAGTGTATATTACACTTTAAAAAAAACACTGTCAACATACTACATCACTAAGGTATTCTGTTTCTTAGGAAATATCATAAAGTATTGTCTTGAAAGTAATAAAACTGCAATAATTCTTGTAAATGTCATCCTGTTGGTGAGAAAAGGAAGCCTGAACACCAGTCACACCAGTAACCAAAGCCTTTGATTTTCAGAGGAATTTTCTTTTACATGAAGCTGATGGCATGAAATTGAATGGTTACTAAGCTGATAACAGATTCTTTATAGTGTGCCTTTATCTCACACTTTATAATTGAATCAGAAAGAAAGAGAGATAAATCAAAGTTCTGAAGTAAATGCTGTGATCTTTAACTCCACAGGCTGCAATGAACCCCATCCAATGACAACATTCATTACAAGGAAAACTGCAGGAAAACCTTGCACCCTCTGTGAAGGCAGCCATAGACAGTAATGGCTACCCTTTATGTTCAAGTATTGCACAATTTTGCATAATTAAAGTTATTTTTTGTTTTTATATATTAAAATATTGCACATATATTAATTATGCCTGTATTAAAAATGTAATGGACTTTAAAAGAGAAACATTGTAATGGTTTGGGTGGACTCAATCTCCCATTATGCATGTCACTTCCTGTGAAATGTTTTGTTGGCGCCTAATGAATGAAGGAGCTCTTAGGTGAGCACAAAGAAAGGCTATTTGTTTGATGTGCTGGAAGCTCTCTGGTGTCTTGTGCTTAAGTATTACAAGTTTGATGTCCTCATGCTCACAAGTCAAGTTTGATATCATCTTTCATGCTTAACAACAACTTGTTGTTAGAGTTTTGCTGGGAATCGAACCCAGGTCGCTGGTTTAATGATCCAGCAAACCCCCACTGGGCCACCAGGGGAATGACTCAAGTGCAGAGGAGTGAGGCAAAAGTAGAGTAAAAAACAGTTTATTTACAATCCAAGGCAAAACCAAAAGTATAATCCAAACGCTCAGAAGATAACCGGGGAAAAAAACAAAAGTTCAAAATCAAAACAAAGAGCCAAAAACCAGAAGATGCAAAAATTCAAACACTCAGAAGATCCAAAAATAGTAAATATAAAGTCCAAAAAAGTCCAAAAGAAAGCAAAGTACAAAAACCACACAGCCATAGGCGAGGACCACAGACCAGCAGTATCAGGTGATAACAGCACAAAGACTCCATGACTAGGGACCAAACTGAGGAAGTATTTATACACAAACTAAAATAGAACACAGGTGGCAATAATGAGGACTAGGCGGGGCACAAGGCACATGGAAAAACAAAACACAACACACAGAAACAATAGCAGCCTCTAGCAGTCAAAACAAACATGACGACAACAGAAAATAATAGCGGCCTCTAGAGGCTGAGATAGTCCAAGTCCTAACACTTGTAACCCTCTTAGTCTACAAGCCAGCAAAAGTGGTATGTTGCCTTTTGTTTGTCTCATCTCATCTCATTATCTCTAGCCGCTTTATCCTTCTACAGGGTCACGGGAGAGCTGGAGCCTATCCCAGCTGACTACGGGCAAAAGGCGGGGTACACCCTGGACAAGTTGCCAGGTCATCACAGGGCTGACACATAGACACAGACAACCATTCACACCTACGATCAATTTAGAGTCACCAGTTAACCTAACCTGCATGTCTTTGGACTGTGGGGGAAACTGGAGCACCCAGAAGAAATCCACGCGGACACGGGGAGAACATGCAAACTCCACACAGAAAGGCCCTCGCCGGCCACGGGGCTCAAACCCGGACCTTCTTGCTGTGAGGAGACAGCGCGAACCACTACACCACCGTGCCGCCCCGCCTTTTGTTTGTTTGTTTGTTTGTTATTTTAATAAGATTTAAGCTCATGTTTGTGTTTATGAATGTATGATTGACTGTGTTATGTTTGTCCTGTTTGTGTAGTTCTACAGTGTTTGTACAATAAAGAAAAACATCAGTATTAAGAACCTGGGCCTTGGATTGTGACTAAGGGCGGTACAGTAGAACACTTCGGTGAAGTCCAGGACCAGAAGTGGCCAACCCTGCATGCGAAGTGGCAAGCCTGTGGCAAGTTTGGGAAGAAGTGGTCTCCACAAACGGGATGGATCTTGTTAATGGACTGAAGCAACAAGCAGATACCGGTAAGTAAGGCTAAGCAAGTAAGCAAGCACTTAAGGTTGGTGTCTTGAAAGCTGTGCGGCATATGTGAATCGCTATCAGAACTTTAACTGTTTTCTGCCCCTGTACCGGTAAGGACTATGGATATTCTGATGCTTGTATTCTAAAGGATTATGAACATTCCCTTTTATTATACTACTTCAAGAGTGACAGAATATTATTAAAATTGCACAAGTTTAAATTAGTTTGTATTTATTCATATTTATATTTTGAATTCATTATATTTTTAAGATTGCATAAGTTTATTTGTGGTTTGCATTGATTCATGTTTAAATGTGACTGAATGAATGTACTGTTGTTTTGCACATGACCCCTATTGAATTCTTAAGTGTGTTTCTATTGAATTACCTATTGTGCCTATAGTTAAGGTTGTTCTTGGTGTTGCATTTTAGCTTATTTTAATAATGATTTGTGTTTGTGTGTTCCAATTCTGATGCTTTATTTATACACTCTCATCAGCCCTAACTTGTTTAAAATTGAGGTAAAATCTTAAAATACATATTGTAATTTACTTTGGTGCTACATACTAATGCAATATTACATTATTTAATTGAAAATTAGTTTAATTTCATGCACAATTATTTATAATATACAGAAGGTTAAACTGTCACGTTCTAGTAAAAACACATTACAATATACACAATTAAAAGTAGACCTTCCTGATCAAGAAGATTCGAAGAAAGTACTAATGGATGATGAAGACGTTGGCGAAGATGCTGTACATATTCAGCAGCTTTTAGAAACTCAAGAGTCACATAAAGAGGCACAGGTCGGTGATTCTGTTCCACCAGACATTCGAAGAAGTCAACGCACCCGCATGCTTACAGAAAAGGGAAAGCAGTTGCAAGATAGCAAATTGAATGAATTAAAAAGGGCCTTTGAACGTATGTACAAAAGGTGGAAATATCACATCAATGGATTGAAAATATCAATGAAACATCAAGAAGATTCAGAGTTTGTTACTGAAATCATCACTGCTGTCAATGCCCATCAAGCTGATCTAAATGCCATTTACGACCGAATCAGAGCCATTTCAGTTCCTGATCTTGAAATTAGGAGGAAGAATGACTCCTGTTATGCCATCACTAAGACTGCAAGGGAAAAGGCTCAGTGTTTTATCACTGCTGCTGGTGATCCAGATGATATATCCTGGCCTGAGGCTGACTCAGTGTTCGATCTTATAGAGTCTAGCGTCATCTTCATGCAATCCTTTTCAGCTTCCAAACTTTCCAGCCGGGCCTCTCTTCAGTCAATGCAGGAAAGACAACAAGCTGCAGCTGAAGTGGCAGTAACTCAAGATGTGCTTAAAATCATGAAATTCCAACACGAATATGAAGAGGAGATCCGAAAACTGGAAGCAGAAGAGAAGGTGGCTGCTGAGCGAGAGGCATGAGAAAGAGCAATGGAGGCAGAAAGAGCAAGGCAATCGGCTCTGTTTGTAGCAGAAAGTGCTGCAAAGAAAGAGAAATTGGAGGAAAAGAAAAAGGAGGTGGAACGTTTAGAGGAGTTGAAAAGGCACAATGCTGCACAGGCCAGACTTCAAGTGTATGCTGAGGAAGTCCAATGAGACCATCCTATCTCAGCCCCTCAAGTCAGAATAGGCAGTCATGTCACTATAGGCACCAAGTCTGACCCTGTTGCCCATCCATTTGTCTCTGTGCAAGATAAAGTTCAATCAAGTATATCACCTTCTACACTGCCACCTCCCACAGCACCCCTACAAGGCCACAGTACTGGCATTGATGCTGCAGTACCTCTGGCCAACAGTCAAGCTGTTGATCTTGTAAGGATGCTCGCAGAGGCTATAACGGCAAACAGAGTTCCAATTCCAGAGCCTGCTGTCTTTTTTGGAGATCCAATGCAGTTCACAGACTGGAAAATGTCCTTCCATGCATTAATTGATCACAAGAACTTGCCAGCTCAAGAAAAATTGTTGTTCTTAAGGAAGTATGTAGGAGGCATGGCCAAGCGAGCTATTAAGGGATATTCCCTAGTTGGAACGGAGGCTGCCTATTGTGCTGCATGGAGCATACTTGATGACCGCTTTGGAAATCCCTTTATAGTTGGCAAGGCATACAGAGACAAGATACAGTCATGGCACAAAATTTCCTCTAAAGATAACAAAGATCTCCGTGAGTTTGCTGACTTCTTTACCAGCATCACAACTGCCATGCCTTATGTTCAAGGCTTGCAAATACTAAATGATTGCATTGAAATTCAGAAAATTGTAGCTAAGTTGCCTGATTGGTTGAGTTCCCGTTGGAACAGAACAGCTACAGTCTTTCAAGATGAATACAAAGCCTTTCCTGACTTCAAAGCTTTTGTTGAGTTTCTCAACAAGGAGGCAAGAATCGCCTGTAACCCCATTACATCACTCCAAGCATTGAAGGCATCAGAGCAAGAGCACTCTAGGCAGAGTGATTCAGATCACAAGCTTCACAAAAATCATCACTCAACTGCTAAAATCTTCACTACAAGTTTAAGTGAGAAGACCAACCCTGTGTGTACATTTTGCAAGAGGCTTGGACATTCTCTGCACAAATGTAGGAAGTTCATGGAAAAGCCAGTTGAAGAGCAAGTGAAGTTTGTTCAATCTGAAAAGTTATGCTTTGGGTGTCTTAAGATCGGACATAGTTCCAAGCGTTGTCTTTAGGAGTGTTTGTGACAAATGTGAGAAATACCATCCAACCTGCTTGCATCAAGACCGGGAGAGAAATTCAAGACTTCAAGTGCGTCAAACACAGTCTGGTGTCAGTCAAGGATCTGCAGAAAGTAAACGTGAGCAACCAAATGACCATCTAGAGGTGCAGCTGGCAACTTCCAACAGAGTCATTCAACAGGATAGAAACACATACACATCATCAATTCTTCCTGTGTACGTGTCAACAGCAGCTAATCCTGAAGAAGAGATTTTAGTGTACGCCTTGTTTGATACTCAGAGCGACACTACCTTTATTCTGAAGGATATAGCTGATCTGTTGTATGTCAAGAAAGATCCTGTGAGGCTCAAGATCTCTACAATTACATCAAGGACAATGGTGGTGTCAAGCAATAAGTTGTATGGACTGCAAGTAAGAGGTTTGAGGTCTGATGAAAGAGTCAACCTTCCAGTAACATACACAAGAGTATCTCATCTCATCTCATTATCTCTAGCCGCTTTATCCTTCTACAGGGTCGCAGGCAAGCTGGAGCCTATCCCAGCTGACTACGGGCGAAAGGCAGGGTACACCCTGGACAAGTCGCCAGGTCATCACAGGGCTGACACATAGACACAGACAACCATTCACACCTACGGTCAATTTAGAGTCACCAGTTAACCTAACCTGCATGTCTTTGGACTGTGGGGGAAACCGGAGCACCTGGAGGAAACCCATGCAGACACGGGGAGAACATGCAAACTCCACACAGAAAGGCCCTCGCTGGCCCCGGGGCTCGAACCCAAGACCTTCTTGCTGTGAGGCGACAGTGCTAACCACTACACCACCGTGCCGCCTGTACACGAGAGTATATACCTGCTAATAAGTCTGACATACCCACCTGTAAGACTGCAAAGCGTTGGTCTCATTTAGAACATCTAGCTGATGAGATGTCACCTGAACTTGATTGTGAAGTGGGATTGTTGATCGGTTACAACTGCCCCGAAGTCCTGCTTCCGAGAGGTGTGGTCAGTGGCAAGGAAGGTCAACCATTTGCCCAGAAATCTGTGTTGGGGTGGAGCATTATTGGCTACAGCAATCTTGACAATGAGTTTGCAGATGAAATTAGAATCAGCCACCGAATTATATCAAGGGAAGTCTTTTCAGCTACTCAATCACTTCAGCCACTTAAATCTGAAGTCCACTTTGTGTATTGAACTAAAGTGAAGGAAATGCTTACTCCAGCAGATATCCTGAAGATCTTTGAGTCCGATTTCACAGAAAGGAATGACGAAGACGTAGCTATGTCTCAGGAAGACCTTCGGTTTTTAGCCAAACTGAAACAAGGCATCAAGCAAAAGGATGATGGCAATTTTGAGATGCCACTGCCCTTTAAAGAGGACAGGCCAGCTCTGCCAAACAACATAGCATGTGCTGAACATCGCCTCCAGTGCTTAAAGAGATGCCTCAAGAAGGATGAACAGTACTGTAAGGACTATAAGGCCTTCATGATGGACATCATTACTCGTGGTGATGCGGAAAAGGTTCCTGATGGAGAGATTGACAGTCAGCCCATCTGGTACATTCCTCACCATGGTGTTTATCACCCTCAGAAGCCTGGCAAGATCCGGGTGGTGTTTGACTGCTCTGCAAGGTTCAAGGGCACATGCCTAAATGACCATCTATTGACTGGACCAGACCTTACAAACACCCTCATAGGAGTCCTGTGTTGTTTTTGCAAGGGTCAAGTAGCCATCATGTGTGATGTGGAACGTATGTTTCATCAGTTCCATGTTGTCCAAGAAGATCAGGACTACCTCCGGTTCTTGTGGTGGGAAGGTGGTGAGTTAGAAGCACAGCCATCAGTATTCCGCATGCGAGTTCATATCTTTGGAGCTGCCTCCTCGCCTGGATGTGCTAACTTTGGGTTCAAATATCTTGCTGCTCAAGGTGATGGTTATTTCAGTCAAGCTGCAGCAAGATTTATCCAATGCAACTTTTATGTCGACGATGGGTTGACAAGTGTAGATACCGACGCAGAGGCTGTTCAGCTTGTGAGAGAAGTCAGAGACTTCTGCAAGTTTGGTAATCTTCACCTGCACAAGTTCGTTTCCAATAGTAAGCAGGTCATTGCCTCTCTGTCAAGAGAAGAGTGCCTGGAAAGTGCTGCTGATTTGGATCTTGACTTAGGACAGACCAAGGTAGAACGAGCACTTGGAGTACAGTGGTGTGTGGCATCCGACACATTCCAATTTAGAGTAACTGTGAAGGAAAATCCATTCACCAGAAGAGGTGTTCTTTCCACAGTGGCCTCAATATTTGATCCACTAGGGTTTGTGGCACCCTTCATTCTGGTTGGCAAAAAGATCTTACAGATCATGTGTAGAGACAAGGTAGGCTGGGATGAGCCACTTCCAGAAGATCTGAAGCCACATTGGGAAGTCTGACTTCAAGACCTTTTAGACTTGTCCACAGTTAAAATACCACAGTGCTATGTGCCACTAGCATGTAAAGATGTATTGTGTTATGAATTGCACAATTTTTCTGATGCCAGTGTGATCGGCTATGGAGTTTGCTCTTACCTGAGGACAGTGACTGTGAATGGGGAGGTATATTGCACACTTGTCATGGGTAAAGCAAGAGTGGCCCCAACGAAGGCGACAACCATCCCTAGATTGGAGCTCTCCGCAGCTGTAGTTGCAACCAGAATAGGTGATCTGTTAAGAAGAGAACTGGAGTTGGATCGACTTAGTCAATTCTATTGGACAGATTCCAAGGTTCTGGGCTACATTAACAACGGGGCAAGATGCTTTCAAGTCTTTGTAGCTAATAGGATCCAGCAGATCAAATCCATCACAGAACCTTGTCAATGGAGGTATGTGGCCACAGAACATAAACCTGCTGACCATGCATCCTGTGGGCTCACAGCTAAGGAACTTGTGGAGTCTAACTGGTTCACTGGGCCAAGTTTTCTGTGGCAAAGAGAACTCCCCAAAGATGAGGTCAAGATGGAGTTAAGTGACGGTGATCCAGAGCTCAGGAGGGCTCCTTACAGCTCCTTACAGCTGTAGGTCCTTACAGCTAAGGTGGCGGAGCAGACACCTCTCTTGAACTGTCTGCAGAAGTTTTCAGACTGGGGAAGAATGGTGAAGGCTATAGCAAGACTCAAGCATTGGGCAAGAAATGTGAAGGGTCTGAAAGAAAGATCAGAGTCTACAACACTGGATGAAAGAAAGGATGCCGAACTATTCATAATCCGACTAGTCCAAGAGAATGTTTTCAGTGTAGAACTTAGGCTCTTAATGAAAGGAAAGAGGTAAAATCAAACCAGCCCTCCAGACTGTACAACCTATGCCCATTTGTAGATGAGCACAATATCCTGAGGGTGGGAGGAAGATTGACCAAAGCAGCACTTCATTCACACGTCAAGCACCCTGCTATTCTGCCAAAGGGCCATCATGTGTCCCGGCTCCTCATAAAACATTTTCATGAGCGAATTTGCCATCAAGGTCGTGGCATGACAATGAATGAGATCAGATCCAAGGGCATTTGGATTCTGGGATGTAGGAAGTATCGTAAAGCCACTCAAGAACAAGTTATGGCTGATTTACCACCTGAGAGGTTAGAGCCCACTCCTCCATTTACATACAGTGGCATGAACTGTTTTAGACCATTCTATGTGAAGGAAGGGAGAAGAGAGTTGAAGAGATACGGCCTTCTGTTAACTTGTATGTGTTCAAGAGCGGTTCATATTGAAGTGCTTGATGATCTCAGTTCTGATGCGTTCCTGAATGCACTGTGCTGCTTCATTTCCATTCGTGGCAGCGTAAGTCAGCTTCATAGCGATCAAGGCACTAACTTTGTTGGTGCGAAGAAAGAGTTCATGGAACTCATGAAAGGAATTACTCAAGAGCACATGAAAGATCTGGGCTGTTGCTTCATTTTCAATCCACCTTCTTCCAGTCACATGGGCGGAGTCTGGGAGCGACAGATCCGAACAGTGCGGGATGTCTTGACTGCCATCTTGGATCAGTCTGCCAGGACCTTGGACAGCTCCTCTTTGAGAACCTTCATGTATGAAGCTATGGCAATAGTGAATAGTCGACCCCTGACCTCTGAATACCTGAATGATCCATTAGCACCAGAGCCATTAACACCTAATCATATTTTAACAATGAAGTCAGACATTATTGCCTCTCCACCTGGACAGTTCTCTAGAGAAGACCTTTATCTGAAAAGGAGATGGAAGAAAGTCCAATTTTTAGCTAATGAGTTCTGGGCCAGATTGAGGAAGGAGTGTGTGTTGAATCTCCAGCAAAGAAGTAAATGGAGTCAGAATCGTCGAGACGTAAAGATCAATGATGTGGTCTTACTTCAAGATGACCTGACACCACGAAATCATTGGAAGCTTGCCAAGATTGTTGAGGTCTTCCCGGGATCTGATGGGCGGGTAAGGAAGGTTAAACTTCTAGTTAGTGATGCCACACTAGATAGTAAAGGTGCACGCATCAATAAACAAGTGTATTTAGAAAGACCAATACACAAAACAGTGTCTTTGAGTCTGAATAGGGTGTGTGTGTGTGTGTGTGTGTGTGTGTGTGTGTGTGTGTGTGTGTGTGTGTGTGACGTGTACTGTATATGTTTCAGTATGTGTGTGTGTGAATTTGCTTATTGGGTTTTAAAATCACACTTGTGTGATGGTGGGAGTGTGAAGGCAGCCATAGAAAGTAATGGCTACCCTTTATGTTCAAGTATTGCACAATTTTGCATAATTAAAGTTATAATTTTTTTGTTTTTACATATTAAAATATTGCACATATTTGTATGATATTAATTATGACTGTATTAAAAATGTAATGGACTTTATTTAAAAGAGAAACATTGTAAAGATGAACATTGTAATGGGGTGGCACGGTGGTGTAGTGGTTAGCGCTGTCACCTCACAGCAAGAAGGTCCGGGTTCGAGTCCCGTGGCCGACGAGGGCCTTTCTGTGCGGAGTTTGCATGTTCTCCCAGTGTCCGCGTGGGTTTCCTCCGGGTGCTCCGGTTTCCCCCACAGTCCAAAGACATGCAGGTTAGGATAACTGGTGACTCTAAATTGACCATAGGTGTGAGTGTGAATGGTTGTCTGTGTCTATGTGTCAGCCCTGTGATGACCTGGCGACTTGTCCAGGGTGTACCCCACCTTTTGCCCGTAGTCAGCTGGGATAGGCTCCAGCTTGCCTGCGACCCTGTAGAACAGGATAAAGCAGCTAGAGATAATGAGATGAACATTGTAATGGTTTGGGTGGACTCAATCTCCCATGATGCATTTATGTATGTCACTTCCTGTGAAATGTTTTGTTGGCGCCTAATGAATGAAGGCGCTCTTAGGTGAGCACAAAGAAAGGCTACTTGTTTGTGCTGTAAGTTCTCTAGTGTCTTGTGCTTAAGTTTTGCAAGTTTGATATATTTTATGCTTAACAACTTGTAACCCTCTTAGTCTACAAGCCGGCAAAAGTGGTATGTTGCCTTTTGTTTGTTTATTTTAATAAGATTTAAGCTCATGTTTGTGTTTATGAATGTATGATTGACTGTGTTATGTGTGTCCTGTTTGTGTAGTTCTATGGTGATTGTGTTTGTACAATAAAGAAAAACATCAGTATTAAGAACCTGGGCCTTGGATTGTGACTAAGGGCGGTACACCCTCTGTTCTCCAATACAGGAAATGATCTGTATAAAAATAGAGAGAGTTGAGACAGTTACAGACAATTCAGCTTAACCAGGGCAAAGCAAGAAGAGTATATAATGACTGTTCAGTTCTTAGAGTCACATGTGACTCTCATTTTCTACATTTGCAGATTTATTTTCAGATTATTGCTTATGTAATGAATCAGAAAGCATGTCTTTTAAATGAGGTGCTCTAAAAGCTTGCATGGACTCCCCTGATAAAAAGAGTATCAATGAGAGAAGTGAGCCACTGGACAATGAGGGGCATCTCATTACACAGGTAATGGCAGCACAAAAAGGAGCTATTTCTCATGTCACTTTAGATTATAGTAGCAGTATGAGGTAAAGTCCAGCATGAAATTCTTGTGAGCACAATATTTCACATTAAAAGTCTTATTTAGAGTAGAATAAACATCCATCCATTATCTGTAGCCGGTTATCCTGTGCAGGGTTGCGGGCAAGCTGGAGCCTATCCCAGCTGACTATAGGCAAGAGGCGGGGTATACCCTGGACAAGTCACCAGATCATCGCAGGGCTTATTTCTGTAATATCTAAAAAAAAAAAAAAAAAAAGGTCATTCTGTGGCTGGGAAGTTATTTCATTTGAGGGGATTCCCAAGCAAATCATGGGCATGAAATCACTTGCGTCATGCTGTCAAGCAGACAGAGGAAGTCCATGTGTGTGTGTGTGTGTGTGTGTGTGTGTGCATGTGCAGGTTTACCTTTGAGCGTGCACTGACAGTTCCATCATTCTGTCGCTAAACAAACAGCTGATCACACTGAGGTGCTCACTGAGCGCTGATATTTATTAGTTTGGTCTTGCGTTTCCTTTCCTTCGTATATGACATAACGTCTTCTCGCTTTCTGCTACTGTAGTCGGTCTTTCACGTTTCATTTGCACACTCACGTCCTCCATTTTTCTCTCCTGTTTCAAATTTATATCCCACAATGCCTTGCGCAAAAGGAGAAAGTCCACCACGTGATGCATGACATAGTATCTTGAATTGGGTCATGGTGAAGCAGGAAAAAATAGCGGAGAATTTAGGACCACATGGCCCTAAATTCATTCATTGCTCTATTAAAAACAACTAATAAAATTGGAAGTCTGTGATTCAAATTCAGTAGCTTTCAGTCCAGTAAACAAAAATAATTGGGTGTCGGGAAAAATTCTTTTTCTGACCTACACTTGAAAAATCTGAAATTCAGTCTACCTTTAAATCCTGAAAACTCATCTCATCTCATTATCTCTAGCCGCTTTATCCTGTTCTACAGGGTCGCAGGCAAGCTGGAGCCTATCCCAGCTGACTATGGGCGAAAGGCGGGGTACACCCTGGACAAGTCGCCAGGTCATCACAGGGCTGACACATAGACAGACAACCATTCACACTCACATTCACACCTACGGTCAATTTAGAGTCACCAGTTAACCTAACCTGCATGTCTTTGGACTGTGGGGGAAACCGGAGCACCCGGAGAAAACCCACGTGGACACAGGGAGAACATGCAAACTCCACACAGAAAGGCCCTCGCCGGCCCCGGGACTCGAACCCGGACCTTCTTGCTGTGAGGTGACAGCGCTAACCACTACACCACCGTGCCGCCCAAGCCTGAAAACTGAGACTGCAAAATAATACAGCATGCAAATATAGCATACACTCAGGAAATCTCAGTGTTAAGATGTGTTGTTGGCATCAAGTGCTATTTAATACAGGCTGTCCCAAAAAATGTAATCACTCGGGATCGTCTTCATATGGAGCGTAGATTAATGTTGGAATGTAACATTTCCAATGAACTTGCTTCAAAATGCGATGGGTGCTTGATTTTGGGATTCCTGTCTCATGAGCCATTTGTCGTACAGATTTCTGTGGGGATCGGTTGAGGGTTTCCAGCAATTGATTTTCCTTTGCAGGGCTGGTTGATGACCGTGGTCTTCCTGAACGCTCCTTATGGACATCATGCACATTTCCATCTGATCCAAACTTATCTCTGATGTGAGCAGTGGTGCGTCACATTGGTGGATCTTTGGGAAAATGTCTTCTAAATTGTCTTTGCACTTCTATGATGTTTTTGTGCTTCCAGTAGCACTTTATGATAAATTTTCTTTCTTCAAAACTTAGTTGTACTTCTGCCATTATTGGGGTTAATTTGATCTGAAAAGAAATGAAAAATCCAATGAGTTATGAGGAGTCAAAATGTGAGTACGTTTTTTTTTTTTTTGGACACCCTGTAGTTTGGCACCCAGATAATCTTTGTGTCACATCAATAAGCACCATATATCTCAGTGATATCATTTGTTTATTTCTCTTATTATTTTTATCTTCTTATTTTCCCTTCACTCGCATACTATGTATAGTGTGCAGTGGTGGCCAGGGGTGATATAAAATGGGAAGACTAAAGTTTACATCTTTCTCTAGCTTGATAAAGAAATGATTAGTGATGGCATAAGAATAATGTGCCACAAGTTAAATGTTTTTAGTATAAATACACAGGTGATTTATAGAAAATCGCTCATCCTGATTGATCAAGAAATTCAGACTATTTCTCGATAATTACCTTGAGCGACTCGGCAAAATGGCGGCCGATCACTTCGTCACCATAAGTCAGGAAGAATTACAAATGATTGAAATAAAATGCTGTTCCTAAAAGCACTAAAGATGCTACTAAGTTTGGTCTAAAACTATTCAAAGGTAAGGTGGGATTGTGATTTATTTTATCGATTTCAAAACAAAGTATTTTATGTGAGTCAGCGTAGGTAAGTGACAAGTCTGCATCATGCTTTTATTACATTTGCATGCCACTTTTGAAGTTTGAATTTTTTTTTTAAATAATCACCTGCATATTCATATGAAAACAATTATCTGCCTCAGGCTCAGTGAACCTCAACTTTGTCTCAGTTATTATTCAACTATATTTACTGCGCCTTTGGCAAATAATTGTTCATTAAAAGTTGATAATGCCCTACTCAATCTGTGCCATGTTTCCTCCAAATACAAAACAAAATAATAATAATAATAATAATAATAATAATAATAATAATAATAATGGCTTGGCCTTCAAATAATAAACAGAGAAACTGTAACCCTTATGTTAAAACACAAATTTTAATTCTACCATATATCATTTTCTGTAATTTGTACCCTTATTTGAAAATGTGTGCTTAATATATCTAGTTAGTACATCTAGTTTCTTCTCCAAAGGATTTTTTTTTTTTTTAACAGGGAAAATGATGATCCTTTTTTCGTCATCACATCCGCCATGCATAATTCGCTACTGAACCACTAGAGGGCACCCTGCCATGTAGTTTGAACAACAACTTTTGTTTCACTCATTTATTGTAAATCTGCACACTTGTTTTTTGTTCCCCCCGATTAGTTTATCTATTGCTTTGTTTCACGTGACGTCATATCCGCCTCATTAGTTATTCAAAACTTTAGCTGGTGGTTGACCAAAGCTCAGTTGACACAGCGTTTGTACGGTATGAAGAAGGTACATTGCTCGCATGAAAAATGCCTTATGCTTGCGTTGTTTTAGGTTGTTCGAATTGATCAAACCATGAAACTGAAAAGTTTCTTCAGGGTTCCCTGTGAACTAATAAAGGGTGAACAAACACAGGATGTCACAAAAAGACGTCGAAAAAGGTGCCTTTTGAACCTCTCACTGACATCGAAGGGAGCCGAGTCGAAGCATGCTCAAGTTTGCAGTGATCACTTGGTGAAATGTTTGTATTTCCCTCTCAGCTCTGTCCTTAGTGTTTTCCAAGTACTTTTCTTGCTATGTGTTGTTGTTTTATGGTACTTTTTTTAGTCACGAAGCGCTGAAGTCCCCGGCTGTTTCTTTGTTTACTCCTCACAAAGTCCATATGCATGAAGGTCGCAACAAAATTCTTCCCCAGCCGTACAGTTACAATGCGCCGTGATCACTTTTCCGTCTTGTTTAACTAAGATCCAGGTCTTTAAAGGGGTTTCTGATGATCTTTGTGAATGATTTAGCTGAGAGATAAGAGCCAACACAAGTGAGAATCAAGCCAACTGTTGTTTGTTTCCACTTCAACTTGCAGCGCTTCGTTGTAAAGACGCGAATGAAAAGCTTAAAAAAAACAAACTTACACGGGCAAAAACAATATAGGATTCATTCGGCAGCGACTTGATCCCGAGGTCCTTTACCCAGCCACATACAAAAAAGTTGTAAGCCTCCATACTCTTCCACACTTTCATCTGTTTTGTGGTGTAGAAGGACGTCTGCAACACCAGATAGTTCGAGGTGTCAGGGAACTCGACTGAACATACATGTCAACCTTTGGTCAATCAAACCTGTATAACCAACCTCCAAAATCCGTATTTCCCTTATAAAATCTGTATAAGATGCAAATTAAAATAATTTACCTAAAATTTGAATGATAATTAACAATGATGTATCCCAGTTACTTTTTATTCAATATTAATAACAATAAACCTTCAGAATGAATACAAAGCTCCAATGTTTGACAAAAACACAGTGTTATCAGCGTAGTTACGAAGGAAATACTTCGTTGTTTGGAGACAGGTTTCACCGAGCGGCTGTTATGCACGAGACTTCATATTAGCCACAAAGTCAGGAAAATCTGTTCATAAAATTGCGTTATAATGACCAAATACAATGAAAACTATATTTTTCCAGTCTCACCTGTGAAAGGTAATCCCATGAGATCTCGTTTGGACGGTAAACCTGTTGGTACAGTTAAACGCAGCACATGAATGAGGCATCTTTATTCTCGGCTACTGTCTAGACGCTATACCAGAGACGGGTGAAGAATCTCCACTTTGCCACATCCAGTATGGCGGCGAGGATGACGTATGATTCTACGCAGAAGGCGGCGTCTATGTTTATATATGTCTATGACTTCACGGGTGGCGGGATTCTCGCAATGTGGTGTGCGCATGATCAAAAGTGGAATGAAGTCTCGCTACCACAAGATAACGCGCGATTTCATAAGACTCTTTACTGGCTGTCTGTGGTGTACAGTACGTTTGTAAATGTTATGCGCTCTTTTATCATCGTGGGAATTGATTATAGCTCTAAATAAATATTGAAGTTTTTTTAAAGAATCCGTATAACTTTATTTATACGCCCGTATACTACGTTTATTGAATCAAATCCGTATAAAATACGGACATTCCGTATAGGTTGACATGTATGCCTGAAGGGTAGTTTTCAAGATGGTATGACAAATCTTTCTTTCCCAGGCTGTAGGGATCGATTCCATTGCACACAGCAATCTTTTGAATATATCTAAAGCAAGCAGTGGCTTCTAGATTACAAGCATACTCTGATAAGTTATCGCTAGTTGTTTGCATTACAGCAGCTGTTTAGACCACCAGCTATTTCACTTCCGGTAAAACTGCTAAGAAAAGTCACGGGACTGAAACCCAGCAATATATGTTGTGTTTTCAGCCCTTTATGGTTTTGTTTTTCCAGACTCTTGTCTGTTGTATGATCCTTGCGAAGCTCTTGGTTAGCCTTTAGCTTTTTTCTTTGTATTGCCTCTGCCTCCAATTGGTGATGCTGATGTGTTACAGATATGTCAGCAAAGCAGGCTGGGAAAAAATCAGACCAAATAGAGATTAAAAACAAGGAAATGTTTCACTTTTTCACCTGACACGACTTGTACTGATGCTCTGCATGCATCAACAGGCTGGGCTAGAAAGAACTGAGCCCCAGCTTTGCTTCTTTATACTATTGTGTGTATTTTTCTTACAACCATCATTTCTTAACAGCAGTTAATCTGTTGTGAATACAAAAACAAAATTAAAGGTTATATTGATGTTTGTTTACCTTTGAAAGCCTGGAGGGTTTAGCTGTGCCAGCCTGTTTATGCCACTCAGCCCTGATGATGAATGATGATGAACAAATTCCATTTCTGTGCAATTTGTTTCTTGCATTTTCTGGTTTGACCTGAACCTAGATGCTTTATTTATTTATTTATTTATTTATTTATTTATGCATTCATGTGTCTTCCTGTGAACCAAGAATTTAAAAAGTCATGCTGAGGTTTTTTTTTTTTAAACTTGCGTTCTTAGAACTCTGAATGAATACTATCCTTGATGAAAAAGGTCATAGTTATAATAATTAAAGTGAAGAAATATTCAGATTTGTGCAAAGGCTGACTGTTGTTTTAAAAAAAAAGCTTAATTGGTTTTTGTATAAGCTTAAAAGAATGCATACATCCAGGGTTCGACCAAAATATCAGTGTAGTGTCACCACTATTTTTCATTGTACTTGTGAATAATTTGCCCTCAGTTTTGCACCACTCAAAATGCCTCCTATTTGCAGACGACAATAAAATCTATTTCAAATACAGCTGACTGTGAGGAACTATAATACGACATTAATCATGTTATTGAGTGGAGTCGGCATTGGAAATTTACCCTCAATGTCAATAAATGTGCTCATATCAACTTCAGTAGTAAGAAGTAATCGATAAATTTTGTTTACACAATTAGGTCAAATGCTCTAGCAAAGGTTAAGGAAATCAAGAACTTGGGTATAATTTTTATCTGAGGATTTCTCATTCAAATCTCATATTGAGAATGTAATTTCTAAGAGTAATAGAATGCTTGGGTTTTTAAGAAGAACATGTAAACAATTCTCTGATAAATCCATTGTCAAGTCATTGTATATTGCATTTGTAAGAAGTAAATTAGAATACTGTTCCATTATTTGGTTGCCTCAGCAAAAGGAAAAAAAATCTAATCGAAGAGAATCAGTTCAAAGGAAGTTTTTGAAGTATTTTTCTAAAAGTCATCTGTATGGTGTAAAAGGGAAGAGCATGAAAATTTATGTAAAAAATTTGATTTGCCACCACTCTGTCTTAGATGTTAGTATTATAACGATGTGTTTCTGTACAAAGTTGTAAATTCTTTTTTTTTCCCCAACATGTCCATACTGTATCTGTTATCGGAGATGTTGCAGGCGCCATCTAGACAGTCACACCAAATGGAGCTTTTTCGTCCAGCCTTTGGCCAGACAAATATTAGAAGCAATTATATATCAGTTAGGGCACAGATAAATTTTAACCATCTTCAGAAACATAATGACATTGATTTATTTACATCTTTGACCTGTTTTAAGATGAAATGTAAAATAATTTTATTTCAATGAAAGTTTATCTGAAACTACTATATACAACCCCGATTCCAAAAATGTTGGGACAAAGTACAAATTGTAAATAAAAACGGAATGCAATAATTTACAAATCTCAAAAACTGATATTGTATTCACAATAGAACATAGACAACATATCAAATGTCGAAAGTGAGACATTTTGAAATTTCATGCCAAATATTGGCTCATTTGAAATTTCATGACAGCAACACATCTCAAAGTTGGGACAGGGACAATAAGAGGCTGGAAAAGTTAAAGGTACAAAAAAGGAACAGCTGGAGGACCAAATTGCAACTCATTAGGTCAATTGGTGTAGGTGCCATATGCTGGTATGTTGATGTTTGTTTGTGTCAGCATCAGCTGTTAGTTTGATGTCGGTCACACATGTCACGGGGGGTGTGGTCAAGGACCAGTGATTTAGTGATTGAATGAATGGAGTTAAATTCACCTGTTCACTGCGGTGGCTGCATGGAGAGGGGGTGAGTAGGGAGAGTGTTTTTTTTTTGTTTGTTTGTTTTTTGTTGACTGCTAAATCCAACTGCAAACTGAGCATCCTGAACATCTTGCCTTGCCCTGCTTGTTTGTTTTCTTCAGCGTTGAAATAAATACAAACACAGTCAGAAAAACGGAAATGGCTTTGTTGTTTGTGTAGTGAGTCAGCAGTGTAAATGCTCCCTCACTTAGCCTCTCAGTGACTTCGGCTTTTGTTTGGAGTCACTATATCTTTGTCAACAAAAAACTACACCCAAACAGCACACGTGGACACACGGATCACGCCACACGCTGCATAACTGCAACGCCAGAGACTGGTCGCAACGCGGACTCCAGACCGGGAGGCCTGTATCACTCGCATTCATTCACGCTGTGTATGTTGGAGTGAACACAGTTTGATTGACAGCGCGTCTATTGGGGAGCGCTGCCTGTATGTAAAAGTAAGTCCGCTGAGATGCGCTGTCCTGTTCGTTGAGAGTTTATCTGTGGTGTTTTCCCAATACTTATGGATGTGAGAGAAACAATCTGTGGAAAAAACAAAAACTATGCTGGGTGTATTGTGGATTCACTGTGCAAATCACTGAGTTGCTGAGTTTCAAAAGGCAATATGAGTGAAATAAGTGAACGAGTGGAAAATAATGGGTCTGAAGCACTGGATGCTAAATAAAATGTCAAACTTACTGCAAAAGCCTTGGCAAATAAAGTTGAAAATCTGCAAAAGGTCTGGAAGTGGAAAAAGGTCCTCTGTTTCAGGCACCTCCTCTGCTCGCATTAAGGCTGAAGCTGATAAGGCTGAAGCTGATTTGGCTGCATTGATGGCACGGCAAAAATTTCTACAGGATAAACATGCACTGGAGGAGGAAGAGCAGCAAATATGGAAACGTAAGGAAAGGCTCAAGTTGGATGAGGAAATTGCTGCACACATGGCTAAAGTGAGTGTGCTAAGGGCTGCTAGCACATTTGGTTCTAAACACACTGTAACAGATCGCTCCAATGCAATGAATTCTTACCTTAAAAATGAACAAGGACAAACAAAGTTCAATATCAATGCCGCTCCTTTCATTCCTCAGAGGCTGGAAACACTTAAACAGCAACCAAAAATCACGGTCAGCGATCAGGCGACAAGGCCTAAATCCCATGCAGCTCACCTTCAGCCTCTTGCTTTAAAGCGCCATCTACCTGAGCCCAATCCTCAGTCCAGTGCTCATAATGATCAGATGCAACATGGAGCCATTTTCAACACTGAAGGTTCAGTAGGCAATGGGGAGCAAAATAATGTTCTCGATATCATGAAAAGACAGAATGAAATAACCACACTACTGATACAACAGCAGCAACGTTTATCTTTGCCCAAAAGAGATATTCAGGTCTTTGATGGTGATCCATTGCAGTTCCATACATTTATGAGAGCCTTCGAAAGTGGTGTTGAAAGCAAGTCTGACAGTTACAGTGATTGCCTATACTTCCTTGAGCAATTCACCAGGGGTTGCCCAAGGGACCTTGTAAGAAATTGCCTACATATGGACCCAGCCAGGGGCTATGCTCAGGCTAGAATCCTACTACAGGAACATTTTGGAGATGAACAAAGGGTTGCAGCTGCTTATATGGACAAGGCGACAAGGCATTGTCATGGGCCCCGATTAAATCCGAGGACGTTAAAGCGCTCCAAGACTACAGCTTATTTCTCAGAGGCTGTTCGAATGCAATGGATGAAGTGCAGTACATGTTTAAAATGGATATGCCTGCCAATATGCTGACAATAATAAAGAAACTGCCTTACAAGCTGAGGGATCGGTGGAGGACAACTGCTTGTGAAATACAAGAGAGGCGTAACCAAAGGGCTACATTCAATGATATTGTTCATTTCATCGAAAGGCAAGCAAGGATTCTAACAGACCCAGTATTCAGGGACATTCAAGATGCATCACCAGTGTTGATCAGAGGCATGAATCAAACCAGCTCGAAATCCAGATCTAGGCCAAAAGGAAGTAGTTTTGCTACAACTGTGACTACTGTAGAGAACAATAACACTGCAATGAAGGGAAGGAGACCAGACACGATCTCATCAGTCAAGAAAGCTTGTCTGTTTTGTGAGGGTGGACACACTTTGGAGTTTTGCCCTCGACTGGAGAAAAGGGCTCACATTGAGATCACCTTTTTAAGGAAAAAGGGACTGTGCTTTGGCTGTTTGTGTATAGGACACGTCAGCAAGGACTGTCGAAAGCATCTCTCATGCAAAGTGTGCAGTTTAAAACATCCCACAATGCTTCACATCCACTCAAAGGGAAAGGATCCAGCAACAGAGGGAGAACCAGGCACTGAAGTTGGCTGTGCTCTGGTATCCAGTGGGCTTACTGGGGCTGGTGGTCATGACTGCAAACTTCCTATAGTTCCAGTACAGATTAAATCCAAAAATAGTAACCATGCAGTGGTCACTTATGCCTTTTTGGATCAGGGTAGCACGGCTGTTTTCTGCACAGTTAACCTCATGAATAAGCTCAACCTCTCAGGGAAAAGGACAAGAATTCTTTTGCAGACAGTGGGTCAAGAGAAGGTCGTTAATAGCTATGTGATCACAGGACTGGAGGTGGCTGGCCTAGACGGGGAGACATACTGTGATTTGCCCAATACCTATACCCAGGAGTGTATGCCAGTGCATAGGGGAAATATTCCATGTCAAAGAGATCTTCAGAGGTGGCCTCACTTGGGAGATGTTCGCTTACCTGAGATTGATTCCGAAGCTGAACTGTTGATTGGATCAAATGTTCCAAAGGCACTCGAACCACTACAAGTCATTCGTAGTGTGGACGATGGACCCTATGCCATTAAGACTATTCTGGGTTGGACTGTTAATGGACCACTGGGAGGAGACAGTGGTGATGGAATGGATGTTGCGACCATTAACAGCAGGGGCGTCAGAAGCATTTTTAATGTGGGGGGGACACACTGGCGGGGGGTCCTCCGACAAAAAATTTTTAATTAATTTTCAACAATAAGTCCTCATTCAACTAGTCCATATATTCATCAGCCTGTTTTTAAACCCACCGCTACGCCTAAGATAATGAGATGAATGTGACACAATTTATCACCAACAATGACTTTATGGGTGCATTTTACTTTTTATTTTGTGTTTTCTATTTAGTTTTAGATGTAACACAACATGCCACTGGGCCAAGCAATAGTGACATTCAACTGTATGTTTAAAAATAAGAATATTCATAATCTCACACAATGACCAGGCATGACATGGCATCATGCAAACTTCATAACACAAAATCACACTGTGTCAAGCAACGGTGACACACAAAAAATAACTTCACACAATGAACAGGTGCAATTTTGTTCACCACCAACAGTGACTTTAGTGGGTGCATTTTACTTTTTTCCGATTTAGCGATACTCATAACAAAAATGGCATGGCATCATGCAGTCTTCATAACACAAAATTACACTGGGTCAAGCAATGACATAAAAGATAACTTCACACAATGAACAAGTGCAGTTTTGTCAACCTACATGCAATGGTGGTACTACAGTAGCCTTTACAGATTAGTATAACAAATAGATTTATAGATATAACTCCTTATATTGGTGCCACCACAATTTCTACCACTTCATAACTTTTATCCCCCTTTCCTTCACAATCCACCTGGAATAACATCTATCTCTCTCCATCGCTTTCCTCTCTACTATTCCTTCCCCATACACTGATTTCCCATCTTACTTTCCAGAAAACTGCCAAAGACCAGACAAAACAAGGAATCAATAAATATCATCAGAGCAGACTTGACCTCATTCTTGGCATTACAGTAAGGCAGGCCTACTGGGTTTGAATTAAATTATAGCTAATGTTAAGCTAGCTGATACATCTAACATTGACTAGCCAGCTAACTGCACTAACATTTCCATTGGGACAAAAAAACCCTGTCCTGTGGGGAAATTTTGACTGACTTTCCGCTTCTTTGTAAAGAATGTCCTTATGTCCATTGTGTCTGGGGAGGAGCAAATACTGCAAACAATTCATCATCAACCAAGAATACCCCATTAGGCTAAGCTTATTTCACTGTTTAGTTGAATATTAATTTAACGTGTCCTAGGGTTAATTTTGAGGGCATATAACAAAAGAATAAGGTTTTAGCAAAAGTTAGACATTGTGAGGTTGCAATGGGGCTGAAGTCACCTGCTCTACTTTCCAGCAGCTGCACCAACATTTCTCTGCTCGCGCTGAGATTCACTTCACTCGCGTGCGGCGAGCTGTTGTAGGGAACGCCCGGAAAACCCGGAGTGGATTTTCAGTGGTCTGTGTATTCTCTTATCAATCAAGTGGAATGGATTATTTCATGAAGCAATAGAAACGGCGCTGGGTGAACTAATATTTTGTTAAATGTGGGGGGGTCCAAACGAAGAATTATGAAATGTGAGGGGGACATGTCCCCTTCACATTCAATGGTGGTGACGCCCATGATTAACAGAATCTCAGTCCTGAATTTGGAGGAGCTCTGGCAGCAGCAATTCAGAACAGATTTCCCAGAATGCGGTTATGATGAACAGTCTGGTCAGTCGAGAGAACAACAAGAAGGTTGTAGAGCAGCATACCCTAAACCTGAAGAGGAGGTTCAAAAGGGACTCGTCATTTCAACAGCAGTACACAGATTTGATGAATGACATGGTTGCCAAGGGATACACAGAGCAAGTACCTTCAGGTGAGCCGGCACGTAATGATGGGAGACTGTGGTATATCCCACACCATGGTGTTTACCACCCTCGGAAAGGAAAAATCTGTGTGGTTTTTGATTGTGCAGCCACTTCCCAGTCAATGTCTCTTAATGCTCAACTCCTACAAGGGCCAGATATCACTCGCTCACTGATTGGCGTTCTGGCCAGATTCAGAAAGGAACTGGTGGTGATCATGGCAGACATAGAATCTATGTTTCACCAAGTAAGGGTACCAAGGGAAGATGCTGACTTGCTGAGGTTTCTCTGGTGGCTCAATGGTGATTGCACCCAAGGCTTGGTGGACTTCAGAATGTTGGTACATCTTTTTGGTGTGACTTCCTCACCAAGTTGTGCTAACTTTGTACTGAGGAAATGTGCCAAGGACAATGAAGAACAGTTCTGTTGAGAGACCACTGAGAAGCTTTTGCATTGCTTTTATATGGATGACTGTTTGGTATTGACAGCCAGTGAGGATGAAGCAGTGGTGCTTTACCATGACTTGGTTTCCATATGTGCCAGAGGAGGCTTTAAGCTGACAAAATGGATGAGCAACAGGCTTGCAGTGATGGCAGAAATTCCAGAAGACCAAAGGGCATAAAGGATTTGGATTTGGACCACAACCTATTACCTGTTGAGAGAGTGCTTTGGGTACAGTGGTGCATTCAATCTGATGCCTTTAAATTCAAGATTGTGGTGCAGGACAGGCCTTTGATGAGAAGGGGGATCTTCTCTGTTATCAGTTCGATATGATTCCCTAGGAATTCTGAGTCCCATTGTCCTCTCTGCTAAGATCATCTTGCAGGAGCTGTGTAGGCAGCAACTCAGCTGGGATGATTCTATACCACCATCAGCTGCACAGGAATGGACAAACTGGTTGAAGGAGCTCTATCAGCTAGAACACTTCCAGGTTGCTCAGTGCCTAAAGCCCCCAGATTTCGGAGAAGTCACTGCAGCACAATTGCACCACTTTACAGATGCAAGTGAAAATGGTTATGGTGCAGTGACTTACCTACTTCCGCATAATGCATATGCACAGGTGCATAGCAGCTTTGTCATGGGAAAGTCCAGGGTGTCTCCTTTGAAGTCGGTCTTGATACCTCATATGGAGCTCACAGCTGCTACCATAGCAAGTCATTTGGACACCTTTTGGAACAGGGAGTTGCACATGTCATTAACAGAGTCAGTGTTTTGGACAGACAGTACCTCTGTATTAAAGTACATTAAGAATGAGACTTCAAGGTTCCACACCTTTGTTGCCAACAGGGTCTCAGAAATACTCAAAGTATTGTAGCCATCTCAGTGGAGGTATGTAAACACCCTAAGCAATCCTGCAGATGTGGCCTCCAGAGGGCTGAAGGCTGATGCATTTCTGAGGAGTGAGACTTGGTTGTCAGGACCTGCATATCTTCTACATCCTGAGCAGGACTGGCCTGTGAGTCCAGATTGTTTGGGCAAACTTTTACCAAATGATCCAGAAGCCAAGGTCAGCATTGCAGTGAATGCGGTGCAGAACTCGGAGGACGTGGATGCAACCACTCGGCTGATCCATTATTTTTCCTCTTGGACCCATTTGAGAAGGGCTGTGGCTTGGGTTATTAGGCTAAAGAACTTGCTGCTGTGTCTCAGCCAGAGGAGGAAATGGTCTAATGCAGCCTCCATCCAGTTTGACTCACGGGATCAACAAAGATCTTCCTCCGAGCAGGAAAATGGAGTGTTGAAGGACCTGCCATTGAAAGGTTTGCTCACAGTAGATGAGTTGCTGGATGCTGAAAAGGAAATTATCAGATTTTGCCAGAGGAAGAGGTTTCCTGATGAACTCTCCAGTCTACAGAGTGGCAGAAATGTGAAGAAGAATAGTCACATCTTCAAGCTGTCTCTGGTGCTGGAAGATGGCATCCTGACAAGTTGGACAACAAGTTGGTCATGGAGGACGTAACTATATGTTGTCCAAATTGCGTCAAAGGTACTGGATTCCAGGAGTGGGCACAGCCATAAGGAGGGTTTTAGCAAAGTGTGTCGTCTGCCATAGGCTGCAAGCTGCTCCAGGGTCCCAGTTGATGGCAGATCTTCCTGTTGACCGAATCTGTCCAGATGAAGCTCCATTCACCAGAGTCGGTGTGGACTACTTTGGACCTTTTGAGGTCAAGAGCTGGAGGAGCATGGTGAAAAGATATGGAGTCATATTCACCTGTTTGGCAATACAAGCTGTCCATATCGAAGTGGCTCCATCTTTGGATACAGATTCTTTTATCAATGCACTACGAAGATTCATGGCAAGGCATGGCCAAGTTCGGGAAATTCGGTCGGATAATGGAACAAATTTTATTGGAGAAGAGCGTGAGCTGAGAGGCGCAATCAGAGGTTGGAATCAAGCTCAGATAAATTATATTCTTCTTCTGAAGGAGATAAAGTGGGTTTTCAATCCTCCAGCTGGATAGCACCATGGTGGCGCCTGGGAAAGGTTGATCAGATCTGTGCAGAAAGTTTTGAATGCCATTCTTAAAGTGCAAAATCTTGATGAGGAGGGACTGCACACTGTCCTCTGTGAGGTGGAAGCCATTATTAATGGTTGTCCAATCACCAAGGCCTCAACCAACCCTAATGATCTGGAGGCTTTAACACCTAATCATCTCTTGCTGTTGAAAACCTCCCGTTCCCTACCACCAGGGGAATTTCAGAAGAATGACATCTACGCTCATCGACGCTGGAAGCAAGTCCAGTACATGTCCAATCTATTTTGGAAACGATGGACCAAGGAATATTTACCACAGTTGCAGGAACGTCAGAAGTGGACTGGTATCAAGCGCAACTTTGTGGTAGGGGACATTGTGCTTATTGTGGATGAGACAGCACCTCAGAACTCGTGGGTCATGGGAAGAGTCATCCAAACCTTCCCAGACAGAAGAGGATTCGTGTGACGGTTGCTGATTTAAGACCAAGAGCAGCTCCTTGGACAGGCCCATAACCAAGGTCTGTCTTCTGCAGGAAGTGGAAGCCTGACCTCTCAGTTCTGAGAGGGCAATTTTGCTGGGACAGTTAGACTGACTTTACTGACTGACAATGAGACATGGTTTACTCCATGAAGCTGTGTGCTTGAACTTCTGGACTCGACTAGATTTGACTTGTGTTCCAGGAAGAAGAGCAAATTGGTGAACTGTGCTGATGGACTATAAACAAGGACAATTGTGGATTTTGTGATTTGCATGTTTTTTGTTTATTTGCTATGATGTAATTATTAGTGTTAATAATTAGGGGCTGGGTTGTAGGTGCCATATGCTGGTATGTTGATGTTTATGTTTGTGTCAGCATCAGCTGTTAGTTTGACGTCAGTCATACATGTCACGGGGGGTGTGGTCAAGGACCAGTGATTGAGTGATTGAATGAATGGAGTTAAATTCACCTGTTCACCGCGGTGGCTGCACGGAGAGGGGGTGAGTAGGGAGAGAGTGTATTTTTTGTTGACCGCCAAATCCAACTGCAAACTGAGCATCCTGAGCATCTTGCCTTGCCCTGCTTGTTTGTTTTGTTCGGCGTTGAAATAAATACAAACATAGTCAAACACGGAAATGGCTTTGTTGTTTGTGTAGCGAGTCAGCAGTGCAAATGCTCCCTCAGCCTCTCAGTGACTTCAGCTTTTGTTTGGAGTCACTATAATTGGCAATAGGTCATTAACATGACTGGGTAGAGTTTGAACATATCATCATCTACAATGCATAATATCATCAAAAGATTCAGAGAATCTGGAAGAATCTCTGTGCGTAAGGGTCAAGGCCGGAAAACCATACTGGGTGCCCGTGATCTTCGGGCCCTTAGACGGCACTGCATCACATACAGGCATGCTTCTGTATTGGAAGTCACAAAATGGGCTCAGGAATATTTCCAGAGAACATTATCTGTGAACACAATTCACCGTGCCAGCCACCGTTGCCAGCTAAAACTCTATAGTTCAAAGAAGAAGCCGTATCTAAACCTGATCCAGAAGCGCAGCCGTCTACTCTGGGCCAAGGCTCATTTAAAATGGACTGTGGCAAAGTGGAAAACTGTTCTGTGGTCAGACGAATCAAAATTTGAAGTTCTTTATGGAAATCAGGGACGCCGTGTCATTCGAACTAAAGAGGAAAAGGACGACCCAAGTTGTTATCAGCACTCAGTTCAGAAGCCTGCATCTCTGATGGTATGGGGTTGCATTAGTGAGTGTGGCATGGGCAGCTTACACATCTGGAAAGACACCATCAATGCTGAAAGGTATAGACCCTTTTCACTCACATGGCCTTCGTAAACACGACCGCCATTTTGGACATGAAGAAATAATGGTTTATGGCACAGACCCTTTTGGTTCTTGCTCATCTAGCTGCTACAATGACTGCTTAGACTGCAACAATAATACCTAACACACATTTAAGTATCCGTCGTAAAGACGTGAAACTCGTCGAGTGACTAGTGTGTTCATTGATAAGCTAACACAATCAAAAAGTAGACATACCATCACACTGCCCTGGCGCTGTGTGCAGTTTACCTTCTATAGTTTGTGCACTCACTATTTGCCATTACTTTCTCCAACCCAGTGTTCAAACTATGCCGATATTTTCGGGGGGGTCCCCTTTTTTTCCCTTGGGGGGGGGGGTGCTTGCGCTTGTCTCAGAGCGCGGATCTCCAAACACATGAGAAGCCTATCTTGCGCACATATCATGCAGACTCCACACCTCCATACACACATCGCATCTGAAGTCATACTGTAACTCATCAGGGGAAATCGTGTCCGCATTGGCATGTTCAAAAAACAACCTCGCGTCAACAATGATACCACACGCAAGAAAAAAAAAAACAGTCAGGCTACTCAACACATCTGATCCACAGTAGCACCAAAGCATCACTGGAAATCATGTCAACAACCAATCTTCCATTTCAACACGCATCAACAAACAAATGGCACCACAAACATGAACGAATCGGTCAGGCTACCAATTCCAAACCCACAGCAGACGAATAATTAAATGCATCTTACCTTAAAGCAGAATCAACCACAAAGGAAGTCTGTTGGCACACTTCCTTTCTACTAGTTTGTCCCCCCAACCTGGCAGCAGCGGTCGTTGTCATATCGGTTTATTTTATCTTTGATGTAAACACAACACTTCAGATATGCAAATGCTTCCCGTTACACACGATTGCTTTGCCAATATTTTAGAGACCATCCATCTTCTCCGTCGGTCAGCATCTGTCAGGATCCGATAAAATGATAAATCTTGCCTTGTGTGTTGATGGTTACTACATCCAGGTGCACAACAATATAATGGCATGATGGAAGTCTTGCTGAAAGTTAAAAACTTTCTTTGATGGCTATATTCCTTTCGATGCTTCGCCGTCGTTCCTCATTGTTGGCTGTGGTAGACTACTGGTAGTTCATGTCCAAAATGGCGGCCGCGTTTGTCGTGACGTCACGTGGGAAGGGTCTATATCCAGGTTCTAGAGCAACATATGCTCCCGTCCAGACGATGTCTCTTTCAGGGAAGACCTTGCATTTTCCAACATGACAATGCCAAACCACATACTGCATCAATTACAGCATCATGGCTGCATAGAAGAAGGGTCCAGGTACTGAACTGGCCAGCCTGCAGTCCAGATCTTTCACCCATAGAAAACATTTGGCGCATCATAAAATGGAAGATACGACAAAAAAGACCTAAGACAGTTGAGCAACTAGAATCCTACATTAGACAAGAATGGGTTAACATTCCTATCCCTAAACTTGAGCAACTTGTCTCCTCAGTCCCCAGATGTTTACAGATTGTTGTAAAGAGAAAAGGGGATGTCTCACAGTGGTAAACATGCCTTGTCCCAACTTTTTTGAGATGTGTTGTTGTCATGAAATTTAAAATCACCTAATTTTTCTCTTTTAAATGATACATTTTCTCAGTTTAAACATTTGATGTGTCATCTATGTTCTATTCTGAATAAAATATGGAATTTTGAAACTTCCACATCATTGCATTCCGTTTTTATTTACAATTTGTACTTTGTCCCAACTTTTTTGGAATCGGGGTTGTACATGTTTTAATTTTATTTGGTATATTTTCACATTTTAAGTCATGTATGATTGTTTGGTTTCATAAATTGTTTTACATAATCTACAGTGGAGATATATATAAAAGTGTACACACCCCGTTAAAATGATCGGTTTTTCTGATGTAAAAAAAATGAGAACACAGTAAATAATTTCAAAACTTTTCCCACCTTTAATGTGACCTATAATCTGTACAATTCAATTGAAAAACAAACAAATCTGTTAGGGAAGAAAAGCATAAATAAAAAACGTACAATAAGCTGGTTGCATAAGTGTGCACACCCTTAAACTAATACTTTGTTGAAGCACCTTTTGATTTAATTACAGCATTCAGTCTTTTTGGGTAGGAGTCGATCAGCCTGCCACATCTAGACTTGGCAATATTTGCCCACTTTTCCTTGCAAAAGTGCTCCAAATCTGTCAGATTGCAAAGGCATGTCTTGTGCACAGCCCTCTTCAGGTCACCCCACAGATTTTCAATTGGATTTCGGTCTGGGCTCTGGCTGGGCCATTCCAAAACTTTTTGGGGTCATTGTCACGCTGAAACATGAAATTCCTCTTCATCTTCAGCTTTCTAGCAGACACCTGAAGGTTTTGAGCCAAAATTGACTGGTATTTAGAACTGTTCATAATTCCCTCCACTTTGACTAAATCCCCTGTTCCAGCTGAAGAAAAACAACCCCAAAACATGATGCTGCCACCACCATGCTTCACCGTGGGTATGGTATTCTTTTGGTGATGCGCAGTGTTTGTTTTTGCGCCAAACATACCTTTTGGAATTGTGGCCAAAAAGTTCAACCTTGGTTTCATCAGACCATAACACATTTTCCCACATGCTTTCGGGAAAGTTGATGTATTTTTTTGCAAAATTTAGCCGGGCCTGGATGTTTTTCTTTGACCCTACATCATATTCCAGATATATGGAGAATACAGGAGGTTGCTGTCACATGTAATACACAACCAGTACTTGCCAGAAATTCCTGCAGCTCCTTCAGTGTTGCTGTAGGCCTCTTGGCAGCCTCCCTGACCAGTTTTCATTTTGTCTTTTCATCAATTTTGGAGGGACGTCCAGTTCTTGGTAATGTCACTGTTGTCCCATATTTTCTCCACTTCTTGATGACTGTCTTCACTGTGCTCCATGGTATGTCTAATGCCGTGGAAATGTTTTTGTACCCTTCTCCTGACTGATACCTTTCAACAATGAGATCCCTTTGATGCTTTGTAAGCTCTCTGTGAACCCTGGCTTTTGCTGGATGATGTAACTGAGTAAATGTCTGAACTTTATTTGGTGTTAATCAGAGTCATTTTAATTGATGGCAGGTGTGAACCCAAAAAGACTGAATGCTGTAATTAAATCAAAAGGTGCTTCAACAAAGTATTAGTTTAAGGGTGTGCACACTTCTTTTTTGCAACCAGCTTATTGTATGGGGTTTTTTTTTCCCCTAACAGATTTGTTTGTTTTTCAATTGAATTCTACAGGTTATAGGTCACATTAAAGGTGGGAAAAGTTTTGAAATTATTTATCATGATCTCATTTTTTTACATCAAAAAAATCTATAATTTTAATGAATGAATGAATGAACCCTTTATTGTCACTTAGTCACAAGTACCAGCGAAATTAGCTGTCAACCCGTCCGTACATATACACATACATCCAATTGACACGGGGAGTAGACAGGACAGGAAGACAGGGATGAAAAATACAGAGTAACATGAGGGGAGGGAAGGAGAAAAAAAGCAACCCCCACACTATGCCCCTGTGGGGAGTACAGTGTGGGAACATTAAAAAAAACACCTCAGCACATAAGCACAAAAATAACACTTATTAAGTTAGTTTCTTAGACAAGGATTTTAAGATCGTTACCTTGTTAACAGTTTCAGCGTGACTCTTCCGCCTTCCTCGGAACTGTCACCAGATGTCAGGTGGTGACATGCCTTATCAGCTGATGTTGCGTTACGGAGGCGTGAACGTCCCGCCCGATTTGACAGGTAGTTCATGCCTCCTGCTGTCAGGTCGCTCCCCCAGGACAGCGCTCCAGGTGTGCGACAGCGCATACGCTCCCTCATCCCGGTTTATCGTCCTTTGTGCCCGCTTGCGTATCTCCACTGCCTCTAAAATCCAACGGAGCACCACTAAGACCCATTGTAGACAGCATAGGATCAGTTACCTACAACCTTTCCAAGACACTTGCAGACATAAACCACTTCTCGGACTTACGGAATACCACTGCAAAAACTCAAAACAACTGGTGAAAGAATTAAATGAAATCAAGATAAAAAAGGATGAAATCTTCATATCACATAATGTCATATCCCTCTTTACAAAAACACCTGTCACAAACACACTCAACATAGTAGAAAACTGGTTAAAAGCAGACAGAACCCTGAAAAAATGTACAAAACTTACAGCACAGGACATAAAACTGTTGCATTTCATTTCGACTTCCACATATTTCCAATTCAGAGGCACAATTTACAGACAAAAAAAGGGTTTTGCAATGGGGGACCTGCTATCTGCCACTCTATGCAACTTTTTCATGGAGGATCTGGAAACCCGAGCCATAGAAACGGCACCGGACGACTGCAAACCCATTTTCTGGAAATTATACATTGATGACATCCTCGAAATAACCAAAATAGGCACACACAACAACTCACGGATCACCTAAACTCCATAGACAAGACAGGTAGCATCAAATTCACACACGAAGAGGAAACGGACAAGACAATAGCTTTTTTGGGCCTAAAAATACAACACACAGAAGAAGGGAACATTAGAATTACAACATACAGAAAACCTACACACACCGACCAATATCTTCTCTGGACATCTGAACATCCCATCGCACAGAAAATGTCAGTAATCAGAACATTATACGACCGAACACAGAACATCATGGAGGAGAAAGACAGACAGGAGGAGGACCAGCACATCCAACAGGCATTAAAAAACTGCCAATATCCACCATGGGCAATCCGAAAAGGGAAACTACAGACACAAACAAAGGAAAAAAACAAACAAGAAAAAACACCGAAATAACAAACCGGGGCTTTGTCACACTACCATACATAAAAGGAGTCACAGAACGCATCCAACGATCCATGAGGAAATACCACATCAACACCCCGGTCAAACCATACAAGAACCTCTGACAGTTGCTAGTTCACCCCAAAGACAAAATACAACCAGACAACAAATGCAATGTCATCTATGAAATCCCTTGCCGTTCATGTAACAAAGTCTATATTGGTGAAACGGGCAGATGCTTCCATACACGAAGGAAAGAACACCAAATAGAATGTGAGAAAAAAAACAACAAAAAGACACACAAGATCCAAAAAAGAAAAAGCACACCAAGAAAACCTAAAATCAGCCATTTCAGACCACTGCAAATGACAAAATCACATAATGAATTGGGAAGAGGCCAGAGTCATTCGTGCTGAAGAAAATAGATACCAGCGTTGGATTTTAGAGGCAGTGGAGATATGCAAGCGGGCACAAAGGACGATAAACCGGGATGAGGGAGCGTATGCGCTGTCACACACCTGGAGCACCGTCCTGGGGGAGCAACCTGACAGCAGGAGGCGTGAACTACCTGTCAAATCGGGTGGGACATTCACGACTCCGTAACGTAACATCAGCTGATAAGGAACGTCACCACCTGACATCTGGTGACAGTTCTGAGGAAGGCGGAAGATTCACGCTGGAACTGTTAAAGCCCCGGTCACACCGCCCGAACTTTGCTGGAGCGTTCCTTGAACGGTAGGGAGGGGGGGCCGAATTTCGACAACGCTCGTCACCGCGCACAAAATGGGAAAAAAATCGAAAACACGGGCGTTGGCTTAGCGGTGCACCGCTGAAGCCAGCTTTGTTTTAGCTTTGTTTTAGCATTGGTTTAGCGGTGACGCGAGCGTTGGTATAGCGGCGTTCTGCGCATGCGGGCTTTGGCTCGGCGGGGGTATAAAGTTGGTTTAGCGGCATACCGCTTGTGACTACGGAGCTGAACGGATCGTTTTGATACAAGTTCTGATAGATTTTTGATAGAAGCTCCACCATCGGCTTGTCATACAGTCCATGTTCAGGCCTTCTCAGTATCCACTGTCTGACCCACACAACTCTGTCTCTCCTTCTTCTCTCTCTTCTCCTTTTTTTTTCTAGTTAAAATTCTTATTACTGTTCTGTTGTCTGTATAGCTTTTCCCCTTTTTTCACTGTTGTTTAGTTGATCTTATTATCATATTTTTATCTATAAAAACGTTTGTTACTAATATTATTTATATTACTTTATACTTTTTTATTATCATTCATATTACTTTATTTTTTGTTTATTGTTTGCTGTCAGTCAGATTATTTCTATTTTCATTATGTTTTTGCTGTCTTTTCCTTAATGTTATTATCATTTGCTATTATATTATCTTTATCATTATTTAATCATCATATTTACTATTAATATATACAACAGTTTACTTTATAATTGTTATCCATAGGTACTAGTCATACTTTTTTAAATCAAATTTTATAATCAAATTCCAGTCTAGTCTATACAATGCATTTTCATTGTCTACTAGTCTAGTCAATTTAAGTCAATTTATTATTATTATTATTATTATTATTATTATTATTATTATTGTGGTTGTTGTTGTTATTATTATTATTATTATTATTATTATTATTTTCACCATTTACATAGTACAGTGAGTCAATATTAAGTCAAATCATAACGTTGCCATTGCTGTTTTACGTGTTTTAATGGGACCACAATGGAAATAAGTGCTTGCGCTTTCTTGTGTAATCCTGATTTTAATGTATTTTGTACTTCATTTTACATTATGATCGAATCAAATCAAATCAAAAAAATCTGTCAACAGCTTGTTGCAATCTGAGGAGGTTCTGATTCTGCTGCTGGACTAGTGCACCAATCATAGCAAGTCTCTCAGCATCCATGGTGATACAGTTTTACTGTAACTTTGAGCAAATTCGATATAGATGAGGTCTGAACTCAATGGCAGCTCGATTCCAAATGAGCTCCTGGTCCATTTCTCCCCGTATTTATAGCCAAATTCTGGTCCCGCTCCGACACCTCTATACCAATGCCAAACCAAAGTTCATCGCCGCCATGGATAGCTGCTTCAACGCCTGACACCATTCCAGCAACCCCGTGTCCACTCGTAAAACGCTTACAACCGCTCCACCGAAGTTTGTGCAACGTTTAATCGCCGCCCGGGCAACGCTGGCGAAGCAGCGGTGGTCCAGCGTTCAAGATTTTTGCGTTGGCCTAGCGGACCCAAGCGTCCACGAACTTGCGTCTAGCGGTGCCAAACTTTTGACTGGGCGTTGGTGGAGTGAGGGTGAACTTTGCCGGGGTGGAAAATTGCCCCCTCCTCACCGCTCGCAATATTTTGTGCAGCTCAAAACTTTCGGAGCGGTAGGAGTGCCCCTCGAGAAACATCAGCAGTGGTCAAGCGTATACGGCGTTGCTTTAACAGGGGCCAACTTTTGTTAAATTGTGGTGAACGGTTACGAGCGGTGATGAATTTTTTTCACCACTCCAGGAACGCTCCAGCAAAGTTCGGGCGGTGTGACTGGGGCCTAACAAGGTAACGATCTTAAAATCCTTGTCTAAGAAACGAACTTAAAAATACTTAAACCGTAAGACATAATGAACTTCCACTACATACAAAAATAACACAGTACACTTTACAACATGAAAACTCGGGACTCGAGGGGGAAGGGGGGAAGGGGGTGAGGGAGGGGGCGATCATGGGAAGGGGGTGGGGGGAGGGGCAGAGGTATAGGTAACCCAGCACAAACAAGCAGTCCAGTCCTGCAGCCAAAGACGGCGCTTACCCACTTGTCACACTGGGGGTAAAAGCAGCGACTGTGGGAAGTGGGGGAAGGAATACGAGAGAGTCTCACAGCAGTGACCTTCAGGGGGAGTTGTTGTCCCAACAACGGCCTTGGCCAAGGCCAGTGCTGTCTGAGGGAGCCAAAAGCAGATAAGATTGGGATTGTTTGCTCTTGGGGCGAGTAGACGCATTCCTTTACACGACTACTCTGTTTGTCCATTCTGGTCTCCAAATTGATCCATTTTCCTTTGCAAAGCCAAAAGCTTCTCCATGATGTTATCCATGTTGCGGTTCAAGTTCTGAATAGCCACAGTCTGAGTGCTGACAGCTCTGCCCACCGCTTCAATCATGTCGGGCAGCTTTATGGGGCTTTGACAGCTGTCACCGTTTTCTGATTTCCTCGATAAACCAGGGCAATGCCTAATCCAATCAGCAAAAGTCCTGTAATCATGGTTCCAAATAGGTAGATGTCTTCAATGTCCTCCACAGAAAGAACCACCAGGCACACGACCCGCCACCTCTCCTACGCGTCCATCATGTAGCCAGCTGCGAACGTTCTGGCAGGACAGGCTGGTTCCCCTGAACCCAGGCTTCTCGTCGAGAAGATTGTGTCAATTGCGTGAAGAGACCAGTTTTAACCGGGTGTGTACACTTTTTTTTTTTTTTATATCCACTGTATTTTGTAGTTTACTGTTTTATATTTGTTACTTTTTAGTGTTTTGGTTTTATGTTTTAATTGGTATCACTGTAATTGGACCTGCACGGTCTGTTGATGATGAATAAATGAAGCCATAATGGCCAGGGGTTTGGGGCCACCTTAGTCTCCCAAAAACTTATGGGTTCTACATGCTCGGAGATGCATTCTAGTGCATTTTTTGGCACTTTCAGCCCTTCCTGAAAGTCACTCTTTTTTGGTAATATTAATGAGTTTTTTGTTTGTTTATTTTCCAAAAGTTGCTCTGATTCTTCAGTCAAAAACACTTATTATAATTAATATTCAACTATATTAGTGACATATTTATGGAATAAGTATAAAACAACCAGTTGATGTTCACCAAGCATCAGCTTTATTTTCAGCTTCAGCCATTCAATTAGAATACATGATTATCCAGATCTAAATCGGGGACCAGCATGTATTACGTTCATGACGCATAAGTGCCTCTTAACATGGATGGCACTTTACCGCGAACACAGCATCAGGAAGGAGGTAAACCGGACTCGCAGGATCAGTGACGATCTCCACACGGAACTACTCGGGCAGCTATGCACTGGGCGCTTGCGTGGACGGGGATGGAGTGTATCCGAATATAGAACGTTCTCATGGTGGTGTGCTGTCACCATCGTGTCAGGATAACAAGAGAAAATTAAACAAAAGACCACATTTTCAAGATTGACAAGTCTTTTTATTAGTGTAGCGGCAACTTTTACGGACATGTCGGCAATATTGTGGACGTAGCGATAAGGAAGCATTGCGTATCGGCCCGATACACTGAAAAGGCCGAGTTAGAACCCTGATATCTAACAGATTAGTATAATTTAATACAATTAATATAGAAGTTAAGCAAGGAATAGAAAAATTTAATGACTGCACACATTACAAACCCATGTGTTCACTTTCCATTAGTAGTGTCACATTTGCTTTTGCATCTTTGCAGTACAATGTGTATATCCACTTGAATAAATACTCTTCTTGGCATTTATTACCTATAAAAGCATTACCTACATGCAGATGGCTAATTTAATAGCGAGACTTGACATTTTAATAAATGACTTCCTGCAGAGAAGTGGAGCCATTCTGAGCTACTTCAGCATTTGTAGCGTTCTCCTGTGGATGGGGGGGGGGACTGATCAATATGCATTAGTAAGCATGACTGAATCCACTGTAGGGCATTTTGCCCCAATGTTGGCCAGAAATTATCCACTGAAAAAAGGATTGCCTGAAGCTGTATCCTTTTATTGTAGGCCTGCAGCAGGGGAGCAACCTTGTAGCATTAACATGGTTTAAAGTTCAATTCTTCACATCATTGTTGGGATCCAGCTGTGCTGCATGTTACCCAGATTCCTGGGTGCAACCGTAAAAGGAAGTCATCCGTATCATTGCTCATGTGGTTTCTGCGAAGGAAAAACACAAGCTACATCATATTTTTTTATCCCCCGCCCAAAGTTTCGTGGGGGATATAGAAATGGGTTCCGTCCAGCTGTCCATCCAGTCATGTTTTTGTTTCCGGGCCATATCTTTAAAACTACTGAAGGTCTCTTCATGAAACTTTGTATACATATCAAGCAACGTGCTTCAGTAGTTAAGGCTCTATTATTATGTGTTATTTTGTACTATGTAAAATATATGGTAACCCTGTTGCTAGTAAATTAAAGTAAAATGTACAGAAACTTTTTTTTTTTTTTAAAGCAGTGTAGCATCTAATTTGACAACACTGGATTTTCCATTTATTAAACCAACTACAGAATCCTTCCCAGGAATGTATCATCTTTCAAATCTGTTAATTATACCCCTCCCAAATGAAGTTTAGTGGGTGATATAGAAACTGGTTCCGTCCGGCTGGCTGTCCATCTGGTCACGTGTTTGTTTCCGAGCCATATCTTTAAAACTACTGAAGATATTTCCATGAAACTTTGGATACATATCAAGCGACATGTGAACTGGTGGCTTTTGCTATTTTTGGATTTTTTTTAAATATTTTTCAAATTTTTACATAAAAAAATAGATTTTGACTTAGTTTCTAAGAGCAATGTTTGTTTTTCGGAGCATATATCCAAAACTATTCATGGTACGGATTTGAAACTTGATATACATGTTAACAAGGTGATGTAGATGTGCCTTTTCATACTAAGAAAATTGAGAAATTTTAATTTTTCATGTTTCTACGGGGGCGGCATGGTGGTGTAGTGGTTAGCGCTGTCACCTCACAGCAAGAAGGTCCAGGTTCGAGCCCCGTGGCCGTTGAGGGCCTTTCTGTGTGGAGTTTGCATGTTCTCCCCGTGTCCACGTGGGTTTCCTCTGGGTGCTCCAGTTTCCCCCACAGTCCAAAGACATGCAGGTTAGGTTAACTGGTGACTCTAAATTGACCGTAGGTGTGAATGTGAGTGTGAATGGTTGTCTGTGTCTATGTGTCAGCCCTGCGAAGACCTGGCGACTTGTCCAGGGTGTACCCTGCCTTTCGCCCATAGTCAGCTGGGATAGGCTCCAGCTTGCCTGCGACCCTGTAGAACAGGATAAAGTGACTAGAGATGATGAGATGAGATGTTTCTACGGAGGGGTGGCACGGTGGTGTAGTGGTTAGGACTGTCGCCTCACAGCAAGAAGGTTCTGAGTTCAAGCCCAGCGGCTGGCAAGGGCCTTTCTGTGTGGAGTTTGCATGTTCTCCCCGTGTCTGTGTGGGTTTCCTCCGGGTGCTCCGGTTTCCCCCACAGTCCAAAGACATGCAGGTTAGGCTAATTGGTAGCTCTAAATTGGCCGTAGTTGTGAATGTGAGTGTGAATGGTTGGTTGTCTCTATGTGTCAGCCCTGTGATGATCTGGCAACTTGTCCAGGGTGTACCCTGCCTCTCGCCCATAGTCAGCTGGGATAGGCTCCAGCTCACCTGCGACCCTGCACAGGATAAGCGGCTACAGATAATGGATGGATGGATGGAAACAATTTCAGACTTAGTCTCTCAGGTTAGTTTTGGGGTAGGTTTTGTTTCTGGAGCAGAACTTGAACACTATGAGTGATATGGTCTTGAAAGTTGGTATATGTGCTGATTAAGTAATGTATACCGGTATGTGCCTTTTGATACTAAGAAATGTCTCATCTCATCTCATTATCTCTAGCCGCTTTATCCTTCTACAGGGTCGCAGGCAAGCTGGAGCCTATCCCAGCTGACTATGGGCGAAAGGCGGGGTACACCCTGGACAAGTCGCCAGGTCATCACAGGGCTGACACACAGACACCCATTCACACTCACACCTACGGTCAATTTAGAGTCACCAGTTAAACTAACCTGCATGTCTTTGGACTGTGGGGGAAACCGGACCACCCGGAGGAAACCCACGCGGACACGGGGAGAACATGCAAACTCTGCACAGAAAGGCCCTCGCCGGCCCCGGGGCTCGAACCCAGGACCTTCTTGCTGTGAGGCGACAGCGCTAACCACTACACCACCGTGCCGCCCACTAAGAAATGTGAGAAATTAAAATTTTATCTCACCTGGACCAAAGGTCCAGTGGGTTTATGCCATGGGCTGCTGAGATCAGTGTAAAGAGGTCGGGTTGGTTTCTTGCAGCAGAACTTGAAAAATGTGACAAATAATATCTCGAAAAGTGGTATATAGCTGGTATATAGGGCGGGGGATATAGATGACTGTCTTGTTGTTGTTGTTGTTGTTGTTGTTGTTTTACACATTGTCAGTCATATTTTGTGTATTTTAAAACTCAATGCTATCATTTTTTCTCAAAATAACATTTTCTTGGCTCTAAAATGAGAGATTAGAGTCAAAACGATAGACCATAAACTCTACCAATGGACCACAGTCAGTGTATCATCCAATCAATCCATATGAAATCTGTTGAAATCCAAAAGCAGAAAATGAAGTTGTTTTTCTGTTTTTGTACATATTTATTCAGAAAGATCCTTCCTGTGCCAGCGGTATCTGGTTATTTATCACAAAAGTCTTTTTAGTGCAAGTTCTAAAGTCTCTAAGCAACAGCACCATTTGGGACCCCTCCCCTTGGTCTGTGTATCTGACGTGAGTACTTTAAATGGTCATGTGTATTTAAGGTTCTATTTGAGTAACCCCAACATTCTATATGTCTTTTCTCAGATCCATCAGGACAAACAATGATCTTGAAGGGTGGCACAATCGTTTAAACAGAAGGGCATCAGGACGAGCACAAATTCCTCTCTTTCTTCTGGTACCCTTGCTGCACAGTGAAGCTGTGCTGATGAGTTTACAGGCTAGGCTCATCAGTGAAAAGAAGCTGACAAGGATCCAGCACTGATGGCACCTAAATTTACAGTCCAAGATGTTTTTGTTTATGGGATCGTTGCACATTATTTGCTTTATTCCCCTCAAATTAAATAATTTCCCAGCCACAGAATGGCCTGATATTTTGTGAGATATTACAGAAATAAACATATATCACAATGACCACATTTCAGAAGGAACTAAATTTCACAGATTTTATGAAATCGAAAGGATGTCTAGCTTTAATATACATGGATTAGGACCAAATATAACAGCATGATTCATTCATGATTTTGACCAAATTAATATATTAATTCAAGAGAATCGAACAGAATACAATACAATGTTTTTATTGTCAGTTCACAGCAGTAGAATGAAATTTAAGGTGCAGTATCCAGTGGTGCTACCCAGATAGCACACCTACGTCGGTCCACCATCAGCGCAGCCGACAGTCCATCAGAGGTACGACCAGCAGGCCTTCATCGGGTCAACGTCGGCAAGCCAATAAAGGAAAAAAAAAGGATGCAGATATTCACTTTAACTGCTCTCATATTTTTTATTCTAAAGATTATTTAATTATAACAACAGCAGGGTAGTATTTTTTTTATTTTCAAAATCTGCTGAATATTTTCAGAATCTGGTGGCCCGCTAGCGACAGTGAGCGGCAAATACATCGGGCTCATGGGTGGCAGGACACGCGAGAGTAATGAGATCCCCCCCCCCCCCAATCAGCTTGCTAACTTCGGCCCAACAAAGGCCCGCTGGTCATATCTCTGATGGACCGTCAGTGCAGCCGATGGTGGGTCGACGTTGGGCCGACGTAGGTGCGCTATCTAGGTGGAAGTATAAAAAAGTAAAGAAAGAAAAAGAAGGCATATATCATTATTGCACATGCGCACGTATCACATGACATTGCACAGAGTGAACAGGGACAGTTATTTCATGTTAACATTGTTCCAAATTGATTTGTACACTAGTGAGGTAGCATAAGAGGTAGTGGGTGCATGACGGCGGTGTCAGTCGGACAGAAACCTCCATTTATTTAGAGTTCAGTTCTCTGATGGCACTGGGGTAGAAACTATTTAGAAGCCTTGGCATTTGTGTCTCAATGGTACTGTAGCGCTTCCCAGAGTGCAACAGGCTGAAGAGATTTTGACCTGGATGGGATGTGTCTCTGATGATGCTTGTGGCCTGGTGGAGAAAGCAGAGGTTTTAGATGTCCTCTAGTGCAGGTCACTGTATGTTGATGAGCTTCTTGGCTGATTTGATGACTCTCTAGAGAACCTTCTTGTCAGACACAGAGCAGCTGGCACACCACACCCAGATGCTGTAGGTGAGTATGCTTTCTATGGAGCAGCGATAGAAGAACACCAGAAGCTGTTTAGACAAGTTGGCCTTCCTGAGTGTCCTTAGGAAATTGAGTTGCTTCTGCACCTTCTTCACCAAAGAAAAAAAAATTTCCCCCCAAGAGACATCATCTTCAAAATGCATACATAGAGGATATTATATACAGTCATGCGAAGCTATGAAGTTTATATTCATGAGTGAGTGAAGTGAATGAGTTTTTTAAGAATTTTAATTCTGAACCAGTTTGCCATGTTAACAACATGCCTCAAGTCAGCAGGAAAACAATGGGCGTGACATCATCGGAGTGAAATATTGGGAAATATTATACATACAGGAGACTTTTTCCATGGAATAAAACCATGTATTTTATTCCCTTCTAGCGTGTTTCATTCATTTGGTTTGATAGCATGCAATATTGTTAGCATATCGCTTACCCTATGTGTATTGTGTCACTCTACCCAATGGAGAATGAGGGTTGAATATGGTTTACAATATTGCATGGTTGTCAAGACAGCATGACAGCACACATCGGAGACATAAAACTTCCACGATGGCAAGTGACTGTGACAATTTTTAAACAAACATGGCTGCCAGGCTTGCTTCGTTAAAACTAGAATGCCTTTTGATTTCATAAAATCGGTGAAATTTAGTTCCCTCTGAAATGTGGTCACTGTGATATATGTTTATTTCTGTAATATCTCACAAAATATCAGGCCATTCTGTTGCTGGGAAGTTATTTAATTTGAGGGGATTAAAGCAAATAATGTGCATGAAATCGCTTGCTTTGCACAGCCAAGCAGACAGAGGAAGTCCGTGTGCACATGCGCAGGTTTAGATGCTTCTTCTTCTTCTTTTAAGGCAGCTGGCATCCACAGTGTTGCATTACTGCCATCTACAGGTCTACCTTTGACCGTGCACTGACAGTTCCATCATTCTGTCGCTAAACGAACAGCTGATCATACCAAGGTACTCGCTGACCACCAATATTTATTAGTTTGGTCCTGCGTTTCCTTTCCTTTGTATATAACATAACATCTTTTCTTCTCGCTTTCCGTTACTATAGTCCTTGGGTGGCCAACCCGCAGCTCGCGAGCCGCATGCGGCTCTTTGCCCGGTGTCATGCGGCTCTTACGTTCATATCGAAGTTTGTGGGGGTTTTTTTAATGTGCGTGTGCGCTTTGCTTGAGTTCAGTATGGTATTTTCGTCAAATGCATCTTCGCTTTGCTTGGGTATATTACGGTATTTTCAGGTCATGTCAAATGCGCATGTGCGTGAGATAATCGCTAAGTTTTTGGGCAAGGTGTATCTTGTGTCAAGTAGCCTCTCAAAATGGCAATGAAAAAATGCACAGCAAAACGAAAATATGAAGACGAACATAGGACATTTTTAACAGAGTGGGAGAGTTTATACTTTTTTGTTGAACGTAATGGCAAGCCATTCTGCCTTATATGTCAGTTGTCATTAGCTCATTTCAAAGCTTCCCGCCTCCCTGAATAAGCAAGGAGCCAGATATGCAACACTAATTGAAAACCTGCACGAAAGCTTTGTAACCCGGTTCCGTGATATACTGTACAACTGAAAAGGCCACAGGTTACGTTCCTCGTCGACCCATTCAATGCAGAGACGGACTGTTTGAAAGCCCCGCTTGTCACAGATGAGGCTGCGGCTGAGTTGGAGATGATCGATCTTCGTGAGGAAGACCAACTGAAACCTGTTTTGAGGGAAGGCACCATTGAGTTTTGGAAAAGTGTGCCATTGGAAAAATACCCGAATGTGAAACGGGCTGCGCTTAAGATACTGTCAATGTTTGGGTCAACATACGTCTGCGAGTCTGTGTTCTCTACCATGAAACACGTGAAGTCAAAGCATCATTCTGTTCTGACTGAAACCCATGTGAAAGAACTGCTTCGAGTGGCAACGACGGAACACAAGGCAGATTTGAAGAGGATTGTTCAAGGCAAGGAATGTCAGAAGTCCCACTAAGCAACATGCATAGTAAGTGCATACAATATTGATTGCTGTAAATGACTGGCCTGTGGTATTAGTACTGACTGAAGGAGTAAATTTCTCTCATGTTGGCGTGTGACATTTACTATTAATCTGGCTGAGCAGAGGTGCGAGGGAGAGAGAGCGGGGGGCGATGTTCATGTGCGGTCATGTGTATGGTGTGGCTTTTTTTTGGTAATGCCATAAGTCCCACTAAGCAGCATGCATGGTAAGTGCACACAATGTTCATTGTTAAAAATGACTGGCCTCAGCCTGTGGTCTTAGTACTGTAGGAGTAAATATGTTGGTGTGTGACATTTACTATTAATCTGGCTGAGCAGAGGTGTGTGTGTGTGTGTGTGTGTGTGTGTGTGTGTGTGTGTGAGAGAGAGAGAGGAAGGGATGGGTGATGTTCGTGTGCCCATGTGTATGATGTGGCTCTTTGCGGTAATACAGTAAAAAATGTGGCGCTTGGTCTCCAACTGGTTGGCCACCCCTGCTATAGTCGGTCTTTCACGTTTCATTCACACACTCACGTCCTCCATTTTTCTCTCCTGTTTCAAATTTGTATCCCACAATGCCTTGCACAAACTGAGAAAGCCCATCACGTGATGTATGACATAGTATCTCGAATTGGGTCATGGTGAAGCAGGAAAAAAAATAGCAGAGAATTTAGGGCCACATGGCCTTAAATTCATGAATTGTTCTATTTTAAAAAAAATTGTCACTCAGATCCATGATGTATTTTGTACGAAACGTGAGGTTTTTCAACACAAGAAGATAAACTTCACATCTTCAAGCCAACATGTGAGATTTTCTTTTTATTATATTGACACATTCACAAACAAAAAGTCCCCAAATTTATCAAAACAATTCATTGATTTCCTCACGAATGACATTCAGAAATACATCATGGTTTCAGTTCTCCATGTCCCAGATGGAGCTTGTATGAAAAATTCAAGTGGTGTATTTCCCAGTAAAACACTCATGTTTATGTAATATCTATAATTATTACGAATCTCACATTAAACATTCAATTTGTATTATTTTTAGTTTGTATATTATTTCCTATTTTTCCTATTTTTATCCCCAAGGCATATTATGTGGGGGATATAGCTATCGCTCTGTCCATTTGTCTGTCTGTCTGTCTGTAAACATTTTAGTTTCTGGAGCATAACTCAAAAACTATTAGGAATTTTTTCACAAAACCTGACAGTTATGTTGAGTGACTAGAGGAATTGTGCCTTTTGACATTTTGGGATTTCTGTGATTCCCCCCCCCCCCCCCCCCCATATTTTCATGGCAACCAATTAAACTTAGGAAAATTTGGAATGGGGTTTCATGCAGTGTTGTAGTCGAGTCATTAAACCCCGAGTCTGAGTCCAGTCTCGAGTCCCCAGTGTTCAAGTCCAAGTCATTAAAGAAAATTTCGAGTCGAGTCCGAGTTGAGTCCACTTTTGATCCAAGTCGAGTCCAACACTCCAATCGCACCATTTGACGGTGGCTGTTTCAGCACCATTAACATTAGTTTGTTCCTGAACATGCCATATGAACAGGTGAATGTGCTTCTCTTTATCAGGGAGTGTGAAGTATTCTGTCAGAGATGGTTGGGAGACAGATGTAAGTGCAGAAGGTGTGTTTATTAATACAAGGGAAGACAGGTAAACAATCGAGAACGGCAGGCAAAATCATAAAACAGTGAAACAGGCAATAGGTCGAGTGAGACACAAACAGGCTATCATAGATTCAGCAGAATCAAAGACAAGAAACAGGAAATCAGGAAACCAAACAAGCAAATAAGGCTTGGTCAGCTATGGTCATGAGCTTTGGGTAATGACCAAAAGAACAACATCGTGGATACAAGCAGCCGAAATGAGTTTCCTTCACAGGGTAGATGGGCGCTCCCTTAGAGGGTGAGAAGCACAGTCACTCGGGACGAGCTGGGAGTAGAGCTGTTGCTCCTCCACATCGAGAGGAAACAGCTGAGGTGGCTCGGGCATCTCTTTCGGATGCCTCCTGGACGCCTCCCTGGGGAGGTGTTCCAGGCATGTCCCCCCGGGAGGAGGCCCCGGGGAAGACCCAGGACACGCTGGAGGGACTATGTCTCTCGGCTGGCCTGGGAACGCCTCGGTGTTCTTCCCGAGGAGCTGGCCAAGGTGTCTGGGAAGAGGGAAGTTTGGGCTTCCATGCTCAGACTGCTGCCTCTGTGACCCGGCCCCGGATAAGCGGATGAAGATGAGATGAGATGAGAATGTGTCAGCAACGCAACTTGATACTTTGCAAAGTAAGTGTGTTTTCACAGTTTTTATATTGGCATGCTGATTGCACCTTAATCCTGTGTAGGTGCGAGTCGTTTACGCCATGCACATGAGAGTCCGCTTGGCGCGCTGTCTGGAGCACGCCGAGAGTCTATCTGATACCTGCACCAAGGCGCATGGGTGTGACACTCTTGCATGAAATTAGTAGAAAAATCAATGTAGATATACAGTAAATATCTTATGCCAAATCATTATGGCATGCTACAAAAATAAAGAAAAAATCCAAGTCCTCATCTCCAATTTACGAGTCTGAATGCAGTTAATGCATGAGTCTGAGTCCAAGTCTGAGTCATCAGTGCTCAAGTCCAAGTTGAGTCATGAGCCCTTAAAATTAGGGCACGAGTTGGACTCTAGTACTACAAGCCTGGTTTCATGTGGGGGCCGGGGGATATGTCATTTCCTGATGACTCTTGTTTATCTCAGCTGTTAGAGGCATGATGTTACACTTATTAGTTGTATTTAAAAGTCTTTGGAATACTGGCTGGGAACAAGTAAAGGAGACCAGTGTACACTGAATTGAAAGTTCATCAGCCTGTGATTGAGATTCGCAGTGGGTGTGTTCAGTATCACCTGCCCCAGTGAGCACACTGATGTTTAAATTAAGCTTCACTCACAACCTGCCATACGTGCTGCTCCAGGTGGTCTAGAGTAAAAAATTTGGCAAAACTGTGCTTGAGACGCGCGACACTTGCGTGTGTTCAGCGCCGTAGAAGAGCACAGACTGCTCATGGAGGCTTTTGGTCCTGCACATGCAAATTCTATGGGTCTTGTGACAAATCAAGAATGCATACACTATGTATTGCAAGGCTGACACTTGCACGACTTTTGGCCACGATTTTGTCGTGGCAAGTCGTGCCATTTTGGGGCACGAACTGGGAGGCTCCCGCACTGTTCACGACTAGTTCACGCATAGTTCACGACGAGTTCACGAATGCGTGCCCGTCCACATTCACGAACTGGCATGACGAGTTCACGCATAGTTTGCGCATAGTTTACGCACTTCCCGCATTGGCACGACGAGTTTGCGCAATTCGGACGGTGTCGTGCCGACTTGGGCACACCTGTGTCATGCACAACCTCATCCTCATCAGATACCCACACGCAATTTCAGAAGTGGACCACGAAGATCCGGACACACATGATCTGATCCCTGGTGGATGGAGGACTGACCGCCACCTGCAGGGGCTGCTGCCTCTAACCGGCCATCATACCCAGAAGGATGCAAAGGATCAGCGAGACTACCTGTCACATTACTACATGTCCCCTGCTGGTGCTGTCCCTTGGCAAGAAAGAATGGTAGTAGCTTCATGAGCTGCATCCACAGTTATTCCATTTTTGAAATAAAAGAAATGAAACTCCCCCCCCCCCAAAAAAAGTCATGAAGGAATAGAAAATAAAAGACATTAAAGAAAAAAGCAAGAAAAAAAATTGCGAATGGCGAGAAGTGTCCGGGAAGCCCTATATATACCCCCGCACTGACGCGAGCGCCACTGTCAAGCAGTAGTCGTGAACTGCTCGTGAACTCGTCGTGAACTGCTCGTGCCATGCACAAACTGTTCGTGAAGTGCGTAAACTAGTCGTGAACTGCTCGTGCCATCAATGCGTGACCGTGTCAGTGGGAAGGCACGGCCACGCTGCGACGCGCACCAATTCGTGAACATGTCGTGAACTTGACGTGAGCTGTTCGTGAACTATTCATGGCAGTTCGTGACAGTCGTGGCATGGCGCGCACTTCCACGCACTGGCACGCATCCTCCCGCATCGTCCTGACGAGTTCACGACGAGATCACGAACAGTTTGCGCATAGTTCACGACCCGGTCGCGAAATTTTGTCGTGACCAAAATTTTGAACATTTCAAAATTCTCGTCCCGACATGGCACGCAGTCACAACGGGTTTACGCACACTTCACGCCAGTTTACGACTAGTTTGCGCACTGGCACGACTCGAGTCGTGCCAATGCATGCCACGGAATCGTGCAAGTGTCAGCCTTGCGTAAGGAACCCATACTCCTTTTGTACACCTGAACCAAGTCAGCAGCGCGGCTAGTAGGGGCTTTTTGCGATGACAGTAAGATGCATGAGTGACGCACGGTCATTGTACGAGTGACGTGCCTCAGAAGTACTACACAAGTATTCCACACTTGCTATTTGTGTGGCCCGCAAGACAGAAGTACATCTCATTTTCTACCCCATGTGTGGCATGCATGCAGCGCATGCGACCTGCACACAGCGCACGCAACCCATATGTGACCTGCACGTGACACAAGGGGCAAGACTCTGGGTATATATATTGGGAAGGAACCAATCATGTAGCGTGTAGCATTGTAGAAGGGAAGAAGACCACCTCATTTGCTGTTTTTATTTGAGTGTATGTTAATTTACCATGCAAATGTCAAATAATAAAACATGAGTATAAGTGAATAACGCATTTTATTACATTGTAAAAATCCCAACTAAATAGCCCAACAGTTTGAGCACTGAAACACACTTTGACTCTGACTCTGAGCTTCTGTCCTGCTCCTACTCCTGCTGAGTGGTGGGATGGGGTGTCAGGATGTCCTTGTCCTTATCACTGAGCATGGCACAATGGCCTGACAGCAATGATGGGATTGCAATGTCCTCACTTCTGGGCGTCGTTAGCTGAAACATACATGAAAATCAGCATATATAATATATTGATTACAAAAGCATATAGATACTGAAATGAAAATCCCTCTGGCGGGGTACTGTGCCTTCTGCCGGCTTGAAGGCATACTTCTCCCTGTCCGTGCAGGGCTCGCCGGTGCTGCTACCATCATCAAATTCTTCCTCCTCCCCCCCCTCTGCTGTTTCAGGCTGGGTTACTTCACTTTTGCTTGCTTCTTCTTGGGTCCCATTTTCTAAACTTTGAACTGAATTGTTTTTTTTTTCCCACAAAATATCCAATGTTCTTCAGTCGAAAGACAGATGCAGAATGCTGCAGACACACTGGTTTTATACCCACTCCTGGCTTGCATCACACACAACTTATGAATGATTGTAACATGCTAATCACATGTGTCACACACGCTTCACAAGTGCAGCCTGTACTCCTAGCGCAGGAAACTGGTAAAATGCAAGTCACATGCACTCCACACTCCCTGAAAATGCACTAATCACGTGCGTCAGACATACACTTTCCACGGGCTAATGGCGTAATTTTTCCCACGCCTCGAGGAAGTCAGGCATGCAACCTGTACTTGATACGTACTTTGCCCATACTCCTCCCCCAAACTTTCCCCCGGGTTCACCACGACCCTGCGGTACAGCTGCGAACTACCAAACCCTGTGACCCGTGCGTGTCCAAAACACGGTGGGTTGTGAGTGAGGCTTTACATTTTTGCTCAACATCTACATTTTGATTCAGAATAAATGTTTCTCATGAGGCTTTTTGAGTACTTTTATGGTGTCACACAATTCCTAATATGGATTTTTTTTGTGCCATATTTTCATTCTGATAATGTGGAAAAACCATATCTACATGAACAATTAATACAAAACAAAGACACAACATCAAAATAACATGGGACTGTGGTGGCTATTTACAGAGGCACAGCGACACTATGTTACATTAAATATTAGATTCAAATACAAGTTTAAAATTGTTCTGTAACTGAGAATTTTTTTAATAACTAAATAGGCAGGCTAAAGTGTCCAGTATATCCTGTTCTGCCAGTGCAAAGGCTGTGCATGAGCCTCAATTTAAAGCAGCTTTGTGCAAATTTGTAAGTAACAGTTGGAAAGGCTTCCTCCAGAGTGCTGCCAGCTCCTCTATAATCCTGGCAATGACATTTGCCTCTTCTTCTGGACACGCCTGAGAAAACCAGCTACTGGGACACCCTTATTTCTAAACCCAGAGGTGTCATATTAATCACTGTAATTGAAAGAAAGGGTTACAAGATGCTGACCAGGAGCGTCAGTTAGAGAGCAGCAAGAACAAGACAGAAATAGATGAGAGAAAGCAAAAAGATTTTTAAAAAAAATAATAGTACGAAGGTAGAAATATAAGGGGAAGAATTGAAACCTCTGTGTGTGTTGCTGAACTGGTTCATATTTCCCTCAGTGGAGCAGGATGATTTTTGAGGTCTACAGTTGCCTTAAATCACATTTTTAGCCCTGAGCTGAAAAGTCATCACCATGAATAAACCCCATAACCCCTTGACAAAGCCTCGACAGAGAGTTAACGCAGTAATACACAGAGTCAAACTTACAAACATGGGAATGTGAGGAGGAAAGTTAATGTTGGTTCTATGTATCTTAATTTTAGTATTATCAGTCAAAACTTGCTCATCAGAACCAACGACTTGAACCCAATTTACATAGAGACAAAGATTAGAGCATTTTTCTTGAACATTAATCACTTGACACAAGAATACAAGAGAGTTCATAAAAACACTCATGTTTTCATGAAAGAAGTCAGCATTTTATTGCTCATTTCAACAAATTAATGTAATGGCATATAGTTACACAAATGTTTCTGATTTAGACCTTAATCAGTGTCTAGCTTCTTTGACTCACGCTTGAATGAATGAATGAATGAATGAATGAATGACCCTTTATTATCACTAGTCACAAGTACCAGCGAAATTGACCATCAACCTGTCCTTACCTTTCAAAAGCTGCAAAGCACCACATGATATTCAACAAATTACTAAACAGCAGCAGTTTTGTCTGAGGATACGTAATTATTCTCTCCACATTCACTGGATATGAGCAATCGCACGCTCTGATTGGCTACTCTACTACTAGGCTATCAGCTCATATACAGGTACCATGAGTAGAGAAAAACAAAATGGTGGAGCGTGTTGCTGAACCAACTGAGGACAAAATAAAAACTCTATTCGAAAACAAAAACCCCCAAAATACAAAAAATGCAACAAAATACGAAATAAAAGTATTTGATATTAAGAAGGCATCTTTTTTTCCAAAAATTATCGCATTTTTCACAAATTGCTCCTGTCATTTCACCAGTTTGTTTACATTCTAAGCGGAAATTATTTTGTCAGATAGTTTTTATTTATGGAATTTGCAAAAAATAAAAATGCTCTGTTTCTTAAAATCCAGTGAATGTAGATAGAATAAAACAGTTATTCCACTCAATCTTGTCGTACTTGACTTATAGGCAACTCGGTGCTACGCACCTCATCGGCTATCAGCTCATGTATGACTCGATTTCATGGAATAACTGTTAAATATTTCTAATAGAAAAAAATTTAATTTTTTTTATATTTGAACATATAAAATGAACATATTGAAAATATGTTCCACTCTCCTGCACATGCTTTTATTCCAATATGCTTTCACACTTTCATGTTTGTAAGCGTTCACGTGTTTAAATTTTTATTAAAACTTCATCAATTTAGCAATATAACATGAGAGGGAGTGCTGTTGTATTTGAATATCAGCACAGTTGTGATTCGGTTAAAATATTGACTAAAATTATTAAAATATGACTAAAATATTGACTAAAATTAAAACTGACTTCCACTGACTAAATCTGGACTAAAACAAAATTAAAAAGACTAAACGTGACTAAAATCATCGAACATTTTTAGTAAGATATGGACAAAGGCTATGGAAGAAAAAATTTAACTCTTGCAAATGTTTTTTGCAAGATCTTGCAAAGTTTATCATTTAGGTCAATGTACTTCCATGTCAGTTGTGGGTGTGTCCCCTTGCATTAAGTATTCTCTGCAGATTTCTCCCACTTATGTGAAGACTGTGCTGACTTCTGAGCACTGATTTAATGTATTTAGGGCCCGAGCACTGGAGGAGCAAAGCACTATTGTTTTCGTACAGATTTTTTTCTTTGACATTTTGCTATTTTTGAGGTAGTTCCCATGGGCAAAAACTCATGAAATTTGGTAGACACATCAGTCCTGGCCACTGTTACTCAGGGGTAGAGGTTTGACCCCAGGTGTGTCTGGGGGACTCCATAGTGCACCCATATGTCATTGAGACTTTTACCCAGTATATAGTTTCACCTACCGTATCTGTGTCAAATTTGGTATGCGTGTCGGGTGCCCCAAGATGAACAAAATTGTAATGTACATTGTATTAGCCATACTCAGCAGGAAGTGAGTTATTTTTGGTTTTATGCATTTTGACACGTTACATTTTGACGTTCTGCTCCTAGGTGTTTTATTGGACTCATGCCAGATTTGGTATACATCACGTCAAGCTGTTGCTGATTTTGACTTGCGGGAAATGTCATAAATTCACCATGCATTGCCTGATATGGCTCAAACTTCATAGGTTATAGGAAATGATGATTCTGATGATATCCACATGCCGAAAGTGACTCTCTGGTATAGCGCCACCATTTGGACCTGGACAGTAATGATTCCATTGCCTAAAATCTCCTCACTGATGGCACACACATCAGACACCCAGGCTTTTGTCACACATCTCACATGCGTATGCACTGTATCATGACCATGTGTGACAGGTCGTGGAACCAGAGGTGCGAGGGCCCCTCATCGCCGCTTGCAGCTATATTTATATTTGAGGCCAATCTCAAAATAAAATGATGAGATTTGTACAGTTTTGAAAGACACAGGTTTTTGGGTTTTTTGGTTTTTTTTTTTTTAGATCACTGTAGTTCTGCATCAGTTCAGCAACATAGGGCTGTTGTGGAGGCTAAATGCACATAAACTGCATTGTTGCTCCTCCTACAGTTCTGAAATGGCATGTAAGCACCTCTAAATAGAGTTTACACAACTTTTCAACTTTTTTTTTTTTTCCGTTTCCGGTTGATAGTACGTTGTGCGCATTCTGGCTGCCGCTTCTCACCAGAGCTTTTTTTTTTATTTTATTTTTATTTTCTTTCTTTTTCAATTTTCATTTTATTTTTTTTTCTGTGCGTTTGTGTAGTTTGATGTTTGTTTGAGTGTTTTGTCCGCCGGTCGTGGTGTAGCTCTGGACCCAGTTTTGGGCGTTGGTTCCCTCCAGGCCTTGGCTCGCTGTGGGTGATGCCTGTGCTCCCAGCTGTGGACTGCAGTGAGCCTGTTGCTCATTTAACATTCGTGGTTGTCCAGCACTCTGCGCTTTAATGCTTGGTGTGGTGTTCCGAGCGATGTTGCTTGGTGGTGTCGCGGCGGCTGTGCAGGCGGTTTGGGACACACCAGCACTCTGCGTGGCGGAGCTTCTGTGCTCGCTTTGTGGATCCACGGCGTGGTGTTCGAGCGATGTGGCTGACGGCGTCACAGCGGCTGTGCTGGAGATGTGGGACTCGTTTTCATGCGCCTTTTGGTGGGACTGTGGCTGCTACTCCACTGGAATTACATCCTGACCCCTACTTGGTGGATTTTTTATTTTTTATTATTTATTTATTTATTTATTTATTATTTTTTATTGTTATTATTTTTTTCTTTGTCTATAATTGTAAAGTGTCCTTGGGTTTCTTGAAAGGCGCTATATAAGTTGAACTTATTATTATTATTATTACAACCCCAATTCCAAAAAAGTTGGGACAAAGTATAAATTGTAAATAAAAACGGAATGCAATGATGTGGAAGTTTCAAAATTCCATATTTTATTCAGAATAGAACATAGATGACATATCAAATGTTTAAACTGAGAAAATGTATCATTTAAAGAGAAAAATTAGGTGATTTTAAATTTCATGACAACACCACATCTCAAAAAAGTTGGGACAAGGCCATGTTTACCACTGTGAGACATCCCCTTTTCTCTTTACAACAGTCTGTAAACGTCTGGGGACTGAGGAGACAAGTTGCTCAAGTTTAGGGATAGGAATGTTAACCCATTCTTGTCTAATGTAGGATTCTAGTTGCTCAACTGTCTTAGGTCTTTTTTGTCATATCTTCCGTTTTATGATGCGCCAAATGTTTTCTATGGGTGAAAGATCTGGACTGCAGGCTGGCCAGTTCAGTACCCGGACCCTTCTTCTACGCAGCCATGATGCTGTAATTGATGCAGAATGTGGTTCGGCATTGTCATGTTGGAAAATGCAAGGTCTTCCCTGAAAGAGACGTCGTCTGGATGGGAGCATATGTTGCTCTAGAACCTGGATATACCTTTCAGCATTGATGGTGTCTTTCCAGATGTGTAAGCTGCCCATGCCACACGCACTAATGCAACCCCATACCATCAGAGATGCAGGCTTCTGAACTGAGCGCTGATAACAACTTGGGTTGTCCTTCTCCTCTTTAGTTCGAATGACACGGCGTCCCTGATTTCCATAAAGAACTTCAAATTTTGATTCGTCTGACCACAGAACAGTTTTCCACTTTGCCACAGTCCATTTTAAATGAACCTTGGCCCAGAGAAGACGTCTGCGCTTCTGGATCATGTTTAGATACGGCTTCTTCTTTGAACTATAGAGTTTTAGCTGGCAACGGCGGATGGCACGGTGAATTGTGTTCACAGATAATGTTCTCTGGAAATATTAGGGCCCGAAGATCACGGGCACCCAGTATGGTTTTCCGGCCTTGACCCTTACGCACAGAGATTCTTCCAGATTCTCTGAATCTTTTGATGATATTATGCACTGTAGATGATGATATGTTCAAACTCTTTGCAATTTTACACTGTCGAACTCCTTTCTGATATTGCTCCACTATTTGTCGGCGCAGAATTAGGGGGATTGGTGATCCTCTTCCCATCTTTACTTCTGAGAGCCGCTGCCATTCCAAGATGCTCTTTTTATACCCAGTCATGTTAATGACCTATTGCCAATTGGCTTAATGAGTTGCAATTTGGTCCTCCAGCTGTTCCTTTTTTGTACCTTTAACTTTTCCAGCCTCTTATTGCTCCGTCCCAACTTTTTTGAGATGTGTTGCTGTCATGAAATTTCAAATGAGCCAATATTTGGCATGAAATTTCAAGATGTCTCACTTTTGACATTTGATATGTTGTCTATGTTCTATTGTGAATACAATATCAGTTTTTGAGATTTGTAAATTATTGCAGTCCGTTTTTATTTACAATTTGTACTTTGTCCCAACTTTTTTGGAATCGGGGTTGTATTTTCAAAGAGTTTCCAATTGTTTTACCAGCACAAGCTGTAGTACATTCAAAATGGTGCTGCATTATCAGCATTTGTGGAATCTAGACTGTGTGACCAATCACATCATCTCTTGCTAGAGAGTATGCACAGACACCACTGCATGCAGATGTCACTGCGGTTATACCCACTGACTGAGAGAATGCTTCACTTGCTGAGTGGCAGTGTTAGCATTCAGCTTGAATGCTGCAAAAACACAAAAAACAACATCTACAAAATGGATTTAATGTCTTTAACATTTGAGGCCAATCTCAAAATTCTATGAACGACTCCCATTGGTGCATGCACTCCATTGTGGCTTCCATGTTGCCAAACTGACCTGGAAGTACATTGATGTAAATGGAAAAACTTTTGCGAGATTTCATCTCTTTTAATCTCTATGTCCCTTCCAGGGCTCTATAGTAAGTGATTAAGGCTTTATTTGAACACTGACTTCCAGTCTTCTGACCCAGATGTTCACAGATGATGTATACCTACATATGCCATATAAATAATATATATATTTCTGCAATAACAGAAATGTTTAAACTATTCATGATGCTCACATTTCTGCATTTCAGAAGACACCACTTGGATGCTACAACAACCAGATTCGCTTCGGTCCGCCATCTTCTTTCTATTTTTCCAGGTGGAATTCTTTTTCTTTGGTTATTCGGAGACTCCAACTAAATTATGGGATAGTGTAGTCTGGTATGTTTGCATACTATGGATGTAGTAGATCATCCAGCTACCTTTTCAACTGCTATTAAATGCCTACTAAGTATTTGGACATCCTACGTACCACACAGCTGACTCAAACGTCCAGTTCCCAGCACCCACTACAAACCCTCACTCTTTCTGGCTCATTATCCTGTTAATCTCACACACCTGCTTCTCATTACACACCACGCCAAGGACTTTAAAAGGATTTGGTCCAGACTCTCATGCACTTAGTCATTGTCACTGTGTACAGTTAGTCTACAAATGTCAAGCCAGTTTATTTTGTTCAGTTCACCTTGTCTGTAATTGCCAAGCTAGTCCTTTTTATCAAATCGTTTTGGTTTGGTTTTTACTCTAGACTCTAGTTTCCTGTTGTCTGAGTGTTGGAAATACCTGCCTGCTTAAGCAAAGAGCTAAAACTGCAATTCAATCTTCTGTGTGTGTGTGTATGTGTGCACGTGTGCGCATGACAGCAAGTCAATCTGCAGTGGAGTTTTGGAAAAGGAGATTGTGTTTAAAATGTCAATCAGCTTCTAGTCTACGTTTATCTACTCCCAGTCCCAGAAGTCTACCACCTTTACCCCTTATCCACTAACACTGAACAGGTTCTGTTCTGATTTGCACACCAAATTTTGAACTATTCAGATCATTCTGACCAAAAATAAATTGGTTCAGAACCTGAAAAGTTGGTTCCCAGCTGGAAACAAAAGATAGCTGGTTTTACATTACATTGCATTACATGGCATTTAGCAGGGGGCGGAATGGTGGTGTCATGGTTAGCACTGTCGCCTCACAGCAGGAAGGTCTTGGGTTCGAGCCCAGTGGCCAATGGGGGCCTTTCTGTGTGGAGTTTACATGTTCTCTCCATGTCTGCGTGGGTTTCCTCCAGGTGCTCCGGTTTCCCCCACAGTCCAAAGACATGCAGGGTTAGTCTAATTGGTGGCTCTAAATTGACTGTAGGTGTGAATGTGAGTGTGAATGGTTGTTTGTCTCTATGTGTCAGCCCTGCGATGATCTGGCGACTTGTCCAGGGTGAACCCCGTCTCTCGCCCATAGTCAGCTGGGATAGGCTCCAGCTTGCCTGTGACCCTGAACAGGATAAGCGGTTACAGATAATGGATGGATGGATAGCATTTAGCAGATGCTCTTATCCAGAGCAACGTACAAGTGCAAGAGTCAGGTACACAAAGTGTTGAACTTCTAGACAAGAAAGTTATAGTGCCAACTGAACAAGTGACAACAATACCTAGTGTAATATGCTGTTGAAATACCAATACTCAAACAGCGAAGGAAACAAACCAACCATAACATATAACTAAATAGAGAACTCAAAACAACTAACCCCAGGCTAGACAGTACACAGCTTTGGTTGGTCTAGACCAAAACATTGTTACACAGTGGGCAGGGAAGAAAGGGAGAGATGCAGCCTGAAGAGGTAAGTCTTCAATCTGCGCTTGAAGATGGTCAGGGAGTCAGCAGTTCTGACCTCAATGGGCAGGTTATTCCACCAACAAAGAACCAGGACAGACAGCAGTCTTGAGCAGAGAAGAGGAGGGGCCAGGCAACCAGTAGACCAGTAGAAATTATGCTGGCCTTAACCCCTTGAGAGCCTGGTAAGCTAGCACCAATATCTTAAATTTGATGCAAGTTGTGATATGTAGCCAGTGCAGGTCAGCAAGCAGAGGAGTGACATGGGAAGAACAAGGGAGGTTGTAGACCACACGAGCTGCAGCATTCCGGATGAGCTGCAGGGATCTGATGGCAGAAGCTGGGAGGCCAGCAAGGAAAGAGTTGCAGTAGTCCAAGCAGGAGAGGGTCAGCACTTGGACCAGGAGCTGAGTGGAGTAGGTGGTAAGAAAAGCAGTGGAGAACACATTAGAAAAGGATACAGCTTCAGAGAAAAAAATGGAATGAAAACTACAATAACAGAACAAAAGCTCACAGGTAATCAATGTACTCTGCCATCTTGCTACTACTGTCTACTTGCATTGTGCAATGCCCTCCATTCATAATGCATGCTTGATTACAATGGTTCTGCTCAAAACTGGTGAAAATGTGGGCTGGTTCAACTAGCTGGCACCAACATTCAAAGAATCCTTAACGGAACTGGTTCAAGAACCCACTCCTTGTTGGTCCAAAAGGGGTACCTGTGGTGTTTCAAGTTTTCCCTATTCTCATAGCCAATACACTTGAACCAACCTATAGAGGTCTGAATTATCTCATCAGCAGAATCTAGTCAAATAAGTTTGAAACATTGACAGGAGTGAAAGTGCCAGGACTGGAGTTTTGCCCCCATTTTAGTAAATCAAATTGGCGACAATATGAGCTGTTGAGTCGTGTTTAGTCCAGTCCAGAAAAAGATAATCATTCATGCATGGTAAGATCACGATGCATCTATTGGTCTATTAAACTGATCTATTAATCAAATTAAATTTAAAGTGACACAGGTCGATGTGCTGGTTCAGGAATCATTTAATCCACTCTCCTTTCTGAATGGTTTGAGCTGATATCCATCCCCATAGCTGGTATGCATCATCTCAATACCATGCATTTTATTTCCTAATGCAGGGCGTCCTAACTACATTTTAGTCTGCTTACAAACTGCATGCTCAGCAGCCAGTTCGGAAACGTCATGTGAGGTCATCCACAGGTCAGAGGTCATGACTGCGGAGCCACAGCAAACATGGTGGATCACCCAGCTCAAACGAAGACTCCTAAACTGAGACAAAAAACGATGATTTTAAGGAAGTATTTGGCATTGTCACTACCCCATGGGATCATCACCTTATCATGGTGGGGTGGTCTGTGTGTCCCAGTGACCCCTAGAGCTATGCTGGTGGGAGTCATGTACTCCCGGTAGGGTCACCCAAGTCAGACAGGTCAAAGGGTAGGGGCCCGACGAAGAGTGATCCACTGGTCCTCCGGGTTGGGTTGAGGGCTGATAATCTGCTCCTGTAAAAACACTTTATTACAGAAACCAGAAGCAGAGCAAATTTGACATTTAAAGGGGATGCCGTGGCACAACCTCATCAGAGAGTTTTGATGATGTCTGGGAGCCAAAGCCAGGAGGATACCCCCAGGTCAATAAGGCCATTGGTGCACCCAAGAAATGTGGAACAGGAAAGAAGAGAGATGGGCTGGAGTACATGGGATGAGGTGCAGGTCATAGTGGCCAACAGGGAGAGGTGGAGGAGCTCTGTGAAGGCCCTATGTGCCATGAGGCATGAGGAGGACAGGTAATCTGACATTGTCAGAGGCCATGTTTGTTGTGACCTCACTCATTATAATGAGGATAAACTTCGGCCATTTCTGTACCCAAGTGTAAACATTAGTGTGCGGTGTTTTTCCAGCTCATTCTCCTTCACAGGCATGAGGCAGCAGGAAATACGGTGTGTGATTCAAGTACATAGGGGCTGTTCTAGCTCCACAGGGTACTATTCATCTTTGTAAAACACCAACCTGTGTCACTTTAAGTTAGTAAACCTGATGAAATTAATGTTAATGATTTATCAAATGAAATCTGAAATAAAATATCTAAAAAAAATCTCAAATAATAATCTCTTAGGGTTGTATTCATAGTTGGTGATTTAAGTTCAAAAGTTATGGCAATATATAACACTGTTCTTGCAGTGAAGTAGATTATTTTGGATCCTTTCTAGAAATCAAATAATAATTATCACTTATATTTCTTATTACATTACTTATATAACAATTGTTATTATTTTGTCAAATTCCCTTATTGAATTCTTTCCGTTTGGTACAATACTGTTGTAAACATGTATGTATCATGAATGTGGATGAAAAATTGAGCTTAATATTTCTTAAAAATCCAAAAGACAATTGAGAAACAACAGTCAGGATTGCTATTGGAAAAGCCAGTAAAAGTAAAATGCTGCAAAACCAGAACTGGTTGGGTTGCGTAAATACACCTTGATTGAATGTAAATAGAAAAGAGTTCAGATGAGTGTGAACATTGTAAAGTTTAGTCTGGATTATGATCTAAATGAAAGCAAAAGATCCTGGAACGATCCATCCATTATCTGTAACCGCTTATCCTGTGCAAGGTCATGGGCAAGCTGGAGCCTATCCCGGCTGACTAAAGGCAAGAGGCGGGGTACACCCTGGACAAGTCGCCAGATTATCACAGGGTTGACACATAGAGACACACAACCATTCACACTCACGGTCAATTTAGAGCCACCAATTAGCTTAACTTGCATGTCTTTGGACTGTGGGGGAAACCGGAGCACCCAGAGGAAACCCACGCAGACACGGGGAGAACATGCAAACTCCACACAGAAAGGCCCATATCAACCACTGGGCTCGAACCCAGAACCTCCTTGCTGTGAGGTGACCGTGCTAACCACTACACCACCGTGCCGCCAATCCTGGAAGCAGATGTAACAATATGCTTTGTCTGGTCATAAACTTTACAGTCTCTATGCCAAAGGTGAACTTTCACATGGTCTCACTGTTTGTTTGTGTGAGTTTCCTCTGAGGACTTTGTTTAATAGACACAATCTTGTGAAATCTATTGCAATTGCTCTCAACAACCTACAAATTCTTGATGCTATAAAATGTTATAGCAGTCCATCCTACCAGGTCTCGGCTTTCAACTTAGTCAGCTTATCCTGTCTGCTGGATGGACGGATGGATGGGCAGGTGGATGGATGGACAGATGGTTGGTCGGTCAGTCAGTCACTCACTTACTCACTCACTGAAAACTGTTTATTTATCATTACTATGATATAAGGGCGTCATGTGGAAATGGGAGCAAAATGGTAAACTTTAATCTATGCTCCGGTGACCTAGAAACATTAAGTCAAGTCAAGTTTATTTGAAGTCTGTCTTGTTGAAGTTATAAACTCTTCATTGATAGAAACTTGAGTGCAAAACTGTTCATGACAACTTCAGTCCTAAAGTTAGCAAGTTAACTGTAGTCCTCAGCCATAAAACCATTACTGTAAGTGTCATTAAAGGAGAACTGAAGTCATTTTTAAACTTGCTTTATTTCTTAATTAACATATTATTCAATTACATTTTCAGTTTTAGTAACCTTATGTCGTGACTCATATTGGCAACTAACTGCAATTAAATATACTTATTGGCCTATTCGGTTTTTAGCCATGTTGAATTTAGTTTGTTTGGTCCACGGCAGGTGTCACTTATCTACGCGATCTTCACGAGACTTGTGCGAGACTTCGAAACGTGAAGTGTCAGCCAGGTCCCAGTGCCGCCATTTTGAAAACCCATCCATCCATTATCTGTAGCCGCTTATCCTGTTTCCAAATGAAGTATTGCACAAAAACAAGTTTAAATGATGATTACTGCCTACTTTTTTCAAACTTTCCTGATTGCTATCAAAACAAACAAAACTTCCGGCTTGATTACATCAGCATTTGAAAGAAGGTGTGTGCGTCTTTTGACAATATTGGCAGATGTTGGTCACTTTGATTTCCGCTGTACGTTTTACTTCCATCCTACGATGTCTCGCACAGGTCTCAACGAATCTCGTTTACGGCCATTGCTTTGACATATGGACTGATATATTACAGAGCATATTTCAAACACTCATAACTTGCTATAGCAGCGACAAAATAGCGATCAAAAATGCATTCCTATATTTAATAAAATGAGATGAATAGAATTTTGATAATAAAAAAAATTTGCCTTCAGTTCTCCTTTAACAATATTCCAGTGGGAATTGGAACCATTGTATTAATATGTCATGATTAGTCATGACGTTGCTCACGATGATGTAGTGATGATACAATATGACACAACTCCTTTCGTATGATAGAAATATAAATAAGGTATTGAATGTAAAATACAGCTCTTCTGTATCAATGATCACCAGAAACCACACCCTTCTGCTTGGTAAAATGCTAAAGTGCATATGTCTAAATTTGTTTCCCTAGAAGCTTTGTTTTATCTAAAATATTATGGCCGCGCGCGCTATCAAATTCATGGAGCTGGCACCAAAGCTTCAGTTTCCCTCTTACCTACCTTCCAAAAACATGCTATGTGAATTAACTACATTACATTCACCCTAAACACTCACCAAGGCTGAAATAAATTTATGCAACAGACGCTATCAGCTTGCTAATAGCGCACACACACAAGAAATGGCCATCGCAGCTCCAGGGTCCCCGGGTCAATCCTGAGCTCAATAATAAATTATCCATTTCTCTGTTGGAGAAAACACACAATCATTGACCTTGCTGTGTAAATTACAAAACACTGAAGTCATCTTAATAGGTCATTTCAAATGCTAGTAAGGTTTAAAGGGTGAAACCTGGGAGATTTTGAAGACTATGAAAAAACAGCTGTAATAAATGATTAATATAGCAGGAGTAAATATTTTCTCAAGTGAATTACCAAGATCTGGAGTAAATGTGGACTGTGTAATAGAGGTGTTATAAAGGTGTAATATAACAATAGTGTCTGGATGGATGGATGGATTTTATTTATCCCTGATGGGAAATCTGTCAAAAAATGTGGACCTGAAATAAATGTTTAGTAGAACTGCCATTAATTAAAAACAGCATGTTCTGGATTCTGCAGTCTGTTATGTGAAAAACAGGAGGAAGGACTGGTCGTCTCACTATCCTGTTGAACCAGTAGAGAACCAGGTCATCTCACTGTCCTGTTGAACCAGTAGAGAGAAAACATTAGGATCCCACTTGTACCTGGTGGAGGGGATGGAGCTTTGCCTGCCATTCAGTGCTCATCGTGTTGGCCAAAGGCTACTTTGACACCTTCCCTCCTTCAGGTTTTCTGACAACTAGTACCAAGAAATTTAACTTCATTGGTAATATAGATATTTAGTCACTGCCTGAAAGCAGCGCTCCTGATGAGTGTATGAGCAAAATATTTGCAAGGACACAATACCAACCTGAATAAAATAATATTACAGCACCATGAATGAACCATTGAATTGTGTTGTGTCGTGTATTTCACATCAATAAATTGCTGCATTGTCTTGTGACAGTGAGACCAATAAGCAGTGAACCAGCATTTTCACTTGACATCATTACGATAGAGTTATTATCCAATATCAAACTTGATATGTCAAACAGTTATCTGGTTACATCTGTCATGTCCATGTGCTTTGGAGTGCACGCAGCACCATTAGGACTAATGACCATGCACCTGTTCCTGATTAGACTGCAATCACAGAGCATACATATAAGGACTCTCAGTAACACACAGACTTTGCATCCTGTGTCTGGATGGAGTCTCATCACGTCGCTCCTGTGGAGGACGGCCCCCTATGGACAGTCGAAAGTCATACTTTGAAGACGCTCTGGACACTTACAGTAATGCTTTTATGTCTGAGGACTACAGTTGACTTGCTAACTTTAGGACTGCAGTTGTCATGAACAGTTTTACACTCAAGTTTCCATCAATGAACAGTTTATAACATCAACAAAATAGACTTCATGCTGCAACTATAATGAATTTCCTGGTTACAGTTGTACTTTGTGACTCTATAGGACACTGTTATAGAAGCGAGTTATTTATAGTCACACTATCTATTATCATCCAAATGAGGATGGGTTCCCTTTTGAGTCTGGTTCCTCTCGAGGTTTCTTCCTTGTGTTGTCTGAGGGAGTTTTCCTTGCCACTGTCACCACAGGCTTGGTCATTGGGGATAGATTAGGGATAAAATTAGCTCATGTTTAAAGTCTTTAATTTTCTGTAAAGCTGCTTTGTGACAATTTATGTTGTTAAAATCGCTATACAAATAAACTTGACTTTGCGAAGTGTACGCTCTGTACCCTGTGTCTGAGATTACCAAGCCTTGTATTTTGTATCCCTTTTCTGATTTTGACCCTATTTGTGTTTTTGAATGTTGCGTATTGTATTACCTCTAATATCCTGTTTGTGCCTCACTCCACCACTGCCTGATTTTCAACTCTGCATTTGTCTACGTTTTAGATCTGTCTGCTAGCATGTTTTCAATAAAACTCTTCCTGCACTTACATCCATCTATCGCCCTTACATGACAGAAACTGTCAACTGTCCAACAAGCTCGTAGACTAATAACTGTTTTAACTCGTTTTATATAAAACTGTCTGTCATGAGTATCTTCCATAAAATATCTTAGTCAATAATCCCATGTTATTAAAAAAAAGCAAATTAAAAATAAGCACCGGATAAAACCCCATCTATCTTATGTAAATAAAGATACAAATTTCGCTGTCTGGTGGTCAAGTGTTTACAGTGTTTATATCATGGCATTTGCACTGAACAATGCAAAATGCACATATTCGCATGAATATAAACATGGTACACAATATTACATGAAACTATGCTTGATTTTTCCTGTTAGCACAGTTGCTATGGAGAGGGTAGAGTCGAAACACTTTTTCCTTCACCACTTGAATGGTTTATAGCACACGACTGCACATTCTGTCAGAAACAAGGCAAAGAAGCATCTCTTTCTTTAAGCATAAGATCAAAATACCATCCTTCTGTGGGTTTTTTCTTTCTTTCTTTTTTGTGGAAAACAGGAGAACGTATCAGTCGTACCCAAACAAGAAACTGGGGAAGTGAATTGGATGGAAGGTTTTAAAGTTTTTTATGAACACTAGTTGTCATTCATCAAACATATTGTGTATGGTCAAATTTGATCATAAAATAAGCATGCACAAATTCCAGTTTTCAAGTTATCAGAATTTCATGTATGTGTAATTAGAATAAAAAAGTGACCATTATTGTTACTCTCATAAGATTTTTTTTTTTTTTACAAATCATGATAAAACATGATTCATATCAGTGATGGTGCTACATCACTGTCAGACAAAAATGCTGCTGTGTAAGGATGTTGTTCAACAGCTTTATACAGACACAAAAGACAGGCACAGATAATATTTTGTTTATTTTTGTAATGCAGAAAATGATTAATTTGTTCTGTCTTTGTGTTTTGTTGATCGATGTGTTTGTTGAGCGATTAGCCAACAAAGAAAGAACATGCTAATGTTTGCTATGATAAAAACTGAATGATAAGAGAGAGAAATGAGTTCCAGCTAGTGAGGGCAGATGGTTATTTTAAACTTAATTGGATGTCTCAGTATTCCATCCATCCATCCATCCATCCATCCATTACCTGTAACCGCTTATCCTGTACAGGGTTGAGGGCAAGCTGGCACCTTGTTTGGTTTGTGGTAATAATAGTGATTCAACTGTAATAGTACAGACATAAATCCAGATGTTCAGAAATGTGCTTTATGCATCTGTTATCAGTGCATCCTTACCATGCCAAATTAACACCTCCAATAGAAAAATAAGTGTGCTCAAAAGTCTCCAAGGAACACTGTTGTGACCTAATAAAACACTCAAAATCATGATCTATTATCTCCAAGTCTTTTAAAAGTACACTGCAACCTCACTATAATGAACTCCTTGGTGGATGTCCATAGACTGAAAAGTTTGTAATATTGAAATGGACCCAATTGTCACACTAAACACTCACGGTATTGCTGGGTTTCACATGACGTTACATCCGCCTCATTAGTTATTCAAAACTTTAGCTGGTGGTCTACCAAAACTCAGTTGACAAAGCATAGAAGGTGCATTGCTTGCATGAAAAATGGCTTACATTTGCATTGTTTTACAGTAGGTTGTTTGAATCGATCAAACCTGAAGAAACTGATCAAAGTTTCTTCAAGGTTCCCCATGAACTAATAAAAAAGGGTGAATGAACACAGGATTTCACAAAAAGATATCAAGAAAGGTGGCTTTTGAACCTCTCACTGAAATCGAAGGGAGCCGAGTCGAAGCATGCTCGAGTTTGCAGTGATCACTTGGTGAAAGGTTTGTATTTCCCTCTCAGCTCTGTCCTTAGTGTTTTCCAAGTACTTTTCTTGCTATGTGTCATTATTTTACGGTACTTTTTTTTAGTCATGAAGCGCTAAAGTCCCCAGCTGTTTCTTTGTTTCCTCCTCACTCCTCACAAAGTCCATATGCATGAAGGTCGCGACAAAATTCTTACCCAGCTGTACAGTTACAATGCGCCGTGATCACTTCTCCATCTTGTTTAACTAAGATCCAGGTCTTTAAAGGGGTTTCTGATGATCTTCGTGAATGATTTACCAGAGAGACAAGAGCCAACACAAGTGAGAATCAAGCCAACTGTTGTTTGTTTACACTTCAATTTGCAGCATTTCGTTGTAAAGACGCGAACGAGAAGCTTAAAAAAACAAACTTACACGGGCAAAAACAATACAGGATTCATTTGGCAGCGACTTGATACCGAGGTCCTTTACCCAGCCACATACAAAAAAAAAAGTTGTAAGCCTCCATACTCTTCCACGCTTTCATCTGTTTTGCGGTGTAGAAGGACGTCTGCAACACCAGATAGTTCGAGATGTCGGGGAACTCGACTGAAGGGTAGTTTTTGAGATCGTATGACAAATCCTTCTTTCCCAGACTGTAGGGGTCGATTCCATTGCACACAGCAATCTTCTGAATATATCTAAAGTGAGCAGTGGCTTCTGGATTACGAGCATACTCTGATAAGTTATCACTAGTTGTTTGCATTACAGCAGCCATTTAGACCACCAGCTATTTAACTTCCGGTAAAACCGCAAAGAAAAGTCATGTGACTGAAACCCAGCAATATGCGAAATTTTAGGCACATTTTCCTTATCATGAATTTCTCCTTCCGAGTCACTATCACAGTTCATCGACTGAGTTAAAGGATCACAAACGAAGGTGATGATTTCTTCATCTGTTATGGAAATGACTGAGGTTACCGGTGTACCGTTTTCAATGTCCACTTCCTGACTCGCTCTGTTTTCTAAATCTTCACCATTCAGTTCATTCATGTGTTGCAAATCACCGATGATGTCATTTATGTCACACTGTGGGTCTGGGCGGGGCGGGGGGTATAAAAGCATCTCTTTAGCTAGGTGTTAAGTTTAGCTCTATCAGCAGTCATTTCATCCTTTTATCAATCCTTTGATCATCATTCTCTATAATTGTTAGCGATCAACACCTAAGTGAAGCTCATTAAGCCTTTGTTTTATGGCGTTAATGCGTATTGTTAACTTGACTGTGGACTTGATTACTTATTGTTTGTCTCTGATGGGAAGAGGGACACATGGCTCTGTGTCATGCAAGCAGGTGAAAAAAAAGAAACCTTTATTCATCACATGCACACTTCAAGCACAGTGAAATTCATCCTCTGCATTTAACCCATCTGAAGCAGTGAACACACACACTCAGAGCAGTGGGCAGCCACACCAAAGCGTCCGGGGAGCAGTCAGGGGATCGGTACCTTGCTCAAGGGCACCTCAGCCCAAGGCCGCCCCACGTCAACCTAACTGCATGTCTTTGGATTGTGGGGGAAACTGGAGCACCTGGAGGAAACCCACGCAGACACCATGCAAACTCCACACAGAAAGGCCCTCGCCAGCCGCTGGGTTCAAACCCGGAACCTTTTTGCTGTGAGGCGACCGTGCTAACCACTACACCACCAATGAAGAATGTAATTGCAGGAAGAGTGTTTATTTACAAACAGGCAGGCAAACAGTTCAAAAATGCGAGACAAATGCAGGGTCATGAAATGGGCAATGGTCGTGCGAGGAATGCAACAAACAGAATGGTGGAGGCAAAGACAAATGCAGGGTCCAAATACGCAAAACAAAGTCAAAAACAGAAAGACAATTCACAGATACAAGGCTTGGTAATGTGAGACACTCGGTACAGCATGTATACTTCACCAAGTCTGTGCGTTTAGAGTGTGCTGTGATTGTGCTCTAATCTGGAACAGGTGCAGAGTACTGTAATTAATCCTAATGGTGCTGCATGCTCTGAGCACCAACGTGTGTGGATGTGACACTGATTTTTTTTGAAGACTCCGACTCATTGTCATTAAAGGCAGGGGACATGAACTTAGTTCGTTATATGCGAAAGTTCATAGTAAGAGTTCATTATAGTGGGGTTGCAGTGTACTTGGTTATTTTTGTCATGTGATACACTGTAAGATGTATCATAAATCCTGAGCAATTGATAAAAATTAGCATAATTAGTGTTGATGTTTTTGATCCATTATGATGGCTGTCATGACTGAAATGTTACCAAGAATGCTAATGTTTCTTCTACTTCTTCTTCTTCACTGATTAGACTGCTTCAAATACTAAAATAATGAGGGGCCATATTCAGAGTTGATGACTTATGTCCAAAAGTTATGTCAATGCTTATGCAAGGAAAGATATGCATATGCAACTGCTAAAGTCGATTTTTGAGGCTCCCAATTCAGATTATGCAAATTCCTAGAATGTAGTTCAGGCCTTCAAGGTTTCCATATTTTGCTTGAGTAGAAGTCAGAGACAGCATTTTTCAATAGCGTCTCAGTTGCCATTGTTAAACACAAATACTTGCATTTAAGCCTGAGAAAATCAGGGATAGAAAATATGGACTGAAGAAGCAAAAGGAAATTTGAAAATGGAAAATAGAAGGCTAATGCAATGATAAATGAATGAGAATACGGCTAATATGAGTCTAGTATATTGCCAATATATTGCTGTGTGAATAGTCCTCATTGTAATTGTACCATAAAACACTACAGATTTAGTTTAATTTAACAAAGTTGCTTCCACATTCATTATACAGCAGCTTATAAAATAGCACTTTATTTCTTTATATGATATGGACACAAGTGTTTTACTGTTTTGTCATTGATTATTCGCATGATCTCTGATGTGTGATGTCATGTTGTCATGTTGTCTTGACAACCATGCAATATCATAAACCATATTCAACACTCATTCTCCATTGGGTAGAGTGACATAATACATGTAGGATAAGCGATATGCTAACAATATTGCATGCTATCAAACCAAATGATTGAAACCCACTAGAAGGGAATAGAACACGTGTTTTTATTCCATGGAAAAAGTGTCCTGTATGTATAATGATTCCTGATATTTCACTCCGATGATGTCACTCCCAGTGTTTTCCCGCTGACTTGATGTGCATTGTCAAAATGGAGAACCGGTTCAAAATTTAAATTATTTTGATTAACTTGCATGTTTTTTTTGGATGTGTCCATATAATATAAAGAGCATTACATAGTGGTGCAAAGATATGAAGTTTATTTTCTCATGTTGAAAATATTTTCACTTGTTTGCATTGCTTACTCGTGAATATATTCACCACTCGAAGATAAACTTCATATCTTAGCACAGCCATGTAATAGTCAAGTCAAGTCAAGTTTATTTGTATAGCGCTTTTAACAATAAACATTGTTGCAAAGCAGCTTTACAGAATTTGAACGACTTAAAATATGAGCTAATTTTATCCCCAATCTATCCCCAACAAGCACGCCTGTGGCGATGGTGGCAAGGAAAAACTCCCTCAGACGACACGAGGAAGAAACCTCGAGAGGAACCAGACTCAAAAGGGAACCCATCCCCATCTGGGCAACAACAGACAACATAACTATAACATTAACAGTCCTAACAAAGTCAGCTTTGTTGATGCTATAAACCCCCCACCGACGGAAACCCAAGTGCAAAACCGTTCACAACAACCGCAGTCCCAAAGTCAGCAAGTCAACTGCAGTCCCCAGCCACAAAAACACCACTGCAAGAGTCCAGAGCGTCCTCCAGGCATGACCCCCAACTGTCCACATAGGGCCGCCCTCCACAGGAGCGATGCGATGAGACTCCAACCAGACACAGGGCACCAGGATGGATCAGGCAGGTTCGAGGAGCAGAAGAGACCAGCATCTCGATCTCAGGACTGACAGAGGGACAGATTTGGGCGGGGGGAAGAGAAAACACAGGTTGTTAGGTATGCCCAATGTCACCTGAATAAGTAGGAACAGTATACATATTGCACTGAGTACAAGCAGGGACTCCGGCAACTAACTATGACAGCATAACTAAAACGGGAGAGCCAGAAGGTAACACAGGCATGAGGGAGCCCCGGGACATAAAGCAGCAGCCACTACACCGTCAACAAACTCGAGTGAGCAAGTGAGTGGGGACTGACAGCATCCATACATCCCAGTTTACCAAAACACTCTGTCTGAGGATCCTCCAGATCTACACCTTTACCTCATAAACACCATTAACAAAAGGCTTGACTAAACAGATATGTTTTCAGCCGAGACTTAAGCACTGAGACTGTGTCTGATTCCCGAACACTACTTGGAAGGCTGTTCCATAACTGTGGGGCTTTGTAAGAAAAGGCTCCGCCCCCTGATGTAGCCTTCACTATACGAGGTACCAGCAGATAGCCTGCACCTTTTGATCTAAGTAGGCGTGGCAGGTCATAGAGGACCAGAAGTTCACTCAGGTACTGTGGCACGAGACCATTCAGTGCTTTAAAGGTCAATAGTAGTATTTTATAATCAATATGAAATTTGATTGGGAGCCAATGCAGTGTGGATAAGACAGGGGTGATGTGGTCATATTTTCTAGTTCTAGTAAGGACTCTTGCTGCTGCATTTTGAACTAACTGGAGCTTAAAATCCTGTATAGATCATGCTCCAACTCCTTCTCATGGGTATTATTTAATGACATCTGAATAGTGCTTATGTTTGTAGTTATATTTGAGGTCTGAATACCAATGCAAGCAATTTCAGTATTAAATCCTCACTGTGTGCATAACTCAACTCTGAATATGGCCTGAGAAGAAATGATGAGATCCACGACTGCCAAAGAGGATTATTTCAACAGAGACTTTGGAAAGGCAGGCATACATTATATATAATCATCCTGACCTGACAAAAGTTAATTAATTCATCTCAGCTAAAGAGGTCAAGAGCCTTTCGAATGTGTGTGATAATGTGAGTGGCTCGAGAGATCAGAGGGTAAATGGTATCCATGTCCCACTAATCTAGGGATTTTAAGAAGAATATAGGCTGTCGATCTGCTTAATGAAATCTCGATTTTGAAAGCTTATGCAGCAGATGCTTACATAAGAACACTTAAAATGCAGCTGTTTTTCCTCCCCAAAAGTACCAAAGTGCACACAGAAGGCTCTTAATCTCTTCATCTCCATGCTGCATATGGCACACTGAAGACAGTGTGAAACATTTGCAGCAGGAGGGCAATTTTTGTACAAGCAAAATTTTACTAATAAATTCAGGGAGCATAAGAAATCAAGCATTCCATTTGATTGTCCATCCATTATCTGTAACCGCTTATCCTGTGCAGGGTCGTGGGCAAGCTGGAGTCTATCCCAGCTAACTATGGGCAAGAGGCGGGGTATACCCTGGACAAGTCACCAGATCATCGCAGGCCTGACACATAGAGACAAACAACCATTCATACCTTCGGTCAATTTAGAGCCACCAGTTCATCTAACCTGCATGTCTTTGGACTGTGGGGGAAACTGGAGCACCCTGAGGAAACCCACACAGACACGGGGAGAACATACAGACTCCACACAGAAAGGCCCCCATCAGCCACTGGTCTCAAACCCAGAACCTTCTTGCTGTGAAGTGACAGTGCTAACCACCACACCACCATGCCTGCCTCCATTTGATTGTAATCTCATCTCATTATCTGTAGCTGCTTTATCCTGTTCTACAGGGTCGCAGGCAAGCTGGAGCCTATCCCAGCTGGCTATGGGCAAGAGGCGGCGTACACCCTGGACAAGTCACCAGATCATCGCAGGCCTGACACATAGAGACAAACAACCATTCACACCTATGGTCAATTTAGAGCCACCAGTTCATCTAACCTGCATGTCTTTGGACTGTGGGGGAAACTGGAGCACCCTGAGGAAACCCACACAGACACGGGGAGAACATACAGACTCCACACAGAAAGGCCCCCATCAGCCACTGGTCTCAAACCCAGAACCTTCTTGCTGTGAAGTGACAGTGCTAACCACCACACCACCATGCCTGCCTCCATTTGATTGTAATCTCATCTCATTATCTGTAGCCGCTTTATCCTGTTCTACAGGGTCGCAGGCAAGCTGGAGCCTATCCCAGCTGACTATGGGCAAGAGCCGGGGTACACCCTGGACAAGTCACCAGATCATCGCAGGCCTGACACATAGAGACAAACAACCATTCACACCTTCGGTCAATTTAGAGCCACCAGTTCATCTAACCTGCCTGTCTTTGGACTGTGGGGGAAACTGGAACACCCTAAGGAAACCCACACAGACACGGGGAGAACATACAGACTCCACACAGAATGGCCCCCATCAGCCACTGGTCTCAAACCCAGAACCTTCTTGCTGTGAAGTGACAGTGCTAACCACCACACCACCATGCCTGCCTCCATTTGATTGTAATGTTGACAAAAAAAGAGTAGTGCAAATGTCTGAAGGCTATGTGAGGGGGAAAGAAAGAGGGAAAAACTAGCCAGTGATTTTAGATTAATAAACTTTGCTATCAACCCATTTGAATGTTCAGCCACAAGGTCATGTTTTATCATCACATGAAATGTCTGAGACTATTATTGTCACTATCATTAGATTTTGTTCAGATACATGTCATAGGAAATGGTGCACTTTTACAATATTTGCTCATTATTATACCCTTTTAGCAGCCCTGTGTCACTGTATACAAACATACTGTATACAGTTTCTCAGAATCATTCAAAAATAATTTGTGCAAATGTAAATTCTCCTGGAATAGAGCTGTTTGTTTGCTGTCTTGGGTAGTCACTGGAAATGGAAAAAAAGAGGAAAATCTCACTGAAAAATACAACAATACCAGCTGGCTCCTTTTCATTGAATATAAATGACCATTCTACTTCTGCAGGAGCAGTTCTCTAAATCACATTTGGACTCCTGTGATAGATGAGAGCAGTCATCCAAGAAAACCCTACACTCTCCTGGGATCTTGGAGCTATCAGAAATGTCAAATCCACTAATACTTCACTTTAATCCTTCATATCATGTGGCTTATTTTTATGTATCAAAAACCATAGTGATTATGTCTCTTTTCTGATTATGGAATATGAGACAAGATACTGGACCTTTTTCAGCAAACAAAACAAACAACTGAGAGATGGGGTACACCCTGGACAGGTCACCAATCTATCCCAAGGCTAACATTACATTACAGGCACTTAGCAAACACTCTTATCCATACAACATACCCAGAGCAGTTTGGGAAGCAGTTGGGGGTTAGGTGCCTTGCTTAAAGGCACTTCAGCCATTCCAGCTGGTCCAGGGACTCGAACCAGCAACCCTTTGATCCTAAAGCTGCTTCACTAACCTTTAGACCATGCTTTAACCCAACAGAACCTATTCCCTGTTGGTCGAAAACAGAAATGAACAACCACTCACACTCATGGGCAATTTAGAGTACCCAGTTGACCACATATCTCAAGTCAAGTCAAGATTATTTTTATAGCGCTTTTAACAATTGACATTGTCGCAAAGCAGCTTTACAGAATTTTAACGACTTTAAACATGAGCTAATTTTATCCCTAATCTATTCCCAATGAACAAGACCGTGGCAACAGTGGCAAGGAAAAACTCATTCAGACGACATGAGGAAGAAACCTCGAGAGGAACCAGACTCAAAAGGGAACCCATCCTCATTTGGGTGATAACAGACAACATGACTATAAACATTTTTAACATATCTGTGGGAGGAAACTGATGCAGGCTTGGAGAGAACATGCAAACATCTCACAGAAAGGCTTCAGTCAGTCACAAGGTTCATACCTAGAACTTTCTGGCTGTATGCAATAGTGCTAACCACTACGCCACCATGCTGCCCAATAAAGCACCACTCAAAAAATCTATTTGGACACCTTAAAGCAATGTACACAGTCTACTGTGTCGATCAGGAACTGTTTCTACTTAGCTAAGTTGGAAGGAAGTGGAACAAGACTAGAAAAATGCCACGCACAGCAAGACAGCTACAGCAAAGGAGAAAACTTGAGCAAAATGTTTTAAAGCTATTGTTTACCCTAGCATGCTCCTTTAGTTGTGTAATTCCTACACTGTCTTGTAATATTACTCAAAATATGGCACTATTTGAAGAACAGGAGTCCCCAATGTAATTGAAGACTTGAATTGGAGACCTGGCCCTCAATGTTGAAAAGGTATAGAACTGGCATTGCAAAAGAGGTTCAAGGTTGCCCAAACTAGAGGTCATGACCCCAAGTTGGGTTGCTTGATTTAAAACTTTACAATCTCCATTTTTGTTATATTCCATCCATCCATTATCTGTAACCGCTTATCCTGTGCAGGGTCACAAGCAAGCTGGAGCTTATCCCAGCTCCAGCTTTTATGCTTACATAAAAACACTTAAAATGCAGCTATTTTTCCTCCCCAAAAGTACCAACATGCACACAGAAGGCTCTTAATCTCTTCATCTCCATGCTGCATATGGCACACTGAAGATAGTGTGAAACATTTGCGGCAAGAGGGCAAGTTTTGTACAAGCAAAATTTTACTAATACGTTTAGGGAGCATAAGAAATCAAGCATTCCATTTGATTGTCCATCCATTTTCTGTAACCGCTTATCCTGTGCAGGGTTGCGGGCAAGCTGGAGTCTATCCCAGCTGACTATGGGCGAGAGGCGGGGTACTCCCTGGACAACTCGCCAGATCATTGCAGGACTGACACATAGAGACAAGCAACCATTCACACCTATGGTCAATTTAGAGCTACCAATTATCCTAACCTGCATGTCTTTGGAGGAAACCAGAGCACCTGGAGGAAACCCACGCAGACACAGAGAGAACATGCAAACTCCACACAGAAAGGCCCCCGTCGGCCACTAGGCTTGAACCCAGAACCTTCTTGCTGTGAGGCAACAGTGTTAATCACTACACGACCATGTCGCTCTGTTATAGTCATTTATTTTACAAATTAATATTATAAATCTGGCGTGAACTATGAAGATATTATTTGCAACCACTTTGAAATGCTAACGGGATATAAATAATGAACACTACATTACATTACAGGCATTTAGCAGATGCTCTTATCCAGAGCAACATACAACATCAGACTTCAAATACAACTCGGAGTCTTGCCACATGCAGAAGTTCTCGGATGATTCTGCGATTGTGGGATTTGTTCATGATGGACAGGAGGAGGAGTACAAGAGCCTGATACAGGACTTTGTGTTGTGGTGTACAGTGCTCAGCGTAAATGAGTACACCCCCTTTGAAAAGTAACATTTTAAACAACATCTCAGTGAACGGCGGCACGGTGGTGTAGTGGTTAGCGCTGTCGCCTCACAGCAAGAAGGTCCTGGGTTCGAGCCCCGGGGCCGGCGAGGGCCTTTCTGTGTGGAGTTTGCATGTTCTCCCCGTGTCCGCGTGGGTTTCCTCCGGGTGCTCCGGTTTCCCCCACAGTCCAAAGACATGCAGGTTAGGTTAACTGGTGACTCTAAATTGACCGTAGGTGTGAGTGTGAATGGTTGTCTGTGTCTATGTGTCAGCCCTGTGATGACCTGGCGACTTGTCCAGGGTGTACCCCGCCTTTCGCCCGTAGTCAGCTGGGATAGGCTCCAGCTTGCCTGCGACCCTGTAGAAGGATAAAGCGGCTAGAGATAATGAGATGAGATGAGATCTCAGTGAACACAAACAATGTCCAAAATGTTGACAAGACAAAGTTTAATATAACATCTGTTTAACTTAGAACGTGAAAGTAAGGTTAATAATATAATTTAGATTACACATTTTTCAGTTTTACTCAAATTAGGGTGGTGCAAAAATGAGTACACCCCACAACAAAAGCTACTACATCTAGTACTTTATATGGCCTCCATGATTTTTAATGACAGCACCAAGTCTTCTAGGCATGGAATGAACAAGTTGGCAACATTTTGTAACATCAATCTTTTTCCATTCTTCAACAATGACCTCTTTTAGTGATTGAATGCTGGATAGAGAGTGATGCTCAACTTGTCTCTTCAGAATTCCCCAAAGAAAATAATTTCTTTACACCACAAAGGTGAAGGCTACAAGAAGATCAGCAAAGCTTTACTTATCAGTCAGAATACTGTAGCAAAAGTGGTACAAAAATTTAAGAAAGATGGAACTGCAACCATCTCACAGAGATGTCCAGGTCATCCACGGAAGTTAACACCTAGACAGGAGCATCTTCTGATGAGAAGGGTTGAAGAAAATCGGCATGCAAGTTCACTGCAGTTATCTAAAGAAGTAGAAAGCCAAACTGGGGTGACTATTTCCCGTGACACAATATGGCGTACGCTGCAGAGGAATGGCATGCATGGATGCCGTCCACGAAAGAAGCCTCTCCTAAAGCCCAGGCACAAAAAAGCCCGCCTAGAGTTTGCCAGGGCCCATGCTGACAAAGATGAAGACTACTGGGACTCTATACTCTGGAGTGATGAGAGACCAAGATAAACGTTTTTGGAACTGATGGCTTCAAAACTGTATGACGTTGCAAAGGTGAGGAATACAAAGAAAAATGCATGGTGCCTACAGTGAAACATGGTGGTGGCAGTGTCCTTATGTGGGGCTGCATGAGTGCTGCTGGTGTCGGGGAGCTGCATTTCATTGATGGCATCATGAATTTACAGATGTATTGCTCTATACTGAAAGAGAAGATGCTACCATCACTCCATGCCCTTGGTCGTTGTGCACTTTTCCAACATGACTAAACACACATCTAAGGCCACTGTTGGATTTCTGAAGAAGAACAGGGTGAAAGTGATTCAGTGGCCAAGTATGTCTCCTGATCTGAACCCAATCGAACACCTATGGGGAATTCTGAAGAGACAAGTTGAGCATCACTCTCCATCCAGCATCCAGTCACTAAAAGAGGTCATTGTTGAAGAATGGAAAAAGATTGATGCTGCAAAATGTCGCCAACTTGTTCATTCCATGCCTAGAAGACTTGGTGCTGTCATTAAAAATCATGGAGGCCATACAAAGTACTAGATGTAGTAGTTTTTGTTGTGGGGTGTACTCATTTTTGCACCACCCTAATTTGAGTAAAACTGAAAAATGTGTAATCAAAGTCTATATTATTAACCTTACTTTAACGTTATAAGTTAAACAGATGTTATATTAAACTTTGTCTTGTCAACATTTTGGAAATTGTTTGTGTTCATTGAGATATTGTTTAAAATGTTGCTTTTCAAAAGGGGGTGTACTCATTTACGCTGAGCACTGTAAATCCAACCACCTGCAGCTGAACACTGGCAAAACAAAAGAAATGCTTGTGGACTTTAGAAGGTCCAGGCCAACTCTGCAGCCGATCTCTATTGAGGGGGTCGATGTGGAGATGGTCAGGACCTACAAATATCTGGGTGTACATCTGGACGACAAGCTGGACTGGACAGTGAACACTGACACCCTCTACAGGAAGGGTCATAGCAGCCTCTACTTCCTGAGGAGGCTCGGGTCCTTCAGGATCTGCCGAAAACTGCTGCTGATGTTCTACCAGTCTGTGGTAGCCAGTGTCCTCTTCTGTGCTGTAGTCTGTTGGGGAGGCAGCATTAAGAAGAGAGATGCTGGATGGCTCAACAGGCTGGTGAGGAAAGCTCGCTCTGTGCTGGGAACTGAGCTGGAGTCCCTTACATCAGTGGCAGAGTGAAGGGCCCTGAGCAAACTGCTCTTAATCATGGACAATGTTCACCACCCTCTGCATGGCGACATCATTAGGCAGAGGAGCTTGTTCAGTAGCAGACTGTTGTCCCTGCCCTGCACCATGGACAGATTCAGGAAGTCTTTTGTCCCTCAGGCCATTAGACTGTTCAACTCCTCCCGGCTCAGCAAAAATAAGACTCTGTGACTCTGCTGTACTCAGGACTAGTTACACTGCTCTTTTCATGCCCATTGCACTTCTCTGCTGCTTACATACAGTGCCTTGAAAAAGTATTCATACCCCTTGAACCACCTTACAACCACGAACTTAAAAGTTTTTTATTGAGATTTTATGTGATAGACCAACACAGAGTAGCACATAATTGTGAAGTGAAATCTCATCTCATCTCATTATCTCTAGCCGCTTTATCCTTCTACAGGGTCGCAGGCAAGCTGGAGCCTATCCCAGCTGACTACGGGCGAAAGGCGGGGTACACCCTGGACAAGTCGCCAGGTCATCACAGTGTGAAGTGAAATGAAAATGATAAATGGTCTTCAAAATTTTAAACAAATAAAAATCTGAAAAATGTGGTGTGAATTAGTATTCAGCCCCCCGCGTTAATACTTTGTAGAGCCACCTTTTGCTGCAATTACAGCTGCAAATCTTTTGTGGTATGTCTCTACCAGCTTTGCACATCTAGACACTGAAATTTTTGCCCATTCTTCTTTGCAAAATAGCTCAAGCTTAGCCAGATTGGATGGAGAGCGTCTGTGAACAGCAATTTTCAAGTTTTGCCACAGATGCTCAATGGGATTTAGGTCTGGACTTTGACTGGGCCATTCTAACACATGCATATTCTTTGATCTAAACCATTCCATTGTAGCTCTGGCTGTATGTTTAGGGTCACTGTCTTGCTGGAAGGTGAATCTCCTTCCCAGTCTCAAGTCTTTTGCAGCCTCCAACAGGTTTTCTTCCAGGATTGCCCTGTATTTAGCTCCATCCATCTTCCCATCAACTCTGACCAGCTTCCCTGTCCCTGCTGAAGAAAAGCATCCCCATAGCATGATGCTGCCACCACCATGTTTCACAATGGGGATGGTGTGTGCAGGGTGATGAGCAGTGTTAGTTTTCTGCCACACATGGCACTTTGCATTTAGGCCAAAAAGTTCAATTTTGGTCTCATCTGACCAAAGCACCTTCTTCCACATGTTTGCTGTGTCCCCTACATGGCTTCTGGCAAACTGCAAATGGGACTTCTTATGCCCGTCTTTCAACAATGGCTTTCTTCTTGCCACTCTTCCAAAAAGGCCAGATTTGTGGAGTGTATGACTTATAGTTGTCCTGTGCACAGATTCTCCCACCTGAGCTGTGGATTTCTGCAGCTCCTCCAGAGTGATCATGGGCCTCTTGGCTGCTTCTCTGACCAGTGCTCTCCTTGCTCGCTCTGTCAGTTTAGGTGGATGGCCATGTCTTGGTAGGTTTGCAGTTGTGCCATACTTTTTCGATTTTTGAATGATGGATTGAACAGTGCTTCTTGAGATGTTCAGAGCTTGGGATATTTTTTTTATAACCTAACCCTGCTTTAAACTTCTCCAGAACTTTATCCCTGACCTGTCTGGTGAGTTATTTGGTCTTCATGATGCTGTTTGTTCTTCAGTGTTCTCTAACAAACCACTGAGGCCTTCACAGAACAAGTGTATTTATGCTGAGAGTAAATTACACACAGTAGGACTCTATTAACTAATTAGATGACTTCTGAAGGCAATTGATTGCACTGGATTGTATTTAGAGGTATCAGAGTACAGGGGGCTGAATACTAATGCAAACCACATTTTTCAAATTTTTATTTGTTTAAAATTTTGAAGACCATTTATCATTTTCATTTCACTTCACAGTTATGTGCTACTCTGTGTTGGTCTATCACATAAAATCTCAATAAAAAACTTTTAAGTTCGTGGTTGTAAGGTGGAAAAATGTGAAAAAGTTCAAGGGGTATGAATACTTTTTCAAGGCACTATAGATGTACATTATACGCATAGATGGTATATACAGATATTTGTAAATAAGCTGGTATGTTGTACTTTACCTTATTATATACTTTATTATTATATACTGTTATAATGTACCTACTTATATATATATATATATATATATATCTCATCTCATCTAATTATCTCTAGCCGCTTTATCCTTCTACAGGGTCGCAGGCAAGCTGGAGCCTATCCCAGCTGACTACGGGCGAAAGGCGGGGTACACCCTGGACAAGTCGCCAGGTCATCACAGGGCTGACACATAGACACAGACAACCATTCACACTCACATTCACACCTACGGTCAATTTAGAGTCACCAGTTAACCTAACCTGCATGTCTTTGGACTGTGGGGGAAACCGAAGCACCCGGAGGAAACCCACGCGGACACGGGGAGAACATGCAAACTCCACACAGAAAGGCCCTCGCCGGCCCCGGGGCTCGAACCCAGGACCTTCTTGCTGTGAGGCGACAGCGCTAACCACTACACCACCGTGCCGCCCTATATATATATCTCGTCTCGTCTCGTCTCGTCTCGTCTTCTTCCGCTTATCCAGGACCGGGTCGCGGAGGCAGCAGTCTAAGCATGGAAGCCCAAACTTCCCTTTCCCCAGACACCTCGGCCAGCTCCTCGGGAAGAACACCGAGGCGTTCCCAGGCCAGCCGAGAGACATAGTCCCTCCAGCGTGTCCTGGGTCTTCCCCGGGGCCTCCTCCCGGGGGGACATGCCTGGAACACCTCCCCAGGGAGGCGTCCAGGAGGCATCCGAAAAAGATGCCCGAGCCACCTCAGCTGGTTCCTCTCGATGTGGAGGAGCAGCAGCTCTACTCCGAGCTCCTCCCGAGTGACTGTGCTTCTCACCCTATCTCTAAGGGAGCGCCCAGCCACCCTGCGAAGGAAACTCATTTCAGCCGCTTGTATCCGCGATCTTGTTCTTTCTGTCATTACCCAAAGCTCATGACCATAGGTGAGAGTCGGAACGTAGATCGACCGGTAAATTGAGAGCTTCGCCTTTTGGCTCAGCTCCTTCTTCACCACGACGGACCGGTAAAGCGACCGCATCACTGCGGAGGCTGCACCGATCCGCCTGTCGATCTCACGCTCCATCCTTCCCTCACTCGTGAACAAGATCCCGAGATACTTAAACTCCTCCACTTGAGGCAGGACTTCTCCACCAACCTGGAGAGGGCAAGCCACCCTTTTCCGGTCGAGAACCATGGCCTCGGACTTGGAGGTGCTGATTCTCATCCCAGCCGCTTCACACTCGACTGCAAACCGCCCCAGTGCATGCTGAAGGTCCTGGTTTGAAGAAGCCAACAGGACAACATCATCCGCAAAAAGCAGAGATGAAATCCTGTGGTTCCCAAACAGGATTCCTTCCGGCCCCTGGCTGCGCCTAGAAATTCTGTCCATAAAAATTATGAACAGAACCGGTGACAAAGGGCAGCCCTGACGGAGTCCAACATGCACCGGGAACCCCTATGGAGAAAAAATCCAGGACCGTGACGTCGCCCGGTAGGACGCAGCCGGGGCCCCACCCTGGAGCCAGGCCCAGGGTTGGGGCTCGTATGCGAGCGCTTGGTGGCCGGACCTTTGCCCATGGGGCCCGGCCGGGCTCAGCCCGAAGAGGCGACGTGGGCCCGACCTCCTGTGGGTTCACCACCCACAGAGGTAGCAGTAGGGGTTTGGTGCAGTGTGGATTGGGTGGCAGTCGAAGGCAGGGGCCTCGGCGACCTGATCCCCGGACACAGCGGCTGGCTGTTGGGACATGGAATGTCACTTCACTGGGGGGGAAGGAGCCTGAGCTTGTGCGGGAGGTTGAGAGGTACCGGCTAGAGATAGTCGGGCTCACCTCCACGCACAGCTTGGGCTCTGGAACCCAGCTCCTCGAGAGGGGCTGGACTTTCCACTTCTCTGGAGTCGCCCGTGGTGAGCGGCGGCGGGCTGGTGTGGGCTTCCTTATCGCTCCCCAGCTCAGCCGCCATGTGTTGGAGTTTACCCCAGTGAACGAGAGGGTCGCCTCTCTGCGCCTTCGGATTGGGGAGAGGGCTCTTGCTGTTGTTTGTGCCTACGGGCCAAATAGCAGTATAGAGTATCCGGCCTTCTTGGAGTCCCTGGGAGAGGTACTGAGGGGTGCTCAGACTGGGGACTCCATTGTGCTACTGAGGGACTTCAATGCTCACGTGGGCGATGACAGTGACACCTGGAGGGGCGTGGTTGGGAGGAACGGCCTCCCCGATCTGAACCCGAGTGGTGTTTTGTTATTGGACTTCTGTGCTAGTCACAGTTTGTCCATAACGAACACCATGTTCGAGCATAGGGGTGTCCATAAGTGCACGTGGCACCAGGACACCTTAGGTCGGAGGTCGATGATCGACTTTGTAGTCGTGTCATCTGATCTCCGACCCTATGTCTTGGACACTCGGGTGAAGAGAGGGGCTGAGTTGTCAACTGATCACCACCTGGTGGTGAGTTGGATCCGCTGGCGGAGGAGGAAGCTGGACAGACCTGGCAGGCCCAAACGTATGGTGAGGGTCTGCTGGGAACGTCTGGCCGAGCACTCTGTTGGGGAGGTCTTTAACTCCCACCTCCGGGAGAGCTTTTCCCAGCTTCCGAGGGAGGCGGGGGACATTGAGTCTGAGTGGACCATGTTCTCTACCTCCATTGTGGACGCAGCTGTTCGGAGCTGTGGCCGCAAGGTCTCCGGTGCCTGTCGTGGCGGCAATCCCCGAACCTGGTGGTGGACACCGGAAGTAAGGGATGCCGTCAAGCTGAAGAAGGAGTCCTATCAGGCCATGTTGACCTCCGGGACTCCTGAGGCAGCCGAAGGGTATCGGCAGGCCAGGCGTGCTGCAGCTCGGGCAGTTGCAGAGGCAAAAACTCGGAACTGGGAGGAGTTCGGGGAGGCCATGGAGAAGGACTATCGGTCGGCCTCGAAGAAATTCTGGCAAACCGTCCGGCGCCTCAGGAGGGGGAAGCAGTACTCTGCCAACACTGTTTACAGTGCGGGTGGGGAGCTGTTGACCTCGACTGGGGACATTGTCGGGCGGTGGAAGGAATACTTTGAGGATCTCCTCAATCCCACCGTCATGTCTTCCACTGAGGAGACTGAGGCTGATGACTCAGAGGTGGACTCGTCCATTACCCAAGCCGAAGTCACTGAGGTGGTTTGCAAGCTCCTCGGTGGCAAGGCACCGGGGGTGGATGAGATCCGCCCTGAGTATCTCAAGTCTCTGGATGTTGTGGGGCTGTCTTGGTTGACACGCCTCTGCAACATCGCGTGGCGGTCGGGGACAGTGCCTCTGGAGTGGCAGACTGGGGTGGTGGTCCCTCTTTTTAAGAAAGGGGACCGGAGAGTGTGCTCCAATTATAGGGGAATCACACTTCTCAGCCTCCCAGGGAAAGTTTACTCCAGGGTACTGGAGAGGAGAATTCGACCAATAGTCGAACCTCGGATCCAGGAGGAACAATGCGGTTTTCGTCCTGGTCGCGGAACACTGGACCAGCTCTATACCCTTCATAGGGTGCTCGAGGGTTCATGGGAGTTTGCCCAACCAGTCCACATGTGCTTTGTGGATCTGGAGAAGGCATTCGACCGTGTCCCCCGTGGTATTCTGTGGGGGGTGCTTCGGGAGTATGGGGTTCGGGGCTCTTTGCTAAGGGCTGTCCGGTCCCTGTACGAACGGAGCAGGAGTCTGGTTCGCATTGCCGGCAGTAAGTCAGACCTGTTCCCTATATATATATATATAACTTAATATTTATTTATATACTAATTTAATATTATATATCGTATACTATCACACTATTACATATACTATGTGTATTGATATATACTTTAACTATGCCTATCATGTAATATACTATGCTTTTTTATCTACCATATACCACTAAACACTGTACAAGTATGTACAAACTGTCCACAAAGTATTTGCACTGCTCACGAATCGCTTATTTGCACTGTGACTGGTTACATTACCAACTGTAGTACCTCACTACCTCCCATACTGAGAGCTGTATATTTTATTACTTGCTCTTATTGGTAATGTTTTATTTCTTTTGGTATTTTGTTTTTTGTATTTTAGTTTTTTATACATATAATGCTATTTAGTCTTTGTATTGATCTTGTGCAATGCGGAAATGTTACCTTGAATTTCCCTCTGGGATTAATAAAGCATCCATCCATCCATCCATCCATCCATCTATCTATCTATCTATCTATCTATCTATCTATCTATCTATCTATCTATCTAATATACCCAGAGCAATCTGGGGAGCAGCTAGAATCTCTGTGCGTAAGGGTCAAGGCTGGAAAACCATACTGGGTGCCCATGATCTTCGGGCCCTTAGACGGCACTGCATCACATACAGGCATGCTTCTGTATTGGAAATCACAAAATGGGCTCAGGAATATTTCCAGAGAACATTATCTGTGAACACAATTCACCGTGCCATCCGCCGTTGCCAGCTAAAACTCTATAGTTCAAAGAAGAAGCCGTATCTAAACATGATCCAGAAATGCAGACGTCTTCTCTGGGCCAAGGCTCATTTAAAATGGACTGTGGCAAAGTGGAAAACTGTTCTGTGGTCAGACGAATCAAAATTTGAAGTTCTTTATGAAAATCAGGGACGCCGTGTCATTTGGACTAAAGAGGAGAAGGACGACCCAAGTTGTTATCAGCGCTCAGTTCAGAAGCCTGCATCTCTGATGGTATGGGGTTGCATTAGTGCATGTGGCATGGGCAGCTTACACATGTGGAAAGACACCATTAATGCTGAAAGGTATATCCAGGTTCTAGAGCAACACATGCACACATCCAGACGACGTCTCTTTCAGGGAAGACCTTGCATTTTCCAACATGACAATGCCAAACCACATACTGCATCAATTACAGCATCATGGCTGCATAGAAGAAGGGTCCGGGTACTGAACTGGCCAGCCTGCAGTCCAGATCTTTCACCCATAGAAAACATTTGGCGCATCATAAAACGGAAGATACGACAAAAAAGACCTAAGACAGTTGAGCAACTAGAATCCTACATTAGACAAGAATGGGTTAACATTCCTATCCCTAAACTTGAGCAACTTGTCTCCTCAGTCCCCAGACGTTTACAGACTGTTGTAAAGAGAAAAGGGGATGTCTCACAGTGGTAAACATGGCCTTGTCCCAACTTTTTTGAGATGTGTTGTTGTCATGAAATTTAAAATCACCTAATTTTTTCTCTTTAAATGATACATTTTCTCAGTTTAAACATTTGATATGTCATCTATGTTCTATTCTGAATAAAATATGGAATTTTGAAACTTCCACATCATTGCATTCCGTTTTAATTTACAATTTGTACTTTGTCCCAACTTTTTTGGAATCTGGGTTGTATATCTCACTAGCTTTTTCACTATCCTGAGCACTAACTTTCACTAACGCAAGTTGATCTTGCATTATCAAAGGTACACAAGAACGAGTGGTGAAGCCACAATGTCATTGTGTTGTAAGAATGTAAGAATGAGTGTAACAATAGCGAAACTTCATAGCCAATCAGCACTTATCCTAATCAAGTTCGATTACCCATTCTACTCCTTGATAAACTTCGGAACCAATCAGAACCAGAAATGAAACAAGAGAAACCTCGTTATAACTTTGTAGTATTGGAAGATAACTGGTAGATAAAAAGATAAATGAAATTCACCTTGTAGTTCGCCGAGGCTACTGATTCAATATCAAGTAAGTGGTGTTTATTTTCAGAAAATTTACCTTTTGATTATCACAGCTTTTGTTTGGTTCTTCTGAAAGGTCAAATGAAAGGTTTTGTAAGGTTTTTTTTTTTTTTTTGGGGGGGGGGGTTAGCTTTTTGGCAGATATATTGAGAAGCCGATATCAAACTTTTGCTTTTCATTGTAATTTTTTTATTTTATTTTTCATTTTAGAGTCTTTACACTACATTTATGAAACAAAATGTGCTCATTAGTACTAAATAATGCTTCTAAGACAATTCATGAACAAGTGCTTTTTTATCTATTTTGAAAACAGATCTAGTTCACAGCACTGGATTTTGAACAAAACACAGTTAACAAAATTGGTAACCAAAATACTCCAAGCCCTGATGCTGCTCACAGCTTGGTGATGGTTGCAAAAGGCGAGGCGAGTATCATTGATAACATGTATATATGCAATATTTACTGTATGGACATGGGATCAGAAAACAATTTTATTTATAATCAGTGGCCACATGTACACATAGGGGACCTTTTTTTTTTTATTATCATTGATATTGGAGACTGCATCCCATTGATTACAACCCTCCCCAAAAAATCCAGTAACCTCAAAATAGTTTTCTTCAGGTTGTCTACTGTTGCTTCTTCCTATGAACCTATGGGTCATTAATAATAAATGGATACCTAAAGAAGCATTTATCCACCCACCTATTTCATAACAACATGAAACGTTATCATTTAAAACCATTTCATAATAAATAAATAAATAAATAAATAAATAAGGCGCATGTTAAAAAAACATTTAGAAATCAGAACTTGCACATGGATTCAACCTAGTAAATAAATATAATGCACAGAGTATTGAATGCACATGGGGAAGATATTGCACAAAAGAGCATGTTGTGTAAATGTTAAAAATCAATAGAGAATTGAGGTTTGTTGGAGGGTGTTTATCGTCTTTATGGCTGCTGGTGGGGGGGGTATGGTGGAAATAAATAAATAGGCTGTATTTATTCAGAGTTGATTTAGGTGTGTGTAATGAAGAACTACAGAGATGTCAATCATGCTGCTGTGTGTGATTTCAGATATCCTGCCAGTTCCTGAGCAGTTTGCTGTTGTTAAATGTCATGATCTTACCTGATGTGGGACATGATGTACTGTAAACATAAGCCTGGACAAATCCTAAAAACAGATTCAACCTTGAACTTGCGTTTACTTTAAATTCTGGGGTCACGTGAAAGAAGGAGAGACTGATGTACACCAAAGGAAATGGGTCTAGATGGTGCAATGGTCCGTAGTGTGCTTGGCATGGCTGGCTGCCAGGTGTTTTCGAGTGCCTGACATTTTTAGCATCAGGCTTTGTTTTTTAAACAGCAGTTCTCCTTTGGCGGGTCTGTGAAAGAGAGAGAAACCATAAAATTAGTGTCCTTGTTGTGACTTTATGTGCAAACAATGTCTCCATAATTATTAGTAAACTATGAGTAAATTTAAAGAATAATAGGCTCTTTGCAGCGAGAGGTTACGTGCTTGGATACCGCACAGCAACGCCATACTGGAGAGCAAGCTTTCAGGTAAACAGAACCCTCGACAAGGACAAGCACAAAAGTTTCAGCACTTTTATAGTGCTTAATATCTTTTTCTTTTCTATAAGAAGTAGCAGTTATTGCCCATGAACCTGATTTCCTCTGAATCGTGCTCTTCGAGGTTCCGTACAATCGAAATTCTCAGGCGAGTCAGGGATGGGATTCCCTGCTGTGGCTGCATGCAGTCTATTAGCGTGAGCATGTAGCCTATGGGAAATGAATAGTGTGTTGGATTAGCACGAATCCCACGTTTTGGAAAATCGAACATGTTGTCTTGGGCCCCTCTGGGGTGTCCAATCCAGGTGCAAAGTATGGAGTATGTGCATCCAGCTGTGTCAATTTGCAGAGGTGAACAGAGAGAGAGACAGACAGACAGACAGACAGACAGCCTTCCTTTAGTACTATAGATTGTCAAAGTAGTTTTCTATGCTTAGTGTAGGCTCGTTTTTACAGGAAAAAAATGATTTTATCGCAAAAGCATTGACGTTTTTAACAGACAGCATTTGATTCTCCACGGCCAAACAACAAGGTGACTTTGCAAGGCATGTACACCAAAAAACCTTGTAAAAGCACTTATTGTAATTCTAATGGCTCAAAGCAGCTCCATAATAAAAGGTTTTAAGGTATATGGTTGTTTTTGAAAGGTTTGGCAACATCTTGAAGATATTAACAAACAATTTACTGTGATGATAAAATGAAGCTTGGCTTCCCTCCTCCTCTCAGTTCGTTCCCCCTTATCAGCTGTGTGTGTATGTGACAAATAAAGGCTTCTAATTCAGTGTACACACACACAGCTGATAAGGGGGAATATATATATATATATATATATATATATATATATATATATATATATATATATATATATATATATATATAAAAGCAACTGTTTAACTGTTTAGTATTTATAAATAATGGTGTTCACATGCCTTTTTTTTTATTCATTCCTTTAATGAAAATGCACAATATACAGTATTGAATTAGAACATAATTCAAGATACATAGATCAAAGTGACTCTTTTCATGATTGGAAAGGAGCAGCAAGAAGAATATACCGTAATTCTTATCTTTGTCTGGCCCTTAGTAAAACATAAAGAATCTTAGATGGTCTGTAAATTCCAATTACCTACATTGCGTATCAGTTACCTACACCATCAGCTACATATGCCAACAACTTAAAGGAAAAAATAACCAATAAAAACAAAAATTTATAAGCTCAAAACAATAAAAATGATCATCTACATTCAATGCCAACAACATAAAACAAAAAAATAACCCCTAAAAATTAAATTTCATGAGCTCATAACAAATAAAATGAATGTCCAGTTAAATTTCATGTGCATATTGTCTCATTTGTCTCTCTTTATAATTTTTTTTAAACTGAAGAATATCTGTGCAACACTTTAAATCACTCTGTTGATTAAAGGTTGTTATTAAACACACCTGTTTGACCTGTTATTAAAGGTCAAAGCATAATAATGTTTTATCTAAAATTGGAAATACAGAATTATCTGATAGAAACTTAATTCCTAGGTTTTGCTATGCTATATTAAAGTCAAACAAAACCCAAAAATGTATACCATTTGCAGATCATGGCAAGTGCCCTGATGTGTCCTCGGCAAGTTGAAAGTAAAAATAAAACTATAACAACAAATATATCCATTTTAAAAGTTATGATATTGCTAAAAAAAAAGGCTTATCTGAGATGCAACCATTTGCACTGCAACTGAATATCCTGTGACGTAACTGGCACACTAGTATGCCATTTACCTTCATTACACAGAGCCATCAAATAAAGGCTTCTCATCTCATCTCATCATCTCTAGCCACTTTATCCTGTTCTACAGAGTCGCAGGCAAGTTGGAGCCTATCCCAGCTGACTACGGGCAAAAGGCAGGGTACATCCTGGACAAGTCACCAGGTCATCACAGGGCTGACACATAGACACAGACAACCATTCACACCTACGCTCAATTTAGAGTCACCAGTTAACCTAACCTGCATGTCTTTGGACTGTGGGGGAAACCGGACCACCCGGAGGAAACCCACACGGACACGGGGAGAGCATGCAAACTCCACACAGAAAGGCCCTTGCCGGCCACGGGGCTCAAACCCAGAACCTTCTTGCTGTGAGGCGACAGCGCTAACCACTACACCACCGTGCCGCCCAATAAAGGCTTCTAATTCTTAAAAAAAAAATAAATCACCAGACACCACTGTTCTCTCTCTCTCTCTCTCTCTCTCTGCACACACACATGTTTTCACTGCTTCAAATGGGTTGAATACAGAGATAGAACTTTACTGTGCTGGAATGTATATTGGACAAATTTCTAATTCTAAAAATTTCATCTGAAAATTTCTGTAACCATTTGATTTTTTTTTTTTTTTTTGCTGGCAACAAAATACATGAATCAACAGACTTCACTTTAATGATGTTTAAATCTCACTTGGCAAGATAATGCCTATGCAGTACTGACACAGATATGAGGAAACAATCCCATTCTCATTGCAAAGCAATCCTTTCCATCTAAAAAGATCTCTTTTCTCAGTGAATACAAACAAGCAAAAACATGTCACATAAAATGATCAATGAGCCCTAGATGTGCTGTAATAAATACATTTTATCATCACAGTAAATTCTTCTAGAAAAGGAAAGATAGTAAGCATTATAAAGTGCTGAAATTTTTGTGCTTGTCCTTGTCAAGGGTTTTGTTTCCCTGAAAGCTTGCTCTCCAGTATGGTATTGCTACAGTGTCTTGCAAAAGTATTCATCCCCCTTAGTGTTTGTCCTGTTTGATCACATTTCAAGCTGGAATTACAACCCCGATTCCAAAAAAGTTGGGACAAAGTACAAATTGTAAATAGAAACGGAATGCAATAATTTACAAATCTCAAAAACTGATATTGTATTCACAATAGAACATAGACAACATATCAAATGTCGAAAGTGAGACATTTTGAAATTTCATGCCAAATATTGGCTCATTTGAAATTTCATGACAGCAACACATCTCAAAAAAGTTGGGACAGGGGCAATAAGAGGCTGGAAAAGTTAAAGGTACAAAAAAGGAACAGCTGGAGGACCAAATTGCAACTCATTAAGTCAATTGGCAATAGGTCATTAACATGACTGGGTATAAAAAGAGCATCTTGGAGTGGCAGCGGCTCTCAGAAGTAAAGATGGGAAGTGGATCACCAATCCCCCTAATTCTGCGCCGACAAATAGTGGAGCAATATCAGAAAGGAGTTCGACAATGTAAAATTGCAAAGAGTTTGAACATATCATCATCTACAGTGCATAATATCATCAAAAGATTCAGAGAATCTGGAAGAATCTCTGTGCGTAAGGGTCAAGGCTGGAAAACCATACTGGGTGCCCGTGATCTTCGGGCCCTTAGACGGCACTGCATCACATACAGGCATGCTTCTGTATTGGAAATCACAAAATGGGCTCAGGAATATTTCCAGAGAACATTATCTGTGAATACAATTCACCGTGCCATCCGCCGTTGCCAGCTAAAACTCTATAGTTCAAAGAAGAAGCCGTATCTAAACATGATCCAGAAGCGCAGACGTCTTCTCTGGGCCAAGGCTCATTTAAAATGGACTGTGGCAAAGTGGAAAACTGTTCTGTGGTCAGATGAATCAAAATTTGAAGTTCTTTATGGAAATCAGGGATGCCATATCATTCGGACTAAAGAGGAGAAGGATGACCCAAGTTGTTATCAGTGCTCAGTTCAGAAGCCTGCATCTCTGATGGTATGGGGTTGCATTTGTGCATGTGGCATGGGCAGCTTACACATCTGGAAAGACACCATCAATGCTGAAAGGTATATCCAGGTTCTAGAGCAACATATGCTCCCATCCAGACGACATCTCTTTCAGGGAAGACCTTGCATTTTCCAACATGACAATGCCAAACTACATACTGCATCAATTACAGCATCATGGCTGCGTAGAAGAACGGTCCGGGTACTGAACCGGCCAGCCTGCAGTCCAGATCTTTCACCCATAGAAAACATTTGGAGGGTTAGCACCATTTGATTTACACAACGTGCCTACCACTTTAAAGGTGAAAAATGTTTTATTGTAACACAATAATTAAGATGAAAAAAAAAACAGAAATCTGGAGTGTGCATAGAGATTCACCCCCCAAGTCGATACTTTGTAGAGCCACCTTTTGCTGCAATTCCAGCTGCAAGTCTCTTGGGGTATGTCTCTATTAGCTTAGTACATCTAATCACTGGGATTTTTGCCCATTCCTCAAGGCAAAACTGCTCCAACTATTTCAAGTTAGATGGGTTGCGTTGGTGTACAGCAATCTTCAAGTTATGCCACAGATTCTCAATTGATTGAGGTTTGGGCTTTGATTAGGCCATGCTAAGACATTTAAATGTTTCCCTTTAAACCACTCCAGTGTAGCTTTAGCAGTATGTTTAGGGTCATTGTCCTGCTGGAACATAAACCTTCTTACCAGTTTCAAACCTCTGGCTGACTCAAACAAGTTTTCCTCCAGAATTGCCCTGTATTTAGTGCCATCCATCTTTCCTTCAGTCCTGACCAGCTTTCCTGTCCCTGCAGATGAAAAACTTCCCCACAGCATGATGCTGCCACCACCATGCCTCACTGTAGGAATGATGTTCTCAGGGTGTTGGGTTTACGTAACACATGGCATTTCCCATGATGGCCAAAAAGTTCAATTTTAGTCTCATTTGACCAGAGAATCTTCTTCCATGTGTTTGGGGAGTCTGCCACATGCTGTTGGGCAAACTCCAAACGTGATTTCTTAAGCGATCTCTTTTCTTCTGGCCACTCTTCCATAAAGCCCTGCTCTGTGGAGTGTATGGCTTAAAGTGGTCCCATGGACAGATACTCCCATCTCCGCTGTGGATCTTTGCAGCTCCTTCAGTGTTCTCTTTGGTGTCTTTGTTGCATCTCTGATTAATGCCCCCCTTGTGAGTCTGTGAGTTTTGGTGGGCGGGGCCTTCTCTTGTCAGGTTTGTAGTGGTGCCATATTCTTTCCAGTTTGTTATAATGGGTTTAATGGAGCTCTGTGGGATATTCAAAGTTTGGCATATTTTGTATAACCCAACCCTGATCTACACTTCTCCACAACTTTGTCTCTGACCTGTTTGGAGGCTCCTTGGTTTTCATGTTGCTTGCTTAGTAGTGTGGCATCATGTGACAGATCATGTGACACTTTGATTGCACACAGGTGGATCTTAATCAACTAATTATATGACTTATGAAGTGAATTGGTTCGACCAGCTCTTATTTAAGGGTTTCATACAAAAGGGGGTGAATACCTATGTATGCACACTTCTGATTTCTGTTTTTTCATCTTAATTATTGTTTGGGTCACAATAAAACAACAATTTTCACCTTTAAAGTGGTAGCCATGTTGTGTAAATCAAATGGTGCTAACCCTCCAAAAAAATCCATTTTAATTCCAGCTTGTAATGTGACAAAACAGGACAAACACCAAAGACACTGTTTTGCAAGGTACTGTAGCTGCAAAGGGCCTATTACACTCCAAAAAGTTAAAAGCTAAAATTATTTCCTTTTTTAGAATAAATCATATCAGTCCTGACAGATGGAAATTCTAATATATCTGCCCTGTAAATTGAATTTTTCTAATCAGAAGATCCAACCATATGGCTCAGACAGTAGTCCCAGCTGTAATATGAAAAGATGCATTTTGGAGAGAAAGACTGAAAAATGGAGATGCAAATGAGAGAACTACTTTTTTATTGCTGCTATAATGTAAGTGATAACAGGAGGTAACTGATTAAACGCTGATTAAATGCACAATGTTGTTTATGAGGGCAGCAATGTGGTGTAGTGGTTAGCATTGTCGCCTCACAGCAAGAAGGTCCTGGGTTTGAGCCTAGCGGCCGGCGAGGGCCTTTCTGTGTGGAGTTTGCATGTTCTCCCCATGTCCGCGTTGGTTTCCTCCGGGTGCTCTGGTTTCCCCCACAGTCCAAAGACATGCAGGTTAGGTTAATTGGTGGCTCAAAATTGAGCGGGGGCGCTAGCGAGCAGGCAATGGAGTAGGCAGCACAAGCAACATGCTCTGCTGAATTTCAGGTTAAAAAACTTTTTTAGGCACCTTACACCAACGAAAAACTACTACACATCGCTCTGAGCAAACTTTTTTTCAATACACGTTATTTTTATTGTGACACCGCAGCGTAAATGGCCTACAACTTGCGGAAATTCGAGTTCACCAAAGGAGCTAACGCTACTGGGCCCAAAGCCTCAAGTTCGAGTGATTCACCATCCAGGTGTAATACACCTGAATCTGAATACCAATGGAGTTCGCGGACCTGAAAGCAGAAATCCTCACGGAATTGAAAATGGACATTGCTATGCTGCTCAGGTCGGAACTCAAGATCGCTCTGGCTGACGGTTTTGAAAACATTAAATCCGAACTACAGGCAGTAAAAACAGAGCTAGCAATTAACACCGCGGCAATTCGCTCCGACGTGGAGACAATGAAAACAACAGTGGCTCACATGGAGCAGGGGCTCTCGTCATGCTCAGATGACGTGACATCATTGCTGACAAAAGTGGGGAAACTCGAGACAGAAGTCGGCAGCCTGCGAGAGAAGTGCCTTGATATGGAAGGAAGAATGAGACGCTCCAACATCCGAATACTAAATGTCCCAGAAACTCCAGGCTCAAGCACACCGACAGCTGTCTCCAAACTACTAAAAGAAGCGCTGAAAATAGACAAAGAAGTCCTGATCGATCGGTCCCACAGGGGGCCACAGCTGAGAAGCCAAAACGGCAAACCCCGTGTCATCGTGGCAAAAATCCACTGCCACCAGGATTGTGCCGATATCCTCCGCCGCGCCAGGGAGTCCGGGCCGCTATGGTTCAACGGGACGGACATCTCCATTTTCCCTGATTATCCCCCCAGCGTTGTGCAGGCCAGATTCGCCTTCAGCGAGGTGAAACGACTACTTCGTGGATGAGATGGTGTTAAATATGGTCTTCTCTACCCAGCACGGATCCGGATTACACATAATGGAACTGAGAAACAGTTTCAAAACGCCGGAGAAGCCATGGCCTACGTGAAAAGCAGAATCCTATCGGGATCCTTAAAAGACTGACCTTGACTTGAAATGAGTGAGAATATGTGAATTCTACGTTTGAATAAGGTTGGTGCTGTCCATTCTGTCACGTAAACACATCATCTTGACTGGTACAGAGCCAAATGGCCCCAGTCTGTTCCAGATGAAGAAGTAGAGAGCACATATGGTATCAAAACAGTGCTGTTTTTCACTCCTTTATTTTTGTTCACAATAGATATAATAATTTGATTAATACTGCTTTGTGCCTCTACCAGTATCATTTTACTTTCTGTTCATGCTCAGTAAGAAATCACACAAAAAAGATTGAAATGTTTCCTAAGGTGCCTAATACAAAACTATGTTCTATAGCAGAGCTTGTTCTTCTAGAGCTAGTGCATCCTCACACAAGCACTTAAATGTGTAGATACTGTTGCGAGGGGTTTGGGAATCACCTTGTTTCTTCAGGTGAGGGTTGGGGAATTACTGTACCTGGGTTTACAATTAGTTTTTTTTTCCTTTTTTATTTTCTTCTTTTGCTTCATTGCTCATGCTTATTTTTTAAAGGTCCTTTTAACACTTTTGAAAGCACAAGTACAGGCGGACTTAATGCACCGCTAATCTTTCCCTTTTTTGAATATGGCTACAACTAACACAGATTTTTCAAACAAATTAACCAACTGTGACGTAACCTTTGTAAGTTGGAATGTTAAATCTTTAAATCACCCCACTAAATGAAAGAAAGTATTGACTCATTTGAGAAAATTAAAGGTGGGAGTTGCCTTTCTCCAGGAGACGCATCTTCGAACCTTTGACCATTTTCGACTCAGGGGAGGATGGATCGGGCAATCATATCATTCTAATTTTCATTCCAAATCTAGAGGTGTGGCCATTCTTGTTAATAAGAGCATCCCATTTGTAATGTCAAAGGTTGAAACAGATTCCTCAGGGCGTTACGTAATTGTGGTGGGCAGACTGTATAACACGCCAGTTATTTTAGCCAATGTGTATGCACCACATTGGGATGACAGTTCTTTTTTTATAAATTTTTTTGCTCAAATCCCCAACATGGATACACATCATCTTATCCTCGGAGGTGATATGAACTGCACATTATCACCTACTCTGGACCGCAGCTTGCCTAGGAATGCGTCCAAATCCATTGCAGCGTCTCAACTGCAGCTTTTTCTTGATACGAATGGTATAGCTGGTGTGTGGCGCTTTCAAAATCCTACGGCTAGAAGTTACTCCTTCTTCTCTCCGGTCCACGGAACATACTCGCGCATAGACTATTTCTTTTTGGACAGAAGCCTTCTTTCACTAATAAGAAAGTGTGAGTACCAAGCCATAGTTATTTCAGACCACGCTCCCCTGTTGATGACTCTATGTATACCAATCTCCCATGCCAATTATCACCCCTGGCATCTTAACACTTTATTACTTTCAGATGAAGACTTCGTTAAATTTATCTCCTCTGAAATAACCTTTTTCCTTGAACATAACCAGACCCCAGGAATGTCTCCTTTAACAGTGTGGGAATCCATGAAGGCATACCTAAGGGGACAAGTAATATCATATAGCGCACAACAAAGAAAACATCACAATATGAAACTTGAGCAGCTAACAAATGATATTCTTAAATTAGATACTACTCTTGCTGTCACCCCATCCGATGATTTATTCAAACTGCGATTGACTCTCCAAACTGAGTTCAATCTGCTATCAACAAGACACGTTGAAAATCTAATAAATAAATCACAGAGTAAAACATACGAATGTGGTGAAAAAATAGGGAAGATTCTTGCCCATCAGCTTCGCCAGAAAACTGTAGATAAAACTATAGCTGAGATAAACGATGAATCGGGCACTAAGCATATAGATCATTCCGAGATTAATTCATGTTTTCACAGATTTTACTCAAAGCTGTATGATAGTGAGTCTCTTGACGACCATGCTTTATTTGACTCATTTTTCAAGAAAATAAATATCCCCACAATTAATAACCAAACTGCATCCGAGCTAGACAAACCATTTTCTGTATAGGAACTAATGAATGCCATTAAGCTCATGCAAGCTGGTAAATCCCCAGGACCCGACGGGTTCCCGAGCGAATTCTTTAAAAAATTTGCAGACCAGCTGTCCCCTATCCTGCTCTCTGTATTTGAGGAGTCGCATGCCACTGGTTCTCTTCCTCTAACTATGCGACAAGCGATCATCTCTCTTATTCCTAAAAAAGATAAAAACCTTTTAAATTGTGGCTCATACTGTCCCGTTTCACTCTTAAATGTAGACAGTAAAATTCTTTCCAAAATGCTGGCCTGCCGTTTAGAAGCGGTCTTGCCCTCAATTATAGCGGACGATCAAACCGGCTTTATTAAAGGTCGTCACTCCTTTTTTAATATAAGACACCTTTTCAATATTCTTTATGGTCCCACCCCACCCGATGTTCCAGAAATATTATTATCACTTGACGCTGAGAAGGCATTTGATCGGGTGGAGTGGGATTATCTCTTTTATACTCTCAAACAATTTGGCTTTGGTGGAAAATTCATTTCTTGGATTAAAATTCTGTATTCTTCTCCACTTGCAGCCGTTCGAACAAACGATAACCTCTCCTCATACTTCCCTCTCCATCGTGGCACCCGACAGGGTTGTCCTCTGTCGCCACTTCTGTTTGCTATTGCGATTGAGCCACTGGCGTCAGCATTACGTGGTGAAATCAATATAAAGGGAATACGGAGATATGACTCGGATAATAAAGTGTCCTTATATGCTGATGATGTGCTTTTATATCTGTCTCATCCTTTAAGTAGTCTACCAAATACCCTCAACCTGCTTGAAGAATTCGGCAAAATATCAGGATACAACATTAACCTACAAAAGTGCGAAATTATGCCAGTGAATATAGTGGCTAAGCAAATTGACTTTGGTTTATTCCCGCTCAGAGTCAGTCCACAAAAATTTAAATACTTAGGAATCTGGATAACACATGTCTTTAAAGATATATTCAAAGCTAACTTTTCACCATTACTGACTAACCTTAAGCGAGATATGGAACGTTGGAGTTTACTCCCCTTGTCACTAGGAGGCAGAATTAACATAATTAAAATGAATGTCTTGCTTAAATTCCTTTACATATTTCAATGCATGGGCGGCACGGTGGTGTAGTGGTTAGCGCTGTCGCCTCACAGCAAGAAGGTCCTGGGTTCGAGCCCCGGGGCTGGCGAGGGCCTTTCTGTGTGGAGTTTGCATGTTCTCCCCGTGTCCGCGTGGGTTTCCTCCGGGTGCTCCGGTTTCCCCCACAGTCCAAAGACATGCAGGTTAGGTTAACTGGTGACTCTAAATTGACCGTAGGTGTGAATGTGAGTGTGAATGGTTGTCTGTGTCTATGTGTCAGCCCTGTGATGACCTGGCGACTTGTCCAGGGTGTACCCCGCCTTTCGCCCGTAGTCAGCTGGGATAGGCTCCAGCTTGCCTGCGACCCTGTAGAAGGATAAAGCAGCTAGAGATGATGAGATGAGATGAGATGAGATTTCAATGCATTCCCCTGCATTTATCTAAATCCTTTTTCATGTCGGTGGACAATTTAGTGTCGGGATTCATATGGAACAAGAAACCCCCCCGAATACGGAAAAAGATTTTACATCAGCATCGTGAACATGGAGGATTATCCCTCCCTAACCTCCAGTTATATTATTGGGCTGCCAATATTAGGTCTATGCTGTTTTGGAAAGATTCTCCATCTGGTGGCACCACACCTGAGTGGTTACGTATGGAAAACTCCTCTTGTCTTCATACTTCTTTACACTCGCTTCTATGCTCAAAACTTCCTCTTTTGGATTCCATATCTAAATTCACCTCAAATCCAATTGTGAAACAGTCTTTTAAAATTCTGACACAGTTCAGACGAAGTTTCTCTCTCAGGGATTTGCCGACCTGCGCTCCTATAGCAAAAAACCATCAGTTCATGCCATCAATCATAGACGGTGCTTTTCGTGAATAGGCTAATAGAGGAGTCGCCACAATAGAGAATCTATTTATCAATAATATTTTTGCATCTTTTGATCAATTGAAGCTTAAATTTAACATCCCAAACTCTCATCTTTTTAGATTTTTGCAGCTCCGTAGCTTCATATCAGCATCATTTACTCACTTCCCATCCCAACCGCCCAATACCCTCCTAAATTTCATTCTGAAGCTTGATTCAGGCTCCAAAGGAAATATTGGGAAGATATATTCCCTACTAAATACATACAATTTGGAACCTTTGACATCATTAAAGACTCAATGGGAGAATGATTTGGGGTTTGAACTTCCTGAGGAGATATGGGAAAGAGCTTTAGATAGAATACATTCCTCTTCAATCTGTTTACGACACACAGTTATCCAGTTTAAGGTCATGCATCGCCTTCATTGGTCTAAAGTGAGACTAGCAAAGTTTACACCTAGTATCGACCCCATTTGCGATCGATGCAGGCAAGTACCAGCCACCCTCTTGCATATGTTCTGGTCTTGTTCAAAACTAGAATATTTCTGGCAGTCAATATTTAAAACTTTTTCAGATGTTTTACAAGTACCTATTGAACCTTCTGCCATTACTGCCATATTTGGAATAACTCCTCAAGACACCCACCTGAACCGCCAGGCACAGAATATGATAGCTTTTGCATCTCTTATAGCTAGGCGATTAATACTTTTCAAGTGGAAGGAGAAACTTCCCCCAACCTTTAAGATGTGGCTCAATGATCTTCTGCACCATTTGGTACTAGAGAAGATTCGTTATTCTACAAGAGGATGTATTCAAAAATTTGATGCTACATGGAAACCTTTTTTAAGTTATATAGAGAAATAAGATGTCACTAATATTGGTGTTCTGTAAGTATATTATTTGTATAACTGATCCTGTATTACGTATAATTTGAAACCCATGAGGACCACTGTCAATCACTTGTTGATTTACTTTTTTTTTTAGCTTGTTTATCACGCTGTTTTGTTGGAATTAATTATTATTTTTCTAATTATTTATTTATTTTTATTTTTATTTATTTACTCTATCTGTATCATTTTTATAATGTAAGTGGTTGCACACCACTACAGTATTATTGTTGCAGGGATGGGTGGGTGGGGTTGTTGTTGTTTATATTTGTGTCATTTTTGATCATATACGTTCTTGAATGTATGTACTTTGTACATTATCTTTTGATGCACAAATATAAATAAAAAGACTTGGTGCAAAAAAAAAAGTTAAAAGCTAAAATTATTTCCTTTTTTAGAATAAATCATATCAGTCCTGACAGATGGAAATTCTAATATATCTGCCCTGTAAATTGAATTTTTCTAATCAGAAGATCCAACCATATGGCTCAGACAGTAGTCCCAGCTGTAATATGAAAAGATGCATTTTGGAGAGAAAGAGTGAAAAATGGAGATGCAAATGAGAGAACTACTTTTTTATTGCTGCTATAATGTAAGTGATAACAGGAGGTAACTGATTAAACACTGATTAAATGTTGTTTATGAGGGCAGCACTGTGATGTAGTGGTTAGCACTGTCGCCTCACAGCAAGAAGGTCCTGGGTTTGAGCCTAGCGGCCGGCGAGGGCCTTTCTGTGTGGAGTTTGCATGTTGTCCGTGTGGGTTTCCTCCGGGTGCTCCGGTTTCCCCCACAGTCCAAAGACATGCAGGTTAGGTTAATTGGTGGCTCAAAATTGAGTGTAGGTGTGAATGTGAGTGTGAATGGTTGTTTGTCTCTGTGTCAGCCCTGTGATGACCTGGCAACTTGTCCAGGGTGTACCCCGCCTTTCGCCCGTAGTCAGCTGGGATAGGCTCCAGCTCGCCTGCGACCCTGTAGAACAGGATAAAGTGGCTACAGATGATGGATGGATGTTGTTTATGAATAAATTTTGAGGTGGGAATAGTCATGTACTTCATGTCATCCTGCATCACAGCACCCCAGCATGGATTATTTTTGCACAATCACACATTCTGTTGTTTGTTATTCCTTACATAATGTACTCTGTACATTCAGGGGGGAAAAATAAACAATGCCAGTTTAGTATGCTTGTGTTCTAGAAAATACGACTCATCTGCATATGTGCTAGAGTCAGCTCTCTTTTCGGCTGTAACCTGCTTATAAGTGTGTAACTTGTAAAAAACAAAAATGGTAAAGTGTTCAAGGAAAAGGTTAGAATATTAGTGTTGTAAATGGGATTGTAAAGTGTAATTTTATGGTGATGGAGCAGTTTGAAATGTCCTTTCCGTGCCATGAATTTTGTCTTGTCAACAGTTTTTCATTTTGACAGAGTTGTTCAAGTGGAAATCTCTGAAAGCATCATAGATTCAGAATAGCGAAAAGCTGTTAGATTGACATTATCATTGCTCCAGTGGATGTCTGGATGCTTGTGATGCTTGTGACACTTTTTTCTGATCTATCCAGAAAAAAACACGTCTATCAAAACATAAACCCTTCTGTAATCAAAGCATGTACAGTGACAGATAATTCAGCTTAATAGTTTTCTCTCGATGCAGCAATAATGCAGATGAATAGCTGCAGGTGTTATGTTATAAACTGCCAAGCAGTGGACCAGTGTGTCTGGGTTTGATAAGGAGGCTGGGGTGTGCGTCAGCATTCACAGAAGACAAGAGAAAGGCTTGGCTTTTCTGATATAAAAGAACAAACAACAGCTTAGTCAATGGTCCAGAAAAATAAAGCTGATCAGAAGGAAGTGTTATGGTATATATGTCCTGCAGCTTCATTTAATTTGGCCTAGATGAACTTGGGGGAAAAATATTCCAGAAATTACCTGGAATACATTAATGCTCAACATTTTTCACTCTATCCAGAATTCACAACAAATCCCTTGAATAGCCATCCGAAGACCAGTTACTGTAAACGATTATATATGTGTATTCTGGGTTCTATTGCATCTGGCATGACCACCATCTAAAATGTGAGTTAAAGCTAGACTGCCTTTCAGATTTTTCAAGTATAGGTCAAAACAGAATTTTCCCTGACACACAATTATTTTTGTTTAGTGGACTGAAAGCTACTGAATTCGAATCACAGACTTCCAATTTTATTAGTAGAACAATTAATGAATTTAGAGCCACGTGGCCCTAAATTCTCCGCTATTTTTTCCTGCTTCACCATGACCCAATTCAAGATACTATGTCAATGTCAAACATCACTTGGTGGGCTTTCCCCGTTCACACAAGGCATTGTGGGATACAAATTTGAAACAGGAGAGAAAAATGGAGGACGTGAGTGTGCAAATGAAACATGAAAGACCGACTACAGTAATGGAAAGTGAGAAGAAAGGATGTTATGTTATATATAAAGGAAAGGAAACGCAGAACCAAACTAATAAATATCGGCGCTCAGCGAGCACCTTGGTGTGATCAGCTGTTCGTTTAGTGACAGAATGATGGAACTGTCAGTGCATGCTCAAAGATAAACCTGTAGATGGCAGTAATGCAACACTGTGGATGCCAGCTGCCGTAAAACGCAAAAGATGAAGAAGACAAAAGGAAGCATGTGCACATGGACTTCCTCTGTCTGCTTGATTGAGCGAAGCAAGCGATTTCACGCACATTATTCGCTTTAATCCCCTCAAATTAAATAGCTTCCCAGCCACAGAATGGCCTGTTTTTTTTTTTTTTAGATATTACAGAAATAAACATATATCACAATGACTAAATTTCAGAGGGAAATAAATTTCACCAATTTTATGAAATCGAAAGGCCATCTACTTTTAAAAATCAACGCCTGTGTGTTGCACTCAAGGCAAATCACACTTGCATCTAAAATGATTCAGAAGCACGTTGTATGCTCTGCTGGCAGGGGCATAACCAGAAACTTATATGAAAAGATACAAAATAAGATCATGATTATTTTCCTGATCTGTCCAATTAAATTGGTAAGTGTGATATGTTCATGCATTTCAGGTGAATGTCAGACAGTAAGAGCAGCGGTGATGACATAAATTTGATTTTTAATCATCCATCCATCCATTTTCTTCCACTTATCTGAAGTTGGGTTGCGGTGACAGCAGGCTAAGCAGGGTATTCCAGGCATCCCTCTCCCCAGCAACAGTTTCCAGTTCCTCCTGAGGGATCCCAAGGTGCTCCCAGGCCAGATGAGATATATAATCTCTCCAGCATGTTCTAGGTCTACCCTGAGGTCTCCTCCCAGTTGGATGTACCCGGAAAACCTCCAAAGGAAGGCACCCAGGAAGCATCCTAATCAGATGCCAAAACCACCTCAGCTGACTCCTTTCGACATGAAGGAGCTCCAAGATCCCTCTGGATGTCTGAGTTCCTCACCTTGTCTCTAAGGGTGAGCCCAGCCACTCTACAGAGAAAGCTAATTTCAACTGCTTGTATCTGTGATCTCATCTGTTCAGTCACTACCCAAAGATCATGACCATAGGTGAGGGTTGGAACATAGATTGACTGGTAAATTGAAAGCTTTGCCTTCTGGCTCAGCTCCCTCTTCACCACAACAGTCTGGTTCAATGCCCGCACTACTGCTGACACCACTCCAATCCGCCTGTCCATCTCACACTCCATTTTACCATCACTCGTGTTAGGCTTTGGGACTATCTTGGCCTCTAGAGGCAGCTATTATATCTTGGTCTTGTCATGTTTGTTTTGACAGCTAGGGGGTTTGTGTTTTTGTTTTGACAGCCATGTGCTTCTTTGTTTTTCATGTGCCTTGTGCCCCACCTAGTCTTAATTGCCAATTATGTCCTGGTCATGTGTTCAATTACTTTGGGTATTTATACTACCCCATTTTGTCTTTCTAGTCACTGAGTCTTTGTGCTGTTTTATGTTGAGTCACTGTTGTACTGCCTGCCTTTGCCTGTTGATTTTTGTTTTTGGTATTTTGCTCTTTTGGGACATTTTGACTATTTTTGTTAACTTGGAACTTTGCCATTTTTGTATCTTCTGAGTGTTTGGATTTTTACTTTCTCTCCCTTGGTTTTAGATTTTTGTACTCTTGGAACTTTTGGATGGTTTTTTTTTCTTGCATCTCCTGTTTGCTTGGATTTACCTTTGTGGATTTGTTTTATCTCAAGCTGTGGATTTTTCTGGACTTCTGAGCTTGGGCAAACAAACTCTATTGAACTTTAGCTTTGATCTCACTCCTCTGCACTTGAGTCATTCCTCTGCTTAGCCTAGTGGGTGTTTGCTGGGTTTCCACACCAGCGACCCGGGTTCAATTCCCAGCACAACCTAACAGAAAGACTCCGTCATGACTGACTCAGCAGAGGCTTCTTCAGCTGTCTACCCAACAGAATTTCAGAAGATAATGGCCACTTTAACAAGCTTTGGAGCTACCATGGACACTCATGGACAAGCACTTGTAAGCCAACAAGAGACCCTTGCTCACCACGATGCACTGCTCCAGCAAATTGGGAATGCCCTTGCACGGCTGACTCCTCTGCTCCACCATCTGCTCCAGTGCCTCCTGCCATGCTCTCGCCTTCACCTCATGAACCCTGCCTTCCTGCACCACAGAAGTATGATGGCAAGCACGGTGAGTGCCAGGAGTTCCTTACCCAGTGTCAACTTGCCTTTGAGCTTCAGCCTACCACCTACACTACTGACCACAGCAAGATTGCATATGTGATAACATTGTTAGCTGATAAGGCACAAGCTTGGGCAACAGCCATCTGGATCCGAGTGTTCCAAGTTCAAGAGGTTTACGGAGGAGATGCTTCATGTTTTCGATCAGTCGGACATCAGCAAAGATGCAGCCAGGAAGCTCATGTCCATCTGGCAGGGAGGAAGTGTTGCAGACTATGCCATCTCGTTCCGGACGCTCGCAGCAGTCAGTGGATGGAATGAGACTGCCCTGGCTTCAGCTTTCCACCATGGTCTGTCTGACTCCATCAAAGATGGTCTGGCCTTGATAGCTTGCCCAAGTGACCTTGAAACTCTGATCTCACATGCCATTCACCTTGATAACAGGGTTAGAGAGTGTAGCCAAGACCTGAGCTTCCCTTACCTCACTGCTTCAAACTGGAGTCCATCCACCTCCTCCAGTGTTCATCCGGAGCCCATGCAAGTTGGCCGTACTTGTCTCTCCACATCTGAGAGGGAGCGCAGAAGGAGGGACAAGTGCTGCATCTACTGTGGCAAGCCTGGCCATTTCCAAGCATCATGTCCCGAGCTCTTGGGGAAAAGGACCATCCCATCCAGCCGAGGGAGGGTTGTGATGGAGACTACCCTCTCTCCCGAACTTCCTGGCCAAGGAGTCTACATCCCTGTCTCCATCTCCTGGTGTGAGTCCGTCCACTCTTGCCAAGCATTGTTAGACTCCGGGGCTGCTGGAAATTTTATGGATGTTCACTTTGCCCAAAGAATCAATGTCCCTACTGTACCCCTTGAAGCTCTGTTGTCTGTGTCTGCTCTGGATGGTCAAGCTTTAGGTGATGGTAGAGTCACCCAGGTAACTTCTCCAGTTCTTCTCCAGTCTCAAGGTCACAGAGAAGAAATATCCCTGCACCTGATTCATTCACCAGAGTTCCCAGTGATTCTAGGCTTTCCTTGGATCACCTGCCACAACCCTCACATAGACTGGGCAACAAGCCAGGTTGTGGAATGGGGCCCTACATGCCATGCCTCTTGTCTGCTCTCTAGTTCTCCTGTGTCTCCTGCCGAGCCCTCTGATCTCACAGAGTTATCTCAAGTTCCCACAGAGTACTGGGATTTGAAGGAGGTTTTTAGCAAGAGTAGGGCCGCCACTCTTCCTCCTCACCGTGCCTATGACTGTGCCATAGACTTGCTCCCCAGTGCTACCCCTCATCGGGGCAGGCTGTTCTCCCTCACTCAGCCAGAACACAAGGCCATGGATGAATACATCAAGGATGCCCTGGCCTCTGGATTCATCCGCCCCTCCACCTCACCTGCTGGTGCCGGCTTCTTCTTTGTCGGCAAGAAGGATGGGGGATTGCGACCATGTATTGACTACAGGGGCCTGAATAAGATCACAGTATGCAACCGCTTTCCCCTTCCGCTGATGTCCACAGCATTCGACCTGCTCCAAGGTGCTACAGTCTTCACTAAGTTGGACTTACAGAATGCATACCACCTCATTCGTATCCGTCAGGGAGACAAATGGAAGACTGCCTTTAACACCCCATCGGGACACTATGAGTACCAAGTGATGCCCTTTGGACTTACCAACGCACTAGCAGTCTTTCAGGCCCTTATCAATGACGTCCTGAGGGATATGATCAACAGATATGCTTTGTTTACCTCAACGACATTCTAATATTCTCCAAGTCCTTGCATGAGCACCACCACCATGTCCGTCAGGTCCTTCAGAGGCTGCTAAAAAACAATCTGTTTGTGAAAGCCCAGAAATGTGAATTTCATGTCCCAGAGGTCTCCTTTCTGGGCTTTATTGTACAGACGGGACAACTTCAGATGGATCCAGCCAAGATCCTGGCCGTCCGGGACTGGCCCACTCCCGAGTCCGTGAAAGGAGTTCAGTGGTTTTTAGGATTTGCTAACTTCTACCGCAAGTTTATCAGAAACTTCAGTTCGGTAGCAGTGCCCATATCTGACCTCACCAAAAGGACAGGGGGGTCCTTTGTCTGGTCTCCTCAGGCAGAGAAGGCTTTCAAGGACCTCAAGCACCGCTTCTGTACTGCACCCATTCTGGTCCTCCCTGACACATCGCAACCCTTCATTGTCGAGGTGGACGCTTCGGACAGTGGCATCGGCGCTGTCCTCTCTCAATGCTTGGATGGAAGGTTGCACCCCTGCACATACTTCTCCCACCGGCTGAGTCCTGCGGAGTCCCGTTATGATGTGGGTGATCGAGAACTGCTTGCTGTCAAACTGGCCCTTAAGGAGTGGAGGCACTGGCTGGAGGGAGCTCAACATCCATTCCTGGTTTGGACGGACCACAAAAACCTGGAGTACCTCCAGCAAGCCAAGAGACTTAATCCACGACAGGCTAGGTGGGCCTTGTTCTTCAGTCGGTTCGATTTCACCCTATCGTACCGCCCTGGCTCAAAGAACACCAAACCTGACGCTCTTTCCAGACAGTTCTCTTCCACTAACAGGGAGAGTGAAGTTGGGCCTATTATCCCTGTGTCCCGGATTGTGGCCCCTGTCTGCTGGGGTATTGAGGAGGCTGTCCGACAAGCTCAACACCAGGACCCCGGTCCTGGGATGGGTCCACCTGGTCTCTTATACATTCCACATCAAGCTCGGGCCAAGGTCCTCCAGTGGGGTCATTCATCCCCTCTCACTGCTCACCCGGGGGCCCGGAGGACCCTGGATTTCTTGAAGAGATGCTTCTGGTGGCCAGACATGGAGAAAGAAGTGAGGTCATTCATCCTGTCCTGTGAAGTGTGCACCAGAAGCAAGAACCCACAGCAGTGTCCCCAGGGTCTCCTGCATCCCCTGCCCATTCCTCGGTATCCCTGGTCTCATGTGGCGGTCAACTTCATCACGGGCCTTCCAGCTTCACAAGGTAACACTGTCATTCTAGTTATAGTCGACAGGTTCTCAAAGGCCGGTCGTTTCATACCTCTATGCAAGCTCCCTTCTGCCCTTGAGACTGCCAAACTAATGTTCACCCATGTCTTCCAAGTCTTCGGACTTCCACAGGACATCATCTCCGACCGAGGGCCCCAGTTCTCCTCCCGAGTGTGGCGGGCGTTCTGCAAGCTGATCGGGGCCACTGCCAGCCTCTCCTCTGGGTTCCATCCCCAGTCTAATGGCCAGACTGAGAGGCTCAACCAGGACCTGGAAACCACCCTGCGAGGCCTGGCGATGGACAATCCGATGTCATGGAGCACCTGGTTGCCATGGGTGGAGTACGCCCATAACACCCTTCAGTCATCGGCCACCAGGTTGTCTCCATTCCAATGCCAATTTGGGTTCCAGCCACCTTTGTTTCCTGAACAGGAGGAGGACGCTGGGGTGCCCTCGGTCAATCATTTCCTGAGACGGTGTCGTAAGACCTGGAACAAGGTCCAGAGGACTCTCATCCATACTTCCAGGGCCAACCAGACTCAGGCCAACCACCATAGACGGCCTGCCCACAGTTTTCGCCCTGGACAGTGGGTTTGGTTGTCTGCCAAAGACCTTCCTCTATGGTTGGAGAACCGCAAACTTTCCCCTCGTTATGTTGGTCCCTTCAAGGTAGTGCACAGAGTGAACCCTGTTGCCTACCGGCTCCAGTTACCCCGGTCGCTGAGAATCAATCCCACATTCCACGTGTCCCTGTTGCGGCCCGTGCTGTCGTCCCCTTATGCCCCTGCCCCTAGGAGTCCCCCACCTCCCCGCATCCTCCGTGGACAGACTGTGTTCACCGTGCGCCGCCTGCTGGATTCCCGCCGGGTCCGTGGCGGTCTCCAGTACCTAGTTGACTGGGAGGGCTATGGGCCTGAGGAGCACTGTTGGGTCCCCACTCGGGACATTTTAGACAAAAAACTTCCATTTGGCCCATCCTGATCGCCCTGGGAACGTCAGGAGACGCTCCTTGAGGGGGGGGGGGGGTCCTGTTAGGCTTTGGGACTATCTTGGCCTCTAGAGGCAGCTATTATATCTTGGTCTTGTCATGTTTGTTTTGACAGCTAGGGGGTTTGTGTTTTTTGTTTTGACAGCCATGTGCTTCTTTGTTTTTCATGTGCTTTGTGCCCCACCTAGTCTTAATTGCCAATTATGCCCTGGTCATGTGTTCAATTACTTTGGGTATTTATACTACCCCATTTTGTCTTTCTAGTCACTGAGTCTTTGTGCTGTTTTATGTTGAGTCACTGTTGTACTGCCTGCCTTTGCCTGTTGATTTTTGTTTTTGGTATTTTGCTCTTTTGGGACATTTTGACTATTTTTTTGTTAACTTGGAACTTTGCCATTTTTGTATCTTCTGAGCGTTTGGATTTTTACTTTCTCTCCCTTGGTTTTGGATTTTTGTACTCTTGGAACTTTTGGATGTTTTTTTTTTTCTTGCATCTCCTGTTTGCTTGGATTTACCTTTTGTGGATTTGTTTTATCTCAAGCTGTGGATTTTTCTGGACTTCTGAGCTTGGGCAAATAAACTCTATTGAACTTTAGCTTTGATCTCACTCCTCTGCACTTGAGTCATTCCTCTGCTTAGCCTAGTGGGTGTTTTTGCTGGGTTTCCACACCAGTGACCTGGGTTCAATTCCCAGCACAACCTAACATCATGAACAAGACCCTGAGATGCTTGAACTCCTTCACTTGGGGCAGCAACTCACTCCCAATCTGGAGGGAGCACTCCACCATTTTCTGGCAGGGAACCATGGCCACAGACTTGGAGGTGCTGACTATTCTTCTTCTGGCACGGTCATCAAACAATCTTTTCAAATTAATAACTTTTGCCATTAAATAGTGAAAAAGATTCAAATCACATAATAATCGAGGAAAATTACACCTTACTATATTTTAAATCCTGACCTATTTTTCTTACAGTACATCTTTTCAGGGGTTATAAATATATTATTTAATCAGTTCTGATATCTTGGCAATAGTGACCTCCTCCAGGGGTTTCTGGCCAAGCTAAAGGTTCCAGTAGTATTGAGCGGTTTTAGTTTATTCTTGCTTTAATTTTTGTGTCACACTGTCTCATATCTTGCCACATAAGCAGCATGTGGGTCAAACACCAAGAAATGAGGCGTATTTTGTCCAAAATTAAAGTGCTGTGATGTACACGACGTATGTGTGGCCTTACTGTGGCATATCTGGGGTTTCTATGGGGTTCAATGGACATAAAGTTATGGTGTACTGAGGCACATGCATGGTGTATGATGTGTTGCAGAGGTGTAACCATTTTGTTGGCATGGCGTTTCATTCTTCGTCCCTGGGCGCTGCCATCTTCCTTTCACTGAGGTTCAAATATCACGCTCTTAGTATCAGGTATGCGGGAGAATCTGAGACTGTGATGTCACTTACACACTACATGACTTACCAAGGCTTAGATCTAGTGGATACATCATTTCTAAATTGTTGGAAACAACCCTGAAGATGCCCAAGTGTCAAGCATTTGGGTGTAAAAATAAGCCAGGTCATTGATCATTTTATGTGACATGCTTTCATTTGTTTTTATTCACTGAGAAAAGCGATCTTTTTAGATGGCAAGAATTGTGTTGCCACGGCATTGGGAATGTTTACTCAGATCTGTGTCAGTACTGCATATGCATGATTGAGCCGCATGAGATTTAAACTTCATAAAGGTGAAATCGGTTGATTTGCGTATTTTGTTGTCAGTAAAAATCACACAGTTACAGGAAATTTCTGAGCAGATTTTTAGAAATAGAAAGCGTTATTTGTCACATATACATTACAGCACAGTGAAGTTCTTTCTCTGTGTCTAACCCATCTGAAGCAGTGAAGAAATGTGTGCGCACAGAGAGAGAGAGAGAGAACAGTGGTGTCTGGTGATTTTTTTCTTTTTTTCAGAATTAAAAGCCTTTATTTGATGGCATGTGTAACAAATGTAAACGGTGGTTACACAGTGTACCAGTTACAACACAGGTGGATATCCAGTTGCAGTGCAAATGGTTGCATCCCAGATAAACCTATTTTTAGCAATATCATAACTTTTAAAATGTATTAATTGTTGTTATATAGCTTTATTTTTAATTTAAACGTGCTGAGGACACATCAGGGCACCTGCCATGATCGGCAAATGGCATGTATTTTGGGGTTTTGTTTGACTTTAACATGGCATCACATAACAAAACCTTGGAATTATAAGTTTCTATCAGATAATTCTGTATTTCCAATTTTAGATAAGAAACTATCATGTTTTGACCTTTAATAAGGCATGTCAACACCATTATTTATAAATACTAAACAGTTACTATGTATATGTGCTTATACATATATTCTTTAGAGGTGTGTGTGTATGTGTGTGTGTGTGTGTGTGTGTGTTCAAGGTTTAGATTTAATTTTTACTTCTTCAAATATATTAAGTAATATAATATTGTTCGGGGCGGCACGGTGGTGTAGTGGTTAGCGCTGTCGCCTCACAGCAAGAAGGTCCTGGGTTCGAGCCCCGGGGCCGGCGAGGGCCTTTCTGTGTGGAGTTTGCATGTTCTCCCCGTGTCCGTGTGGGTTTCCTCCGGGTGCTCCGGTTTCCCCCACAGTCCAAAGACATGCAGGTTAGGTTAACTGGTGACTCTAAATTGAGCGTAGGTGTGAGTGTGAATGGTTGTCTGTGTCTATGTGTCAGCCCTGTGATGACCTGGCGACTTGTCCAGGGTGTACCCCGCCTTTCGCCCGTAGTCAGCTGGGATAGGCTCCAGCTTGCCTGCGACCCTGTAGAAGGATAAAGCGGCTAGAGATAATGAGATGAGATGAGATGAATAAAATTGGAAGTCTGTGATTCAAATTCAGTAGCTTTCAGTCCACTAAATAAAAATAATTGGGCGTCGGGGAAAATTCTTTTTATCTCATCATCTCTAGCCGCTTTATCCTGTTCTACAGGGTCGCAGGCAAGCTGGAGCTTATCCCAGCTGACTACGGGGTACACCCTGGACAAGTCGCCAGGTCATCACAGGGCTGACACATAGACAACCATTCACACCTACAGTCAATTTAGAGTCACCAGTTAACCTAACCTGCATGTCTTTGGAGGAAACCGGAGCACCCAGAGGAAACCCACGCGGAGAACATGCAAACTCCACACAGAAAGGCCCTCGCCAGCCATGGGGCTCGAACCCAGACCTTCTTGCTGTGAGGCGACAGCACTAACCACTACACCACCGTGCCACCAATTCTTTTTATGACCTTGTAAATTCAGAGTAGGTGGGTAGAGCACAGAAGCACGGCAGGCCAGAACTGAGTTCTCACGAACTTTTTATTTTGTATGTAAATATAGCTTTTCAGCTTACTTTCTCATATACACACATGCATTCAGGTCAGGAGAGAGCCCTCTTTCTTCTCTGCTCTCTCTCTCCTTTTATGGGGCGCGGTCACTGGAGGAGACACACAAACACAGGTTAATTCACATCAGGTGCAGTGATACTACCACTTACCTTCCCTGACTCCGCCCTCCATTCACAGACCGCCGCTTGAAAAATCTGAAAGGCAGTCTAGGTTTAATACTGGTACATTCTAACATTATTCCCTAGCTTTCTGCCTTCTGCATTAAATATAGCTATTTCAAACATAACAGACGTGTGATTTATGTAGACATCCACATACACTTTTTACTAAGATGAAGATTTGTATGAATTCTGAATGTAAAAGGCAGATGGTTGATTTTTTTTTTTTTACCTCTGCCAATTTGTTGGTGAAGGTTATGCTTTCGCCTCCATTTGTTTGTTTATTTGTCTGTCTCTTCCCAACGTAACTCAGAAAAGTAGTGAACGGATTTTGATTACATTTTGAGGAAAGCTGGGCCATGGTCCAAGGAACAGTTGATTAGATTTTGATGCAAATCCGATTATGTATGTGGATCCATGATCCAAATATGTATGCAAATCCAGAATTTTTTTTTTTTTTTTTTTTGTCTGTTCCCAACATAACTCAAAAAGCAGTGAATGGATTTGGATGAAATTTAGTGGGCAGCTTTAGTATTATCCTAAGTTCAAGTTATTTGATTTTGATGTTGATAATATGTGGCTTGGCCAAGGTATGAACTCTACCGAGTGCCCTTTTAGTTTTAAATCTGTGCCTTGTTGGTGCTCAATGTAGTAAACATTCAGGGGCGCCGCTGGGGGGGGAAAGTTAGGACAATTCTAAGGGCCTGGCACTGACGGGGGGCCCTGTGAGGGATATTAATATTATTTTAATAGCATTGCCTTGTGTAAGTTTTTGAAATAAAATATTTCATTTCATCTGTTAAAATATGCAAATTATACATGGTTATGATTTGCTATAACATTTTTCTTGAATTATTTATGATATTGTCATTTCACCCCTCCACCCTTTTTACTAATGGTACAGTGTGATTCTGGGCGCGGGATTAGCGCAGTTTAGAGCAGCTGTCAGTTTCTCTCTGCGCGCAACAGAGGTGAACATTCTAGAAGTTGCTAAGCAGGAGCAGGTGTGATAAATTATGAAGTCTGGATATCACACTGTGTGTGAAAAAAAAATTACCTTTTTTCATAGGTATCTTTATTGTATAATTAAGTCTAGATGTTTTGCCATTGTTCATGTGTGGATTTATTGATATTGTTAAGTATTTAACTTTAATATTTTGCACATTAGCTGTGGTCATGGGCGGCACGGTGGTGTAGTGGTTAGCGCTGTCGCCTCACAGCAAGAAGGTCCTGGGTTCGAGCCCCGGGGCCGGCGAGGGCCTTTCTGTGTGGAGTTTGCATGTTCTCCCCGTGTCCGCGTGGGTTTCCTCCGGGTGCTCCGGTTTCCCCCACAGTCCAAAGACATGCAGGTTAGGTTAACTGGTGACTCTAAATTGACCGTAGGTGTGAGTGTGAATGGTTGTCTGTGTCTATGTGTCAGCCCTGTGATGACCTGGCGACTTGTCCAGGGTGTACCCCGCCTTTCGCCCGTAGTCAGCTGGGATAGGCTCCAGCTTGCCTGCGACCCTGTAGAAGGATAAAGCGGCTAGAGATAATGAGATGAGATTAGCTGTGGTCATAGATATCATTGCTATTGTTCATGTGTGGATTTATTGATACTGTTGCTAGGTATTTAACTTGAATATTTGAACATTTGCTGTGTTTTCTAATAAATGTGTGATGCCTAAAAGAAACCAAAAACACTTAGTGGATTTCTTGCAGTGCACTATGTGATTGTATCAAAAAACTAGTGTAGTTATTCATCAAGGCATAGATTTGATCACATACAATAAGTCAATAAATGGAGGAAACAAAGGAATACATTTTGTAATCCTGATTATTGATGATGTTTGCTGGAGTATCCATAATGTGCATACAGAATGTTATAAATCCATACTGATACAGTGATGCATGCAATTTCTCTCAACACAAACATTTGGATTGAATGAACTCCATAGGCTACTGAGTGGCCTAATAATAGTTGCTCATAAAAGAAAAATATATATATATATATATATATATATATATATATATATATATATATATATATACACAGTGGGGCAAAAAAGTATTGTCAGTCACCAATTGTGCAAGTTCTCCCACTTAAAAAGATGAGAGAGGCCTGTAATTTTCATCATAGGTACACTTCAACTATGAGAGACAGAATGAGAAAAAAAATCCAGAAAATCACATTTGTCTGATTTTTAAAGAATTTATTTGCAAATTATGGTGGAAAATAAGTATTTGGTCAATAACAAAAGTTCATCTCAATACTTTGTTATATACCCTTTGTTGGCAATGACAGAGGTCAAACATTTTCTGTAAGTCTTCACAAGGTTTTCACACACTGTTGCTGGTATTTTGGCCCATTCCTCCATGCAGATCTCCTCTAGAGCAGTGATGTTTTGGGGCTGTCGCTGGGCAACAAGGACTTTCAACTCCCTCCAAAGATTTTCTATGGGGTTGAGATCTGGAGACTGGCTAGGCCACTCCAGGACCTTGAAATGCTTCTTACGAAGCCACTCCTTCGTTGCCCGGGCGGTGTGTTTGGGATCATTGTCATGCTGAAAGACCCAGCCATGTTTCATCTTCAATGCCCTTGCTGATGGAAGGAGGTTTTCACTCAAAATCTCACGATACATGGCCCCATTCATTCTTTCCTTTACACGGATCAGTTGTCCTGGTCCCTTTGCAGAAAAACAGCCCCAAAGCATGATGTTTCCACCCCCATGCTTCACAGTAGGTATGGTGTTCTTTGGATGCAGCTCAGCATTCTTTCTCCTCCAAACACGACAAGTTGAGTTTTTACCAAAAAGTTCTATTTTGGTTTCATCTGACCATATGACATTCTCCCAATCCTCTTCTGGATCATCCAAATGCTCTCTAGCAAACTTCAGACGGGCCTGGACATGTACTGGCTTAAGCAGGGGGACACGTCTGGCACTGCAGGATTTGAGTCCCTGGTGGCGTAGTGTGTTACTGATGGTAGCCTTTGTTACTTTGGTCCCAGCTCTCTGCAGGTCATTCACTAGGTCCCCCCGTGTGGTTCTGGGATTTTTGCTCACCGTTCTTGTGATCATTTTGACCCCACGGGGTGAGATCTTGCGTGGAGCCCCAGATCGAGGGAGATTATCAGTGGTCTTGTATGTTTTCCATTTTCTAATAATTGCTCCCACAGTTGATTTCTTCACCCCAAGCTGCTTACCTATTGCAGATTCAGTCTTCCCAGCCTGGTGCAGGTCTACAGTTTTGTTTCTGGTGTCCTTTGACAGCTCTTTGGTCTTGGCCATAGTGGAGTTTGGAGTGTGACTGTTTGAGGTTGTGGACAGGTGTCTTTTATACTGATAACGAGTTCAAACAGGTGCCATTAATACAGGTAACGAGTGGAGGACAGAGGAGCCTCTTAAAGAAGAAGCTACAGGTCTGTGAGAGCCAGAAATCTTGCTTGTTTGTAGGTGACCAAATACTTATTTTACTGAGGAATTTACCAATTAATTCATTAAAAATCCTACAATGTGATTTCCTGGATTCTTTCCCCCCATTCTGTCTCTCATAGTTGAAGTGTACTTATGATGAAAATTACAGGCCTCTCTCATCTTTTTAAGTGGGAGAACTTGCACAATTGGTGGCTGACTAAATACTTTTTTGCCCCACTGTATATATATATATATATATATATATATATATATATATATATATATATATATATCTTCCATATATATCATGGAATGTTCATTTTAAGGCAACAGTCTATTCAGTCTAATTCTGACAGTTCTGCATTTAAAATTTCATATACCCAATAATTGTATCACCTAAACTTGCTAGGTAGCTGATCACACGCGTAGTAAAGTAGAAGTGCCAGCCAAAAACAGACTTCAAATTCAGTTGCTTGAGCTTGAAAATTTTACCGGGGGGGGCCCTAAATTGTAATCTTTCATAGGGCCCAAGATTTCTAGCGGCGCCCCTGTAAACATTTACTCACATTTACATTAACCAGGCATCCAAGTACATGCCTTATTTTTTCCAGTACTGTCATGTTTCAGCTCTTGTCAGATCTATTGTTAATGCTTTGACACAATGAGCCCCTTAAACACTCACATTTAGTCCAAGTATGAAAATGTCAATCATATCCTATGACCTTCACAGTTACCAATGTTGACATAAATCCACATATTTCAACCCATTTGAACAAAAATGGGAGCTTTCATACCATGTTAGACAGCGCTTTCCACTACCACCATCATCAAATATATATATAGTTTATAACAAATGCTTTATCAGGAGTTCTGTCACATCAACTGCTGTTATTCAATGTCTTCAACAGACTACTTAAAAGTCTGAGATAGACAAGAGAGCTCTAATAGATGAGCAACATGTATATGCAAGCATAATTAATATGTTTAAAAAAATAATTAATCATATACGTATATGTTCTCCAGAATTTGCAATGCACCTTGTTGTGTTTGATTAAGGCTAATGGAGTCTCTCTTCTCTCATCTTGGCCTTCTGTCAGAGTATGGTCCATTGCTGAGACCAGCACTGCATGCTCTAATCTTCATCTTTTATGCATCATGACCCCAATTTGTGATTCCAAGCCTCTAACAAAAGCTCACAGCCTTACGGTGTGATCATATGCAGGCTTTGCATAAATGCAAAAGCTGTAATTATAAAGAAATTGTGTTCTTTGATAGAGAATGCTGGATCAGGACAGAGCTCAGCGGGACAAAGAGGAGAAACACAAAGAGGTTCAAGCGTACAGTCCCATTTCACAAATGACCCAATTAGTTTTCATGTAGCTTACATATTGTTGTAGAATGTTGCTGATGAAGATCCAAATCCAGTTGCCAGAACATTGCCACAGCTCAGCTGACAGAAAAATACAGTTGGGACACATTTAACCCAAAACTGAAATGGAGTATGAACATTAGACATGATTGGTTGCATATGGCCCAGATTCCAGGCATCATTAAAACCTTAAATGTGGACACTTGGGCCACTTGTGTCCCAAAACCAGTTTCCATTGCTATATTTGACTCAGAAGTATCTGCTATCTGAGGCATACAGCTTGTGGTTCCTTCTGGCTGCTACTTGAACTTACCCACAATCATCCGCAAACAGCAAGGCAGCCATTGCTCAGTCACATTAGACACCTAATTGTGTTCTTGTATGTTTACATACACTGAGTAAATCCTCTCTAAATGCTGTCCCATGTTGCATGGGTTCTGACTTTTGCCTACTGATCTGATTCTCTTTCAGAAGCAGCATAAAACTCAACATATAATTTATCTTCACGTCACTAGAGAGACTCCAGTGCAGTGGAGATTGATGAAGCTACGCTAAGCAGCTGCCTACACTCTTTGTGTATCTTGACCTTAAAATATGAGCGCATCCACCAATAAACCTCGGGAAGAGCAGTAACTGCTGGCACTCATGGAGAGGTACTGTATTTACTACAAATGATCATTACGGAACATCAACAGGGGTGGGCTTAGATGGAAGGGTTTAGAAAACAAATCTGCCAGATTGTGGATGAAATAGGGGTTGCTTTGGTTCTGTGTGTATTTAGGAATCTGTGCATTAGGTAGGCATATCAGGTGAAAATTAAAATTTAATCCAAATTGCTTGGAACTGCTTTCACTGAATCCAGAATTGAATGCAGAACAATGTATTTTTTTACAGAATTAAAATATGTTCATCCGTTCTTGAGCTATTACAAATCAAAGATTGAAAAAAAAAGAAGCTAAATTTTTCGAAAACTGCCATAATATTCTGTATGATGATCACATGGTCCAAAATGGGTCTCATTAACCAATGAGATCAAATGTTTTTTTCTTCATAACTTTTATATTTTTCAAGATATTTACATGGAAATTGGCAGGCACATAGATGGTTGTAGACTGAATACAAAATTTGAAAAATTAGTCAAAACCAAACATGCAAATTAGTATTTAATTAGTATTAATTATGCTAATTAGGTAAAACTGTTAAATCTCAACAAAAAAGTAATAAAAGATTATTTCTAATACCCTCTTTGTGCTCTGAAGGCCTTTGTATTTCTCAAAAATAGGGCCTACTAATGTTTATATTAAAGAATATAAATGATACTATTCACAGCTTTCAAGGTGAACTTCGAAAAAACTGTGTGAGCCACATCCAATAAACAATTCACTTTAACTGAACTGAAATTGCACTCGCGTTTCTGACTTCTGTTTTTTTTAAATCTCATTCCGACCACTAAAATCTCAATATTTTTATCATAACAACTCCAGTTATATTCTAAAATAGGTATTTATTGACATGAATCATTTTGATTTGAAAAAATAAGTAGGTAAAGCTATGAAAACTCACTTCAAAGTCTCCCATGAGTCATAACATCAAAACTAGCAGATGGAAAATTTTGCTGAATCCTTCATCAGAAACAGTGAGAGCAAGAGAACATCCTTATAAAAGTTATCTGATTGATATTCATGAGTAATCCAGTCAGAAACCAATCAGAAGAGAGAGAGAGAGAGAGCCTGACCGCTTTCCCATGACTCAAAAAGAAAAGCACCAGCAGTTTCCTGATGTCACACAAGCAGAGCTTTTACTCTGTTGTACCAAAATCAACTTGCCATTACTCCCAAAGTACACTGCAAATTGGCCAGTGTTAAATCAACTCCCGTAGAGTTAAATTCAACACTTTCCCAGAGTTTATATACAGTGGTGCTTGAAAGTTTGTGAACCCTTTAGAATTTTCTATATTTCTGCATAAATATGACCTAAAACATCATCAGATTTTCACACAAGTCCTAAAAGTAGATAAAGAGAACCCAGGTAAACAAATGAGACAAAAATATTATACTTGGTCATTTATTTATTGAGGAAAATGATCCAATATTACATATCTGTGAGTGGCTATGTGAACCTCTAGGATTAGCAGTTAATTTGAAGGTGGAATTAGAGTCAGGTGTTTTCAATCAATGGGATGACAATCAGGTGTGAGTGGGCACCCTGTTTTATTTAAAGAACAGGGATCTATCAAAGTCTGATCTTCACAACACATGTTTGTGGAAGTGTATCATGGCATGAACAAAGGAGATTTCTGAGGACCTCAGAAAAAGCGTTGTTGATGCTTATCAGGCTGGAAAAGGTTACAAAACTATCTCTAAAGAATTTGGACTCCACCAATCCACAGTCAGACAGATTGTGTACAAATGGAGGAAATTCAAGACCATTGTTACCCTCCTCAGGAGTGGTCGACCAACAAAGATCACTCCAAGAGCAAGGTGTGTAATAGTCGGTGAGGTCACAAAGGACCCCAGGGTAACTTCTAAGCAACTGAAGGCCTCTCTCACATTGGCTAATATTAATGTTCATGAGTCCACCATCAGGAGATCACTGAACAACAATGGTGTGCATGGCAGGGTTGCAAGGAGAAAGCCACTGCTCTCCAAAAAGAACATTGCTGCTCATCTACAGTTTGCTAAAGACCACGTGGACAAGCCAGAAGGCTATTGGAAAAATGTTTTGTGGACGGATGAGACCAAAATAGAACTTTTTGGTTTAAATGAGAAGCGTTATGTTTCAAGAAAGGAAAACACTGCATTCCAGAATAAGAACCTTATCCCATCTGTGAAACATGGTGGTGGTAGTATCATGGTTTGGGCCTGTTTTGCTGCATCTGGGCCAGGACGGCTTGCCATCATTGATGGAACAATGAATTCTGAATTATACCAGTGAATTCTAAAGGAAAATGTCAGGACATCTGTCCATGAACTGAATCTCAAGAGAAGGTGGGTCATGCAGCAAGACCCTAAGCACACAAGTTGTTCTACCAAAGAATGGTTAAAGAAGAATAAAGTTAATGTTTTGGAATGGCCAAGTCAAAGTCCTGACCTTAATCCAATCAAAATGTTGTGGAAGGACCTGAAGCGAGCAGTTCATGCAAGGAAACCCACCAACATCCCAGAGTTGAAGCTGTTCTGTATGGAGGAATGGGCTAAAATTCCTCCAAGCCGGTGTGCAGGACTGATCAACAGTTACCGGAAATATTTAGTTGCAGTTATTGCTGCGCAAGGGGTCACACCAGATACTGAAAGCAAAGGTTCACATACTTTTGCCACTCACAGATATGTAATATTGGATCATTTTCCTCAATAAATAAATGACCAAGTATAATATTTTTGTCTCATTTGTTTAACTGGGTTATCTTCATCTACTTTTTGGACTCGTGTGAAAATCTGATGATGTTTTAGATCATATTTATGCAGAAATATAGAAAATTCTCAAGGGTTCACAAACTTTCAAGCACCACTGTAATTCTCACTGGTTCAGAGTTAATTTAACACTTTCAATAGTGTTAATAGTTTAACACTATTTCAGTGTTAATTCTGTAACACTTACGGTGTTACCTTTGACTCTATTCTAGTGTCTTTTCCTCACCAATTAGTGTTAACTTTTTTCACTTGAAGTGTAACAGCTTAACACCTATAGTGTCATATTTTAACACATTTGAGTGTTCAATTCCACACTGGATTGGGTTACCTTTACTCACTGTAGGTGTTACTATGTAACACTCATTTGTGTTATTATTTACAATAAATTCTGCTGTTTTCTAAAATCTGGACTGTGTGCAGCCTTACATTTAAATGCATGGAACATACCCAACTACATCAAATGTTCTGGAAGTGTCACTTGGGTCATCTTACACAACTCAGGAGAAAAAGACATGACCAAATAATGCATTTATCATTTTTATTACACCAAGCACCACAAAACAATTACAAATAAAATAACGGCACAATGTAAAGACCACCATCCTCAGTACTATAAGCACTCTGCAGGTCAAAGGGCCTATATGTTTTGACACAGTCTGCTAATGATAACTTTTTCATCTGATTCACACACTTTGTACGCATGGAAATGTTCACAAAAGTATTCAACCTCAAGCTTATTGACAATGAAATGAATAACACTATTTACATGAAGTATCATTTTTATCCGGCAAAGCACAGGAATCTCATGGTCAGTGCCACTACAAACGACCAATCCTACTCTATACTCTATCCCACTGATCTTAACCCAGTTAGCAGAGAAAGCATCTCCACCTTGCACTAAAGACACAACTTGGGCTAAATGTTCATGCTCAGTATCTGGATCAAATGTTTTCAGGGGCCCATACTCTATATGGTTTAAAGGAGACATCTCCCGATTGTAAGCTATCAACATCTGATGTTTTTTGGCAAGTGACACTGTGATGTTCTTGAAGTTTTTCAGAGTGTTTTTAAACACCCGGTGTTTTGCCTCGAATCTCATACTCCACATATGAATTAAGGGTCCAATTTTTCTGATACAACTCGGGTAATGTAACATATAGTGGTCTTTTGGGATCATGTTTCTATTTGGATAAAGCTGTTTGAACAAGACATGGTGTTCAATTATTAAATGTTTTAAATATACGGTCATGCCTATTGTTACAGATGGAGAGAATATGATGTTGATGATTTGTAGTAAAAGCAACAGCAAAGTCCAATTCTGATCTCCTTCCGGTACAATGTCACCAAAAATCAAAGGAATATTTCTAATCAGACAAAGAGTCTGAATGGAGTTCAGTCCTACAGTGTTGTTACCACTATCCAAGTTGACCCTTGTTGGACGATATTTCCGCTCCAAGTATCCATAATCAAAAGCATAGATTCGGGACAAAACACCAGGTTTTGACAAAAAGTTTCCAGATAGATACTCTAACAGCAACTTTATCTCATACTGACCGACCCCTTCAAGAATGTCATGCATTATATCCAAAGAAAAATTCTGGCAAACGTGAAAAAACTGTAAGCTGTTTAAAGTTGAATTCCTCTTTAAACCAAACACATGCAGCTTTCGTGGATTAGATTGTAACTCGCTGCAATGAGTTTCAAAGATTTCTTTCCCTCGTAATATTATCTTTGGGTCATCCTCACTGAACACATTCTGAGCATCACTTTTTTCAATCAAACATAAGCGACAGAAATACCAGCCACTGAAAGACTCAATTAAACCTAGAATCCCATGCATTCCTAAATTATCCCCTGTTATTTGACAAATTGTGCCGTGGACATTCACTGATGAATAGGGCAAATTAATTCCACGACTCTCCAATACTTTAATGTCATCAATTAGAGGCTGTAAAATAGGATCAAAGCCGTATTTTTTCACATCTTCTGCATGAAACAATGCAACTAAATGGATATTCATTAGTGCAGAATTTAACTTTGGGGGCAGATTTCTCAGAACATAATACAGTGCCCCAACTTTGTGATGACCATGTTTGGAACCAAGTGGGTTAGCAGTCTCAAAGTCATCGTAATATAACTGAATTTGCAAAGATGTCTGGTGTTCTGAAAACAATGGATGTGATCTAAAGTAACTTCCATCACAAAAGTCTTCATATCGGTTTTCATTTGATACAGAGGGTGTGTTAAGCAGTCCACAAATATAAGAATTGCGACAGATAAATTTGATTGTTTCCAAAATTGGAACATACACAAAAGTGTCTTTTACTGATACTTGATCAAAAGTACCCGTACCTTTATTGAGTCTTGAATCATAACGAAATCCTAACACTTTTTCCACAGGGTCCATGATTCCCCATTTTTCACTTAAATACTTCTTTCTTTTAGTTTCAGTATTGAAGTTCTCAACGGGGTTTTCAAAAGTTTCAAGACATTCTTCCAATTTAGGTCTGATAGGATTGTCAACTGGTATAGCAGACAATACTTTATGCTTAAACTCAGAATGAAGTCCTTCTGCAAAATCTTCTAAATGACTAGCAACTGTTGATACTACACTATTGGCCACACCACTACCATTGAGTCTAGAAATAATTGCAGCACAAATGTCTTTCGTGTTGTCACTGATACACTGATCACATCCACTGTTTTCAGAACGCCCAACACTTTGCATGACAATGTTTCCTCCAATAGGATCTTGTGAAATGACAGAATCAGGTTCAAACAACTCTTCTGTTGCTGCCTCATCACCGTGACATAAAACATTACAATGGCCAGTATTTAAATGTTTCTTCAAACCTGCATATGTACTGAACTGACGCCGACAGGCATCCTGGGAACAAAACAATTTGAACTTGGTGCTTGGGTAAAAACTGTGTCCTATCCGCAAGTGGCTTATTAAAGCCTGACTGGTGGTATGTAAGGCTTGACAGATAAAACACTTATACATTGTCATTTAAAATCTTGGCACGCAACTCACGGACACGTGGTGACTCTTCTGTGGAGGTTACATCGATGTTGAATACAGTGGTCTGTACAAAGGTGTACAGATGGACCAGAGACTCAGCATACGACAGGTTGAAGACATAGTGGCATTTGAAAAGTTCATCAAAAGCACTCAGGGAGCTGCTGGCATGGCATGGAATGAGCTGTTTGTCAACAGCGATGTAGTAGGTGTCGATCTTGTTGCGGGCACAGCCAACTGCAAGGATGACTGGCTGCTTTCCTTCTTTCTCTTGTAGATGTTCATCTATGCTGCTGCATGACTGCAAAACACATAATAAAAAACAAAACAAGACCATCTCGAGTGACTTATCTGGTTCTGACATGACTATTGGTTTGAGATCATGTTCCCTACTAGGTCATTCCTCACAAACACGAGTATGTCTGGTACATTTTACAAGGAATTTACCTTGTGGAAGAGCACCATTTTATCAGCTGCATCACTTGGGCTGATCTTGGTCCTCTTTTTGCGTCCAGCTGTGGGAGGCAAAAGATGAAGTAGCAGCAGCAGAGTAGCCATGTCACTGTCCCAGTCTATCAGAGAAAAAAAGTCTGTGATTAACATATGAACAGAAAACATTAAACAAGTATAACTTATACTGTACAAACACTACGTGCAAGCTTACAATCATTCTCTGGGTGTCTCTCAGCCGCTTTTAACAGACGGCCCAGATCAGTTGATTGAGTCAGCTGGGTGGCTTCTTTGATGATCTTTAACTTGAATGTTGTGTCCCACTTGTTAAGCAACTTGGAACTTGTTTCAATACCAAACAGCAGGGTGAAGTCTAGATTTACCTGTTAATCACACAAATGATAACATAATGAGCCAAGGTTTGGTATTGCTTATGCTGCATCTGCTTTCACACTATGTGATTGAACAAAATTCTCAAAACCACACAAACAGGATACATTCAATAACGCTAAGGCTGAAGTATGAAATATCACAAATTAAAATGAAAGAAATGTTCTACTCACAAGTCCTTTGACATCCAGAAAGCGTGGGAAAGTTTTGAAGACATCAGCGCTTCTTTCTGGGTCATGCACCAAGTCCTGTCGATATTGAAACGTCATCTTCATTTTCTCCAGCACACTTGCTTCTTCAGGGGTGTGAATAAGAAATGAAATGGCCTCTCTGCAGTCATCACCATCAAGCTGCTCGGGCAGTGTTGTTGCCTTCCTTCTCCGTTTTGGCCCTTGGTCTTTAGGCAGTGACGGCTCCTTTGCTGGCCTCCTCCCTGTAGCCCTGTTCATTGTCTTCAGACGCCACGCCAAATATCCGGTGCCTTTCTCAGCATCATAAAAATGCTCCTGCAACAAATGAAAGAACATTGAAATAGTCTTGCATCAGGCACGGCAAAAGGAAACAAAAGTATAATCACTTATATAAAAGCAGGCCATTATCTCTATGATTCTTCTGCATTTTCAAATAGAAGTTCATAGCATACTCCAGTTTCAAATGAGTGTCTTGCTTCAGTTGCTATTAATAAAAATCAGCAATAATCATCCTATCAGTTGTATTAGCTACCTTCCAATGAAAACCATTTTTTTCTCACCATCACTGCAAAACTTACATCGCCTTTAGATGAGAATGGATCCTTCAGTGCAGGAAAAAGTGTAACGATTCCTAGCCCGTATTTCTCCCTCTGCTGGCGGGTGGGAATATGTCTATAGTGAAAAGACAAGAAATTTACTTAGTACTGATGGGTGGGATAATATTGTTGCACAAATCTATGCCCTTCAGAAAGTTCATTTTGCTAGGTCTTACCCATGTCTCTCAGTCATATGACTTGCCAATATGTTGACAAGCTGCCTCCTGGTGCGGTGCTTCAATGAGTTTTCTGATCTATGGAGCACTTGCATGTGAGGTCACAGCCGATCCAGATTGTGACAGACGCCATCTTGTCGGTCAAACGCCATATTCCGCCTTCTATTTCTACTTCTGGTTCTACTTCTGCTTTTACTTCTACCTTTTCTTCTGGAAAACCCTACTATATACAATTCTACTACAACGGCTGCGGCTACAAGCTCTCCCTACCAGTGCACGTTTTTTATGGTTTTTGTGTGTATTTTTGTGTGTTGTTCGTCTGTACCGGACTTCAATATCCACTACAACCATATGGACTTACTGGACATTGGTTTCCAGCAGAAAATGACGGTTTGTAGCGATTTCCATCGCATGCACAACATTCCGGACGAGATAGCGAGACCAGCGGGGTCTCCGTGGATTGTTATCGGAAGCAAAGCGAAGGAGGCGGCGCCGGGAGCGGAAGTAAAAGCGAGGCTGCAGAGCCGGCCTGTTGACTAAGCTCAGAAAACAGCCACTCAAACCTCCACTGCTAAGCCTTTACCTCTCCAACGCCAGATCCATGTAAACAAGACGGACGATTTGGAATTACAGCTGGAATTACCTTATTCTATTCTATAATCGGCTGGTCAGTGCTATACTCAATACTTAAGTGACTTACCCGTCCAATGAGGATTCTTGTTTACAAGATGCCACATCTGAGTCGCTGACAAATCCTGAATTTCTGTAAAGATAACTGTCCAGAGATTTATAGGCACGCAGTGCTTCACCACTGAACAGCGAGGGAAAGTTAATGAGGTAATTATACAAGTCCGGGTATTCCGCTGGCAGTTCAAAATACGGTCGTGAAAACTCCGTCCAGTAAGCCATAAGGGTCACTAATCTGTAGATCGTTTATTTTAGACATATATCTAGTTATCTGTTCATTAGAAAAATGAGCCGTGTAGTCCGTCAGTTGAAATTGATCCATTCTGTACACGAGTGCAGCAGTATTCAGCGGTGTTTTTGACCGACAAGATGGCGGTTGTGTACTTTACGGTCACATGACTGCAAGATCTCTATACTCCTCAAGAATATCCTCTCCTCCAGATTTCCCAAGCAAGGCATTTTTGACCATCTGCTTACACAGAATAAGCAAAAGTAGTTATCATTATTAAACAACATTATACCATGTAAATTATCAAGCACCAAATGACAGTACTCATAAAATGTTACCTCTTTTGCAGTCTCTGACAGAGGCGTCTTCACCGCAGAGGGACTACCTTCTATGCTTGACCTACTACGGCCTGTAGGAATGCCTTTATCTCTGAGGTCGCTGTCGCTTGATGAAAGGGGCAGGGTGTCCATGAGAGAAGATGAAGTATCTGAAGTAGAAGGTGTTGAATGGTCTAAAGGAGAGAAAACTGTACAATAGATCCTTTGATTAATATTTGGCAGTATCCATTTTGACATGAGATGTTGTGGTAGCATTCCAATTTCTTAACAATTCTCAGTAGTGTACCGTACATCAATTCCTATGCAATGAAGTACTGAAAATTTAGCTAAATTGTATGTTGTCAGTTCAATGCCAGCTGCATCACGGAGCAAAAACACTGCACACTGTTATCTACGTAGTCTTCATTACCAGCACAAGACTAATACCTTCATCTGAAGTTTTTTCACGGACTGTCAAGCATACATCTGGATTGGACTCCAATAATTCAGTGATAATGTCTTCATCAACTGCTGTGTCCGTATCATCGAACACGTCAAGTTCAGTGGCGTCAGGAAGGCCAAACTTCTCTTTGACTGTAGGAAAGAGAAACAATGACTGATCTTATCTATCCATATACATGTAGCTTCAAATAACCCTACATTGCCATCCTTGTATACAATGGTATTGTTATCTACGTGAGACACCGTTTTTATTAACTGGGATGATTTTTTTCCTTTCCTAAAATCACCCAAATATGCAACAACAATGTCTTTGGAATGAAATACCGACAGAAAAAAAAAAAAACACCTATTGAGAGTAATGCCGCTTTTCCACTACAAACGCGGCTGAGTCGGGCTGAGCCGTGCCGTGCTGAGTCGGGCTGAGCGGGGCTGTTGGAGTTGCATTTCGACTACAACCGCGCTGAACCGTGCTGGCTGGAAGTGGGTGGACACATTGGGTGGAGTTAGCGAAAGTGGGTGGACGTCAGGTGATGTCGTTAAGCGGCGCAAACAGTGACATCAGTGATCTTTTAAGCGGTAGTCTCACGACCCGGATAGTAAACAATAAACATGGAGGACATGGAGTCGTTAGTGTTGCTGGTCTTGGTGCTGTGGCTTGTTGTCACCGACAACGTGGACAGATACTGGCAAGAGCGTATAGATGAGGCGAGGCGCATAAGGCTTCAGAAATTCTCGTAATTCGTAATTCTTCTCCTTCCGGGTTTACGGTGTTTACAGATCCCAGCGCGCTCGCGGGGCATGTGTGAGCATGTGAGGACACTCCTCCTCACCAATCAGTGCACAGGGGAGTGTCTGCTCACGCCCCCAGCCTCACTCGGCACGGCTTGGCTCGCTTCAGCCCCACTCCAAAACGGTGCGAGTTTTAGGGGCTAAGCAGGGCTGAAGCGAGCTGAGTCGTGCTGGTTTTTGGTAGTCGAAACGCGAGCCGTGTCGGGCTGAAGTGAGCTGAAGCGAGCTGAAGTGAGCTGAAAAAGGGTAGTGGAAAAGGGCCATAACAGACTCAGGTATCATGTCTTATGGCATCAATCATCAAGCTCTTACCTTTACTGATGAAGTCTTCATAGGTGATACCCGAGTGCCAACTGACATACTTCTTTACATTCCGATACTTTACTTTCAGTAGCATGGTCTCCCAAAACTGCACCTGTAATATATTTAGAAATGCAAAATAGATAACGATTTTGAAGTGGAAGGGAAGAAACACTTGCAGTACACAGCTTTTCACATTTTAGAAAATACCCATTCATTGAATCAATACATTTTAATCCAATTAAGCTTTTCATTTCTCCTTACCTAAAAGGAGACACAAAGTGTAGAGTTGTCTACGCTGAGCTATGAAATGAGGCTCAAATAAGCTAACAGAAGTTTTATTAAGACTGTTTATGTCAGGATATGGACAACGTTGTTGTAGTATACCAACTCACTATCACTTAGTAAGCGTCCAGACGTTACCGAGGCAGTGAGAGGCAATTTGATTTACTCTTATGTGATATTAGCTCACCTATTAGCTGGATGTAACATTAAATGGCCCCTTAGCAGCTGTAAGTAACAAAGGTGGGGAGCAATGGAAATCTTCAACTAAAATGCTGCGTATCGTTTCTCAGAACGAATTATAAGTGTCACCTAATCAACGCGACTTCTGAATCTGATAAATCTCCAAGTCCATTTCTCTCAATGTATTGACAATGTATCTGAAATGTTTCTCTGGCCGAACACGAACATTCCGAGGGAAAGCAGGAACGGCTACTGTGGTCATGCAGTCCATTTAATACACAACATTAAGGGATTAACATATCAGGTAGCCTATATTTGTACGGATAATAAAGAAACATTCAGAGAACAGCAGAAACCATCTATTACAATGTAGTCACCGCCTTAGCAGGGCTCGACATTAGCACTTGCCCGATGGCCTGGCGGTGTTTTTTACGTCTTTTGGGCCAGTTCGGGCCACTAAATTTGGCCAAAGAGTGGCCCGGGCGGGCCAGTATGTTTTCGATACAAATTAACAAATTTTATTACTCATATTTTACCCAGAATTGTGAAGAAATTGTTCGTAAAATGCACCTTTTCGATACGAGGTCCGCCATCTTTGTTTTCATCACGCTCCGCTCCTCCGCAGGAGTGTGTCATCTTCGTGCATCTTCGGCGCTGTTCGGAAGCGTCATTTTGGCGGGAAAATATCATCTTGTAGACGAAGACAGTTGCGGCAAGGAGACCATCAGAACGGTGAAATTCAAATAGAAATATGTTCAAACTCCATGCTCCCTAACCTGGCCAAAGGCCAGGTCAACAGTTTAAATGCGATCGTGCATAAATTAACTATCAGGTGTTAACGAACGGCTTCATTTTGAACTCAGCAGCCAATCAGAGCGCGCAACGTCACGCTCGGTTTACAACTTGCCAAATCGTCAGCATTTCAACACACACGCTTTAGCTTCAGATGGTGTAAAATCGTTCAGACTTTGTATATTAATATCAATTTCAGGATACACTGCTAAGAAATATGGCTACACGTGTATCAACTTTTAGTGATTAAAGAATGAAGTATAAATGTTGGTTGCTATGACTGAAATAGAAGAACAGATAAAATAATGTGGTAAATTAGATCTGATCCCATATATTATATTCTTCAAATATCCAAAGATGATGAAATCTATCAAAATAGCCAAACTAGGTCTACATTAGTTCATTACAACAAAAATAACTATTCTGACCCTCTCTGGTACAACCAGACCATGCTAAACCCAGTATACCCCCAGTTGCTTGGGTATCTGCTGTTGCCATGGCAACGGTTTATGCAAATGAGCTGAATTTGCAAAAATGTACTACTAGTTCCCCCAAGGACATATCCTGAAAATTTGGTGTTTATATCTTGTCTTATTAAAAAAATACAACATTTCACCCTTTTTTGGCTCACCTGAGCATACCTGTTAATAAGCTAATTAACAGGTAATTAGGGTTATTATTAGGTATTAGGTAATTAACAGGTAATTAGGGTCACCCCTGAGCAGGTAAGGCTTTGCAAAAATCTCACTAGATTATTTCCCAAAGTCCACCCTTTCAGGAAATGTATGGTTTGTCAGTGATTCTCATTATATTTTATTAATTAAGAAATAAAACTTCATGGGCAATAAAAATGCCCATTTAAATCCAGCATGATAAGGGTTAGTATGCCACCCTCACCTTTCATCCAGACTTGGGACTGGCCTGTGTGTGCCTTGTGGCTATTATATAAAGGTGTATTTAAAAAGTTCATTGTACTTCTATTTCTATTAGAATATCTATAGTGGTGAGAATTCAATATCTACAATGTTGAGAATATATGAGCCAAAGTTGAAACCATGACAAAAAAGGAAAATATGTCTCCATCACACAGGGTGGGTTACAGGCAAAGCTTATTCTATAAACAAGTCAGTTGCATGATGAGGCAAAACTTAGCTTATTCTAAAACTTATACAAACAATTGTTAATGTAAAACAGTAATCAACAGCATGTGTTAAACGAACAGAGAACAAGAACAAAGGAAAATTTTAAATGTAACTAAGAAATTGATAGAACAAGAAATGCAAACAATAAAATATCAATGTGAACAAACAAAGATTTACTAATGTTAGCAAAATATGAATAATCTTATTTTCATTAATTTCACCTTAAAATGGACCAGAATGCGCTGTCGCCTCACAGCAAGAAGGTCCTGGGTTCGAGCCCCGTGGCCGGCGAGGGCCTTTCTGTGTTGAGTTTGCATGTTGTCTGTGTGGGTTTGCTCCGGGTTTCCCCCACAGTCCAAAGACATGCAGATTTGATTTGATGAATTTTCCGGGGGAAGGCCCCCGGACCCCCCTCTTTGTGCAAGCACCTGTGGTGCTTGCAGCGGCTGCCTGTGGCAGCCGTGGTTTGGGTACCGTGCGCATTCGGGCCAGTAACTTTTCAATTCCACTGGCCCAATGGGCCACCAGTGGTAAATGCTTAATGTCTAGGCCTGCTTAGTATGCTACATTGATGTAGAGGCATTGCTCTAATGCAAGGACAAGGCTGAATTTGACCACAGTAAAGCATAAACGTTGTTGACATCTCCAGGTCAAACAACTTATATTAAAGCACCTTATTTCTTCTAATACTGCTGTTTCTGCCCAACGAAAGAAACAAGTACAGACATTGAAGGCTGGAATATGCTTTGATAATCCTGACTGCTAGCTCTGATGGAGTTCCCATTAGCAAGGCTCATGAACACTGATAAAGGGAAAGGACAGACCATTCGCTAAAAGGCTCTCTCTAGTAAACGATTCTTACCTTTTCAGAAGAATTTGCGGTGGTAGTAGTCTGCTAGACCACACACATTACTTCTACTTATAGTATAATTACTACATGCTATGTGAGCAATATTGGCTCATGAAAGCCTGCAGAAAGAAAAGATGGTGGCAACCGTTGCATTTTCAAATAGACCACGATAGATTCTAGAACCCTAGCTAGCAGCTACCCACTCCCCATTCCCGCCTTTATTCAAAACCATAGTCTAATAGCATAGACTAGCTATACATGCTCAAAACGCATTTCATTTGGCATAAAAGAAAATAGTGGGAATATTAGGATGCCTGTACATGATGTAGTATATATACGCTATGTATGCTACAGATTCTACTCATTAGTGTTTATGGTTGATAATCAACCATAAACGCTAATGAGTAGCCTATAGCTCAAACACAAAGTTTGCTGTATGCCTAGTTTAAACAGCTTAAACCTCTACCCTCTTAGCTAGCCCACCTATTTAAAATGTTCTTGGAAATATAATCAACCTCACAATTATATATTCTTACCTTTTTAAGACATGATATTTTCGTGGCTGGGAAAGAATGCAAGATGTCCGCTGTCCAAACGGATGAAGCCCAATGAAACCGGATGTGGAAAGTCACTCTCACAATGTGTTAAGCAGTTAACTCTTAGAAACAACACCATCCATAGAGCTTTTTGAGCACTTCCAGTGTTAAACTAACACCACAATCAACACCCAGTGACTCCGGTTAACTCCGGAATAATTAACTCCAGTAAAATTAACTCAAAACAACACTTCCAATTTTGCTGTGTACTGAACAGATCTTAGCCAGATAAATTTCTTTGGAAAGCAGAGATTATAAGCTTTTTAATTTATTTATGATAGAACGTATTCAAGAGTTAAGCAATGACAGGTTTGGAAACTTAGATGAGCGTCTGCATGGACAATTTTCACAGCACAGCCAGCGAGCGTCTGATACGCTTACTTTAGGTGCATTTCCACTACAGTAGAAGTTATGAAGGTCTTTGGTGGCAAAATGGTACAAATCCAGGCCTGTACTCCTCAGCTTCAAGTATTATAAAATGTAATTGCTAAAATTCCCTGGCACATTTCACACTCTATGCACTTTATATGCATTTTATAATATACAATAAATTAATTTTACGAATTAATCACCTCTGACTTGAGCCAGAACACAAGTGCGTGAACTCCATGTAGCTTTCATTAGAGGATATCCAGAGCACATTGTTGTAATCCATAGCAAGGGTGAAATCATGGAGCTAAAGACAAAACATCCATAAGTGAAACCCAGAACAACTTGGAAAACAAGAAAACAAGGCTTGAAAGTACTTGATACCAAAATGCATGGCATGAGTTTTTGTAATACTACATCAGAAACAGCAGGAGATAAATAGACAAACTAATTAAGATCTAACAAAGAACAAGAGAACGGACCATTGATAGAACATGAGGTGGAGATGAGACCAAAACCAAAGCAAAAGCAAACAGAATCATAAAAACAAAAGTACACAGAAAAATCCAATATATAAACACATGACAAATACAGGCACTCGTCTCTCTGGAAATGGGAATTTAAAATATCGTCTCAATTTGTAAATATAATGGCGTGAGTGAGGAAGTAGCATGGCCAGAACACATCATTAAAGCCCTTCTCTTTTATTGGCAACTCAAACTTGGAGCACAAACACAGTCTTGGTGTTTAGCCACAGAACTGGATCAATAAAGGAAACACTGGCAGGGATAACAAATCCCATAAGGCTTTATCAGAAAGGGGGGCACAAAGGAACATAAAACAAATGTGAACCAACATGCTGATTTAACACAACAGCACAGACAGCCCGTAAACATCTCTATTAGCAGCAAAGACTTATGCTAATAAAACAAACCATGAAAGCATCCACAAAGTTAGATGGGCAAATTACAAATCTACAGCACAGACACACAATATACTGTAGTCCTTTGTTTTTATTTTTCTAACAATGCTTATTCAATATTTATATGATAAATTTTAAAAATGACATGAACACATCGCAAAAAGTGGCACAGGGGTGGGTTTCTCAAAAGCCTCAACACTAAGAGCATCTTAACCAGGAGAAAGAGTGTTCATTGTGATGCTCGCTCTACCATTTAACGATGATCTTTGTGCTGCAATGCTTTTGGGAAACCCACCCCCAGATCAGTTGATTCTTGGGGTTGTTGAGTTTCAAAATCTACTACACTATATGGTCAAAAGAATGTGCACACCTGACTATCACACCCATATGTGGACCTTCCCCAAATTCTTACCACAAAGTCTGAAGCACAAACTTGTCCAGGATGCCTTTGTATCTCATCTCATTATCTCTAGACACTTTATCCTGTTCTACAGGGTCGCAGGCAAGCTGGAGCCTATCCCAGCTGACTATGGGTGAAAGGCAGGGTACACCCTGGACAAGTCACCAGGTCATCACAGGGCCGACACATAGACACAGACAACCATTCACACCTATGGTCAATTTAGAGTCACCAGTTAACCTAACCTGCATGTCTTTGGACTGTGGGGGAAACTGGAGCACCCAGAAGAAACCCATGCGGACATGGGGAGAACATGCAAACTCCGCACGGAAAGGCCCTCGCCGGCCACGGGGCTCGAACCCAGACCTTCTTGCTGTGAGGCAACAGCGCTAACCACTACACCACCGTGCCACCCTGCCTTTGTATGTTATAGCATTAATAATCTATAATGGGATGTTCAACCTGAATGGTCAGGTACGCATGTACTTTTGGCCATATTGTGTGGCTATGAGGCAGCAAACTCTTTGTAACAGTTGCATGAAAGAAGCTCTTCTGGAAAGTGACTCACAAAATGCAGCATCCAAACTTCAAGTCTAATTGGAATCAAGTGTTCTGGTCAAATACCAGCAAAGATTTTTGCCCATGAAAAGCACTGGCATGAAAAAATGTGGATACTGGATGACTGGATACAAGCCACGATAACCACTGTGAAATATACTGGTGGCTCACTGATGAATTTGTGTTTGGTAGTCCAGGGGTTCTTATTCAAATTGATGGCATCATGAACATTACCAGGATAGCCAAAAACCTGGTTGATTCTGTTAGTAGGTTACAACCTGGCTGAATCAGTTTTCAAAAGGACAATTACCCCAACACACATCCAAATCAACACACAAATGTTGGAAGGAGCATCATTGTTTTATGAGCATCTCATACTAGGAATTTTAATCCTGTTAGAATGCTATTCAACTGCTTCAACTGTCCTTCACCAGGTGTTCCTTGACCTGCCCCTTGCTCTCTTACCTTGTGGGGTCCATCACAGTGCAACCCTCGCAATACTTCTCTGTGGCATCCTCAGCACATGTCCTAGCCATCGAAGTCATCTTGCATGTGGTCGGGCTGAGCTGGAGGAGGTCTTTGTTGGAGATCTTGTTAGGCCAAAATATTCTGTTTATCCTCCTGAGACACTCATGGTGGAAACTGGACCAGTGTCCAGTGTTTCCATGTCGGACAGTTGAAGCAGAACTTAAGCAAATTGGGATCACCTGGAGTAAGGCTGAGACCAAGGCAAAAGACCGTGCCGGATGGAGGGATCTTGTGGAGACCTTGTGCTCCAGTGGGAGCGAAGAGGATAAGTAAAAGTAAGTATAATGCTATTAAATCTGTGGTCAGAGTTCCACAGGTCTAATTCATAGGTTAAAAACCTAAGAGTCATAGAAGAAGATAATGGGTTGTTGGGTTTTTTTTGGGGGGGAGGTTGTTTGTTTGTTTTTTGTCACACATATAAGTGCAGTAGAGTGACATTCTTTTTGCATATCTGAGCTTGGCAGTACCAGGGCTTAAACTTCTAGCTTTCTGATCAGTTGCCCAAAGCCTTAACCACTGAGCTGCCCGTGTCTCTCCAACCACCCCAAAAAAAATCAAGCCTGTGGGTTGATTGCTGGAAATTTTCTGGATGAAATAATGGTCCAGATATGCAATTTAATATAAGATCACAAAAATTAGAATAATTAACATTACAGTATTGTGTGCTGGCCATTGTTGGAGAAAATGCCTTTTGCAGGAGGGAAATCAAGCCACCGCTGCCATCTAGCAGTGATTCTGTGAACTCAGTCAGTCACAAACAAAGATACTTAACCTATTTGTACAGGTGATTATAAAAATATTTTTTCGAGACAGTAAATATGGAAAATACTATGCATGTACAATTTTATAGAATTGTACTAATTTATTTATTCATTCATGCATGCATTCATTATGTACACCACAGATAATCTCACTGTGGATTGCGGGTGGGCTGGAGTCAATCATAGAGTCAATCCCAGCTGACACCTGGTGAGAGGCAGGATATACCCTAGGTAGGGTATACCCTGAACAGGTCATCAATATATTGCAAGGCTAACACAGAGAGACAGAAAGACATTCACACTCACATTCACATCTATGGGCAATTTAGAGTAGCCAGTTGATCTAATCTACATGTTTTGGAGCCATGGGAGGAAACTGCAGCTCAAGTCAGCTAGCAGGTTCAAACCCAGAACCTGCTTGCTGTGAGGCAACAGTGAGCAACCAAGAACCACCCTTGGAACAAAACCAAGTCTCAACAGAAAAAGTATACACATCTCTGGGAGGCACTGTGAATCATAAGATATTTTTACTATCAAATAGTCTATGAATTTATATAGCATATTAGTTTATAAGAAATAGATGTCAATGTGTAAATTTAACCTGTACATGTAACACCTAGGGGAAGGAGACAGTTTGATCATTCCATCAGTGAGAATGGAGTAGGTGCTTGTAGTCTTCTGGACATAAGTAGGAGCTTGTAGGCATGATTTAAGTAGGATCCCGACAGGAGGTTTGTAGGCCTCAGGGCAGTAGGAGTAGAATATGACTCTGAGAAAGAAGTAGTGGATCTCAGGAGAAATAAGAGGGAGCTTGTGCATATTGAGTTAGGTATCACATCATTGGAAGCAAAAATAAGGATAGACAACTGTTCCATAGAGTGGAGTGGGGACATGTGCATCATTTTTTGTAGGGATGACCTGAGTGCCACAGTAATAGTCAGGGCTCAACCAAGTGGGACTAACAGGGCAAATCTTGATGAGTAACTCTACATTTTGTTAATGAGAATCAGTGAGTCATCAGATGCTAGATAGATAGATAGAGAGATAGATAGATAGATAGATAGATAGATAGATAGATAGATAGATAGATAGATAGATAGATAGATAGATAGATAGATAGATAGATAGATAGATAGATAGATAAAACAAGTGGAGACAACTCTATTTCTGAACCTTGCTATGCCTGAGGGTGTGTCCCATTTCCTAAAGTCATTACACATTTCCTGTATCATGGTGCTTGTTGAATTTAGCCTTCAGTGCTTATAAAAGTAGGTAGTGGTTAGCACTGTTGCCTCACAGCAAGAAGGTTCTGGGTTTGAGCCCAGTAGCCGATAGGGGCCTTTCTGTGTGGAGTTTGCATGTTCTCCCTGTGTCTGTGTGGGTTTCCCCTGGGTGCTCTGGTTTCCCCCACAGTCCAAAGACATGCAGGTTAGGCTAATTGGTGGCTCTAAATTGACTGTAAGTGTGAATGGTTGTTTGTCTCTATGTCTCAGCCTTGCAATGATCTGGTGACTTGTCCAGGGTGTACCATGCCTCTTGCCCATAGTCAGGTGGGGTAGGCTCCAGCTTGCCCATGACCCTGCACAGGATAAGCAGTTACGGATAATGGATGGATGCTTCTAAAAGCCTGAAACAAAGCCATTATTGCATGTTAATGAGAGCAGGAAAGAGTTCTTTCTTTTATCTGAGTCACTCCAGGTGGATATTCCAAACATGTTTGACAATTAGTAGCTGGCAGAACTCAGTAGGTGGTGTCGAAACCAATAGAATGCTTTAAAAGCAACATATTGAAGGTTCTCTGTATAGAAAAACAATGTGGGGCTTTCTCTTTTGATGCTTTGTTGCTTGTTTTAATGCATCAAAAGAGAAGCCATGGTCTAATGGTTAGAGAAGCAGCTTTGGGAACAAAAGGTAGCTGGTTTGATTCCCTGGACTGGCAGGAATGGCTGAAGTGCCCTTGAGTAAGACACCTAACCCGCAAGTTGCTCTGGGTGTGTTGTACATTGATCTGGATAAGAGCATCTGCTAAATGCCAGTAATGTAATGCCTACATGACAAAAAAAACTGACACTGCATATTTTCATATCTTATCCATTTAATGTGCTAAGATCCACATCCACTGTCAAAATAAATATTTAAACATTTAAACCTTTCCCTGTGTACCCACTAAGACTAGTGTCACATTCATATTACTTCACAGACCATTTCTATTTAATGGTGTTTAATAGAGAAAATTTCTCCCCAAACTAATGAAAACTGTGTAAGGCAGCTTATACTATAATTTTATTATTGGCACAGAAATTAATATGGTTTGTAATCCCAAGCTTGATAAATCTCATATGGCTCTTACAGATCGAAGCTCTAAAGCTTGGATTGATTTCATATCCCTGTTATAAATGAGTGCAGTGTCTGGGATTTGAAAAATGAGATTTGATTTTTCTCGGTCTGGCACAAGACACACTTTGGATCAGACTTTTTTTTCAGTGCTCTTATTCCCGAATCACTTGTGTAGACACCTTACTGATTTTATTTGATCATTCTCCCATTCTTGGGGACATAGAACCAGTTCAACATTGAGAAGAGTGCCTCTTCTTTACTTCAAAATGGCTCTTTTTGCTTCTTTACTCCAAAGCTCCTTGTTTTTACTTCCTTACTCAAGAGACTTTTAAGGCCATTTTTCCATTTCCATATTATTTCATCCATCCATCCATCCATCCATCCATCCATTCTCTGTAGCCGCTTATCCTGTTCTACAGGGTTGCAGGCAAGCTGGAGCCTATCCCAGCTGACTATGGGCGAGACTACGAGGTACACCGTGGACAAGTCGCCAGGTCATTGCAGGGCTGACACAGAGACAAACAACCATTCACACTCACATTCAGGGTGCGATTTGTAGGGAGGGAGGGGAGGGATTTCTCTCCTTCTGGTTTTCCTATCCCTACCTCTGCTAAATAATTTTTATCTCCAGTGGGGACATGGACTATCCCCCCTTGATAGCAGTGAATGCAACTTAACTGATGCTACTTGAAATCTAACAATCTTCAAACATGCAGCCCATACATCAGAGTAGGCTACTGACAGATGGCGCATCTACACTTAGGTGGGGTTTACATTAGACCGTATCAGCGGATCATCAGATTAACATTTTTAAAATGATTAACATGCACACAGCAACACCAATACACGATTCGCCTGCACACAGCAATGCCAATACACGGATACACTCGGCTCCGCAGGCATCCTGCGCTCCAAATCACTCCACCCTGAACAGCGAGTGCCCTCTGGAGGGTGCGCACTCTGGCCCTGCACAGCTCACAGAGCGCGCAAGTGAAGTGCACGAGCAGTAATTCGGGACTGAGCCGCTGTGTGTGTGCTCTCAGTGCATATCGGGTATGCGCGTCACTTACCACTTGCAAGTGGAAGGATGGCAAGCCTAAAGACAATCATAACTACACAATGGGCAGTATTTGCATCAGTATTTGCAGTATTTTCATACTTTTATACTCTTTAATGAAAGGTGATACAAGGCGGAAGTCCGCGCCGTTTTTCAGCAGTCGCGTCACATGACCAACGCCAGCGAATCAGGAAGGTGGATGTCACAGTGACGTTGTCCAATGACGACGCCAGCTAGAGCTCAGCACAGCGTATCCGCGTATTCTCAATGTTTACACAGCACCAGAGCTGACACGATCTGGATTGAATACGTGGACGCTGGTGGATTCCCGTTTCCCGGCGTTTCCAGGCGTTTTAATGTAAACGGACAGTGCATCCGCGAAGAAAACGAGACAGATACGGTCTAATGTAAACTTGGCCTAAATGTTTCTGAACGTCACCAGACACAATATAAACATTGTCACATTTTAGTGTGGGAACTTGGCTGAGACCGGTAGTGAAAACAGAGCCAAGAAAATGAAATGCATTCAGAGCAGCATATCATCATATTTTACAGGACCTGCAAATAAAACAACTAGATTAACACCTGAGAGTGATAGCGCAAGAAATGATGATGTTGCGATGGAGGTTAGCGCTCATGTACAGGTCGACTCCCAGCCTCACGATGAAGAAAGAAACTCCGAGGTAGACCTACTTGCTAGTGACTCATCTGAGACACATGTGGTAGGAGGGTGCATTGAGCCGGCGCGCTTTGCTAAACGGAGAGAGGGTCGTGAGTGGCTTGCTGTCAGCACAGACGGGTCAATCAAGTGCCAAGCTTGTTCCGACGTAAAAGATTTAGGGCCACATACACAGGAGAGACTTCATATCGACTCTGCCTTCATTAATGGTATAAAAGCCAAAACCGCAAAGAAATTAAATGACAAGATTAGCAAGCACAGAAAGTGTCAGAGCCACATCAAATGCATTGAAATTTTACAAAAAAGACAAGACAGCGCAATTGAGAAGGCAGCTGAGAACAGTGCAGCTCTGTGGTGAAAACATCATGAATAGTGTTTAAAAACTACAGAGTACTGCTTTCGCACAGCTTATATGATCTGCTACTGTACACTGACCTCTCATTCAAAACGCAGCCACACCTGGTCGAACTGCAACAACTCAACAGTGTTAACCTTAGCAACATGCTGCATTCTGACAAGGCATGCCGGAATATGCTGGTGTTTATTGCAGAGAAAATGTCAGTGCTTCTAGTGGACTTTATTAAAAACTCACCCGACAAGTTCAGCATTCTCATTGGTGGGAGCACAACCGTTTCAAATAAAACGTGTCTGATCATTTACATCAGAATTCCCTTTGAAGGGGAGTGTTGCAATTTTTTTCTTTCAACTTGCTGAATTACAGTCGTGCACTGGATCGGCGATATGTAACACTCTGCTACAGTGCCTTGAGAAGCAGGGCATCTCAAAAGACATGTTGCGCTCCAGACTAATTGGTTTTGCGACGGATGGGGCCGGCGCTATGTTGGGTCGATACAGAGGGGTCGCCACGCTCCTACGTGAGGAGATTAACCCTAACCTGATCGTCATTCACCGCATGAATTACAAACTAGAACTTGCCATTCATGACACTGTAAAACAAATAACAGATGCAAGTCATTTTCAGATGTTCACTGACTCCCTGTACGCCTTTTTCTCTCAAAGTCCAAAGAATACGCGAGAGCTAGAGCTTGCCGCCTCTAATTTGGAGATGTAAGCTTGCAGGATAAGACGGGTATTTTACATGTGCTGGCTATCCTCATCGTGCACATCTGTGACGGCCCTTTGGGAAAGCTACCCAGCCCTGGTCAAACTCTTTGCAGCACTGGCCAAAGACAAATCACGATTCTCCAAAGATGGGCCCAAATCTCATCTCATCTCATTATCTCTAGCTGCTTTATCCTGTTCTACAGGGTCGCAGGCAAGCTGGAGCCTATCCCAGCTGACTACGGGCGTAAGGCGGGGTACACCCTGGACAAGTCACCAGGTCATCACAGCGCTGACACATAGATACAGACAACCATTCACACTCACATTCACACCTACGGTCAATTTAGAGTCACCAGTTAACCTAACCTGCATGTCTTTGGACTGTGGGGGAAACCGGAGCACACAGAGGAAACCCACGCGGACACGGCGAGAACATGCAAACTCCACACAGAAAGGCCCTCGCTGGCCATGGGGCTCGAACACGGACCTTCTTGCTGTGAGGCGACAGCACTAACCACTACACCACCGTGCCACCCATGGGGCCAAATGTCAGGGAATTCATTCTAAGATGATACAGTGGCTTTTTGTGGTGGAGATGGCATTAGTGAAAGACGCACTCGAAACTCTTCAGGCCTTGTCCCTCTTTCTTCAGAGAAGAGATGCCACAGCTGTCACTGCCAATACTGAGGGGCTACACGTTGCTGTGCGGACATTGAGGTCTATGAGGAAGGTTGATGGAGTGAATATAAGATGTCTGAAGGAGGAATTGGGCAGTATGCAAACATTCAAGGGGGTTAATGTGTCTCAGCCAAGTGACGGAGAACGACAAAAGGCAGAGACCTTTTGTGAGCATTTTTTCATCTCCTTGGCAGACAACATTCAGAGCAGGCTCGATGATGAGGGAATTTTTTCTGCAGCGGCAGCGCTGAACCCGTCAAACTGGCCCTCCGATGAAGATGAATGGATGCTATATGGGGATGACAAACTTCTGACAATTCATAAAACCCTTGCTATAGCAGGCACAAATATGCCCACACTCCTCAAAGAATTTCATGAGTTGAAATGTAACTGTGTCACAGGGGAGACTTTGAAAAAAGTGCTCACCACGGTCTCCACGCTCCCTGTGTCAGTTGCTGAGTGCGAGCGTGGGTTTAGTGCGATGAACCACATCGTCACAGAGGAAAGAAACAGAATGCACGTCTCCACGTTGAATAGCCTACTGTTCATTGGTGTTAATGGTCCAGAGGTTGCCTCCTTTCCTGCACACAAATTTGCAGAAATGTAGATAAAAAAGGGCCGAAATGCTGCAGACCATGCCCAGACAGGAAAACTGAAAAAGCCACCACAAATTCGTCACCAGAGCAGACTGTTTACTTAGTCTAGTTTGTCAAACCTGTTCCTGAGTGTTGATATCACGTTGTGCTAGCCTATTTAGGAAATTATTTTTGAGTGTTTGAAGTTCAGATGAAAATGTTTTGCCACGTTGGGATAGATTAATCCATGGACCTGAAAAAAGGCCTGCCTACTTTTTGCGGGGTTTTTTTCCGTATAGCATCACAGTCAACATGGTGAAAATTAAAAGTAAAATGTTGCTGCAGATACAATCCTAAGTAATATTGTGTTAAAAAATCTAATGTTCATTTGAATAAAAAAAAAAATCATCCCCCCCTTCTGTTTTTTTGACAAATCGCACCCTGCTCACATTCACACCTATGGTCAATTTAGAGCCACCAATTAACCTACCCTGCATGTCTTTGGACTGTGGGGGAAACCGGAGCACCCGGAGGAAACCCACGCGGACACGGGGAGAACATGCAAACTCCACACAGAAAGGCCCTTGCCTGCCACTGGGCTCAAACCCAGGACCTTCTTGCTGTGAGGCGACAGTGCTAACCACTACACCACCGTACCACCCCATATTATTTTATATAATTATAAAATATAATAAAAATGTCAACTTTATCAAAAAATGAAAAAGAACACTAATACGCAAGGGCTGTGGTGATTCTTGAGCCCATTTGAAAAAGATGATCTAAAAGGTACTATCTTCAGTTCGCTTTAAAAAAATAAAACAATGATTTGAAGTTGAGAATACTGATCATTCCCTAAAGTCACTGAACACTGTTATAAACTTTTTTATAATCTTTTAACAGATAACAAACCTTTGTTACATGTGACTAATGCACTGTGTAGGGACGGCTGCCATGCCCGTAACCATGGTAACCCTTTCACGACCAGTTTGAACACACCAATCTCTGTACTCGATGCCATGTTCTGTCTCTGCCCCTTCATCTGACTCCCTGTAACGGTATGGGACAGAGACGATACCGGATACCAGGTACAGTGACATCACAACTACTTTAAACTCGTGGCGGGACCAAAATTCTCTCTCTGGCCATGGATCCGCTCTCTGGTGGATTCTACACATGAAAGAGAGAAGCCGATGCATTGGCGCTACAGAAGGACAGAGAACAAAGAATGAGCTATTGATACCAGACTTTAGCCAAAGTTCAATGTATTTGACCTTCTCAGAGTTGTAATAATAATTGAACCAGTTAGTTACTGCAGCCAGGACCGGATTAACATGGCCAGGGGCCCCTAGGCTACAAGTTGCTGTAGGCCCCCACCACCATCTTATCCCATCTACCTGTAAAGAACTGTCTATTTTCTACATTTTAAAGGTTTTTTTTTTCATTATTAAACTTTGTACAGCTGGGCTAGCAAAAACAGAACACCAAAAACTATAAGGTTTAGATTGACAACAACTTATCACAACTTATGCAACTGTCAATTGAATGTGCCTGTAGGCCTTTTAGGCAACTGAACCTCTCAAGTACACGATGAAGAGGCTATAATGAAAGGCAATACAGACAAAGTAAACAAACTAATGATCACTAGTTTGTGAATGCTAGTGTCATGATGACTTGCACTTGCCAGTTGGGTTTCATTAGGTTTAAAAAAACCTGTTAGTTTTGGTATATTGCTCAATAGAGCTTTGTCAAGTTGGGCTTTTTGCCGTTGCGTCTTGCGCTTTTCAGCACCGCTCTCGTATTTTCTGTCACACATGTTCACTGTTCAACTGTGGAGTGACGTCATGCGTGACGTCTAACGTTTATATATGGAAGGCGGATTTGCCTCACCCAATCAGCGTCCGTTTATTTAAATATTCATTTTGAGCCAATGAATATGAAGGTTTTTTTTTCTTTTGACCAATTGGGGGCCCCCCTGCGAGGCGGGGGGGCCCCTAGGCTGAAGCCATATGAAGCCTGTGCAGTGATCCGGGCGTGACTGCAGCCCACGCAGTATTCCAAAGAGAAAAGGTGACCAGATCCCTTTTCCCTTTTTCAATGTCGATGAATTATAAACAAGATTCCTTCTAGATCATCAGACGACCGAGGATCTCCAGCTGATGAGCTGAAGGAACAAAACCATCTTCTTCCCGGATCTGCGTCCCGCGCTATCCCAGATAACAGAAGGCACTTCCAATCGCGAATAAGAGCAATCACCCCGAGTAAGGAACAAAACCGTCTTCTTCCCGGATCTGCGTCCTGCGCTATCCCAGAGAAGGCACACTTCAATCACTAATGAGTAAGGCTGGCATCTGGGCAAAGGTTGTTAGTTTTATTTGTAGCTAGTTAACGTGAAAAGTGTTGTTTATTTGAATTCATTTATGATTTTAAATGTACGCGTTTTGATTCACATGAAAGTCAGTCTTAGACCACGTGTTGTTGATTTACTTTGTTTACTATCTGTTTAGTTAGATTGTGCATGCTCTCTCTTTCTCGCTTTTTAACCGAGGCTAGTTCAAACTCCAGATTCCTTGTTTTAATTTTCGCACGCTCTCCTTGTAGGCGCAGCCTGGCACGGCTCATGTATTACACACACATACACACACACAATCACGTGATTTTCCCTATCACATTTTAACATCCACTCGCCCTATTACTTCTGATCACCATTAGTGCCTCAATTATCATACACACTACTGATTCTTATATGTATATATTGTATCATTTCTATTGAATTATTCCTTGGCTGCTATTGTTGCTATATCTGATCAGTATTAGTTTGCTAATTCTTGTCAGCTATTTCAATAAATGGTATCTTTGGAATAAACTGTGTCCTGTCTATTGTCACAATATTCACTGAAGTGCCAACCTCTGCCAAGAAAAAAAACTCTAATTGCCTTCACCCATTTTGTTAATGAATTTATGAGACTGATTCCTTTTTATGAGACTGATTTGATTTACTGATTAATGAATTTATGAGTCTGATACCTTTTTACATGAGACTGATTTGATGAGACTGATTTGGTAAGCCCATTGCACCTACAACTGAGAGTTGTGTTTTGTGGTAAAAGGTTTATTTAAAGAAAAGTTCCAGGATATAAAATAAAATGATTCATTACATGGTTCATTTATTGGTTGTTTGTCTCTATGTGTCAGCCCTGCGATAACCTGGTGATTTGTCCAGGGTGTACCCCGCCTCTCGCCCATAGTTAGCTGGGATAGGCTCCAGCTTACCTGCGATCCTGTAGGACAGGATAAGCAGCTACAGATAATGGATGGATGGATGGTTCATTTATTTAATTTATTGTAGATTAAGGTCTGCACATTATATCTAAGATGGTGGGCAGGTACCAATAATCAATCAAGAGAAAGTGAGAAAGACCTAACTAGAAGGGCAGTCAGTAGAGTGCATACCTTGGCCAAGCCACATATCAACATCAAAGTCGAGTCACTTAAATCTAGGATAATACTAAAGCTGCACACCAAATTTCATCCAAATCCATTCACTACTTTTTGAGTTACATTGGGAACAAAAAAAAAATCCTGTATTTGCATATATATATATGGATCTTGGATCCACATACATCTTCAGATTTGTGTCAAAATCTAGTCACTTTTTGTCTGTGAAGGTTCTCAGTCATCCAGCTTACCATAAACTAAAGAAGGCAACTGGACTTGCTTGAAATCCTTGAAGACGTTTCACCTGTCATCCGAAAGGCTTCTTTAGTTCTGTCTAACGAGTGGAGAGTTCCACGTACCTCTAGTGGACCAAAAGCAACCCTAAGGAGAGTCATTGAGGTCACATGGGTTATTGACCCTCTCAGGCTACATCCACACGACAACGGCAACGAGATGTTATTTAAAAATATATCGCGTCCAAATGGGCAACGATCAGTAAAATATCAGGTCCATATGGCAATGCAACGCTTGCTGAAAACGATGCAATACACATGCCACACCTCTAGGGGTGCTGTAAGACGGTCCCTTCGGAGACACCAGAACAATAGAAGAAGTAAGGACGCATGCGCATAAACTATTATGCGTGAGACTTCATATTAGCCACAAAGTCAGGAAAATCTGTTCGTAAAATTACATTATAATGACCAAATACAATGAAAAGTATTTTTCCAGTCTCACCTGTGAAAGGTAATCCCATGTGATCTCGTTTGGACGGCAAACCTGTTGGTACAGTTAAACGCAGCTAATCTTTATTCTCCGCTTTGACCTATCCAATATGGCGGCGAGGATGACGTATGATTCTACACGGAAGGCGGTGTCTTTAATGGTCCGGAATAAATTGAATGCTACACGTTGATGGATTAATTTGTTGTTTCTCACCTGTGAAAGGTAATCCCATGTGATCTCGTTTGGACGGTAAACCTGTTGGTACAGTTAAACGCAGCACATGAATCTTTATTCTCCGCTTTGACCTATCCAATATGGCGGCGAGGATGACGTATGATTCTACGCAGAAGGCGGCGTCTTTAATGGTCCGGAATAAATTGAATGCTACACATTGATGGATTAATTTGGTCTTCTACGCCCTTTTTGAGGAATGTATTGTAGGACTTAAACCAACATCTGAAGAGGTGAGATCGCTCCTTTTTTTCCCTATTTTTGCTGGCGGGATTGACTCTGCCCTAAGGGCTATTCTCTCTCTCTTTCTCACTTTGCACCATTACACAATAAATATTCACAGTGAAAATATTTTGCAAGCGCATTTCATGAACCAAGTTATAGGATTTGTTGACAACTTGCATTGAGTTCGTTACACTTCTACCCGGCGTGAAGCACTGACAGTCATGTGGTTGTGATGTCATCGTAAACAAATCCGTTCTACTCATCCAGATGACTTCGCAATGGCAAAGTTGCCAGATCTTTCCACTCTGGGACCCGTTCTCAAAAGATTGCATTTTGGGGCACTCAAAACGCCGGTGCCATGTGGACGCCAGGCCTAAACGATAAACAATTGTATCGGATTCACCTGAATCCGTTGCCGTGTGGACAGGGCCCAAGACTCAGCTGATTTCAATAACTTACATGATGACAGAGAGAGCTAACGACCCACAGATCACCCTAACAACCCTCTAAGACTGCTAACACTGTTCACACCTGGCCTCCAGTGACCTTAACAACTACAGGATGACTGAGAGGGTCAACGACCCATGTGACTTCAACAACTCTCCTTAGGGTTACTTTTGGTCCACTAGAGGATAAATACGTGGAACTCCCCACTAGTCAGACAGAACTGAAGAAGACTTTCAGATGAGAGGTGAAATGTCTTCAAGGATTTCAAGAAAGTCCAGTTGTCTTCCTTAACACTTGTGGTCTAGTCACTTTTTCCATGGCCCACAGCCCACGTTTCCTCAAAATTTCATCCAAATCTCTTCACTACTTTTTGAGTTACATTGGGAAAAGTCACAGCACAGTGGTGTAGTGGTTAGCACCTCACAGCAAGAAGGTTCTGGGTTCGAGCCCAGTGGCCGATGAGGGCCTTCCTATGTGGAGTTTGCATGTTCTCCTCGTATCTGTGTGGGTTTCCTCCAGGTGCTCTAGTTTCCCCCACAGTCCAAAGACATGCAGGTTAGGTTAACTGGTGGCTCTAAATTGACCGTAGGTGTGAATGTGAGTGTGAATGGTTGTATGTCTCTATTGGCCCTTTTCCACTACCGTTTTTCAGCTCACTTCAGCTCGCTTCAGCTCACTTCAGCCCGACACGGCTCGCGTTTCGACTATCTCAGGGCAGCACGACTCAGCTCGCTTCAGCCCTGCTTAGCACCCAAAACTTGCACGGTTTTGGAGTGGGGCTGAAGCGAGCCAAACCGAGCCGAGTGGGGCTAGGGGCATGAGCAGACACTCCCCTGTGCACTGATTGGTGAGGAGGAGTGTCCTCACACGCCCACACACGCCCCGCGAGCACGCTGGGATCTGTAAACACCGTAAACCTGGAAGAAGAAGAATTACAAATTACGAGAATTTCTGAAGCTTTACGCGCCTCGCCTCATCTATACGCTCTTGCCAGTGTCTGTTGGCATTGTCGGTGACAACAAGCCACAGCACCAAGACCAGCAACACTAACGACTCCATGTCCTCCATGTTTATTGTTTACTATCCGGGTCGTGAGACTACCGCTTAAAAGCTCACTGATGTCACTGTTTGCACCGCCTAACAACATCACGTGACGTCCACCCACTTTCGCTAACTCCACCCAATGTGTCCACCCACTTCCAGCCAGCACGGTTCAGCGCGGTTGTAGTCGAAATGCAACTCCAACAGCCCCGCTCAGCTCGACTCAGCCCAACTCAGCACGGCACGGCACGGCTCAGCCCAACTCAGCCGCGTTTGTAGTGGAAAAGCGGCATATGTGTCAGCCCTGCAATGACCTGGCGACTTGTTCAGGGTGTACTCTGCCTCTTACCCATAGTCAGCTGGGATAGGCTCCAGCTTGCCCACGACCCTGCACAGGATAAGTGGTTACAGATAATGGATGGATGGATGGATGGATGGATGGGAAAAGTCAAACAAACAGAGGTGAAACATCACCTCCTCCAAGAAAGTTGGCAGAGGTAATTACTGACAAAAGAAAAATTATAATCACAAATGGGAAATTATTGAATAAAAATATGGCACATCTTTTTTTTCTTCCTTGGCAAGTTAATTGTTAACTCTAACTCTTCTACTCCTGCAGCATTTTCCTCTCACTTTGTAACATATTCCTTTTTCGATTTGACATAAGCTTTTTTGAATCTATCCAATCTGGGCTTCCACCAAGGGAACCTTTTGAGCATCCAGCTCCAACTAAAAAATGTCTAAGTGTAGCACTCAGAGAGGAAGGAAGAGTGAAAAAGAGAGACAGTTACTTTGCTTTCAGCAAGCCTATGTTTAAAGCTGATAAATGGCCTGGCTTATTAGAGAGAACTGGCATTTCAGTGGAAGTTAACTGAGGAAAAGTAAACTTAAGCAACATTTTATCCTCCAACATGCCTGCAGGCTCTTTCGACATTGTCTGTCTGTTCTGGATTACTTCCTGCCATTTCTTAACACTAAGGTTTTCTCCTCAATGTTTCTGTTCGACTTGTTGTCAGTTTATGATTATGTTTCTTTTTATCATGTAAAAATCATTTCCACTTGTTAGTGTTCATATCATTTCTTCTCAAAACCAAAATAGCTGACATTGTGGACTGAACAATAAATACATAAATAAATAATCAAACAAACAAGCAGACAAACAGGAGATTTGGAGTTGTAGATGTGGATTTTGAAAAGGAAATGTGATTTTCTGATGCAACATTGCATTGCTTTTTGGAAACTGATACCATATACTTGGTGTCACATTGAAGTGGATGGTCACTGTAGTGAAAGAAATCACCTCCAACTGACAGATTAGTTTGTGGAGAAGACACTATATATAAAGTGTGATGGTTTGAGTCCTGCTAATGGTTTGGGCTGCTGATTTTGCTCTTTTTTTTATATAACATGGTCAGGTTTTTTTTTTTGACAGTCTAGGAACAAAGACACTAAAGTTTATTTCAATATAAGACTTTTATTGTGGGGTGACACGGTGGTGTAGTGGTTAGCGCTGTTGCCTCACAGCAAGAAGGTCCAGGTTCGAGCCCCGTGGCCAGCGAGGGCCTTTCTGTGTGGAGTTTGCATGTTCTCCCCGTGTCCATGTGGGTTTCCTCCGGGTGCTCCGGTTTCCCCCACAGTCCAAAGACATGCAGGTTAGGTTAACTGGTGACTCTAAATTGACCGTAGGTGTGAATGTGAGTGTGAATGGTTGTCTGTGTCTATGTGTCAGCCCTGTGATGACCTGGCGACTTGTCCAGGGTGTACCCCACCTCTTACCCATAGTCAGCTGGGATAGGCTCCAGCTTGCCTGCGACCCTGTAGAACAGGATAAAGCAGCCACAGATAATGAGATGAGATGAGACTTTTATTGTACATTTAAATACTTCTCTATTTTCAGACCAATCAATTTAGCAAGACATCCTGCTTCCAACAGGACCCAGGAGATGTAATGGAGAGACAGGATTTCCAAAGAATGCAGATGATAGTAAAACACAAGTAATAACATCTCCGTTTGCTTTGTTAGTTGTTGCTTTGGAAACTACGAAGTGATAAGACATAAGGAAAATGACTCATTTCTAATATCAACTGATTTCACTTCCTCCAGCTCCAGAAGCAGTTTGGATTACCGTATACAGGGATTATTTTCCATGTTTATACTCGCAGTATATTCATAATATGGAAAGCAAGATTTTCTCTATACTCTCAACTGTACTGTTCCTTTGTCACTGCAGTGGTACCATCATGGTAGATGTTTTGTACCTTTAGTGTGTATCTTTTATCCAGGATTATACATGCTGGGTACTTTTAATCAGTTTAAAATCTAATTATATGCATTAAACTATTTATAAAAGTTTCAAGGTAAACTACAGGATCAAGCGGCTAGAGATAATGAGATCTCATCTCATTATCTGTAGCCGCTTTATCCTGTTCTACAGGGTCGCAGGCAAGCTGGAGCCTATCCCAGCTGACTACAGGCGAAAGGCGGGGTACACCCTGGACAAGTCACCAGGTCATCACAGGGCTGACACATAGACACAGACAACCATTCACACTCACACCTACGGTCAATTTAGAGTCACCAGTTAACCTAACCTGCATGTCTTTGGACTGTGGGGGAAACCGGAGCATCCGGAGGAAACCCACGCGGACACGGGGAGAACATGCAAACTCCGCACAGAAAGGCCCTCGCCAGCCATGGGGCTCGAACCCGGACCTTCTTGCTGTGAGGCGACAGCGCTAACCACTACACCACCGTGCCGCCAGTTAATGAGATAATGAGATATTATACATAAAGGGCATTTTTATTCTATTCTCTTCTAGCAGGTTCCAATTATTTGGTTCGATTGCATGCAATATTGTTAGCATATCACTTATCCTACGTGTATTACGTCACTCTATCCAATGGAGAATGGTTTACAATATTTCATGGTTGTCAAGGCAACATGACATTACACATCAGAGCTGATGTGAATATTCAATGAGAAAGTTTTCTGCTGCACAGGCGCAAAAGCATTTCCTTGTTCGCCGGCGGCACCCGCAGTAAACTGTCACAGTCAACTGAAAATGCCATAAGATACGTATTACAGGTAAAACTTCTGTGCTAGCGAGTGACTGTGACAATTTGTAAACAAACATGGCACCAGGTTTGCTTCATTAAATATGGAAAATTTCGAGATAATTTTGACCAGTTTTAATTTTGGACCATTTTTATTGTGGGAACTTTGACTTTTTACATGTGCATTGGATTGACAGAACATTGAATTACACTGGATCAGAGTCAGCATTCAATATTGGTAAGTTACCCCCCTGTTCTTAACTTTTTGTAAAATCTATGATTGTTCCATCAAATGTGTAATAATAATAATAATAATAATAATAATATTGGCTGGCTGTTTTGTTATGGTGTCAGGGATGGATTGTAGATGGATGGATGTGCAAAATAGGTTTTATTAATTATAGTGAAAACAGGCAAACAATCCAAATCAGCGAGCAGAAATCAAACACGGGAAACAAGCAAAAGTTTGGGCGAGGCTATCAAAGGCTATCAAAGACACAGACAAACGCACAATCAGAAAATGGGAACAGGAGTCAAGAAACCAGCAGATAAACACAGGAAATATAATGCTCTGTAGCACTAACACTTTTCTGTAGCACTAACCTTTTCATTCACTGGAACTAAGGATCCAAGGCTGAAAGCATCAGCCATGAAGACATGGTTTGAAGAGTGGCCTGGACACAGCCCTGACCTCAACCCCACTGAACATCCATGTTCCCAGATGTGTAGTGGAAAGCCTTCACAGAAGAGTGGAGGTTGTTACAGCAGTAAATGATTGACCAACTGTGGAATGGGATGTTCAAAGAGCACATATGGGTAGTAATGGTCAAGTGTCCAAACATTTGGCCATATGATTTGATTTATTAGCTTTGCCATAGCAAGATCTATATATGTACATACATTATGGCTGGAAAACCACTACAGCTTGCACCAATTACAGTGGCCCCATTGTACCAAATCTGCATGTCTTTGAACTGTGGGGGAAACCGGAGCACCCGGAGGAAACCCACGCAAACACGGGGAGAACATGCGAACTCCACAAAGAAAGGCTCCTGTCGGCCACGAGGTTCGAACCCGGAACCTTCTTGCTGTGAGGCAACAGTGATAACCACTACACCACCGTGTATATTTTTCACATCGAAATGTGGATATAGTGTACCTGTAAAATTATATAAGGTACACATGTGGCAGCGGGGGCGTGGTCAAGCATCGGTCTGTGACCGGAGGGTGGAGTCAGGGAAGGTAAGTGGCAGAATCACTACACCTGTCATTAATTAATGTGTTTGTGTGTCTTCCCAGTGACCGCGCCCTATTTAAGGAGAGAGAGCGAGAGCAGAGGGAGCTCTCTCCCCACCCAGATGACTGATGTGTGTGCGTGTGTCTGAGAGAGTAAACATAGAAGCTGAAAAGCTAAATAAAAAGAGTTTTGTGAACTCAGTTCTGGCCTGCCATCCTTCTGTGCTCCACCCACCTATACGAACTGTTACAGTGGTGCCAAAACCTGGGATGAGCACAGAAGAGAACAGCCCCATAGAGTCCTCCCCCTTCGCAGACCTGATCCACGCCATCACCACAGCCCAACAGAGCCAGCACCAGGCGCTGCTCGCCCTCCGAAAGGAGCAAGAACAACGGTTCGAGGCCCTGGTGCTGGTGCAACAGGAAGATCGTCGGGTGTTCCGGCACCTCCTCGCATCGGCAGGGTCTACCAACGCTCCCACCGTGGGCCCGTCCCCCCTCACCCTAACAAAGATGGGCCCGCAGGACGACCCCGAAGCATTCATCATGCTCTTTGAGCAAGTCGCGGAGACCTCGGGGTGGCCGATGGATCAGCACACGGCACGCCTCCACCCCCTGCTAACAGGAAAGGCGCAACTGGACGCGCTACAGCTCCCCGCCGACCGCCGGCTGGCCTACGCGGACCTTCGCCGGGCCATCCTCCAGCATGTGGTGCACACCCCCAAGCAGCAGCGTCAGCGCTTTGTGCTTGGAGGAAGTCGGCTGGCCGTTCGCATTTGGCCAGCAACTCCAGGACGCCTGCTGGCAGTGGTTGAGGGCTGACAACCGCGACACCGAGGGACTCATTGACCAGGTGGTACTGGAGCAGTTCATCGCACGTTTACCAGCAGGAACCGCAGAGTGGGTCCAGTGCCACCGCCCAGCGTCGCTGGATCAGGCAATCGAGCTGGCGGAGGACCATTTGGTGGCTGTCCCAATGGCAGGACAGCAGACGACCTCTTCTCTTCTCTCCTCTCTCTCTCTCCCCTCCTCCTGTGTCTCCTCATCGCCCCATTCCCCCACTGCGGAGACGGGGGCCGGCACCACCCCGGCCGGCCCACCACACCCGTGGTGCCCTCCCGTTTCTCCCTTCTGTGTCTGTCTCTCCCCCCTTCAGGTGAGTGAGCCCAAGAGCACTAGTGCAGAGAGGAAGCCCGGGCCGGTTTGCTGGTGCTGCAGGGAGCCGGGCCACCTCCAACAGCAGTGCTCAGTAATGGAGGTGGGCTCGGTGGTTTGGATCCCTGACGCACCAGGAGCCACCCTCAATCGGGCCGGAGCGTATCGCATACCAGTGAGTATCCAAGGGGATACATATCAGGCGTAGGTGGATTGTGGCTGTAATCAGACCTCAATCCACCAAAGCCTGGTGCAAGACGAGGCATTGGGGGACCACAATTGGTGAAGGTGTTGTGTGTGCACGGGGATGTTCACAACTACCCTTTAGTGTCGGTCCACATTTTTTTTCGAGGGGAAAAATTTATAGTGAAGGCGGCGGTTAATCCTCGCCTTACCCACTCTATAATTTTGGGGACTGATTGGGATTTTGGGATTTAATGACACACTTAGTGAAGAGTGGGTCCTGCCATTTAACAGGGGGAGGTCCCGGTGTCGCTTTGGCGGGAGCAGCTGTCACAGAGCAGTCTACGTCATCTCCGCGTCAGAGTGAGGAGCCGCCAGCCCCTCCTCTCTCTGTTGGGGAATCCCTCGTGGATTTCCCATTAGAGCAGTCGCAAGACGAGACTCTGCGGCATGCGTTTGACCAAGTGAGAGTAATCGATGGTCAAACACTCCAGCCAAATGCCACCCCGTCCTTCCCCTACTTCACGATTATGAAGGATAGATTATACCAAGTGATGCAGGACACTCAAACGAAAGAGCGAGTCACGCAGCTTTTAATTCTGAAGAGCCGCCAGGAATTGGTATTCCAGGTGGCTCACTTTAATCCCATGGCTGGACACTTAGGGCAGGATAAAACACTAGCCCGAATAATGGCCCGGTTCTATTGGCCAGGGATTCGTGGCGATGTCTGTAGGTGGTGTACAGCATGCCGTGAATGCCAGTTAGTAAATCCAGCGGCCATTCCAAAAGCGCCTTTGCGCCCTCTACCGTTAATCGAGACCCCGTTCGAAAGAATTGGGATGGATCTCGTCGGGCCATTAGATTGGTCAGCACGAGGGTACCGCTTTATATTAGTTCTGGTGGACTATGCAACGCGATACCCGGAAGCAGTGCCTCTTCGCAATATCTCAGCACTCAGTATTGCGGAGGCACTCTTCCGCGTTATCTCCCGAGTTGGAATCCCGAAAGAGATTCTGACTGACCAAGGCACCTCATTTATGTCACGTACACTGAACAAACTGTATGGGTTGTTGGGTATTAAGCCGATCCGCACCAGTGTGTATCACCCACAAACGGACAGTTTAGTTGAACAGTTCAATCGCACCCTCAAGAATATAATTAAAAAAGTCGTAAGTGAGGACACACACAATTGGGATAAATGGCTCGAACCCTTGCTATTTTCAGTGCGAGAGGTCCCCCAAGCCTCCACGGGGTTCTCCCCATTTGAATTATTATACGGGCGTAAGCTGCGCGGCATTCTAGATGTGCTGCGGGAAAATTGGGAGGAGGGACCTTCACCAAGTAAAAATGAAATCCAATACATTATTGACCTGCGTGCAAAACTCCACACACTCACGCACCTAACTCAGGAGAATTTGCAGCAGGCCCAAGAACGACAAACCCACCTGTACGACAAGGGTACGTGCCTTAGGGAGTTCGCACCGGGAGATAAGGTACTCGTACTGTTGCCCACATCGAGCTCCAAATTGGTTGCCAAGTGGCAAGGACCCTTTGAGGTCACACGGCGAGTCGGGGACGTTGACTATGAGGTGAGGCGAACGGATAGGGGTGGGGCACTACAGATTTACCACCTCAACCTGCTCAAACTCTGGAACAGGGAGGTCCCTGTGGCGTTGGTGTCGGTGGTTCCAGAGAAGGCAGAGCTGGGGCCAGAGATTCAAAAGGGAACATTGGCATCACGTACTTCTCCGGTCCCCTGTGGAGACCACCTCTCCCCGACCCAACTCACGGAGGTTGCCCAGTTGCAGACCGAGTTTTTGGACATGTTCTCGCCCCTGCCCGGCCGCACCAACCTCATAGAGCACCACATTGAGACGCCCTCTGGGGTGGTAGTGCATAGTCGCCCTTACAGGTTACCCAAGCACAAGAAAAAAGTGGTTCGGGAAGAACTCGAGGCCATGCTCGAAATGGGCATCGTCAAGGAGTCCCACAGTGACTGGAGCAGCCCGGTGGTCTTGGTACCCAAGGCCGACGGGTCGGTCCGGTTCTGTGTAGACTATAGAAAAGTCAACACGGTGTCTAAATTCGACGCGTACCCAATGCCTTGTATTGATGAGTTGCTCGATCGGCTAGGCACGGCTCGTTTTTACTCGACACTGGATTTAACAAAGGGTTATTGGCAGATCCCCTTGACTCCATTATCCCGAGAAAAAATGGCCTTTTCCACACTGTTCGGCTTACACCAATTTGTCACACTTCCTTTTGGGCTGTTTGGGGCGCCCGCTACGTTTCAGCAGCTGATGGATAGGGTCCTCCGCCCCCACGCCACCTATGCGGCCGCCTACCTCGACGACATTATTATCTATAGTAATGACTGGCCGAGGCACCTCGAACATCTGAGGGCCGTCCTTAGGTCGCTGAGGCGAGCGGGTCTCACAGCCAACCCGAAGAAGTGTGCGATTGGGCGGGTGGAAGTACGGTATCTGGGCTTCCACTTGGGCAACGGGCAGGTGTGTCCCCAAATTAACAAGACAGCAGCAATTGCGGCCTGCCCAAGGCCCAAGACCAAAAAGGGGGTGAGACAGTTCCTGGGGCTGGCTGGCTATTATCGTAGGTTTATACCTAATTATTTGGACATCACCAGCCTGCTGACTGATCTGACTAAAAAGGGGGCACCAGATCCGGTCCAGTGGATGGAGCAATGCCAGCGGGCTTTTTCTAAGGTAAAGGCTGCACTGTGTGGGGGGCCACTTTTACACTCCCCTGACTTTTCTCTCCCCTTTATGTTACAGACGGATGTGTCGGACAGAGGGCTGGGGGCCATTTTGTCCCAGGAGGTGGAGGGGGAGGATCGCCCAGTACTGTATATCAGTCGTAAGCTGTCGGTGCGTGAGGGGCACTACAGCATGATTGAGAAGGAGTGCCTGGCGATCAAGTGGGCGGTCCTCGCCCTTCGTTACTACCTGCTGGGATGCCCTTTCACCCTCTGTTTGGACCACACGCCCCTCCAGTGGCTCCACCGCATGAAGGATGCCAACGCATGGATCACCCGTTGGTATCTGGCACTCCAACCCTTTAACTTCAAGGTGATCCACAGGCCGGGGGCACAGATGGTCGTGGCGGACTTCCTCTCCCGTCGGGGGGGGGGAGTCGGCTGCAGGCCGGATGGCTGCCCGGCCTGAGTTGGGCGGTGGGGGTATGTGGCAGCAGGGGCGTGGTCAAGCATCGGTCTGTGACCGGAGGGTGGAGTCAGGGAAGGTAAATGGCAAAATCACGACACCTGTCGTTAATTAATGTGTTTGTGTGTCTTCCCAGTGACCGCGCCCTATTTAAGGAGAGAGCGCGAGAGCAGAGGGAGCTCTCTCCCCACCCAGACGACTGATACTGTATGTGTGCGTGTGTCTGAGAGAGTAAACATAGAAGCTGAATAAAAAGAGTTTTGTGAACTCAGTTCTGGCCTGCCGTCCTTCTGTGCTCCACCCACCTATATGAACTGTTACAGTACACAAACTGTTAATTAGCTTTTAGCTTTTTTGTCAATATTTAAAGGTACAGTACATATGTTGAGGTAACGGGTATCACACCAGTGACAAAGAACAGTCCAGTTTAGTAATCTTTTCTCTAAGAGTGTATGATGATTAGTCATATCTTCTGAAAAACTTCAATATATTCTGTGACAGGAAAACTATCAAAATTATTAGTAGTAGCAATATAGTAATAGCCTTCAACTTAGCTTCGGGTCACATCACACCACCCTGTTGCTGATTCATTTTTCTATCGAAGCATATAATGTTCTATTTGCTGCATAAATTATCTCTGAATCAAGCTATGAAAGAAATAACATGACATTCATTATCATTGCATGGGTTCGACATTTAAATCTACAACAAAAAGCAGTTGGTAAAATAAAAAACAGCCCCAGCATTCAACTGCATTCAGCTTAGAAACAAGGAAAACCAAAAACAGCATGAAACGAGGTCTAAAGTGTGCCCTCTCTGATTGATTGCTATGTACCACTGGGATCCAAACATTTGTTCCAACATGTTGATTGGCAGTCAGTCTACATGCTCTTTGAAGATGAAGTGGAAACCCTTCGATCAAGATGAGGATCTTAAACATTACCAAGCCATTACACTGAAGTGTGTTGCAGGTCCTTCAAACTGAGACCAAAAGATGTGAAGTAGGACACAGTAATGGGCTTTGCTAATTGAAGTAGTTAAGATCTGCCGTCTTAATAGAGGTGTTAGAACAGTGGTGCAGAGGGCATGGGGTTGTTGATTATGGATCAGGAACCTTTGAAGCACTACTCTTTTTTTTCTTTTTTTAAGTAAAACAGAACAGCACTTTATATACACTGCCAGTCAAAAGTTTGGACACACCTTTGAATACAATGTTGTTTCTTTATTTTTATTAATTAAGACACTTCACATCTTAAAGTAATGATGGCTGTTGTTTCTCTTTACTTAGTTGAACGGTTCTTGACATAATATGGATTACTACAGTTGTTGAATTGGGCTATTTACTGTATTTTTATTATTTACTATTTACTGTTTGATCTGAAACACATTAAGAAGGCAAGAAATTGCACTAATTAACTTTTGACGAGACATACCTGTTAATTGAAAAGCATTCCAGGTGACTCCCTCATGAAGCTGGTTAAGATAATGTCAATAGTGTACAAAGCTATGAAACATATATTTTGTTTTTTTAACACTTTTTGTTTACCACATAATTTCATATATGTTCCAGATGTTATTTCATAGTTTTGATGTCTTCAGTATTGTTCTACAATGTAGAAAATAGTCAAAATACAGATAAACCTGTGTGTGTGTGTGTGTGTGTGTGTGTGTGTGTGTGTGTGTGTGTGTGTGTGTGTGAACACAGACACTGAACAGAGATAACGTTGAGGAAAAAGTAAAGTGTAAACATTATATTATATTATATTATATTATATTATATTATATTATATTATATTATATTATATTATATTATATTATCATTCAAAAGTTTGGGGTCACTTTGAAATGTCCTTATTTTTGAAAGAAAAGCACTGTTCTTTTCAATGAAGATCACTTTAAACTAATCAGAAATCCACTCTATACATTGCTAATGTGGTAAATGACTATTCTAGCTGCAAATGTCTGGTTTTTGGTGCAATATCTCCATAGGTGTATAGAGGCCCATTTCCAGCAACTATCACTCCAGTGTTCTAATGGTACAATGCGTTTGCTCATTGCCTCAGAAGGCTAATGGATGATTAGAAAACCCTTGTACAATCATGTTAGCACAGCTGAAAACAGTTTAGCTCTTTAGAGAAGCTATAAAACTGACCTTCCTTTGAGCAGATTGAGTTTCTGGAGCATCACATTTGTGGGGTCGATTAAATGCTCAAAATGGCCAGAAAAATGTCTTGACTATATTTTCTATTCATTTTACAACTTATGGTGGGAAATAAAAGTGTGACTTTTCATGGAAAACACAAAATTGTCTGGGTGACCCCAAACTTTTGAACGGTAGTGTATAATATAATATAATATAATATAATATAATATAATATAATATAATATAATATAATACACTCACCAGCTACTTTATTAGGAACACCCATAGGCCTGCTGTTTGATGCAGTTCTCTAATCAGCCGATCCCTTGACAGCAGCACGATGCGTCAAATCATGCAGATACAAATCAAGAGCTTCAGTTAATGTTCACTTCAAACATCAGAATAGGAAAAATGGTGATCTCAAAGTGTGACTTTCTTTCACTGTGCCATCATGGGTGTTGGTTTGAGCCAGATGGACTGGTTTGAGTATTTCAGAAACTGCTGATGCCCTGGGGTTTTCACACACAACAGAAACTCGAGAGTTTACACAGAATGGTGTGGAAAAAAAAAACATCGAGTGAGTAAGTGACAGTTCTGTAGGTGGAAACAAACGCCTTGTTGATTAGAGAGGTCAGAGGAAAATGGACAGATTGGTTTGAGCTCCCAGGAGGGATATAGTAACTCATAGCAACTCTTTACAACCATGCTGAGCAGAAAAGCATTTCAGCATGCAACAGCAGAAGAACACATTAGGTTCCACTCCTGCAGCCAAGAACAGGGATCTTAGAATCAAGAACAAGTTCCTATTAAAGTAGCCAGTGATTATTAAATAATTATTTTCAGCAAACGCTCATATGCCACTATTACTGGCACCCCTGCATTTAATACCTTGTTTTACACCCTTTGGCAGTAAAACAGCACTGAGTCTCTCCTATAACATTTTATAAGGTTGGAGATACAGAGCAGGGCATCTGAGACCATTCCTCTTTACACAATCTCTCCAGATCATCCAGCATCCTAGATCCTCTCTTGTGCTGTCTTCTCTTCAGCTCACCCCACAGGTTTTCACTGGGGTTTAGGTCAGGGGACTGAGGGCAGAAGATTGATTCTGCACTCAGTAAACCATTTTTGTGTTGATTTGGACATATGCTTCAGATCATTGTCCTGCTAGAAGATCCAATGATGACCCAGTTTTAGTTTCCTGGCAGAGGAGCCAGATTCTGATTTAAAATGTCCTGGGTTTTCATGGAGTCCATGAGGCTATGTGCCCTAACAAAGTTTCCAGGGCCTTTGGAGGAAAAACAGCCCCAAAACATCAAGAAGTTCTATCATATTTGACAGTTGGGATCAGGTTCTTTTCATTATAGCCATCCTTCTTTTAACACCAAACCCACTTTGAGTGTTTATTGTCAAAAAGCTCCATTTTTGTTCCATCAGACCATAGAACACGGTTCTAGTTAAAGTTGTAGTAGCATTTCGCAAACGTCATGTGCTTACATTTGTGGTTAAGTGACAGGAAAGGCTTTTTTCTGGAACTTTCGAAATAACCTGTTGGCATGGAAGTGGAGTCTAATGGTGGTTTTGGTGATTTGGGAACCCCAAGATTTTACTTTTTCTTGTAATTCACAAACTGATCTTTGGGGATTTTTTCCCCTCTCTTCCCATCCTCCTCACTGTGTGTGTGGGCAAAATAAAGTTGGGTCCTCTTCCAGACAAGTTTGTAACAGTTCCAGTCCACTTTTTTTTATTGCCCTAACAGTAGAAATAGACATTTTCAGATGAGTCGCTATTTTTATAACCATTCCCTGACTTAAGAAGGTCAACACACTTCTCCTTCATTTGGTTTGTGTGTTCTCTTATCTTTCCCATGCTGATGGATGACTACAACAACAACAACAACAACAAGTTTAATTTATATAGTGCCTTTCACCAACCCAAGGACGCTTTACAAAATAATGGCACTAATCAAGTGATTAGACAAGCAACCCAACCAAAAGAAAACATGACAGATAGGAGACACAGAAAACAATATGTCCATTTACATGAGCATGAAGATAACAGACTAGTTCAACGCACTGATAAAGATAGAACAGTCAGTGATCAGGAGAGGAAATACCAGGAGGAGGGATAGCAGAGAAAGAAGAGATATGATTGATGATTTATTTTGACTCAGGGAATTTGGCCTCTGTGCCACCTCATATTTGTTCCCCAGTTAATCAGGAAGTCATGGATTCCAGCTTGAAAGTTCTTACACACTCCAATCAAATAAATGTACAATTGAAATGAGAAACATGCTTCAGTTCCGTTGTGTTCAAAAGGGTGCCAATAATCATGGAGGGCACTATTCTATATAATAAGCGGCAAAGTTTGTTTGTTTGTCTCGGGCTAACATCGCCATTTCTCGACGGATTTTCACCAAATTTGGTGAGTAGGTCCATCGATGACCCAGAATTTTGAATATATAAGCAAAATTCATGTACAAGCCCCAGGGAAGTCCCTGGGGGGGAGGGGGGGCACGACATCCACTCACCGTCTCCCTCAATGCCTTTCATGTTACATTTATCAACACAAACTCTCAACAGATCTTCACTAAACTTGGCACGTAGGTACAGGAGATAGCCACAATTTGGTAGAACTCAGAAATTCCATATTTGGGCCCCAGGGGGTCCCCGGTGGGCCCTTGGGTGGTGGATGTTTGGATTTTTGCTTGTCTTGGGTTAACATAACCATTTCTTGATGGATCTTCAACAAATTTGACATGGAAGTCTGGGGGCAACCCAGAATTTTGCAAAACCTGGGCAACACCAGGTAACCTGCTAGTAATCAATAAATGATTTCAGTTCAAAAGCTTGCATTTCTCTTTTTATAAACCTCACCTTCTCTTTAAAACTGCACCAACTTCATTTGTAACCTCTAAGCAGCTTTTGGATTCTCATATTCATAATGAACATTTTTGTATTCTGAATATATCAGAGCTGCTATACATCCCTGGAGATATATCCCCATATCAGGATCTCATGATCTCCCTGAACAACATTCAGATCTCCCCATCTGTCAAAGCATGCGACCTTGGGCTAGTTATCAACAACCTTCTCCACTCCCTTTGCCAATCTGGCTCCATGATGCAGGTTTCTCCTTTACAATATTATGAGATGCAAACATTTCTAGCCAAAGAGGCCACTCAGGTCCTTGTTCAGTCCTTTCACTCCTTGCAAGTCTGCTCCTGCATGCCATCAAACCCTTGCAACTCATCCAGAATGTGACTCCAAGACATGCATTCAACCTCAAGTTCTCCTACACCACCCCATTGACATGGTCCCTCCACTAGCTTCCTGTAGCTGCCTGCATCAGATGTAAAACACTGATGCTTGCCAAAAATGGATGAGTGCCCATCAACCTTAAGGCACTTATCAACCCCCATGCTGTCCTCACGCTTCCTCCGAGTCTAGTCCTACTCAACTGGACCCTCTTCTCTGTTCTGCACTGTCAAAAATAGGGGTACAGCAGGAGTCCATTTCTGTCCCCCAAGGTACAATCCACACTACTGTACCCACTAGGGTTTATTATTGTTCCTCAAGGTAACTATGTGTACCTTTTTTAGGACCAAAAAGGTACATATACATTCCCAAGCAGTATATAAAGGGTACAAATAAGTACCTTATAGCGTACTGCTGCAGTGACAAGCCATTGTACACCTCAAGGTACAATAATGTACTTATTTTCTCAGAGTGTGGCACTAATGTAGTGGAAATAGCTACAGCTGCATGAATCTTTTTTTTTAAGTAATCCTGGTCCACATTTTTTTAAATCCTGTACTAACCTCCCCAACAGAGTTTTTAGACTTACTCTTCATCCATGTCCAATGGAATTGTTATGAAGATTTGAGTCTACAAATCACTTCAGTAAATTACTCTGGATAAGGGTGTCTGCTAAATGCTGTAAAAGTCAATGTGAGGAACAGGTTTCTGAATATGCAACACCATTATTGGCAACCTAGTACAGCAATACAGATGGTCACAGATGCTTGGACTGACATTCTGACATCCTGCATGGAAAGAATTATCCATCCATCCATCCATCCATCCATCCATCCACTATTTGTAACTGTTTATCCTGTGCAGGGTAGTGGGCAAGCTGGAGCCTATCCCAGTTGACTATTGCCAAGAGGTGGGGTACACCCTGGACAAGTCACCAGGTCATTGCAGGGCTGACACACAGACAACCATTCATACATTTATACCTACGGTCAATGTAGAGCACCAATTAGCCTAACCTGCATGTCTTTGGACTGTGGGAGAAACCGGAGCACCTGGAGGAAACCCACACAGACACAGGGAGAACACGCAAACTCCACACAGAAAGGCCCCCATTGGCTACTGGGCTCGAACCTTCTTGCTGTGAGGCAACAGTGCTAACCACTACACCACCATGCCACCCCTGGAAAGAATTATTGTCCTATTAATATAATTATTTTTACTTCGACAGAGGTTATGGTCACGGTGTGTATGTATAATTCATATATATTACATACATATGGATGATGTTTCACTGGTTACGCTGGTTTTGTGTTCTGCTTTAGCATTATAATTTGGGACCAAAAGGTCACTGGTTTGATTCCCTGGACCAGCAGGAATGGCTGAAGTGCCCTTGAGCAAGGCACCTAAACCCCAACTGCTTCCCAGGTTGCTATGGGTACATTGTGCGTCGCTCTGGATAACAGCGCCTGCTAAATGCCATTAATGTAATGTTATGTAATGTAACACTGGAATTTGTAAAATTGTCATAGCAGACATTTCCCTGATAAACCAAAGCCTTCAGGTTGATTTTCGTGTTGCAGATGTTAAGAGTTAATGAGCCTCAATATGCATCAACAGGCCACAATGAGCAATGATACTCATTAAATGAATTCTCATTTTATATGGAAATTTAACAGCTGTTTGTAAAATGTCTGGATATGTTTAATGGTGTAGTCGTGAATATGTTAGTAAAATATGTCTTTGATGTCACATGCATATGATGCCACCAGAGGGGAACCATCAGGGCCTTTGAGGCCTTCAGTGAAGGCCAAACATATCAGCATTGCAAATTTTATATTTAATTTCTTTCATTCTTGCATAATTTCATGATAATTATTCTCTTCTAATTCTAATTTGACCTCATTTTCTATCAAAGTCACTTCAGAAATGAAAGCTTTACTGTCCTGAAAACATTAAAATTGAGTTATCCAATAAGATTGTTTTGTTTGTTGTCTCTAGGCTGAGAAGAGTTTAGAGCTGCTCACTCATTGGTTAAGACCTCATTGCCAGGACAGAAGGCCATGGCAGTGTGTGTTTATGTAGGAAGTGACAGATGAATTAACCAATCAGATTTTGATTTATTGTGGGAGGGACCAAACATTTATTGCCCTCGGCCTTCTCGAAGGCCAATACTAGCTTAACCACAAGTCAGCGCCATCAGCACAGCAGTGAAGTCACCTTCCAGCTGGTGTAGTGTTGATCAGTAGTGTTAGCGAATGCTAATAAAGTGGTCAAAAAATGGAGGCACTTGTTCTTGGCCTTATGCCCCACTCGGGGCAAAGAGGATTAAGTAAGTAATAAAGTGGTCAAGCCAGTGCTATTGAGAGCAAGTAGCACAGGCTAACGACCAAGAAACTAAGGCTACATCCACACGACAACGGCAACAAGATTTTTTTTTTTAAATATCGCATCCACATGGGCAACGGATCAGTAAAATTTCAGGTACATATGGCAACGCAACGCTTACTGAAAACGATGCAATACACATGCCACACCTCTACGTGCGCTGTAAGACAGTCCCATCGGAGACACCAGAACAATAGAAGAAGTAGACGCATGCGCATAAACCCCTTCTTCTGTAGCATTAGCTACATAAAGTTTTGATTATTAATCAGTAGCGTAAAACGAAAGACGCGGAAAGAGGAATGAATGGGGGTAGATGGAAGCCGGTACGGCAACATTCTGATATCCTCCAGAATTCTTTAATGGTCCGGAATAAATTGAATGCTACACGTTGATGGATTACTTTGTTCTTCTATGCCCTTTTTGAGGAATGTATTGTCAGACTTAAACCAACATCTGAAGAGGTGAGATCACTCCTTTTTTTCCCTATTTTTGCTGGCGGGATTGTTTTTGTTTTTGGAAAGCGCACAGGCGGTGCGCAGTTTGGTACTGCTTCCACAGTGTTTGGACTAAAGACCCTGCCCTAAGGGCTATTCTCTCTCTCTCTCTCTCTCTCACTTTGCACCATTACACAATAAATATTCACAGTGAAAATATTTTGTAAGCACATTTCATGAACCAAGTTATAGGATTTGTTGACAACTCGCATCGAGTTCGTTACACTTCTACCCGCCGTGAAGCACTGACAGTCATGTGGTTGTGACATCATCGTAAACAAATCCGTTCTACTCATCCAGACGACTTCGCAACGGCGCCGTTGCCAGATTTTTTCACTCTGGAACCTGTTCTCAAAAGATTTCGTTTTGGGGCACCCAAAACGCCGGTGCCGTGTGGACGCCAGGCCGAAATGATAAACAATTTTATCAGATTCACCTGAATCCGTTGCCGTGTGGACAGGGCCTAAGATTTCTGTCTCCAGACTCTTCTTGCATGCACACTCGCCACAGAATTTTTCACTTCTACTTAAGTATTCATTTCCCTTTGTAATTTGCTTAGCTACTTTTAAAATCAACATAAGATATACTTTAATGATCCTTTGCAGGAAATTAGATTGTTACAGCAGCAAAGACACAAACACTTTAACAATCAGTCCCACATGCACACACACAGTTCATATTACATAAACACAGACATATTGCTAAAATTGCTTCTTAATTAATTTGTTAATTCTGTTCTTGTCTGCTGAGCGTGCCCCTCACCCCAACATACAATTCCAAAAAAAAGACACTAGCTACAACTGTTTGCTAAAAAGTGCACAAAAGAGGCTTACAAATATTAAAAGATTGTTGTCTTCTTAGAAAGTACAGCCTGCTTTGTCCTTTCTTATATAAGGCATCTATGTGGGTAGACCAGTCCAGCTTGTTGTCTAACACAACTCCCAGATATCTGTAGCTGGAGACCTGTTCCACCGCTTCTCCTTGAATGGTGACTGGGTCTCGAGAAGGTCTCTCTGTCCTGAAATCTACAGTCATTTCCTTTGTTTTCTGGACATTGAGCTGTAGATAGTTGAGGCTGCACCAGTCCACAAAGTCCTCGATGAGGCCCTTGTATTCCTGCTCACTACTTCCCTGACAACACCCAACCACTACTGTATCATCAGAGAACATTGACAGCTATACATTAGCCTGCTGTTAATCCCTTGCAAAATCCTTTCCCCTGTTCCTTTTTTGGTGTCTGGCTAAGTTTTGGCTGAGCTGAAGTCCCAGTGCTAATAATAACGGTTCGCCAATGGATGCCACTAAGAGTACACTCACACATCAGTGGCCTAAATCTGATTTACTGACCAAATACTGATGTTTTTTTATTTATTATTTTTTTTTATAGTTAGGAATTTCATACTATGTTTTCAGTGTGGCCTATATCTGACATTAGTCCAAACAGATTATGCTCCTAAACTGGCTCGCATGTGCAAAGGAACAATGTGCGCATGAAAAAGGGCATGTTATTCAAACACAGCCACTTCTTTGGTTCATGTCCTTGTTTTTTTTTTTATTTTGCTTTTCAATGTTTGACTTTCCTTTGGCACTACAGCCAGGTTCTCCATGTTCAGCCACTTCTTTTGAGATCTCTTCAAACACTGAGCGATTGCAATATACACCTTCTAATTGTGCTGTACAGCACCATAACCCTAAATCTTTTAGGTCCATTACCTCACTATCCTGCTACTGAAATCCTCTTTCACCGTTATCTGCCATCGTTCTTGCCCAGTAGTGCAAAATCATGATGAATATCGAGTTGGGTTGATGTAAAAGTTGCATAAATTCTGATCTTCCTGTTCAGAAAGAGGTTATGAATTTGGGTCATTTTTGGCTGCTGTGTGAACATAGCCTAATAGATCAGTTTATGTATTTCATGTGACAATAACCCAGCTTTCACTATTTCATAACCCTTCAGCTTGTCTCACAGATCTTCTCTCAGTGTACTCATAGCAGGTGCTATTCATGTTCTTCCCAAACATTCTCATTGTGAGAATTTATGATCATAGTCTTCTAGCCTAAACCAGAGGAGTCCTTAAAATCCTATTTTACCAGCGCACTGAACAGCAGATCCAGGGAAAGAAGGGAAATTTGGCAACATATCTATGTTTACCTCCTGATGGGTTTATCAATGGTTGTTCTGTAAAAACCACCAAGCAAGAAGGCAATTAACACAGCTTGGCAAATATGATAAATCAGTGGTGCCAAAGCCTCGAGGTCTAATTATTTTTGCCTCTGGTCAGTTTCTACAAGCCCCAGTGCCAAAACAGCTACGTTGCTCCAGCTTCCATTTTTGCAGGCTGGTTTCAGGATTCTCACATCAATTTATGTGCCATCAAGTGGCACATCAGGATAACTGTCCATCCATCCATTATCCGTAATCGCTTATCCTGTGCAGGGTCGTGGGCAACCTGGATCCTATCCCAGCTGACTATGGGTGAGAGGGGGGGTACACTCTGGACAAGTCGCCAGGTCAATGCAGGGCTGACACATAGAGACAAACAACCATTCACACTCACATTCACACCTACGGTCAATTTAGAGCCACCAGTTAGCCTAACCTGCATGTCTTTGGACTGTGGGGGAAACCGGAGCACCCAGAGGAAACCCACGCAGACATGGAGAGAACGTGCAAACTCCACACAGAAAGGCCCCCGTCGGCCACTGGGCTCAAACCCAGAACCTTCTTGCTGTGAGGTGACAGTGCTAAGCACTACACCATCATGCCGCCTTCAAGATAACTGTCCTTGTAGTTTAACTGTCGAATTAGGGATATTCTGAAATGCAACAGTTATGTAAGTGTCACCATAATTTATTTAATTACAAGTTAAAGTATGAGCAGTGCAAGCAAAAAAACAAACCAAAAAAAAAGTAGGAAGCCGACAAAATCCTCAGATGTATCCTGTGGGTTAAAAACCACCATGACCTCCTGCAACCACACAAGCTTCCTGACAGGGGAAAAAATTGGAGCAGATCAAGGACAACACATGTCATTGACTCGTTACACGCTGTGCACCAACCAGATGGAACTTAGAAGTTTTATTTATATCTTTTCATGAGGACAGTATTGTTTTAATTACTTTAGGAATTATGGCAGATGGTCCATTTGCTGGGAGCAGGAGTCTTAATCGGAGATGCAATGCTTCTGAGATTTATTTGTTGTATGATGAATTAATCTGAGCTTTACACAACTCTCTTTTAAGATTCACTTGTATTAAAACTACAAGTGGGAGGTGTTTAATTAGGCAGGGTGCTACGTGATCTGCATATCAAACCCGCTTGATTCTCATGATGCAGGTCCTTGTTTCAACCTTGCAAAATGAATTTAAAAAAAGAGAAAAATAAGTTCAAATATAGTATCTGCTCCACAGATTTGTACAATAGATTTTAATATTTTTAACATTTGCAAAAAAATATTTCAAATACAGTAGTTATAGACATAAATGGTTATTTTAATTAGTGACTACTTTCACTGCTGATGTTTAGAGACCATTTTAGGCCTTTTTTTATGTGCCAGTCTCTCATTCACTGTTGCTTTCTTTTTCCCTGAGCATTTCTGTGACTTTGGTCACTTGTGCATTAATGAAAAGTCTTAGGCACCCTATTTTTTCATACAATTCATATAAACTTTGTTATAGAGTTCTATTTTATGACTTCTACATTATCGAGTCAGTACAAAAGCATTGTAGAGTTCCAAACGCTCATTTTCCAGCACAAAATGTAAATGTTACAGAAAAAAAATGTTCATATCTGAGCAGTGTATTCCATAAGAGAGCATTTTTCAGATTAAAAAATAAAACAAAATGAAGGCTACTTGAAAATTTTTGGTGCAAAATGAAGAAGTGAGTGTGACGGTCAAAGTGTCCAGAAGAACTGTGGCTGGTTCTGTAAGATCTCATCTCATCTCATTATCTGTAGCCGCTTTATCCTGTTCTACAGGGTCGCAGGCAAGCTGGATCCTATCCCAGCTGACTACGGGCGAAAGGCGGGGTACACCCTGGACAAGTCGCCAGGTCATCACAGGGCTGACACATAGACACAGACAACCATTCACACTCACATTCACACCTACACTCAATTTAGAGTCACCAGTTAACCTAACCTGCATGTCTTTGGACTGTGGGGGAAACCGGAGCACCCAGAGGAAACCCACGCGGACACGGGGAGAACATGCAAACTCCACACAGAAAGGCCCTCGCCGGCCACGGGGCTCGAACCCAGACCTTCTTGCTGTGAGGCGACAGCGCTAACCACTACACCACCGTGCCGCTCGGTTCTGTAAGATGCTCAGCAAAACCTACAGTTCATTTCCGCATAAAACTGCATTCATTGTACCCGAGACTTTTTTTTTAAAACAAAGGGTCGTTTCACACCAAATATTGACTTTGTTTCATTTATTATGTCTTACTGATTACTGTTTATAGTATTTTTTTAATGTTGAAACATTTCATTTCATTATTTTTAAGCCATTTTTGGTCGACAGCATCTCTTTACATGTGCCTAAGACTTGGTTGAATAAGGGAGTAAAATTAGTACATAAATCTGAAAATATGCAAGGAAATTCTTCAATTCTCTACATATTATCTAATAAAGAGGTCATAATAATAAAAAATGACCCACAAAATAGCTCTTATTTATCAAAGATACATAGAAATGAGATTTGAGCACAGCACTGGGAATGATTCCTGGCCAGCTGGCCTTTAACTCACTGGCATGGAGAGTGATTGTATTATGCTTCAGGCGTTCTCTTTCTCCCAAATGTCAGTTATTTTACAACTTCATTTATATGACATTGAAACGATTGGAGTGTAACATGTCATCATCAACTGCATGGAAACACTAGCTTACTAAATAATACACTGGAGTTGCTCTTGAACACAGTCTATGCGTATGACATGCCCCGGTTTATGATATATTGACATCATTGAACATTGAGTTAAGCAATCATAATTACTCAATAATACAAAAATAACTTGTATGTCAGTACAAGTTCAAGTCCAGTTCAGACCTCAGAATGAACTACTGCTGCTTGGAAAGATATGCACACAGCATAGAGTTCATCAGAAACAGAGATATGTTTCAGTTCTTTTTGATTCTGGCCTATTTTTCTTGCCCAGTGTAAACATTGTGAACTATTGACCACTGTTTGAATATTTGTAGTTTTCAAAAGTTTCACCCTGAAGTTCATACTTTGAGCAATATAAATGTAAAATTCATTAATTTATTGATTCATTCAACTTTAATAATCCTTCTACTGGGTCAGTTTTGAGGTGGATCCACACCAGAAACACTGTCTGACACATCAGAAAGTCTGAGCATCACAGGACACACTTTATTAATATAACATTAATAATCATATGAATAGTTCATGTTTTTACAGCAACGTGTTTTTCACAGAATGTTTAACAGAGAGCACAAGATGCTGGGAATTGAGCATTCAAAGCAATATCCTTGAGTATACAAATACTGTGTGGAAATCTCATTGTTGAGTATTTATACATATTTTTCCCCATTTGGCCTACTTACAATGTTATCATGATTTGCTGTATACTGGTGGAATTAATTTGTTTGGCAGCCAATTAATGTGGGTGGATAAGAGATCCACCAGGATTAAACTGATACAAATATACAAATGTGGCAAATTATCATTACTGTGATGACTAGGTCAGTTCATGACTATTAATCTCAATATATTCTCATTATATTAGTTTACTAATAGATGTTTATTACCTCTGTCAGTTTTGTTGGAGGAGGTTGTTTGTGCCTCCTCAGTAACACTCTGAGGCAGAGATTGGTCCATCCTAAGGACAGAATACCCAGACACAAACAGGACAATGTAGTGTATGCAATTCAATGCAGTGAGGAATGCACGGACCTGTCCACTGGGGAAATGAAACAACCACTTCACAAGTGCATGGGTCAACACAGGAGAGCCAGTTCTTCAGGCCAGGACTCTGCAGTCTATCTTCATCTCAATTACCAAGGACACTCGTTGGTCTGAGACACCACTTATCAGCCACCTACAATGCAGTCCTTGGCACACTTCCCAGAAAACTGAATACACATCCACACCAAGATTCAGCTGACTCACATGAGGGCAGAAAGAGCCAATGACCCACAGATCACCCTAACGATCCTCTAGGCTGCTAACACCATTCATACTCAGCCTCCAGTGACCCTAACACCTACAGGATGACTGAGGCTACATCCACACGACAACGGCAACGAGATGTTATTTAAAAATATATCGCGTCCAAATGGGCAACGATCAGTAAAATATCAGGTCCATATGGCAACGCAACGCTTGCTGAAAACGATGCAATACACATGCCACACCTCTAGGGGCACTGTAAGACGGTCCCTTCGGAGACACCAGAACAATAGAAGAAGTAGGACGCATGCACATAAACTATTATGCGCGAGACTTCATATTAGCCACAAAGTCAGGAAAATCTGTTCGTAAAATTACATTATAATGACCAAATACAGTGAAAAGTATTTTTCCAGTCTCACCTGTGAAAGGTAATCCCATGTGATCTCGTTTGGACGGCAAACCTGTTGGTACAGTTAAACGCAGCTAATCTTTATTCTCCGCTTTGACCTCTCCAATATGGCGGCGAGGATGACGTATGATTCTACGCGGAAGGCGGCGTCTTTAATGGTCCGGAATAAATTGAATGCTACACGTTGATGGATTAATTTGCTCTTCTACGCCCTTTTTGAGGAATGTATTGTAGGGCTTAAACCAACATCTGAAGAGGTGAGATCGCTCCTTTTTTTCCCTATTTTTGCTGGCGGGATTGACTCTGCCCTAAGGGCAGAGTCTCTCTCTCTCTCTCTCTCTCTCTCACTTTGCACCATTACACAATAAATATTCACAGTGAAAATATTTTGTAAGCGCGTTTCATGAACCAAGTTATAGGATTTGTTGACAACTCGCATCGAGTTCGTTACACTTCTACCCGGCGTGAAGCACACGTGGTTGTGACGTCATCGTAAACAAATCCGTTCTACTCATCCAGACGACTTCACAACGGCAACATTGCCAGATCTTTCCACTCTGGAACCTGTTCTCAAAAAGATTGCGTTTTGGGCACCCAAAACGCCGGTGCCATGTGGACGCCAGGCCTAAACGATAAGCAATTGTATCGGAGTCACCTGAATCCGTTGCCGTGTGGACAGGGCCTGAGACCCATGTGACCTCAATGACTCTCCTTAGGGTTGCTTTTGGTCCACTAGAGGATAAATACCTGGAACGCCCCCCTAGTCAGACAGAACTGAAGAAGCCTTTTGGATAAGAGGTGAAACGTCTTCAAGGATTTCAAGCAAATCCAGTTGCCTTCTTTAGCACCTACAGTTTACTATGACCTGGATGACTGAGAACCTTCACAGACATACCTCCTTTGGTTTGTTTGTTTGTCTGTTCCCAATGTAACTCAAAAAGTCATGAATGGATTTTGACGAAATTGAGGAAAGGTGAGCCATGAGCCAAGGAACAATTGATTAGATTTTGATGCAAATCCAGATATGTATGTGGAGCCAGGATTTTTTTGTTTGTTTGTTCCCAACGTAACTCAAAAGTAGTGAACGGATTTGGATGAAATTTGGTGTACAGCTTTAGTATTATCCTATGTTCAAGTGATTTGATTTTGATAACGTGGTTTGGTGGAAGTATGAACTCTACAGAGTGTCCTTCTAGTTTCAATATTTAACTTCTTCTCATTCATATATAATCCTCCTAGTCTAAATGTTTTGTTCTTTTGCATCATTGCTACAGTCTGCTTTCTCAGTACGCTTTTTTAGTGTCAAGACAAAACATTCCAAGATTCTGGGCTGATTATGTGTGGTGGACAATGTGGCCTTTCAACTCCTGTAGTTGGTAAAATATATGGAGCTTGGTGTATCAAGCTGTGAGAGATAACTCCTGCCTTGGGGAGGTGGTTGTGGTGTTGTGAATGCAGTTGTGGTGACCTGGAGATGCACAAATTGCCCAATGATGGTGGTTTAATGGAATCATACCAGCAGGGTTGCTGGTACAAACATGTTAACAGAGCAGAGCCCCTCTGTTTTTCAAAGAAAAAACATCAATATTATAAGGTTCCCTTTTTGGCATCCACATCATTATTTATAATGAACAAATGTCAGATTTTGCACTTCTGTGAAACCAGGTGCAACATCTCCACCAATTATAAATTAAAATGAAAAATACACAGTGGTATGAAGAAGCAAGGCTGATAGTGTTGCCACCTGTCCCGGTTTTTCCTGATTGTCCCGGATTTTCATGGTCTGTCCCGGAAAAAAAAAATAAAAATCCGGGACACTGAATGTCCCGTTTTTTTGTACATGATGGTCAAAATGTGTATTTCAATTTGCGAGCCAGCTGAGAACCAGTTTGCTTTTCCGAGCTCGCCGTGCTAAGCGGAGCCATGTCATTACGTCGCTGAATACGTCATTACGTCGCTGTATACGTCACTTACGTCGCTGTATACGTCAGTTACGGCGCTACGTTTGCATAAACCTTGGCATGAATATCAAAGCAAAAACAACACGGAAGAAGCAGCAGCAACAACAACAACAATAATAATGATGATGATGGCTGACTTCGCGTTTGTACAGCTGCTGCTTCTCGTCGCTTAAAAATGGCGATCTTTCACGGTCTTGTTATTGTTGTTGGTCTTAACAACTCCGCCCCCCACTGACGTAAGCGGTTCTTTCCTCTGGCCCAGCAGAGAGTTGGTGCTAGCCTGGAACCGGTTTTTCTGGCCCCAGAGCCAGTTCTTTGTCAGTGGAAACAGAAAACCCGGTTCCAAACTAAGCACTGGCCCCGAACCAGCCCTGGAACTGCTTTGGTGGAAAAGGGGCAATGGAGGATGCTTGGACTGATAAAAGAAACAGACTCTCTGTTGCAATGGTGAAGGCTGAGCTTCAAGTCAGGCTAAACTTTCAGTTGTCCTGTACTGAGTTCAAGACATTCATTGAAAATCAGCCAGGACTCATAGCAGCAGCAAAGAAAAACACCAAATATAAATGGAAGATTAGGTAAGGTTTTGGTGAATTAAATGAAATAGTGTAGTGTAGTACATACTCCTGTATGTGCCCAGTTATATCAGTTACATGTCCTCCTATGTATTTGTTTAGCCAAGAGCAGCAAGCAGCAGAGGCACAGGCAAGCACAAGCAAAGCACACACCACACTTTAAGCAATCAGGTAAGCTGTTGGACACTACACCTTACATTGTTACATTCAGGTATTCTTAGATACAATGAAAAATTAATTATTTTTATTCCACATAAGCAAACAAACAGAACTTAATTATGTATTCCCCTTTTACCTGTGCCCACTACTGCCCCCAGGTGTCCACAACCAAAAACTGTTGGAAATAAACCAAAATAATGAAGACCTGCTTTATTATGTAAAGCAATTAACTAAACAAATAACTAGCAAAAGCGTCATTTTTACTAATTAGAGCAATACAATTTCAGCGTAGAAGGGCGATTTTTGTCTTGGGTTAGATGTGCGAAGGGTGCCGTTGCTTACAAGCAAAAAGGTCGATTGGATGGTCGAAATGTCCAGGATTTTTGTCAGACACAGGTGGCAACCCTAAAGGCTGGGGCTGATCTCTGTCTAGTCCAACTATATAGATTCATGCAGCTTTTCAGTAACAGTCATGTCAAGTGATTACACAGGTGACACAACCAGGGGCTGATAGTTTGTCAGGTCACTTTGCTGACATGTACATAACATTTCATCAGCAATGACTGAGCAGGTGTACTACAGTCACGACATAATGAATTGTGAATAAGGTGGATTACTTGCTCTAGCATATTTTTTCCCCAAAATGCCTTTGAATGAGAAAGTAAATGTTTATAAACTAAGTACATATTGACCAACCAAAGCACAAATTACACAAAAAGGACATACAGTGTTTGAAAAGGTTCCAACTTTTCTATTCACCATGTCTGGTCTTAGGAGGGAACACAGCATGAAGTCAGTCAAGCATTACAGACTTGAAACACTTAAATTAGAGCTCACATATGTAAGTTTCTATGTGTCTTGAAGTGTGTGTACTCATTTGCTCTACATCATTCTTATTATACAACCCCAATTCCAAAAAAGTTGGGACACTGTAAAACAAAAACAGAATGTGAAGATTTGCAAATCATGGAAATTCTACATTTCACTGAAAATAGTACAAAGACAACATGTCAAATGTTGAAACTGAAATTGTATTGTTTTTTTTGAAAAATATATGCTCATTTTGAATTTGATGTCAGCAACATGTTTCAAAAAAGTTGGGACAGGGCAACAAAAGACTGAAAAAGTTGTGTAATGCTAAAAAAAAAACTAATTTGGTTAATTGGCAACAGGTCAGTAACATGATTGGGTATAAAAAGAGCATCCCAGAGAGGCGGAGTCTCTCAGAAGTAAAGATGGGGAGGCGTTCACTGCTCTGTGAAAGACTGCATGGGCAAACAGTGCAACAACTTGAGAATAATGTTCCTCAGTGTAAAATTGGAATACATTTGGGGATCACATCATCTATCCATAATATCATTAAAAGATTCAGAGAATCTAGAGAAATCTCTGTATGCAAGAGACAAGGCTGAAAACTGACATTAGATGCCTGTGATCTTCAGGCCCTCAGGAGACACTGCATTAAAAGCAGATATGTGTCTGTAGTGAAAAATCAATGTATGGGCTCAGGAACACTTCAGAAAACCATCGTCTGTGAAAACAGTTCATTACTGCATCCACAAACACAAGTTAAAACCAGATATAAACAATATCCAGAAACACCGCCACCTTCTCTGGGCCCGAGCTCTTTTATGATGGACTGAGGTGAAGTAGAAAACTGTCCCAAGGTCTGACGAATCAAAAGTAGAAATTCATTTTAGAAATCATGGACACCACGTCCTCCAGGCTAAAGAGGAGAGGGACCATCTGGCTTGTTATCAGTGCACAGCTCAAAAGCCAGAATCTGTGATGGTATGAGGGGGTATTAGTGCACATGACATGGATAGCTTGTACATCTGGGAAGGTATCATTAATGCTGAATAATATATACACGTTTCAGAGCAATATGCTGCCATCCAGACAAAATCTTTTTCAGGAAAGGCCTTCCTTCTTTCACCAAGACAACACCAAACCACTTTCTGCTCATATTAAAACTGCATGCCTCCATAGTAAAAGAGTCCGGGTGTTAAACTGCTACTGCACTCCAGACCTGTCTCCCATTTAAAACATTTGGCACATTATGAAGTGCAAAATATGACAAAGGAGACCCAAACTGTGGAACAACTGAAATTGTATACAAGGCAAGAAGGGGACAACATTTCTCTTTCAAAACTACAGGAATTGGTCTCCTCAGTTCCCAAACATTTACAGTGTCGTTAAAATGAGAGGTAATGCAACACAGTGGTAAACATGCCCCGTCCCAACGTTTTTGAAACATGTTGCTGATATCAAATTCAAAATGAGCATATATTTTTCAAAAAACAATAACATTTCTCAGTTTCAACATTTGATATGTTGCCTTTGTACTATTTTCAATGAAATATAGGGTTCTCCTGATTTGCAAATCTTCACATTCTGTTTTTATTTATGTTTTACACAGCATTCCAACTTTTTTGGAATTGGGTATTTACAATTGATGAAACCTTCTGAAACATTTACGGAAAACATTAAGAGACACCTTTTCATGGTGTAATTTGTTCCATGGGTGTATATTGCATTGTTCAACTCTTATTGTCAATTTACTAATAGATATCAGATTCTGGGCTTCCCTTCTAATGTAATGACTGGACACCAGACCAGAGACACAGAATTGGCAGTGAATCATTGTAGTTATTACGTTAAAACTGTATTTCTGCATAAAAGGTAAGCAACATTACGGCATATTGCTGGCAAATTGTCACTAGGGTTTACTGTAATTTCTACAGGTATTCAGCACCACTGTTGACATCTTAGTACAAGTATTAGTCTGGTTTCTGGCACTGTAAGAACTAAGCCAAAGTGCAGTTTGTCACCCAAAACATTTGATTTGAAGTGAATTTTAAACACATTTCTAATTAGCCTAATTAATGCAAAGTAAACACGGTTGCTCACTTAAACCTGGTTCGAATGTATGTGCAAAGAAATCTGACAACTACATAGTGCTGATGCAGCTTTTGGACGGAAGGGGTCACTTGTTATTTCTGGACTCATTGCTATAAGCAGAGTTATCTATGGCAGTACTAAGAGCCAGAAGGCAGCTGCCTTATTAATCCTCCAGTCACTCCTCAGCTATCTTAGAGCAATTTTACAGGGTTCAATACACAATAGGATGCCTTTAATAAACAAAACCTGGCACAAAGACGGAAACGACGCCAACAAATAGGATAACTGTCAGCCAAAGTGAACATTAAATCCCGATGATTAATGAATGCATCAGGGCTTGAAGGCTAGCTATTGATGTTCGTTGAATTTGTTTGCAACCTGTCATAATTCCTCCAGGGAAGCAGGAACTTCTTGCCCATAGTTAAAATATTTTTTTTCTAGCATGTCGCAGAGTTTTACTGCTTGTCCTGTGCTGTCAAACACTTTCTGGAGTTCATTGGTAGTGATTATTCTTACCACAGAATGCCACATTGAGCTGGATAGTGACATTAATTGGGGCCATGCTGAAGCCCAGGTTTAAGAATTGTGTGGCTTCTTTCAGGGTTCCACTGTAACCAACTGCCTGTGTCAGGTTTTCTCTCTCATTATTGTATCCTGAACTCCAATATTCTTCTTCATATATCATCATAGTGTCACTGGAATACAGGCAGACATTTTATAGGGGTTTTTTTTCAAAGCCTGCAAAGTTTCTCGAATAAGACAAATTGGATTGATCAAAGCTGCAGCATAGTAAAGTGCTGATGAGGCCTTGGTTTCAGGGATACTTATTCAACTGCTAACCATAGGATTACAGATAGGGATCACAATTTTACAAAATAAATAAATACTTCTAAGCATGTTGATCAGCATGACCTTGTTGTAGATAATGAAGTGCCAGTAAACCAAGAGTGAAACCTTGCATGAACAAGATTTTTCATATTTCAAATGACAATATCTCTATGGAACATTCTGAGGGTCATTTATTAAGGGCTGGTGTGACAGAGGCTTGCTTTGCTAGCACTTTGTTAGCCTGTCAATTACAGGACCAGTCAAAAGTTTGGACACACCTCCTCATTCATAGGTTTCTGTATTTAACTATTTTTACCTCGCCCATGATGGAGTAAGCGGGGCGAGGTATTGTAATCAGTACGGTTTGTTACTTGTGAAAATCTGAGAGTTTTGCAAGTCTGTTGATCTGTCCGTTTGTCCATTTGTTTGTTGGTTCTCTAGTGTCAGCATTTCTTGACCAATCTTCACCAAAATGCACTGGACAACTCACTAGGGTCACACAAAGACATCATTAGTTTTTGGTGGGTCAAGCTCAAAGGTCAAGGTCAAATCTTGTAAAAACACCTAATCGGCCATAACTTCCGTTGCTTTGTGATTTTACGCAAGCATTGTACTCTGCATGACTTTTCAATTATTTGTTTGTGTGTCTATCTGTTAACAATCTAACGTCTAGACGGTTGCACCAATTGACTTCAAATTTTCAGGATAGGTGGGCAATGGTCCGTACATTACCTGATTAAATTTTGGGGGTCATCGGGTCAAGGTGAAGGTTAAGGTCACCGGAAAGGTCAACCTTTCGGTCAAAATAACATTTTCCATTATAACTCAAAAATGGTTGCCGATAGACAAATGTTTACTATTATGAACATTTAGGAACTCCCATATGGCCTTTCATTTGTCACCATTATCTGTGACCTTGAAAGGTCAAACTCAAGGTCAAGGATTTTCAGAGGGCTGTAACTTGAAAACAGTTGATGGTAGACAGATAGTTACCATTATCAACTTATAGGAAGTGCTATATGGGTTTTCATTTGGTACCATGACCTTGAATGACTTTGAAATGTTAAACTCAAGGTCATGGATTTTCATAGGACTATAACCTGACAGCTGATAATTGAGAAATATTATCATTATCAACATATAGGTATAAAATAAGTGCTGCTGGGTGAGGTTTGTTTTGCCTGGCAACACTTGTCTACATGAAGAACAATACTGAAGACATCAAAACTATGAAATAACATATGGAACATATATGGAACCATGTTTAAGAAAAAAAGTGTTAAACAAAATATGTCTTATATTTTAGATTCTTCAAAGTAGCCATTGTTTACCTTGATGACTCTTTGTACACTATTGGCATTCTCTTAACCAGCTTCATGAGGTAGTCATCTGGAATGCTTTTCAATTAACAGCTGTGCCTCGTCAAAAGTTAATTAGTGCAATTTCTTGCTTTCCTAGTGCATTTGTATGGAATCAATTTTGTGCCAAAATGTTCATACAATACTTTTGAAATATCAAACAAAAACGACAAATCAAAATACAAAAAAAGAAAAAAAAAGTCAATTTTTTTAGACTGGCAAACAAATTGTGTAATCGTGCAAAATAGTCTATTACTCTTCAGAAACCTTTTATTTTTGTTCCACGTCTTTCTCAGTTTTGTTTGACGTAGTTTATTTTGGTTGCGATTCCAGCTTACTCGTTTGCGCTCCCTGACTTTTTGCTTGCAGTTTTGGCACAAACTTCAAGTGTGGGTGGGCTGTCCAGGAATGCATTCCCATTGGCTAACTTGTGTTTGACTGACAGCTCCGCTCAGCCATTCCCTACTCAGATTCTGGCGGACTGTTTGACGAGTGACCGATCCATTGACGGTAAACAAGGATCGAGTGGACTTCAGTGGCGACTATGATATTGAATTAATTCAACAAAGTGTAAATTCAATATCATAGTCGCCACTGAAGTCCACTCCATCCTTGTTTACCGTCAATGGATCGGTCACTCGTCAAACAGTCCGCCAGAATCCGAGTAGGAAATGGCCGCAACAGCCTCCGGGGAATGGCTGAGCATAGCTGTCAGTCAAACACAAGTTAGCCAATGGGAATGCATTCCTGGACAGCCCACCCACACGTGAAGTTTGTGCCAAAACTGCAAGCAAAAAGTCAGGGAGCGCAAACGAGAAAGCTGTAATCGCAACCAAAATAAATTACGTCAAACAAAACTGAGAAAGATGCGGAACAAAAATAAAAGGTTTCTGAAGAGTAATAGACTGATATTTTGCACGATTACACGAATAATTTGTTTGCCAGTCTAAAAAAATTGACTTTTCTTTTTTTGTATTTTGATTTGTCGTTTTTGTTTGATATTTCAAAAGTATTGTATGAACATTTTGGCACAAAATTGATTCCATACATTTGAGCTCAAACAGTAAATAGTAAATAATAAAATTACAGTATTTTATTATTTACTATTCAACACCACAACTGTCGTAATCCATATTATGTCAAGAACTGCTTGACTAATAAAGAGAAACGATATCCATCATTACTTTAAAACATGAAGTGACAATTAATAAAAAAACAAAGAAAAACCATTCAATTAGAAGGTGTGTCCAAACTTTTGATTGGGACTCTAAACAAGAAAAACTGGTGTATGTGTGTGCAAACAAACATGGGGAAAAGAATCAGACATTTCTGTACCACTGTGCATTGACAAGCTCATTGATTTTACAGATTCAGCAATAAATTACATCTGCCTTCAGGTGAAAAATGTTACATAGACTGTATTCATTTGTCAGTGCAATGTCTGAACATCAAATTTTAGGTTTTGATGCTTAGGTATACCATCTAAATATTGGTTTCCATCACACAAAATTTTAACTTTGGCTTACCAATGTAAGTGAATTCCTATGAATGGTTCACTACACACACACACACACACACACACACACACACACTATATATATCTCATCATCTCTAGCCGCTTTATCCTTCTACAGGGTCGCAGGCAAGCTGAAGCCTATCCCAGCTGACTACGGGCGAAAGGCGGGGTACACCCTGGACAAGTCGCCAGGTCATCACAGGGCTGACACAGACACCCATTCACACTCACGGTCAATTTAGAGTCACCAGTTAACCTAACCTGCATGTCTTTGGACTGTGGGGGAAACCGGAGCACCCGGAGGAAACCCACGCGGACACGGGGAGAACATGCAAACTCCACACAGAAAGGCCCTCGCCGGCCCCGGGGCTCGAACCCAGGACCTTCTTGCTGTGAGGCGACAGCGCTAACCACTACACCACCGTGCCGCCTATATATATAGACAGCACAGTGGTGTAGTGGTTAGCGCTGTCTCCTCACAGCAAGAAAGCCTGGGTTCAAGCCCCGTGGCCGACGAGGGCCTTTCTGTGCAGAGTTTGCATGTTCTCCCAGTGTCCGTGTGGGTTTCCTCCAGGTGCTCCAGTTTCCCCCACAGTCCAAAGACATGCAGGTTAGGTTAACTGGTGACTCTAAATTGACCGTAGGTGTGAATGTGAATGATTGTCTGTGTCTATGTGTCAGCCCTGTGATGGCCTGGCGACTTGTCCAGGGTGTACCCCGCCTTTCGCCCATAGTCAGCTGGGATAGGCTCCAGCTTGCCTGGGACCCTGTAGAAGGATAAAGTGGCTAGAGATAATGAGATGATTATATATCATAGTGAGCAGAAAAGCATATCAGAATAAGTTTAAGCTCAAGTTTATTACTTATATTGCACATGGGGTGTAGGGGGTTCTGGATAGAGATAGTGCCTTTGATGTCTGGCATGCTGTGTTCTACGTTGTAGAATGGACGGGCACCACTGGTTCTCATCCACCTCCTAATCTCTTACGTATTGGCTCCAAGCGCCACACTCTGGTAAACCACTTCAGCTGGTGGGCTAAACCATGTGAGGGGGTAGTGTTAACACGACACCACTGGGCAAAAGACCTCCTAGATGCAGATCACCAGCCAGGGCGGGAGGGCTTCCAGATGAACCCAAACGGCCATGTGTTCATGACCAAGGCGAGCCCCCTTGTTGGAGGATTTCAGCTGTGGATGGGCAAATTGAGCCTGGTGGAGCCCTAGACACGCTTCATGAGGATGACAACCATTTCTAACTCCATACCGGATCAGTCGTCGCCTGGGTTATCAAGGGCCGTGCCTTCTGCCGCACATCAGGGCAGAGGTGGAAAGTATGCGACTGGTGTACAAAGCAGCAAGATTTGTGCCAGGAACAACATCACCATTGGCACCTGGAATGTTAGAACACTGAGAACAGGCAAAGTGGAAGAACTGGCACATGAGATGACCAGATACCACTGGCACATCCTAGGGCTCTGTGAAGTAAGGTGGAAGAACATGGGAGAAACAATGACCCAGGACGGTCACAAACTATATTTTAGCAGAAGAGAGGACAAGCACGAACAGGGCATGGGGTTCTTTGTTCACAAGGACACTGTGAACATTGTCATGGGTTGTCGGCCAGTGTCCAGTCAACTTATCACCATCTGTCTGAGAGCAACCCCTTTCAACATCACAGTAGTACAAGCATATGCCCCTACATCAGACTACGATGATATAGAGGAGTTTTATGACCAACTCCAAGAGGTCTTGAACCAAACTCCCAAGAAAGTCATCCTCGTTGTGCAAGGTGATTGGAACACCAAGATAGGAGAGGATGTCTGCAAAGACTGGGAGGGTGTTTGTGGACCACATTGCAACAAAGACACAAATGAGAGGCTTGAGGCTCCTGGAATTTGCCAGCAACAATGATCTCCAGCTGGTGAATACACTTGGTTCACACAAAAAATCCAGACGATGGACATGGCATAGCCCAAATGGAGAACACCACAATCAGATTGCATCATGGTGCAGAGACAGTTTTGATCCAGTGTGAACATTGCACAGACATGAAGCTTTCCAGAAGTTGACATTGGGAGTGATCATGAGTGATGATATTCTGAGTGTGTCTGAAGAAAGTTCACAAGCAGAGTAACACAAGGATCAAGTTTGACCTTGAGAAGCTGAAGGATCCAGAAGTAGCAGAAGCTTTTCAAGCAATGATAGGAGGGAAGTTTGCACCACTCACTCTGATAGACCCAGATGACACTGATATAGACACATTGATGGTTAGTTTCAACACGGCAGTGACAAACATCGACCAGTCAAAAAACCATGGTCACATCTGACATCCTACAGCTTTGCGACAAATGCAGAGTTGAAGAAAAAGAAGAATGAAACAGAAGAAGGAGCAGAGCAGTATAGGGCAGTCAACAAAGAAATCAAAAAGACCATGACAGAGGCAAAAGAGAAATGGATCAGTGAGCAATGCCAAGACATTGAAGTGAACCTCAAGAGGAACAATAGCAAGAAAGCATATCAATTGGTGAAAGAACTGACAAGGACAAAACAGGGAAAAAGTTCTACAATACAGAACAAAGATGGAAAGTGTCTCACTGAAGACCAAGACATTCTGAAGAGATGGACAGAATACTGCTCCAACCTGTACAACCATAGAACCTGAGGAGATCCAGAAGTTCTAAATGTCCCCACAAGTACAGATACTAACAGTCATGCCATCCTCCAAGAAGAAGTAGAAGCAGCAGTAAGATCACTGAAGGGGAAGTCAGCAGGGGTTGACAACATTCCAGCAGAGCTGGTTCAAGCTGGAGGGGATACCATGATTAGCACCCTATTAAAAATCTGCAACAAGATCTGGCAGACAGGAGAGTGGCCAACACCATGAACACAGTCACTCATCACCCTCCCCAAGAAAGGAAATTTACGACAGTGTCAGAACTACCACACGATCAGCTTCATATGCCACCCAAGCAAGGTCATATTGAAGATCTTACTGAACAGACTGAAGCCACAAGCAGAGACCATCATTGCTGAAGAACAGGTGGGTTTCAGAGCAGGGCGCAGCACAACAGAGCAGATCTTCAACCTCAGAATACTCCGTGAGTGGTACCTTCAACATCAGCAAGACATCTACCATGTCTTTATTGATTTCAAGAAGGCATTTGACAGGGTGTGGCATGCAGCTTTGTGGGTGGCCATGAAGTTTTCCAACATCAACTCAAACCTGATCAAAGTCATCGAACAGCTGTACAACAAGGCCATCAGTGCAGTGTACTACAACAGCAGCATCTGAGAATGGTTTTGAACAACAGTCGGAATAAGGCAGGGTTGTCTACTCTCTCCCACCCTTTTCAACATCTTCCTTGAGAGAATCATGGCTGATGCACTGGAACATCATGAGGGATCAGTCAGCATTGGTGGCAGAATAATCACAAACCTCCGCTTCGCAGATGACATTGACGGACTAGCAGGATCAGAAAAAGAGATCGCCAGCCTAGTAGAATGCCTGGATAAGGCCTCCACTGCCTATGGCATGGAAATCAGTGCAGAGAGGACCAAACTGATGACCAACAACACCAACGGCATCAGCACTGAGATGAGGGTCAATGGCCAGAAGCTGGAAACAGTTCAAAGCTTCAAGTACTTGGGAGCCATTGTATCAGACCAGGGATCCAAGCCAGAAGTAGTATGCAGGATTGCACAGACAATAACAGCACTGTCAAAACTGAATACCATCTGGAAAGATAGAAATATCTCGCTCAGCTCCAAGATCAGACTGATGTGCTCCCTTGTCATCTCCATATTCCTGTATGCCTGTGAGTCATGGACCCTGACTGCAGATCTGGAGAGAAGGATACAGGCAACAGGAGGGGGAAGGAGGGGTAACAGGAGGACAGAGGACAGGAAGGAGCAGTAGCCTAGCCTGACAATAAGCAATACTTATTGACAATGTGCAATATAAAGTGCAATATCTTTCTTGCTCCCCCCCACACACACACACTTACCCTAACCCCACTTCTCCCCCTTCCCCTCTTCCTCATATCTTATTCTTTTATATTTGTATATGTAAATACTTAATTTATTTTAATTTATCTAGAAGTTCTCTATTTCTTTTCTCTGTTTATCTGTAATGATGCTGCTGGAATGTTAATTTCCCTGAGGGAACCCTCCCAAAGGGATCAACAAAGTTTTATCTAATCTAATCTAACAGAGAAGAGGTGCTTCCAGAAACTCCTTGGCATCTCCTACAAAGACCACATAACTAACAAAGGACTGGAGACCAGGGGTTTAAGCTGTGATACGTGAAAGGTGGGGTGAACACGTCGCATGGTGAGTGGTAAAGCCAGTCTGACAGAACATGGATTGATTACCTTGCTGATGAGGTAAGGTCCTAGGTACCTGGGAGCCAGCTTGCAGGAGACGGTTCTGAGTGGCAGGTGGCGTGTGGAGAGCATGACTCGTTGCCCCACCCTGTAGGTGGGTGCCTTAGAGCGGCGTTTGTCGGCCTGCCTCTTGGATGCTAGGGCGGAGCGAATGAGTCTTCTCCAGGCCATTGCCCACATCCTCCTGCAGTGGCATATGAAGATCTGGCCTAAGGGTACAGCGACCTCCTCCTCCTGGCTGGGGAACAGTGGTGGTTGGTACCCTAGTGAGCATTGGAATGGCAAGAGACCTGTGGCAGAGGAAGGGAGAGTGTTGTGTGTATTCAATCCAAGGTAGGCACTTGCTCCAAGAACTGGCATCCCTGGACGCCATGCACCTGAGTGCAACCTCCAAAGCTTAGTTAGCCTGTTCTGCCTGGCGATTGGTCTGTGGGTGGAAGCCTGAGGAGAGACTACAGGTGGCCCCGATGAGTTTGCAGAAGGCTCTCCAGAACTGTGCGGTGAACTGAGGACCCCAGTCAGAAACTATGTCGGTAGGCAGACCATGTAGGCAGAAAATGTGGTGGATGAGTAGTTCTGCAGTCTCTTTGGCTGAGGGGAGCTTGGGCAGAGGAATGAAATGAACGGTCTTAGAAAAATGGTCACTAACAGTGAGGATGCATGTGTTGCCACCTGAGTTGGGGAGTCCTGTGACGAAGTCCAGGGCAATGTGAGACCAAGGTTGATGTGGAGTCAGGAGGGGTCTTAGCAAGCCGGCAGGGGGTTGATTGGCTGTCTTGTTCCGGGAGCATGTGTTGCAGGCTGCCACAAACTCCTGGACGTCCTCCTTGATGGATGGCCACCAAAAGCGCTGCTGGATGAGCGCCAGGGTTCGAGCAGCTCCCGGGTGACAAGCCAACTTGGAGCCATGACCCCACTGCAGCACCTGGGTTCAGACAGAATAGGGAACAAACAGATGATTAGTTGGTATGTTGCTTGAGTTACTTTCACCGGGGTCCTGCTCCAGGGCCTTCTGCATGAGCGTCTCAACCTCTAGAACGGCGGCTCCCACCAGGCAGCATGGAGGAAGGATGGTCTCAGGTGGCTTGGACTCCTCTTGGTTGGAGGAGAACATCCTGGACAGGGTGTCAGGTTTGCTGTTCTTGAAGTCTGGGCAGTAGAAGAGCGTGAAATTGAACTGGGAGAAGAAGAGAGACCAACGGGCTTGATGGGAATTGAGATGTTTGGCAGACTTGAGATACTCCAGGTTTTTATGGTCAGTCCAGACTAGGAAGGGGAGATCAGACTCCTCAAGCCAGTGCCTCCACTCCTCCAAGGCTAGCTTGATGGCCAACAACTCTCTGCCGCCGATGTCGTAATTACCTTCAGCAGGGGACAGCCAGCAAGAGAAGGAGCAGGGGTGGACCTTGTTATTGCTGGCCCTCTGGGAGAAAATGGCTCCAACCCCAGACTCAGGAGCGTCGACCTCCATGATGAACTATTTGGTCAGGTCAGGTATGGTGAGAATGGGTGCTGTGGTGAACTTGCGCTTGAGCATGGAGAAGGCTTTCTCTGCTTCCTCCCCCCACTTGAACGAGGTCTTAATCAAGGTCAAGGCAGTGAGAGGTCCAGCCACCATGCTGAAGTCGCAGATGAAGCGCCTGTAGAAATTAGCGAATCCCAGGAAACGCTGGAGCTCTCGTCGCGAGGATGGGGTAGGCCAGTCTGTGACTGCCTCAAGCTTGAGGGGTCCATCTGGAGCCTAGCTGGGAAGATGATGAACCCCAGAAATGAGACAGAGCTCTGGTGGAATTCGCTCTTTTCCGCCTTGACAAACAGCTTGTTTTCTAGCAGGCGCTGGAGGACCTGCCGGACATGGCCCCGATGTTCCTCCAGGGAGCGAGAGAAGATCAGGATGTCATCCAGGTACATGAAAATGAAGATGTTAAAGGATATGGGACATGAAACATAAAAGCACGCTATATCAGTTTCTTTCCATTAAAAATATGAATTAATTGCATCAACAAATACAAAATCATCTATTAAATTCAGCAAAATCGTTATATTCGTGATGATTATATGGCATTTCTGCTCGACTTCCGATATGCATTTTTTGCAACCGGAAGAGCCGCTGTCACGTGATCATACGTCACAAAAACTTTCGGGCACAGCACAAGCGAGTAGATGAATGGAGAAGTGGATGACAAGAAAATTGTTTTTATAGTCTTTAAAGTACATTGGACATCATGGTGTATTGTGCTGCTTATGGTTGCAATAATTCCAATGGGAAATGCCCTGGAGTAAGTTTTTTTGCATTCCCCAAGGACCCGAAGCTGAGGAAAGTGTGGGCTCACCTGCGCATGCGCAGTAGGCTTCACGCATGCGCAGTAGGCTTGGTAGGACAACTTTACAGAACACCTGTTGAAAAAAACTTTGCACCTACTGTTTCCCACAAACTGTGTTCGGACCATTTCACTGAGGATTCTTTCAACATTAATACTCAGGTACTGAGTGATATTAATTCATGAAACATGAAATAGGAAGCATAAGGATGAGAAAAAAAAACAGTTCAAATCGGGAAGCCGCGCACACCTGCGCCAGAGTGCACAAATGCGCGCAGCTTCCCGACTCAAACCGCCTCTCTCTCATCCTTACACTTCATGCCTCATGAACCAACATCGCTTTTTTTTTTTTTTATCGGATCTGCACGATTCAGCCGTGAAAAAGGCGGCATCCGCCGAAAGGCGCACTGTTTGCATCCCTGCACGGAGGCCAGGGGACAGGGCAGGAATATTTTTGTTGATATGAGTGATCCGATGCGATTTCGTGACCCCCCTGTTGAAGACCTCTGCGCTAAGCGACTGAAAGCCGAGGTAAGGATTAGTATTATAATTTTGGGTGTTTCAATTATTGATTATCATAATTCTGACTCGTTTCGCCATTTTGAATGTTTTCATCTCAGACTCTGGAAGCATTGTATCTCAATCAATCTCGAAAAATATCAGCAAAAAAAAACTAGCTTGCAATGGACTTTAGCTAGATCTATGATGAACTTTCAATGTATGATACAAAAATAATACTTCTTTCAACAGATCATTAGCCTTTGAGCAGAATTGTTTTTAACCTACCAGGAAGTGTTATCGAGCCGACCGCTTTCAGTTTCATGAGGGCTGAATGAACTCTCACTCTCAATCATCTGACCCGTCAGAGTAAAGACAAGATCCATGTTCATGTGAATTTCCAGCTATCGGTTCGAATTGATAGGGTCTAACTTCACATCTCTGTGAAACATCGGGAATATCACTGTCGATGGTGTCCATTTCGGTAACCTGTTTACATTAGATTCCCAAGCGCTGGCTCCTTGGAAAGTTTTTGTGATGTCACGGGTCACGTGACCACCTAGCTCATTAACGAATCCTTGTTTTATGCTGATGTATAGAAAAACTTGAATAATGTGATGATTTTCACATTTTTGACGCCCTGCAGTGATTGAGATGGCATTTCTTATGTCCTTTATACATAATTATGCCCAGGTAAAAATCCATGTCCCATATCCTTTAAGAAAATCCCTTAGGACGTCATTGACGAGTGCCTGGAAGACTGCAGGCGTGTTGGTCAGGCCGAAAGGGACCACGAGGTACTCGTAGTGGCCAGTGGTGGTGTTAAAGGCCATCTTCCACTTGTCCCCCTCCCTGATCCTGACGAGATGGTAGGCATTGTGTAAGACCAACTTGGTAAATATCTTGGTTACCTGGAGTAATTCAAAGGCCGTAGTCATGAGCGGTAGGGGGTAGCAGTTCTTGACCATGATTGTGTTGAGACTTCAATAGTCAATGCAGAGGCAGAGCGCCTTGTCCTTTTCAATGAAGAAAAATCCCGCCCCTGCTGGGGAGGAGAAAGGGCGGATGATCCCAGCTGCCAGACTCAGAGATGTACTTCTCCATGGCTTGCCTTTCAACGGGAGAAAGAGAGTAGAATCACCCTTTGGGTGGCGCCGTCCCAGGCAGGAGGTCGATTCCACAGTCATAGGGCCTGTGAGGAGGGAGGGACACTGCTTGGGTCTTGCTGAAAACAAGTCTTAAGTCCAGGTATTCCAGAGGCACGTGAGAGAGGTCGGGAAACTCGCTGGCTGAAGGCTGCGGTGGTTTGGCAGGAGGCAGAGCGGAGTTCAGGCAGGAATGGCTCCAGCCTAGGATGGTATTTTCGGCCCAATTTAGGTGGGGGTTGTACTACATTAACCAGGGTAATCCTAGGATGATGGGTACGTGGGGGTTGTTCATGACGTGGAGTTGGATGGTTTCAGAGTGGTTGCCAGAAATCCTCAGGGTGAGCGGGGCGGTAAGGTGGGTGATGGTGGTCAAGCCGGTGCCATTGAGTGTCAGGACTGTGAGAGGGACGTTGAGGGCGAGTAGCGGAATTCCCAGACACTTGGCGGTGAGAGAGCAGATCAGGTTCCTGTCCACCCCGAGTCAATGAGGGCCTGGAGATAGTGATGCTGGTTGTTGTGGATAATGATGACAGAGAGTAACGGTCGATCAGCGGGGGGCTGGTTCCGAGTGTTGCCCACCAAGGCCCCTCGATTAACTGGTGGTCTCATTCCCTTTAGCAGGCAGGCCCGGCAGATGTGTCCTTGCTGACCACGGTAGAAACAGGCCCCTGTGCTCCGCCAGCACTGTCGTTCCTCCACTGACACCCATACCCAGTCTACCTGCATGGGTCCGATGGACGAGGCAGGAGGTGGAGAGGAGGTGAAGCTGGGGCGGGTCTTCTCTCTCCTTCATTGCTAGAACTGGGCATCGATACAGTTGGCGAGGTCCAGGAGACTGGAAAGGTCCAATGGCAGTTCCCATGATACCAATTCATCCTTAATGGCGTCGGACAAGCCATGCAGGAACACGTTGACCTCGGCGCTCTCGTTCCAACCGCACAAAGCCACCAATGTCTGGAATTTTATGGCATAGTCTGAGGTAGACCGGGACCCCTGCCGCAGCTCCATGAGCTCTCTAGCCGCCTCCCGGCCTGACAGAGAGCGGTCGAAAGTTTGTCTCATCTCCTCGGAGAAATCCTTGAAACAGGAAAAAAAGGGTGCATCTGCATCCCAGACCACTGTTCCCCACTCTCTGGCCTTGCCGGTGAGGAGCTTGATTGTATATGCTACCTGGGAGCGTTCTGTGGGGAAGGCCAGAGGTTGTAGCTCTAGGATCAAAGAGCATTGAGATAGGAACGATCTGCAAGTACCTGGTTCTCCATCATAGGACTGAGGTACTGGAAGTCTGGGTTCACAGAGAGGAGCTGAAGTAGGAGACGGCTGGGCAGGGGTAGGCACGGCTTGATAGCGCTGCATCTGTGTGGTGAGGAGATTGAGTGAGTTGGACAGGGTGATGAGGTTCTGGGTGATCTGCTGGAGGTCTTGTTGATGGATCCCGAGGAGAGTCCCTTGCTGCTGGATGGCCATTCTCAGACGGGTGAGTTCCACTGGATCTATGTTGGCCAGAACGTACTGTTAGGGGTGGTGGAGGTGTGGTGAGGTAAGGATCCACAAGCAGAACACAGACAATAATCCAATAAATAAGGTGCTTTAATCCAGGGAAAAGGGTGTGGCAAAAACAGGACAAAAACAAATGGCAAAAATAGTCCAGGTAAAAAGAGACAAAAAACTTGACAAAAACACAAGACAGACAAGGACAAAAATGCTAGAGCAAAAAAAACATAAACAAGAAAAAACCCTAAGTGCAAAAACCATGAACTAGAAAAAAACCCTTAGTACAAAAACCAAGAATGAGAAAAATAGCTTGAGCAAAAACTATGAAAACCAATAAAGGCAGAGAAATGGCTAGAATAGCGAAACGAGACATTCTCGCAAAGTCAGGGTCTGAGAACGGCTTATTTATACACAGCAGAGAGAACCAGGAAGTGAAATGCAGGCTAGATGGAATTCCCGTCCCAGATTCAGATTAGCGCTGACCTGGGAGATAAGTAATCTCTGGAGTGGAAGTCTGGGGCAGAGCATGACAAAAAACGTATGTAGCAGAATCCAGCAAGCCATTGGGCCCCACGAAAATCTCCTGACCACTGTGAAAAAGCGAAAATTGAAATGGTATGGACATGTCACAAGATCAGAAGGGCTTGCAAAGACAATCCTGCAAGGCACTGTCCAAGTAGGAAGAAAAACAGGCAGACAAAGAAACAGATGGGAGGACAACATCACAGAATGGACAGGCCTGAAACTCAGCAACACCCTGAGAAAGGCGGAACAGAGAGAGGAATGGAGGGAACTGGTTGCCAGGTCTTCAGTGGTGCCCCAACAGTCGTCCAGACTACGGGATGGATGAGATGATGATGATGATGATGATGATGATGATGGGATATTGCACATACAATAATTAAATATGTATACAACATCAACATTATACAAAATTTAACTCCAAAATTGCTGAAAAGGAAAACCTAGAACATAACCAAAAAATTTTTAAAAACATGATGATAAACTCACTCACTCGCTATCTGGTTTAAAGTCACGTAAACACCACCAGTGTGTTGGATGCTGCAAGGCAAGTCCGTAATTCCTTCTTCCAGAAGTCCCTGTCTAAAGTATCTTTGGGTGTAAGGCACCACTTCTTGACGTCCTGGTTGACCAGCTCACACCAGGTCTTATGGGGGCGGCCCTTTTTCCTTGATCCATCACCTGCTGGGACATGACCCTTCCAATACAAGAGGTGCTCTGACAGACGTGGCCAAACCACTGTAGGAGCTTATGGACCCTTTTCACGTGATGTCACGACAAATGCGGCCGCCATTTTGGACATGTACTACCAGTAGTTTACCACAGCCAGCATTGAGGAACGGCAGCAAAGAAAGTTTTTACTTTCAGCAAGACTTCCATCATGCCACTATATTGTTGTGCATCTGGATGTAGTAACCATCAACAAACAAGGCAAGGTTTATCATTTTATCGGATCCCGACGGAGAAGATGGATAGCAGCCATAAACAGGAAAGATTGGCAGCCCTCGGCATACCAATGCTTGTGTAGTGACCACTTTGTTGGAGGTAAGATGTATAAAATTAGCCAGAAAAGGCATTACATTGCTGTTAACATTCTGTGGCAGCGAGTGTGTAACCAAATAGGCTAAAATAACCCATTGTAACCTCTTTGTTCTTCTGTAGTAGCTATTGTTGACTAGCTAATGTCAACAAGTAGCTGGTATGTTACTGTAGCAATGTTTACGTTCAGTCATTTGGATGACTGTTAAAACCTTTCAGTCTCAAGTTTTTCCTTTACTGTATTTACTAGTTTACTGTAATTATGATCCGGCCGAGGTTCCCCTCAAATTAAGCAGCGCGCGCCGGCTTGCTCCCGGAGTGCTCCGGCCGAGGTTCCGGAGCACACTCCGGCCGAGGTTCCCCTCAAATTAAGCAGCGCGCTCCGTAACCTCGGCCGGAGCACTCCTGGAGCAAGCCGGAGTGCGCTCCGTAACCTCGGCCGGAGCACTCCTGGAGCAAGCCGGTGCGCGCTCCGTAACCTCGGCTGGAGCAAGCCGGAGCACTCCGGGAGCAAGCCGGAGCGCGCTCCGGAACCTCGGACATTGGCGTGTATGTGTATGGTGATGGGTTTTTAACGACATAGGTATACAGATCATGTGGGCCGAAGTCAGGTAAAGACGAGGGCTTCGTGTACTTCCGTACGTCAGTGAACAATCCTGGTGGAAGCAGGTAAATGTCGTTCTCTAAGCCTGCTAACCTCAATTTTTGCAAATATCTCTCCCTCTGCTCACCCTGTAAATGCCCTACGTCGCTGGATAGTGAAGGTGTTTTCTGCATCTCGCTCCTTTTTCTTTTATGTTTTTCATTTGTTGCCTTCCTCGCATTCAAACTGATTCTAGCCGAAGTCCACTACATGTCCAAAATGGCGGTCGCGTTTACGAAGGTCACGTGACTGAAAAGGGTCTATATTGGAGGTCGGCATCAAGCTCCACTAGGTCAAGTCTCTGACAAAGACAGCTAGAGCTGACCACATCATCGGGCTTCACGCTACACATCCATCTCAGCATTGCTCTCTCATTCCTCTCCAGGTGCTTCACATCCCCGCTTCTCATCGGCCAACTCTCACTAGCGTACAGCATAGCACTCCTTACACAGCAGTTATAGATGTGACCATGAGTACAGAAAGTAAGACTCCGGCATGACTCCGGCAATTTCCTGAACTTTTCCCAGGCTGCTCTGGTTCTCGTGATCATGGCTAGCTCATATCCTCCACCAGGGCATAAAGTGTCACCAAGGTAACAGAAAGAGTCAACTGCATCTAGGAGATGTTCACCAACAGGAACTTGGTTACAAGGCCAAGCATCAATTGGACGGGCAAGACCAAGACATCTCTTGCACCTGAAGGATGGGTCTGCAGAGAGTCTGCCACAGATGCTTGTATACTTCTTGAGCACCCAGTGTTGACAACCATTACAGAAGATGGAGTTGCAGCCTACACCTTTCCTGCAGACAGCACATGGGTATTGACCAGAGTCCCTTAAGGTGTTAAGGTTTGGAGCAGATATCAACATTTTGGTTTTGGCCATATTCAATATCGTGATAACAATATCTTGAAATCAATATGAAATTTAATGGGCAACCAATGTAAATCTACTAGCACTGGCATAATGTGGTCAAAACATGAAATGTTACAAATAACCCATATTTTGAGCCCTTTGCAGCTTTTGTAGTAAACTATTATAATAGTCTAAACAACTGGTTACCAATGCATTCAGTCGGGTCTTTGAACTATCTTAGTTTAAGAATTTCCTTATTCTTCTAATGTTTTATATATGGTAGAATGCAGCTTGACAGAGTTTGTTTATTCATGTGGGAGCTTAAACTTAGCTCAGAGTCGAACCAACATCTGAGATTTCTTATTTTACTCAGTGGTGTTAAATGGGGAGAACCTACTTAGAGAAAATCAATGCTGACTTTAGCAAGTTGAACTGGAACTGGAATCTAAGGCTATATTGGGCACAGGTTCACTGAAACTAGACAGCTAAAGATTAGAAAAACATTGTATGGTTGAATGAATCATGCTTTCTGATGTAACATGGCGATGGTCAGAATTTGGCATCAAACCTTGTGTCAACAATTCAGGCTGGTGGTGGTAATGTAATGGTGTGGGGAATGGTACCTTGGGTATGCATGTGGCCCTTTTACTACCAATCAAGCATTTTTTGACTGCCACATCCTGTCTAAGTATTGTTGCTAATCGTGTGCATCTCTTTCTGGCCACAATTTACCCTAAACTATATCAAGGTTAAACTATGAACATAATTAGTTGAGTGTACTCAAATGGCCTTACCAGTCACCAGATCTGAATCCAATAGAGCAGTGTTTCTCAACAACTGGGCCATGGACTATTAATGGGCTGCGAAGCACCGTCTAGTGGGCCATGAATTTTTTTCAAGTTTGAAGCCAAATACTCAATAGTTCAGGATGTTGTAGTGTCCCAAATCCGGTAGCTGTTTTGACGTACAGCTTTCAAGTGGAATAAATACATTTGTGGATAAATTATATGGATCTGTGATGCCTGCTGGAAGAGAAGAGCAGGGAGGATTGAGAATCGAACAGCTGTGATTTGTTTACACCTGATACTAAAATTTGTAGCATCCTAGCAACCATCACAAAGACACGTGCAAAGCCCAGAAATGCCTCCTTACCTGGGAAAAAAGATACAGGATTTATCTTGTCGTGTTTTGATCCCCAGATCTTTAACCCAGCCACATATAAAAAGTTGTATGCCTCCATGCTCTTCCAGGTTTTCATCTGTGTGTCCGTGTAGAACGATGTCTGAAGCACCAGGTAGTTTGAGATGTTGGGTAACTCAACGGATGGATAATTTTCCAACTCATAATGAATGAACTTTATTTAAACACAATAAGTTGATCAGCAGAGCTGGTGGGGTCGTGCATGTACAGATACAAATAATTACAATACAAAAGACTAAAAATAAACACAATCTTTAAAATAAAACCTTAAAATCTGTTGATTATCTGTTAATTATCTTCACATTAAGTGAATTAATAGTATGCATAACTATTGTCTTTGTATTTAGTTACGGCTACAACAGGATTAAAATTTATTCTACTAATGTCAAATTTAGCTCGTAAATTTTTCTTTCATTGGAAAAATCCTTCTTTGTTAGCATGTAAGGATCTAATCCCATTGAGTGGTTTCTATATCCACTTCTTTTGAGTGAACTTCTTGGTTTTAATAACTTGCTTGTTTGCTGAACACAAACATGGCAATAAGTTCTTTTGTTAATGGACCAGACTTCACTTTTGCATACTTGCCAACCCTCCCGATTTCAGCGGGAGGCTCCTGATTTTAGCCTCTGTCTCCCGCCTCCCAATCGTATTTGTTAAAAACTGGAAAATCTCCCGGTTTTGGGAAATCCCTACCGCCAAGTTAAAAATACTCCCGATTATATCCAATCAGAATCGTATGAGAAACACTGCTGATGTCAACTGATTTTTAACCAATCAACGAACAGAACAACAGTCACTTTCATAATGTAGGATTCACCCAGGCTGTCTGATATTTTTTACAAGCAGTCATTCATCATGGCCACTAAACCCAATACCAAACAGCAAAAATATGAATGCAAATACCAGGATGCATGGAAGAATGAATTTCCATGGATAAGCAAATGTTCGACCAGCCAGTTACACATTTTAAGGTAAAGATACCTTAAATCAGAATATAATGGACATTTGAGTGTAAAATTAAACTAGTCTTCCATACCATTTCAGAAACAAACTGTACAACTTCTAAAGTGTTTAGTGAAATTTTGCATGACAGAGAATTTGAATAGTGTGGTAGTGTCTTAGTGCGATTTTGAATTTATGTTTGAAAGTTTTAAGTGAAAGTTTACAAGTGAATTATCTGGAAAGTGATTGATTTTGATAGAGTTTTGAGGTTTTAAGTGAAAGATTACTAGCGAGTGTATTTTGGTAGTACTAAAATTTTGCATTCGAGTGAATTTCTTTGTGGAGTATATTTTGATAGTATGGTAGTATTTATAGTGCCATTTTTAAATTTTGTTTGAAAACTTTCAGTCAACATTTGCAAATGAGCAAATTCCTTTGATGCATTCCGAGAGGATTTTGATAGGATTTCTTGTGCTTTTTAAAAATTCTGTTGGAAAGTGTTTAGTGAGAGAGATGCATTTTAGTTGTACTAAGACAGTGCAGTATTTATTTAATTGAGTTGTTACTATTTTGGTTAAATCTTATGAAAATTTAATTTATATATGATATTATAGTTCTCTGTATTTTTACATGAGCTTACAGAAGGAAAACACATTCGATGCAATCCAATAATACTTTCATTCACTGTGACTATTTTAAGAAATGATAAACATTCTTCTAAAGCATCACTTGTGTTATTTTCTGTGGGTCTCTGTATGGATACAATATTCAGGCATGAGATTTTTCAGCTCAAAATCTGATTTAAGACGTCCCTTTCATTGTTATTATATTAAAATTCAAGACGAGTATTATTTCAGATTTTTCACTCTGAGCTCTCTCATGCCTAAAACACGAATCCCATAACCTATAGTAATTGATAGAACAATATCAACAATTCAAAAACTCTTTAATTGTATAAATTTCAAATGGTTTGCAATTAATTGGGATCCACTCTTTTTATCATTTCAATTGCGCATCATACCCTCATCCAATTGAATATGTCATTCATGCACTTTTCTCCCCCATGAGAATTTTGAAAAGTTGGCAAGTATGCTTTTGTATCATTAATCCCTTTTGACTGAGAATGACCTGCGTACATGGTTTGGCTTCTGGTACATCCATACAGTTTTAAATACAATACCTACAATTAAAAACAGTTTGTTTTTATTGCACTTATTTAATTCCTGGGCTCCCATCTGTAACAGGGAGTGATGTTGCATCCCTTTAATACACTTTACAATAGATTATTAGATTCTAATAGAATAGATGAGCCAAAATAATTGGGGATCTTTTTTAATGGGCCCTGACTTGTTACAAGCATGAATAGGTGGGCCTTAAAACAGAAAAGATCGAGAACCCCTGCAATAAAGCACCATGGGGATGTGGTAGGACAGAAGATTCACAACATGAATATGCAGTTGACAAATCTGTAGAAATTATGTGATATGATCATGTTAACATGGACCAGAATCTCAAAAAAGATTCCAACACATTGTAGAAAGCATGCCATGAAGAATTGCAGCTGTTCTGAGAGCAACCCAGGGGTCCTACCCAGTATTTATTTGGTAGTTTAGTGTTCCTAATAATCTCAAGAGAGATTATGTCTTTGGAGTTTGAATTTATTACACACTCGAAGAATTGTGTGAGCATTTAGGTATCCATTTCTGAATGGAAAAACAGTCTGCATTTAAATTTCTTATTAGGAATGGAATAATTGGTTTTCTTTTTCTCTCAATCCTCATTTTGGAGATCTGTAATGGATTACACTTTCTGGTCTGGGAAGGCATGTTGCTGAACACACTCAGTCTAGTTTGACAGCGCTTATGTCAGATTTCTGTGGCACTCTGGGCAGGTGTACTCTGGCGTGGGCTGAATATATCCAGTGTAAATTGTTGTCAGGCCTGAAGTAGTCACATTGCTCTTCTCAGGTGCCTCAGGAAATGTACTTGGGTTTTATTTATTTATTTTACTTTTGCTGCTGTATGACAATCCTACCAGGTCGGATTAGATCCGCATTCTGAGCACCTTGACAGCATTACGAGACATTATCTGTTGTCCAGAGAGGTAAAGAGACAGGAGGAGGATAAATATCTCTGTCATGGTAAGATGTTTAGTCTGATTTAGTGCCATTTTCCTGTTAAGAAACCAGCTATGTAGCTTATTCAAAACTGTCTGAGTAGCTTTTACTATCGCACACATGGATGAAATTTAGATCATCCATCTACTTCCAGAATTTTTAAAAATCTATGGTACTATTGTTAATAAGAACATGAAAATATGAGAACACGGTAATGTACCTTAAGCCTCACCCTCTGTAAGCTCTTCTGAGTTGGAACAGCATTCTCAATAGCGTACTGTCTGCCTAAGGCCAGAGATAAAACAAGATCAACTGTGAGCTACTGCTCATTTATGTATCCCCCCGCTCTCGCTTATATCAGAATGCAAGTAATCGAAGGAATAGGACACTTATTATGAATGTTGACTTCAACAAATAATGAACCCTGAAACAAGTAAGTAAAGAGCAGCGTCTCTCCCCAGGGATTTCAAATAGCATCCTGGGAAACTGTCATTTTGAAATAGCATTTTGCTTCTTGAAAAAGCATCAAAATCCACCCTATATATTTCGTAAATACATTCAGTCGGTAAACAGGAAGTCGACGTGCGACAGACCTGAAAACGGTACACACAGTATAGAACCCCAAGCTGAAGCTCGGTACCAAATATCAAGCAGTTGTGATTTGTAGTTGCTGAGAAAAATGTTATGAAAATTTTGTAAATCCACCCTATATGTTTTGTAAATACATTCAGTCGGTAAACAGGAAGTTGATGTGCGACAGACCTTGAAATCGATACACATGGTATAGAACCCCAAGCTGAAGTTTGGTACCAAGTGGCTATGATTTGTGGTTGCTGAGAAAAAGGATGTTTTGGACGTACAGAAATACAGACAGACAGATGGACAGAGGTAAAAAAAAAAAACAGTATACCCCCTTTCTTCAGAGCGGGGGTATAATAACTACACAGCTGAATGCCTAGCTGCATTCTACATTGACATCTTTTATTAAGTCGGTAAAAATCATTCAACATCACAACAACTATTAAACAAAAACTACTATATAAAACCATCAAGTAAAAATCACTATGCAAAGCCACTATACTGTATATACAAAGAAATTGTAAAAATGCCTGCTACAAACACCACTAAAAATTAAAAATAGCCCCAGAACTACCATGACAAATTAATCAATTAAGTATTGAAGAGCCTTAACTTTAAATGTCTCCAAAGAACTACTTTCGACTATGTTTCTAGGCAAATGATTCCAAAGTTTAATGGTTCTAGGGAAAAAAAGAATAAAAATAAACATCCTTAGTAGCCTTATATTGTTTGAACTTAAAATTATGACTCGAATGGGTACTAACTCCAGTATTATCATGAGGATGTAAGTAACTATTTACATCAATATTAACAAGTCCATGATCCAGCTTGTATATTAAAATTAATTATTAAGTGTTTATTTGTAAGGTTTTATTCCTTTGTAAGGATAAATAATTAAGTATTTATTCTTGACCAAGAAGGCAGTAATTTATTTTGTGACAAAATTGTAAGGATTTATTCTTAATATTGTTAATATTCTACTCTATCCTATTTTACTGTTTCAGCTAGAAGGCATTGAATTCTTCTGTGACCTTCTGTCTCACTGTGTACTGTACTGTTGTGATGACACATTGCTCGAGACATAATATTGATATCTTTTTGAACATTCTATCAGGACCATCTTGCCCTTTGCTATCTCTGACCTAAGGTTGTGCGTAAGGAATGGCCTTTTATATCTGTCTGCACATTGCTATCATATCATATAATTAGAACATTTTGTTTATTTGATCAGAAATGTGTCATTATAAGTCTCTGAAGCATGTCACATTTCACTCACTCACCCCCCCCCCATATACACACACCCACAGCTGCATATCCACACAGACATACACACACATAGACAGATATCAAACAGTGATGTCACTTCATCCACATAGATAATACACACGTATAAAACCCCTGTATACTCTCGTCTCATTGGGGGACTTGTGAATAAAGATTGCGAACTACTTTGTGGGGTTCCTGTCTTTTTTCTGCGACTCACCCCCAGACGTCTGGGTGACACGAGGGGACTGATCTCGAGATGGTGAGGGCCAGAGGTGAAAAAACCTTTCATTATTAAATTCAGATCAATTTGTCAAAGGTTTTTGAAACATCAGTTTGCGCTAATATAGTTGTAGATGATGGAAGCCAAGTGTAATATGCAAACACAACTGAATTAAATCTTTTTAATTTACATTATTCAGAAATGTATTGATATAATAAGAGTAGTAATACTGATGACTATTCTGTACATAAATTAACTATTTTGCTGGAGTAATATAATTTCATCATTTTATTATGCAAGTGAACTTACATAGTTTTAATTGATTTTGAATCTTATCAGTTACAAACCCAATTACACAGTTACAAACCCAGCTCATGTATTTAATCTCATTCATGATGGATGTATTCGGTTTTGTTTCTATACAAAACGTGTCCTTTTCAATGCCTCTGTGCAAATTGAGATCCATGAAGACATGATTTCCCAACATTGGAATGGAAGAACTTAAGTGATCTTCACACAGCCTTGTGAACCCCTCAGCTCCTCTGAACACCAAACACCGAGTGCCTTCCAGACCTCCTCATCCAACATCAGTGCCTGCCCCCACTAATGCTCTTGCAGCTAAATAGGCACATATTCCAACAGCCATGTTTCAAAATCAAGTGGAAAGCCCTCCCAGAGGAGTGGAGGTCAATCTGGAATGGTATGTTCAACAAGCACATATGGATGTGATGGTCAGGTGTCCACAATCTTTTGGGCATATAGTGAATTTGAAAATAAAGAAGAAAGAAAGAGATCTTTTTTTTTCTTGTTCCTATGGTCTTGAGGAAGTCTGGATGATGCAACTTTCTGCTGAACATATTCTAGATATTTCAGAGGGGAGATAGTGTTTAGATGTCATGTCCATGTGTGTTGCACTTGGACTGTGAAGCAAAGTGGCACACCTCGGACTGCAACTCGCATGCAGCGCCATGCTCAAGCTCATTAAAACTAATTGCCATGCACCTGTTCATGATTAGAGTGCTATCACAGCTCACGCATTTACGGTAAGGACTTTCCTCACACACAGACTTTGCAAAGTATGCACTTAGTGTTCTCATACCTGACCTTACCAAGCCTTTTGATTATTGTGCTAAGATTGTGGTTTTGACATAATTTGTGGTTTTGACTTTGCCAATTGGTCTTGCCTTTGATATCCTGTCTGTGCCTCACCTGACCACTGTCTGTTTCACGAATCTACGTATCTTCGAGTACCGATTTAGATTTATGATGTATAATGGATGACTCCTGGATGGAAAATAATGTTTCAAGGATGAGATGCTAAATGGATTCAGACATTAAAACAAAAATAATCAGATTTTTCACTTGTTTGTTTGCTTTAATGATTATATTTTAAAGTAAAGAGTAGTTATAGTGGACTGGGATAGGTGCTGATACCTAACCTATGTTTAAATGTTTGGGGTTGTTTTTATTTTCATCTTTGCTTTACCTTACGTACATATTTGTAGCATAATATTTGTAGCGGAACAGAAATAAAATTCCAGTCATGTAATCAACCATATTATCGTAGTTAAAAGGATCATCACGTGGTGCATTCATCTCATCTCATCTCATTCTCATCTCATTATCTGTAGCCACTTTATCCTGTTCTACAGGGTCGCAGGCAAGCTGGAGCCTATCCCAGCTGACTATGGGCGAAAGGTGGGGTACACCCTGGACAAGTCGCCAGGTCATCACAGGGCTGACACGTAGACACAGACAACCATTCACACTCACACCTACGGTCAATTTAGAGTCACCAGTTAACCTAACCTGCATGTCTTTGGACTGTGGGGGAAACCGGAGCACCCGGAGGAAACCCACACGGACACGGGGAGAACATGCAAACTCCACACAGAAAGGCCCTCGCCAGCCACGGGGCTCGAACCCGGACCTTCTTGCTGTGAGGCGACGGCGCTAACCACTACACCACCGTGCCGCCCATGGTGCATTCAGTGTTTCTGAAAATTCACTTGAGGATAATACAGTCTAAGACTGAATGTTAGTTAAATTAAAAAGACATGCTTGTTCATGGTATAAAGCTTTAAAAAGTTTTTTAAGCAACATTACAGAAAATACTGTAATAACAAAGAATTTCAGTGTGTGAGAGAGAGAGAGAATATCAAATTGAAACCTTAGTGTTTGATGCATGGGCAACAATCCATTGAACAGAACTAAAATCAGATCAGTGACTTGTTCTGCAGGCAGCAGAGTATTAATAGGTAAAGTGGCTGAAAGTCCCTAGCACTTCCCTTGCTGGCTGTCAAGCCGCTGGGGCCAGAAATTCAATTTAATGAACACAGATATACATAAATGGTAATAAAAAAGTGAATCAGGAGCAGAAAAAAATTTAACTGGAGCCTTTAATCCCATCACTTTCATAAATTTGATAATAATAGTCTTGAAGTAAAATCTCGGAGATGTGTTTCAAAGCTTAAAGTATGAATAAAGCATTGCTAATGATATCTATGAGCAGTTGTTCTATATTTAATATTATAACTGTCCACTTGCACTGTTGCAATGATGGTGTTATGGCTATGGAAGTTTCTGGTTCTGGATGTTTTTAAACACTTATTAGAGAATACAGTTGAAAATATTTTTTTAATTTAAATAAAGCCCTCGTTTGCACAAATTATTGCACAAAATGAACATATACTGTCCTGCCAAAAAAAAAAGTTGCTTGCACACTCTAATATTTGGTTGGATGGCCTTTAGCTTTGATTAAAACATGCAGTCACCATGACATTGTTTCAGTAAACTTATGCAATTTCACAACATTTATTTCAGTCCAGAGTTGCATTGATTTTTCACCGAGATTTTGTGTTGAGGATGGGAGAGTCGAGCCACTCTGTAAAGTCTTCTCCAGCACATCCCAAACATTCTCAATGGGGTTAAGGTCAGCACTCTGTGGCGGCCAGTTCATGTGTGAAAATGATTCCTCATCTTTCGATTACGTTCATTATGTCTTATATTGAATATGGTTAGTTTTTTCTTTTTTTATCAGACATCTAATTTTTAGGTTTGTTTACCTGACATGTTTCGACGTACGACTGTCGTCTTCCTCAGAGTGTCACCGGATGTTGTTGGTGACGCATCTTATCAGCTGATGTTTCCGAAGGTGTGACCTTCCTGTCTGGTTTGACAGGTCGGTCACGCCTTCTACTGTCTGTTCGTCCCCTGCAAGATGGCACTCCAGGTATGGGAGAGCATGTATGCTCCCTCATCTCGGTTGATGGTCCTCGGACTTCGCTTACGGATCTCTATGGCCTCCCTGATCCAGTGCTGATGTTTATTATCTTCTGTGCGGATGACTCTGGGATTCCCCCAGTCCATAATATGATTTTCCCTTTTGCAATGATCTGTTATGGCTGACTTATAATTTTCCTGTTGTGCCTTTTCTTTTATTGTTTGGGTTTGTCTTGTAGCTGTCTCCTTTTCGCACTCTTTCTTATGTTCATTTTTTCTTGTGTTGAAACTCCTTCCTGTCTCCCCGATGTAAGTTTTATTGCATAATTGGCATGGAATCTCATATATGGTGTTGCATCTGTTTTCCGGATGTATTCTGTCTTTGGGATGAACCAGGATCTGACAGAGTGTTGTGTGTGGTTTGACAGGTGTGTTAATGTTGTATTTCCTCATTGCTCTTTGAATGCGTTCCATTATTCCTCTGATGTATGGTAATGTCACTACTCCCCTGTGTTCTTGTTTGTTGGTTTGTTTTTTCTCTTTCTTCTGTGTTTTAATGTTCTTGACCTGTTCCGCCCCTTTGGATATTGCCCATTGTGGATATTGACATGCCTTCAGTGCGTGTTGTATATGTTGTTCCTCCTGTTCTTTGTCCTGTGGATCTGTAATTATTGCTGTGCGTTCATGTAATGTTCTAACTACAGATATTTTGTGCATTATGGGGTGTTCGGAAGTCCAGTTTAAATATTGGTCGGTGTGTGTGGGTTTTCTGTGTACTTTTATTTTGATGTCCCCCTCTTCTGTGTGATGTATTTTTAAGTCCAAAAATGCTATTGACCGCTCCGTTTCCTCTTCATGTGTGAATTTTATATTGCTGGTATTGTCTATGGTGTTGAGATGGTCGGTAAGTTGTTGAGTGTATCCCCTCTTTACTTTTTCCAGTATGTCATCCACATAACGTTTCCAGAGTGTTGGTCTGAATTCTGCTGGTATTGTAGTGAGTGCTTTTTGCTCCAGGTCTTCCATGAAAAAACCGCACATGATGGCTGATAGTGGGTCTCCCATGGCAAACCCTTCCTTTTGTCTGTATATTGTGTTCCTGAACTGAAAGTATGTGGATGTGGCGATGAATTGAAGGAGCTGAGTGATGTCTTGTACAGTGAGGTTTGTGCGTTTCTTGAGCGTCCTATCTGTTTTTAATTTGTCTTGTACTATCTGTATGGTGGCTTCCGTGGGTGTTCTGGTGAAAAGAGATATGACGTCGTGTGATATGAAAACTTCGTCTTGCTGCATTTTGATGTTTTTTAGTTCTTCGGCCAGTTGTTTTGAGTTTTTGCAGTGTTGGTCTGTGAGTCCTAGTAATGGTTTAATTATTTCGGTGAGTGCTTTTGATAGGTTGTATGTCACTGAACCAATGCTATCTACTATGGGGCGTAATGGTGTTCCTGGTTTGTGTATCTTTGGTGTGCCGTAAATCCTGGGGATGACGTTAGCTGAGGGCACTAAATGATTGTATGCCTGTTTATCTATTTTATTTTCATCGAGTAGCGGTTTGAGTATTAATTATAAGTCAGCCATAACAGATCATTGCAAAAGGGAAAATCATATTATGGACTGGGGGAATGCCAGAGTCATCCGCACAGAAGATAATAAACATCAGCGCTGGATCAGGGAGGCCATAGAGATCCGTAAGCAAAGTCCGAGGACCATCAACCGAGATGAGGGAGCATACATGCTCTCCCATACCTGGAGTGCCATCTTGCAGGGGACGAACAGACAGTAGAAGGCGTGACCGACCTGTCAAACCAGACAGGAAGGTCACGCCTTCGGAAACATCAGCTGATAAGATGCGTCACCACCAACATCCGGTGACACTCTGAGGAAGACGACAGTCGTACGTCGAAACATGTCAGGTAAACAAACCTAAAAATTAGATGTCTGATAAAAAAAGAAAAAACTAACCAATGATTCCTCATGTTTCCTGAGCCACTCTTTCACAATCAGAGCCCTAATTTTATGTCCGTGCTATCAGGGAAGAAAAAAATCAATTGATGTGATGATAACCTGGTCATTCAGTACATTCAGGTCATCAGCTGACTTCATTTTATTGCCCCATAACATTGCTGAGCCTCGACCTGACCAACTGAACCAACCACAGAACATAACACTGCCTTCAGAGGTTTCTACAGTAGCCACTATGCATGATGGGTGCATCGCTTCATCAGCTTCCCTTCTTACCCTGACACGCCCATCACTCAGGAATGGGGTCAATCTGGACTCATCAAACCACATGGCTTTTTTCCATTGCTCCAGAGTCCAAGTTTTATACTCCAGAGCAAACTGAAGCCTTTTCTCCTGATTATCTCACTAACAAGTGGTTTTCTTATGGACACACAGCTGTTTAGTCCCAATCCCATGAGTTCTCATCACATTGTGAGTGTAGAAATGCTCTTATTTTCACTATTAAACAGCCACGAGTTCTACTGTTGATTTTTTTTTTTAATGAGTCGACTTCACAAAGTGGGCGGCACGGTGGTGTAGTGGTTAGCGCCGTCGCCTCACAGCAAGAAGGTCCGGGTTCGAGCCCCGTGGCCGGCGAGGGCCTTTCTGTGCGGAGTTTGCATGTTCTCCCCGTGTCCGCGTGGGTTTCCTCCAGGTGCTCCGGTTTCCCCCACAGTCCAAAGACATGCAGGTTAGGTTAACTGGTGACTCTAAATTGACCGTAGGTGTGAATGTGAGTGTGAATGGTTGTCTGTGTCTATGTGTCAGCCCTGTGATGACCTGGCGACTTGTCCAGGGTGTACCCCGCCTTTCGCCCGTAGTCAGCTGGGATAGGCTCCAGCTTGCCTGCGACCCTGTAGAACAGGATAAAGCGGCTAGAGATAATGAAATGAGATGAGATGGCCAGGCAGTGTAATATTGAATAAAGTTGACATGTAATAGTGCAGGGTGGCACAGTGGTGTAGTGGTTAGCACTGTTGCCTCACAGCAAGAAGGTTCTGGGTTCGAGCCCAGTGGCCAACGAGAGCCTTTCTGTGTGGAGTTTGCATGTTCTCTCCATGTCTGTGTGGGTTTCCTCCGGGTGCTCCGGTTTCCCCGACAGTCCAAAGACATGCAGGTTAGGATAATTGGTGGCTCTAAATTGACCGTAGGTATGAATGTGAGTGTGAATGGTTGTTTGTCTCTGTGTCAGCCCTGCGATGATCTGGTGACTTGTCCAGGGTGTACCCCGCCCTCACACATAGTCAGCTGGGACAGGTTCCAGCTTACCTGCGACCCTGCACAGAATAAGCGGTTACGGATGATGGATGGATGTAATACAGGTTTGCAAATCCCTGTCAATCCATGAGTGCCCCACATCAGTGATATTAGACATCGCTACATGCAAGATCCTTTCTTATCTCCCAGGCCTGTAATTTTCAATTCCTGTTTGTTGCTGTTTTTTGTCTTCAGTCAGTAAAATGCATCTACATCACATTAGTTGTATGTTTTGTTTAGGTCATTCTTGTGCTGTTGGTTTTGTGGCCTCCTCCAACTAACATCCAGATTAGTGGTCCTCCTTGGACCATACATCCTTTATTATATTCTTCAAATAAAATATTTGTTATTCAGAATGTTGGTACAAGATTTATACCTCAATATATATATATATTTTTTTTTTTTATCTTTCATATTTTTTAGCCTGGCCTTTCTTATCTTGATAAATAGTGATGATGTTAGTGTCATGGAAATGTTCTTTTTTTATTTATCTCTGTGCTAGACCTTGACACATCCATGTTTTTATCCTGAATAGTATTTGGAATCTGTTCAACACTTTTTCTTCATCACTGACAATGGTTCACTATGGTACAACTATGGAAGACCAGAAACAGAATATACTCAAAAAATACATTTAAAAAAGAAGGAAAAACTGCCATTCCTGTTTCTTTACCATATGGATTAATTATATTGTGTGATATCACTTTAGATGTAAATTACTGACACATTATGCTATGCTATGTCATTAATTCAGTGATTGCATTAGTAGGCTTTTCAGATAACTGGTTAGTTAACTGGTGCTTTTGGGTTTCCCTTCTACTTTATTGGCTTTCAACAGTGGAGCCAGTTTTGCTGTCATGAAATTGATTATAAGGCATTATCAAAGACTTTCAGTGGCATTTCAGAAAGTCTGGGAAACCATAATGTGTAATCTCTGGCTACATTGTGGGCATTATGTCTTTATCTGTGATATTGTTTATTATTCTATTCACATTCACTGGATATGAGCAATCATGCAGTCTTATTGGCTACTCCGCTACAAGGCTATCAGCTCATATACCGTGAGTAGAGAAAAACAAAATGGTGGAGCATGTTGTTAAACCAACCAAGGATGAAATAAAAAATGCTACTCGAAAATAAACCCCCCAAAAATGCAAAAAAGCATTTTTCACAAATTGCTCCTGTCATTTTGCCAATTTGTTTACCTTCTAAGTGGAAATGATTTTGTCGGACGTTTTGTATCAAGTTTTTATTTATCAAATTTGCAAAAAATAAAAATGCTCTTTCTCAAAATCCAGTGAATGTGGATAGAATAAAACAGTTATTCCACTCAATCTCATCATACATAGCTTATAACCAACTCAACAGCTCATGTACAACTCGATTTCGTGGAATACAGTGGTGCTTGGAAGTTTGTGAACCCTTTAGAATTGTCTATATTTCTGCATAAATATGATATAAAACATCAGATTTTCACACAAGTCCTAAAAGTAGATAAAGAGAACCCAGTTAAACAAATGAGACAAAAATATTATACTTGGTCATTTATTTATTGAGGAAAATGATCCAATATTACATATCTGTGAGTGGCAAAAGTATGTGAACCTCGAGGATTAGCAGTTAATTTGAAGGTGAAATTAGAGTCAGGTGTTTTCAATCAATGGGATGACAATCAGGTGTGAGTGGGCACCCTGTTTTACACTGTTTTCACATTGGCTAATGTTAATGTTCATGAGTCCACCATCAGGAGAACACTGAACAACAATGGTGTGCATGGCAGGGTTGCAAGGAGAAAGCCACTGTTCTCTGAAAAGAACATTGCTGTTTGTCTGCAGTTTGCTAAAGATCACATGGACAAGCCAGAAGGCTATTGGAAAAATGTTTTGTGGACGGATGAGACCAAAATAGAACTTTTTGGTTTAAATGAGAAGTGTTATGTTTGGAGAAGGGAAAACACTGCATTCCAGCATAAGAACCTTATCCCATCTGTGAAACATGGTGGTGGTAGTATCATGGTTTGGGCCTGTTTTGCTGCATCTGGGCCAGGACGGCTTGCCATCATTGATGGAACAATGAATTCTGAATTATACCAGCAAATTCTAAAGGAAAATGTCGGGACATCTGTTCATGAACTGAATCTCAAGAGAAGGTGGGTCATGCAGCAAGACAACGACCCTAAGCACACAAGTTGTTCTACCAAAGAATGGTTAAAGAAGAATAAAGTTAATGTTTTGGAATGGCCAAGTCAAAGTCCTGACCGTAATTCAATTGAAATGTTGTGGAAAGACCTGAAGCGAGCCGTTCATGTGAGGAAACCCACCAACATCCCAGAGTTGAAGCTGTTCTGTACGGAGGAACGGGCTAAAATTCCTCCAAGCCGGTGTGCAGGACTGATCAACAGTTACTGGAAACGTTTAGTTGTAGTTATTCCTGCACAAGAGGGTCACACCAGATACTGAAAGCAAAGGTTCACATACTTTTGCCACTCACAGATATGTAATATTGGATCATTTTCCTTAATAAATAAATGACCAAGTATAATATTTTTTGTCTCATTTGTTTAACTGGGTTCTCTTTATCTACTTTTAGGACTTGTGTGAAAATCTGATGATGTTTTAGGTCATATTTATGCAGAAATATAGAAAATTCTAAAGGGTTCACAAACTTTCAAGCACCACTGTAGCTGTTAACTGTTTGCTTTAACTAGCACTTTTTTACTGCTGCCTTAACTAGACACAAGAAATAAAATAAAATGAAAGATAAAAATGCATGCACACAACATAGATAAAATTATAAAGAGTAAACCTACATAGTATGTATCATTCTATATCTATAGCTAAGGTGCAGGAAGTACAGGATATTGTGTTGCATTTCTATACAGTATAGTAGTTACAATGACCGCCACAATTATTGACACCTCCCCCCTTGTAAAGATTCATTTAAAAAAAGGTTAGAAAAAAATTTACCTGTGGCAGCAGGGGCGTGGTCGAGCGCCAGTTTGCGAATGTAGGGCAAGGCTAGGGAAAGTCAGTGCCGAAGTGGACTCACCTGTGTCTAATTCATGTCATGGTGTGTGTGTGTGTGTGTGTGTGTGTGTGTGTGTGTGTGTGTGTGTGTGTGTGTGTGTGTGTGTGTGTGTGTTTTACAGTGATTGGTGTGGGCTGATAAGGAGAAGGAGAGCTGAGAGGACAGGGTCTCCTTTACATATATACACAGTGCTCAGCGTAAATGAGTACACCCCCTTTGAAAAGTAACATTTTAAACAATATCTCAATGAACACAAACAATTTCCAAAATGTTGACAAGACAAAGTTTAATATAACATCTGTTTAACTTATAACGGGAAAGTAAGGTTAATAATATAAACTTAGATTACACATTTTTCAGTTTTACTCAAATTAGGGTGGTGCAAAAATGAGTACACCCCACAACAAAAACTACTACATCTAGTACTTTGTATGGCCTCCATGATTTTTAATGACGGCACCGAGTCTTCTAGGCATGGAATGAACAAGTTGGCGACATTTTGCAATATCAATCTTTTTCCATTCTTCAACAACAACTCTTTTAGTGACTGGATGCTGGATGGAGAGTGATGCTCAACTTGTCTCTTCAGAATTCCCCATAGGTGTTCGATTGGGTTCAGATCAGGAGACATACTTGGCCACTGAATCACTTTCACCCTGTTCTTCTTCAGAAATCCAACAGTGGCCTTAGATGTGTGTTTAGTCATGTTGGAAAAGTGCACGACGACCAAGGGCATGGAGTGATGGTAGCATCTTCTCTTTCAGTATAGAGCAATACATCTGTGAATTCATGATGCCATCAATGAAATGCAGCTCCCAGACACCAGCAGCACTCATGCAGCCCCACATAAGGACACTGCCACCACCATGTTTCACTGTAGGCACCAGGCATTTTTCTTTGTATTCCTCACCTTTGCGACGCCATACAGTTTTGAAGCCATCAGTTCCAAAAACATTTATCTTGGTCTCATCACTCCAGAGTATAGAGTCCCAGTAGTCTTCATCTTTGTCAGCATGGGCCCTGGCAAACTCTAGGCGGGCTTTTTTGTACCTTGGCTTTAGGAGAGTCTTCTTTCATGGATGGCATCCATGCATGCCATTCCTCTGCAGTGTACGCCATATTGTGTCACAGGAAATAGTCACCCCAGTTTGGCTTTCTGCTTCTTTAGATAACTGCAGTGAACTTGCATGCCGATTTTCTTCAACCCTTCTCATCAGAAGACGCTCCTGTCGAGGTGTTAACTTCCGTGGACGACCTGGACGTCTCTGTGAGATGGTTGCAGTTCCATCTTTCTTAAATTTTTGTACCACTTTTGCGACAGTATTCTGACTGATAAGTAAAGCTTTGCTGATCTTCTTGTAGCCTTCACTTTTGAGGTGTAAAGAAATTATTTTCTTTGGGGAATTCTGAAGAGACAAGTTGAGCATCACTCTCCATCCAGCATCCAGTCACTAAAAGAGGTCGTTGTTGAAGAATGGAAAAAGATTGATGTTGCAAAATGTCGCCAACTTGTTCATTCCATGCCTAGAAGACTCGGTGCTGTCATTAAAAATCATGGAGGCCATACAAAGTACTAGATGTAGTCATTTTTGTTGTGGGGTGTACTCATTTTTGCACCACCCTAATTTGAGTAAAACTGAAAAATGTGTACTCTAAGTTATATTATTAACCTTACTTTCATGTTCTAAGTTAAACAGATGTTATATTAAACTTGTCAACATTTTGGAAATTGTTTGTGTTCATTGAGATATTGTTTAAAATGTTACTTTTCAAAGGGGGTGCACTCATTTACGCTGAGCACTCTATATATGAGAGAGAGTGTAGGTGCATGACACTGTTGAAAGCTAAAAAGCTAAGTGGAATAAACATTGGAATTGGTGCCACTACCCACCTGTCTCTGTGGATCAGTGTCCACCCAGCTCAGGGAACTGCTACACTACTTTTTGGTGAAGTCGTTTCATCTCACACCGAAAAAATGAGAAAAACCTGGCCTTTAGTTGAAATTAATTTATTCAGAGAAAAACAAATCCTTCATCAAGAAATAATTATTTTCAACAAAAACACATGTAGCACTATTATTAACACCCCTGCATTTAATACTTTGTACAACCTTCCTTTGCCAGGAAAACAGCCCTGAGACTCTCCTATAACATTTTATACAGAGCAGGGCATCTGAGCCCATTCCTTTTGACACAATCTCTGCAGATCATCCAGGGTCCTCGGCCCTCTCTTGTGCAGCCTCCTCTTCACCTTCTTCACCCACAGGTTTTCAAGTCAAGGGACTGAGATGATCATGGCAGAAGCTTGATTCTGTGCTCAGCGAACCATTTTTGTCTTGATTTGGACATCAAATCATTGTCCTGCTGTTCCGGTAAAACAGCTGGTGGTCTAGCGAACCAAAATGGCTGCCGTAATGCAAACAACTAGCAATAACTTATCAGAGTATGCTCGTAATCTAGAAGCCACTGCTGGCTTTAGATATATTCAGAAGATTGCTGTGTGCAATGGAATTGACCCCTACAGTCTGGGAAAGAAGGATTTGTCATACGATCTCGAAAACTACCCTTCAGTTGAGTTCCCTGACATCCCGAACTATCTGGTGTTGCAGACGTCCTTCTACACCACAAAACAGATGAAAGCGTGGAAGAGTATGGAGGCTTACAACTTTTTTGTATGTGGCTGGGTAAAGGACCTCGGTATCAAGTCACTGCCAAATGAATCCTGTATTGTTTTTGCTTGTGTAAGTTTGTTTTTTTTAAGCTTTTCGTTCGCATCTTTACAACGAAGCGCTGCAAGTTGAAGTGTAAACAAACAGTTCACTTGATTCTCACTTGTGTTTGCTCTTATCTCTCAGGTAAATTATTCACAAAGATCATCAGAAACCCCTTTAAAGACCTGGATCTGAGTTAAACAAGACGGAGAAGTGATCACGGCACATTGTAACTGTATAGCTAGGTAAGAATTTTGTTGCGATCATCATGCATACGGACTTTGTGAGGAGGAAACAAAGAAACAGCCGGGGACTTTAGCGCTTCATGACTAAAAAAAGTACCATAAAATAACGACACATAGCAAGAAAAGTACTTGGAAAACACTAAGGACGTAGCTGAGAGGGAAATACAAACCTTTCACCAAGTGATCACTGCAAACTCGAGCATGCTTCGACTCGGCTCCCTTCGATTTCACTGATAACCCTTTTCCACCAAATCAGTTCCAGGCCTGGTTCGGGGCCAGTGCTGGTGCTGGTTCACAACTCGTTCAACTTGCGAACCAGCTGAGAACCAGTTTGCTTTTCCATAGCTCGGGGTGCTAAGGGGAGCCACGTCATTACATCACTGTATACGTCAGTTACGTCGCTGCGTTTGCATAAGCCTTGGCGCGAACATCGAAGCAACAACAACACGTAGAAGAAGAAGAAGCAACAACAATAATGGATGACTGCTGCTTTACTGCATCCATGATATCTCGTCGCTTATTTAAAAATGGCGCCCTCTCGCGGTCTTGCTATTGTTGTTGGTCTTAACAACTCCGCCCCCCCGCTGACGTAAACAGTTCTTTCCTCTAGCCCAGCAAAGAGCTGGTGCTACCTTGGAACCGTTTTTTCTGGCCCAGAGCCAGTTCTTTGTCAGTGGAAACAGAAAACCTGGTTCCAAACTAAGCACTGGCCCCGAACCAGCCCTGGAACTGATTTGGTGGAAAAGGGCTATGAGAGGTTCAAAAGGCACCTTTTTCGACGTCTTTTTGTGAAATCCTGTGTTTGTTCACCCTTTTTTATTAGTTCACTAGGAACCCTAAAGAAACTTATCACTTTCACGGTTTGATCGATTCGAACAACCTAAAACAATGCAAGCGTAAGGCATTTTGCATGCGGGCAATGCACCTTCTCTGTAAAAACGCTTTGTCAACTGAGCTTTGGTAGACCACCAGCTAAAGTTTTGAATAACTAATGAGGTGGATGTGACGTCACGTGAAACCCAAATATAAAGAGAGAAGCCTTAGAGAATTAGAAGTGATTGTGAGATTGTATTTTACCACAAAGGAAAAATGTTGGAAAGTTTTCAATTTAAATTCTAGATGAGCCTGGACTGGAATCCTAAGTGCGCCATCATCTGTTGGAAATACACTGTAGTCAATATCTGAGATTTTCTTCCCTATTTTATTCTCTGGTGAACCCAACTGACGAACTCCTGCTGACACCATTCACTGTCAGCTATTTCTAATGATAGTCTTTTTTTCTGTCTTTCACACACACTTTTTTTTCATTTGCTGTCTAGACAGAACAATCCACACTGCGTGTATTCCACACGGTTTTGCACATATGCGCACTAAACGATTTCAGAAAGACCAGATGTAGAAGACAGGTCAGATAGAATTGCATGTCAAGACGAGTTAAATGTTTCCAGACAGTCATTGGCCAGCAGGTATTTCAAAACATTGTTCTGAATCTTTACATAGTAACATGCTCAAATGTTTGCATCAGATGTTTGATGTCCTCATTATTAAAAAAAAAAAAAGACAGAAGCATGAGCGAAGGTGAGAACTCTGATATTTTTTGTTTGTTTTCATGCAGTAGCTCTAATTTTTGAATGTAGGAATGCAATTTTATGAATCTTATTAGGCGTATCAGACACTCGCTGGCCGTTCTGTGAAAATTATCCATGCAGACGCTCATCTAAGTTTCCAAATCTGTCATTGCTTCACTCTTGAATACTTTCTATCATGAATACTATCATTACAAAGCTTATAATCTCTGCTTTCGAAAGAAATGTATCTGGTTAAGATCTGTTCAGTACTTTGGGAGTAACGGCAGGTTGAAGTCGGTACAATAGAGTAAAAACTCTGCTCGTGGGACGCCGGGAAACTGCCAGTGCTTTTCTTTTTGAGTCGCAGTCGGTTTCCAACTGGATTACTCGTCAATGTCAGTCAGATCACTTTTATAGTGATGTTCTCTCACCCTCATTGTTTCTGATGAAGGATTCAGCAAAATCTTCCGTCTGTTAGTTTTGATTTTATGATTCACGGGAGACTTTGAAGTGAGTTTTCATAGCTTTACCTACTTATTTTTTTCAAATCAAACTGTTTCATGTAAATGAATAACTATTTTAGAATATAACTGGAGTTGTTTTGATGAAAAATATTGAGATCTTAGTGGTCGGAATGAGATTAAAAAAAAAACAAAGTCAGAAACGTGAGTGTCAATTTCAGTTCAATTAATGTGAATTGTTTATTGGATGTGGATCAGACAGTTTTTTCGAGGTTCACCTTGAAAGCTGTGAATATTAATCGAAATAATAATTTATATTCTTTCATATAAACACTAGTAGGCCCTATTTAGAAATACAAAAGCCTACAGAGCACATAGAGGGGATTAGAAATAATCTTTAATTACTTATTTATTTTGATAGAGAATGGGAGATGTGAATGACATTCAATGCTTTATTTATGCATAGTTTATAGTTGTATTTGTAATTGTAATTAACATTGATTTCTCTTTCTTTGTGATGTATAAATGAGAGTTAAGATCAGCTTCATATTGCACAACTAAAGCCATTTGGTGAAACTATGAAGAAGAGAGTGTACCGATTTAACATTTTTACCTAATTAGCATAATTAATACTAATTAAATACTAATTTGTATGATTGGTTTTTACTAATTTTTCAAACTTTGTATTCCGTATACAACCATCTATGTGCCTGCCAATTTCCATGTAAATATCTTGAAAAATAAAGTTATTAAAGGTGTCACTGCATCGTTTTTTCATTAATTGTGTGGTGGTCTCTAGTATGAATGAATGCCCTGTGAGCCGGTTTTGGTGAAAAAAATGTTGTGGTTCTCCTGTTTCAGGCTGTTTTAGTTTGGTGGAGTGGGTGGGGAGAGAACGACAGGATTTCAGCTCTTACTCATGAATATTCATGACATGTAAAATATCGCTTCTGATTGGCTAACAGCACTGTGACGCTCCCTCCAGTGGGTTATGGGCGAGACCATGACTACTAATTTTTGAAGTGACCCAAGTTCGTAGGGCTTTTTCTGATTCGTTCGCTTTTCCATCTATTTTCTTTCATAGGCTAATACAGGGAATGGGGGTAGAAGAACATTTTCACGTGCAGCATGCATATGCAACTCGGAGTGACCTATGGTATTTCAAAAAAAGAGCAAGTATTAAACGGTTTGTCGTGGAATGACACCTTTAAGAAAAAACATTTGATCTCATTTGTTAATGAGGCCCATTTTGGACCATCTGATCCTCATACAGAATATTACGGCAGTTTTCTAAAAATTAAACCTTCTTTGATTTGTAATATTGCAAGAATGGATAAACATTTTAATTCTGTAAAAATATGTTGTTCTGAATTCAATGAGCGACTCATAAATTGGAGATGAGGACTTGGATTTTTTCTTTATTTTTTGTAACATGCCATAATAATTTGGCATAAGATATTTATATCTACATTAATTTTTATACTAATTTTGTGCAAGAGTATGCACATTCACTTGTTCATACGTCATGTTCAGGAACAAACTAATGTTCATGGCGCTAAAATGCCTGGAGAGACGCCCCTAGGATTGTCCGCTTTGCTTATACAGATTTCTCGTGCAGTAGGAAAAAAAAAATGCCCTGCTATGTGTTCCATATGTAGAAGAACTATCAAGGAGATGACTGGGACAACCTTGAACTTCAATTGTCATTTGGTAAGACTCCACCCAGAGAAGGAAGTGACACGCTATGTTCATTGCTCTGTTGATAGTGGACGGGGCTTGCTGAGTGATGAACTAGCTAGTGTTAACCCTCTCTCATGTTATTTGCCCCGTTGATAGTGGGCGGGGCTTGCTGAGTGATGAACAAGCTTTTTAGCTGTAGACTATTAACTAAAATGGGGCAGTCGAGCAGGAACGTTAGTCCAACACAGTAGCAGAGACGCTTTCACATAAAGGCAGCAACAGCCACCATCAAATGATGCGGCTGGAGTCTTGTTCTCAGGCTACATCCACACAACAACAGCAACGAGATGTTGTTATTTAAAAATATATCGTGTCCAAATGGGCAACAATCAGTAAAATATCAGGTCCATATGGCAACGCAACGCTTGCTGAAAATGATGCAATACACATGCCACACCTCTAGGGGCGCTGTAAGACGGTCCCTTCGGAGACACCAGAACAATAGAAGTAGTAAGGACGCATGCGCATAAACTATTATGCGCGAGACTTCATATTAGCCACAAAGTCAGGAAAATCTGTTTGTAAAATTACATTATAATGACCAAATACAATGAAAAGTATTTTTCCAGTCTCACCTGTGAAAGGTAATCCCATGTGATCTCGTTTGGACGGCAAACCTGTTGGTACAGTTAAACGCAGCTAATCTTTATTCTCCGCTTTGACCTCTCCAAAATGGCGGCAAGGATGACGTATGATTCTACGCGGAAGGCGGCGTCTTTAATGGTCCGGAATAAATTGAATGATACACGTTGATGGATTAATTTGTTGTTTCTCACCTGTAAAAGGTAATCCCATGTGATCTCGTTTGGACGGTAAACCTGTTGGTACAGTTAAACGCAGCACATGAATCTTTATTCTCCGCTTTGACCTATCCAATATGGCGACGAGGATGACGTATGATTCTACGCGGAAGGCGTAATGGTCCGGAATAAATTGAATGATACACGTTGATGGATTAATTTCTTCTATGCCCTTTTTGAGGAATGTATTGTAGGACTTAAACCCACATCTGAAGAGGTGAGATCGCTCCTTTTTTTTCCCTATTTTTGCTGGCGGGATTGACTCTGCCCTAAGGGCAGAGTCTCTCTCTCTCTCTCACTTTGCACCATTACACAATAAATATTCACAGTGAAAATATTTTGTAAGCGCATTTCATGAACCAAGTTATAGGATTTGTTGACAACTCGCATCGAGTTCGTTACACTTCTACCCGGCGTGAAGCACTCACAGTCATGTGGTTGTGACGTCATCGTAAACAAATCCGTTCTACTCATCCAGACGACTTCACAACGGCAACGTTGCCAGATCTTTCCACTCTGGAACCCGTTCTCAAAAAGATTGCGTTTTGGGCACCCAAAACGCCGGTGCCGTGTGGACGCCAGGCCTAAACGATAAGCAATTGTATCGGAGTCACCTGAATCCATTGCCGTGTGGACAGGGCCTCAGACTTAGATCAATAGTGGACTTAACTCGAAATTTTCTTTAATGACTTGGACTTGACTCGGACTTGAACACTGGGGACTCGAGACTGGACTCGAGGTTTAGTGACTCGACTACAACACTGAGATTTATGCAGGTCTGTGTGAAGTTTATTGAAGTTTACTTATTTATTTTGCACTGGAAGCGAGAAAATAGGTCATTCTGTTCTTCGGCTTCAATGTACTGTTTATGTATTTCACACAAACGTGTGTGTGTGTGTGTGTGTGTGTGTGTGTGTGTGTGTGTGTGTGAGAGAGAGAGAGAATAAACATGGCAGTGAAAGAGTATTAGCAATTAGATCGAGTTTATTAGAGCGTAAGGGTCATTGGTCAAATGTAGATGCAGAGATGTAGTTAATATGTAAAAAAAAGATTTTTAATTGCATTTCTCTTACACAAAAGATTTTAATTGCATTATCCACACAAAAGATTTAAAGATCATCCTTTGCTAGGTGTTAGCTTCCATTTTTGTGTCTCACTATACAGTATTTCCATTTGACCATTCAGCTTTATCATCTAAATACCACCTTCCTTACAACATAAAACGAGACTGTCATTGACGGTGTAGCTCACTCTGGCCCCATCTAGTCCAGAAGGAACAATCTAAAGTGGGCCACCTTGCGCAAAAAATGTTGCAAGCTATATACACTATATACAAGCTATATATAGACGCTATATCCACCCTAGGAATACCGACCTACAGTATTTGCCAGAAAGAATCCAAAACAACGAGGAATTGACCGAGAAGAAGCGATTTTTGTTGAACTGCTTAAGGCATTAAGGCTTAATTAGTCCATAACTTCATTAATAATTGTAATTAAGCAAATCTGGGTAGAAGTTATTATAATGCACCCTAGGTACCCCTACCTTCATGCCAGAAAGAATCAAAATCGCTAAAGAATTGAAGGAGAAGAAGCGATGTGTGTGGAAACTGCTCGTTAGGGATTGATTAATAACTCCATATCTACATTATTAATTTAAATTATGCAAATTTGGATAGAAGCTACAGTATATGCACCCCAGGCAGACCTACCTTCCTGTCAAAAAGAATAAAAATCAATGAAGAACTGAGAGAGAAGAAGCGATTTTTGTGAAATGTAGATGACGCCAGATGAAAGAACGACGGACAACACAACACATGATGGCATAAACTCATCACCTGTCAGCCGGATGAGATAATAACCCTTAAAATCATTTATTCACGTTTCAGAAACTGTTGTCTAAATAGTGTTTAATTGGCACCAGTATGTACACCAGCATAAAACGATGCATTCGCCATGTTGTCCTTCTTGAAAATGACATCTTCTTTTGCAAATTTTAAACTAGTACAGACTTTTTTTTGTAACATTCTGAGAGTTCACATGTCGGTACACTTATTTATAACCTAGCTGGTTTCATTGTAACTCCAGGGCTGTTCCCACTTGGCATAAATGACTTAATAAGAAAAACTGCATTAGTCAGAGGGGTCTTTCCTCCAGCTGGTGTGATTTGTGTCTCATGCAGCCTGCAGGTGTATGTAATTAGCCTCATCTCTGCATCATGTTCAACCTCTACCTGAATTGCTTCTGCACATGGCCTTGGGGAACGCTCCATTTCAAGACACCTCACCTCTTTACAAGCAGTATGGTTCCTTTCCCAAAATACCAAGAGCTGAAGGGCATTTCAAAGTGTGTGTACTATCATTTTCTTGCCATAAAACTTGTCATGAGATCTGTAAGTACAACCCTGATTCCAAAAAAGTTGGGACAAAGTATAAATTGTAAATAAAAAGAGAATGCAATAATTTACAAATCTCAAAAACTGATATTGTATTCACAATAGAACATAGACAACATATCAAATGTTGAAAGTGAGATATTTTGAAATTTCATGCCAAATATTGGCTCATTTGAAATTTCATGACAGCAACACGTCTCAAAAAAGTTGGGACGGGGCAATAAGAGGCTGGAAAAGTTAAAGGTACAAAAAAGGAACAGCTGGAGGACCAAATTGCAACTCATTAGGTCAATTGGCAATAGGTCATTAACATGACTGGGTATAAAAAGAGCATCTTGGAGTGGCAGCGGCTCTCAGAAGTAAAGATGGGAAGAGGATCACCAATCCCCCTAATTCTGCACCGACAAATAGTGGAGCAATATCAGAAAGGAGTTCGACAGTGTAAAATTGCAAAGAGTTTGAACATATCATCATCTACAGTGCATAATATCATCAAAAGATTCAGAGAATCTGGAAGAATCTCTGTGCATAAGGCTCAAGGCCGGAAAACCATACTGGGTGCCCGTAATCTTCGGGCCCTTAGACGGCACTGCATCACATACAGGCATGCTTCTGTATTGGAAATCACAAAATGGGCTCAGGAATATTTCCAGAGAACATTATCTGTGAACACAATTCACCGTGTCATCCGCCATTGCCAGCTAAAACTCTATAGTTCAAAGAAGCCGTATCTAAACATGATCCAGAAGTGCAGACGTCTTCTCTGGGCCAAGGCTCATTTAAAATGGACTGTGGCAAAGTGGAAAACTGTTCTGTGGTCAGACGAATCAAAATTTGAAGTTCTTTATGGAAATCAGGGACACCGTGTCATTCGGACTAAAGAGGAGAAGGACAACCCAAGTTGTTATCAGCGCTCAGTTCAGAAGCCTGCATCTCTGATGGTATGGGGTTGCATTAGTGCGTGTGGCATGGGCAGCTTACACATCTGGAAAGACACCATCAATGCTGAAAGGTATATCCAGGTTCTAGAGCAACATATGCTCCCATCCAGACGACGTCTCTTTCAGGGAAGACCTTGCATTTTCCAACATGACAATGCCAAACCACATACTGCATCAATTACAGCATCATGGCTGCGTAGAAGAAGGGTCCGGGTACTGAACTGGCCAGCCTGCAGTCCAGATCTTTCACCCATAGAAAACATTTGACGCATCATAAAACGGAAGATACGACAAAAAAGACCTAAGACAGTTGAGCAACTAGAATCCTACATTAGACAAGAATGGGTTAACATTCCTATCCCTAAACTTGAGCAACTTGTCTCCTCAGTCCCCAGACGTTTACAGACTGTTGTAAAGAGAAAAGGGGATGTCTCACAGTGGGAAACATGGCCTTGTCCCAACTTTTTTGAGATGTGTTGTTGCCATGAAATTTAAAATCACCTAATTTTTCTCTTTAAATGATACATTTTCTCAGTTTAAACATTTGATATGTCATCTATGTTCTATTCTGAATAAAATGTGGAATTTTGAAACTTCCACATCATTGCATTCCGTTTTTATTTACAATTTGTACTTTGTCCCAACTTTTTTGGAATCGGGGTTGTAATAACATGGTAGCGTTTTCCATTGTTTGTTTTAGTCGTTGTACTCCAGTACAGAGGTGAACAACAGGATCGCCAAGGCAGCAGCAGTTATGGCTAAGCTAAACCAGAGAGTCTGGAAAAAAAACCAGCCTCACTGAGAAGACCAAACTGCGAGTCTACGAGGCCTATGTGCAAAGCACACTCCTCTACAGTAGCGAGGCATGGACCACATACACCAGACACAAAAGGAAACTCAACAGCTTCCACCTGAGGTGCCTCAGACGTATTCTACATATCCAATGGCAGGACAAGGTGCCCAACACAGAGGTCTTGAAACATGCCAAGATGAGCAGCATGTTCGCCATTCTCAGTGAGAGGCATCTTCGTTGCCTCGGCCACATCAGAAGAATAGACTCAGGCCGCATTCCCAAAGACTTGATGTACGGCGAGCTGGCAGAGGGTTCATGATGGGAGGGATGGCCACGCCTGCACTACAAAGATCTCTGCAAGAAAGACATGAAACTGGGCAGCATCAACATCACCACCTGGGAATGATGTGCAGATGACCGTGCAGCTTGGCACCTTGCCATCAGAAAAGGTGTACAGAGAGCATAGGAGACAAGAAACAAAAACCTTGAGGACAAGAGAGTGAGAAGGAAGAAGAGAAAACGACAGCCTCAGCAGGCATCGCCATTCATGTGCAGCAAATGCAGCAGAGACTGTCATTCACGGATTGGACTGCACAGCCACTGGTGAAGATGCAGATAAAAACATATCTGGACGCTGCACCATCATCTCTCGTAGACGGAAGGATGCTGACGACTCCAGTACAGTTTATTTAAAAGGCTTTATACACAGCACTATTCAATCCTCCAGACCAACTCATTGTTTAAAAGGTGCTGATTAATAGTACTGACTGCAAAGTCATCCATCCATCCATAACCGCTTATCCTGTACAGGGTCGCAGGCAAGCTGGAGTCTATCCCAGCTGACTATGGCCGAGAGGCAGGGTACACCCTGGACAAGTCGCCAGATCATCGCAGGGCTGACACATAGAGACAAACAACCATTCACACCTACGGTCAATTTAGAGTCACCAGTTAACCTAACCTGCATGTCTTCGGACTGTGGGGGAAACCGGAGCACCCGGAGGAAACCCACGCGGACACGGGGAGAACATGCAAACTCCACACAGAAAGGCCCTCGCTGGCCACGGGGCTCGAACCCAGGACCTTCTTGCTGTGAGGTGACAGTGCTAACCGCTACACCACTGTGCCGCCCCATATATATATATATATATATATATATATATATATATATATATATATATATATATAAATAAAACAAAAGAGGAGAAATGTTCAGGTTAAAATCTGAATTTGCAGATGAACAAAATTGTCGGCACATGTAAACAGGAGACCTTTTATGGGAGAAATCAGTAAAATCCAATTAAAATGTTCGTTTTGCATTAGTGTGAGTGCGTGAAAACTTTCTTGCCTAAATGAAGTCCCAATAAAAGTCCATGACATTCTTCAGGAGAAAAGAGACACGAGGGTTGACTGAGAGATTTCTTGTTGATGATTTTTCCTGTCTTCTTTGAGACCTCCTCGCTCTGTCTAGTCTTTGAATTGCTGTCTGGGTTTATCCCAATGAAGCGTCTGCAAACACAGCAGTATACAACAGTGATGATTTGGTGACAAGTGAAATGGGGCATGCAAAGAACAAAAAGAAAGTTAGATTTAAGGAAGAAGGTGTCTTACCTCTGAATGAACTCTGTACAAGGGGCCTGTTCCTGTACTATAAACCCAGTCAGGAATGTCGGTAGGTTCCTTTACAAACAACATGACCCTCAAGACTAATTATCCAGCCTCGAATGACCAGCTCCATTTCACCTGAGACTTTTATTAAAAAACACATTGCTTTAATGATTTATTAAGAATGCACTGTCATTAATGCAAAGCACCAGCACCACTTTTAAATTTAGCCGCTAAACACTGAGTGAGTGTGAATGAGTGACGTGTCCAGGTACATGAGGTATTTTGCACCTAAAAAGATTAAATGTTTTCGAAAAATCTCATCTCATTATCTCTAGCCACTTTATCCTTCTACAGGGTCGCAGGCAAGCTGGAGCCTATCCCAGCTGACTACGGGCGAAAGGCGGGGTACACCCTGGACAAGTCGCCAGGTCATCACAGGGCTGACACATAGACACAGACAACCATTCACACTCACATTCACACCTACGCTCAATTTAGAGTCACCAGTTAACCTAACCTGCATGTCTTTGGACTGTGGGGGAAACCGGAGCACCCGGAGGAAACCCACGCGGACATGGGGAGAACATGCAAACTCCACACAGAAAGGCCCTCGCCGGCCACGGGGCTCGAACCCGGACCTTCTTGCTGTGAGGCGACAGCGCTAACCACTACACCACCGTGCCGCCTACTGAAATATTACATTATTTAAAATATTATATTGCTTTGTTGAATAACACAATTGACAAAATAACTCACTATATTCTAAATTGTGTTGGTTCGCATTGGCTAGCAAGCTACTAAACAAGGATGAGCATTAGGAAACCAGTCATCTCCAACATTCAAATCTAAAACTAACTTTATCATGTAGGATTGGTTTTCTTAGCAAGACATATAATCCCTTTAGATTAGATTAGATTAGATTAGATTAGATTAGATTAGATTAGATTAGATTAGATTAGATTAGATTAGATTCACTTTATTGATCCCACATCGGGGAAATTCACGTGTTACAGTAGCAAGAAAATGTCATACAGATAAAATAAAACTGAAATAAAAATTAGACAAACGAAAGATTAAATACAGAGGGCTATTTGCATTATCTACCGTGAAAAAGTATAGAAATATTGCCTTATTGAGAGGCTCGGAAAAAATTGCACATTACAGGTAGACTCTGTATAATATATGTATAAAAATAGTTTAAGACCTATATTACTGCACATAATAATTGCATTGATGAGAGATGTCGTGAAGTAGTGCAAATATAACGACAAACAGGTTATTGGTGCTACATTACAAGTTGTCAATCAATCCAAACTTCCACACATGGCAAAACAGCAATTTATTTTAATAAGGCATCTTACCTTGTTAACGGTGGACAGTGACAGAATAAATCCTGATGAACGTTTCTACAGCAACAACTTATTTGATCAACCGACTGACCAGGGGCAAGTTTGGTAAAGTCCGAAAGCTATTCATAGACTCGAAACCATGAGCGAAACGTTATTAAAACACAAAAGATGCCTTTTTCCAACTGTAGCAAGGTAGACAAGGAGCTACAACCTAATTTTCATCCAAACGTTCCATCTTCTGAGTTGGAGAAATAACAGTGGTCTCAGTGCAGCCGGCTGTGAGACTAGTGCTCAGGGACTGGATACAAAGTGCAAAAAAATCCTCCAAAATATTCAATAACTGCTTCTTAGAGAGTGTAGTGTCACCAAAATCACTGCACATATCAATTATTATTGTAGAAAATACACGAAATAAACAGAATCATATCAACAATATAAAAAGCATGCAAGTTAAAAAGAAACGGTTGATATATTTGCCACTAGAGGCAAACTTGTTACCAGAAGGTTACCAGAAATTCATCACTACTGGCAAATTGTGGTGACAAACCAATGGTGAACATGTTTGCCAATAGTAGTGGCAGGAAACTTCTCACTATTGCCAGAATGTTGCTGGAAGTTTGGCCAACAATGGAAAACTTGTGGCCAAATCTTATGGCAAACTACAGCAGTGCTTTAAAGTTTGTGAACCCTTTAGAATTTTCTATATTTCTGCATAAATATGACCTAAAACATCATCAGATTTTCACACAAGTCCTAAAAGTAGATAAAGAGAACCCAGTTAAACAAATGAGACAAAAATATTATACTTGGTCATTTATTTATTGAGGAAAATGATCCAATATTAGATATCTGCGAGTGGCAAAAGTATGTGAACCTTTGCTTTCAGTATCTGGTGTGACCCCCTTGTGCAGCAATAACTGCGACTAAACATTTCTGGTAACTGTTGATCAGTCCTGCACACCGGCTTGGAGGAATTTTAGCCCATTCCTCCGTACAGAACAGCTTCAACTCTGGGATGTTGGTGGGTTTCCTCACATGAACTGCTCGCTTCAGGTCCTTCCACAACATTCCGATTGGATTAAGGTCAGGACTTTGACTTGGCCATTCCAAAACATTAACTTTATTCTTCTTTAACCATTCTTTGGTAGAACGACTTGTGTGCTTAGGGTCGTTGTCTTGCTGCATGACCCACCTTCTCTTGAGATTCAGTTCATGGACAAATGTCCTGACATTTTCCTTTAGAATTCACTGGTATAATTCAGAATTCATTGTTCCATCAATGATGGCAAGCCGTCCTGGCCCAGATGCAGCAAAACAGGCCCAAACCATGATACTACCACCACCATGTTTCACAGATGGGATATGGTTCTTATGCTGGAATGCAGTGTTTTTCCTTTCTCCAAACATAACACTTCTCATTTAAACCAAAAAGTTCTATTTTGGTCTCATCCATCCACAAAACATTTTTCCAAAAGCCTTCTGGCTTGTCCACATGATCTTTAGCAAACTGCAGACAAGCAGCAATGTTCTTTTTGGAGAGCAGTGGCGTTCTCCTTGCAACCCTGCCATGCACACCATTGTTGTTCAGTGTTCTCCTGATGATGGACTCATGAACATTAACATTAGCCAATGTGAGAGAGGCCTTCAGTTGCTTAGAAGTTACCCTGGGGTCCTTTGTGACCTCGCCGACTATTACACGCCTTGCTCTTGGAGTGATCTTTGTTGGTCGACCACTCCTGGGGAGGGTAACAATGCTCTTGAATTTCCTCCATTTGTACACAATCTGTCTGACTGTGGATTGGTGGAGTCCAAACTCTTTAGAGATGGTTTTGGAACCTTTTCCAGCCTGATGAGCATCAACAACGCTTTTTCTGAGGTCCTCAGAAATCTCCTTTGTTCGTGCCATGATACACTTCCACAAACGTGTTGTGAAGATCAGACTTTGATAGATCCCTGTTCTTTAAATAAAACAGGGTGCCCACTCACACCTGATTGTCATCCCATTGATTGAAAACACCTGACTCTAATTTCGCCTTCAAATTAACTGCTAATCCTAGAGGTTCACATACTTTTGCCACTCACAGATATGTAATATTGGATCATTTTCCTCAATAAATAAATGACCAAGTATAATATTTTTGTCTCATTTGTTTAACTGGGTTCTCTTTATCTACTTTTCGGACTTTTGTGAAAATCTGATGATGTTTTAGGTCATATTTATGCAGAAATATAGAAAATTCCAAAGGGTTCACAAACCTTCAAGCACTACCGTAGTTTGTTTACTGCATACCAGCCACAAGTTTGCTGCAAATTTGACAAATATTTTACGTTACATTACAGGTATTTAGCAGACACTCTTATCCAGAGGGACGTATAACATACCCAGAGCCACCTAGGGAGCAGTTGGGGGTTAGGTGGCTTGCTCAAGGGCATTTCAGCCATTCCTGCTGGTCTAGGGAATTGAACTGGCAATCTTTTGGTCCCAAAGCTGCTTCTCTTACCCTCCATGGCTTTCCCCATTGTTTTGTATCTGAAACTAGGGTGATATGGTGGTGTAGTGGGTAGCACTGTCACTTCACAGCAAAAACGTTCTGGGTTTGAGTCCAGTGGCTGACGAGGGGCTTTCTGTGTGGAGTTTGCATGTTCTCCCCGTGTCTGTGTGGGTTTCCACCAGAGACATGCAGTTAGGTTAATTGGCTCCTCTAAATTGCCCATAGGTGTGAATAGTTGTTTCCCAAGCCCAGAACTGCAAGGCAGGAAGTGCACCTGACATAAAACTGTGCTCCAATTAATATGACAAGTGGGTCAATAGGGTCCACATGGACCCTGACCTAGCAACAGTGCTGGGCAAGGGAGAAGATTTTGATGATGTCATCTGAAACTACAATCATGATATCTGATCATAACAGAAACATCTATTGCGGGTAAATATGCTAATCAGCACATCAGCATTTACATAGCAGTGCACATTAAAATAGATATGTTCAGCTCTTTTGATGCATTGACAACTACTGAAGAAAAAAAAAACAGATTGGAGACACAGCACAAATAGTATCACATCATTTCCACATATCATAAATGCTCTTAGTATCCATTTGGCTGTGATCAGCGCTACTCATGTGCTCCATTATCGTCTTTCTTTCCAAAAAGCTTGCACGTCTTTGCTCTCAGTGCACTTCTGTATATCTGAAAGAGAGTGATGCAGTCACCATGGTGACAGAAGAGTGCAGGCATTCTTTAAGTCGCCCGCTGTCTGATTCTCAATCCTCCATCCCCTTGGTTAAAATAACTCCTGCTGTTCTTTCAGCAAGATGAGAGCCTTATTATAAAGGAAATGCAACCCAGACCTCCTATAGAGCTTACTTAATTTTTAATTAACCATGCATAATGGGTGGTTTTATTTATTTATTTATTTATTTCCAATGTGACTTCTGAGAGTCAAAAGTGAGATAGGCTAATGACTTTCCTCAATCTTGAAGTGTTTGTTACTTAATTTCCCATGGACACAATTAAACTCTCAGGTGATAAATGGGTCATTCTCCTCAGAACGTGCAATCTCTTTTACTGAAGCTTCAGTTCACTTAGTAGAAATATTTTGCCCTAGTGTATATGTCTCATTATTCACAGGACATGTGAACATCTAAACATGTCATTAGCAGTGCTCAATAATTTATGTATGTCTTCCCACAGATGTTTCAAAAGTGACCGTAGGTGACTTTGGGTCATTCCTGTTACTGGACATGAGCAGGATACAACATAGCAAAAAGCACACCAATATTCTAAAACAGATATCATAAATAAATTTGTTTTTGGTCCCTTTCAACAGATTTAAAGACAAAACTCAAGTGATTTTAACACTATACTGCAAATTGCTGAGTTAACTACGCCCCAATACCAGTTTTGCACAAAAATGAAAGTGAAGTATTAGCCCTGTATGGTTGGACTATGGCCAATCTGAAAAAAACATTACAGGATAAAAGGCCTTAGCCTGATGGCTGATTCTGTTCAGGTGATGATAGTTGACAATTACGACAGACTCGGTGAGAGGGTTAAAACCAAGCGGTAACAGGGATGACAACTTGGTAACAGGAATGACTGTTAGTAACAGGAATGACATAATTACATATGTTACCCAGAGCAGGGTAACAGGAATGACAGTAACAGGAATGACAATTTTGCACATATCCCCTGCTACACTGCACTACAAGACATGCATGCATCCTTGGTCACTTGCTTCCTCGAGTGGGCACTTCCATAATGTACTTTATTTATTTACCACCACATTTTCTATTGTCTCTGTGAAGTTCTGGGCATAACAGTAATGACTGCTAATTGATATAACCATCAAAAAAAAACACGAAAACTTACCTTTCTCCAGCTTTATCCTTCAAATGCTCCCTCCATTGAACTTTCAAGGTCAACTATGAATGTGGACCTCCAATACATAGTTTTCACATGACGTCACAGAGTCGGGGATTCCCTAGTGGCGGCCATCTTGTGGGTCAAGCTTACCGTACGGGTCACTGAGCACACATTGTAACGTGCAAGTACAAATTCTTCAAAAGAACCCAAGCAGGCTATTTAAAGCTAGCAATGGTGCACATCTGTTGTATTCACGACTGTCGTAATAGGTCAGATGATGACGTCAAGTGCAGCTTTTATGGAATTCCTGCTGTACGGGAGCACGAAGGTGAGCAAACAAAGAAACTCAGCATATAAAGGAGAAATCTATGGCTTGCGAGAATCAACCGCAAGGATTATCAGCCTTCCAAACACAGCAAAGTCTGCTCCGATCATTTTATAAGTGGTAAGTTGTTTAAATAAACAATCAATTGTGTTTAAGTTTGTTTTTGGAAACCAAAACATTGTGTAAACAATCTCTGGAGAATGCCTAACTGGAACCACTGAGTGTACATTTACATTGTAATGTACACTTAATATCGCTCGGTACAAGGCTGCAAACATATGATTATTACTGGCCTATAAATTGTCATATTTATCATAACAAACACAAAATGTAACAAGCCTACATACCAATTAATTATATTACAAAGTTTATACTGACATGGTACTGTAATACCACTAATGGATGTAAAATTTGTCTTAAATCAACTCGATATTATACACACACATATATTTATATGCAGTGTTGAGAGCTCTAAAATTCCAATGTTTACATACCTTGGCTGTAATTAGGACACGACTGTCACTTGTTTTTATATGGTGGACTTCACGGACCCAGCCACAGACAAAATAATTGTATGACTCCAGCGACTTGTATGCTTTGAGGTCGTCAAGTGTGTAGGCACTTTTACTATTCACGAAATAGTTCACAATATCAGGGTACGATATGGATGGCAGCCCTGCATAGTCACTTGAAAATGCATCTTTGTCCACTTCGTAGGGGTCAATTCCCCCAATCAAGGCCAGTTTGGCTGCATACCGTTGTCGTGAGATGTCATCCAATGTATCTATATACTTCCGTTTGCTTGATTTTGCCAACATTGATCTTTATTTTAGAAAACTGACTATATAACTTCATAAATTCGTCCGAGATAACGTAGCCGGTAATGGCGATGGTCCGTTTTGTTTGCCCCACAAGATGGTGGCTGGAGGGCGTTCCCCGGAATGCCATGACGTCTGAAAACTATCTGTTGGCGAGTTATAGAACCAACATAACCATAGAGTTTAGTGAGCTGGTAACAGGAATAAAAGGAGTAACAGGAATGACACTGGAATTGAGGGACAGGGCAAAATTTACCCCCCAAAGTAAGAAATTCATTCTAATTAACACTTAACTGACTACATATTATCTGAAATTAAGTATATTAGATAAATGATAGTGTTTGGATTAATTTTATGCGCTTTTCAATTTAAAAATCCTAAGATTTTTGACAGGAGCCAAGACTGGGGACAGCCAAAGTAGGCTGGTGAGACTACTCTGATGAGGGGATTTAAAAAAAATTTCAATCTGGGTCTGAGAACTAACACTTATCAAGGGAGAATTTCATAATTGTCTTTATTTTCACACACATATTTATTAGGAAATCTCTTCATTTAATAAAAAAAAAAAAACAGCTGGGACACAAACTGCACGTTCTGACGAGAATGACCCAAATAAGCTGTATAAGAATAAAGCAAAAAAAAGTGCAGGACATTTAAAAGCAAGGCTGTTTGTACTTAGAAGATCCAATATGCTGAATTTTCAAAATCAATATAATTAATAATAGAAAATTATTAATATTTAATATGAATCAATATGTCATCAGTAATCAGAAATGACGTAGGGGTTATTTTGGAAATGGAACATTTGATTTATTTATAATATCTTAAGTAACCAGAAGCAGAAGGAGGACCATGTCCTGGATGAGAAGCATCTCTGTCACAGGGCATCATGTACACACACAGACACACACTCATTCACACTGAGCAGAAAATTAGCATAAACAATCTGCCTACCGGTGGGAAGAAACTGTACAACCTGAAGGAAACCTATGTGGACACAGGGACCAGGACATGTAGTATATACTAAAACGAAAACAATCAAAAATCTAAATGATCTGCAACTCACATGTTCACCATATTAAATAAAAGGTAAATTTATTTGAGTTAAGCTTTCAAGGTGATGTGTAAGATTTGGGGATTTGGGCTATCAAATTTCTACCAAAGAGAGTAAATTAATTGCCATTAATTAATCTCATGGTTGTGAGCAGTGGCTTAATACTTTTCTCTTGTCTCACTATCCTGTGTCACCCATATGAGGATGGGTTCCCTTTTACAATAAGTCTGCTTCCTCTCAACATATCTTCCTCATTTTGTCTCAGGGAGTTTTTCCTTGCCACCGTCACCTCTGGCTTGCTAATTATGGATAAATCTGTATCTAAATCTGGGTATTTGTAGAACTGCTTTGTGTCGATGCCCATTGTTAAAAATGCTATATAAAGAAAATTATATTGACCAGAATTGAATTTTGAGGCGCTATGTTAGCAAGCTGGCCTAGTGGTTAGTATGTCTGCCTTTTGACTGGGAGATCATGAGTTCTACTCATGGTCAGGTCATATCAAACACCATCATAAAAATGGTACCTACTGCCATCTGGTGAGGCACGCCACAGTAGAAATGTGAGTAGGGAGTCAAACTCTCATGGTTACCAGAGAACCCCCCCACGTAACCCTAGCTATGTAATAGGCAAGAAGCTGAGGGCTATGGAAACGGAGATCAGCACCGCCCAATGTGCCATAAGGGCCTGGTTAGTACTTGGATGGGAGACTGCTGGGGAATACCAGGCCCTGGCATGAGAAGGGCTTTGACTTTTTTGACATTAGCCAGCTAGCTAAAACACAAGAGGAAATGTTACATTTCTATTCTGTAGGGCTTCCTGCAACTCTGAGGCTGATGCATAAATCTGTGTTCTCTGATTATTTTTGCTTTCTGAGATTGGACAGCTATTTAAAGATACTATATATAGGTCTATAGGTCTTTTAATGAAGAGACAGGAGGCAAAGTTGGAGGTGGCGGAGTTGAGGATGTTAAGGTTTGCGATGGGAGTGACAAGGTTGGACAGGATAAGGAACGAGCACATCAGAGGGACAGCACATGTGGAGAGCTTGGGAATTAAGCTCAGAGAGATGAGACTGAGATGGTATGGGCACAACCTGAGAAGAGATGCAGAGCATGTTGGAAGGAGAATGTTGAGGATGGAGTTGCCAGGCACAAGAAAATGAGGAAGGCCAAAGAGGAGATACATGGATGTGGTGAGAGAGGACATGAAAGTGGCAGGTGTGGTAGAGAAAGATGCAGAAGACAGGGAGCAATGGAGACGAAAGATCCACTGTGGCGACCTCTAATCGGGAGCAGCCAAAAGAAGAAGAAGATACAGTATATAGGTCTATTTGGATTGGACCACTTTTACATGTGGTGGTGGCATCATAAGGTAATCATTACCAGTGTATCTCTGGGATTTTAGTTCTATACAAATCTGCCGAGTATGGACTGTGTGTAGACATGTCTGAGAAGATTATACTGTATTTAAAGTTATGTATAAAGTATCAGTAGAAACAACCCAAGGTAAAATCCTGTTTGAATTGACATGTTGGAAAACGTTCTGTTGCATTCTATGGGAAAAGATGAAGTTTTGTTTTGGAGTTTTTTCCCCTTAACTTCAGGATAAAGACACTCCAGGAAGTGTTTGCGATCATTTGTGACAACCATGCATGCATCATGAAGTCACTCCGATTATCTGTGATTTTTATGCATATCCCAGACCATCACTTATCCAAAACTAGAAGGGCACTTGATAGGGCATACCTCCACCAAGCCACATATTTGGATTTGCATCAAACTCTAAACAATTGTTCCTTGGCCAATGGCTCACCATCCATCCATCCATCCATCCATCCATTCATTATCCATAACTGCTTATCCTGTGCAGGGTCGCAGGCGAGCTGGAGCCTAGTCCAGCTGACTATGGGTGAGAGGCAGGGTACACCCTGGACAAGTCACCAGGTCATCGCAGGGTTGATACTAATGGCCCTTTTCCACTACCCTTTTTCAGCTCACTTCAGCTCGCTTCAGCTCACTTCAGCCCGACACGGCTCGCGTTTCGACTACCAAAAACCAGCACGACTCAGCTCGCTTCAGCCCTGCTTAGCCCCTAAAACTCGCACCGTTTTGGAGTGGGGCTGAAGCGAGCCAAACCGAGCTGAGTGAGGCTGGGGGCGTGAGCAGACACTCCCCTGTGCACTGATTGGTGAGGAGGAGTGTCCTCACATGCCCACACACGCCCCGCGAGCGCGCTGGGATCTGTAAACACCGCAAACCCGGAAGGAGAAGAATTACGAGAATTTCTGAAGCCTTATGCGCCTCGCCTCATCTATACGCTCTTGCCAGTATTTGTCCGCGTTGTCGGTGACAACAAGCCACAGCACCAAGACCAGCAACACTAACGACTCCATGTCCTCCATGTTTATTGTTTACTATTCGGGTCGTGAGACTACCGCTTAAAAGATCACTGATGTCACTGTTTGCGCTGCTTAACGACATCACCTGACGTCCACCCACTTTCGCTAACTCCACCCAATGTGTCCACCCACTTCCAGCCAGCACGGTTCAGCACGGTTGTAGTCGAAATGCAACTCCAACAGCCCCGCTCAGCCCGACTCAGCACGGCACGGCTCAGCCCGACTCAGCCGCGTTTGTAGTGGAAAAGCGGCAATAGAGACAAACAACCATTCACATTCACACCTATGGTCAATTTAGAGCCAGCAATTAACCTAACCTGCATGTCTTTGGACTGTGGGGGAAACCGGAGCACCCGGAGGAAACCCATGCAGACACGGGGAGAACATGCAAACTCCATACAGAACGGCCTCCATCGGCCACCGGGCTTAAACCCAGAACCTTCTTGCTGTGAGGTGACAGTGCTAACCACTACATCACCGTGCCGCCCCCAATGGCTCACCTTTCCTCAAAATTTCATCAAAATCCATTCAATACTTTTAGAGTTACATTAAGAACAGGCATAGAAATAGAGGCAAAAACATAACCTTCTCCAACAATGTTGGCAGAGGAAATGAACATAATCATTACATATGTTCTCCAGGAATAATGACATACAATGTCCGGAAATCTTATTCATCTGGCCTGAGTTTCCCAAAAGCATTGCAGCACAAAGATAATCGTTACATGGTAGAGCAAGCAGCACAATGAACACTCTCTCTCCTAGTTAAGATGCTCTTAGTGTTAAGAGGCTTTTGGGAAACCCACCACTGAATAGGACTTATGACATATGCATCCATATTTTGCTCAAAACTGGACCTGAGCAGCTCTAAATATGAATTACTTCAGCAGGATTGTGACTCTAGTGCTGACACAGGCTGTGTTTGCCTTACAAAACAACTTTACAATTGGACAAATGGATCATTTGGATTTCAAAGAAGAGAATCTGAAACCATTATGGCCATTTTATTGCCATTGTTATGGTTAGAATACTGTTATCTATAGGGAGCATGACATTATAAACATTATAAAAGAAAGCTGCTTATTGAAATTCACTGCTTGCTCTGCAACATGAACAAAAGCAGAATTTTACTTGACTTTTTTTTCCCCCGTTGTGGCTCCATCCACCTGCACATAACATTCTTCTGAAAACACTTCAGCCTTAAGTGAGAATGAAAAAGGAAAAATGAAGTACTGCAGGGGCTTAGAAACTGCCAAGCTTGCATGCCACCCACCACGTTTCAGCTTTGCCCTCTGGTGCTTATCTTCTTCCTGTCTTTAAAGCATTATTTTCAGCCTTCTGGATCTGTCCTTAGGATTTTAGTATTCACTGCATTTCCTGCATTTATGAGCAATTCTGTAGCATCGAGTAAGAATACTGTCAGTTCAATTTCACAAACGTTTTCCTGATTTTCCGATCATGACGGATTGCCCTCTTTTCAGACATAAAATTAGTCTTTATAGACAAATTGTGCTGTTTTTTTTTCTTTTGGGTCATTGAGTGACTCAATAACTCATCCTTCTAAAATAAGTGACGATCATTAGAAGGAAATAACTATTCATGCATCATGTTCTTGTCCCTCATTATACTAGATAACGTTCAGTAAATTTTTTTTAATGTTCTGCTTGACAGCACAGTTTTGTTTCAACGTTATTAATTCATTAAGTCTTGCTTTCAAGGTAGAATTACCAAGTTTGCATAATTAGAATTCAGCCATTACTTGTCCACTTTTATTGAAAGCTTGAGGAACATTAATTACAGAGTATCAGTTTTCAATCAAATTACCAGCTCAATAGTGAGACTGTTAGCCTAATTTATCTGCAGTCAATTAAAAAAAAATCTCTTAAATCTATTATCTACAGGAAAATCTTCTCTAGTGGACTGCTTATTTCAAGTCGTACGGTAGTAGTGTATGAACTGTTATTTGACTCTGATAGGCGTCACTCATTCTAGAAGAATGGGATAAACACGACTAGTAAATAGACTTAAAAACATCATTTTACATTGGATTGTAATATACACCAAGAAACATTTTTAACTATCGTTTATCTTCGGTATTCCGCTTTATCCTGGTTAAGGTTGTGATGGACCTGGAGCTTGTCCAGGGAACATTATGTTCAAGGTGGGAATTATGTCCTCGATGGGATGCCAGACCATCACAAAGTACCATGCACACATGTTCACGCATTGATTCATACTTGGGGGCAATTTTGAAAAACCAATCCATCTACCAGCATGTTTTTTAGAGGATGGACATCAGGAGGACATGTGAAATTCCACACAGATAATAGCCATTTTTACACAGATAGTCCATATTATTCTATCCACATTCACTGGATATGAGCAATCGTGCACTCTGATTGGCTACTAGGATATCAGCTCATATACTGTGAGTAGAGAAAAACAAAATGGCGGAGTGCATCAAGTTAGATATATCACTTTATCAACTATTTAAACAGAAATAGCTAAAAGAATATAGGTCCCCCACCCCAATACCTCCTTTTCTACACTCCAGCCCAGTTGGTGGCGGTAATGCACCTTTCCTTGCCACCATCGCCACAGGCTTGCTCATTGGGGATAGATTAGGGATAAAATTAGCTCGTGTTTTAAGTCATTCAAATTTTGTAAAGCTGCTTTGCGACAATGCTTATTGTTAAAAGCGCTATACAAATAAACTTGACTTGACCTTTAAGTTCGTTTGCCAACCGCCAAAAAACCCTAAAGAACAACTACAAAATGGCGGAGTGTGTTGCTGAACCAACCGAGGATGAAATAAAAACTCTCCTTGAAAACAAAACACCAAAAAATTAGTCTGGCTAACGCAACTTCAAAGCTCTGCGAGCATTTGGTCTGGCAAAGATATTAAGCCCAACCATTTCCCAAAGTGCATGGTTGACCCGCCTCCCTGAAATGCCTCAGTTTGCTACTGGTCGAAGCCAGAAAAGGCTGTGACGAAGCTTAAACCAATCACATCACTCTTTCCTCTGACGTATGTGACACGACGGAAACTGCTTGAGTAACAGGAAGAAGATAAATACCTCCAGGGCTGCTCTTTGCTACGTTTTCAATGAGAACTTCCCGTTGAATGCTTTCAATACAGCATCTACCGCTGTGTCAAAGGCTTGCCGCTGCTCCATGTTCGTAATGTTTCTAGTGAATGAAGCGCTTCCGGCATAGATTCTGTAAGCAATCTATGGCTTCCGGTCGCAGTTCTACTACGTCAGTGCCTTGAACACGCCTCTACCCAGGGCCGTTGGAGATGCTCAAAGTTGATTGGCTTCCGATTTTTCGGGAGCTTGGAAGAGCTGTAGATAGCTTGCCTTGCCAGATTAAGCTCGCAACAGGCCCTCGTGTTGCGTCACACTTAGGATGGGCGGGCCCAGGCTACCAAAAAATACAAAAAAGCAACAAAATATGGAGTAAAAGCATTTGATTTTAAGAACGTATGTTTTTTTAAATTTTTTTTCAATAACTATTATTATTGCATTTTCACAAATTGCTCCTGTCGTTTCTGCAGTTTATTTACATTCTAAGCGAAAATTATTCTGTCAGACATTTTGTATAAAGTTTTCATTTATCCAATTTGCAAAAAATAAAAATGCTCGATTTCTCAAAATCCAGTGAATGTGGATTTCTCAATCTCATCGTACATGGCTTATAGCCGACTCGGCGCTGCGCACCTCGTCAGCTATCAGCTCATGTACAACTCGATTTCGTGGAATAACTTTAAAATATTGGTGTAAAGAAGGCTTCAATATTCTGGCTTTAGTGATTTACAGTGAGCCAAATAAAGCCAGCAGGAAGCCGTGCCAGTGTGTATTTTTACACTGCGAGTCAGTGTTCCACAACCAGAGGCGTGATGTGTCACAACAGAGCATCAGGATCGAGGGTGATATATCTATGCATCGGAAATATGAAGACCCCGAGAATACCGGTGTTGCTTTCAAATCAGTGGAGGATTTGTTAGCTGTGCACATTTATACCACTCTTCAAGCACAAGCAACATTGCTGAGCATCATATGGAACATGTAATCACTTCTGTTAAATAATTCATGTTCAAGGGGAAGTAACAGCCTCAATATATGTCATGTATTTGCGTCCTTTAGCCAAGCCGACTTTAAGGGAAAAAATATTCTGTCACAGAAAACTGTGCTTGCAAACAGAGAGAGAGAGAGAGAGAGAGAGGTAACAAGAAAGAAAGGAGTGGAGACTCATGCAAGCAGCATGTTTTGTGCAATCAGAAATATGTTGGAGGAGGAAGTACCGTAGGCAGAAAGGGGTACAGCCCTTAGATGCTGTAGACCAGGGCAATTCAATTAGTTCGTAATGAGGGCAAGTCCATGAAAAATATCCCAAATGAGGGGCCTGAGAAATACCACTTGAAATATGAGTAATCACATTAACAGCTACAGATACAGTAAAGTACAACAACATAGGAGTTCTAATATATATTGTATTTTGTAATTGCATAACAACATCGGTGCATTGTATTATTTTAAGACAAAGGCCAAAGCCTTTCTACATTCAAATGGCATGTTAGGAAATCAGTCCAGGTGAGCCAGATCACTTTTAGAATTTCACTCATTTAACTCAGACTAACAATGATGCTTGAAAGTTTGTGAACCCTTTAGAATTTTCTATATTTCTGCATAAATATGACCTAAAACATCATCAGATTTTCACACAAGTCCTAAAAGTAGATAAAGAGAACCCAGTTAAACACATCAGACAAAAATATTATACTTGGTCATTTATTTATTGAGAAAAATGATCCAATATTACATATCTGTGAGTGGCAAAAGTATGTGAACCTTTGCTTTCAGTATCTGGTGTGACCCCCTTGTGCAGCAATAACTGCAACTAAACGTTTACAGTAACTGTTGATCAGTCCTGCACACCGGCTTGGAGGAATTTTAGCCCATTCCTCCGTACAGAACAGCTTCAACTCTGGGATGTTGGTGGGTTTCCTGACATGAACTGCTCGCTTCAGGTCCTTCCACAACATTTCGATTGGATTAAGGTCAGGACTTTGACTTGGCCATTCCAAAACATTAACTTTATTCTTCTTTAACCATTCTTTGGTAGAACGACTTGTGTGCTTAGGGTCGTTGTCTTGCTGCATGACCCACCTTCTCTTGAGATTCAGTTCATGGACAGATGTCCTGACATTTTCCTTTAGAATTGGCTGGTATAATTCAGAATTCATTGTTCCATCAATGATGGCAAGCCGTCCTGGCCCAGATGCAGCAAAACAGACCCAAACCACGATACTACCACCACCATGTTTCACAGATGGGATAAGGTTCTTATGCTGGAATGCAGTGTTTTCCTTTCTCCAAACATAACGCTTCTCATTTAAACCAAAAAGTTCTATTTTGGTCTCATCCGTCCACAAAACATTTTTCCAATAGCCTTCTGGCTTCTCCATGTGATTTTTAGCAAGCTGCAGATGAGCAGCAATGTTCTTTTTGGAGAGCAGTGGCTTTCTCCTTGCAACCCTGCCATGCACACCACTGTTGTTCAGTGTTCTCCTGATGGTGGACTCATGAACATTAACATTAGCCTTCAGTTGCTTAGAAGTTACCCTGGGGTCCTGTGACCTCACTGACTATTACACGCCTTGCTCTTGGAGTGATCTTTGTTGGTCGACCACTCCTGGGGAGGGTAACAATGGTCTTGAATTTCCTCCATTTGTACACAATCTGTCTGACTGTGGATTGGTGGAATTCAAACTCTTTAGAGATGGTTTTGTAACCTTTTCCAGCCTGATGAGCATCAACAACGCTTTTTCTGAGGTCCTCAGAAATCTCCTTTGTTCGTGCCATGATACACTTCCACAAACATGTGTTGTGAAGACCAGACTTTGATAGATCCCTGTTCTTTAAATAAAACAGGGTGCCCACTCACACCTGATTGTCATCCCATTGATTGAAAACACCTGACTCTAATTTCACGTTCAAATTAACTGCTAATCCTAGAGGTTCACTTACTTTTGCCACTCACAGATATGTAATATTGGATCATTTTCCTCAATAAATAAATGACCAAGTATAATATTTTTGTCTCATTTGTTTAACTGGGTTCTCTTTATCTACTTTTAGGACTTGTGTGAAAATCTGATGATGTTTTAGGTCATATTTATGCAGAAATATAGAAAATTCTAAAGGGTTCACAAGCTTTCAAGCACCACTGTAATTGCATACAACTGTACCAACAAAAAACAAAAAGACAAGTGACCCAGAGGAAAATATTACTGCTTACAACAGTCTTGTCTTTGTCTCACAGAAATAAATGAGATCTTACTGAATTCTGGAGTGGGTTTCCCGAAAGCATCTTAAGGACAAGAGTGTCTAGAATTACCTCCTAAGATCCATCTCCAAGCTAACGTGGTTTTCCCAAACAACTTCGTAGCCCAAGTAGTCCTTTAGTTTGCTCTGAAGTTATGAGAGACCTGGACCACTCGTTCAAAACAAAGAGCAACTCGCTTCACAGCCGAATACACAGAATGAGATGCGCTGCTGAGGGAATCTCACAGTCATGTCGCATTGATATCGCCACATTTTAATCAAATGTAACTCAATTAGGCAAGCAATTAACTAATTTAGTGTCATAAATGAGACACATTTCTGCATCCCTAACATTGTGTGTATGCGAGAGAGAGACAGAGAGAGAGAGAGAGAGAGAGGTTTTGATCTGTGTGTAGTGTGTACCTAAGGAGGTTGAATTGACCTCCATCCATCCATCCATCCATCCATCCATTACCTCTAGCCGGTTTATCCTGTCCTACAGGGTCACAGGCAAGCTGGAGCCTATCCCAGCTGACTATGGGCGAGAGGCGGGGTACACCCTGGACAAGTCGCCAGGTCATCACAGGGCTGACACATAGACACAGACAACCATTCACACTCACATTCACACCTACGGTCAATTTAGAGTCACCAGTTAACCTAAACTGCATGTCTTTGGACTGTGGGGGAAACCGGAGCACCCAGAGGAAACCCACACGGACACAAGGACAGCATGCAAACCCAACACAGAAAGGCCCTCGTCAGCCGCTGGGCTCAAACCCAGGACCTTCTTGCTGTGAGGTGACAGCGGTAACCACTACACCACCATGCCGCTGAATTGACCTCTTTATTTATTTATTTATTTATTTATTTGGAGGTCAATTCAACCTCCTTTGGTACACTCTACACACAGATCAAAACTTCTCTCTCTCTCATAAGGGAGAACATTGCCCACTTGGCATTGTGGATAACAGTTGAAATAATCTTGACTGTGTGATCGGGGGGTAACAGTGAAATGAGTGAGCACGGGGAACACATTTACTTAATTATTTAGCTTATTATTTGCTCATTCTTTTGTTTGAACATTTGTTCATTTAATTAAAAACACACTTGGAATAAAAAAAAATTGCCCAAAAACATTAAATAGTTTCATTAATTAATTACCACATTATCTATGGAATGCTTCTAGATGATACTATATATTCTCTTATTTTAATCACTTTATATTTCATTAGATTTTGGTTAAAAATGAATACCATGTGACCTTATCAACTGGATTTAGCAACTACTTATGCCTTCAGCAACGACAGTACGATTTCCTTTAGCAACTACTAATGCCTATATCGGGGACACGCACTGCAAAGACGCTCTTCGTCCTGTTGCTCTTTAGACCCCTTCTTATGAGTGAGTTCGGGAAAACCACATACAGAGACAACATTCATTGCTTGAGAGAGTCTCTGAACTCTCTCTTTAGCCCTAAAGGTCAACGTTATCGGGAAACCCACCCCTGATCTCTTTCTCCTAAAACCCATTTAGGAGCAAAAGAATAACAGAAGAGTGTTTTAAGATCTTAAATTGAACTTAACTGGGGCGGCACGGTGGTGTAGTGGTTAGCGCTGTCGCCTCACAGCAAGAAGGTCCGGGTTCGAGCCCCGTGGCCAGCGAGGGCCTTTCTGTGCGGAGTTTGCATGTTCTCCCCGTGTCCACGTGGGTTTCCTCCGGGTGCTCCGGTTTCCCCCACAGTCCAAAGACATGCAGGTTAGGTTAACTGGTGACTCTAAATTGACCGTAGGTGTGAATGTGAGTGTGAATGGTTGTCTGTGTCTCTGTGTCAGCCCTGTGATGACCTGGCGACTTGTCCAGGGTGTACCCCGCCTTTCGCCCGTAGTCAGCTGGGATAGGCTCCAGCTTGCCTGCGACCCTGTAGAACAGGATAAAGCAGCTAGAGATAATGAGATAAGATGAGATTAACTTAACTGGGTTTTGATAATAGACTGTTTCTTAGGAGTTTAAATTAAGAAGTAATGTTATGAAACGTTGGCCAGATCTTACTGAATTCTGACTTGTTTCTCCTTATCATTATCATTATAAAGGCATTTCACCTGACAAACACAAACTCATCATTAAGTAGTAAAACCCTTAGAATGCCATATGGTACGTAAATGCTAGTATGTCTGTTTTATTTTGAAAAATAGCGGGAAATATGTTTTAGCCAGGGTGGCACGGTGGTGTAGTGGTTAGCGCTGTCGCCTCACAGCAAGAAGGTCCGGGTTCGAGCCCCGTGGCCGGCGAGGGTCTTTCTGTGCGGAGTTTGCATGTTCTCCCCGTGTCCACGTGGGTTTCCTCCGGGTGCTCCGGTTTCCCCCACAGTCCAAAGACATGCAGGTTAGGTTAACTGGTGACTCTAAATTGACTGTAGGTGTGAATGTGAGTGTGAATGGTTGTCTGTGTCTATGTGTCAGCCCTGTGATGACCTGGCGACTTGTCCAGGGTGTACCCCGCCTTTCGCCCGTAGTCAGCTGGGATAGGCTCCAGCTTGCCTGCGACCCTGTAGAACAGGATAAAGCGGCTAGAGATGATGAGATGAGATGAGATGAGATGAGATGTTTTAGCCAAACAGAAGTCTGTGTTTCAAACAAAAAAAGTAATTTTTTCCTTTAGGAGAAAAAGAGAGGGAGTGAAAAAGAGATTGAGCTCAATTTAAGAGTCGATTTGTTTCTGAACGACAAAGATAAGCCTGTTGGAAGAAGCAACATTTTCTTCTGGGGAATTATATGCCAACATATCAGTGCAGTGTTTTATCAAGACAAAGTAATTCTATTGAAATTGCATCAGACGTTTCAAAAAATCAACCAACATCTAATTGCCATCTAATGAGAAATATGACATTTTTTCAATTTTGCAAGAGCAGTGAACTGAGGTGTATATGTGATCAGGGCAATACGCATACAGTGGTGCAGATTCTGGGTAGTGAGGGATGTGCGATTATTAGTTTTAATGGCATTCATGTGTGAGAAGGACGATTTGCATGTGTAAGTACTGCCAGACATTGTGAGGATAAAAAAAGCAAGACCCCTTGAATGAGGGGATTTCTCGTGGCTGATATCATGAGTCCAAAACTTTTCAGAACCTGCCAGCTGTAATGACTGTCGTAGGTCATCTGATGACTAAATGTCAGTGAGTTTGAGTTGTAAAGACGTTTCATTTAATGATGATACCAGCTCCTCTGCTTTCGATGCAAACTCTCCATCAACATTCACACAGAAAGGGTCCTTCTTTGTCCATCCACTGTTGAATTGCCTGTTTTCTGTGTCAACTTTGTGCTTTTTTAAAGTAGAAAGAGACATTTTGTCTAACTAACGTGCTAACATGCTAGCAAGAACAGAAGAGCGGAAACGCAAGAGCGGAGAGCAGTGCATGCATCTGGACATGGGTCGGGGGGTGGGGGGTTTTACAATACTTAAAGGGCTGGTACAAATTGCCTCACGGGCCGGCCCCGGCCCAAGGGCTGCCAATTGAATAGCCCGGCTGTAGACGGAGACATTTGAATTCGTGTTGGTCTCAGAAAGAAGAATGTCAAGGTCAAAAACATCACACCCCTGTCCTACCATGCCGGCTGTCCCTTTTACACAGATGTTGATTCTGGCTCTGTTACTACCAATCGTTCCAGCTCAGAGGTGGAACAATACAGACCCCACCATTCCACATTCAGATGCTTTATACAGAACCTGAGGTGGATTAAAGGCCTAAGATTTCCACCTTGCACAGGCTGTGTAAACGGGGCTTTTAACATAAGCTCAGGATTGAACCAGGGACCCTAGAACTTTGGGACAACCATGCCCCCCAATGTTCTGTCGATATTTATTAAATAATTTTGCATATCCAATCACTATGCAGGAAAAAGCCTTCTGTATATCCATTAAATATCTGTTGTTAATGCAGGAATAAATTGTACCTATATCTCCAGAGAATACAGCACCCATACTTTTTGCCTTAATTTTAATTTTAAAGGGGTGCCTACTTTAGATCTTAATAACATACATAAAGCTTTTTTGGTACTACAGCGTCACTGTGCCTTTGCATAGTGGCTCATTTGCATAGCCACGTGCTGATATGGGAGTTTTGTTTCCATCATATGCGCTCATGTAGTATTTAAATGAATGTGATCTGAACGCACTATAAAGGTCATCTCATCTCATCTCATTATCTCTAGCCGCTTTATCCTGTTCTACAGGGTCGCAGGCAAGCTGGAGCCTATCCCAGCTGACTACGGGCAAAAGGCGGGGTACACCCTGAACAAGTCGCCAGGTCATCACAGGGCTGACACATAGACACAGACAACCATTCACACTCACATTCACACCTACGCTCAATTTAGAGTCACCAGTTAACCTAACCTGCATGTCTTTGGACTGTGGGGGAAACCGGAGCACCCGGAGGAAACCCACGCGGACACGGGGAGAACATGCAAACTCCACACAGAAAGGCCCTCGCCAGCCACTGTGCTCGAACCCGGACCTTATTGCTGTGAGGCGACAGCATTAATAATCTATAATGGGATGTTCAACCTAATTGGTCAGGTACGCATGTATTTTTGGCCATATTGTGTAGCTATGAGGCAGCAAACTCTTTGTAACAGTTGTATGAAAGAAGCTCTTCTGGAAAGTGACTCACAAAATGCAGCATCCAAACTTCACCAAGTCTAATTGGAATCAAGTGTTCTGGTCAAATACCAGCAAAGATTTTTGCCCATGAAAAGCACTGGCATGAAAAAATGTGGATACTGGATGACTGGATACAAGCCACGATAACCACTGAAATATACTGGTGGCTCACTGATGAATTTGTGTTTGGTGGTCCAGGGGTTCTTATTAAAATTGATGGCGTCATGAACATTACCAAGATAGCCAAAAACCTGGTTGACTCTGTTAGTAGGTTACAACCTGGCTGAATCTCATCTCATTATCTCTAGCCGCTTTATCCTGTCCTACAGGGTCGCAGGCAAGCTGGAGCCTATCCCAGCTGACTACGGGCGAAAGGCGGGGTACACCCTGGACAAGTCGCCAGGTCATCACAGGGCTGACACATAGACACAGACAACCATTCACACTCACATTCACACCTACGCTCAATTTAGAGTCACCAGTTAACCTAACCTGCATGTCTTTGGACTGTGGGGGAAACCGGAGCACCCGGAGGAAACCCACGTGGACACGGGGAGAACATGCAAACTCCGCACAGAAAGGCCCTCGCCGGCCACGGGGCTCGAACCCGGACCTTCTTGCTGTGAGGCGACAGCGCTAACCACTACACCACCGTGCCGCCCACTATAAAGGTCATTTCACCACCATTTCAAACATACAGTAAAAACACAATCAATCTTCTTATGTCATCTCAACAAAGAAAGCAAGAGACAGCAGTAGATAAGTTAATGAATAAGCTGCAGACTCAATACGCACACAAGAGAGCCTTTTGGCCAATTAGTTTTAAGAGTCTTCGAGTGCCTGTGTGTTGCTGCTGCCAAGTGATGGATCCAGGATACTTTAGTTTTCTCCACTTAATAAGTGTTTTGCTTGAATTTGAAATTGCAATGTGTCAAGATTGCATTCGTTTTGCTGGCTGCCCGCAGTGCAAAACGCCTGGAGCGCAGTGATGAGCTCAGTTTACTTTGGCATCAAGAGAAACCACCCAAACTACACGAGAACTGCAGATTGACAGAAATAAAAAGATGCCTACAGAAAATCATTTTCCTCCTGGAGATTCAATAGTTTGGTTTGTTTATAACCTATGAGAAAAAAAGATCAGAGCAGTCAGACTCAAGAAGACAAATGCTTCCTAAAGTGAAACGTCTGCTGAGATAAAACCCTTTCAACACGTTTTCTTGTGCAACACATTCTCAGTCGCACAGGTGGCAGAATCGAATGCATTTATGAGGTTTTGGTGAAGACTTTCCAAATTCAGTGGGTTTTCTCCTACGGGAAAACTACAGGAAACATCTCACATCCAAAACACTACCTTCTGAAATGGGAAAAGGGAGGGAGAAACTGCTTGTCGAATTATCATTAAAAACTCATGGTACCGTATGTGCATTTGATCAGTTCCCGTAGATGCCTGGAGGGTGTAAGTAAGCTCAGTCTTCGATCTGTACACAAATAGTCAGAAATGAAGGTAAGATGTTTATGATACTAGAACAATATCTTATACTATACTGAATTATACCACATTATACTTAATTCTGATTGGTCATAAGGTGTTGACTGATTTTATGTAAAAGTATCTCTGATCATTTCAGCTGCAAGACAAATCATAGGTTTATATTAATGCATTCGTTATCCATATTATTGTTTCTATGACAACAACTAATTCACAGGGACTTGTTTGCTGGATGCTTCATATAATTGAAGATTAAAAATAAACAGATTTTTTTAAAAAAAAACATATGATTACAATTCTTAATACGGTGACGTTTTTTGTGACGAGACACTGATTTAACATTTCCGGTATGTAAAGGGTCTCCAGTGCCAGTGCTTTGGAAAGCTGTTCATTTTTCTTTTCAGACACAGGAGAGTCTTCAGGAGAGAGAGGACACTGCACTTATTAACTTTAAGAGAAAGAAATACAACAAGTGATAACAGGAACTAGCTTTGTGGACTTTCAACAACATTAACCATAACTATAAATGGATAAAATATAGGATGTGTCATTCTTTAATCAATAAAAATTTTAATCATTGGCAAATTGCTGTAGAATAAGAGGAATAAAACATTCCAGCACATGCTGTTGTAAGAAAACTATCAACTTTTGGGGTGGTAAAAGTATCTCCTTTTAGTATCAGGCTCCATCACAGCACCCTGTTGTCAATTCATCTCATCTCATTATCTGTAGCCGCTTTATCCTGTTCTACAGGGTCGCAGGCAAGCTGGAGCCTATCCCAGCTGACAATGGGCGAAAGGCGGGGTACACCCTGGACAAGTCGCCAGGTCATCACAGAGCTGACACATTGACACCGACAACCATTCACACTCACATTCACACCTACGGTCAATTTAGAGTCACCAGTTAACCTAACCTGCATGTCTTTGGACTGTGGGGGAAACCGGAGCACCCGGAGGAAACCCACACGGACACGGGGAGAACATGCAAACTCCGCACAGAAAGGCCCTCGCCAGCCACGGGGCTCGATCCCGGACCTTTTTGCTGTGAGGCGACAGCGCTAACCACTACACCACCGTGCCGCCCGGGGTATAATATGTCTCCTTTAAATATGTCGTGTCCACATGAATTCGCTCTCAGAGCGCACAACGCACATCGTGGACTGCTACTCACGTTGCAGCACCGCACTCAAGCTCATTAGAACTAATTGCCATGCACCTGTTCCTGATTAGAGCACAATCACAGCGTACACTTATAAGGACTCACAGTAACACACAGAAATTGCGAAGTATACGCTCTGTACCCTGTACATTTCCAAGCCTTTGTTTAGTGCATCACTTTCCTGGTTTTGACTCATGTTTGGGTTTTTGGACTTTATCTTTGATATTGCCGCTCATAACCTGTCTGTGCCTTACCGTACTTGACCACTGCTTGGTATTTTGACCATGATGTTGCATGACGTTTTGGAACTGTTTACCAGTGTGTTTGCAAGTAAATCTTCCTGCACTGACATCCATCTACTGCCCGTTATAGGACAAAATACACTCTGTATTTTTTTTTTACTTGCATAATTCAGCTTTCATTTGCTAAAACAAATTTTTGCAGCCGGCGGCACGGTGGTGTGGTGGTTAGTGCTGTCGCCTCACAGCAAGAAGGTCCTGGGTTCGAGCCCTGTAGCTGGCGAGGGCCTTTCTGTGCGGAGTTTGCATGTTCTCCCCGTGTCCGCGTGGGTTTCCTCCGGGTGCTCCGGTTTCCCCCACAGTCCAAAGACATGCAGGTTAGGTTAACTGGTGACTCTAAATTGAGCGTAGGTATGAATGTGAGTGTGAATGGTTGTCTGTGTCTATGTGTCAGCCCTGTGATGACCTGGCGACTTGTCCAGGGTGTGCCCCGCCTTTCGCCCGTAGTCAGCTGGGATAGGCTCCAGCTTGCCTGCGACCCTGTAGAACAGGATAAAGCGGCTAGAGATAATGAGATGAGAAATTTTTGCAGCCCCTTTTGGTATTACAGTATTACAGAGCATATCCAATTTTTTTTTTTTTGGGGGGGGTCCCTTTTTTTCATTCAAATATGATGGCATGACCAAAAAAAAAAGAATACATGAAAAAGACATTTTACAAAATTTTAATACTTTTGTTTATCTTAAAATATTATACACATGTTTTAAATAGCTATGTATCTTACTTGCAGTGCTGATGTAACACCTGTAAAACCTACCACATGAAATGTCATCATCATTTTCTTCTCCCTTGTCCAGCACTGTTGCCAGGTCGGGGTCCATGTGGACCTTATTGATCCACGTTATATTAACTGGAGCATAGGGTTTTTGTTTGTTTGTTTGTTTGTTTGTTTGTTTGTTTTACATCAGATGCCCTTCCTGCTGCAACCCTCCCATTTCTGGGCTTGGGAAACAACCATTCAAACCCATGGACAATTTGGACTGTGGGGGAAACCAGAGCACCTGGAGGAAACCCACACAGACACGGGGAGAACATGCAAACTCCACACAGAAAGGCCCCCATTGGCCACTGGACTTGAACCCAGAACCTTCTTGCTATGAGGTTGTAGTGCTAACCACTACACCACCATGCCACCCCTACCACATGAAAAGTCTTCATTTTATTTTGCAATACATATTAAAACCTGTACACTTACAGGTGTGGTCAGAAGTTTACATACAGTGACAGGAATGTCATCTTGGATATGAATGTCATGGCAATATTTGGGCTTTCAGTCATTTCTCTGAACTGTTCTTTTTCTGTGGCAGAATGATTGTACAGCATACAGCTTTAATTAAACAAAAACACTAGAATTTGGTGCACAAGTTTTAATTTTCTTTGGGTTTTCTGAAATCAACACAGGGTCAAAATTATACATACAGGGTCAAAAACTTACATACACTCACTTAGATTATTAATTCAGAGGTGCTGAAACTTCCAAAATGTTTCTTATCTTGCCAAGGCCGAAGTCTCTTAACTTCCTGTTAGTGATCATGATTGACTACAGCTGGTAGCTTCTCTGTGCCTTCATAAAAAGGGTTTGTTTACAGCACTCATTGGCTTGACCAACACACAGTAAAATGGGAAAGTCCGAGGAGCTCAGTGCAGATCTGAGAAAGAGGATCGCAGATATACACAACTCAGGAATGTCTCTTAGAGCTATTTCTAAACAACTGCAAATTCCAAGATCAGTTCAAACAATTGTATCCAAGTTATTGTGAGGTGTAGTCACTTTGCCAAGCCACTTTGCTTCAAGAAAACCCAAACTGTCACCCTCAGCTGAAAGGAAATTGGTTTGGATGGTCAGAAACAACCTGGGAACCACCATGGCACAGCCCTGCCATGAACTGGAAGCTGATGGATCACTGTCTACAGTTCAGATCACCATGGACTTAGAGGCTGCTATCCAAGAAATAACCCCCTGCTCCAAAATTGACACCTTCAAGCTTAACTAAAGTTTAAAGCTGACTTCAACCCTATTGAAAATATATGGACCGCGCTTATAAGTCGAGTCCATGCCAAGAAAAAAAAATTAATTGAACTCTACCAGTTCTACCATGAAGAGTTGTGAAATAACCAGCCAGAATTCTGCCGGAAGCTTGTTCATGGTAAACAAAAATGTTTGGTCAAGGTGAATCTTGCGAAGACATTTTACCCAAATATTAGGTGTGCTATATATATATAATTTTGACCCTGTGTTGATTTCAGAAAACTCAAAGAAAATTTAAACTTGTGCACCAAATTATAGTGTTTTTGTTTAATTAAAGCTGTATGCTGTACAATCATTCTGCCACAGAAAAAGAGAAATGACTGAAAGCCCAAATATTGCCGTGACATTCATATCCAAGATGACATTCATGTCACTGTATGTAAACTTCTGAAACTGTCCCACCAAATTGAAATTCAGCTGCAGTTGTGCAGACAAGAATCCTCACTGTGAATGACCCAGATTTGATAAAAATCATACATGTGGAGCCACGTGGTAAACCCATTGTTGTAATTCCCACTGCTATCTTACTGTAAGGGTGACCATAGCCTGAAGATTAGGCTGCCTTGAGCCCAAAGGGTCACCGGTTTCATTCCCTGGACCGGCAGAAAAAATGTGGGAGGAGTGAATGAACAGCACTTACGCCTCCCTCTGTATCATGGCTGTAGTGCCTTTGAGCAAGCCACCTAACCCCGACTGCTCCCTGGGCGCTGTGGCATAGCATGTACCGTATGTGCGTGTGCTCATTGCTCACTTGTGTGTGCATGAGCGTGTGTTCACTGGGTCAGATGGGTTAAATGCCGAGGAGGAATTTCACTGTGCTCTCGTGTACATGTGACAAAATAAAGGCTTCTTCTCTTCTATCTAATATTGCTGAAGACAGATTGTAAATGAGATCCATGAGTGTACTGTGCACTCACCAGATGCAGAGTGACGTAAACCTGATGTTAACCAGTGAACAAATTACTTAGTTCAGCAAAGCCAGGTGGACGGAGTGAAAACCAAGCGAGAATAACAAGCCCTGTTTATCTCATTGAACCACAGAGTGAGCTGGCAAGGAGAGCGAAATACTTGTCTCCAGGTGTTGTCGCTTACAAGACGGAAAATTGGTTTTGTTTCCTTCCTTTGTGTTATTCTTGGGTTTGGGTTTTTTTGTTTTGTTTTTTCATCAGAAAGATGCAGGTATTTGTGAGGCCCCTGGAGGGTAATTAGCCCACCATGTCTTCTTTTTTTATCAAAAAAAGCTGTAAAGAAATTGCAGCTTCAGAATGAAGACGGACAGTTCAGACACACTGAATGAATCGTTCCACATGTTTATACAGAATCACTGCTGGTTCACAAAGCAGGAGGTTCAATACCAGGCACAAGCAAGAAGAATACCAAACACCTGCACTGAACTAGTGTGGCTCAACACTGCCCCCTGCTGTTAATCAGAATGGGGATGATATACTCCTCCAGGAGTTCCACTCAATCAACTGCACTGGGTAAAATCTCCCAGTAAAGGGGCTGCATTGTTACTTGTTTATTCAGTTTTTGTGACGGTGCTCCGTACAGTGCTACATGCTCTTGTTGACATTTTCAGAGCTTCCCAGCAGCACTACTCATCTCACAACTATTTAGTAATTTATAACACAACCGTTGCATTTTACCATGACTGTTTTCCTGTTTTCAGAGTGCCTTTGAATATTACATTTTGGGGGCACGGCCACTTGCTGTGTTTCTGGTTCTGGTTTATTTCCCAGTAGGAATTTGCCATTGTCCCTTTCTCCAGGAACATTCAGCATTCTGAATCCACCTTCATTTTCTCATCTCATCTCATCTCATTATCTCTAGCCGCTTTATCCTTCTACAGGGTCGCAGGCAAGCTGGAGCCTATCCCAGCTGACTACGGGCGAAAGGCGGGGTACACCCTGGACAAGTCGCCAGGTCATCACAGGGCTGACACATAGACACAGACAACCATTCACACTCACATTCACACCTACGCTCAATTTAGAGTCACCAGTTAACCTAACCTGCATGTCTTTGGGCTGTGGGGGAAACCGGAGCACCCGGAGGAAACCCACGCGGACACGGGGAGAACATGCAAACTCCACACAGAAAGGCCCTCGCCGGCCCCGGGGCTCGAACCCAGGACCTTCTTGCTGTGAGGCGACAGCGCTAACCACTACACCACCGTGCCGCCCACCTTCATTTTCTTTAACTGTATTTTTCATTGCAGTGTGCAATGCAAGTCTGTGTATGCACATTACCCTGCATGCACTGCTATGAATTGGAAATGACACCAAGCAATACCAAGAAAAATTTGCGTTCTATGTCCAAAGTCACAGGCAGCCATTTTCTACATACAGTACCAGTTTGGACACACCTTCTAATTTAATGTTTTTTTCTTTACTTTTATTAATTAAAGGACACTTTATGTCTTAAAGTGATGGGTGTCGTTTCTTTTTACGTAGTTGAGCCGTTCTTGACATAATATGGATTACTACAGTTGTCGATTTACTGTCTTTTTATTATTAGCTCATCCGGTCGATAGACGAAGAGCTTATGCCATTATGCGTCGTCTGTCGTCCATCCAGCGTCGTCCACATTTCACGCTTCTTCTCTCTCAATTCTTCACCGATTTTTATTCTTTTTGGCAGGAAGGTAGGTCTGCCTGGGGTGCATAGAGCTTCCACCCAAATTTGCACAATTGCAATTAATAATGAAGATATGCAGTAATTAATCCCTAACGAGCAGTTTCCACACATCACTTCTTCTCTCTCAATTCTTCACCGATTTTGATTCTTTCTGGCATGAAGGTAGGGGTACCTACAGTAGGGTGCATAAAACTTCGACCCAGATTTGCTTCATTACAATTATTATTATTGAAGTTATGTACTAATTAAGCCTTAATGTTCAACAGCAGTTCAACAAAAATTGCTTCTTCTCGGTCAATTCCTTGCGGTTTTGGATTCCTTCTGGCAAACGGGTCGGTATTCCTAGAGTGGATATAGCATCTATGTATAGTTTGTATATAGTGTATATAGCTTGCAACATTTATTGCGCAAGTTGGCCCACTTTAGATCGTTCCTTCTGGACTAGACGGGGCCAGAGTGAGCTACGCCGTCATTGATGGTCTCGTTTACTATTTGATGGTCTTGTATCAAAACCCTCAGGGACACATGGCTCACACAAGGAACTGTAACATCCTAATTGCAAACTGGAAAGATTTTCAATGCACCAGCAAAGCTCCATTTGTTACAGTCCATGGGCCACACCAGATATTGGTACCACTTGGGGTGAATAAACCCAAGTGGTACTAAAATGTTAATCGGGTTAATACAATTACATTAATATGTGATAGCTTTCCTACAGTGGTAGCTTTCTCACTTTTTTTCCTTTTTATCCTATAGTGTCATTACATAATGCACTTTGATATTGTGCTATGTCCAAAACACATTGGCTCTCAACTCATTGACCCATGAGGAAGGACATTTAAGTTATTATACAGCACCAGAGCCAAATAAATGCATTTGATCTGTTGTTTGTGCTTTTTTGGTTGGATAAAATTATGATAGTGTATTTCCTTTCAGTTTTTTGATGAAAATTTGAATGAAAGATCGACTAAGTTTAATTTCAGGTGGTTTGATGGCATTGCAGGTATGACAGCATCACAATCTGACTTGGTTATGTAAGTTTCTACAGTAATTAAGGTTAACTGAGTTTTTAAGACATTCGTAGTGCACATTTGTCCCTGGATAAAATGCTACCATATACGGTACAGTAACACTACAACTATACAGTCTGTTTAAGTGGAAAACGATATAATTGTAGGATTTATAATCAGGGTTTATTATCATGGTATTAAAGTGGATTCGTTTATCCACAATCTTTCTTTAAGCTCATATGAGAATACAAATGTATTGGCACTCAAAAAGACAAAGCCTACTGATTACGCCAATATATTCGGCAAGTTTTTAGTAACAATTAAGTTATTCCACGAAATCGAGTCGTACATGAGCTGGTAGCCTATAATCCATGTACGACGAGTTTGAGTGGAATAACTGTTTTATTCTATCCACATTCACTGGATTTTGAGAAACAGAGCATTTTTATTTTTTGCAAATTTGATAAATGAAAACTTCCGACAAAATCATTTCCGCTTAAAATGTAAAAAAACCTGTGAAATGACGAGCAATTTGTGAAAAATGTGATAATTCTTGATTAATTTGTTTTCGAGTAGTTTTTATGTCATCCTCGGTTGGCTCAGCAACACGCTCTGCCATTTTGTTTTTCTTCTTCTTTAGGTTTTTTTTTTTTGGCGGTTGGCAAAACCAACTTAATGGTGCATTACCGCCACCAACTGGGCTGGAGTGTGGAACAGGCGCTGGGGAGATGTACATGTTATAAACTCTGATTGGCTACTCTACTACTAGGATATCAGCTCATATACCACAAGTAGAGAAAAACAAAAATGGTGGAGCGCATCAACTCAGATATCACTTTATCAAGTATTTAAAAGAAACAGAAATGGCTAAAAGGAAATATATAAAATATTTACCTGTGAACATAGCATCAGAAGATACATGTTCACAGGTAAATATACATTTTTTTCCTTTTAGCCATTTCTGTTTCTTTTAAATACTTGATAAAAAGTGATATATCTGACTTGATGCACTCCACCATTTTGTTTTTCTCTACTCATGGTATATGAGCTGATATTCTAGTAGTCAAGTAGCCAATCAGAGCACACAATTGCTCATATGCAGTGAATGCGGATAGGATAATAACCAACATACCATCAACACCAGTTGATCATTGCTGGTAATCTGGGATGTTGGTGTATGTGGGTGGATGTTTAACCTCAGCGGTATTCCTTGTGCAGGTGGCTCAGACATAATAATCTGCTTCCACTGTGACAACTGAAAATGTTCAGGGCTGGAACAGGAATTTTAATAGCCTGTATTTAATATGCAGATTTGTGTGTGCTGTAATTAATTTGCTATTATCCCGTGATTGATGTACCTGTACATCCTAAAGCAAACACCACCGATAATTATTCCCCATGAGGTAATTCCCGTCTCGCTCCATTACAATAAACAGATGCTTGTTTTTCACATCCCGAACAACATAACCATGTGACAAAGTAAACACATAAAACATGACCAGGAGCCATTTGTTAGAGAATACTCTCTTCGTGTCACATAAACAGTCGTTTTAACATAACCTCGATTTATTTCCACTGGCACTAATACAAAATCAAACCATATCTCTGATCACAATCATCATGATTGTGTAACAAGTCTTTAAACATGTAGTTATACTTTGCGCATTCGTTTCTTCGGCCGCTGGTTGAAAGGGGAGGTGCCTATCAGAGAGTCCGGAGAGTGAGAGCCATAGCTGGCGTCCGAGCCGCCGGGAGATGGAGCTGTTCCAGCGTCGCTCATGGTGGACATCGGGCCCTCCTCAAAGACATCGCTTGTGAGAACGCCATGACCTGAAACCTGGCCCTCCTCACTGTCCTGCGGCTCCATTTTTACCTGCTGCAGCTGCCACAAGGGGGAGCCATTTCCTGTTGCACCTGATACAGATATCAGATCAGAAAGAAAACACCAAATAAAATCATGTCTTATTTAAGCCTGCATAGTGTATCAGTTAATACTAATTATTAATTACGGTGACAGGACTGGAATATGCATGCTCAATGTACGCTATATGCACAACACCTCTGACTAGTTAGCTCATTACCTAGGTAGCGTTGGTTGGTTGGTTTGTTTGTCGGTTTGTCTGTTAGCAACATTACGGAAAACGTTATGAACAGATTGCTCTGAAACTTTATCCAGAGGTGTGACTGGGCACAAGTAACAATCCATTAAAATTTTGGCGGTGATCCGGATCACCTTCTGGAGCCCGGATTTTTTAAAAGGATTCTTGGCGGAGGTCTGCGCTCTCCGAGTGCTTTTCTAGTTTTAGTGTGTTCTTGTGAGCATCTCGACCAGTTATGTCACAACAAGGGTTCAGCGATTAGTTTTTATATCCAGGAAGGAATATTGTACACACAATACACAGCCAGGAAGCTTTAACACAGTATCTTACCCCTATTATTCAAACATACTTTTGTTTATGCTGTTAAAATACCGGCAATATTTTTGAACACACTGTATACGTATAAAATTGTGTGTAAAGCATTTACATATGGGATTGGTTCTATACTCATGAGCCGATTCATGATATTGGCTTCACAGTTCGATTTTCCCACAATATTTTTGAAAAAATATTAAGTGAAGAAAATTTTATGACAAAAAAAAAAACTTTATTTTCCTCTTCTTTATAAACTTAGATAAAAAAACCCTTAATTTTCTTAATAACCAACAATAATTATTTCCCTACATTTGTAAAGGTTGGAGTAAAATATAATAGCCTACTAACTAAAATATTCCTTTTATTAAAAATGAAATGTTAATAACAAATACTTTCTTCATAAACATTTCTGAACATTTACTACTTCCATTTCTCATCTCTTTAGCTTTCAGCAATCTACTCTGATTTCTTGTTGAATGTATTTGTAGTCAATCGCACAACAGCTCTTTCCTATTCTAGCTTTGTTTTCGCAGTATTAGAGCTGTGTTACATCTGCCTATGGTGAAGTCATGTATATTTCCGCTATTGTGCATTATTAGGCTGATGATATACGGGGCAACTTTGTAGGCAACATTGCTGGGCAACTGCGCTTCGACACTTTCCCACTGAGATTGGGCAACGTAATTTCTATCTGAATGATTTTGATCATTTTGGGCAACATTTTAAGATCATCCAATCAGAGTGCTAGCAGCAAATCACATGACCACCTGAGAGCTTCTGAAATTTTCAACAAAGATGGCAGCAGTCTCCAGCAGTGGAGTGAAGAAAAAGAAAGAGAGACAACTTGTATAATTTTTATGCCGGTAAGTTGTTGTTGTGTAAACCCAAAGTGGTGAATTTACCAACAGACGTCTATTTTTATGTGCTCAGGTTGAAATTAAGACATCAACTTTTGTCGGCTAAGTGTAAACTGCCGTTAGCTAACTACCGCTCCATAGAGAGTGAATGGGATTTAGTGAACTCGTGGTGTTTTTTGCTAACATAGTTGGCTGAAAGTTATCGCTAGCTCTGTCGGGATAACGTTAACTCTGCTGCGTCAAGCTAAAAGTGACAGGCAGCTCATGATTTTTTTTTTTTTTTGGGAGTTGTAAAAGAGTTTGTCCAACTTATCGTCTGATCTAATTCACATCCAGAGCGCGACTACTTGTGGAACCCGAGGGCAAAACAGTACAAGCTTCAGGATCTAAAGAGGAAAGAAAGCCTTTCAGAAGCTCCGTCAGCAGCATCTCCTGGTCCACGTCCTTTTTTCTTTTTTGCTGAGATGAGAATTAAACGTTTACGTTTTTGTGATGCATGTGTCAGTTATTAGTTATAGCATATGTGATTGAGCCTAGTAGCATTTTTTAAAAAGTGTTTATTATTAACAGAATAACGTGGTTATTTTTACCTCATCTCATCTCATTATCTCTAGCCGCTTTATCCTTCTACAGGGTCGCAGGCAAGCTGGAGCCTATCCCAGCTGACTACGGGCGAAAGGCGGGGTACACCCTGGACAAGTCGCCAGGTCATCACAGGGCTGACACATAGACACAGACAACCATTCACACTCACATTCACACCTACGCTCAATTTAGAGTCACCAGTTAACCTAACCTGCATGTCTTTGGACTGTGGGGGAAACCGGAGCACCCGGAGGAAACCCACACGGACACGGGGAGAACATGCAAACTCCACACAGAAAGGCCCTCGCCGGCCACGGGGCTCGAACCCAGGACCTTCTTGCTGTGAGGCGACAGCGCTAACCACTACACCACCGTGCCGCCCGTTATTTTTACCTATAAATGTTAAAATAATGGCAAATTATCTTTTGACTACAGTATCTATTCAGTTTTGTCCCAGAAGTGATACGAAATAAATAAAGGCTGAAGCCAAGACAAAAGTGACCGCTGCAAATGTTACTGCCCATCTTTGCAGTGTCCCTGGCAATAGATTTGCTCTTATCTGATTGGTTGTTGCCAATTGTCTGTTGCCCTAATTAGTTGCCCCGGGTCTCACCTGGTTGCCCGTTGCCCCGTGTATCATCACCTTTACACCCTCTGTTGTCTAAACAACACAATTACAGCCAAGCCGAGAGATTCCTCAGCCTGATCATAATCGTGATTCATTTTTTATTTCATCGATTCAAATCATCATAAATTTATCATCGCATGATATCATTACATGCCTACTGATGGGAAAGTTGACTGTGGAACTGTTTTTCCTATGTGGAAAAACTGTACATTCACCATCCACTTTAAAGAATTATCTAATCAGATAAATCAAGTGGCAGCAGTGAAATGGATACAATCAGGCACTTAAAGCTAAAGAGCTTCAGTTCATATTCACATCACACATCAGAATGAGAGGAAAAATGCTCAAATAACCACCAGGCTTGTTGTACTCGAGTCTGACTCGTGCCCTGATTTTAAGGACTCATGACTCGACTCGGACTTGAGCACTGATGACTCGGACTCGTGCATTAACTGCATTCGGACTCGTAAATTGGAGACGAGGACTCGGACTTTTTCTTTATTTTTTGTAACATGCCATAATAATTTGGCATAAGATATTTATATCTACATTAATCTTTATATTAATTTCGTGCAAGAGTGTCACACCTGCGCACCTTGGCGCATGCATCTGATCGGATAGACTCTCGGACAGCGCTCCGGACAGCGCGCGCACCAAGCGGACTCTCAGGCGCGCTATAAACGACTCGCACCCGCACAGGATTAAGGCGCAATCAGCGCGCCGATATAAAACCTGTGAAAACACACTTACTTTGCGAAGTATTGAGTTGCATTGCTGATACATTACCGAGCCTTATTTCCTTGTTTGGTTTCCTGATCTCTGATTTCCTGTTTCTCGTCTTTGATTCTGCCGAGTCTACGATAGCCTGCTTGTGCCTCGCTCAACCTGTTTCACCGTTTTACGATTTTGCCTGCCGTTCTGGATTGTTTACCGTCTTCACTTATATGAAAAAACACACCTTCTGCACTTCCATCCGTCTCGCAACCATCTCTGACAGAATACTTCAACTAACAAACTAATGTTAATGGTGCGAAAACAGCCACCGTCAAATGGTGCGGTTGGAGTGGACTCGACTCGAAATTTTTTTTAATGACTTGGACTTGAACACTGGGGACTCGAGACTGGACTCGGACTCGAGGTTTAGTGACTCGACTACAACACTGCTATTTACAACCGAGTTAATCAGAAAAGCATCTCGGAATGCACGTCAAGCCTTGATCCAGATGTGCATCACATCACGTTCCACTCCTGTCAGTCATGAACAGGAATCTGAGGCAATCCTCAGTTTCGGGGAGCTTGTGCCCACTGTGCCACTCCCTGTCTGTGAGTGTGTATGTTGTTTGATATGCGTTCATGGTTTGACTAAAGACAACATTATTGTTTTTAGGATTAGATTTATTTCTTTCGCAAGTGTTCGCTAATTTCTAGAAAACAAACTTCTCAGCCTGTTTAATTAGTCTGCAAGATCATGCTCTGATGTAATGATTAAGGAAGTGTTTAATATGAATACAAGCAGCATCAGCCTTCAAAATCACAGCAGTGTCGGAGGATAAAATAATCAGACCACCACAGAGTTGGTCATAAAACAGTAGCTCATTTGCTTTGTAATTTTTCCTCCCTCATCTCTGGGGAAAATGAGGATATGGCTGATCTGGATGGAGAGGAGCACCTACGGTAGAAATAGTGGAATTACCCCAGGTTTGTGTGTTAATGAAATCCAATCTAAATTGGGCTTTGTACCGGTGCGACCCAGTGATTTTATTTTCAGATGAGTGAGATCCGTCAGTGTTTTTCTTAGTTCATCCCCTGAGAAAATCTCATCTCTCATCTCATTATCTCTAGCCGCTTTATCCTTCTACAGGGTCGCAGGCAAGCTGGAGCCTATCCCAGCTGACTACGGGCGAAAGGCGGGGTACACCCTGGACAAGTCGCCAGGTCATCACAGGGCTGACACATAGACACAGACAACCATTCACACTCACATTCACACCTACGCTCAATTTAGAGTCACCAGTTAACCTAACCTGCATGTCTTTGGACTGTGGGGGAAACCGGAGCACCCGGAGGAAACCCACGCGGACACGGGGAGAACATGCAAACTCCGCACAGAAAGGCCCTCGCCGGCCACGGGGCTCAAACCCGGACCTTCTTGCTGTGAGGCGACAGCGCGAACCACTACACCACCGTGCCGCCCCCCCCCCGAGAAAATTCCAACCCAAATTACAGACTGACTGACTTTTTTTTTTTTTTTAAAGACATCCTGTGGTGCCAATTTTAATCCTGTCTTTATATTCATCTCTACTTTTGCAACTAGATGGCGTTTTTGCCTCTTGCATTAGGGAAAAAAGTTCTGCCTGCTCCTCTTCGCTCTATTTAGATCTTTTTGGCAAAAAATTAAAAGATGATATTTCCAGAAAATAATTTCTATCGTAGAAGAGAAATACTCCAGAGCCTTTGATCGGATGATTACTGCAGTGATCAATACGTTTCAGCTGGCAGCAGGGGCGGAGCCAGAGATTTTATTTTGCTGGTGCTATGGGGTTCCTTGACTTTCCAGTTAGGGTGCTCTAAAATTTAGGGGTTCCCATTCATGGGCCGGTCACCACAGTTTAATTACCTTCGCCAATGAGGTTATGCTTTCGGTTTGTTTGTTTTCCTGTAAACAAGATTACGCAAAAACTACCATTCTGAATTTCATGAAACTTGGTGGGAAGGTGTAGCATGGGCCAAGGAAGAATTCATTAATTTTCATGCAATTCGTCACAAAAAAAAAACCAATGCGTCTGCTGATTGAGTGTCCACATGTGAACGTTCATGAAGTTAAACATGATCCATTATGATAGCATTAGCAAATCATTAGCGATTGGTTACACACACAAAAAAAAAAAATGCACTCTGGCTAACAGGATGTAAAAGTAAGGTCAAAAGTTCAATGCGTGCTGCGCTCACTGGGTGAATCAGATCATCCGTGTTGGACTTTGATTTATTTTTAGACTAAAAAAAAACAGTTTGTTTTATTAATGTAGTTATTTATTTTTCAAATTATAAATTATAGTTTTCATACATTAAAAATTATAATTAAACCAAATAAATTTTGGGGGGACGCTAAAGCTAAACTATGGGTAGCAAGAGCACCCACAAGCCCCTACTTGGCGCCACCCATGGCTGGTAACAGTTCTTTTAACCCTAATTGATGCAGTGAGTAGATTCTCGTTTCTTAAACAACCATGCCGGAAGTTATATACCCTGATCATGGAAAAGATGTTACTGTGTTCAGAACAGTCCAATTATTGGCCTGGGTCAAGCAAAGAAAAAAAAAAAACTAGAGATTGCTGAAATGACTGGAATCGGGTTAAGAATTTCCCTCGCATTATTAAAACCTGGAATGATGGTTTTTCCAATTTGTGGTTGGAAAAAGATCCTGACTGATCATGATCAGAGATCACTTAAACGCTTGGTGTAAGAAAGGAAGGGAGTAAAGCGATGCACCCATCATACATAGCGGCCACTGTACAAGCCGCTGGAGGCAGTGTTATGATCTGGGGTTGCTTCAAATGGTCAGATCGAGGCTCAGGAACATTATACGGTATCAAGTCAGCTGATGATGTGAATGACCAGGTTTTTCTTCCCTGATGTCACAAGAGTAAAAAAAAATTAGAGCTCAAATAGTGAAAGAGTGATTCAGGAAGCATGAGGAATCATTTTCACACATGACTTGGCCACCACAGAGTCCCGACCTTAACCCCACTGAGAATCTTTGGGATGTGCTGGAGAAAACTTTACGGAGTGGTTCGACTCCTCTGTCGTCAATCCAAGACCTCGGCAAAAAAATTAATGCATCTCTGGATGGAAATAAATCTTACGTTGCATAAGGTTGTTGAAACAATGCCATGGTGCATTATGCATGCTATAATCTAAGCCAGTGTTTCTCAACCCATCTCAAGCGCCATCTAGTGGGCCGAGAGTTTTTCCCCCCAAGTTGAAGCTCATTTTTTACTTGTAGTCGGGTACAATCACTGACTTGCATCTGACATCACATCCACCTCATTAAGCTAGCGTCACACTACAGCTCGCGATGCTTTACGATGGGTTATAGATGAAAATGAGGCGGTTTGGTAGCGATGCATGGCGATATACACGCGAGTTAAAAGTTGCGGTCACACAGCAGGTGAACACTTGACTGTCCTGCCTTCACGTACTTGAGCCGCACTCGCTCACAGAGCACTGTGTGCGCTTTTGGGACCCAGTCGTTATGGGAAACACCGGATACTGATTTAAGCGCAATCAGCACGCACAGATACGGACGCTGTTTTCACAGAGGCTTTGTGAAGTATTGTCACCGTCACGTTTATTTCTAGCAATGTTTATAACGCTGTTTAAATCCTCTGTTTTATGATTCTGCGTTCTGTTTTGCTTTCATTTTTGTAAAGATCACGCCTGCTAATAAACACTCTTCCTGCACTTAGATCCGTCTATCTTGTCACATCCTAATTCCCAAATATTTAATCCAGACACATATAAAAAGTTATGCCTCCATGCTCTTCCAGGTTTTCATCTGTGTGTCCATGTAGAACGATGTCTGCAGCACCAGGTAGTTTGAGACGTCGGGAACTCAACGGATGGATAATTTTCCAACTGACAGGAAAAATTCTTCTTTGTTAGCGTGTAAGGATCTAATCCCATTGAGTGGTTTCGATATCCACTTCTTTTTATTGGTTTTAATAACTTGTTTGCTCAACACAAACATGGCAATAAGTTCTTGTGTTAATGGACCAGACTCCACTTTTGGATCATTAACCCCTTCTGACTGAGAATGCCCTGCGTACACGGTTTGGCTTCTGGCACATCCGTACGGTTTTAAATACAAAACCTACAGTTTGTTTTTACTGCATGTATTTAATTCCTGGGCTCCGATCTGGAACAGAGAGTGATGTTGGATCCCATTAATCCACTTTACAATAGATTATAATAGAATAGATGAGCCAAAATAATTGGGGATCTTTTTAATGGGCCCCGACTCGTTACAAGTATGAATAGGTGGGCCTCGAAGCAGAAAAGGTTGCGAACCCCTGCTCTAAGCTAAAAGTGAGCCAACAAAATGATAGCGTGCGTGACTTTTTTTTTTTTTTGGCCCGGGTAGTGCATTAAGAAATTAAGAACTGCAATGTAAACTCTCTGCTTCTTCTTTAGTACCTGAGGTGTGAGGTGATTGCCCATCCTCCAGTCCTCCAGCCAGTCTGTCACTGGATATTCCCAGTACTCCAGTAGACATTGCTTGTTCTGCTGAAGTCGACTCCCCCTCAGCTTCTTCATTCAGAGCGAAGGCGAGATCATTAATAGGTTCCTCTTTCACTTTCTGTGGGTTGGGATCCTCCAGAGCCTTTTCTGGATTTACCAATCTCTCATATTCTTCTGACAGCTCTTTGCTGACCTACACACCAAAAATAGAGCAACCCAATTAAATGTCATCAACGTCATTTCGATTAATATACAGCCCACAACAGGCTAGAATATATTCTTTCCATTTGTTTTATTTAGTGCCAACGGGCATGTTTTGATTATTGTTAAAATAATATTATGGACTCATTGACTGAGTAGGAGGGCTAGACCGTAAAATATTTGGTTTGAGGTCATGCCATACGAACATGACCAAGAGCCAAATAGTTTCCCGTCCGGCCCGACCTAATTCAGTCAATAAACATGTTATCATATGACCTTTTTGAACTAACATACACAGTGGAAAACAATAAACAACGGTGTGCGAAAAACGAAACAATCAATTTGGATTTGATTGGCAGCAAACCGTTTCTATGGTGAATCAGCTTTGCACAAGTTTGAAATAACAGTTTGAATTCTATAAAATACAGCTGACTTTACTGTTCTCTCAAAATGAAAACAATTTTAAGATAACATTGTTAGTAAACAAGAGTGCTCTGAGAGCACAATATCCCCCGCTGGCAACTGTGCCATAACTCTGGTAAAATGTGACTGAATTGAATGAAATTGCAATCTGTGTAGTACCAACATATAACAAAGAATCCTGCCAAGTTTCATGAAATTCCTCCAAAAACTGTGAGAGGAGCTGATTTCAGAAGGCGAGTACCCTTCCCGGGACGGACGGACGGACATACATCGCCACGACATAATCCCCCTTCGGGCCTTTCAGCCAGCGGGGGATAACAGTTGTGAGGGAAGTTGATTTCAGAAAGCAAGCACACCTTGATGAAATTGCCAAAGTACAAGTTTGTTAATAATCGAGGGCATAACTCTGGGAAAATTTGCCCAAATTAAACGAAATTTCAATCTGCGTATAACCGTCATATAACAAAGAATCCTTCTGCCAAGTTTGGTGAAATTCCGCCACAAATTGTGAGAGGAGCTGATTTCAGAAGAACGTACACCCTCATGAAATTGTCAGAGTACAAGTTATTTAATCAAGGGTCAAAACTCTGGGAAAATTTTCACAAACGAAATTAAATTGCAATCTGCGTATTACCGTCATATAACAAGGCCTTTGACCAAGCTTCGAGAAATTCATCCAAAAACTGTGAGAGGAGTTGATGTGAGAAGGCGAACACACCTTCATGAAATTGTGAAAGTACAAGGTTGTTAATCAAGGGCTGTAACTCTGGGAAAATGCGACCGAATTGAACAAAATAACAATATGCGTGCTACCGACATATAACAATGCCTTTTACCAAGTTTGATGAAATTCCTCCAAAAATAGTGAGAGAAGTTGATTTCAGAAGGAAAACACACCCTCATGAAATTGTCAAAGTATAATTTTGTTAATCAAGGGCTGCAACTCTGGGAAAAATGTGATCCAATTGAACGAAATTACAATCTGCGTATTACCGACATATAACAAAGAATCCTTCTGCCAAGTTTGGTGAAATTCCTCCACAAATTGAGAGAGGAGTTGATTTCAGAAGAACGTACACCCTCATGAAATTGTCAAAGTACAAGTTATTTAATCAAGGGTCAAAACTCTGGGAAAATTTTCACAAACGAAATTAAATCGCAATCTGCGTATTACCGTCATATAACAAGGCCTTTTACCAAGCTTCGAGAAATTCGTCCAAAAACTGTGAGAGGAGTTGATGTGAGAAGGTGAACACACCTTCATGAAATTGTGAAAGCACAAGGTTGTTAATCAAGGGCTGTAACTCTGGGAAAATGCGACCGAATTGAACAAAATAACAATATGCGTGCTACCGACATATAACAAGGCCTTTTACCAATTTTGATGAAATTCCTCCAAAAATAGTGAGAGAAGTTGATTTCAGAAGGAAAACGCACCCTCATGAAATTGTCAAAGTATAATTTTGTTAATCAAGGGCTGCAACTCTGGGAAAAATGTGATCCAATTGAACGAAATTACAATCTGCGTATTACCGACATATAACAAAGAATCCTGCCAAGTTTCGTGAAATTCCTCCAAAAATTGTGAGAGGAGTTAATTTCAGAAGGTGAGTACCCTTACCGGGATGGACATCACCATGACATAATCCCCCTTCAGGCCCTTCGGCCAGCAGGGGATAAAAAGTCAGTTCAAACTCAGATCAGCTCATGAAGATTACATCAATACAAGCCTATTAATTCTAAACAAAAGAGCTTTGATTTGAAAACAAAATAGAGTCGAGTCGGCAGTCAAGTCAGTTCAATCTTCTTCATGCAGTGATGACTCAATAACAAAATATCTGGGGGGGTTCGGAATAATGGACGTGTACTTGTATAAAGGTCTGTCTCAGAAACTGGGTACTGTGGGGGTACCCCACTAAATATACTCACAGTCAATAAACTATACAGTTTTGAATGGTGATGTTGGTTTTAATTTGAAATAAAATGATGAAAGAAATAATACAGATAAAACTAAATCTTTGATGTGAATATTCAGAATTTGGCAAAAATTCTGCAAATTTGTGGAAAAATGGCGGCTCGATCTGGGACATGATAAACGGTCGACTACATCGCATTCCCTTAAAAAGGTTGTAGTCCACTGAAAAGTCTACAGTTATCACTAATTGTATTTTAAGTTGTAACTTTATACACCTAAGGATTGGTGCGCTCACAGAATAATCATAACCGTAATAAAACATCACCCAAAATATTTGATCACCGTCGTAACTCCGTTTTCCGCAAACCCAAAACCAATACGATCGTGTGTTTTGATCTAAATGGAAAGCCTCAGGGTCGAGGTCACTACCTCACTAAAAGTAGTAACTTAAAATCACTACGCCGTCTAAAAATTTAGTTATAAATCTGCGATTTTGTTTTTTAAAACGAAAGCTGAAAGTTAGGTATAGAATATGTTTTTTACAGAATATGTTACGATGGTAGCTGGTCTTGTATGAATTTCTGAGCTATAAAATGAGTTGTGGTCTATTTTTTACCGTAGCGTGTTATTTGCGTGCGGGGAAGGACACACATTAACAATTTGCATGTGTAGAATGGAATTTTCCACTCCAGCAGTTAGAAGTTGATCGTGCTTCCATTTGCGGTCTTTCTGTTACGCGGGTGATCTGTTCGGACGTTATCACTGAAAAGGTGAGTTTTGACAGTTTTATTTTGTTTTAGTCTTGCAGTATAAGGCAACAGAATGTTTCTTTTTCATCTTACTTTCACATTTCGTAGTGTTTGCATATTTTTGGCCAGTATTTTGCAACCATGGTCAATTTAGATCGAACTTTTGATAGAATCTACGGCCAGTCATTTTGCCCCGCCCCCGCCTCGTGCTCCGTCCGGTGCGGTAGTGACGTCCTGTTACTCGCGCGCCGCAGCAGAGACCCGCGCGACCTTCAGCTGGTACAGTCGCTGTTCTTTTACCACCGCCGTTATTCTCATCTTTCCGGTGTGTTCTTGATTTTTCCATCGTGTCCTATTTTGCCGTATCAAATACCCAAACTGTATCATATTATTCATATTTAAGTGAATAATCAATTCAGTCATCATAACTTGGCATTTTTAACCCAAGCAATCAAAAAGAGGAAATTTATTCAATATTTTCACTCATCTGTGAAGGAGGGGCTTTAATTCTTCATGATGGAGTTATTTTATATGGAAATCAATTTTACAAAAGCGTTTGAATTGTAATCAAAAAAAATTTTCCACAGTGGAGGCCAGATAAAGCAAGATGCTATCTTTATTCTTATTAAACATGACAAAAGGGAAATGCAAAAAAAAAAATCGTAAAATTAGAAAATTTATTTTTTGACCATAATGTCCCAAATGAGAGAGTAGTTTCTGAGACGGACCCGTAAACAAGTGAATTTCTTCGCTCAAAAATACCTTTTTTCCCCCCATTTTCTTCAACAATTTCAGCTTGTTCAATTTGGTCTGCGTCTGATCAATCACCTGGAGAATAAAATTCACTTTCACTGTGCTCAGTTGTGTCAATTTTTCAAAGTAACAATTCAGAGCAAAACGAGAACAGCGGAAGGAAGCGAGGGAAACGGGTCCGGGGATTTTTTTAGACCAGATTCAAAAATTTGTATCTGCCCAGTCACATGACTTTTCCCAATGGTTTTATTAAGAGCACACGCGGGACAATACGGGTCAGATGATAAATTTGAATATTTTTCTGTTTGGAACCAGAGTTCATGAAAGGTTTAGACCATGACATAAGTCACTCAGGCACATAAACTGAAGAATAAATAATAACCTTGTTTACTATGTGTCTTACATCTGTATACTGTATGTACTGGGTCAGTGCTACACATCTCCATGTCATTTCAGAACATATTAAATGAAACCATTGTTGAAGTAATTTATTATTACAGCGGCAGCTACAATTACGTAGCCTGGGCCCGCCCATCCTAAGCGTGACGCAACACGAGGGCCTGTTGAGAGCTTAGTCTGGCAAGGCAAGCTATCTACAGCTCTTCCAAGCTCCCGAAAAATCGGGAACCAATCAACTCTGAGCATCTCCAACGGCCCTGGGTAGAGGCGTGTTCAAGGCACTGACGTAGTAGAACTGCGACCGGAAGCCATAGATTGTTTACAGAATCTATGCCGGAAGCGCTTCATTCACGTGTCCGCATCTATTACGCATAGATGCTGTATTGAAAGCATTCAACGGGAAGTTCTCATTGAAAACGGAGCAAAGAGCAGCCCTGGGGGTATTTATTGAAAGGAAGGACGTTTTCGCCTTGCTCCCGACCGGCTTCGGTAAGAGTTTAATCTACCAGTTAGCCCCGTCGCGTCGCATACGTCAGAGGAAAGAGTAATGTGATTGGTTTAAGCTTCGTCACAGCCTTTTCTGGCTTCGACCAGTAGCAAACTGAGGCATTTCAGGGAGGCGGGTCAACCACGGGCTCTGGGAAACGGTTGGGCTTAATATCTTGGCCAGACCAATAGCTCGGAGAGCTTTGAAGTCGCGTTAGCCAGGCTAACAATTACAGTCCATAATTATCGACACCTTTTCAGATTTATCAATAAAAAGAATTTTACAAAGGTGAGTTTCAGTTACAACAGCTATTATTGGCTAATTAATCAGCTGGAAGACCCGCCTCACCCTTTGATCTTGTCGTCTGATGACACAGCTCGATACCGGAGATGGAATTTTTTCAGCACGATCAGCAATTTTTCGGAAAACCCAGACGTGATCATCGCAGGTAAACGTGGTGGAAAGATCATGGACATGTTTTACTGATCAAATTCACCGATATTTCATGATCTCCTCGTTGAAACCTACTTAGTTTCTGACTCTTTCATTCGACAGCCGCCATTTTGTATCTAAACGCGCGTTTGAGAAGTCACGTGAGGTGTCGATAATAGCGATCACTTTCACCGGTGTCCACCATTATCGACACCCTGTGGGATTAAGGGTTCTCACACGAACAAAAAGAACAGAGCACATTACTCCAATTCTAAGGTCCCTTCACTGGCTTCCAGTAAGCTACAGAATTGACTTTAAAGCATTGCTGCTGGTGTACAAATCTCTAAATGGTACAGGGCCCAATTACCTCTCTGATATGTTGCAGCGGCCTAACCCAATCAGATCTACCAGATCAAAACAGAAAAATTTACTATTAAAACCAGTTGTTAAAACAAAGTGTGGTGAAGCAGCTTTTAGCTACTATGCAGTACAGCTATGGAACCAACTGCCAGAGGACATTAAAAATGCTCCTGCTGTTGGCAGCTTCAAATCTAGGTTAAAGACCAAGCTGTTTTCAGATGCTTTCTGTTAAATAATTAATATTGTCTTCTTTACATTTTTTATAATCTTTACTTTCTCTGCATGTTTTAAATTTACTTTAACTTTATTCTATTTTATTCTTTTTTCTCCTCCTATTTGAACTACTACTTATTTCTACTATTGTTTAATTCTTATTATTTTCTTTTAATTATTTTAATTAATTGTTTTAGAATAAAAATAAAATTATTTTATGTAATTTTATTTCTCTATTGTTTACTGTTTTTGTTTTTACTTCTGTAAAGCACATTGAACTGCCATTGTGTATGAAATGTGCTATATAAATACACTTGCCTTGCCTTGCCTTAAGGGACATTTACAACTGTTATGGATCGATCTTTGTGTAACATTGTTGAAGTAGATTTTTTTATTTTTTATTTAACCTTTATTTTACCAGGAGAGAAGACCCATTGAGATTAATAATCTGTTTTACAAGGGCGTCCTGGCCAAGAGGCAGCACAGGTTACAAAATTAAAATGACAATTTACAGGAGTCTGATTAAAAGAAAAAAAAATCATTTAAAACAGTTACAAGTCAGGGACGCCATCTCAAGTGCTCTCAGTCTGGAGTTAAAATCGCTCAATGGAATAAGTTTTTATTTTTAGGTCCTTTTGCAGCTTGTTCCAGGTGGTGGGGGCAGAGAAAACAAAAGCTCTTTTTCCCTGCTCTGTGCGGACGGATGGGACCGAGAGCAGCAAATGATCATTGGAGCGCAGGCCATAAGAGTCAAGGTTCCTCAGTGTGATTAGGTTACTGATGTAGGGTGGCAGTAGTCCAAGTATTGCCTTGTATATAAAGGTATACCAGTGAGTCAGCCTCCTGGTAGACAGTGACAGCTATCCGACTCAGGAATATAGTTCGCAGTGATGGGTCAAGGCCCTACAATTAGTGATGAACCTCAGGGCAGCATGATGCACAGAGTCAGTCTTACTCAGGCATTGAGCTGAAGCGTTCATGTACAACAAGTCTCCATAGTCCAAAATAGATAAACAGGTTGCAGCGACAAGGCGCTTCTTATCATCAAAAGAAAAACAAAATTTATTTCTAAATTAAAAAAAACCCAGCTTCAGTTTAAGTTTCTTAACAAGATTTTCAATGTGGGCTTTGAATGTCAGGGTGTCATCAAGCAAGATATTTATACGCGTGGACCACCTCTACTTCATTTCCCTCAAGAGTGAATACTGTGGGGATGTTTAACAGTCCCTTCCTTGGCTTTGAAAACAACATTTGTTTAGTCTTGTTCGCGTTAAGTACTAATTTTAGCTGCAGAAATGCGTGCCGGATCGCATCAAAGGCCTTCTGCAGGGATTCAACAGCATTAGTAGGGGATGACCCACAGCAGTAAATGATTGTATCATCGGCATAGAAATGCATATTTGCATCAGACACATTTTGACCCACGTCATTTATATACATAATGAATAGAAGGGGACCTAATATAGAACCCTGTGGCACCCCCTTGTGGACACTCACAAATTCTGAACACAAGTCATCATATTTGATACATTGGGTCCTATCACTTAAATAATTTGTGAACCAGGAAACTGCATGATCTGAAAGACCAAAACTGGAGAGCCTTTTCTTTAAAACTGTGTGGTCCACAGTATCGAACGCCTTTGACAGGTCAATGAAAAGCGCAGCACAGTACTGTTTTTTATCAAGGGCAACAAATATGTCATTAATCACTTTTGTGGCAGCAGTGACAGTACTGTGCTTTTTCCTAAAACCTGATTGCAGCTTTGAAAGAAGGTCGTTTGAGTATAAAAAAAAAATCTTTGAGTTGCTCACACACCAGAGATTCAAGGATTTTTGACAGGACACACAAATTAGATATTGGCCTGTAATTGGTTAATACTGCTGGATCACCTCCTTTTAAAAGAGGAATAACAAAAGGTAGGGTGACCAGACGTCCCGGTTTTACCGGGACAGTCCCGATTTGGGGTTGTGTGTCCCGAGTCCCGACAAAAGTCTGTCGGGACACGGATATGTCCCGGTTTTCGCCACTTGCGACGTTTGAGACTGAGCAGCGTGGGAATCATTAGCGGAGAAATGTCTGCATTTACTATTTTGATGAATTGACAGGAATTGCAGACTTTCCTGGTTACTGCCCCCTGGCCCTGTGGCATGGGTGTTTATTTAGCCACATTATTCCAGACAACAGAACGTGCTGCCATGCAACAATAAAATAAACATTAACTGGCGCGAATGTTCTTTGTCTAGCAGCTAGCAGCAGTAATGCCGCAGCAATTATGCCGAAAAGAAAATGTACCTTTTCCAAAGATTTACAGGGCACCTACCCCTTCCTCCAAGAGGTGCAGAACAATGCGCACGAAGCCTACTGCACACACTAAGTGTTCCTTCTCCGTAGCCCACGGTGGTAACGCCGATATACAGGATCACATTAAAACGGCTAAACACAAGCGGTGGGTTGAGGCAGGGCTAATGCATTTTGTTCAGGGTGGGTGGATTGACAGTCGCCTTAGCTTTGTTCCTGTGCTTTGTTCTTGTACTGAGTTGGGTAGCCTATGTTGCAAATGCTGTGCGCTCCTGTGGGGGCTTTCCTCAGGCTGTCGCCCCTCTCCTCCTTTATTGCTGTTTTGTTTGAGTGTATATTCTCAAATCACTTGTCTCTTTTTTTGTTTCTGTTTAACATACCATTCTGACAGTTTGGCCATATTGCTGTGTTGAACAGCTTGTTGCACCTTCCATTAAAGTGTTCACTTTTGTACACATCTTCTTGCTTTATTCATTCAGTTGTGGGGAATGGTTAGTAAGGTTGATTCTGACCTAGGCTATGTTGAGGTCACATATCTACTTTTTAAGTTCATGCTATAGTGCATACAATTTTAGAGATATAGCCTACATGTGCATATGCATTCTTCTTGGTGTCTCACAAACAGGTGAAATAAATCAGTTTAAATTTGGCCTATGGACATAGCCTGGCCTATTGAGGTTTTTCACCCACGTGACCAAGTCATGTGATGCTGCCATTTTGGACGTCACGGCTCGAATCAGTTTGAATACGAGGAAGGCGACAAACGAAAAACATAAAAGAAAAAGGAGCGAGATGCAGAAAACACCTTCACTATCCAGCGACGTAGGGCATTTACAGGGCGAGCAGAGGGAGAGGTATTTGCAAAAATTGAGGTTAGCAGGCTTAGAGAACGACGTTTACCTGCTTCCACCAGGATTGTTCACTGACGTACGGAAGTACACGAAGCCCTCGTCTTTACCTGACTTCGGCCCACATGATCTGTATACCTATGTCGTTAAAAACCCGTCGCCATACACAGGTATTGATCTGAAAGCGTATAAGAGTTTGGATACCTACAAATATTTTGTGTCAGGCTGGGTAACATGCCTACATCAGCGGGTCGTCCCTGGAGCCGGTGGTCGCCATCTTATTACAGCTAAGGTTTGTTCACATTTTCATTTACTTTCGGTCCTCAGGATAAACAAAATGTTATTAAATGTCATTGAAATAACTTCTTAGTCTGTTGAGACATGGCCCGTTATAAATTTGCTGTTACCAGGCAATGACCAAGAACTGTATTATTAGGGTCGGTGTCTGTGTTGTAGCAGTGTACTAGCAGCTAGCTGTTAGCACTAGCTAATGTCAACAACATAGTAGCTAGTATGTTACTGTAGCAATGTTTACGTTCAGTCATTTGGATGACTGTTAAAACCTTTCAGTCTCAAGTTTTTCCTTTACTGTATTTACTAGTTTACTGTAATTATGATCCGGCAGCTATTTACACCGGATCCAGTGTAAATAGGTGCCGGAGCGCGCTCCGGCTTGCTCCCCCTCAAATTAAGCAGCACGCTCCGGCTTGCTCCCGGAGAATTTATTCTTATTCATCTTCCGTGCAAATTTTGATTGCAAATAACTCAATAACCGTACATCGCACACAGGCACGCAATATATCGATGTACGGTTATTGAGTTATTTGCAATCAAAATTTGCACGGAAGATGAATAAGAATAAATTCTCTGGGAGCAAGCCGGAGTGCGCTGCTTAATTTGAGGGGGAGCAAGCCGGAGCGCGCTCCGGAACCTCGGCCGGAGCACTCCGGGAGCAAGCCGGAGCGCGCCGCTCAATTTGAGGGGGAGCAAGCCGGAGCGCGCTCCGGCAGCTATTTACACTGGATCCGGTGTAAATAGCTGCCGGATCATAATTACAGTAAACTAGTAAATACAGTAAAGGGAAAACTTGAGACTGAAAGGTTTTAACAGTCATCCAAATGACTGAACGTAAACATTGCTACAGTAACATACCAGCTATGATGTTGTTGACATTAGCTAGCTTGACCTTCAAAATGGCGGACACTGGGGCGTCACGTGACCCTGTGACGTCAGGTGAAATATCTCAATTCTCAGCCATTACAAAATCTGTTGTCTGACCATAATTTAACTGATCTGTATACCACTATGCTACTAGATAACAAAATGCCTGTTTGTTTTATTTCATGTGAGATGTTGATAAATGTGAGCTTCAACAAAATGATAAGAGCACCTCTCCGAGTGTCACGTTTACGTAAAAAAAAAAAAAAAGGTGTGCGTGCACGAGCATGGTCGCGCGCAAAAGTGTCCCGGTTTCAGACTAGGGAAATCTGGTCACCCTAAACAAAGGCTGACTTCCAAACTGAAGGTAGTTCTTTGTTTTCAGTTGATAAATTAAAAAGTGTTGTGATGGGCTGTGCAATAAAATCAGCAGCCATTTTCACAAAATAAGGCTCTATAAAATATGGCCCGGGAGGTTTACTGTGGTTCAAAGTTTTGAGAGCCTTACGTACTTGTTGCACGGTAAAAGGTACAAATGTAAAAGGTTCTCCAAAGAATGCTTCAGAGCTTGTAGTACAATGAGGCACGGGAACAGTTCTTGTGGCTTCAAACAAGGACCCAGATGACACAAAGTGCTTAAAACAATTTAAGATCTCGGTTCTATCATACACTGGGGCTGAGTCTTTTAAAACAAAAGTAGGAAGTGTCTGAGGACTTTTGTTCACAGATAGACTTGATCACCTTCCAAAATTTCTGCGGATTATTAAGATTATCAGTTGTAACAGACAAATAGTATTCTGATTTAGCCTTTTTAATGAAAGAAGTGCATTTATTTCTCAATTGTCTAAAAATGGACCAATCACTAGCAGAATCACTTTTTCTAGCTTTGGCCCATGCCTCATTTCGCTCATGAATGACATCAGACAATTCTGGAGAGAACCAGGGGTTTTCTCGTCCCTTCATCCTGAGTTTTCTGTTGGGAGCATGCTTATTTACAATTTTCTCAAAGTTATCTTTAAAAAATGTCCAAGCTAGCTCAACATCTGGCAACAAATCTATATGTTCCCATTTGACCAAGGACAAATCATGATGATAGGCCTGTACATTAAATTTCTTCAAGCTTCTCTTGAAAATAATACGAGGTTTACATTTGGGGATTTTCATGTCTCTGCAAGCTACAACTACACAGTGGTCACTCAAATCATTGCAGAAAACACCCATGGATGAAAATTTATATGGAGCATTTGTTAGAATTAAATGTTGACTTTTCAGGACGTATAGAATTTGGCCTAGTTGGTTGGTTAATCAACTGGCTAAGATTTACAGAGTCACAGAAGGATTTAAAGTCTTCAGAGGCTGTGTTTAACCAATCCCAGTTGAAATCTCCTGCCATTAAAAGCTCATTGTAGTTTAACTTGGACAGAAGTTGTTGTAAGGATGCTAACGCTTCCTTGGAAGTGGATGGAGGTCTATAGAGAGCGTGCACGTGACGTCACGTGATATTTGTTTATCTGCCATCTTGGACGGCATGGCCGCGCATAGAACTTAGACGAACCCGTTCTAATTATCAAGTGTGTGGGAGTAGATCTTTCGAGAATGGTTATATCTTGTTCAGCATTTGGTTGTACCAATAGACCGGGCCAAAAGGAGGGCCTGTCATTTTATAGATTCCCCGCAGACGAGGAGAGACGCGCAAAATGGGTGTCCGCTGTGCGAAGAGAAAACTGGTAGCCCAGTTCTACCAGCCGAATTTGTAGTGAACACTTCATATCAGGTAGGTGTAATCTTTTAATACATCTGATATTCAAATCAAATCAAGTTTTTATTTGTATAGTGCTTTTAACAATAAACATTGTCGCAAAGCAGCTTTACAGAATTTGAACGACTTAAAACATGAGCTAATTTTATCCCTAATCTATCCTCAATGAGCAAGCCTGTGGCGACGGTGGCAAGGAAAAACTCCCTCAGACGACATGAGGAAGAAACCTCGAGAGGAACCAGACCCAAAAGGGAACCCATTCTCATTTGGGCAACAACAGACAGCCTGACTATAATATTAACCGTTTTAACAGGTATAACCCTCAACTGTCCTCATGGGTCCGTCTTTCACAGGATATTGAATAATAATTCTGATATTGAATAATAATTCTGCACAGATAAAGATAGCGGTGATGTGTGATATTTTTTTTCAGACAAAAACATACATATTTACAACCCTGTCATTATCTGGAACTGAGTTTAGATTTCGAACATTCTTACGACAAAACGTCCTGCATGGTCTCTTTATGATAAACGTCTTAATGCCACTTACCCGTGAGGTTATCAAGTAGACATTCTTCTTCGGAACCTTCCAGAGGTATAGTTGGGATACCCATCCCGCAACAAAATATTTATAAGCTTCCAGGCTCTTGTAAGCTTTGAGGGCTTTGCCAGTGTAACATGATTCACAAGAAAATTGTAAATGTCGTGGTAGGCCAGATCGGGCAAATCGCCGGCACCGCAGCTCCGAATTTCCCTGAACAAGGATTGCGGCAAGTTGTACGGATCTGCAATCCCCAACCTGGAACACTTTTCCACGTAATGCTGCCTCACGTCACCTTCAAGATGCTGAACAAACTTAGACAAGTTATCGCGCGATGTAGATGGGGTATTTTCCGAATTTTCTTGGGGATTACTCCCTGGATCCATTACGCTCGCGCAAGGTAAACTATCCTGAAGCCGTCCAATATGGCGGAGTAAACACGGACGGGTCACGTGACTGCACATCCTCCATAACATCCAACAACAGTTATGCAAAGGGATTTGGCTATTTCCACATTTAGATGTTTAGATGAAGTACTTTAAAAAAAATAAAAGTGCTGTGATTTATAATTTTTTTTTTCTGATTCATAACAGAATGGAATGTTTATAGAGTATTTAGAATCCTATTGCAACAAATAGAATTAGACCAGAATTAAATTCCTAACGTATAAAAAAAATTACACGTTTGAAATATTCAGATTTTTCTAAATAATCATCTGGGTGTTGATAATTGTGGAACGGCGTCGATAACTGTGGACAAAGGTGTCGATAATTGTGGAACAGTGTCACGTGACCTGATACACTAAGTAATCGGGAATCAACTCATTTTTTTCCAGTGGAAGTTTGAGTAATTATTCATGCACAATTTATGTAATGAAAGTCTTTTCTACTTTTGCAATGGCCAAAAGATCGTTAAGGTGTCGATAATTGTAGCCGCTGCTCTAGTTACTTATTAGTTTTATTTAACTTCTGAAGACCTTTGTTGTCAGAAAAATAAAGAAATCATATTTTAACTCTAGTCATCTAAATTCGGGATGTTAAAATACTTCAGTGTGTGTTTTACTGATAAATAAATAAAAGCCATTTTATTACCTCGCCCGGGATGGAGCCCACCAGGGGGGAGGTATTGTTTTCGGTGGGGTTTCTTTGTTAAAGGAGAACTGAAGGTAAGTTTTTTATGATCAGAATTCTATTTCTCACTTTATTAAAGGGATAGTTCGGGATTTTTGACATGAATCTGTATGGCATCCCCATCAATAGTGTCGTGCAAACACACTGACTTACCCCTGACAGCATCCTGTGAGTCCAGTTCTTGTCCAGTTTTGGTCCAGACGAAAGTAGTCCGGCAAGTTTGTTGGGGTCACGAAAGTAAAACGTTTTTCGTCTCAAAACAGTACGTGTTCAAAAGAGTGATATATTTGCATCACAAAACCGTTGTCAAATAAAAATAAGAAAAAAAAAATCCAGAAAAATCACATTGTCTGATTTTTAAAGAATTTATTTGCAAATTATGGTGGAAAATAAAGTATTTGGTCAATAACAAAAGTTCATCTCAATACTTTGTTATATACCCTTTGTTGGCAATGACAGAGGTCAAACGTTTTCTGTAAGTCTTCACAAGGTTTTCACACACTGCTGCTGGTATTTTGGCCCATTCCTCCATGCAGATCTCCTCTAGAGCAGTGATGTTTTGGGGCTGTCGCTGGGCAACACGGACTTTCAACTCCCTCCAAAGATTTTCTATGGGGTTGAGATCTGGAGACTGGCTAGGCCACTCCAGGACCTTGAAATGCTTCTTACGAAGCCAGTCCTTCATTGCCCGGGCGGTGTGTTTGGGATCATTGTCATGCTGAAAGACCCAGCCATGTTTCATCTTCAATGCCCTTGCTGATGGAAGGAGGTTTTCACTCAAAATCTCACGATGCATGGCCCCATTCATTCTTTCCTTTACACGGATCAGTCGTCCTGGTCCCTTTGCGGAAAAACAGCCCCAAAGCATGATGTTTCCACCCCCATGCTTCACAGTAGGTATGGTGTTCTTTGGATGCAACTCAGCATTCTTTCTCCTCCAAACATGACAAGTTGAGTTTTTACCAAAAAGTTCTATTTTGGTTTCATCTGACCATATGACATTCTCCCAATCCTCTTCTGGATCATCCAAATGCTCTCTAGCAAACTTCAGAAGGGCCTGGACATGTACTGGCTTAAGCAGGGGGACACGTCTGGCACTGCAGGATTTGAGTCCCTGGTGGCGTAGTGTGTTACTGATGGTAGCCTTTGTTACTTTGGTCCCAGCTCTCTGCAGGTCATTCACTAGGTCCCCCCGTGTGGTTCTGGGATTTTTGCTCACCGTTCTTGTGATCATTTTGACCCCACGGGGTGAGATCTTGCGTGGAGCCCCAGATCGAGGGAGATTATCAGTGGTCTTGTATGTCTTCCATTTTCTAATAATTGCTCCCACAGTTGATTTCTTCACACCAAGCTGCTTACCTATTGCAGATTCAGTCTTCCCAGCCTGGTGCAGGTCTACAATTTTGTTTCTGGTGTCCTTTGACAGCTCTTTGGTCTTGGCCATAGTGGAGTTTGGAGTGTGACTGTTTGAGGTTGTGGACAGGTGTCTTTTATACTGATAACGAGTTCAAACAGGTGCCATTAATACAGGTAACGAGTGGAGGACAGAGGAGCCTCTTAAAGAAGTTGTTACAGGTCTGTGAGAGCCAGAAATCTTGCTTGTTTGTAGGTGACCAAATACTTATTTTACCGAGGAATTTACCAATTAATTCATTAAAAATCCTACAGTGTGATTTCCTGGATTCTTTCCCCCCATTCTGTCTCTCATAGTTGAAGTGTACCTATGATGAAAATTACAGGCCTCTCTCATCTTTTTAAGTAGGAGAACTTGCACAATTGGTGGCTGACTAAATACTTTTTTGCCCCACTGTATGCTCTATTTACTGTATGGACATGGGATCAGAAAACTATTTTATTTATAAGCAGTAGCCACATGGACCCAAAGGGTACCTATTTTTTTTTTTTGCGATATCTTCCTTCACATTCATCATAAGTGCTACCGGGCGAGGTTTGTTTTGCCTGGCAACACTTGTTTATTTCTTTGTTTTTGCTCAATAAATAGGTTTGGGTTTTCAGAATTGTAATATTGCATCTGTTGTATCAGCTCCTGTGTAATGCAATGCAATTACCAATCCAGATAGACTGCACAACACTGGGACAATACATGCTGTAACAACCTTGAATAAACATACACATATTCCCTCTGCCAAGGAGGTCATGTTTTTGGTCTGGTTTGTCTGTCTGTTTAAAAACAGAACAACCCAATTTCCATGAAACTTGGTGGAAGGGTGAAGCATGGGCCAAGGAAGGATCTAGTCCATTTTGGAGTGGATCCGAGTCATGGGGCAGAGCCACGAATTTAGTTTCACTTTCACTAATGTTGGAAGTCTGTGATCAACAATGCCATACATCTCAAAATCCAATAGATGGCAATAACGTTCATCTCATTATCTGTAGCTGCTTTATCCTGTTCTACAGGGTCGCAGGCAAGCTGGAGCCTATCCCAGCTGACTACAGGCAAAAGGCGGGGTACACCCTGGACAAGTCACCAGGTCATCACAGGGCTGACACATAGGTGGGGTTTACATTAGACCGTATCAGCGGATCATCAGATTAACGTTTTTAAAACGATTAGTGTGCACACAGCAACGCCAATACACGATTCGCGTGCACACAGCAACGCCAATACACGGATACGCTCGGCTCCGCAGGCATCCTGCGCTCCAAATCACTCCGCCCTGAACAGCGAGTGCCCTCTGGAGGGTGCGCACTCCGGCCCTGCGCAGCTCACAGAGCACGCGAGTGGAGTGCACGAGCAGCAATTCGGGACTGAGCCGCTGTGTGTGTGATCTCAGTGCATATCGGGTATGCGCGTCACTTACCACTTGCAAGTGGAAGGATGGCAAGCCTAAAGACAATCATAACTACACAATGGGCAGTATTTGCATCAGTATTTGCAGTATTTTCATACTTTTATACTCTTTAATGAAAGGTGATACAAGGCGGAAGTCCGCGCCGTTTTTCAGCAGTCGCGTCACATGACCAACGCCAGCGAATCAGGAAGGTGGATGTCACAGTGACGTTGTCCAATGACGACACCAGCTAGAGCTCAGCACAGCGTATCCGCGTATTCTCAATGTTTATACAGCACCGGACCAGACACGATCTGGATTGAATACGTGGACCCTGGCGGATTCCCGTTTCCCGGTGTTTTAATGTAAACGGACAGTGCATCCGCGAAGAAAACGAGACAGATACGGTCTAATGTAAACTTGGCCATAGAGACAGACAACCATTCACACCTACGGTCAATTTAGAGTCACCAGTTAACCTAACCTGCATGTCTTTGGACTGTGGGGGAAACCGGAGCACCCGGAGGAAACCCACGCGGACACGGCGAGAACATGCAAACTCCGCACAGAAAGGCCCTCGCCGGCCACAGGGCTCGAACCCGGACCTTCTTGCTGTGAGGCGACAGCGCTAACCACTACACCACCGTGCCGCCCCGCAATAACGTTCAATCATCAAAACAAACATAGTCAGTGTAGAAATATGCCCATGCCATATCACAATCCGCATTCATGGATACACATTTTCTGGGGTAGGCGCGTAATTCTAATAGTTTTGGAAATATATCCAGACATATAAACTGGCTGCGGATACAGATTTGCAAATCATCAAGAGCTGCCTATTGTCTTTGGCGGAGGTCTGTGCTCTCCGAGTGCCTTTCTAGTAATTTATATGTTTTGTATTTCTCAATCTACCACATTAGTTACACTAGAAGGAATTACTTTACTGCTACTAATTTATTGTTGTCCATAATGTTTGTTGTTTAGATTAATGTGCTGCATGAAACCCAGGATCACGGTCATCATGTGTTCAGATATACATACAGTTAGGTCCATAAATATTTGGACAGACGACATTTTTCTAATTTTGGTTCTGTACATTACCACAATGAATTGTGAACAAAACAATTCAGATGCAGTTGAAGTTCAGACTTTCAGCTTTAATTCAGTGGGTTGAACAAAATGATTGCATAAAAATGTGAGGAACTAAAGCATTTTTTAAACACAATCCATTTCAGGGGCTCAAAAGTAATTGGACAAATTAAATAATTGTAAATAAAAATGTTCATTTCTAATACTTGGTTGAAAACCCTTTGTTGGCAATGACTGCCTGAAGTCTTGAACTCATGGACATCACCAGACGCTGTGTTTCCTCCTTTTTAATGCTCTGCCAGGCCTTTACTGCAGCGGTTTTCAGTTGCTGTTTGTTTGTGGGCCTTTCTGTCTGAAGTTTAGTCTTTAACAAGTGAAATGCTGCTCAATTGGGTTGAGATCAGGTGACTGACTTGGCCATTCAAGAATATTCCACTTCTTTGCTTTAATAAACTCCTGGGTTGCTTTGGCTTTATGTTTTGGGTCATTGTCCATCTGTATTATGAAACGCCGACCAATCAGTTTGGCTGGATTTGAGCACACAGTACGTCTCTGAATACCTCAGAATTCATCCGGCTGCTTCTGTCCTGTGTCACATCATCAATAAACACTAGTGACCCAGTGCCACTGGCAGCCATGCATGCCCAAGCCATCACACTGCCTCCACCGTGTTTTACAGATGATGTGGTATGCTTTGGATCATGAGCTGTACCACGCCTTCGCCATACTTTTTTCTTTCCATCATTCTGGTAGAGGTTGATCTTGGTTTCATCTGTCCAAAGAATGTTCTTCCAGAACTGTGCTGGCTTTTTTAGATGTTTTTTAGTAAAGTCCAATCACGCCTTTTTATTCTTGAGGCTTATGAGTGGCTTGCACCGTGCAGTGAACCCTCTGTATTTACTTTCATGCAGTCTTCTCTTTATGGTAGATTTGGATATCGATACGCCTACCTCCTGGAGAGTGTTGTTCACTTGGTTGGCTGTTGTGAAGGGGTTTCTCTTCACCATGGAAATTATTCTGCGATCATCCACCACTGTTGTCTTCTGTGGGCGTCCAGGTCTTTTTGCATTGATGAGTTCACCAGTGCTTTCTTTCTTTCTCAGGATGTACCAAACTGTAGATTTTGCCACTCCTAATATTGTAGCAATTTCTCAGATGGGTTTTTTCTGTTTTCGCAGCTTAAGGATGGCTTGTTTCACCTGCATGGAGAGCTCCTTTGACCGCATGTTTTCTTCACAGCAAAATCTTCCAAATGCAAGCACCACACCTCAAATCAACTCCAGGTCTTTTATCTGCTTAATTGAGAATGACATAACGAAGGAATTGCCCACACCTGCCCATGAAATAGCCTTTGAGTCAATTGTCCAATTACTTTTGGTCCCTTTAAAAACAGGGTGGCACATGTTAAGGAGCTGAAACTCCTAAACCCTTCATCCAATTTTAATGTGGATTCCCTCAAATGAAAGCTGAAAGTCTGGACTTTATGTCCATGTCCATTATATAACTATAACTTGAATATGTTTCAGTAAACAGGTAAAAAAAACCAAAATTTGTGTCAGTGTCCAAATATATATGAACCTAACTGTATTTAGCCAATAAAACTGATTCGGATTTTGTCAAAAGTCAGGTCACATGAGAGCCCTACCTAGCCAGTGCAGTTAGCGTGGCTTACCTGAAGCATGTAGCTGTGGTAGTCTTTAATGCGGACCTGCCAGAAGCGCTGCAGAGCCAGCACACTGCCGATGCCCACCTCATGGAAGACCTGCTCCACCACGTCAGGAAAAGGAGTGGAGCCGAGACGGGCCTCGCGGTCCACGGCGACGCGCAGCAGCCGAGTCAGACGCAGGTAATGCTCATGCACCAGGTCAGTCAGGGTCTCCAGCACGCTCTCCATCGCTGACTCAAAACCTGCGTGTGCCAACACTGTGGCAACTGACTGGTACAGGAGCTGGCGGCATGAGGGCCAGCTCAACTCCGTCACTGGCTCTCCTTCACCCCTGTACAGGAAAGGAAGAGAACAAAGAGGAAAGAAGAACATACAGAGAAACCATAGTGTGATTAATTCTACTTGATGGTTCCTATTATGTTGATTCTCTGAGGTGGAAACGGGCTCTTAAAAGGACTACTGTAAGAAGCACAAATAAGACAATACAATAATATGTACTATAAAGTGTTTCCATGTGACCTCTCTTATCAGAACATTTCTATTTTAAATGACATATTATAAAGGTATATCTACATTCCTGCTATCAAATTTACTCACTGTTATTAATACTGTCTTGTGCATTGGCACAAAAAAAAAGACTCCTTTTTATATTTTATCTTATATCTACCAACGCTAAACTGAGACACATCATACATGCAGCAGATCCGTAAACTGCATTTACTTGTAAAAGTCGCTCTCTGGGTCGCTGTGCCGCAGCTGGAACAGCTCACGAGAAGCTTTGCTATCCAGAGGCAGCAGATCATCCGGTGCTGCAGGTGTGATCGGACGTGGTGGCAGCGAATCCATATCTTCTGGTTTGAGAAAACCCTGAGTTTCAGATCCAGTGCCTGGGGGTTGCTGGCCCAGCTGTGCTGTCGTGATTAGGCTGCGGAGTCGTCGGGCATGCTGGCACAGCTGGACGGTGTGGATTGTGAGGCTGCAGGGCTCAGACGGAATGTCCAGCATGGTGGTGGGCCGAGGACGTCGTGCTGACGGCTGGTGCAGAGGAGGGTCTTGCATCTCGACCTGGCGAAATTCGCGCTGCAGGAGATCAAAGGAGCTGCGGCCTGGCGGGGCAGAGGCCACCGGGAGCTCACCCCAGTAGCGCATCATCTTTACTCGATACCTTCAAGTGGTGCCAGTAATTCCTGAAGAAATGGTCTGAAACCAATTGGTAGTCCATTTAATTTAAGACTTGGCAGGAACCAATCAGATATGTGAAGCATAAATAACATCTGGACACCACAGATGTTCTACAGTGGTCAGCATAAATGAGTCCACCCCCTTTGAATAGTAACATTTTAAACAATATCTCAATGAACACAAACAATTTCCAAAATGTTGACAAGACAAAGTTTAATATAACATCTGTTTAACTTAGAACGTGAAAGTAAGGTTAGTAATATAAACCTAGATTACACATTTTTCAGTTTTACTCAAATTAGGGTGGTGCAAAAATGAGTACACCCCACAACAAAAACGACTACATCTAGTACTTTGTATGGCCTCCATGATTGTTAATGACAGCACCGAGTCTTCTAGGCATGGAATGAACAAGTTGGCGACATTTTGCAACATCAATCTTTTTCCATTCTTCAACAACGACCTCTTTTAGTGACTGGATGCTGGATGGAGAGTGATGCTCAACTTGTCTCTTCAGAATTCCCCAAAGAAAATAATTTCTTTACACCACAAAAGGTGAAGGCTACAAGAAGATCAGCAAAGCTTTACTTATCAGTCAGAATACTGTCGCAAAAGTGATACAAAAATTTAAGAAAGATGGAACTGCAACCATCTCACAGAGACATCCAGGTCGTCCACGGAAGTTAACACCTCGACAGGAGCATCTTCTGATGAGAAGGGCTGAAGAAAATCGGCATGCAAGTTCACTGCAGTTATCTAAAGAAGTAGAAAGCCAAACTGGGGTGACTATTTCCCGTGACACAATACGGCGTACGCTGCAGAGGAATGGCATGCATGGATGCCGTCCACGAAAGAAGCCTCTCCTAAAGCCCAGGCACAAAAAAGCCCGCCTAGAGTTTGCCAGGGCCCATGCTGACAAAGATGAAGACTACTGGGACTCTATACTCTGGAGTGATGAGACCAAGATAGATGTTTTTGGAACTGATGGCTTCAAAACTGCATGGCGTCGCAAAGGTGAGGAATACAAAGAAAAATGCCTGGTGCCTAAAGTGAAACATGGTGGTGGCAGTGTCCTTATGTGGGGCTGCATGAGTGCTGCTGGTGTCGGGGAGCTGCATTTCATTGATGGCATCATGAATTCACAGATGTATTGCTCTATACTGAAAGAGAAGATGCTACCATCACTCTGTGCCCTTGGTCCTCGTGCACTTTTCCAACATGACTAAACACACATCTAAGGCCACTGTTGGATTTCTGAAGAAGAACAGGGTGAAAGTGATTCAGTGGCCAAGTACGTCTCCTGATCTGAACCCAGTCGAACACCTATGGGGAATTCTGAAGAGACAAGTTGAGCATCACTCTCCATCCAGCATCCAGTCACTAAAAGAGGTCGTTGTTGAAGAATGGAAAAAGATTGATGTTGCAAAATGTCGCCAACTTGTTCATTCCATGCCTAGAAGACTTGGTGCTGTCATTAAAAATCATGGAAGCCATACAAAGTACTAGATGTAGTAGTTTTTGTTGTGGGACTCATTTACGCTGAGCACTGTGTGTCTGGCACGTTTACAAAGTGATGTTTAGAACACAATAATCCAATGGATCATTATTCTGTCTCAATGTACGAGGTGTGTTTGAGCAAGGAAATCACTAAAGTTTGAAAAAAAAATCATCCAAGTATAAATCACTAGACTTGACACACTGATTAGGGGTTGTTTTACAATCAGGGTACAAAGTTTGTGTCACAGGGGTCCAAAATTCAAATTGATTCAAAACTGGTTCTTGTACCAGTTTTTAAGTGAAGGGCAAGTTAAAGAACAGATAGGCATGTGTAATAGTTTGTATTATAACAAGATTAAGTAAGCAGGGCTGGGAGAAACAAATGAAGTGACATTTTTTTTGACAATTCAGAATCCACTACTTCCATAGTGCTTTTAAATATAAGGCTGTAAGCTTTGTGTTAGTTGTCTCTAATATTTATGTCCCAATATCTTGACCACATTTTAGGATGAAAATAATCATTTTAGATATCTCATCTCATCTCATTATCTGTAGCCGCTTTATCCTTCTACAGGGTCGCAGGCAAGCTGGAGCCTATCCCAGCTGACTACGGCCGAAAGGCGGGGTACACCCTGGACAAGTCGCCAGGTCATCACAGGGCTGACACATAGACACAGACAACCATTCACACTCACATTCACACCTACGGTCAATTTAGAGTCACCAGTTAACCTAACCTGCATGTCTTTGGACTGTGGGGGAAACCGGAGCACCCGGAGGAAACCCATGCGGACACGGGGAGAACATGCAAACTCCGCACAGAAAGGCCCTCGCCGGCCACGGGGCTCGAACCCAGGACCTTCTTGCTGTGAGGCAACAGCGCTAACCACTACACCACCGTGCCGCCCCTCATTTTAGATATGTTATTTTATATTGAAAAATTAGCTGTCTCGGAGAGGACGTTTTTTTGACACAATTCCATACTAATTTGATCAAAATAGTCTGAAAACTTACTGGCATTCAACATTAAAACTTAACTACTGTATGTTTCCAATGATATGGAACCAAATATTTGTTTTATGGTATAAAGAATGATGTAAGTGCATCCCTTTTGGAGCTACCTGTGGTCAAAAAAAGCACTTTTTCTAAATGACACGAGTAATTTTGCTAAATATGACATATATTGCCATACATTCACCAAAAATAACGTTATCACCAAATTTTTTTTGCATGGTAAATAGAGCTATCACAGGGCTACAATAAACAACCAAGTTTATTTAGTCAAGCCTTTTGATATTGAAGATAAGTGTTAATGTGATTTTTAGCTTGCCTACCCTGATTGTAAAACAACCCTCAATATAAAGATTTTCATCTATAATAAGTAAATAATATCTATAAATCATACTTACGTCAACAACTTAGGCTACTAACTTCCTCGAGATAACCATTTGGTTTTATAAATACAATAAAATTCAGGGATAGATAGTAAAAACTCTAATTAATCTCGTAAAAACAGTTCTTTAGTGATATTTCATACCTCTGAACAAACACAGGTTATGTGTCCGTATCATAAATGCTTCCGTGTCGATACGTGGAGCTGTGGGATTAGTTCCGCTTGCGTTGAAAAATGCTTTAGTTCTCCATAATGTGATGAATAAATTTGAATATTGAATGTTTAGTAAAGTAAAGTAAAGATATTTGACGTATTGGCTTCGAAAGTATTTACTTTTGGTAAAAGCTGAGAAGATACATCACGACCTCTTTTCATTCAGGAATAAACACGGACCACTTATATCGACGCACCAAACAAAAATGGCGGACACCGAGTCGGACGGTTGTGCAAACCCAGAAAACAAATCTGACATGAAGATGGAGGATCAAAGCAGCCAGAATAAAGAGGAAGGCACGGATTTCAGTCAGGATCCTTTTAAGAAACCGGCCATTTTCTTGGCGCCGTCTGTAGCACTGAAGAAGAGCAAAAGTGTGCAGAAGATCACACCTGAGATCTTTCATGATGACAGCTGTGCAGTCCCTAAAGATGGGAAAGAACCTTCTCAAGAAGAATCCACAACGGGTGATGAGAAGTGCTTGAAACATGATACTGAAAGTCCAAATCAGACTCCTGTGTCTGGAAAGATGGTCCATGCCACACCAAAACCAGAGATCAAATCCAGAAACACATCCAAAGTGCCACCAAGTGGTAAATTTCCTCCTCTTCCATACACAGAGCCTCCATGGGCTGGGGTACCAGGTGTCCCTTACACCTTTGAGCTGCTTAAAAATGGTGCCATACTGGACACAGTGCCTCTCAGTCAGCAGAGTTACTTCGTGGTGGGGCGCTTACCTGTGTGTGACATCTCTCTGGAGCATCCGTCCATATCACGTTATCATGCCGTGGTGCAGTATCGTGGAAAGGCAGGAGACACCGGTGTTGTAGGAGAGGAGCTTGGGTTCTACATCTACGATCTGGGCAGTACTCATGGAACCGTTGTAAACAAGAACAAGATCCCTCCTAAAACTTATATGAGATTGCACGTCGGCCATGTCGTGAAGTTTGGAGGAAGCACGAGGCTCTTTATCCTCCAGGTGAGGAATGTCATGGTTTAAAGTTTACACTGGTATAAAAGGATGATTCTTATGCCTCCTGTTCCTGTTTGCTCCGTGTACAGGGTCCTGAATCAGATGAAGAGGCCGAGTCGGAGCTGACGGTTACAGAGCTGAAAGAGCGAGCCAGAAAGCAGCGAGAAGAGCTAGAGAAGAGGATGATGGGAGATGGTTCAGATGATGATGATGATGATGACGATGATGATGACAAGGAGGAGAAGAAGAATGAAGAGAACATTGCTCGTGGAAGAAGTCCTGCAGAAGACAGTGGCTGCTCGTGGGGAATGGGTAACAGAAAACAGTATTATCTAAATCGTTGTTGCATTTGATTTTGCGCAAATGTCTCAAGAATTCTTGGTATTAACTGATGAATAGATTTTAACCTCGACACTTTTTTTTTTTTTTTTTTGAGAAGACTTGACCAGAGTTAGGTTGAGGTGCTATTAAAGCTGGACGGCCTTTTAGATTTTTCAAGTGTACGTCATAAAAAGAATTTATTTTTGTTGAGTGACCGAAAGCTACTGAATTCGAAACACAGACTTCCAGTTTTATTAGGATTTTTTAAAATAGAACAATTAATGAATTTATCTCCACGTGGCCCTAAATTCTCCGCTATTTTTTCCTGCTTCACCATGACGCAATTCAAGATACTACGTCATGCATCACGTGGTAGGCTTTCCCTGTTTGCACAAGGCATTGTGGGATACAAATTTGAAACAGAAGAGAAAAATGGAGGACGTGAGTGTGCGAATGAAACCTGAAAGACTGACTACAGTAACGGAAAGAAAGCGAGAAGAAAAGTAATGCTTTTATGGCTGAGGACTACAGTTGTCTTGCTAACTTTAGGACTGCAGTTATCATAAACAGTTTTGCACTCAAGTTTCCATCAATGAAGAGTTATAACATCAACGAAACTGTCCTCATGTTAAAACTGTTAATGTTATAGTCAGGCTGTCTGTTGTTGCCCAAATGAGGATGGGTTCCCTTTTGAGTCTGGTTCCTCTCGAGGTTTCTTCCTCATGTCGTCTGAGGGAGTTTTTCCTTGCCACCGTCGCCACAGGCTTGCTCATTGGGGATAGATTAGGGATAAAATTAGCTCATGTTTTAAGTCGTTCAAATTCTGTAAAGCTGCTTTGCGACAATGTTTATTGTGAAAAGCGCTGTACAAATAAACTTGACTTGACATTAGGTTATATACAAAGGAAAGGAAACGCAGGACCAAACTAATAAATAAATATCGACGCTCAGCGAGCACCTCGGTGTGATCAGCTGTTCGTTTAGCGACAATGATGGAACTGTCAGTGCACGCTCAAAGGTAAACCTGCGCACGCACACGGACTTCCTCGGTCTGCTTGACTGCGCAAAACGAGCAATTTCATGCACGTTATTTGCTTTAATCCCTTCAAATTAAATAACTTCCCAGCCACAGAATGGCCTGATATATTTTGTGAGATATTACAGAAATAAACATGTATCACAGTGACCAAGTTTCAGAGGGAACTAAATTTGACTAATTTTATGAAATTGAAAGGCCGTCTAGTTTTAAGACTGAAATTGCTAGTTACTACACACATTCCTACTAACCCCAAGTTAATCTGGTAATTTACTCTGTTCAGGGGTTTTACCGAGAATCTTTAAGGGGCTCCCCAGATGGCAGCTACCATAGAAACAGTCTAGAAATTACATTTACTTTGTCTGCTCATGAGTGAGTATAAAATTTGCCTAGTGCAAAAAAAAAATTGCAGTTAAAATACCAATGGTAGATTCATGAAATTTACAGTACCAGTCAAAACTTTGGACACGGTTTCAAATTCAATGGTTTTTCTTAATTTTTATTAATTAAAAGACACTCCTTCATGTCTTAAAGTAATGATGGATGTCGCTTCTCTTTACGTAGTTGTTCGGTTCTTGACATAATAGAGATTACTACAGTTGTGGTGTTGAATTGGGCTATTTACTGTATTTTTATTATTTACCGTTTACTGTTTGATCTCAAACGCATTAAGAAGGCAATAAATTGCACTAATTAACTTTTGACGAGGCAGACCTGTGACATGAAAAGCCTTCCAGATTATTACAAACCCCATTCATATCCAGAAAACTTGGGATAATTTCCAAAATGCCATAAAAACCAGAATGTGTGATTTGTTAATTCACGCAAACCTTCATTTAACTGACGAAAGTACAAAGGAAAGATTTGCAATAGTTTTACTGACCAACTTAATTGTAGCTTGTAAATATAAACGAAGTTAGAATTTGATGCCCGAAACACACACAAGTTTGGACAGAGACATAATTACCATAGTATTACATCACCTTTCCTTTTAATAGCACTTTTTAATCACATGGGATCCGAGGATACGAACTGTTGCAGTTTTGCAATTGGAATTTTTATCCATTCTTGCTTTGATACAAGACTTCAGCTGTTCAACAGTCCGTGGTCGCCGTTGGCTGATTCTCCTCTTCATGATGCCACATACATTCTCAACAGGAGACAGATCTGGACTGGCAGCAGGCCAGTCAAGCACACGCACTCTGTGTCTACAAAGCCATGCTGTTGTAGCCTGTTCAGAATGAGGCCTGGTATTGTCCTGCTCAAATAAGCATGGACTTCCTGGGAAAAGATGCTGCCTTGATGGCAACATATGTCTCTCTAAAATCCAAATACATACGCCTCCACGTCAGTGGTACCTTCACACGCATGTGACTCACCCTTGCCGTGGGCAACGATGCCCCTCCTCCCATACCGTCACAGGTGCTGGCTTTTGCACCTTGCTCTGATGATAAACTGGATGGTCGTGTTCACCTTTGGCACTGAGAACTTAACATCTGGTTTTCCCGAAAACAAGCTGAAATGTGATTCATCTGACCTCAGCTCATGTTTCCACTGTCTTTCGGTCCATCTGAGATGAGTTCAGGCCCAGAGAAATTCAGCAGCATTTCTGCACAGAATTGATGAATGGCTTCCTCCTTGTGTAATACAGTTTCAGGTTGCATTCCTGGATCCAGTGGCAGACCGTGTGAAGTGACAACAGTTTTCCGAAGTCCTCCCGAGCCCATGTGGCTATATTTGTCACATTAGCATGATGGTTTTTCAGGCATTGAAGGTCACGCACATTCAACAATGGTTTCTGTCCTCGCCCTTTACACACACCGATGTCCCCAAATTCCCTGAATCTTTGCACAATATTCTGTCCTGTAGATTTTGAAAGACCTAAAATCTTGCATTGAGAAATGCTCTTTTTGAATTGACGAACAGTTCTCTCACGAATTTTGGCACAAAAAGGGGGCTTATGACCCATCCTTGCTTACAAAGACTGAGCCTTTGGTGCTCCTTTTATACCCAATCATGTTCCCAATTAACCTGTTTATTGTGGTTATTGTGTCAATTAGTCCTGGATATGACTTTAAACTGCAATTGGTGGTGGGTCTCAGGTCCGGGAGGACTTGAGTATTGCTCCCAGGTCCTCTCTGACCCGGACTGGTAGCACCTGCCTGGGTTCCAGCTATGGGTTAAATAATACATCACCAATCATCACCAATAAGGTGCTGGCAGCAGGGCGCTTTTCACTGCAATGTGAGAAATGAACCCAACAGGGTCAATGCCACCAGATGGCATGTGGAAGAGCCACTCAAATGGCCAATGGATGGCATCACTCACTCAGCAAGTCATTTGTCACTGTGGGGCAACTTCCATACCCGTCAGGTCTGTGGCACTTTTGTGCACCACTTGGCATCAGGTCTGGAGGTCCAGAGAGGCAACACGATGGGGGCACGACGTCGTTTGTCTTACCTTACTGTGCAAGGTGCTTCACTAGGAGAGGAGAATAGCATACGAGAGAGCTCATGATGCCAGACATTCCATGGCGGCTCGGCCAGACCATTCGTGCCTCCGCTGCGGACGGCTCCATCGCTCTGGTTCAGGCCTTGCGGCCCATCTGCATTTCTGCATGCCCTAATGAACCAGTCATCATCACTAGCGACGGACAGCCGCCATTTATTGTGGAATCTTCCAAAATGGTGTTGCTTGAATATCCTATGAACTTTTCAGTCTTATTTCACATGAATTAACAAATCAAAGAGTTTTGTTTTTATTGCATTTTGGAAATTATTCCAACTTTTTCCAGAAGCAGGGTTCGTACCTCATGAAGCTGGTTAAGATGATGCCAGTAGTGTGCAAAGCGTCATGATGGTCAATGGTTACGACTTTGAAGAATCTAAAATATGAAATGTTTTTTTGTTTATCACATAATTCCACATATGCTCCATATGTCATGTTCATAGTTGTGATGTCTTCAGTGGTGTTCTGCAGTGTAGAAAGTACAAAATACAGAAAAGCCGATGAATAAGTAGGCATGTCCAAAATTTTGACTGGTACTGTGTGTGTAGTTAAAAAAATATATGGGTCTGTCTCAGAAACTGGGTACTGTGGGGGTACCCCACTAAATATACTCACAGTCAATAATGATGGTTTTAGTTTGAAATAAAATGATGAAAGAAATAATACAAATAAAACTAAATCTTTGATGTGAATACTCAGAATTTGGCAAAAATTCTGCAAATTTGTGGAAAAATGGCGGCTCGATCTGGGGCATGATAAACGGTCGACTACATCGCATTCCCTTAAAAAGGTTGTAGTCCACTGAAAAGTCTACAGTTATCACTAATTGTATTTTAAGTTGTAACTTTCTACACCTAAGGATTGGTGCGCTCGCAGAATAATCATAACCGTAATAAAACATCATGCAAAATATTTGATCACCGTTGTAACTCCATTTTCCGCAAACCCAAAACCAATACGATCGTATCAATACGGAAAGCCTCAGGGTCGAGGTCACTACCTCACCAAAAGTAGTAACTTAAAATCACTACGCCATATAAAAATTTAGTTATACGTAAATCTGCGATTTTGTTTTTTAAAACGAAAGCTGAAAGTTAGGTATACAGTGGTGCTTGAAAGTTTGTGAACCCTTTACAATTTTCTATATTTCTGCATAAATATGACCTAAAACATCATCAGATTTTCACACAAGTCCTAAAAGTAGATAAAGAGAACCCAGTTAAACAAATGAGACAAAAATATTATACTTGGTCATTTATTTATTGAGGAAAATGATCCAATATTACATATCTGTGAGTGGCAAAAGTATGTGAACCTCTAGGATTAGCAGTTAATTTGAAGGTGAAATTAGAGTCAGGTGTTTTCAATCAATGGGATGACAATCATGTGTGAGTGGGCACCCTGTTTTATTTAAAGAACAGGGATCTATCAAAGTCTGATCTTCACAACACATGTTTGTGGAAGTGTATCATGGCACGAACAAAGGAGATTTCTGAGGACCTCAGAAAAAACGTTGTTGATGCTCATCAGGCTGGAAAAGGTTACAAAACCATCTCTAAAGAGTTTGGACTCCACCAATCCACAGTCAGACAGATTGTGTACAAATGGAGGAAATTCAAGACCACTGTTACCCTCCCCAGGAGTGGTCGACCAACAAAGATCACTCCAAGAGCAAGGCGTGTAATAGTTGGCGAGGTCACAAAGGACCCCAGGGTAACTTCTAAGCAACTGAAGGCTAATGTTAATGTTCATGAGTCCACCATCAGGAGAACACTGAACAACAATGGTGTGCATGGCAGGGTTGCAAGGAGAAAGCCACTGCTCTCCAAAAAGAACATTGCTGCTCGTCTACAGTTTGATAAAGATCACTTGGACAAGCCAGAAGGCTATTAGATAAATGTTTTGTGGATGGATGAGACCAAAATAGAACTTTTTGGTTTAAATGAGAAGCGTTATGTTTGGAGAAAGGAAAACACTGCATTCCAGCATAAGAACCTTATCCCATCTGTGAAACATGGTGGTGGTAGTATCATGGTTTGGGCCTGTTTTGGTGCATCTGGGCCAGGATGGCTTGCCATCATTGATGGAACAATGAATTCTGAATTATACCAGCAAATTCTAAAGGAAAATGTCAGGACATCTGTCCATGAACTGAATCTCAAGAGAAGGTGGGTCATGCAGCAAGACAACGACCCTAAGCACACAAGTCATTCTACCAAAGAATGGTTAAAGAAGAATAAAGTTAATGTTTTGGAATGGCCAAGTCAAAGTCCTGACCTTAATCCAATGGAAATGTTGTGGAAGGACCTGAAGCGATCAGTTCATGTGAGGAAACCCACCAACATCCCAGAGTTGAAGCTGTTCTGTACGGAGGAACGGGCTAAAATTCCTCCAAGCCGGTGTGCAGGACTGATCAACAGTTACCGCAAACGTTTAGTTGCAGTTATTGCTGCACAAGGGGGTCACACCAGATACTGAAAGCAGAGGTTCACATACTTTTGCCACTCACAGATATGTAATATTGGATCATTTTCCTCAATAAATAAATGACCAAGTATAATATTTTTGTCTCATTTGTTTAACTGGGCTCTCTTTATCTACTTTTAGGACTTGTGTGAAAATCTGATGATGTTTTGGGTCATATTTATGCAGAAATATAGAAAATTCTAAAGGGTTCACAAACTTTCAAGCACCACTGTAGAATACGTTTCTTACGGAATATGTTACGATGGTAGCTGGTCTTGTATGAATTTCTGAGCTATAAAATGAGTTGTGGTCTATTTTTTACCGTAGCGTGTTATTTGTGTGCGGGGAAGGACACACATTAACAATTTGCATGTGTAGAATGGAATTTTCCACTCCGACAGTTAGAAGTTGATCGTGCTTCCATTTGCGGTCTTTCTGTTACGCGGGTGATCTGTTCGGACGTTATCGCTGAAAAGGTGAGTTTTGACAGTTTTATTTTGTTTTAGTCTTGCAGTATAAGGCAATAGAATGTTTCTTTTTCATCTGACTTTCATATTTTGTAGTGTTTGCGTATTTTTGGCCAATATTTTGCAACCATGGTCAATTTAGATCGAACTTTTGATAGAATCTACGGCCAGTCATTTTGCCCCGCCCCCACCTCGCGCTCCGTCCGGTGCGGTAGTGATGTCCCGTTGCTCGTGCGCTGCAGCAGAGACCCGCGTGACCTTCAGCCGGTACAGTCGCTGTTCTTTTACCACCGCCGTTATTCTCATCTTTCCGGTGTGTTCTTGATTTTTCCATCGTGTCCTATTTCACCGTATCAAATACCCAAACTGTATCATATTATTCATATTTAAGTGAATAATCAATGACTGAATTGATTATTCACTTAAATATGAATAATATGATACAGTTTGGGTATTTGATACGGTGAAATAGACCCAAGCAATCAAAAAAAGGAAATTTATTCAATATTTTCACTCATCTGTGAAGGAGGGGCTTTAATTCTTCATGATGGAGTTATTTTATATGGAAATCAATTTTACAAAAGCGTTTGAATTGTAATCAAAAAATATTTCCACAGTGGAGGCCAGATAAAGCAAGATGCTATCTTTATTCTTATTAAACATGACAAAAGAAGCATTGAGTGTTAGGGAAATGCAAATGTAACCTACTTCAGCTCACACTATTAAGAGTAACCGCTGGAGGTTACAGACGCCTATACCACTATATGTTGACCTTTTGGACCAGCACATCAAAAGATTAGGCTCGCTACTGGAGAAAGGGGTATCAGAAATTGCATCGAGTAGAAGAGCAAAAACGCAAGTAAGTAAGTTTTATGTGTATTGTATTAACGCATAAACAAACAGCTACAAAAAAAATAATAATAATAAAATTAGAATGTCCTTCACCGCATGAAATGTCACAATATCAGTCCAGAAATGAAATCTATAGATCAACTAGGTGGATAACAAAATCACAGTTCTTATCTCCAATTCGGTTGGCTCGCCACAACTGCTGGAAGCTACCTCCACCTCTACAGTACGGAAGTGATCACAGCAGAAGAGTCCATGCGTCGCTCCCGGGTTTCACAGAAGAAGGAAAACCATAAAAAAGAAGAGACGCACAAAAAAAAAAAAACCCGGGCAGAGATCAAAACCCTGTACACACGTACAGTGGCACTACGATCACAGCTCACGCCAATCCAGCTTCCAACCGATTTCTTCTAGTGTCCGTCGCAAAAAACCACAAAATCCTCGCTCAGCCAGCGGGCAAAACCATTTTTATGCTGTTGATTCTTACAATGACAGCAAGAGGAAGGTAAAATGTCGAAGTTTCAAGTGCTCAGCGAGCAGAATCTGCCACGAATGTCGGCAAGCAGCCGCCTCCAGAGAGGAAAACCAACAGCGTAAAGTCACCGGCGGCTTCCGATTGGCTCAGCTTGCGCATGTGAACTCCACATGTCACCCATGTCTTTATCACATGAAAGAAGACCACATTCGTCACTTTTTTGAGATAAAATGAAGTGCATATGAATAAACCTGTGTGTGTTTATTTCTTTTTGGATTTATAGCTATATTTTTGTCGTAAATCCTATTTATCCATGTGTCATGAACTGTATGAATTTATTTATTTTGCAAATAATCTGTGGTCAACTAAATTAATGGCTAGGACGCAGTGACCAGGGCTACACAAAAAAAAAAAATTAGTAAAATTAGAAAATTTATTTTTTGACCATAATGTCCCAGGGGCGGCACGGTGGCGTAGTGGTTAGCGCTGTCGCCTCACAGCAAGAAGGTCCGGGTTCGAGCCCCGTGGCCGGCGAGGGCCTTTCTGTGTGGAGTTTGCATGTTCTCCCCATGTCCGCGTGGGTTTCCTCCAGGTGCTCCGGTTTCCCCCACAGTCCAAAGACATGCAGGTTAGGTTAACTGGTGACTCTAAATTGAGCGTAGGTGTGAATGTGAGTGTGAATGGTTGTCTGTGTCTATGTGTCAGCCCTGTGATGACCTGGCGACTTGTCCAGGGTGTACCCCGCCTTTCGCCCGTAGTCAGCTGGGATAGGCTCCAGCTTGCCTGCGACCCTGTAGAAGGATAAAGTGGCTAGAGATAATGAGATGAGATAATAATGAGATAATGTCCCAAATGAGAGACCAGTTTCTGAGACAGACCCGTATATACACTACCGTTCAAAAGTTTGGGGTCACTTTGAAATGTCGTTATTTTTGAAAGAAAAGCACTGTTCTTTTCAATGAAGATCACTTTAAACTAATCAGAAATCCACTCTATACATTGCTAATGTGGTAAATGACTATTCTAGCTGCAAATGTCTGGTTTCTGGTGCAATATCTCCATAGGTGTATAGAGGCCCATTTCCAGCAACTCTCACTCCAGTGTTCTAATGGTACAATGTGTTTGCTCATTGCCTCAGAAGGCTAATGGATGATTAGAAAACCCTTGTACAATCATGTTAGCACAGCTGAAAACAGTTGAGCTCTTTAGAGAAGCTATAAAACTGACCTTCCTTTGAGCAGATTGAGTTTCTGGAGCATCACATTTGTGGGGTCGATTAAATGCTCAAAATGGCCAGAAAAATGTCTCGACTATATTTTCTATTCATTTTACAACTTATGGTGGGAAATAAAAGTGTGATTTTTCATGGAAAACACAAAATTGTCTGGGTGACCCCAAACTTTTGAACGGTAGTGTAATATATATATATAAAACTGCAATTTAATTATATCTTATCGCTACAAATAATCTCTGATCAGAATTGTGTGGGTGTGTCAGATCACATACTGATTAACAGAAGCGACTTATCCATCACAATTTGGCCCTTGTTAAAGTCGCTCAGATCCTTACACTTGCCCATTTTTTCTGCTTCCAACGCATCAACTTCGAGAACTGACCGTCCTCTTGCTGCCTAATGTATTCCACCACCACCCCTGCTGACAGTATCACGAGATCATCAATGTTCTTCACTTCACCTGTCAGTGGTTTTAAAGTGATAGCTGATTGTGTGTATATGATGTAAATTTATTATTTTTTTGTATTGTTGAATGAACAGGAGAGGACACAGCCCCAGAGGAGGAGGAGAACGAGGAGAATCCGTTTGCCACAGAGTTTCAAGAGGACCAGGAAGCAGCTTACCTGAAAGATCCTAAAAAGGCTCTGCAAGGGTTCTACGATCGAGAAGGTAGACTGTGTTCAAGTCTTGTTGTAGTTTAGCAAGCATTTCTGGTTGGAGATGAGTATAATCGTTCTTTACGATTTCAGGAGAAGAACTGGAGTTTGAATATGACGACAAAGGACATGGCACCTGGCTCTGCAGAATCAAGTAATGAATACGATCCTGATAACGCACCGCTGTTGGATTCTGATTAATGATTAGTCTGAGTAATGCGTTGATTGCAGCTCTGACTGTACACAAATCACAGCTTGATTTTAAGGAGCTCAGTCTCATACATTGTTGTGTCTATCGTAATAACATACATGGAGAATTATTCTATCCACATTCACTGGATATGAGCAGTCGCGCGCTCTGATTGGCTACTCTACTACTAGGATATCCGCTCGTTAGGGTGCATCAGTTGCCCCCTAAAAATGAAAAGTTCCTCCGATCATGATGCATTTTTGTTTTTATGTTCCTTTTGGTAAGAAAACACACTGGGTGAAATATTTTGACAAAATTCAAAAGTGTAATGGTGGCACCAGGAGCTCAAAGATACGGATAAAGCTGCTATTTTATGACTTTTATGACAAAATTTCGATCACTTTTCATGAAACATTATGGCACCTGGGCGGCACGGTGGTGTAGTGGTTAGCGCTGTCGCCTCACAGCAAGAAGGTCCTGGGTTCGAGCCCCGGGGCCGGCGAGGGCCTTTCTGTGTGGAGTTTGCATGTTCTCCCCGTGTCCGCGTGGGTTTCCTCCGGGTGCTCCGGTTTCCCCCACAGTCCAAAGACATGCAGGTTAGGTTAACTGGTGACTCTAAATTGAGCGTAGGTGTGAATGTGAGTGTGAATGGTTGTCTGTGTCTATGTGTCAGCCCTGTGATGACCTGGCGACTTGTCCAGGGTGTACCCCGCCTTTCGCCCGTAGTCAGCTGGGATAGGCTCCAGCTTGCCTGCGACCCTGTAGAAGGATAAAGTGGCTAGAGATAATGAGATGAGATGAGATTATGGCACCTTATAGAGTATACCAAATATCTTAGATACACAGTTTTAGTGCATATTCTAAATATATTATCAAGCACAGTTTGAGTTTTAGCTGTTCATTGAATCATTGTTCAACTACTTTTAAACAATACAAATGTATTATGAATCACATTAATGCTTCTCAATCCCTTGCAAAGGTTCTTAACATGATCTCTGGGTCACAAGAAATCAATAAATGGAGTCCAACGTTGTGATTCAAACCTTACGCGAAAACATAAAATAAGCGTTTTTTGGCAAAAAAAAAAGAACCTCGTGGTGCCACCATTAGACTTTTGAATATGGTCAAAACATTTTACAGGATGTCTTTATTGGTGAAAAGGAACACCCGAACAAAAACGCATCAGATTTTATGAAAGTGAGGGCAACTGATGCTCCCTACCACTGATATACCATGAGTAGAGAAAAACAAAATGGCGGAGCGTCTTGCTGAACCAACCGAGGATGAAATAAAAACTCGACTCCAAAACAAAACCCCAAAAATACGAAACAAGCAACAAAATATGGAATAAAAGTATTTGATGCTAAGAACGTGTATCTTTTTTTTTTTCAAGAATTATTATTATTATAGCATTTTTCACAAATTGCTCCTGTCATTTCGCCGGTTTATTTACATTCTTCATCTTTACACATTAAAATTTGTTGATTTATTTATTTATTTGTTATTTATTTATTTTAAGACTGGTTCAAAAGCTCGAAGAAGTTTGAAAATTATGTAACTGAAATGTCCAAGGAAGAATTAAATAAATGTCTACAGTTATTCTATACCTTGGCAAGACGGCACTTTCTACAAAAATAAAAAAACACTGTCAATTCGTGCAGCTATCGATATGTTTATAAGAAGTCCGCCGAAGCGGAAATGATTTTGTCGGACTTTTTGTACAAAGTTTTAATTTATCGAATTTGCAAAAAATTAAAATCCAGTGAATGTGAATAGAATAAAACAGTTATTCCACTCAATCTCGTTTACTACACGCCTTATTGGCTATCAGCTCATGTACGACTCGATTTCGTGGAATAACTGTTAATTGTAACACAGACGCTGAGGTTTCTCAGTAACATGACAAGCTGTGTTTGTTTGGTTATAGTGAATTCAATAGAATGAAAACAGAATTGCTATTTCTAAGTAAAAACAGAAACCAACTTGCTTCACTGACATCCCACAGCATTAAATGTAGGGGAGAGCGGGGAAACTTGGGACAAGTTTTCAGCTTTTGTAGATTGCGTGTGTGAAATTCTTTGCAGGTATCCGTCACATTCATATTGCATTGGAGAGGATTTACTATACCCTCTTACTACAGCATTAGTTTCTCAGCTTGTCATATACACTACCGTTCAAAAGTTTGGGGTCACTTTGAAATGTCCTTATTTTTGAAAGAAAAGCACTGTTCTTTTCAATGAAGATCACTTTAAACTAATCAGAAATACACTCTATAGAGATCTTGCATGTGACGTCACAGCCGATCCAGATTGTGACAGACGCCATCTTGTAGGTCAAACGCCATATTCCGCCTTCTACTTCTGCTTTTACTTCTACCTTTTCTTCTGGAAAACCCTACTATATACAATTCTACTACAACGGCTGCGGCTACAAGCTCTCGCTACCTGTGCACGTTTATGTTTTTTGTGTGTATTTTTGCGTGTTGTTCGTCTGTACCGGACTTCAATATCCACTACAACCGTATGGACTTACTGGACATTGGTTTCCAGCAGAAAATGACGGTTTGTAGCGATTTCCATCGCATGCACAACATTCCGGACGAGAAAAAAAAAAAAACATTCCGGATGAGATTGCGAGACCAGCGGGGTCTCCGTGGATTGTTATTGGAAGCAAAGCGAAGGAGGCGGCGCCGGGAGCCGAAGCAAAAGCGAGGCTACAGGCAGAGCCGGCCTGTTGACTAAGCTCAGAAAACAGCCACTCAAACCTCCACTGCTAAGCCTCTACCTCTCCAACGCCAGATCCATGTAAACAAGACGGACGATTTGGAATTACAACTGGAATTACCTTATTCTATTCTATAATCGGCTGGTCAGTGCTATACTCAATACTTACTTACCCATCCAGTGAGGATCATTTTCTTGTTTACAAGATGCTACATCTGAGTCGCTGACAAATCCTGAATTTCTGTAAAGAAAACTGTGCAGAGATTTATAAGCACGCAGTGCTTCACCACTGAACAGCGAGGGAAAGTTGATGAGGTAATCATACACGTCCGGGTATTCCGCTGGCAGTTCAAAATCCGGTCGTGAAAACTCCGTCCGGAAAGCCATAAGGGTCACAAATCTGTAGATCGTTTATTTTAGACATATATCTAGTTATCTGTTCATTAGAAAAATGAGCCGTGTAGTCCGTCGGTTGAAATTGATCCATTCTGTACACGAGTGCAGCAGTATTCAGCGGTGTTTTTGACCGACATGATGGCGGTTGTGTACTTTCCGGTCACGTGACTGCAAGATCTCTATACATTGCTAATGTGGTAAATGACTATTCTAGCTGCAAATGTCTGGTTTTTGGTGCAATATCTCCATCGGTGTATAGAGGCCCATTTCCAGCAACTCTCACTCCAGAGTTCTAATGGTACAATGTGTTTGCTCATTGCCTCAGAAGGCTAATGGATGATTAGAAAACCCTTGTACAATCATGTTAGCACAGCTGAAAACAGTTGAGCTCTTTAGAGAAGCTATAAAACTGACCTTCCTTTGAGCAGATTGAGTTTCTGGAGCATCACATTTGTTCAAGTTCAAGTTCAAGATTACTTTATTTGTCCCATCAATGGGCAATTTAGTTTACAGCTCAGTCTCCATCAGACAACAATAAATGAAAAATAATTAAGAGAACACAAGACATATACACATACGTCCAATATACACACATCCAGTCAAACATCACACCCTACCCTGACAGTGATAGCCAGCATTTAAAAAATCAAGTTCTCATTGGTGTACTCTATTTGTGGGGTCGATTAAATGCTCAAAATGGCCAGAAAAATGTCTCGACTATATTTTCTATTCATTTTACAACTTATGTTGGGAAATAAAAGTGTGACTTTTCATGGAAAACACAAAATTGTCTGGGTGACCCCAAACTTTTGAACGGTAGTGTAAAGCCTTAAAGCTGGACTGCCTTTCAGATTTTTCAAGTGTAGGTCATAAAAAGAAATCCCCCCCCCCGACACCCAGTTATTTTTGTTTAGTGACCAAAAGCTACTGAATTCGAATCACAGACTTCCAATTTTATTAGGTTTTTAAAAATAGAACAATTAATGAATTTATCTCAACGTGGCCCGAAATTCTCCGCTATTTTTTCCTGCTTCACCATGACCCGATTCAAGATACTACGTCATGCATGACGTGATGGGCTTTCCCCGTTCACACAAGGCTTTGTGGGATACAAATTTGAAACAGGAGAGAAAAATGGAGGATGTGAGTGTGCGAATGAAACGTGAAAGACCGACTACAGTAACGGAAAGAAAGCGAGAAGAAAAGACATTATGTTCCATACGAAGGAAAGGAAACGCAGGACCAAACTAATAAATATCGGCGCTCAGCGAGCACCTCGGTGTGATCGGCTGTTCGTTTAGCAGTGCACGCTCAAAAGTAAACCTGCGCATGCGCACACACACACGGACTTCCTCTGTCTGCTTGACTGCGCGAAGCGAGCGATTTCATGCACATTATTTGCTTTAATCCGCTCAAATTAAATAACTTCCCAGCCACAGAATGGCCTGATATACACTGTATTGCCAAAAGTATTTGCTCACCTGCCTTGACTCAAACTTGAGCTTAAGTGACATCCCATTCCTAATCCATAGGGTTCAATATGACGTCGGTCCACCCTTTGCAGCTAGAACAGCTTCAACTCTTCTGGGAAGGCCGTCCATAGGGTTTAGGAGTGTGTTTATGGGAATTTTTGACCATTCTTCCAGAAGCGCATTTGTGAGGTCACACACTGATGTTGGACGAGAAGGCCTGGCTCTCAGTCTCCGCTTTAATTCATCCCAAAGGTGTTCTGTCGGGTTGAGGTCAGGACTCTGTGCAGGCCAGTCAAGTTCATCCACACCAGACTCTGTCATCCATGTCTTTATGGACCTTGCTTTGTGCACTGGTGCACAGTCATGTTGGAAGAGGAAGGGGCCAGCTCCAAACTGTAAAAACAGTCTGCATGCCTAGGTGCTTGATTTTATACACCTGTGGCCATGGAAGTGATTGGAACACCTGATTCCGATAATTTGGATGGGTGAGCAAATACTTTTGGCAATATAGTGTATATCACAATGACCAAATTTCAGAGGGAACTAAATTTCGCCGATTTTATGAAATCGAAAGGCCATCTAGCTTTACGCTTCAGTTTTTCTGTCAATATTTTTTGCAGGGAGACATGAGACGTTATGTCGGGAGACTTGGGACATAGTGAGGAGAGATGGAGCGAAAATAAACTACCTAGCTCAGGGGTGGGCAATTATTTTTTCCATGGGGCCACATGAGAAACAGAAAATTTTGTGGTGGGCCGGACCAAAAGGCTGAACTAAATTCTGCATTAGAGGGAGGCGTCTCATGCGGGACGCCTCCCTCTGAATCCTATGTCAGCACTGGTTTGTTTATGAGAAAACGACCTGGTGGTTTTCTGCAAATATTAATTGTATTTCTTTATATAAAACAGTAAATAACATTGTTTTTACAAGCTGCTAAGACTGGTAAGAGTCTGGAAAAAACGAGGTCGCCTTACAAAAAATGTCATTTATTCAATCAAATTTCCCAAAACAATGGTTAACAAAATGTGAACGTTTGTACCATTTTTTTTTTCAGTCACATTCACCCCAAAACACAATAAAGACATCACAATATTGTCTTTCTACTCCAAATATCAAGCAAGATACATCATATTATAATAATGATGCCCACATTTGTAGTCTAATCACCTCATTTGGTGTTTTTCAGTTTTTCGGATCTGCTCTCCGCAAACTAAACACACGGCTTTATCTCTCATTTCAGTAAATAAAATACTTAGCAGTCCATGTTTTGTTGAAAGCCCTGCATTCGGCATCTACCTTTCTTCTTTTTGCGGACATTTTGGGGGCTAAAGTCTTCTTGTGACCTGCTCGCAACAACGTCGATTCGGTGTAGGTATCAGAGCTACAGATCGGCTCGGGCTCCGGCGCCTGCTGGTGACGTCACACTATGTGATTGGCTGGACCGTTTGAAGGATGACGTACAAGTTTGTGGTTGGTCTGGACAAATTACGGAAGTAGTTATCGCGGGATTAGGTTTCGTGGGATTTCATGTCATGTTCACGTCGCGCACATTGCGTTTTTGTTGAACACAACTTCAAAATAAAAGCAATGCACATTCAGTCCATGCATGAGGTAAAATTAGAAAATACGTTTATTTTGTAATTTCTAATTAACCTTACGCGGGCCGGTCAGAATGAACCAAAGGGCCGGATGCGGCCCGCGGGCCGTAAAATGCCCAGGTCTGACCTAGCTTAATCTTACATGTTTAATTTTTATTTATTATCAAAACTTGTAACATATGAACTGTATGAACATACAATGCTGGTAGGAGAATGTCAGTTCACCCAAAACCTGACCAGACAAAACAGTTCCATTCTCAAGAAGGAATGAAATAAGTTTAATCCCCATGCCGGGACACGCCCACAATTTGAACAAGACTTTTAAACAGTTTTATATTTGTAAACCACAAGAACAAACTGGTAACCTGATGAACCGTCCCAACTCTCCCCATCTGGCCATTTTGGAAAAAAAATCCTTAAATTTAATAAATAATACTATATACGGTAACTCTCGGCTACATACTTTTAATTCTGAACAAATCCCCAATTCACCAGCAGACATTACACCATCGAGTGGAGGTGAAGTAGAAAATACAAGTTTCGGGTGAGGAAAAATATCGAACTGGACAAACCTTACTGCAGTGTCCAGCTTCATGGCCCCAAAGGAAGTAGGTTACTCAAATGGGCAATGGTTAACTTCTGATGTCATCTAAAACCTGATTGATTGAAACTAATTAAGGAGAATACCAACTGTCCCAAGTCTCCCTGCTCTCCCATATGTATATACACAGTGCTCAGCGTAAATGAGTACACCCCGTTTGAAAAGTAACATTTTAAACAATATCTCAATAAACACAAACAATTTCCAAAATGTTGACAAGACAAAGTTTAATATAACATCTGTTTAACTTATAACGTGAAAGTAAGGTTAATAATATAACTTAGATTACACATTTTTCAGTTTTACTCAAATTAGGGTGGTGCAAAAATGAGTACACCCCACAACAAAAACTACTACATCTAGTACTTTGTATGGCCTCCATGATTTTTAATGACAGCACCGAGTCTTCTAGGCATGGAATGAACAAGTTGGCGACATTTTGCAACATCAATCTTTTTCCATTCTTCAACAACGACCTCTTTTAGTGACTGGATGCTGGATGGAGAGTGATGCTCAACTTGTCTCTTCAGAATTCCCCAAAGAAAATAATTTCTTTACACCACAAAGGTGAAGGCTACAAGAAGATCAGCAAAGCTTTACTTATCAGTCAGAATACTGTAGCAAAAGTGGTACAAAAATTTAAGAAAGATGGAACTGCAACCATCTCACAGAGACGTCCAGGTCGTCCACGGAAGTTAACACCTCGACAGGAGCGTCTTCTGATGAGAAGGGCTGAAGAAAATCGGCATGCAAGTTCACTGCAGTTATCTAAAGAAGTAGAAAGCCAAACTGGGGTGACTATTTCCCGTGACACAATACGGCGTACGCTGCAGAGGAATGGCATGCATGGATGCCGTCCACGAAAGAAGCCTCTCCTAAAGCCCAGGCACAAAAAAGCCTGCCTAGAGTTTGCCAGGGCCCATGCTGACAAAGATGAAGACTACTGGGACTCTATACTCTGGAGTGATGAGACCAAGATAAATGTTTTTGGAACTGATGGCTTCAAAACTGTATGGCGTCGCAAAGGTGAGGAATACAAAGAAAAATGCATGGTGCCTACAGTGAAACATGGTGGTGGCAGTGTCCTTATGTGGGGCTGCATGAGTGCTGCTGGTGTCGGGGAGCTGCATTTCATTGATGGCATCATGAATTCACAGACGTATTGCTTTATACTGAAAGAGAAGATGCTACCATCACTCCGTGCCCTTGGTCCTTGTGCACTTTTCCAACATGACTAAACACACATCTAAGGCCACTGTTGGATTTCTGAAGAAGAACAGGGTGAAAGTGATTCAGTGGCCAAGTACGTCTCCTGATCTGAACCCAATCGAACACCTATGGGGAATTCTGAAGAGACAAGTTGAGCATCACTCTCCATCCAGCATCCAGTCACTAAAAGAGGTCGTTGTTGAAGAATGGAAAAAGATTGATGTTGCAAAATGTCGCCAACTTGTTCATTCCATGCCTAGAAGACTCGGTGCTGTCATTAAAAATCATGGAGGCCATACAAAGTACTAGATGTAGTAGTTTTTGTTGTGGGGTGTACTCATTTTTTCACCACCCTAATCTGAGTAAAACTGAAAAATGTGTAATCCAAGTTATATTATTAACCTTACTTTCCCGTTATAAGTTAAACAGATGTTACAGTATATTAAACTTTGTCTTGTCAACATTTTGGAAATTGTTTGTGTTCATTGAGATATTGTTTAAAATGTTACTTTTCAAACGGGGTGTACTCATTTACGCTGAGCACTATAGAACAATATTTGAACCTATTACTTTTTAATAATCTAAAAATGGGGAGCTTTGGCAAATTCCTACAATATAAGAGGGATAAAACACTTCAGCACACTGATGTTAAAGGAAAATAATGAGAATAATATTTTTGAGGGTATCCCGGTTCAAGACGATAGACTATAAAACCAAAGTTCCCCTTTTTTCCTGCAGGTTGCCGGTGGATGATGCTATGGGTAGGCAGCTGGTCGCTGAAGTCACACACACTGGTAGGAAGAAGGAGGCGGCTGTACAGTGCTGTCTGGAGGCGTGCCGCATGCTGGAGGCTCGAGGTCTGCTGAGACAGGAGGCAGGTTAGTGGCAAGAAGCAGCAACCCTGAACTTCATCTCATCTCATTATCTCTAGCCGCTTTATCCTGTTCTACAGGGTCGCAGGCAAGCTGGAGCCTATCCCAGCTGACTACGGGCGAAAGGCGGGGTACACCCTGGACAAGTCGCCAGGTCATCACAGGGCTGACACATAGACACAGACAACCATTCACACTCACATTCACACCTACGCTCAATTTAGAGTCACCAGTTAACCTAACCTGCATGTCTTTGGACTGTGGGGGAAACCAGAGCACCCGGAGGAAACCCACGCGGACACGGGGAGAACATGCAAACTCCGCACAGAAAGGCCCTCGCCGGCCACGGGGCTCGAACCCAGGACCTTCTTGCTGTGAGGCAACAGCGCTAACCACTACACCACCGTGCCGCCAACCCTGAACTTATCACAGGAAATGTATTCGCATCGCAATGCACGTAGTGCTGTTTGGCTCGATCGTGTTCTATAGTACAAGAGTAATGATGGATAAGCTCATTATAAAACTGGTGTTTTATGCCGGAGTGCTCTTTGAGTCTGGTTCATCACCAGGGCCGGCTCTAGGTCTTTGGCTGCCCTAGGCAAGATTGAGTTTTGCGCCCCCCCCCACCCCCAAGGAAAAAAAAAAACTCTAATAACATCTAAATAACACTTTAATCTAATCACTCTATTCTATTACTATTAAACAATGTACGGTGCATGGACAATAAACAAGAAGTCATTTTTATCTTTTTCATTATTATTATTATTGTTATCATTATTAACATAAAGTGTCACAAAGTAAAATGACCACACAAATTCAATACATATCTCCATATAATGGGCAAAAACTCTTCCGCACCCTGTTCAAAGTGTAGTGCATGGACAATAAACAAGAAATTATTTTTAGTTTCTTTTTTGCTATTAAAAGTTAAGTCATCTCTGAAGAATTAACAAATTAAATGAATAAAAAATTCTACAATTCTAAGTTGTGCAAACTTAAGCACCCTGTTAGGACATCAGTGGGCTGTATTTTCAAACAAGAGTTTGGATTTCTTCATTTAAGCACTTGTAGTCTGGGCTACTTTTTGCAGTGGATAGCCATTCTCATTCCCCGAGGAACACCGCTCCCCCCGCCCCCTTATTTTTTATTTTTTGGGCTTTTTCACCTTTATTGGATAGGACAGTGTAGAGACAGGAAATGAGCGGGAGAGAGACGGGGAGGGATCGGGAAATGACCTTGGGTCGGAATCGAACCTGGGTCCCCGGATTTATGGTATGGCGCCCTATCCACCTGAGCCACGACGCCCCCACCCCCCTTATAACCTATCATTGTGCATTTTTAGTAGGCATAAGGAAATCACCAACCACTACTGCGTAGGCTACACTTGTTTTTCAACCTTTTTGAGCCAGGGCGCACTTTTTTCAATGAAAAAATCTCAAGGCACATCACCAATAGAAAATGTTGACTGAAACTAAAACGCTGTTGCCAATATTTACAATATATAGTCATTCTATAATTTTCCACGGTACACTTGGTGATCTCTCACGGCACACTAGTGTTCTAGAGTTCGGCAGCACTCTAGTACCGTGATGTACCGATACATCTAGTACCGATACATCTAGTGGTGTACAGTGTTGAAAACACTGTACACCACTGATGCACTTGGTAACATCTCCATTCAATTGAGGTTTTTCACCCACGTGACCAAGTCATGTGATGCTGCCATTTTGGACGTCACGGCTCGAATCAGTTTGAATGCGAGGAAGGCGACAAACGAAAAACATAAAAGAAAAAGGAGCGAGATGCAGAAAACACCTTCACTATCCAGCGACGTAGGGCATTTACAGGGCGAGCAGAGGGAGAGGGATTTGCAAAAATTGAGGTTAGCAGGCCTAGAGAACGACGTTTACCTGCTTCCACCAGGATTGTTCACTGACGTACGGAAGTACACGAAGCCCTCGTCTTTACCTGACTTCGGCCCACATGATCTGTATACCTATGTCGTTAAAAACCCATCGCCATACACAGGTATTGATCTGAAAGCGTATAAGAGTTTGGATGCCTACAAATATTTTGTGTCAGGCTGGGTAACATGCCTACATCAGCGGGTCGTCCCTGGAGCCGGTGGTCGCCATCTTATTACAGCTAAGGTTTGTTCACATTTTCATTTACTTTCGGTCCTCAGGATAAACAAAATGTTATTAAATGTTATTGAAATAACTTCTTAGTCTGTTGAGACATGGCCCGTTATAAATTTGCTGTTACCAGGCAATGACCAAGAACTGTATTATTAGGGTCGGTGTCTGTGTTGTAGCAGTGTACTAGCAGCTAGCTGTTAGCACTAGCTAATGTCAACAACATCATAGCTGGTATGTTACTGTAGCAATGTTTACGTTCAGTCATTTGGATGACTGTTAAAACCTTTCAGTCTCAAGTTTTTCCTTTACTGTATTTACTAGTTTACTGTAATTATGATCCGGCAGCTATTTACACCGGATCCAGTGTAAATAGCTGCCGGAGCGCGCTCCGGCTTGCTCCCCCTCAAATTAAGCAGCGCGCTCCGGCTTGCTCCCCCTCAAATTAAGCAGCTTGCTCCCGGAGTGCTCCGGGAGCAAGCCGGAGCGCGCTGCTTAATTTGAGGGGGAGCAAGCCGGAGCGTGCTCCGGAACCTCGGCCGGAGCACTCCGGGAGCAAGCCGGAGCGCGCTGCTTAATTTAAGGGGGAGCAAGCCGGAGCGCGCTCCGGCAGCTATTTACACTGGATCCGGTGTAAATAGCTGCCGGATCATAATTACAGTAAACTAGTAAATCCAGTAAAGGAAAAACTTGAGACTGAAAGGTTTTAACAGTCATCCAAATGACTGAACGTAAACATTGCTACAGTAACATACCAGCTACTATGTTGTTGACATTAGCTAGCTTGACCTTCAAAATGGTGGACACCGGGGCGTCACGTGACCCTGTGACGTCAGGTGAAAAACCTCAATAACTCCATCCCTCCTTTTTGGTGGGGTTTTGGTCGCCCTTGGCGCCCCTGGGCACACTTTGCGCTCTAGGCAATTGCCTAGGTCGTCTATAGCAATCGCCGGCTATGTTCATCACAATCTTTCATCTCGGGGAGTTGTTCCTTGCCACTTCGCTCATCTAGGATCAGAATCTCCATCTGGATTTCTTTAAAGCTGCTTTGTGATGATGGATTTTGTTAGCTTATCTGTCCATAAGGCCGATGAGCTGTTGCCATGGCGTGGCATCCGTCGTCCACAATTCAGTTAAATCATATCTCATGTTGTAAACAATTTGTTCACAACTTTGTTTATTTTCAGTTAAAGCTAGACGACCTTTCGATTTCATAAAATCGGTGAACTTTAGTTCCGTCTGAAATGTGGTCGTTGTGATGTTTATTTCTGTAATATCTTAAAATATCAGGCCATTCTGTGGCTGGGAAGTTATTTAATTTGAGGGGATTAAAGCAAATAACGTGCATGAAATCGCTCGCTTCGCGCAGTCAAGCAGACAGAGGAAGTCCGTGTGTGTGCGCATGCGCAGGTTTACCTTTGAGCGTGCACTGACAGTTCCATCATTCTGTCGCTAAACGAACAGCTGATCACACCGAGGTGCTCGCTGAGCGCCGATATTTATTAGTTTGGTCCTGCGTTTGCTTTCCTTCGTATATAACATAACGTCTTTTCTTCTCGCTTTCTTTCCGTTACTGTAGTCGGTCTTTCACGTTTCATTGTCACACTCAAAGTCCTTCCCATGCCATGTGGCGCGTAGGGCGGCGCCGATCTCCGTTTCCATAGCTAGGGTTGCAGTGGGGGGCGGGTCCTCTGGTAACCGCATGAGTTTGACTCCCCACTCGCATCTGTATCGCAGCGTGCCTTGCCAGACGGCAGTAGGTACCATTTTTATGATGGTCTTTGGTACGACCCGACCGTGAGTAGAACTCGTGATCTCCCGATCGAGAGGCGGACACACTAGAGTCTCACACTCACATCCTCAATTTTTCTCTCCTGTTTCAAATTAGTATCCCACAATGCCTTGCGCGAACGGGGAAAGCCCACCACGTGATGCATGATGATGTATCTTGTATTGGGTCATGGTGAAGCAGGAAAAAATAGCGGAGAATTTCGGGCCACGTGGAGATAAATTCATTAATTGTTCTGTTTTTAAAAAAACTAATAAAATTGAAAGTCTGTGTTTCGAATTCAGTAGCTTTCGGCCACTAAACAAAAATAACTGGATGTCAGGGAAAATTCTTTCTATGGCCTACACTTGAAAAATCTGAAAGGCAGTCCAGCTTTAAATCGTGTCTCCTCCCTCCCTCAGTTCTCAGTGGATTTCAGTTCTGATTGTTCCGTTTGAAAGAGCTCGACCTGTACAGCACTTGGTCGTTGTCTTGTCAAATTTTGCTAATGAGCTGCTCATTAGGTCGAGTTTTGAGACTTCTCATTCGAGTTGTATCTCCTCTCGCAGTTCTCACCCGATTTCAGTTCTGATCGATGGTTTGGGTCGAGCTTCCCTCAGGGAACAAAACTTAGTTGTTTGTTTGTTGATTTTCTTGTTGTAAACAATTTTATTTTCAGTTAAATCGTGACTCCTCCCTCCTTCAGTTCTCAGTGGATTTCAGTTCTGATTGTTTTATTTGAAAGAACTCGACCTTCTGCACAACACCTGGTCATTATTGTCAATTTTTTGCTAATGAATTAGTAATTAGCTCAACTTAACACATTTCCTTCTGACTAGAATTTGTATCTCCTCTCTCATTTATCATGCGAATTCAGTTCTGATGGATGTTTTGGGTCGATCTTCGCTTCAGGAACAAAATTTAGTCCTTTGTTGATTTTCCTCTTGTAAATAATTTGTCGTGGAGGCTGGTCCTCTCTTCTACCATCACATTTCAGTTCTGTTTGATGTTTTGGTCGTCATGGTGGTTTTGATGGAAGGTCAAATGAGTGACTACGTCCTTGACATTCTGGTTTAAAGCTCTATACATACAGTAGAATAGAATGGAATAGAATAGAATTGACCTCCTGGACTAGTCACGGAAATAGATGAGTGCCAGGTGATATATTTTCACTAAACCTTGTTTTTTTTTCTTTTCCCTCCAATCTCCTCCAAAGAGCTACAACCCCGATTCCCAAAAAGTTGGGACAAAGTACAAATTGTAAATAAAAATGGAATGCAATAATTTACAAATCTCAAACACTGATATTGTATTCACAATAGAACATAGACAACATATCAAATGTCGAAAGTGAGACATTTTGAAATTTCATGCCAAATATTGGCTCATTTGAAATTTCATGACAGCAACACGTCTCAAAAAAGTTGGGACAGGGGCAATAAGAGGCTGGAAAAGTTAAAGGTACAAAAAAGGAACAGCTGGAGGACCAAATTGCAACTCATTAGGCCAATTGGCAATAGGTCATTAACATGACTGGGTATAAAAAGAGCATCTTGGAGTGGCAGCGGCTCTCAGAAGTAAAGATGGGAAGAGGATCACCAATCCCCCTAATTCTGCGCTGACAAATAGTGGAGCAATATCAGAAAGGAGTTCGACAGTGTAAAATTGCAAAGAGTTTGAACATATCATCATCTACAGTGCATAATATCATCAAAAGATTCAGAGAATCTGGAAGAATCTCTGTGCGTAAGGGTCAAGGCCGGAAAACCATACCGGGTGCCCGTGATCTTCGGGCCCTTAGACGGCACTGCATCACATACAGGCATGCTTCTGTATTGGAAATCACAAAATGGGCTCAGGAATATTTCCAGAGAACATTATCTGTGAACACAATTCACCGTGCCATCCGCCGTTGCCAGCTAAAACTCTATAGTTCAAAGAAGAAGCCGTATCTAAACATGATCCAGAAGCGCAGACGTCTTCTCTGGGCCAAGGCTCATTTAAAATGGACTGTGGCAAAGTGGAAAACTGTTCTGTGGTCAGACGAATCAAAATTTGAAGTTCTTTATGGAAATCAGGGACGCCGTGTCATTCGGACTAAAGAGCAGAAGGACGACCCGAGTTGTTATCAGCGCTCAGTTCAGAAGCCTGCATCTCTGATGGTATGGAGTTGCATTAGTGCATGTGGCATGGGCAGCTTACACATCTGGAAAGACACCATCAATGCTGAAAGGTATATCCAGGTTCTAGAGCAACATATGCTCCCATCCAGACGACGTCTCTTTCAGGGAAGACCTTGCATTTTCCAACATGACAATGCCAAACCACATACTGCATCAATTACAGCATCATGGCTGCGTAGAAGAAGGGTCCGGGTACTGAACTGGCCAGCCTGCAGTCCAGATCTTTCACCCATAGAAAACATTTGGCGCATCATAAAACAGAAGATACGACAAAAAAGACCTAAGACAGTTGAGCAACTAGAATCCTACATTAGACAAGAATGGGTTAACATTCCTATCCCTAAACTTGAGCAACTTGTCTCCTCAGTCCCCAGACGTTTACAGACTGTTGTAAAGAGAAAAGGGGATGTCTCACAGTGGGAAACATGGCCTTGTCCCAACTTTTTTGAGATGTGTTGTTGTCATGAAATTTAAAATCACCTAATTTTTCTCTTTAAATGATACATTTTCTCAGTTTAAACATTTGATATGTCATCTATGTTCTATTCTGAATAAAATATGGAATTTTGAAACTTCCACATCATTGCATTCCGTTTTTATTTACAATTTGTACTTTGTCCCAACTTTTGTGGAATCGGGGTTGTACGTTCAAAATCATCACTCTGTAGTTTCTGAGCATGTGATACTTGATTGTAAACCATCAGTAATTTAGACGAGTATTTGATCATCACTGGTACACTGAGTACACACACAGCCAAGCATGTTGGAAAAGTCCGTGATTGAATGAGATTGTTGCTGCTGTCTCTTTCCTCCAGTCTCCCGCAAGCGTAAAAAGAAAAACTGGGAGGAAGACGATTATTACGACAGCGATGACGACTCCTTCCTGGACCGGACGGGTACTGTTGAGAGGAAAAGGAAAGAACGCATGAAGAAAGCTGGAAAGATCCAGGAGAGACCTGAGACATATGAGACTCTGGTAAGTAATCTGTATTTCATTCCCTGCTCACGCTGCAGTGCTCTCGGTGTAGCGCAAATGGTTCTGTTTTTAACTCTGACAATTATTGTAGTTCGTTCGTAAATAAGACTTGTTTTTGTCTTCATTTAAATTTTTTTTTAAGGTTGCTAAGCTTGCTGAAGTAGAGAAAGAACTAGCTAAAACTGAGAGCACACTCAGTTCTTCTGAGAAAGGTGAGACGAGAACGGATTATGATGCCTTTCTTTCTTTCTTTCTTTCTTTCTTTCTTTCTTTCTTTCTTTCTTTCTTTCTTTCTTTCTTTCACTCGCTTGTACCGTATATATACACAACTCCTGCTTGTATATTGTATGTCGTGCATGCCTATGCAGTTTTATATGGTTTGCGTATTTAAATATGTCTTAGGGGACTCCAGCTCAGCTACAGAGGACCCTCTGGATGCGTTTATGAGCTGTGTGCGCAGTCAGGCTGCTGTAGATGTGGTGCAGAGGAAGAAGCTGCATCTGCACGTAGCTGAGCTGAAGAAGGAAGTGCAGCGACTGCGGAAACTCATCGACTTAACCAGACCCACTCAGCTGCCCTCGCTGCAGAGCCGGTGAGATCTCCAGATGGAATTTATTACCGTTAGAAAGAGGAAACGAACGTGCGAATGCACGTTCGTGTGAACGAACACAAGGTGTGTTCGTGCCTGGGATAGACTCCCACTGCACCGCAGCTCTGACCAGGATAAAGCACTGACTGAAGACGAATTAATGAAAGGCAAAGATATTTAACAGTTATTCCACAAAATCGAGTCGTACAACCCCGATTCCAAAAAAGTTGGGACAAAGTACAAATTGTAAATAAAAACTGAATGCAATGATGTGGAAGTTTCAAAATTCCATATTTTATTCAGAATAGAACATAGATGACATATCAAATGTTTAAACTGAGAAAATGTATCATTTAAAGAGAAAAATTAGGTGATTTTAAATTTCATGACAACAACACATCTCAAAAAAGTTGGGACAAGGCCATGTTTCCCACTGTGAGACATCCCCTTTTCTCTTTACAACAGTCTGTAAACGTCTGGGGACTGAGGAGACAAGTTGCTCAAGTTTAGGGATAGGAATGTTAACCCATTCTTGTCTAATGTAGGATTCTAGTTGCTCAACTGTCTTAGGTCTTTTTTGTCGTATCTTCCGTTTTATGATGCGCCAAATGTTTTCTATGGGTGAAAGATCTGGACTGCAGGCTGGCCAGTTCAGTACCCGGACCCTTCTTCTACGCAGCCATGATGCTGTAATTTTTGCAGTATGTGGTTTGGCATTGGCATGTTGGAAAATGCAAGGTCTTCCCTGAAAGAGACGTCGTCTGGATGGGAGCATACGTTGCTCTAGAACCTGGATATACCTTTCAGCATTGATGGTGTCTTTCCAGATGTGTAAGCTGCCCATGCCACACGCACTAATGCAACCCCATACCATTAGAGATGCAGGCTTCTGAACTGAGCGCCGATAACAACTCGGGTCGTCCTTCTCCTCTTTAGTCCGAATGACACGGCGTCCCTGATTTCCATAAAGAACTTCACATTTTGATTCGTCTGACCACAGAACAGTTTTCCACTTTGCCACAGTCCATTTTAAATGAGCCTTGGCCCAGAGAAGACGTCTGCGCTTCTGGATCATGTTTAGATACGGCTTCTTCTTTGAACTATAGAGTTTTAGCTGGCAACGGCGGATGGCACGGTGAATTGTGTTCACAGATAATGTTCTCTGGAAATATTCCTGAGCCCATTTTGTGATTTCCAATACAGAAGCATGCCTGTATGTGATGCAGTGCCGTCTAAGGGCCCGAAGATCACGGGCACCCAGTATGGTTTTCCGGCCTTGACCCTTACGCACAGAGATTCTTCCAGATTCTCTGAATCTTTTGATGATATTATGCACTGTAGATGATGATATGTTCAAACTCTTTGCAATTTTACACTGTCGAACTCCTTTCTGATATTGCTCCACTATTTGTCGGTGCAGAATTAGGGGGATTGGTGATCCTCTTCCCATCTTTACTTCTGAGAGCCGCTGCCACTCCAAGATGCTCTTTTTATACCCAGTCATGTTAATGACCTATTGCCAGTTGACCTAATGAGTTGCAATTTGGCCCTCCAGCTGTTCCTTTTTTGTACCTTTAACTTTTCCAGCCTCTTATTGCCCCTGTCCCAACTTTTTTGAGATGTGTTGCTGTCATGAAATTTCAAATGAGCCAATATTTGGCATGAAATTTCAAAATGTCTCACTTTCGACATTTGATATGTTGTCTATGTTCTATTGTGAATACAATATCAGTGTTTGAGATTTGTAAATTATTGCATTCCGTTTTTATTTACAATTTGTACTTTGTCCCAACTTTTTTGGAATCGGGGTTGTACATGAGCTGATTGCGGATGAGGTGCGTAGCACCGAGTTGTCTATAAGCCGTGTACGACGAGATTGAGTGGAATAACTGTTTCATTCTATCCACATTGACTGGATTTTGAAAACGGAGCATTTTTTTTTTGATAAATAAAAACTTTATACAAAACATCCAACAAAATGATTTTCTTCTTCAGCGGACTTCTTAAAAACCTATCGATGGCGGCACAAATTGACTTTAGTGTTGCTGTTTATTTGTAGAAAGTGCCGTCTCGCTGTCGTGCCGAGGTATAGAATAACTGTAGACATTTATTTAATTCTTCCTTGGACATTTCAGTTCTGTAATTTTCAAACTTCTTTGAGCTTTTGAACCAGTCTAAAAAAAAATTCAAATTTTAATGCTTCAAGATGAAGAATGTAAACAAACCGGCGTAATGACAGGAGCAATTTGTGGAAAAATGCGATAATAATAATAATTCTTGAAAAATAAAAAAAAAATACACTCTTACCATCAAGTACTTTTTATTCCATATTTTGTTGCTTTTTTTGGTATTTTTTCGGATTTTGTTTTCAAGTTTTTATTTCGTCCTCCGTTGGTTCAGCAAGACGCGCCGCCATTTTGTTTTTCTCTACTCACGGTATATGAGCTGATATCCTAGTAGTGCATTAGCCAGTCAGAGCGCGCGATTGCTCATATCCAGTGAATGTGGATAGAATATCAGAGACTGATATACACTCACTGGCCACTTTATTAGGAGCTCATGCAGTTCTCTAATCAGCCTTGACAGCAGCACGATGCATCAAATCATGCAGATACAAATCAGTTGATGTTCACAATGTTCAAACATCAGAATGGGAAAAATTGCGATCTCGGAGTGTGACTTTCTTTCACTGTGCCATCATGGGTGTTGGTTTGAGCCAGATGAGTCTGAGGTTTGAGTATTTCAGAAACTGCTGATCTCCTGGGGTTTTCACACACAACAGAAACGCTAGAGTTTACACAGAATGGTGCGGAAAACAAAAAACACAGAGTGAGTGAGAGACAGACAGACAGTTCTGTGGGTGGAAACAAACGCCTTGTTGATAAGAGAGGGTCAGAGGAAAATGGACAGATTGGTTCAAGCTTTTTTGCCAGGAAGGATATAGTAACTCATAGCGACTCTTTATAACCGTGGTGAGCAGAAAAGCATCTCAGCATGCAACAGCAGAAGAAGAACACATTGGGTTCCACTTCTGCAGCCAAGAACAGGGATCTTAGAATCAATAACAAATTCCTATTAAAGTGGCCGGTGAGTGTAACTGTGTGTTCCTGTGTCGTCTCTCTCAGGCCTGGCAATCAATCATCTGAGCCTGACAAGCCCAAGAAGCTCAGTCTGCCTTTGTTTGGTGCTATGAAAGGTGGCAGCAAGTTTAAACTGAAGACAGGGACCATAGGGGTGAGGCCTTGTTTGTTTGTTTGTTTGTTTGTTTGTTTGTTTGTTTGTTTGTTTGTTTGTTTGTCCTCTCTTCATTAATATCATCAGGAATCATCATGAATTCGCTGTTCACTCCCCTGTCTGTCAAACATTCCTCCTTCTGAGCTTTGGTAAGTGTTTAACTGAAAATCTTCTCCTGCACGCAAACAGAAGTTGCCTCCAAAAAGGCCCAGTCTGCCTCCTGAGCTCTTCAACATGAAAGAACTACCGCCTGGAGGAGAGGAAGAAGAAGAGGAAGAGGATGAGCAAGAGGAAGGAGGAGGAAAACCATATGAAATGGACAAAGAGTGTAAAGATGCTGTTTCAGAGGTTGATATGGAGACGGAACACACCGAAGGAACCAGTTCACAGAGCCCTAAAGGTCAGTGTGCAACTAAAACTAATGCACTTAATAAAGTTGATGATGGATTAATGAGTCCCATTGCATACTAGTATGTTATTTCTTATTAAGGAGATTTATTCACATATTTATATTTATTTTTTTCGCGGTGCGGTTTTCATCAAATCCTGCGCTCTGATTGGCTGGCGAGCGGGTCCGTATCCTACGTTACGGACCCCAGTTACGGACCTCTGGCCACTCGCTCATTCACAACAACAAAAAACATGGTAGCAATTTTTGTCAACATTTATCTTTTTTATAAGATTTATTTCTAAGATTTCTATCAAAAATCTTATAAATTTTCGCCAGCATTTCTCAGGAGAATAGCATTAATTTTACATCATGGATAGCGATAACGACAGTCTTCAGAGCGAAAGCGAGTTTTACTACCCTGAGGAAGAAGAAATAAAAGAAACATTTCAGGAGAAAGCTAAAAACCTGTAACTTGCTAACGCCGAGCAAAAACATGGCTGAATCCTGAATGACTCAGTTTTGTATAAATAGGGGACTACATAGGCGGCAGAAAGTAGTTTTTTTCCTGCCATGGAAGTGCACTTGTATACCGAGGAAGAAGCCATTTGCATTACAGCCGTGAATGAGGATTCAAAATGGCTCGGCTCGGCTCAGTTTTCCCTTTCGGGCACTCTCGTTTTCTGTTAGAATTTGGTAAAGAAAGAAATTAATATATTATTTACCAGCTTAAGGTCAGTCCGTATGGTGAAATACCGTGACCTCGGCCTTGAATACTGACCTCGGCCCAGTGGGCCTCGCTCAGTACTTTCAAGACCTCGGTCACGGTATTTCACGATACGGACCTCCCAGCTGGTAAATAGCATATGTTTTTCTTCCCAGCACACCGCAATAAATAAATTACAAAGTGCACAGCAAAAACACTGGCATTCGTTAAACCAGGCCACTTAAAGCTAGACGGCCTTTCGATTTCATAAAATCGGTGAAATTTAGTTCCCTCTGAAATGTGGTCATTGTGATATATATATATATATCAGGCCATTCTGTGGCTGGGAAGTTATTTAATTTGAGAGGATTAAAGCATGAAATCGCTCGCTTCGCGCAGGCAAGCAGACAGAGGAAGTCCGTGTGCGCATGCGCAGGTTTACCTTCTTCTTTTGGGTTTTATGGCAGCTGGCATCCACAGTGTTGCATTACTGCCATCTACAGGTTTACCTTTGACTGTGCGCTGACGGTTCCATCATTCTGTCGCTAAACGAACAGCTGATCACACCGAGGTGCTCGCTGAGCGCCCATATTTATTAGTTTGGTCCTGCGTTTCCTTTCCTTCGTATATAACATAACGTCTTTTCTTCTCGCTTTCTTTCCGTTACTGTAGTCGCTCTTTCACACTTCATTTGCACACTCGCGTCCTCCATTTTTCTCTCCTGTTTCAAATTTATATCCCACAATGTCTTGCATGAACAGGGAAAGCCCACCACGTGATGCATGACGTACTGTAGTATCTTGAATTGAGTCATGGTGAAGCAGGAAAAAATAGCGGAGAATTTAGGGCCACGTAGACTTTAAAAAAATTTTTTTTTAAAGTTTATCTTCAAGTAGTGAATGTATATTTCATGGGTGAGCGAAGTGAACGAGTGATAGTTTTCAACATGAGATGATCAACTTCATATGACACCACTGTGTCATGTTCTTTATATTATACGGACACATCTACAAAAAATACGCAAATTAGTCAAAAGAATTTTAATTTTCAGCCAGTTCATTATTCTGATAACGCACGTCTACTCCGTGCGAAAACACTAGGAGGGACATCATCGGAGTGAAATATCGGGAATTGTTATACATACAGGACACTTTTTCCATGGAATAAAAACGTGTTCTATTCCCTTCTAGTGGGTTTATTGATAGCATGCAGTATTATCATATCGCTTATCCTCCATGTATTACGCCGCTCTCCGCAATGGAGAATGAGCGTGCAATATTGTTCTAATATTGCACATTGTCAAGACAACACGATATCACACATCAGACCTCACGCAAAGAGCCAATGAGACAACTTTTCTGCTGCGTATCGTATGCGCATAATCATTTCCTTGTCTGCTGGGAAAGAGAGAAGACGAGGCTAATCCAGTGTCAGGTTTAAGCACTAAATAAATAAACTGAAGACGTGCTGAACGCCCGAAAGGATACCAAAACTTCATTATATATTCTTCATGCATATTGACAAGAGAAAAACAGATCAACAGACATCGAAAAACTGGAAAACAGACACGTCGGAGATGTAAAACTTTCGTGCTAGCAAGTGACTGTGACATATCTGTGAAGATACTCAGTCGTCCAGGTACATAGTAATCTGTGGTTGGTAGAAGAGAGCAACTGGACTTGCTTGAAAAGTCTTGAAGACGTTTCGCCTCTCGTCCGAAAGGCATCATCAGTTCTGTCTGTCTAATAGGGAGTATCAAGTATTTATCCTCTCATGGATCATAATAGAATCCAAATCAGAATGCTGATGGCTGCATTGAAGGTGGCTGATAGATGTCATAGACCCCCACCTCTGTTCAGTGATGGTCGTTCCAGGCTGACAAAATTGAACGATCCTCTCTGGCTAAGATGTCTGCCAGTTTTCTGGAAGTCCTCTCATACTCCCGCACTAGTCGAAGGGAACTCATCCCAAAGTGTGTAGAAACATATCTGTGAAGATACTCAGTCGTCCAGGTACATAGTAATCTGTGGTTGGTAGAAGAGAGCAACTGGACTTGCTTGAAAAGTCTTGAAGACGTTTCGCCTCTCGTCCGAAAGGCATCATCAGTTCTGTCTGTCTAATAGGGAGTATCAAGTATTTATCCTCTCATGGATCATAATAGAATCCAAATCAGAATGCTGATGGCTGCATTGAAGGTGGCTGATAGATGTCATAGACCCCCACCTCTGTTCAGTGATTTATTAGACAGACAGAACTGATGATGCCTTTCGGACGAGAGGCGAAACGTCTTCAAGACTTTTCAAGCAAGTCCAGTTGCTCTCTTCTACCAACCACAAGTGACTGTGACAGTTTGTGAACAAACATGGCCGCCAGGTTTGCTTCATTAAAAGCGGAAGATTTTGAGAGAATTTTGGCTGCCAAGTCGCTCCATTGTGTGTAGCTGTCGATGTTGAATTTAAAAGTAACTAAGTAAATTACACAGGGAAAATAATAATAATCAGCTTGACTGCGCTAGTACTGGTCTTCGTTAACATGATACCAGCTGGAAGGTAACTGGACTGCCGCACTAACAGCACCGAGTTGCAGGTAAGCCTTCGAGAATGCTGATATGAGGAGAGTGTGTATAAATAATAATAATAATAATAATGGCTTTGTCGTGGTCTATCAGATGTATTCCATTCAGCTACTCGTCTTCGACTCGTTCAGTATCATGCTAGCTGAATGGAATATATTTGATAGACCATGAAAAAGAGCCAGCCAATATTATTATTAATATTACCCATACAGGACACTTTTTCAATGGAATAAAAACTTGTTCTATTCCCTTCTAACGGGTTTCATTCATTTGGTTTGATAGCATGCAATATTGTTAGCATATCGCTTATCCTACATGTATTACGTCACTCTACCCAGTAGAGAATGAGCATTGAATATGTTTTATGATATTGCATGGTTGTCAAGACAACATGATGTCACACGTTGGAGACATAAAACTTCCACTCTAGCGAGTGACTGAGAATTTGTAAACAAACCTGGCCGCCAGGTTTGCTTCATTAGATACGGAAGATTTTGAGGGAATTTTGAAAGAGAAAGGCGCGTTGAACACCCAAAAGGAATGAATAATAATAATATGAGCTGGCTTTTTTTGTGGTATATCAGATATATTCCATTCAGCTACTCGCGATGTATTTCGTATGAAAAATGCAAGTTTTTCAACACGAGAAGATAAACTTCATATCTTCAAGCCAATATGTGATTTTTCTTTTTATTATATCGACATATTCACAAACAAAAAGTCCCCAAATTTATCAAAACAATTAACCAAATACTTTACAAATGACACAGAGAGGACTATGTCACGGTTTTGGTTCTCCATGTCCCGGATGTATTTCGTATGAAAAATATGAGTGGTTTAGCATAGTTAATTAGACATCCGGGCGAGTATAACATGGGACATGGCAAACGTTTTACCGAAGCCAGGTGGGCTAGTAAATAAATTTATACAGCACATCTCACTTTACCTCGCTCATTTGCACTATTCCACACTACCTCATCTTAACAGCTGCTAGTTTGTTTATTCTGCTTATTTCATGTTTCATGTTTACCTGCTATACCTCAAGTGCCCTTGACTGTTTGGTTATTTGAACCAATTTGTGTGTGTGTGTGTGTGTGTGTGTGTGTGTGTGTGTGTGTGTGTGTGTGTGTGTGTGTGTGTGTTTTTAGTCTATGTCTAGTTCCTATCTAGAGTGTTTATACTGTTTATATTGTCTGTTTCAGTGTTTAGTCTGTGTGTAGTTCTTATCTAGTGTTTACACTGTTTATATTGTCTGAGTGTTTAGTCTATGTCTTGTTCTTATCTAGTGTTTATACTGTTTATTGATACTGTTTATATTGTTTGTCTGAGTGTTGAGTCTATGTCTAGTTCCTGTCTAGAGTGTTTATATTGTTTGTCTTAGTGTTGAGTCTATGTCTAGTTCCTGTCTAGAGTGTTTATACTGTTTATATTGTTGTCTGAGTGTTGAGTCTATGTCTAGTTCCTGTCTAGAGTGTTTATACTGTTTTTATATTGTTGTCTGAGTGTTGAGTCTATGTCTAGTTCCTGTCTAGAGTGCTTATACTGCTTATATTGTTTGTCTGAGTGTTGAGTCTATGTCTAGTTCCTGTCTAGAGTGTTTATATTGTTTGTCTGAGTGTTGAGTCTATGTCTAGTTCCTGTCGAGTGTTTATACTGTTGTTGTCTGAGTGTTGAGTCTATGTCTAGTTCCTGTCGAGTGTTTATACTGTTTATATTGTTGTCTGAGTGTTGAGTCTATGTCTAGTTCCTGTCTAGAGTGTTTATACTGTTTTTATATTGTTGTCTGAGTGTTGAGTCTATGTCTAGTTCCTGTCTAGAGTGCTTATACTGCTTATATTGTTTGTCTGAGTGTTGAGTCTATGTCTAGTTCCTGTCTAGAGTGTTTATATTGTTTGTCTCAGTGTTGAGTCTATGTCTAGTTCCTGTCTAGAGTGTTTATACTGTTTATATTGTTGTCTGAGTGTTGAGTCTATGTCTAGTTCCTGTCTAGAGTGTTTATACTGTTTTTATATTGTTGTCTGAGTGTTGAGTCTATGTCTAGTTCCTGTCTAGAGTGCTTATACTGCTTATATTGTTTGTCTGAGTGTTGAGTCTATGTCTAGTTCCTGTCTAGAGTGTTTATATTGTTTGTCTGAGTGTTGAGTCTATGTCTAGTTCCTGTCGAGTGTTTATACTGTTGTTGTCTGAGTGTTGAGTCTATGTCTAGTTCCTGTCGAGTGTTTATACTGTTTATATTGTTTGTCTGAGTGTTGAGTCTATGTCTAGTTCCTGTCTAGAGTGCTTATACTGCTTATATTGTTTGTCTGAGTGTTGAGTCTATGTCTAGTTCCTGTCTAGTGTTTATATTGTTTGTCTCAGTGTTGAGTCTATGTCTAGTTCCTGTCTAGAGTGCTTATACTGCTTATATTGTTTGTCTGAGTGTTGAGTCTATGTCTAGTTCCTGTCTAGTGTTTATATTGTTTGTCTGAGTGTTGAGTCTATGTCTAGTTCCTGTCTAGAGTGCTTATACTGCTTATATTGTTTGTCTGAGTGTTGAGTCTATGTCTAGTTCCTGTCTAGAGTGTTTATATTGTTTGTCTCAGTGTTGAGTCTATGTCTAGTTCCTGTCTAGAGTGTTTATACTGTTTATATTGTTGTCTGAGTGTTGAGTCTATGTCTAGTTCCTGTCTAGAGTGTTTATACTGTTTTTATATTGTTGTCTGAGTGTTGAGTCTATGTCTAGTTCCTGTCTAGAGTGCTTATACTGCTTATATTGTTTGTCTGAGTGTTGAGTCTATGTCTAGTTCCTGTCTAGAGTGTTTATATTGTTTGTCTGAGTGTTGAGTCTATGTCTAGTTCCTGTCGAGTGTTTATACTGTTTATATTGTTGTCTGAGTGTTGAGTCTATGTCTAGTTCCTGTCTAGAGTGTTTATACTGTTTTTATATTGTTGTCTGAGTGTTGAGTCTATGTCTAGTTCCTGTCTAGAGTGCTTATACTGCTTATATTGTTTGTCTGAGTGTTGAGTCTATGTCTAGTTCCTGTCTAGAGTGTTTATATTGTTTGTCTCAGTGTTGAGTCTATGTCTAGTTCCTGTCTAGAGTGTTTATACTGTTTATATTGTTGTCTGAGTGTTGAGTCTATGTCTAGTTCCTGTCTAGAGTGTTTATACTGTTTTTATATTGTTGTCTGAGTGTTGAGTCTATGTCTAGTTCCTGTCTAGAGTGCTTATACTGCTTATATTGTTTGTCTGAGTGTTGAGTCTATGTCTAGTTCCTGTCTAGAGTGTTTATATTGTTTGTCTGAGTGTTGAGTCTATGTCTAGTTCCTGTCGAGTGTTTATACTGTTGTTGTCTGAGTGTTGAGTCTATGTCTAGTTCCTGTCGAGTGTTTATACTGTTTATATTGTTTGTCTGAGTGTTGAGTCTATGTCTAGTTCCTGTCTAGAGTGCTTATACTGCTTATATTGTTTGTCTGAGTGTTGAGTCTATGTCTAGTTCCTGTCTAGTGTTTATATTGTTTGTCTCAGTGTTGAGTCTATGTCTAGTTCCTGTCTAGAGTGCTTATACTGCTTATATTGTTTGTCTGAGTGTTGAGTCTATGTCTAGTTCCTGTCTAGTGTTTATATTGTTTGTCTGTTTGTCTGAGTGTTGAGTCTATGTCTAGTTCCTGTCTAGAGTGTTTATATTGTTTGTCTCAGTGTTGAGTCTATGTCTAGTTCCTGTCTAGAGTGTTTATACTGTTTATATTGTTGTCTGAGTGTTGAGTCTATGTCTAGTTCCTGTCTAGAGTGTTTATACTGTTTTTATATTGTTGTCTGAGTGTTGAGTCTATGTCTAGTTCCTGTCTAGAGTGCTTATACTGCTTATATTGTTTGTCTGAGTGTTGAGTCTATGTCTAGTTCCTGTCTAGAGTGTTTATATTGTTTGTCTGAGTGTTGAGTCTATGTCTAGTTCCTGTCGAGTGTTTATACTGTTGTTGTCTGAGTGTTGAGTCTATGTCTAGTTCCTGTCGAGTGTTTATACTGTTTATATTGTTTGTCTGAGTGTTGAGTCTATGTCTAGTTCCTGTCTAGAGTGCTTATACTGCTTATATTGTTTGTCTGAGTGTTGAGTCTATGTCTAGTTCCTGTCTAGTGTTTATATTGTTTGTCTCAGTGTTGAGTCTATGTCTAGTTCCTGTCTAGAGTGTTTATACTGTTTATATTGTTGTCTGAGTGTTGAGTCTATGTCTAGTTCCTGTCTAGAGTGTTTATACTGTTTTTATATTGTTGTCTGAGTGTTGAGTCTATGTCTAGTTCCTGTCTAGAGTGTTTATATTGTTTGTCTGAGTGTTGAGTCTATGTCTAGTTCCTGTCGAGTGTTTATACTGTTTATATTGTTGTCTGAGTGTTGAGTCTATGTCTAGTTCCTGTCTAGAGTGTTTATACTGTTTTTATATTGTTGTCTGAGTGTTGAGTCTATGTCTAGTTCCTGTCTAGAGTGCTTATACTGCTTATATTGTTTGTCTGAGTGTTGAGTCTATGTCTAGTTCCTGTCTAGAGTGTTTATATTGTTTGTCTCAGTGTTGAGTCTATGTCTAGTTCCTGTCTAGAGTGTTTATACTGTTTATATTGTTGTCTGAGTGTTGAGTCTATGTCTAGTTCCTGTCTAGAGTGTTTATACTGTTTTTATATTGTTGTCTGAGTGTTGAGTCTATGTCTAGTTCCTGTCTAGAGTGCTTATACTGCTTATATTGTTTGTCTGAGTGTTGAGTCTATGTCTAGTTCCTGTCTAGAGTGTTTATATTGTTTGTCTGAGTGTTGAGTCTATGTCTAGTTCCTGTCGAGTGTTTATACTGTTGTTGTCTGAGTGTTGAGTCTATGTCTAGTTCCTGTCGAGTGTTTATACTGTTTATATTGTTTGTCTGAGTGTTGAGTCTATGTCTAGTTCCTGTCTAGAGTGCTTATACTGCTTATATTGTTTGTCTGAGTGTTGAGTCTATGTCTAGTTCCTGTCTAGTGTTTATATTGTTTGTCTCAGTGTTGAGTCTATGTCTAGTTCCTGTCTAGAGTGCTTATACTGCTTATATTGTTTGTCTGAGTGTTGAGTCTATGTCTAGTTCCTGTCTAGTGTTTATATTGTTTGTCTGAGTGTTGAGTCTATGTCTAGTTCCTGTCTAGAGTGCTTATACTGCTTATATTGTTTGTCTGAGTGTTGAGTCTATGTCTAGTTCCTGTCTAGAGTGTTTATATTGTTTGTCTCAGTGTTGAGTCTATGTCTAGTTCCTGTCTAGAGTGTTTATACTGTTTATATTGTTGTCTGAGTGTTGAGTCTATGTCTAGTTCCTGTCTAGAGTGTTTATACTGTTTTTATATTGTTGTCTGAGTGTTGAGTCTATGTCTAGTTCCTGTCTAGAGTGCTTATACTGCTTATATTGTTTGTCTGAGTGTTGAGTCTATGTCTAGTTCCTGTCTAGAGTGTTTATATTGTTTGTCTGAGTGTTGAGTCTATGTCTAGTTCCTGTCGAGTGTTTATACTGTTGTTGTCTGAGTGTTGAGTCTATGTCTAGTTCCTGTCGAGTGTTTATACTGTTTATATTGTTTGTCTGAGTGTTGAGTCTATGTCTAGTTCCTGTCTAGAGTGCTTATACTGCTTATATTGTTTGTCTGAGTGTTGAGTCTATGTCTAGTTCCTGTCTAGTGTTTATATTGTTTGTCTCAGTGTTGAGTCTATGTCTAGTTCCTGTCTAGAGTGTTTATACTGTTTATATTGTTGTCTGAGTGTTGAGTCTATGTCTAGTTCCTGTCTAGAGTGTTTATACTGTTTTTATATTGTTGTCTGAGTGTTGAGTCTATGTCTAGTTCCTGTCTAGAGTGTTTATATTGTTTGTCTGAGTGTTGAGTCTATGTCTAGTTCCTGTCGAGTGTTTATACTGTTTATATTGTTGTCTGAGTGTTGAGTCTATGTCTAGTTCCTGTCTAGTGTTTATACTGTTTATATTGTTGTCTGAGTGTTGAGTCTATGTCTAGTTCCTGTCTAGAGTGTTTATACTGTTTATATTGTTGTCTGAGTGTTGAGTCTATGTCTAGTTCCTGTCTAGAGTGTTTATACTGTTTATATTGTTGTCTGAGTGTTGAGTCTATGTCTAGTTCCTGTCTAGAGTGTTTATATTGTTTGTCTGAGTGTTGAGTCTATGTCTAGTTCCTGTCTAGTGTTTATACTGTTTATATTGTTGTCTGAGTGTTGAGTCTATGTCTAGTTCCTGTCTAGTGTTTATACTGTTTATATTGTTGTCTGAGTGTTGAGTCTATGTCTAGTTCCTGTCTAGAGTGTTTATACTGTTTATATTGTTGTCTGAGTGTTGAGTCTATGTCTAGTTCCTGTCTAGAGTGTTTATACTGTTTATATTGTTGTCTGAGTGTTGAGTCTATGTCTAGTTCCTGTCGAGTGCTTATACTGCTTATATTGTTTGTCTGAGTGTTGAGTCTATGTCTAGTTCCTGTCTAGAGTGTTTATATTGTTTGTCTGAGTGTTGAGTCTATGTCTAGTTCCTGTCTAGAGTGTTTATATTGTTGTCTGAGTGTTGAGTCTATGTCTAGTTCGTCGAGTGTTTATACTGTTTATATTGTTTGTCTGAGTGTTGAGTCTATGTCTAGTTCCTGTCTAGTGTTTATACTGTTTATATTGTTGTCTGAGTGTTGAGTCTATGTCTAGTTCCTGTCTAGTGTTTATACTGTTTATATTGTTGTCTGAGTGTTGAGTCTATGTCTAGTTCCTGTCTAGAGTGTTTATACTGTTTATATTGTTGTCTGAGTGTTGAGTCTATGTCTAGTTCCTGTCTAGAGTGTTTATACTGTTTATATTGTTGTCTGAGTGTTGAGTCTATGTCTAGTTCCTGTCGAGTGCTTATACTGCTTATATTGTTTGTCTGAGTGTTGAGTCTATGTCTAGTTCCTGTCTAGAGTGCTTATACTGCTTATATTGTTGTCTGAGTGTTGAGTCTATGTCTAGTTCCTGTCTAGAGTGTTTATATTGTTGTCTGAGTGTTGAGTCTATGTCTAGTTCCTGTCGAGTGTTTATACTGTTTATATTGTTGTCTGAGTGTTGAGTCTATGTCTAGTTCCTGTCTAGAGTGTTTATACTGTTTATATTGTTGTCTGAGTGTTGAGTCTATGTCTAGTTCCTGTCTAGCGTGTTTATACTGTTTATATTGTTTGTCTGAGTGTTGAGTCTATGTCTAGTTCCTGTCGAGTGTTTATACTGTTGTCTGAGTGTTGAGTCTATGTCTAGTTCCTGTCTAGTGTTTATACTGTTTATATTGTTGTCTGAGTGTTGAGTCTATGTCTAGTTCCTGTCTAGAGTGTTTATACTGTTTATATTGTTGTCTGAGTGTTGAGTCTATGTCTAGTTCCTGTCTAGAGTGTTTATATTGTTTGTCTGAGTGTTGAGTCTATGTCTAGTTCCTGTCGAGTGTTTATACTGTTTGTCTGAGTGTTGAGTCTATGTCTAGTTCCTGTCGAGTGTTTATACTGTTTATATTGTTTGTCTGAGTGTTGAGTCTATGTCTAGTTCCTGTCTAGTGTTTATACTGTTTATATTGTTGTCTGAGTGTTGAGTCTATGTCTAGTTCCTGTCTAGTGTTTATACTGTTTATATTGTTGTCTGAGTGTTGAGTCTATGTCTAGTTCCTGTCTAGAGTGTTTATATTGTTGTCTGAGTGTTGAGTCTATGTCTAGTTCCTGTCGAGTGTTTATACTGTTTATATTGTTTGTCTGAGTGTTGAGTCTGTCTAGTTCCTGTCTAGAGTGTTTATATTGTTTGTCTGAGTGTTGAGTCTATGTCTAGTTCCTGTCGAGTGTTTATACTGTTTATATTGTTTGAGTGTTGAGTCTATGTCTAGTTCCTGTCGAGTGTTTATACTGTTTATATTGTTTGAGTGTTGAGTCTATGTCTAGTTCCTGTCGAGTGTTTATACTGTTGTTGTCTGAGTGTCGAGTGTTTATACTGTTGTCTGAGTGTTGAGTCTATGTCTAGTTCCTGTCTAGTGTTTATACTGTTTATATTGTTGTCTGAGTGTTGAGTCTATGTCTAGTTCCTGTCTAGAGTGTTTATACTGTTTATATTGTTGTCTGAGTGTTAAGTCTATGTCTAGTTCCTGTCTAGAGTGTTTATACTGTTTATATTGTTGTCTGAGTGTTGAGTCTATGTCTAGTTCCTGTCGAGTGTTTATACTGTTTATATTGTTGTCTGAGTGTTGAGTCTATGTCTAGTTCCTGTCGAGTGTTTATACTGTTGTTGTCTGAGTGTTGAGTCTATGTCTAGTTCCTGTCTAGAGTGTTTATACTGTTTATATTGTTGTCTGAGTGTTGAGTCTATGTCTAGTTCCTGTCTAGTGTTTATATTGTTTGTCTGAGTGTTGAGTCTATGTCTAGTTCCTGTCTAGAGTGCTTATACTGCTTATATTGTTTGTCTGAGTGTTGAGTCTATGTCTAGTTCCTGTCTAGAGTGTTTATATTGTTTGTCTCAGTGTTGAGTCTATGTCTAGTTCCTGTCTAGAGTGTTTATACTGTTTATATTGTTGTCTGAGTGTTGAGTCTATGTCTAGTTCCTGTCTAGAGTGTTTATACTGTTTTTATATTGTTGTCTGAGTGTTGAGTCTATGTCTAGTTCCTGTCTAGAGTGCTTATACTGCTTATATTGTTTGTCTGAGTGTTGAGTCTATGTCTAGTTCCTGTCTAGAGTGTTTATATTGTTTGTCTGAGTGTTGAGTCTATGTCTAGTTCCTGTCGAGTGTTTATACTGTTGTTGTCTGAGTGTTGAGTCTATGTCTAGTTCCTGTCGAGTGTTTATACTGTTTATATTGTTTGTCTGAGTGTTGAGTCTATGTCTAGTTCCTGTCTAGAGTGCTTATACTGCTTATATTGTTTGTCTGAGTGTTGAGTCTATGTCTAGTTCCTGTCTAGTGTTTATATTGTTTGTCTCAGTGTTGAGTCTATGTCTAGTTCCTGTCTAGAGTGTTTATACTGTTTATATTGTTGTCTGAGTGTTGAGTCTATGTCTAGTTCCTGTCTAGAGTGTTTATACTGTTTTTATATTGTTGTCTGAGTGTTGAGTCTATGTCTAGTTCCTGTCTAGAGTGTTTATATTGTTTGTCTGAGTGTTGAGTCTATGTCTAGTTCCTGTCGAGTGTTTATACTGTTTATATTGTTGTCTGAGTGTTGAGTCTATGTCTAGTTCCTGTCTAGTGTTTATACTGTTTATATTGTTGTCTGAGTGTTGAGTCTATGTCTAGTTCCTGTCTAGAGTGTTTATACTGTTTATATTGTTGTCTGAGTGTTGAGTCTATGTCTAGTTCCTGTCTAGAGTGTTTATACTGTTTATATTGTTGTCTGAGTGTTGAGTCTATGTCTAGTTCCTGTCTAGAGTGTTTATATTGTTTGTCTGAGTGTTGAGTCTATGTCTAGTTCCTGTCTAGTGTTTATACTGTTTATATTGTTGTCTGAGTGTTGAGTCTATGTCTAGTTCCTGTCTAGTGTTTATACTGTTTATATTGTTGTCTGAGTGTTGAGTCTATGTCTAGTTCCTGTCTAGAGTGTTTATACTGTTTATATTGTTGTCTGAGTGTTGAGTCTATGTCTAGTTCCTGTCTAGAGTGTTTATACTGTTTATATTGTTGTCTGAGTGTTGAGTCTATGTCTAGTTCCTGTCGAGTGCTTATACTGCTTATATTGTTTGTCTGAGTGTTGAGTCTATGTCTAGTTCCTGTCTAGAGTGTTTATATTGTTTGTCTGAGTGTTGAGTCTATGTCTAGTTCCTGTCTAGAGTGTTTATATTGTTGTCTGAGTGTTGAGTCTATGTCTAGTTCGTCGAGTGTTTATACTGTTTATATTGTTTGTCTGAGTGTTGAGTCTATGTCTAGTTCCTGTCTAGTGTTTATACTGTTTATATTGTTGTCTGAGTGTTGAGTCTATGTCTAGTTCCTGTCTAGTGTTTATACTGTTTATATTGTTGTCTGAGTGTTGAGTCTATGTCTAGTTCCTGTCTAGAGTGTTTATACTGTTTATATTGTTGTCTGAGTGTTGAGTCTATGTCTAGTTCCTGTCTAGAGTGTTTATACTGTTTATATTGTTGTCTGAGTGTTGAGTCTATGTCTAGTTCCTGTCGAGTGCTTATACTGCTTATATTGTTTGTCTGAGTGTTGAGTCTATGTCTAGTTCCTGTCTAGAGTGCTTATACTGCTTATATTGTTGTCTGAGTGTTGAGTCTATGTCTAGTTCCTGTCTAGAGTGTTTATATTGTTGTCTGAGTGTTGAGTCTATGTCTAGTTCCTGTCGAGTGTTTATACTGTTTATATTGTTGTCTGAGTGTTGAGTCTATGTCTAGTTCCTGTCTAGAGTGTTTATACTGTTTATATTGTTGTCTGAGTGTTGAGTCTATGTCTAGTTCCTGTCTAGCGTGTTTATACTGTTTATATTGTTTGTCTGAGTGTTGAGTCTATGTCTAGTTCCTGTCGAGTGTTTATACTGTTGTCTGAGTGTTGAGTCTATGTCTAGTTCCTGTCTAGTGTTTATACTGTTTATATTGTTGTCTGAGTGTTGAGTCTATGTCTAGTTCCTGTCTAGAGTGTTTATACTGTTTATATTGTTGTCTGAGTGTTGAGTCTATGTCTAGTTCCTGTCTAGAGTGTTTATATTGTTTGTCTGAGTGTTGAGTCTATGTCTAGTTCCTGTCGAGTGTTTATACTGTTTGTCTGAGTGTTGAGTCTATGTCTAGTTCCTGTCGAGTGTTTATACTGTTTATATTGTTTGTCTGAGTGTTGAGTCTATGTCTAGTTCCTGTCTAGTGTTTATACTGTTTATATTGTTGTCTGAGTGTTGAGTCTATGTCTAGTTCCTGTCTAGTGTTTATACTGTTTATATTGTTGTCTGAGTGTTGAGTCTATGTCTAGTTCCTGTCTAGAGTGTTTATATTGTTGTCTGAGTGTTGAGTCTATGTCTAGTTCCTGTCGAGTGTTTATACTGTTTATATTGTTTGTCTGAGTGTTGAGTCTGTCTAGTTCCTGTCTAGAGTGTTTATATTGTTTGTCTGAGTGTTGAGTCTATGTCTAGTTCCTGTCGAGTGTTTATACTGTTTATATTGTTTGAGTGTTGAGTCTATGTCTAGTTCCTGTCGAGTGTTTATACTGTTTATATTGTTTGAGTGTTGAGTCTATGTCTAGTTCCTGTCGAGTGTTTATACTGTTGTTGTCTGAGTGTCGAGTGTTTATACTGTTGTCTGAGTGTTGAGTCTATGTCTAGTTCCTGTCTAGTGTTTATACTGTTTATATTGTTGTCTGAGTGTTGAGTCTATGTCTAGTTCCTGTCTAGAGTGTTTATACTGTTTATATTGTTGTCTGAGTGTTAAGTCTATGTCTAGTTCCTGTCTAGAGTGTTTATACTGTTTATATTGTTGTCTGAGTGTTGAGTCTATGTCTAGTTCCTGTCGAGTGTTTATACTGTTTATATTGTTGTCTGAGTGTTGAGTCTATGTCTAGTTCCTGTCGAGTGTTTATACTGTTGTTGTCTGAGTGTTGAGTCTATGTCTAGTTCCTGTCGAGTGTTTATACTGTTGTCTGAGTGTTGAGTCTATGTCTAGTTCCTGTCGAGTGTTTATACTGTTGTCTGAGTGTTGAGTCTATGTCTAGTTCCTGTCGAGTGTTTATACTGTTTATATTGTTGTTTGAGTGTTGAGTCTATGTCTAGTTCCTGTCTAGAGTGTTTATACTGTTGTCTGAGTGTTGAGTCTATGTCTAGTTCCTGTCGAGTGTTTATACTGTTGTCTGAGTGTTGAGTCTATGTCTAGTTCCTGTCGAGTGTTTATACTGTTGTCTGAGTGTTGAGTCTATGTCTAGTTCCTGTCTAGTGTTTATACTGTTTATATTGTTGTCTGAGTGTTGAGTCTATGTCTAGTTCCTGTCTAGAGTGTTTATACTGTTTATATTGTTGTCTGAGTGTTGAGTCTATGTCTAGTTCCTGTCGAGTGTTTATACTGTTTATATTGTTTGAGTGTTGAGTCTATGTCTAGTTCCTGTCGAGTGTTTATACTGTTGTTGTCTGAGTGTCGAGTGTTTATACTGTTGTCTGAGTGTTGAGTCTATGTCTAGTTCCTGTCTAGTGTTTATACTGTTTATATTGTTGTCTGAGTGTTGAGTCTATGTCTAGTTCCTGTCTAGAGTGTTTATACTGTTTATATTGTTGTCTGAGTGTTAAGTCTATGTCTAGTTCCTGTCTAGAGTGTTTATACTGTTTATATTGTTGTCTGAGTGTTGAGTCTATGTCTAGTTCCTGTCGAGTGTTTATACTGTTTATATTGTTGTCTGAGTGTTGAGTCTATGTCTAGTTCCTGTCGAGTGTTTATACTGTTGTTGTCTGAGTGTTGAGTCTATGTCTAGTTCCTGTCGAGTGTTTATACTGTTGTCTGAGTGTTGAGTCTATGTCTAGTTCCTGTCGAGTGTTTATACTGTTTATATTGTTGTTTGAGTGTTGAGTCTATGTCTAGTTCCTGTCTAGAGTGTTTATACTGTTGTCTGAGTGTTGAGTCTATGTCTAGTTCCTGTCGAGTGTTTATACTGTTGTCTGAGTGTTGAGTCTATGTCTAGTTCCTGTCGAGTGTTTATACTGTTGTCTGAGTGTTGAGTCTATGTCTAGTTCCTGTCGAGTGTTTATACTGTTTATATTGTTGTCTGAGTGTTGAGTCTATGTCTAGTTCCTGTCGAGTGTTTATACTGTTTATATTGTTGTTTGAGTGTTGAGTCTATGTCTAGTTCCTATCTAGAGTGTTTATACTGTTTATATTGTTTGGTTTTTTTCAATTATTCTATTTTTATTTATTGCATTGCCTGTTTGCATTGTGGGTCAGAGAGGACTGAAATTTCATCTGTGCTGTATGTCGAGCATGTATAGCATATTTGACAATAAAGTTGACTTGACTTTTTTTTAAACCTTATAAAGTGCTTGAGATGCTGTAACAGACTTTGACCACAAGGCTGCGCTGTTAGGCTTTTTTCGAATGACTGCTGAAATATTTGGTAAACATACATTCATTTGTCACTATCAGTTGGTTTTGTGTTTTAAAGAGAAAACCCAGGACTCGGCGAAACAAACCATAAAGGGGCCTTCTTCACACGGAAACGAGAAGGCTAAATCAGTTCATCCTGAAGACGACGCCCCCTCAGCACCTCAAGGTACAATTGTGTTATAAAGGGAACGCATTGTTGTTGAGCAACACAAAATCTTGAACTTTTTGAAACTTTCCAGGGGAAGATCAACCCCAGAAGAAGAGTGGGAAGATGATTGGTCCCAGCAGGGTATGTAGTGTATTCCCCCCCCACACACATGTTTACAGCAAGAAACATTTTGGTATTTTATACAACTCGACAGATTCCCTAAAAGCTTGTGCCTACACATGGTCGTGTGTGTGTGTGTGTGTGTGTGTGTGTGTGTGTATATGAGTGAGTGCGTTGGTGCAATGTTTGCTTTAGGATGACTCACAAAAAAACACTCAGTGCATTTTGATTTCATGACGCAGGTTTTGAAATGTTATTTTCACTGATGAGCCTTCAGCCATCTCCAGATTTATTTGCACCCTCAGGAAAGATGGATACAAAGGTTACAAAAATATTCTTCATCATTACTTCACATGTTTTCCTACTCCAAAAAAAGAAATGTAGAAATGTTAACTTTAATTGACGTCAATTTAAAAACCTTCAGCAGGAAAAAATAATTATATATCATTTTTTTTTAAACACACACCACAAATAAATTCCTTAACAAAACCAATCATCTGGAAATTATTGGCAGCCCTAGAAATTCTTACGAATAAAGTGCAACTCAGGTCCGGGTTCGAGCCCCGTGGCCGGCGAGGGCCTTTCTGTGCGGAGTTTGCATGTTCTCCCCGTGTCCGCGTGGGTTTCCTCCGGGTGCTCCGGTTTCCCCCACAGTCCAAAGACATGCAGGTTAGGTTAACTGGTGACTCTAAATTGAGCGTAGGTGTGAATGTGAGTGTGAATGGTTGTCTGTGTCTATGTGTCGGCCCTGTGATGACCTGGCGACTTGTCCAGGGTGTACCCCGCCTTGTACCCCGCCTTTCGCCCGTAGTCAGCTGGGATAGGCTCCAGCTTGCCTGCGACCCTGTAGAAGGATAAAGCGGCTACAGATAATGAGATGAGAAGTTCACTTGGATTTAAAAACACTGAAGCGATCAACTTCCTGTTTCACCGATGTATAAATACGAGGTGTGACCGAGGCCATAATTCCTTGATTATTTGTCAGTATGGGGAAGAGGATACATGAAGGAAATGAGGAAAAAAAAGTGTGTGTTGAACTTGATTTTGTTAAATTAGGTAATGGCTTACATGCCTGGAAATGCCCTGTTAATAATTATGAAGTTTAAAACAACCGGAATCGTAAGGAACCTGCCTAAAAAGAACGGATGTGAAGTGTATTTTGTCCCCGCACACACACTGAGGAGCATGATTATCGCGAGAGGCAAAAATGTCTCCAGGAATCGCAGACGCAGAAGATTGTAGCGTTTTGGGGTCACTAAGTCTCCACAACTACAATTAGACACCACCTCCATGCCAACAAACTATTTGGAGCTCATGTCGGAACAGCCATTTCTTTCATCTAGCCGTGTGTATAACCGTACATCTGGAGTTTGCTAAATGATATTGGAACTGCGGTCAGATGAAACAACAATCACTCAAGATGACAAATGTCCGTATAGAGAGGGAAAAAAAAACCTTGATCCTGAGTGTTAGTGGAGGATCTGTGATGATGTAGGGCTATTTTTACCTCCAAAGGTCCTGCGAACCTTGTTGAGATACATAACATTTTGGATTCCAAATGAAGTACACTGCAAAAAACTCAAAACTGAATTTGAGGAGAAAATTCCTTAATACTTGTGAAATTATCTTGCTGCATGGACAGATAATTTTACTTGGCAAGACATCTTGCAATAAGTTGGTTACAGTCTAGAACTAGTCTTAATAATCTCAGAGTTGGTGTCTTGTATTCTTCTAATAGGAAATGCTCGATCGTTTCAACTATCCCTGTGTCCGAAATCGCTCCCTACTCACTATATAGGGCACTATATAGTGAGGACGCCATTTTGTAGTGCTGTCCGAAACCTTAGTGAGGATTATTTACATCCTACACTACCGTTCAAAAGTTTGGGGTCACTTTGAAAGAAAAGTACTGTTCTTTTCAATGAAGATCACTTTAAACTAATCAGAAATCCACTCTATACATTGCTAATGTGGTAAATGACTATTCTAGCTGCAAATGTCTGGTTTTTGGTGCAATATCTCCATAGGTGTATAGAGGCCCATTTCCAGCAACTCTCACTCCAGTGTTCTAATGGTACAATGTGTTTGCTCATTGCCTCAGAAGGCTAATGGATGATTAGAAAACCCTTGTACAATCATGTTAGCACAGCTGAAAACAGTTGAGCTCTTTAGAGAAGCTATAAAACTGACCTTCCTTTGAGCAGATTGAGTTTCTGGAGCATCACATTTGTGGGGTCGATTAAATGCTCAAAATGGCCAGAAAAATGTCTCGACTATATTTTCTATTCGTTTTACAACTTATGGTGGTAAATAAAAGTGTGACTTTTCATGGAAAACACAAAATTGTCTGGGTGACCCCAAACTTTTGAACGGTAGTGCACTCAAAGTATCCCACAATGCATCACGAAAAGCAGTGTACGACACTGGTCACTAAACCAAAGCACTATATCCCATCATGCATTGCGGTCACGCTGAAAGAAATCAAAGTCTCACAAATTTGATTTAATAAAAGGCAGCGGCAAAGAAGAAAGAAAGGATTCAGCCTTGATTTAAAAGAACTGAAAGCTGCAGGTACTTTGTATTGATTAATGTTGGAAATGCGCTCAGTATAATATGGATTTATCACAAAAACACACGCACGTATTTATTATTTTGAAACCCATCAGCCGACTGATCTGGCACGTTTTAATTGTGCGACAATAATGACGTAAATACCAGCGCGATGGACTAGTGTCCGTAAAAGTTTTTACATTTTACCAATGAGCTCACTGTATAGTCCTCTATATAGTAATTCCCTGTATAGTGAGTAGTGAACGAGTGAGCGATTTCAGACACAGGGCCTATTCAAGATATTCTAACTTTAAGATATCATTTTTGCAGTGTAGAAGAATACAAGACACCAACTCTGAGATTATTAAAACTAGTTCTAGATCGTAACCAACTTATTCTAAGATGTCTTGTGAAGTAAAATGATCTGTCCGTGCAGCAAGATAATTTCACTAGTATTAAGGAATTTGCTCTTCTCCTCAAATTCAGTTTTCTTCATTTTTTTGCAGTGGAGCAAAGGATTTAATGAAAATTTCTCAAGAATTTACAGCTGGGACATGGATCTTCTAGAAGGATGGTGATCCAAAATGTTTACAGAACCAGTCAAAAGTTTGGACGCCCCTTCTAATTCAATGGCTTTTCTTTATTTTTGTTAATTAAAAGACACTTTTTCTTCGTGTTTTAAAGTAATGATGGATGTCGTTTCTCTTGGCATAATATGGATTACTACAGTTGTGGTGTTGAATAGGGCTATTTACTGTATTTTTATTTTTTACTGTTTGATCTCAAGCACTTTAACCCTTTGATGCAAAACATGGGTCAAAAGTGACCCGGCTGAGTTTTTATCTTCTGTATCTTTGCAATAAATTAATTCCATCATTCAGTATTCAAGGTATTCCTCAATTAACTTGTTTTTGATCATCATACATCCTTATTTTATTTTTTCCTTTCTTACTTTTTGAATAAAAACCCTTTTTGTATCACTACCCTTCTAATGCACAACATGGGTCAAAAACGACCTGCATTCATTTTCCAGGTTATTTCATGTATGGCTGAGTGTTTCTATGATATACTTTTGAAATAAATTCATTTTGTCATTTACTTTTCCAAATATGCAGTAAATATCTTGTTTTTGTTTAGCACAACTCATCATTTTTATTTTTCCTTTCTTAAGTTATGAACAAGCACAGCTTTTGTAATTCTACATCAACTTTACACACATGGGTCAGAACCGACCCGCATGCATTTACTCCAGCGTTTGGTGGGAACTGTGAATTGTGCTTGTGTCAGACATTTCACAGCTCAGCACAGCGCCCTTTGCCCATCTAATACATGGAAGTAATGTTTTTCAATTGTTCTAACATTACCTTAGAAAAAAATTGATTATGTTTAGGTTACCTTGAGAGTGAGTAGATTACTTGTCAGAAAGTTACAAGTAATTACTACTATTAGCTACCTAGCTGTCGACATATTCTACTTTAGTTAGCTAATTTTATTGTAGTTGGCTTCGCTAACTACATAGTTAATAAATAAATAACTGGCCCCATTCACTGCTAAAGTAATTACTTGAAACAAATTATTATTATAGTATTAAGACATTTAATTTTAAATCACACTTGGATGACCCATGTGTAGTAATATAAAAAGTATTTTTGTTCATAAAGTAGGAAAGAAAAAATTAAATTAATGATTTGTGGTAATTAAAAACAAGATATTTAAAGAATACTTGGAATATTCAATCATAAAATAAATAGATTTCAAAAGACAGAGCAAAGAAAAACTCAGTCAGCATGAAATAACCTGGAAAATGAATGCGGGTCATTTTTGACCCATGTTGTGCATTAGAAGGGTGTGCATATGTTTTGCATCAAAGGGTTAAGAAGGCAAGAAATTGCATAACGATGGGTACTTTGAAGAATCTAAAATACGCAGAGGTGGACAGTAACGAAGTACATTTACTTGAGTTCTGTACTTAAGTACACTTTTTGAGTATCTGTACTTTACTTGAGTATTATTTTTTTGGGAAACTTATGACTTCACTACATTTGAAAGGCAAATATCGTACTTTTCACTCCACTACATTTCGATCAAGGTCCTCGTGAACTTGATTCAAGTACCTGGGGTCAACTGTGCAGGAAAATGAGGGCTGCGATAGTGAGGTGAGAAAGAGAGAGTGCAGGCAGGGTGGAGCAGTTGGAGAAGGATTTCAGGAGTCATTTGTGACGAGCAAAAGTGAAAGGTAAGATGTATAAGACAGTCGTGAGGCCAGCTGTGATGTATGGATTGGAGACCGTACCCTTAACGAAGAGACAGGAGGCAAAGTTGGAGGTGGCGGAGTTGAGGATGGGAGGTTGGACAGGATGAAGGACAGCACATGTGGAGAGCTTGGGGAATTAAGCTAAGAGAGATGAGACTGAGATGGTATGGGCACATCCTGAGAAGAGATGCAGAGCCTGTGGGAAGGAGAATGTTGAGGATGGAGCTGCCAGGCAAACGAAAATGAGGAAGGCCAAAGAGGAGATACATGGATGTGGTGAGAGAGGACATGAAAGTGGTAGAGAAGGATGAGGAAGACAGGGAGCAATGGGGACGAAAGATCTGCTGTAGCGACCCCTAAACGGGAGCAGCCAGAAGAAGAATCTTTTGATGAGACACACCTGCTAATTGAAAAGCATTCCAGGTGACTCCCTCATGAAGCTGGTTAAGATAATGACAATAGTGTGTAAAGCGTCATCAAGGTAAACACTGGATACTTTGAAGAATCTAAAATACGCAGAGGTGGACAGTAACAAAGTACATTTACTTGAGTTCTGTATTTAAGTACACTTTTTGAGGATCTGTACTTTACTTGAGTATTATTTTTTTGGAAACTTATGACTTTAGGCGGCACGGTGGTGTAGTGGTTAGCGCTGTCGCCTCACAGCAAGAAGGTCCGGGTTCGAGCCCCGTGGCCGGCGAGGGCCTTTCTGTGTGGAGTTTGCATGTTCTCCCCGTGTCCGCGTGGGTTTCCTCCGGGTGCTCCGGTTTCCCCCACAGTCCAAAGACATGCAGGTTAGGTTAACTGGTGACTCTAAATTGACCGTAGGTGTGAATGTGAGTGTGAATGGTTGTCTGTGTCTATGTGTCGGCCCTGTGATGACCTGGCGACTTGTCCAGGGTGTACCCCGCCTTTCGCCCGTAGTCAGCTGGGATAGGCTCCAGCTCGCCTGCGATCCTGTAGAAGGATAAAGCGGCTAGAGATAATGAGATGAGATGAGACTTATGACTTTAACGTCACTACATTTGAAAGGCAAATATCGTACTTTTTACTCCACTACATTTCTATCAAGGTCCTCGTTACTCGTTCCTATGAAGCAGCTTTGAAAGTGGATGGGTTTTTTTTCTTTTCTAAAACGTGATTTTTTTTTTTTTTTTTCTCCAGGTGACACTGAGACAGACTATCAGTAATCACTCGGGTCACATTACATCCATAGACTGTATAAAATCAAGTTCAGTGATTTCTCAGCAGCGTTATTTAACACGATCAGTTGATGGCGGAATGGAAGGAGGCGGTTCTTCTGGAGAACGCACGCACTCATGGCTTTACCTAGAACCCATGTTTCAGTTTTCTGAAAGGATTAAAGGTTTGTTTCATTTTAAATGTTTGCCGAAAATGAACCACATCACGACCTATAAAACTCACCATCCAACCTGCGGAAGCATATTGAGGTAGATAAACGTTTTATTCCAAGAGAAAGCTTGCAATAAAGTTGTTTGTGCTTTTAGAGCTACGTTGCAATAGCTATGCAGTCTGGTTAGTCACATGACTTTCTATGGATTCGCCCGCCAAGTCACCATCGCCTTGTCCACGGGTAACGTTAACACATAGCTAGTTAACTTGGACACAGTTAGTTAGCATGTAAAAACGGAGTCACGCTAACATGAATAACGTTAACTTATCTGAAGTCGTTTCAGAAATATGTTTTAGCATAATCTTGCCAAATAAACAATGTAGAAATCTTTCTTTTCTAGTAGCGTTAGCTACCCAATATCATTTCGAGTTTGAAAAGAGTTTGCTAGCATGTCAGGTGGAGTTTCACTGACTAGCTAGCTTAACGTTAAACCACCATGATGCACAGCATGCGTTCATTTTGTGAATTCACATTTCTGTCTTTGGTAACGGCATTAGGTTTTGTAAGCGCTGTGGCAATAATACAACAATGCGTTAACGGAAAATGTACTTTTAATACTCAAGCATTTTTAAAAGCAAGTACTTCAGTACATTAACTTAAGTAAAAATTTGACTGGACAACTTTCACTTGTATCGGAGTAACATTTGACCAGCGGGATCTGTACTTTGACTTAAGTAATGAAGTTGGGTACTTTATCCGCCTCTGAAAATGTGAAATGTTTTGTTTGTTTGTTTTTAACCACATAATTCCATATATGTTCCATATAATATAATTGTAATGTCTTCAGTATTGTTTTACATTGCAGAAAATACAAAATGCAGAAAAACCTATGAATAAGTAGGGGTGTCCAAACTTTTGACTGGGACTGTATATCTAAATCCACACAAAAATGATCCAGTGACTACAGATTGAGCTGTTGACGTGGCCATGACAGTTCCTGATCTAAACCCCCACTGAAAACCTGGGAATCCAGAACCCTGAAGAATCTTGAGAGCGTCTGCTTTAAGGAGTCCGTGGAGATTTCAATAAGATCTCAGAAGACTTGGTGTGGTTGGGATGTTGGTTGGGACGTCACACAAAATAATGCCGGGGTGCCGAAAGAAAAGTTCTTTCTTTTGAAGTAAATAAATTTTACTTCAATTAAGGATTCTATTCTGGAGGTATTTAGAGTGTTGGATGAAGGACAAAGTCCAATATAAATATATATAATTTCTTTACATAGCTTTACCAAAGGTGCCAATAATTCCAGATGTGACTGTACAACAGTATATTATATGTGCATATAATGATTTATTCTATCCACATTCACTGGATATGAGCAATCGCATGCTATGATTGGCTACTCTACTACTAGGATATCAGCTCGCATACCGTGAGTAGAGAAAAACAAGATGGCGGAGTGTGTTGCTGAAGCAACTGAGGACGAAATAAAAACTACTCGAAAACAAAACCCCAAAAAATTAAAAAACACAACAAAATATGGATTGAAAGTATTTGATGGTAAGAACATCTCATCTTCAAGTATTAAAGGTCCCATGGCATGGTGGTTTGTTGATGCTTTAAACGGGCTCGTGGAGGTTTCCGGATGTTATATCCACAGCCTTTCTCGAAATGAACCCTCGGCACGTAGATATAGCCTCTTGGGAGAAAGCCCCATTTCAGCCCTTTTCCCAGTGCATCGTTTTGCTAATGAGAAGCATGGAGGCGGGGAAGGGTAGAGGGTGGGGGCGGGCCATGGGGGGAGGGGCTTGACCAAGCTGCGGGCATGGTACCTGTGTGTGAACGTATAATACCCTAGGCTTGAACACGCATTCCATAACCAAAGAGGATAGAAGCAGCAACATATCGCTTATCCAACAGAAGACATGCATTGCGGAGCAATAGTCAAACATAAGCTCATAAGTTACAGTCAATTTCCAGACTAAACTCAGTTTAACAGAGCATGCTGCATGCTTTTTGGTTTTGTAGCGCAGAGTACCTGGCTAACTGTAGGAAGCGGTTAGCTGCACAGCTAATGTAGCCATTGCAAGGCTAACGCACCGATTTTAAAACACGGCAAAACGACTTAACAGTTATACACTTACTTGTTCGGTGTTTGTGGCTGATGCGGCAAGGATGCTTGGTACGGACCCAGGCTTCAGTGACAGTTGATGTGCAAAACCTGCCCTGTACTGTCCCAAGTTGTGGAAACATTCCTCAGGAAAATGCTTCCGACAAACATACACCGTCTTAGGTAGACTCGACGGCGTATTATTGGAGTAAATAAAATTAAGCCACTGCGTCTCAGGGGCTCTCCCGTCAGCAGTAAAAACAGACTCCTTTCTGTGTTGTCACATCCATGTACAGCGCAATTTCCATGTTTCGCTCGCTTAGGTGGTGCCATGTTGTTGTGTCCTCTATGGTCTCCTCACTACAAAATTGAAGTGACGTATCTATGGTGGCAACTTTTGAGCTGGGCGGGCAATCCATACAGTGGGTGGGAATCCGGGGGGGGGGGATCATCTCCCTTGCTGACGTAGTAAAGGGAAGAGCCTATCAACGCACCATTTTGACGCGCCATTCTCAAATGTTGACAAAGGGTGGGCATAGTTTGGTTTACACATTATGACATTTCTAGCCACTGGGGTGACTTAAGAAGGTCAGAGGAACTCATTTTAACGTTAAAAACACCTCAGAAAGTGAAAATTTCATGCCATGGGACCTTTAAAATTTGTTGAATTTTTTTAGACTGGTTCAAAAGCTCAAAGAAGTTTGAAAATTACAGAAAGGAAGAATTAAATACATGTCTAAAGCTATTCTATACCTTGACAGCAAGACGGCACTTTCTCCAAACAAAAAAATACTAAAGTCAATTCGCTAGGTTTTTAAGAAGTCCGCCTAATCACAAAGCCTTTACAATAGTTACTGTTTCTCAAAATCCAGTGAACGTGGATGGACTAAAACAGTTATTCCACGAAATCGAGTCGTACATGAGCTAATAGTCAATGAGGCACTATCAGCTCATGTACAACTCGATTTCGTGGAATAACTTAAATATTTGTGTATTTCTCCAGCCTCCAACCACCGTGTCCAAACAGTACCCAGAGGACGACCCTGATTACTGTGTGTGGATGCCTCCAGCAGGTACTGTAGCAGCCGCCTGCTTAAATGTTTTTCTAATCAGGAAAACAAATGCATTAATTAATTCTATCCAGGACCATTTTATTATACCCCCGCTCCAAAGGAGAGGGGGGGTATACTGGTTTCCCTCCGTCCGTCCATATCTCCGTATTTCCATCCATATGAAACGCCCTTTTTCTCAGCAACCACAAATCATAGCCACTTGGTACCGAGCTTCAGCTTGGCGTTCTGTACAGTGTATACCATTTTCAGGTCTGTCGCACATCGACTTCCTGTTTACCGACTGAATTATGTTTATGCAACATTTAGCGTGGATTTAGAACATTTTTCTCACCAACTACAAATCACAACTGCTTGATATTTGGTACCGAGCTTCAGCTTGGGGTTCTATACCGTGTACACCATTTTCAGGTCTGTCGCACATCAACTTCCTGTTTACCAAATGAATGTATTTTTGAAATATAGTGTGGATTTACAAAATTTTCATGACATTTTTCCAAGCAACTACAAATCACAGCTGCTTGGTATTTAGTAGCGAGCTTCAGCTTGGGGTTCTGTACCGTGTATATCGTTTTCAGGTCTGTCCCACATCGACTTCCTGTTTACCGACTGAATACATTTACGAAGCATATAGCGTGGATTTAGAAAATTTTCGTAACATTTTTTCTCACCAACTACAAATCACAACTGCTTGATATTTGGCACCGAGCTTCAGCTTGGGGTTCTATACCGTGTACACCATTTTCAGGTCTGTCGCACATCAACTTCCTGTTTACCAAATGAATGTATTTCTGAAATATAGTGTGGATTTACAAAATTTTCATGACATTTTTCCAAGCAACTACAAATCACAGCTGCTTGGTATTTAGTAGCGAGCTTCAGCTTGGGGTTCTGTACCGTGTATATCGTTTTCAGGTCTGTCCCACATCGACTTCCTGTTTACCGACTGAATGCATTTACAAAGCATATAGCATGGATTTAGAAAATTTTCGTAACATTTTTTCTCACCAACTACAAATCACAACTGCTTGATATTTGGCACCGAGCTTCAGCTTGGGGTTCTATACCGTGTACGTCATTTTCAGGTCTGGCGCACATCAACTTCCTGTTTACCAACTGAATATGTTGCAGAATGCTGTTTCAAAATGAGTTTACCAGGATGCTGTTTGAAATCCCTGAGGAGAGACACGGCTCTTTACTTACTTGTTTCAGGGTTCATTATTTGTTGAAGTCAACATTCGTAATAAGTGTCCTATGCCTTCGATCGCTTGCGTTTTGATGCAAGCGAGCGCGGGGGGATACGTAAGTGAGCGGTAGCTCATAGTTGATCTTGTTTATTTATGCTCAAGCTCCAATTACTATTCAGCAACTGAATCGATATTAATATCCGGCGTTTTCTGTTCTGTGATTAGACAATTCTTAAAATGTTGATTTGACCCAAGTCACACGTAGCTTAGAAATCCCCTGGGTAAGTACCTGACTCAAAGTTTCTCTGGAAGAGAGGAAAAGAGACGTGAATGTGTAACACGGTTGCAACACACAGCAGTTAGTAATTATGGGAAATCATGGGACAACAAAGCTTTTGCGTTCGGATAAGATAAAGTCTTGTTTCTGAAGTCAGCCTGAACCTTTTTACTCGGTATGAAAGTTTGGGCCTTGATCTTGTTGACATTAATGCTGTCCTCATACAGAAACTAGTGGCCTCCACTGCACTGTTGTATCTGCCGTGTAGTCTTTCATGAGCTCACAGTAAGATAAGCATTAACTTTTTTTTAAATACAGATAGGCAGAAAAACTGTCAGGCCACTGGAACATTGGGCCTCTTTTTATCAAACCGGATATGAACGATTTCTTTTTCCTGGAAATTCTTCCCAGGAATATTTATGCAAGAAATGTGGTATTGATGATAAAAAAAAAATCCAGTTAGTCTGGGGCAAAAAAAAAAAAAAAACCTATCCTATGAGTGCTCTTGAGTTTGTGTAAATGTACCTATATGGAGACTTTAATGCTGTGTTCACACTTATACCGGTACGAAAGTGGTATAACTGTATCGATACAAAGTATACCGGTACAGTTTAGTGCATCTGTCCACACTAGCGAGAAATGTTTGCGGTTTTCTTTCACGGTAGTTGAAATGCGCATGCGCGAAATGTTTCCGTGGTTACCGAGTAACTTCATTCCGAGAATATATGGCATCCGTTATTTCGAGATCTCGAGAAAACAAAACAATTATTTCATGATCTCAGCTGGATCACTGTATCTCCGTCGGTAGAGACGAAGCCGGGCCAGTCTTCTGCGGAGGTGCCGCGGACTAATTTTGAAATTATCCCTTATTAAAAGACTTAATGCAATCTCTCCCTGTGTCAACCCCTGATCAAAATATTGCCTTATTAGGTGATCGATTATTCCAGACATTCTAATGACCAAAGTTGCGTCTGTACAGAATGAGAAATAGCCCCAAAGTCAGCATATCACAAGTCTCTTGGCGCACCTGAATGAACCATTTCTCAGCTGTTTACTCGAGATCATGAAATAATTGTTTTGTTTTCTCGAGATCTCGAATTAGTTGTGTTGTTTTCTCGAGATCCTGAATTAATTATGTCGTTATCTCGGGATAACAAGGTGAATAAAAAAAAAAAGATTATATGAAGGGCCTCTCGCGGCTTCCGTACGGATGAAACAACGTGTGTGTGCTTTTTGTTGTCAATGTACAGTCTGTATTTCTGGTGGTCATTTATTCAGTCGAATCGTATAAAACGCGCGAGGCAGTTAAGAAAGAAAGAAACGAATCTCCGTTCTTCACTATTTTATTCAGCGAAGACATCGATTGAGGTGTGTGACTTTGCGCATTATATTTGTATCGATACAGAGCCGCTTCATCTGTCCACACTACGCGAAGTGCTACAGTACTGATACTGTACTGGTACGAAACCCATACGTTTGTGGGTTTCGTACCGATACAGTTATACCGCTACAGTACTGGTATAGTTGCTAGTGTGGACAGGTGTTGCGGTACAAAAGTAGTTTCGTATCGGTACAAAATCCCTAGTGTGGACAGGGTATTAGATAAGCTTCAAATGGTATAATTGGTGAGTTTCTGTGAACATTATATCCAGATTATGTTGTCAAGTTTAAATGGCTTGCTTACTTATTTATTTAAATTGCGCTATGAATGTAGTGAAGCTCCGTTTTTTTCATCAGTTACAAAGGCAAATAAGCCAAACCATATAAAGTGAAGAAGAGTTGCAGTGGACGAGCTGCATTGCTGGAAGACATGAGCATACTTCATGCTGTTTTGTTGTCCTTTTGGTTTTTGAGCTCACGGCGAGCTTTGCATTTTATGGAGATTTGTGGGCGTCACTAAACGCACATCAGCTTTGATTTGGTATTTATCAACGTGTTTATATCAGTATGAATAAAATTAGAGACACTTTTGTAAATCTGCCCGGAATTTTTAGTTCGGTTTGGTCTACAAAAAAATTGACAAATGAGGCCTATTGACCATTGTTATGCTTTGAGAAGTTTCCATCGAACATTTGCGTTTTGCTTCCGATTAAAGCTGTACTGCCTTTCAGATTTTAAGTGTAGGTCATAAAAAGAATTTTCCCCGACACCCAATTATTTTTGTTTAGTGGACTGAAAGCTACTGAATTTGAATCGCAGACTTCCAATTTTATTGGGTTTTTTTTAAAGAGAACAATTAATGAATTTATCTCCACATGACCCAAAATTCTCTGCTATTTGTTCCTGCTTCACCATGACCCAATACATGATACTATGTCATGCATGATGTGGTGGGCTTTCCCTGTTCGCGCAAGGCATTGTGGGATACAAATTTGAAACAGGAGAGAAAAATGGAGGACGCGAGTGTGCGAATGAAATGTGAAAGACCGACTACAGTAACGGAAAGAAAGCGAGAAGAAAAGATGTTATGTTATATACGAAGGAAAGGAAATGCAGGACCAAACTAATAAGTATGTGACCCCTCACCGAATCCAGGGACGCATGTCAGCCGAAACGAATCCGAGATAATCGCAAAAGAAGCATTTTTTTTCGAAATTTGTGATTTTTGTTTTTTTCCATCATGTGCAAGTTGAGATCTTGAAGAATGCAATCAGTATTTCAGATAATAGATTGTTTTGTTGGAAAAGCATACATTTTTTGTTGCAAATTGTCTCGTTTTTGTCAGGACTGTAGCCTGCTGGGGGGTGTGGGTAAATTACCATATGGGCCATTCACATGATGATTTAAGTCTTTTGTTGTTGTTTTTTTTCGCGAATCAGCTGTATGATCCGAGCTGAGCTCGTGGCTACTTAAGCTGCATACAGGCGTGTGATTTCACTATGGAATGAGCAAGCTAAACAGAGCGCAGAGGAGCTGAAACACCGTGAAGCAAACAGACACACAGGGTATTTACATCGGAGATCACCATTTCTAGCAAAAAAAACGCAACCTCGTTTTCCAGATTGAATGGAATACTTGAATGATCGGATGATACACGGACCGTTCTAGGATTACATTCCATCGGAGGCATTGGTGTGTGCAAGGCGCCGTTTCTCTTTCTGATGGGGTGAGTTTATTAATCTAAGGCTGTGTGGTTATTTTTGCATGTAACGGAGAGTGTTGTGGTTTGGTTAAGCCTAGGTCACAACCGGACGTACGATTTTTTTGGCCGTGCGATTTTTGGCGTTTCCCAAATCGCTGCGGTTTTTTTTGTTCGTGGAGAAAGATGCGCGTTGGCCATAAGTTTGTCTTGCAACCTGAAAAAAACGTAAGCGCCCATAGAGTTTGTTTGACATGACAAAGAACCTCTGCGGCCGGTCTGTGGCTCGAAAATCAGCATGTCACACGCGCGCCCTCCGTGCGTTTCACACGCGCCCTCTGTGCGTTTCTTGCGTTTTTTGCATGTAGACCGGCCGTAGGAGCACGTACGGCCGGTTGTGACCGAGGCTTTATATGAAACTAGCATTGTGTTAGTTGTGTCATCATCGTGCTATCTTTCTTTCTTACGGTGTGAGTAATTTTTCAACCACAAAACGTTAAAGTATACTTTAGGACTTATTTTTGTACTTCATAATTGTTTTGGGCATACTTTGCATGGAAGGAAAATTGACGTGGTGATCTTTGTTTACATGAAAGTAGCATCGTGCTAGCTCGTAGGGGGTAGGGCTTTCCTTAATATCATGCAAATGAGCACCATTATGTGCCCGCCCTACACCCAGAGTAGCTGAGATGGAAAACTTTGAGGGCGATTTTCTCCCTTTTCTGTTTTAAGAAGTATACACTTTCAAAAGGCCACACATTCTTCAAATATTGTCAGATCTCCACATGGAAGGCATCATTGGAAAGCTTAGAAACTGTACTTTCTGAATCTGTCAATAACTCAAAATGCCCCCAGGCCGACATGTGTCCCTGGATTCCGTTATCTGACACATATCGGCGGTCAGCGAGCACCTCGGTGCGATCAGCTGTTCGTTTAGCGACAGAATGATGGAACTGTCAGTGCACGCTCAAAGGTAAACCTGTGCATGCGCACACACACACGGACTTCCTCTGTCTGCTTGACTGCGCGAAGCGAGCGATTTCATGCGCATAACTTCCAAGCCACAGCATGGCCTGATATTTTGTGAGATATTACAGAAATAAACATATCACGATGACCACGTTTCAAAGGGAACCAAATTTCACCAGTTTAATGAAATCGAAAGGCCGTCTCGCTTTAAAGGCATTAATGTGAGACACGTGTCTGTGAATACTGCCGTCTTGTGTGAAATGCATTTCTCTGCTTTGTTTGAACAGGTCAGACTGGCGATGGTCGGACTCATCTTAACGACAGATACGGCTACTGAGAGCCCAACAGAAGTTTTACTGGATTGGTGTCGGTGCGAAGAGCGTAAAGGGAAGGTCCAGCTGACAAAATACACAATTCTTTCAAAAGTCCGGATGGTTTATGGAGACTCGAGCACTTTGCAAATGGATTGTGAGCAACACATTTTCATGCATTCTTTGGCTTACCATCTGCGCTCACACTTACATTGTGTGTTCATAGTGCAAAGGGGGCTGGGAAAAGGGGCCTCGAGAATCGCAAACACGGCAAGAAGTTTCTCAGTCAGATATTAAACCAGAGATTTAATGGCGCAGTCGCCGACTGACTGTGGTCAGGTCAAGCACTTGGATCTGATCACGTTTACCCCAGATAGCTCGTCATACTGGACGCTTCATGCAAAAACCCACCCTGAATGACTTCTTTGTAAATAATGTTATCTTCATATCTTTGGTTAATGGCTTCCTACGCTATCCACAATGCCACTGATGGTGCCAGTTACGTTCGAGATCATTGAATGCACTAACCGTGTCGTCCTGTGACGTCACCGTGGCACGGGAATCAAGAAGATACAGCAGCATCCTGCAAATTTGCCCCAAACTCATCACAAATGTTTTAATATAAATAGATTTAATGTGTTTCCTTGCATAGATATCTGAGCAGCGTAGTGGATTTCTGTAGGTACTTTAACCCATCTCGTAACACGTACTCCTCCGTACTCTTCACTCAGTTTAACGTGGTTATAAAGGTCCATTGCTGACTCGATCCACCGTCCTGGTCGCTCTGTGTGTAACACGAGCCATCCTGGGTGATAGATTACGCTGTCCTGAGTGAGGTTATTAAGCTGTTCAGCCAGGAACAGCAAGTGTTCAGGCTGGATCTGTGTTCAACTTGTGTTACCTTCGCCAAGAGAGGGTGAGTGTATTCATTCACCAGCCATCTGGATGCTTGCTCTAGATCCTGGGATGGAAAGAAAGCCGTCCATGTAAAAGGTGAGACAAAGTTTGTGCGTGCAAGTTTGGCGTCCGTGTATGCTACGAGTATCTATTTGATATTAACGAAGAGTGACTCCGTGTTAAAGGGGTGTCTTGGCATGAATGTGTGGTGTTTTGTCCAAAAGATGAAGCCCTCTAAGACTCCACAACTCTCCAGTAATACCTGTTTTGTTTCGAGCCCTTTTTATTGTTCTTGAGTCCTAGACAAGATGGAAAGGTAAAGTGTATTTTTATTACTGTTCTTTTTGTAAAATAAATGGTTGCATGTACACTGTGAGAGGTTTTATTATTTATTTTTAGCGTAATTTAATTTTTCCTTTCTATAGGGGTGTTCACATGGCAACTTTTACTCCGGTGTAGCACCGGGGCTGCACCGGTAGAGCGTTCACACGGTACAAAGTTATACCGGTGTAGCACGGGCGATTGCTCTAAGACAACGAGGGAGGCTCAGCCTCCTCTAAAAATGACGAACATCGTGTAGGATGAATTGCGCTAGGCTTATGTTATAGCCGACCTTATAACATTGCTATTTCAGATCCAGAATCATAGAAATATATGTGCTCAACCCAACTACAGTGCGAAATCATTCCGTTATAACTTTAATGTGTGCGTGAGTTTCTCCCCCTCGTGACAGCGCGATGCAGCCCAGCCTCAGTGGACTTCAATGGCATTTGGGAGCTCTGCGCTTTTCAATATCAAAATGCAAGACGGTTATTGGACAAATACTGCGAAAACGCCCGCCCACGGACTCCGAGCCTCACATGGGAGGGACATGGCAGTTTCCGCGAGGAGACTGGTGATTGGTGAAAGCGGCCGGATATTTTCTTTGATTGACAGCTCGTTTCAACTGTAGACAGGCAGCGGTGAATTTCAGTTCAGTCCCATGCGGATTCGCAAGTGCTGTGGTGTTTGTATATATTTGTATATATTTTCATTGTGAATAAAGTGTAAATATAGTGTTGTCAAGTTTGCTATCTTAGTTCCAGAAATTTCGTTTATTTGAGTGACTGAACTTGAACTTGAGGGGGCTAGTCAGCTAGCAAGAAAGCTGCGCACGGATGCCAAGCATTGCTGATTTAATTTTGGCGAAGCTATTTGCCAGTCTTCCTTTCGAGGAAAAAATTAAAGAGCAGGGTAGACCAACGCCTCAAACTGACTTGGTGAAAAAGGTAGGGAATAATACTCGTTCCTTTCAGCTCTCCTGGTACGAGAAAGTGAATTGGCTAACAGCAAGTGACCCACATCAACAACAGTAAATAGGCTACTTTAGTAATATGTCATGGATGGACCAAAAATATAGAATCTATTTAAAATGTTTATGCTGAGTATATTATACTGGAATATATATTTCTCTGGATATGAATTAAACACAGCTACAATTTGGAAAACATTTTTAAACGAAAACACAGCCGAGAACATTTCACACTACAGACCTGGATTAAAAGTGAAGGGTTATCAAAATTGTCAATAAAACATTTCTCAGTCAAAATAAGTAAAATATAGGGAAAGTGTCATTGAATGAAATGTGTGGCACCCAGCTCTATGTTTGGCTCCCCAAGGTCAGTGCTTGTGCCTATTCCAGAACACTCTGCTGTTACTGCTGAGGTTCCTGACAAAGAGCTGCTTTCAATAATGATCAATTTTTAAACAACATGCCACAATTTTAAAATATAAAATGTTAAAATATACCCCCCCCCCAACACCACCATCATGTATATTGGACAGTAGGCTAATGGGCCAAAAGAACCTGTTATTTCACAGTTTGTGACCCTGCCAACAATCAGCCAGATCAGAGGCAAGAGTATGGGCAAAACTGATGTTTTTTTCTTTTAAAATCTGGAAATATCGTAACCAACCAGCCTCCCCTGTTTGAAAGACTACCAGCCGCCACTGCGGTGTAGCCCCTGAAAGCTGCTTAAACCGGTGCAAATCTAACCCTGCTCGGGAGGTGGTTTAAGAAATTTACTCTGGAGTAAATGCTAGTTTGCGGGGCAGCACCGATATAAAATGGGATGTCTGAACGCTCCAGGGGTAGACTCGCTACGCGTGAGGAGAGTTGATTACATACGGGCATTGCATAATTTGCATCCTGGTATTTTACGCTTCCAAAATGGCGAATATCAACAACAACAGAACTGCGTGTCTTCCAGTGTTGCCAGATTGGGTGGTTTTAAGTGCATTTTGGCAGATTTGAACATATTTTGGGCTGGAAAACGTCAGCAGTATCTGGCAACACTGGTGTCTTCATCCACGTTGTTTTCCTGGCGCTTGGTGATGCCATGACAACCGGGAAAAGGAAGTACATTTTCACGCATGCGCATATTTCATTTCCGCATTATTACTATCGTATAGCACGGTCGCAAAAACTGCCGTGTGAACGCAAGTGGGGCTGCACCGGTGCTAACACGCTTCTCTCTAGTAAGCAGGTTTGTGACGTGTGAACGCTCCACAAAATTTACACCGGTGTAAGATATATCGCAACAAAATACATCGGTGCAGCATCGATGCAGATATGTGCCGTGTGAACACCCCTTTTCTTTAATGCCGTACCAGTCAAAAGTTTGTACACCCCTCGTCATTCAAAGGGTTTTTTTTTTCTGTATTTTGACTATTTTCTACATTGTAGGACACGATAGAATTATGTGATTAAAAAAAAGGTGTTAAAATATGGAACACGTTTTGTTTCGATTCTTCAAATTAGCCAGCATTTCCCTTGATGACGCTTAGCACATGATTGGCATTATCTTAACCAGCTTCATGAGGTAGTCACCTGGAATGCTTTTCAGTTAACAGGCGTGCCTCGTCAAAAGTTAATCGGTGCAATTTCTTTTCTTCTGAATGCATTTGAGATGAAATAGTAAATACAGTAAAATAGCCCCATCCAACACCACAACTGGAGTAATCCATATAATGTCAAGAACTGCTCAACTAATTAATTAAAGTGTTTTTTAATTAATAAAGAAGAAGAAGAAGCAGCTTTTGTTTGTCACATGGACACTCGGGCATGTTGAAATTCGTCCTCTGCATTTAACCCATCTGAAGCAGTGATCAATGAGCGCGCACACACATACCCAGAGCAGTGGGCAGCTATGCTACAGCGCCCAGGGAGCAGTTAGAGGTTCGGTGCCTTGCTCAAGGTCACTTCAGCCCAACCTCAGGCCATGGCCGCCCCATGTTCACCTAACCGCATGTCTTTGGACTGTTGAGGAAACCCACAGAATGGCCCCCGTCGTCCACTAGTTTCGAACCTAGGACCTTCTTGCTATGAGGCGACAGTGCTAACCACTACACCAACAGCAAGAAGGAAGACAATGAAAAAAAAAAAACCACTGAATTACAAGGTGTGTCCAAACTTTTGACTGGTACTATATATTGAGCAGATCAGATCATTCTTGTCAAAAACTCTAACCTACTTGGAGCAATCGGAACACATCCAAATATCACACAAACTTGATCACCCATTATGACCAGATTATATTCAGATTGTATTTTATACAATTTCTTAATTTAACGTTCAACAATCGAGCCAGTTGTTCCATTCTAGAAATAATAATTCAGCAATTTAATGCTGAATTCTGGCTTTATTTCATAAAGGGTTTTTCCTCCCCCCCCTCTTTTATGAACAGGACAGTATCCAGTGACTCATTACTCAGTGTCTACTTTAAATTAAAGCCATTATTATTTAAAAATAATTCCTCTTTTCATCAAGGTTTTATGTCATTCAAGACTACACATGAAGTCCGTGGAAGCTTGTTTCCACCAAAAAGAGAAAATATTACACATTTATCTCAAGTTTTATCTTACGGTTATGAATTATCACTCAATTATGACTGTCTCGCAACTGCAAATTAATATTGCACAAGTGCAACTTTTATATCACCCAATTAGTTGTTTAATGTCAGATATTTGTGACAATTCTCCCATTTCCAGTAATCAGTTCTCAGCAAAAGCCTATAAAACAGTTGGGTAATGTTAATTCGCAATGACGAGCTAAAAAGTTACAACCGAGATAAATCTGTCTCGTATTTTCTTATACGTGGAGTAACAACAAAAAATAAGGGTCAAACATGATCACTGGTTTGATCCCACACTCCATAGTCTCAGCCTCCTTTGCTCCACCCAGAGGCTGTCAAGCGTCCGATATCTTTTTTTGTACACTTTTCTGGCCACAAGCCTCAGGATTTTGAAGGTTGCAATCTGATTGGCTCCCCACACCTCCACGCGGCAGGTTCCAGGGGGAAATCAGACTTCTGAGCACTGTGATACAGTAAGCTTCGAGCCTGGGAAAGTGGTATCTTTTTATAATATGCCTGTGGGAGGAAAATTCTTCTCGCAGTTTCTGTGAGAGGCAGCCAAGTGTTTAGAACGTGGCTTAAAATACCATCAGGCGTCAAACTGCTTCAATCTGTTTCATCAGCCCAATTTACTATGGCATTTTGAAAATCACTGTGACTGCAGTCCTTCATGGTTTTAGAGTCTGTAAGCATTCTCATGGACACTAGAACAAGACGATCGTTTCCTCTGAATCGAAGAAGTGTAAAAAAAAATCCTCATGAAAAGAGGAATCTGGAAGTAAACCACATTCAAAACAACCATCATTGACTAACGTGCTATACATGTTGGCATGTCATCATAATCTGCTTTTTATTTGATTCCCCATTATAAAATGTTATTTCATACTTCAGAGCCTGGCTGCTCATCACTGTACTGACAAATGTGATATTTTAGTTATAAAATTATAGTTCATACTGGGAATACAGTGTCTTGCAAAAGTATTCATCCCCCTTGGTGTTTGTCCTGTTTTGTCGCATTACAAGCTGGAATTAAAATGGATTTTTGAAAGGTTAGCACCATTTGATTTACACAACATGCCGACCACTTTAAAGGTGAAATTGTTTTATTGTGACAAACAATAAGATGAAAAAACAGAAATCTGGAGTGTGCATAAGTATTCACCCCCTTTCGTATGAAACCCCTAAATAAGAGCTGGTCCAACCAATTCACTTCATAAGGCACATAATTAGTTGATTAAGATCCATCTGTGTGCAATCGATGTGTCACATGACATCTGTATAAATCTGCCTGCTCTAGAAGGACCCTGACTCTGCAACACTGCTAAGCAAGCAACATGAAAACCAAGGAGCCTCCAAACAGGTCAGAGACAAAGTTGTGGAGAAGTATAGATCAGGGCTGGGTTATAAAAAATATCCCAAACTTTGAATATCCCACGGAGCTCCATTAAATCCATTATAGCAAAATGGAAAGAATATGGCACCACTACAAACCTGACAAGAGAAGGCCCCACCCACCAAAACTCACAGACTGGGCAAGGAGGGCATTAATCAGAGATGCAAGAAAGACACTAAAGATAACACTGAAGGAGCTGCAAAGATCCACAGCGGAGATGGGAGTATCTGTCCATAGGACCACTTTAAGCCGTACACTCCACAGAGTGGGGCTTTATGGAAGAGTGGCCAGAAGAAAAGACATTCCTTAAGAAAACACATTTGGAGTTTGCCTAACAGCATGTGTCAGACTCCCCAAACACATGGAAGAAGATTCTCTGGTCAAATAAGACTAAAATTGATCTTTTTGACCATCATGGGAAACGCCATGTGTGGCGCAAACCCAACACCCTGAGAACACCATTCCTACAGTGAAGCATGGTGGTGGCAGCATCATGCTGTGAGGATGTTTTTCATCTGCAGGGACAGGAAAGTTGGTCAGGACTGAAGGAAAGATGGATGGCACTAAATACAGGGCGATTCTGGAGGAAAACCTGTTCGAGTCAGCCAGAGGTTTGAGACTGGGATGAAGGTTCACGTTCCAGCAGGACAATGACCCTAAACATACTGCTAAAGCTACACTGGAATGGTTTAAACAAACATTTACATGTCTTGGAATGGCCTAATCAAAGCCCAGACCTCAATCCAACTGAGAATCTGTGGCATAACTTGAAGATTGTTGTACACCAAAACACAACCCATCTAACTTGGAGTTGGAGCAGTTTTGCCTTGAGGAATGGGCAAAAATCCCAGTGGCTAGATGTGCTAAGCTAATAGAGACATACCCCAAGAGACTTGCAGCTGCAGTTGCAGCAAAAGGTGGCTTTATAAAGTATTGACTTTGTGGGGTTGAATATCTATGCACACTCCAGGTTTCGTTTTTTTTTTTTTTATCTTAATTCTTGTTTGTCTCACAATAAAACAACAATTTTCATCTTTAAAGTGGCCGGCGTGTTGTGTAAATCAAATGGTGCTAATCCTTCAAAAATCCATTTTAATTCCAGCTTGTAATGCGACAAAACAGGACAAACACCAAGGGGGATGAATACTTTTGCAAGACGCTGTAAATATTCTGTACTGACTACTTATCACTGTCAGCTGCAGTTCTAAAAGTGAAACATAATAATCATAATCATCACGTGTAAAGCCCAGAAACACATTAATATCCACTTTTTTCAAAACGTTCCTCCTCTTCTCACCCAATGAAAATGTTTCAGTGCTTGGAGAGCGCTTAATGAGCCATAATTACAGTAATTGGAGCTGTAGTGATAAGTGAAGGACATGCTGGGAGTGGATGAGTGTCAGGATCCTGTCACTAAAATAGTCCACTGGTTTTCAACACGTCTCACTTGTAACAGAGAAAGATGGCTCGTCAAACCGCATTCTTCTTCTCTATCTTTTAATCATGCATCATCCATCTAGCTACTATAATTGTGCCACTCCCGATTGGTTTCCTCCGCCTTGGCAGTACTGCTGTGTGTTGACGTCAGCCTCCACGCTCGCATACACAAACACACAGCTTATCGCTCTGCTTGGTATCTGGCGAGAGCAGGCCGGTGGATTCAGCCCACGCTGGAACCAGTGTGCAGCTCGAGGGTGGGTTTGGACTCTATATTGCTGCCAGGCTTGTGCACGTTACACTACACAGAGCAGGGTCTAAAAATATAAAAAGTCACTACCATGCTACATTTTACTCAGATGATACTTATTAACCCAGCCGTTTTATTTCATTCAAAAGGTTAACTAATTATTAATGACAAATGAATTATGAGAAAAATATTAAAACGCCTAATACCGACACAATTAGTATGGCTCTCTACTAATAATACAACCCTGATTCCAAAAAAGTTGGGACAAAGTACAAATTGTAAATAAAAATGGAATGCAATGATGTGGAAGTTTCAAAATTCCATATTTTATTCAGAATAGAACATAGATGACATATCAAATGTTTAAACTGAGAAAATGTATCATTTAAAGAGAAAAATGAGGTGATTTTAAATTTCATGACAACAACACATCTCAAAAAAGTTGGGACAAGGCCATGTTTCCCACTGTGAGACATCCCCTTTTCTCTTTACAACAGTCTGTAAACGTCTGGGGACTGAGGAGACAAGTTGCTCAAGTTTAGGGATAGGAATGTTAACCCATTCTTGTCTAATGTAGGATTCTAGTTGCTCAACTGTCTTAGGTCTTTTTTGTCATATCTTCCGTTTTATGATGCGCCAAATGTTTTCTATGGGTGAAAGATCTGGACTGCAGGCTGGCCAGTTCAGTACCCGGACCCTTCTTCTACGCAGCCATGATGCTGTAATTGATGCAGTATGTGGTTTGGCATTGTCATGTTGGAATATGCAAGGTCTTCCCTGAAAGAGACGTCGTCTGGATGGGAACATATGTTGCTCTAGAACCTGGATATACCTTTCAGCATTGATGGTGTCTTTCCAGATGTGTAAGCTGCCCATGCCACACGCACTAATGCAACCCCATACCATCAGAGATGCAGGCTTCTGAACTGAGCGCCGATAACAACTTGGGTCGTCCTTCTCCTCTTTAGTCCGAATGACACGGCGTCCCTGATTTCCATAAAGAAGTTCAAATTTTGATTCGTCTGACCACAGAACAGTTTTCCACTTCGCCACAGTCCATTTTAAATGAGCCTTGGCCCAGAGAAGACGTCTGCGCTTCTGGATCATGTTTAGATACGGCTTCTTCTTTGAACTATAGAGTTTTAGCTGGCAACGGTGGATGGCACGGTGAATTGTGTTCACAGATAATGTTCTCTGGAAATATTCCTGAGCCCATTTTGTGATTTCCAATACAGAAGCATGCCTGTATGTGATGCGGTGCCGTCTAAGGGCCCGAAGATCACGGGCACCCAGTATGGTTTTCCGGCCTTGACCCTTACGCACAGAGATTCTTCCAGATTCTCTGAATCTTTTGATGATATTATGCACTGTAGATGATGATATGTTCAAACTCTTTGCAATTTTACACTGTCGAACTCCTTTCTGATATTGCTCCATTATTTGTCGGCGCAGAATTAGGGGGATTGGTGATCCTCTTCCCATCTTTACTTCTGAGAGCCGCTGCCACTCCAAGATGCTCTTTTTATACCCAGTCATGTTAATGACCTATTGCCAATTGACCTAATGAGTTGCAATTTGGTCCTCCAGCTGTTCCTTTTTTGTACCTTTAACTTTTCCAGCCTCTTATTGCCCCGTCCCAACTTTTTTGAGATGTGTTGCTGTCATGAAATTTCAAATGAGCCAATATTTGGCATGAAATTTCAAAATGTCTCACTTTCGACATTTGATATGTTGTCTATGTTCTATTGTGAATACAATATCAGTTTTTGAGACTTGTAAATTATTGCATTCCGTTTTTATTTACAATTTGTACTTTGTCCCAACTTTTTTGGAATCGGGGTTGTACATTATACTCCATCCTCCCTGTCAGCAAGAACAAAAATGTCTTACATTAATAAAGAGTGATTTGTTTAAGAAATCATTTGACCCAGTTGCATTAGTTTCTAACTTTTATAACTGAATAAACAAACCAGGTCCTGGTATCAGCTTCAGACTTTTGGACCCTGTGCAATGAAAAAACAAAACCATACACATAATGATGACAGTGTACACTCATATCAGTGAACTAGAGATAAGGGCACAGAAAGGAAACCCAAATATACCCATGTCACACAATGAGATACATAAACTCACACTTGTATTTGCCAAGTACTGAGACAAATGAGGAAGCATCTGGTAGTACCAAATCCTAGGTCTTTGATCCTTTGGTACCAGCACTCTGAAGGACACCGAGACCACTGCTTTAGCTCATGGAACTTAAACTGTGCATGAACTCCACACTCCATTGCTGGAAAGATAGCATTCATGTCACAAAATGAGAGCAAAGAGTCATCAGATACGCGGACGGAAAAATGTGTTTTGAAAAACATTCAAGGATCTGTGTTAGAGGCAAAACTGTGATCTTGATGAAGAAAAGAAGTATGTCAAAGTCCACATCACTGGAGCCAAGAGACATTTATTTATCTCACTGGAACATGGCAAAAAAATAAAATAAAATAAGAGGCTTCTTACATGTTAAAAACATGTAGGTACTGTCCAACCGGCAGGTGTATATATTTATTCCGTGTGGATATATTTGAACGGGTAACTAGATTAACTTGTGGAACCAGTAACAAAAAGTTCCTCATAGCTCTCCTACACCTTGCAAAAACATATTGACCCCTACAAGAGGAGGCTACATTCATTGGAAAGCTAGGTATAAATCAATACAGTACATAGTTAATATAGTTAAAGCCTACACAATTACATATGCAAAATACTCGAAACAAAATGTTTCCCATGTTTTATATTCAACATTGTGTTTGTTCTTTACCAAAACAATTCAAGATTGAAAGAATGCAGTCGAAATTGAGAAGCTTAGCTTAGACTTGACCCAGAAAAGGGGTTACGATGAAATATTGATGTATAACGAAGCATTAATTATTGACTTTGGTACTCGGTCCAAATATTCAAACATGGTAAAGAAGCTTCTATACTGCAGCTCCGGTATATTAGGCAGAGAAGACGGAGTACGCTGTCTGACCTAAACCTGCGACTGGTCGGACAGTGTCACATGCCGGCTTTACACTGTACAATTTTAGTCGTCTTTTGCAGTTGAACTACGGTTTTAGCGTGCATGATCGCCAGTAGCAAATTTAGTGCCATTGTGACCAAAGATGGCTGAGAAGTTTTGACAATGTCAAATATTTGCAGTAAAATCTCAGAGCATGGCCGCCAGTGTTGTAGTCGAGTCACTAAACCTCGAGTCCGAGTCCAGTCTCGAGTCCCCAGTGTTCAAGTCCAAGTCATGAAAGAAAATTTCGAGTCGAGTCCGAGAACAAGACTCCAACCGCACCATTTGACGGTGTCTGTTTTAGCACCATTAACGTTAGTTTGTTCCTGAACGTGACGTATGAACAGGTGAATGTGCTTCTCTTTGTCAGGGAGTGTGAAGTATTCTGTCAGAGACGGTTGGGAGACGGATGTAAGTGCAGAAGGTGAAGTGAAGACGGTAAACAATCCAGAACGGCAGGCAAAATCGTAAAACGGTGAAACAGGCGATAGGTCGAGCGAGACACAAACAGGCTATCGTAGACTCGGCAGAATCAAAGACGAGAAACAGGAAATCAGGAAACCAAACAAGGAAATAAGGCTCGGTAATGTGTCAGCAATGCAACTCAATACTTCGCAAAGTAAGTGCATTTTCACAGTTTTTATATCGGCGTGCTGATTGCGCCCTAATCCTGTGCAGGTGCGAGTCGTTTGGTGCATGCACGCCGTCCGGAGCGCGCCCAAAAGTCTATCTGATGCACATGCCAAGGCGCGCAGGTGTGACACTCTTACACGAAATTAGTACAAAATTAATGTAGATATAAATATCTTATGCCAAATTATTATGGCGTGTTACAAAAAATAAATAAATAAATCTGAGTCCTCGTCTCCAATTTATGAGTCCGAATGCAGTTAATGCGCGAGTCCGAGTCATCAGTGCTCAAGTCCGAGTCGAGTCATGAGTCTTTAAAATTAGGGCACGAGTCAGATTCGAATCCGAGTTCTGGACTCGAGTACTACAAGCCTGATGGCCGCCGAGATGACACCAATGGTGTAAAAGCCACTACTAGGCAGATGGTTCCAGCATGATGCAAAAACTCACAGGACGGCTACAAATACATTCGCGCCAATGGTGAAAAATAAACGCAACACTGACGGGGGAAAAAAAAAATCCTTATTACTTCTACCTTACTCTGAATAATGTTTCTGTTCCCGTGACTATTTTGCGCATGAGCCCTGATCACGTCGATTGATGATGTAAGCAGAACAGTAACTATATTTACTTCCAGGTCTATTGTTAGAGGACTTGTCATATAATCTGACACGGAGAACACGCATCATCGCAGAGTCTGGTCTACAATTCCGCCAAGAGTTGATTGGTATCATCTCATCCAGTGCGAACGTGAAAAGTAATAAAAAGAGAGTGTTGTGATCACACAGTGTAAAACCGGCTTTAGTATAATGCTAGTACCAGGGTTTCTTTTTATTCCCTTGTATATTTATTTATTATTGTCAAAGAACAAGTCACATTAGGCAAGCACTAGGGCAGACACGGATCACCTCGATCTTCGGATTTCACAAGGTAACCAATTAACGTCGAGTTTACATTTCGATTGTTGATCATGCCTAAAAGCATGAATTTCATTTCATTCATTCGTTTTTGATTATTACGACTGCAAGGAAGTGTAGAACGCCAGCCTCTCTGGTAACAGTTGTAGTAATACCTTTTAAGACCAAAAAAAAATAATAAATGCACTCATTCAATAGTCCATCCTCACATTACAAATCGCTCCGCATCACGTTTCTTTCTCAGCCCAAAGCTCTGGTGTAGACTTCTACATGATCTACGACTAGCCAAGATGCACATTGTACAATGGCAATTGAATAACTATACCTGAACATCAGGAACTGGCCAGATGTGCAGGGTTATTCAAGAACCACGAAATTATTCAGAATGCCGATTTCAGCAAAATGCAGCTTTTTGTTGTGGCTCCGTCACAGGACAGTAGCCAGGGCCTTGTCTTGGAGAAAGTGTGAAAGGATTTTTTCCTGAGATATGGTCAGACAGCCAGAAAGGGTAAAACAACTGAAGACAACATTACCCGATTCCCTGATGCTCCTCTACATCCTGGGCCTTGCTGTTTTTTCAACTTGGGCACTTTGGACTAAAACCCTGCTAAATGACAGGATAATAAAAACCGTCCCCGTCCTAATGGGAGAAATAGGTTGATCCAATAAGCTGTGCTGTTTCATCTCAACGTCCAGTGGCTTCCCTCAAGCACAAGGAGGCTCCTCGCTGGAGAGCAGGGGACTGCACGGAGGGGCGGTGCTCAGGGAGCGGAAGGCAAAGATGGAAGGATCATAAGAGTATCTGGGAGGGTGACGACTGCCAGTCAGGTTCTGTAAAGGAAAGAAGAAATGAATGATGCAGTAAAGCTAAACTGGTAACAACAAACCACAGCGTAACCTTTCGCAGAGTTACTGAACGATTCTCCGCGATCCTGAGCCTTAGCATTAACATTAGTTTTCATTACAGACTTAAAGGAGTACGCCACCCCCAGGTGAAACTGAGTCAGTCCCTGCAGTCCCTAGAGTTGGATGAGTGAGCCAAAGCGTTTTGTAGCCGACCCAGCCATCGTCCTGATCTAGAAACTAGAGGGCTGCAACGGGACGGGACTCCCACGGGACCCGCGGGATGCGGCGCAAAAGCATGCGGCGCGGGTCATTATTTGACAGCCTCCTGCGGGAGCGGGCGGGAATGGAGAGGTGTAGTCGCGGGAGCGGGCATAAGCATGTTCTCTGGAGTCCCGCAATGTAAATACATTTCACAAAATTATTCACTGTGTAAGCAAATTGGCACGTCACATGCTTTGCGTTCCAGCATCAAGCGCACCATCGGAACGCGCTTTCAGTATCTGTGGCCGCATTCTGGAGCAGCGACGCAGTCTACTGAAGCCCACATCGGTGAACAACATTCTTTTCCTCCATGGGCATGTGTAGAAGCACAAGACACCCTCGGGAATATCAGGTGCAATTATTTTCGTTTTATTAAAATGATAGGCAAGCTGTTAAAAGATGTAAACTTCTTTTGAAATTCCCTTTTCAATTCATCATGGGCATGTTTAGTAGCCAACACAGCCCCGCATAGTTTATACCTGCATTTTCGTTATTTTTCCATACTTATTTTTAATTTATTTAAGCACCTTCATTTATTAGGCTACTGATTTTTTTTTTCAGTTTGTATTTTAAGGCTGTTGGCCAAGCTTTTCTAAATGACTCAAGCTGAGTCTACATCATGTAAACGCGTTTTGAGTGAGAATAAATGCACATTAAACAAATTGCAGTTGCTGTTTATTTTACTGGTTTTACTTTCTATAAATGCATTGTGCAATCAGTGCACATATTGTGAGGGAATCTCTGGCAGGCTAGAACGGAAGCACAACGAGCGTTTCGGGGAAATTACGGGATTTTAGCGGGGCGGAAGCGGGAGAAACCATAATATATGTGGGCGGGAGCGGGACGAAATATTAAATATTTCTGCGGGTGCGAGCGGGAGCGGGAAACAAACTAGCAGGAGTAAGCGGGAGCGGGAGGGAAAATCAGTCCCGCGCAGACCTCTACTAGAAACGCCCCGGTTAGCTTTAGCTTAGTCGCTGTAATCCGGCGTGTCCAGCTAGCATGTCGTTGCAAAAGTGAATCAAATAACTCAAGATTTTTTATAATTATTTCTCATGACCTGTACATTCACATCGAGTACACATATCAATGCAAATTAACACGAAGGGATTTACTCGACCAATTTATATCTGGAACTATTTTCGGCCACAGCACAGGCAATGCACCGCTGCAGGCGCAAAGACACCGCGCAGCACCACAACTTCCGGAAATTGAGGGTTTTCAGGTGCTGCGCGGTGTCTTTGCGCCTGCAGCGGTGCATTGCCTGTGCTGTGGCCGAAAATAGTTCCAGATATAAATTGGTCGAGTAAATCCCTTCGTGTTAATTTGCATTGATATGTGTACTCGATGTGAATGTACAGGTCATGAGAAATAATTATAAAAAATCTTGAGTTATTTGATTCACTTTTGCAACGACATGCTAGCTGGACACGCCGGATTACAGCGACTATGCTAAGCTAAAGCTAACCGGGGCGTTTCTAGATCAGGACGATGGCTGGGTCGGCTACAAAACGCTTTGGCTCACTCATCCAACTCTAGGGACTGCAGGGACTGACTCAATTTCACCTGGGGGTGGCGTACTCCTTTAAGGGAGTAAATATTTTACACAAGTCAATATGCTACTACTAGGCTAATGTGTTTTCTTCACTCAGTATTATTGGGAATACGAGTATGATTGAGTCATATACAGGAAGTGCTCAAGTAAGAAGAAGGAAGTCCCTGGGATTCATATACACATACAGTATACATCTTCACAGACTTCCTGAGGCGACTATAGGAGCTAACCTTGACAGAATTTCTGAGATTTTAAAGTTATAAATAAACAAACATTCATTATCTTCACCACTAAAGCCAGATAGCTAATATCAGCTAAGATTTTGGAAAACATTTTAAAGTCATATTTATGAATGAATGTTCATTATCTTCACTGCTAAGAACAGCTAGCAAACATAAGCCAATGACAAGATTCCTGACAAGAATATTAGTCATATTTAATATTCATCATCTTCAATAATAAAGCTAGCTAGCTAACATAAGCTAATGACGATTTCTGACAGGAATGTTAGTCGTATTTAGTATTCATCATCTTCAATTCTAAAGCTAGCTAGCAAAAAGCTAACATCACTGGGTTTCTGACCGGAATGTTAGTCATACTTCATGTTCATTATCTTCAATGCTAAAGCTAGCTAGCGAGCAAAAAATAAGCTAATAACAGCATGTCTGACAGGAATGTTAGTCATGTTTAGTGCTCATTGTCTTCAATACTAAAGCTAGCTAGCAAATGTAAGCTAATGACAGGATTTCTGGCAGGAATGCTAGTCATACTTAATGTTCATTATCTTCAATGCTAAAACTGACTAGCAAAAATAAGCTAATGACAAGATTTCTGACAGGAATGTTAGTCATATTTAATATTCATTATATTCAATCCTAAAGCTAGCTAGCAAAAATAAGCTAACATCACTGGGTTTCTGGCTGGAATGCTAGTCATACTTAATGTTCGTTATCTTCAATGCTAAAGCTAACTAGCAAAAATAAGCTAATGACAAGAATATTAATCATCTTCAATACTAAAGCTAGCTAGCTAACATAAGCTAACATTACTGGGTTTCTAACAGGAATGTTAGTCATACTTAATGTTTAGCTTCTTCATTGCTAAAGCTAGCTAGCAAACATAAGCTAATGACAATATTTCTGACAGGAATGTTAGTCATATTTAATATTCATTATATTCAATTCTAAAGCTAACTAGCTAACATCACTGGGTTTCTGGCAGGAATGCTAGTCATACTTAATGTTCATTATCTTCAATGCTAAAACTGACTAGCAAAAATAAGCTAATGACAAGATTTCTGACAGGAATGTTAGTCATATTTAATATTCATTATATTCAATTCTAAAGCTAGCGAGCAAAAATAAGCTAACATCACTGGGTTTCTGGCAGGAATGCTAGTCATACTTAATGTTCATTATCTTCAATGCTAAAGCTAACTAGCAAAAATAAGCTAATGACAAGATTTCTGACAAGAATATTAGTCATATTTAATATTCATCATCTTCAATACTAAAGCTAGCTAGCTAACATAAGCTAACATTATTGGGTTTCTAACAGGAATGTTAGTCATACTTCATGTTTTTCTTCTTCATTGCTAAAGCTAGCTAGCAAACATAAGCTAATGACAAGATTTCTGACAGGAATGTTAATCATATTTAATATTCATCATCTTCAATCCTAAAGCTAGCTAGCTAACATGAGCTAACATTACTGGGTTTCTAACAGGAATGTTAGTCATACTTCATGTTTTTCTTCTTCATTGCTAAAGCTAGCTAGCAAACATAAGCTAATGACAAGATTTCTGACAGGAATATTAGTCATATTTAATGTTCATTATCTTCAATACTAAAGCTAGCTAGCTAGCAAAAAATAAGCTAATAACAGCATGTCTGACAGGAATGTTAGTCATATTTAGTGCTCATTATCTTCAATACTAAAGCTAGCTAGCAAACGTAAGCTAATGACAGGATTTCTGACAGGAATGCGAGTCATACTTAATGTTCATTATCTTCAATGCTAAAGCTAACTGGCAAAAGTAAGCTAATGACGATTTCTGACAGGAATGTTAGTCATATTTAGTGTTCATTATCTTCACTGTTAAAGCCAGCTAGCAAACATAAGCTAACATCACTGGGTTTCTGACAGGAATGTTAGTCATAGTTAGTGTTCATTATCTTCAATGCTAATGCTAACTAGCAAAAATAAGCTAATGGCAAGATTTCTGACAGGGATGTTAGTCATATTTAGTGTTTATGCTCTTTACTGCTAAAGCCAGCTAGCAAACACAAGCTAATGACAAGTTTTCTGGGGGGAGTATTGGGTCATATTGTTAATTATCTACATTGGGAAGATCAGCTAGCTAACGTAAACTAACGTCAGGATTTCTGAGAGAAATTTTAAGTCATATTCATACATGTTAATAACCACTGTTAACACTAGCCGCCTAGCTAACAACAGCAACTTGAGCAAAACAGAGATTAGCACACATAAAAACAGAAAAATTGCAAACAATTCTTATTTAATATAAAGTTGCCAATATACAGACATTATAAATTGTCTTGGCATTTTCAAATACTAGCTACATAATTCTAACAGCTGGATTTGCATGTGCAAAACGTCAGTGCACGCAACTGACATTTAAGTTTGGTTCCTTCATTTTCTACAGATTAGTGAAATTATAGTAATGTTCAGCAAGCTCAATGCCTGATCTACAGGGCACCGTCTTCTATTTCCTTCAGTGCTTTTTTCCACACCACCTGCGTAAACATGCATAACTAGACTAAGGTAACAAACCCACATACAAGGTACACATCCCTCCATCACTGAGATTATTACGCAGATCACGTCACAGTTATAGACTGGTGGCCAAATTTCACTTAAGGGAGGACGGAATGTTAGCTTGTGGCATCCATGTCAGGGGGTTAATATGGCCCCTACTGAACTCATTTAGTGTGGATGCCACCTAAAGTAGGCTTTCTAAAAATTGTTTTACACCAAAAACTTAATGGCCACCACCCCAGTCAATTTTCGGCCAGTTTTGTTGGCTGAAAAATAAGGGTTACTCCTAATGCATCTTCTCCCATGTCAGAAATAAAAAATGGCATATGTTAACGACTCATATTGTATGAAAGCTGATAAAAAGAGCTTTTTTTAAATATAACACTCAGATATACATGTTTCAGAAGGAGGTATGAGATTCATCAAACATTGTGTTGAAAAAATGAAACTAACCAATTTCAATCAAACTACATGTATTTCTGCTTTTATTTCTAAATATCTTCACTACACCCAATGCACCAATACCACATATTTAAGCATGTCAAATGGAACCTCAATGCTCCCAGAATACGAAAATGCCTTGTAAACTTGAACTAGACCGGACATTTCCCCGGGGGAAATTGTGAGAGGATGCAGTGCGCGAAGCAATTCGGTCACGCATGTTCGCTGGCCGTGAATGTGTGACCTGCAATGATGTTTCAATGCAATGATTATGTGTGTGCTTGAGACAGCAGCCGTCATGAAGAAGAGCTATTCAAGAGTATAAACAAAAAGTGACTACAGGCGGAAATTAGCATGTACCGCTATAACCTGGGACAGACATCTGTCCTTACCACAAGGATAATGTTTAATTTGTGCACTGTTGTCCTTTTAAAAATAAAATAAACTCTAAACTCTAAGAAGAGTGTTTGTAGTTTGTATGTACGAACAGAAGTGTTCCTAATAAAGTGGGCGGCTAAGGTGAGGCCTGTCGGCTGCCCTCTTCTCAGTTTGAGGCTTCTCATTCAAAAACTGTAAATCCTATCGTTTAGGTAGACACATTGTGTGAATCAGGACAAGTTTTACTACTACTTTTGAGAAAATCATGTCTGTAGAGTGAAATTTGTGGCTGAAAACACAGTTTAAGCGAGAAAGTTTGAGCTTTATTTTCAACCTCTCTCCACTCTAAGTTAACGAGCTTCACTGGTGTGTAACGCAATAGACACCCATTCAAAAGCCGGATTTTCTCCCAGAACCCACATGGCGGTTGAGCCGGGACTGATCCGAAAGTGTAGAACCTAGCAGAAAAGTTGAACGCCAGATCCACAGAGGAGAAGTTTTCCTACGTTTTAGAGTTTGAATCACGTCTCTAGGTTAAAGCATGCCAGAGCAGCGGACGTTTGAAAAACGTTGAAAAAGTGCTTTTTTTTCAATTAATTCCATAGAAATGAATGGGGGTTTTTTCGACAATTTTTTCGCGACTACGTCGCGAAAAAATCGTATTCTGTAGAGAAAAGTAATAGCATAGCGAGTCCGATCGAGCCGCACGTTTTGATATATTGTTTGTCTGTGTGCGACGTATGGTTATTGAGTTATTCGAAATCAAAATTTGCGTAGGAGGAAGAATACGGAAGAAGAAGAAACACGTAGAAGAACAATAGTTGCAGTGCTGCAGCACTGCATCCTAATAAGATGGATTGCATAATAAGCTATACTGCGACAGTCCACCTGCATCAGTTCAACAGATTTTGTCAATGGAAAATTAAGGCGACCACACAAAATCTTTTATGATTTCTAAAGTGATAAACGTATTTATTATGTATATACACCCACTATATATGAAACTTATAAACAATACTTCTCTATTTTATGATATGTATCTTGTTATTCATGGTAATAGACTGGAATGATTGAACGGAAACCAAAACAAGTCATTCTTAATTTAGTTAAGTATTGTAACATCTCTCTTTCACCAGGTACCCTGCAGATTGTAAAATTATGATTAATCTTGCTTTGTCTGGAGTAAACATAGATGACAGTTGCTTCATGAACCATGGATACCACTGACTCTTAATTAAGTCAATTTTCACTTAGGATAAGCTTAGGGTAAGGATAAATACAAAATAGCACAATTTCTGAATATGTGCTTTTCTTTGGCAGGATATTGTGACAAATGCTAAACAAGCACGATGGAATCTGTCATGTATAGCCAAAAGAGAAGTTCTGACTGGGATCTGTGTCTGTTCTGTCAGAGAAAAAACCTGAAAAAGGACACAAGAAAACTTGGAGACACTGGATTTGAACGAGTTCGTCAAGCTGCAGCGGAACGCAAAAAGTACAACGACGTGGACAACTTCCACACCATAGAAAGGATTCAAAATAGTGATGTAGATGAAGAAACCGACATCCTTTATCACAAAGACTGTTATTCAACATTTACAAGCTCTGACAAAATAGCACGACTTAAAAAAAATATGAAAGCAGCCTCCCTTCAAGCAGTACATTTGAGGGGTGGTAATTATGTTTTTCCACATACAAAATTATTAAAAGCCTAATTCAAGTGGCATCCACCAAAAATGTGCCCATTAAGGGTCATATTAACCACCTAACATAGGTGCCACAAGCTAACATTCCGTCCTCCCTAAAGTGATTTCTAGGCCTCTTTTCAGATTTTGCCACTAGTCTATTAGTAGGAGGCAGTTTCCATGGGGTATTTAAAACTCATTTTAGCATAATTTAATCAACTACGCATTCATGAGCTGAATCAAGTGTTAGAAGAGAATTTATTATAAACCAGGGCTTTTCAAAGTGTGGGGCGCGCCTCCTCTGGGGGGCGCCAGAGTTCTTCGGGGTTTGGGGGGGGGGCAACGTGAGGAAAAATAAACCAGAATAAGTTACTATTGCGGACATTTAGCGAACTTCAGCTAGCCTTTACCAGAGACAAAATGGATCGATTTTTAGTACCTAAAGCTACAGTGAGTGAGGAGACAGAGTCTGGGCCAAGCAAAAAAACAGAGCCTCCAGGATGTTGCGATTTGCAACTTCAACGCAAATTCAACCAATCCCCGCGAATTCAGGGCAGTGCTGCAATTATATCCAATCACCACAACTTTCCCGCAAATTTGACCAATCGTTGGCGTCGTCTTGAGGTGATGTCGACAAACTACCTTCCGCCTTACTTCCGTGTATACGTTCAAGAGAAGCAGCATGCGCGCAGTGTTGCCAGATTGGGCGGTTTCAAGTGCATTTTGGCGGGTTTTGAACATATTTTGGACTGGAAAACGTCAGCGGTATCTGGCAACACTGCATGTGCGAGTCAGTGTTTATGTAGGCTTAAATTCTGTCACTGAACGTGTGTTATGTTTACAGTGAAGGACTGTGTGCACTTTACATTATTTTTTTTACTTAATACAAGAAATTAATGGATGCCAACATTTTTGCCAAAATGGTATTTTATTTTCCATTGTTTAGGCAGGTTCAGCATCATACTGTGAGATTCTGTTCAAATTGTTTTTTTTTTTCTTCTATGAAGCCTGAGCCATTTATTTTATTAGTTTATAATTATTGTTTAATTTAGTCTTCAGGAGAGACTGCCTGCACACAGTACTAGTATTAATAGTTTTTTTTTTTTCTTACATGAAAGCTGAGGCATTTATATTTTAAGGTAACTTCATGTTGTGCTGTGAGGTTCTCTGCACTTTAACTTTTGAACCAACAGGTGCATTTGGATAAGTAAAGCCTATTTTTCTGCATTTTTGTATTCCTGGTAATCGTTTATATTGGTAAAGATGTTTATAGGACCATTTCTCAGTGTCTTTGTTTTTTTTAATCAATAGTTTTTCAGTAATAACTTAATATTTAACATATCACTCAATTTTAATCACAAAAAGAGAAAATCGCAACAATTTCTCGCAACTTTCACTTCCTCCCGCAATGTAATCGCAACAAAAACCTAAAAAACACCGCAACTTTCATCGCAATTTTTTGGAAAACCCCCGCAACATCAGACATTTTAGCCCGCAACAATCACAAAAAAGGCCCGCAAAATCCTGGGGGGACTGAAAAAAGAAGGAAGTATGACCACGATTATTTAAAGTTTGGATTTTCATGGACTGGATCTGAAGATGCTCCACTGCCACAGTGTGTTGTCTGCCAAGAGGTGCTAGCTAACGATGCTATGAGATGTTTAAAATGTGTAAAACAAGATGTTTTAAAAAGCATAGATGTTTAAAATGTGAAAAAGAAAATAATGTGTAAAACAACCATTTTTTAAAAATACGAATGGAACATTAAGTATAGCAACAACAAAAATTGTAAGGGGGGGCGCTGTTGTTTATTTGCGCTCCGAGGGGGGCTGACTCTCCCACACTTTGAAAACCCCTGTTATAAACTGTTCAGTGCTGTTCGGGAGTTCTCTCTGGACAATGCTTATTACTTGATTAGACTAAATATATAACCACTCCAAACTTCTGTTTTCTAGTCAGGAAATTTAAGAACCAAGAGAGAGTGCAGTTTGAATAGGGATTACAACTTTCATGCCGAGACAAACTAGCACTGATCAGCCAAAGTAGGCAAATAAGATCAAATTAAATCCATTAGCCTTCAAACAGGAATGGAAAACAACCAGTTATTTCACTTGAAGTGTACTTTTGGGCAGCAAAGTCAGTAATGGGAAAAATATATTCTAAATTAAGCAATTTCAGTTGAGCATGGCAGTCCAGTCCGGCTTCTTCTTTCCATGGCCAAAAGCCCGTTTCTGGTATTAACAAGTCTGAACTACTTCTCTCCCTTAGAGGAAACTGGTTTGTGTGAGTTGGCACTGATACAACACTTTCTCCAGCCATTTTTGGTGTGGGAGATCATGGGTTATGTTTGCTCCTTTTCTGTAATCAAGAGCAGTCCCCTATGGATCAAGTCTCTGACCACAAGGCAGGAAATTTGCACCAGGGATCCAAACGAATCTCCATAAGGAAAAAAAAAAAGCTATATTATCAACTATATAATGGCTGGATTCAGAGCTATAGTCCAACATTATAGGACTCAAGAGTCAAAATTCAGATTAATGATCTCCACTTCAAGGGTGATGTATATATATATTTTTTGTTCTTTCCATTTTTCAACAGTCATGCATAATCTAATAATATACATGTCCTGTTTATTATTCTGGGATATTATTCTTCAGTCTGGGAAAACCCTTCACACTGTGAAATTTTCACATTTAACATATTACCGTACACTGTTTTTGAGATACAGGCTTTCCTGAACTGAAATGTTTCTGGTTTGCATGCATCTTCAGCATAAGTAACATTATAGGATTTTACATAATTTAGTCTAACTGTTTTTACCACAGAGTGTCTTAACCTGGCTCCCACAACATGATTTTTGCAGGAGAAAAGCTTAGGTATAATTGAAAGTTACACGATACAGCCAAAAGATTGTGGGCAACTAACCATCACACCCATGTGTGGCTCTTCCCCAAACTGTTGCCACAATATTAGAAGCACACAATGGTATAGGATATCTTTGTATGCTATAGCTTCATAAGAATGTCCCTAAGAAGTGGAACCAAGGGGCCCAAGCATATTCCACAATGACAATGCCCCTGTGCACAAAGCAAGCATAGTTTGGAGTGAAAGAACTTGAGCGGCCTGTACAGAGCTCTGAACTCAACAACTTTGGGATGAACTGGAATGGTAACCACATGCCAGGTCTCCTCACCCAACATCAGTGCCTGACCTCACTGATGCTCTTGTGGCTGAATGGGCAAATCCCCACAGCCATGCTCCACAATCCACTGGAAAACCTTCCCAGAAGAGAAGAGTGGAGGTTATTATACAGCAAAGGGAACTCAATCTGCAATGGGATGATCAAAAAGCATACAGTGGTGCTTGAAAGTTTGTGAACCCTTTAGAATTTTCTATATTTCTACATAAATATGACCTAAAACAACATCTGATTTTCACACAAGTCCTAAAAGTAGATAAAGAGAACCCAGTTAAACAAATGAGACAAAAATATTATACTTGGTCATTTATTTATCGAGGGAAATGATCTAATATTACGTATCTGTGAGTGGCAAAAGTATGTGAACCTTTGCTTTCAGTATCTGGTGTGACCGCCTTGTGCAGCAATAACTGCAACTAAACATTTCTGGTAACTGTTGATCAGTCCTGCACACCGGCTTGGAGGAATTTTAGCCCGTTCCTCTGTACAGAACAGCTTCAACTCTGGGATGTTGGTGGGTTTCCTCACATGAACTGCTCGCTTCAGGTTCTTCCACAACATTTCGATTGGATTAAGGTCAGGACTTTGACTTGGCCATTCCAAAACATTAACTTTATTCTTCTTTAACCATTCTTTGGTAGAATGACTTGTGTGCTTAGGGTCGTTGTCTTGCTGCATGACCCACCTTCTCTTGAGATGCAGTTCATGGACAGATGTCCTGACATTTTCCTTTAGGATTTGCTGGTATAATTCAGAATTCATTGTTCCATCAATGATGGCAAGCCGTCCTGGCCCAGATGCAGCAAAACAGGCCCAAACCATGATACTACCACCACCATGTTTCACAGATGGGATAAGGCTCTTATGCTGGAATGCAGTGTTTTCCTTTCTCCAAACATAACGCTTCTCATTTAAACCAAAAAGTTCTATTTTAGTCTCATCCGTCCACAAAACATTTTTCCAATAGCCTTCTGGCTTCTCCATGTGATCTTTAGCAAACTGCAGATGAGCAGCAATGTTCTTTTTGGAGAGCAGTGGCTTTCTCCTTGCAACCCTGCCATACACACCATTGTTGTTCAGTGTTCTCCTGATGGTGGACTCATGAACATTAACATTGCCCAATGTGAGTGAGGCCTACAGTTGCTTAGAAGTTACCCTGGGGTCTTTTGTGACCTCGCCGACTATTACACGCCTTGCTCTTGGAGTGATGATTGTTGGTCGACCATTCCTGGGGAGGGTAACAATGGTCTTGAATTTCCTCCATTTGTACACAATCTGTCTGACTGTGGATTGGTGTAATCCAAACTCTTTAGGTGGGGTTTACATTAGACCGTATCAGCGGATCATCAGATTAACGCCAATACACGATTCGCGTACACACAGCAACACCAATACACGATTCGCGTGCACACAGCAACGCCAATACACGGATACACTCGGCTCCGCAGGCATCCTGTGCTCCAAATCACTCCGCCCTGAACAGCGAGTGCCCTCTGGAGGGTGCGCACTCCGGCCCTGCGCAGCTCACAGAGCGCACGAGTGAAGCGCACGAGCAGTGATTCGGGACTGAGCCGCTGTGTGTGTGATCCCAGTGCATATCGGGTATGCGCGTCACTTACCACTTGCAAGTGGAAGGATGGCAAGCCTAAAGACAATCATAACTACACAATGGGCAGTATTTGCATCAGTATTTGCAGTATTTTCATACTTTTATACTCTTTAATGAAAGGTGATACAAGGCGGAAGTCCACACCGTTTTTCAGCAGTCGCGTCACATGACCAACGCCAGTGAATCAGGAAGGTGGATGTCACAGTGACGTTGTCCAATGACGACGCCAGCTAGAGCTCAGCACAGCGTATCCACGTATCCTCAATGTTTACACAGCACCGGACCAGACACGATCTGGATTGAATACGTGGACCCTGGCGGATTCCCGTTTCCCGGCGTTTCCAGGCGTTTTAATGTAAACGGACAGTGCATCCGCGAAGAAAACGAGACAGATACGGTCTAATGTAAACTTGGCCTTAGAGATGGTTTTGTAACCTTTTCCAGCCTGATGAGCATCAACAATGCTTTTTCTGAGGTCCTCAGAAATCTCCTTTGTTCGTGCCATGATACACTTCCACAAACAGACTTTGATAGATCCCTGTTCTTTAAATAAAACAGGGTGCCCACTCACACCTGATTGTCATCCCACTGATTGAAAACACCTGACTCTAATTCCACCTTCAAATGAACTGCTAATCCTAGAGGTTCACATACTTTTGCCACTCACAGATATGTAATATTGGATCATTTCCCTCAATAAATAAATGACCAAGTATAATAATTTTTGTCTCATTTGTTTAACTGGGTTCTCTTTATCTACTTTTGATTGATTGATTGATTGATTGATTGATTGATTGATTGATTGATTGATTGATTGATTACTTTATTCTGAACAATAAAGAAGAAAGATATAAAAATAAAAATTTTAAATAAAAAAAAATACAATAATCAAAACATCATCATAAACAAACAGAATAGCGTAGCCACAAGGCAATAACATAATGTTCAGAAAGGATTAGGAAGAAGTAATAACTTATCCAATCCTAACCCTCTATACCACCGCTAATCAAATGTCACTTTCCACCATAATAAACTATATATACAAAAGAAAACAAAAGCAATAAACAAAAAAGAAAACATACCAACATATCAAAACATACCGACATGGTATAATATCGACCAAATCAAATCATATATACAGATACTTATGTTATGCATATATACACACATACAATACATATATACAGTACATACATATACACATACCTATAACTATACACTAAATACAAGAAGACCAGTCACAGACTTACTCTCAATTTCATCATCACCTATATAGTCTGCCTGTCCTCATTCTCATATATTTTTATTAACATGTTTTTATATAATTTTTTAAACAGTTTTATGTTGGTGCTATTTTTGAGTTCATTATCCAGACCATTCCACAATTTCACCCCACAGACTGTTATGCACATACTTTTCATAGTTGTTCTAACATTTACTCTCTTAAAATTCATTTCCCCTCTCAGGTTATACCCACCCTGCCTTTCCATAAATGTATTTTGTACCTCACCCGGAAGAAGGTTATGTCTTGCTTTATACATAATTTGTGCAGTCTTGTGTTTAACCAGATCAGTGAATTTCAGAGTGTGTGCTTTTACGAATAATGCGTTTGTATGCTCAAGATATCCCGTATTATTGACAATTCTTATTTTAGGACTTGTGTGAAAATCAGATGATGTTTTAGGTCATATTTATGCAGAAATATACAAAATTCTACAGGGTTCACAAACTTTCAAGCACCACTGTAAGGTCAGGTGATGGTCAGGTGTCCACAAATTTTTGGCCATCATGTAAATAAAAACATTTCCATATTTTTGGTGAAATATATGTATTGTTTCTTAAAGCTGAGGTGTCAAAGTATGCTATAAGATGATGATTAAAAACCCAATTTTGGTTAAAACCTGCTACATCTAGCCAGGATTCAGCCACAGCGACACACAGACTATCGCACATCTTCCACATACACGCCTATGCAAGGTCAAATCATTATGTCTAACCTGAAACAGGCCTCAAGGGTCTTGGTGAAACATCATAGGGCTTAAGAGAAGAGGTGTGGGAGGATCAGGTTTCAGTGAAGAGGAATGAAAGTAAAAAAGTTAACGTGTTTTGTATGAGTGTCTAAGCTTGGCCTCAGCTAAAACCACAAGCAGAGAGAGAGAAAAAGACGTGAGCATGTATAACACAGAGCCAAACTCTTTTCCTCTCACATAACCATTGTCAGTCCTGTGGGACCACTTTGGCACTTAATCATAAAACCTATGAGGAACCAACTTTAGGCTTTTTTTTTGTTGTTGAGGAAGCAAAAGTACCTTATAACAGAATGTATTAAGTTTACTGCTGGATCTGATTAGTGTACAGCTGCAGATACAGACAAAGCGTACGGTAGCTTTCAACATTATGCTTCTTTCTAACTTCAGACTAACACCCTATTCTGGAACTAGAACATAGTCTATGGGAACATGCTAACCCCAACTACCCTTCACATCTGCCCAAGCCGAGTATCATCCTCAGCAGAGAGTGTTTATCTGCTCCGGTTTCAGCCGCAGATGGTTCTTTTTCTTTCCTTCTTTCCTTTCCTCATCTCCCTCGCGTTCCCCAGACCTCCATCTTACAACTCCAGAGGCACACACTCAACCCCCATGATAATGACAATTGCTCCTAATGGGCCCCTTGGTAACCACTACACCCCCCACCCCCTTTATCAACTTTCACCTGGAACACAGCCTGGAAAAAGAAGAAAGAAAGAAAAAAGACAGACAGATGAATCTATCCTAAAAGAGAAGAAGCTTGAGTGTGTGAAGAGTAAGAAGGGCATGGATTCAGTAGTAAGTAAAGGAGGAGGAAAGAGACTATCTACACCGCAGAGAGAGGTAAAGGACAAGATATTAAAAAAGTATTGGTTGAAAACAAGAAGGCTGGGGAGAAAACACACACACCCCTTTATGATTTTCTCCAGATCATGGAGATCCTGCAACAGACGGTGCTCTATAAAAAGAAAATGACTTCATCCCAACACACACACACGAGCTCTTGCCATGTTTCACTCCTCTTCTCTTTACCTTAATCAAATGAAAGGGACATTCAATCCCTTGTAGACAGACTGAAGGCTCTTGAATGCGCAGAGGAGAAAAGCTATCATGTAATAATTATGTTTTAAGCCAATTAGAAAAACGTAACGGCTCTGAATTATAGATGACACGTACTGGAGGGGGGAAAAAACCCTTCAAAACACAGGGCCTGGACATGCATTACATTAAGCATAAAATAATAATAATAATAATAATAATAATAATACCACCAAGCAGCACGGTGGTGTAGTGGTTAGCACTGTCACCTCACAGCAAGAAGGTTCTAGGTTCAAGCCCAGTGGCCGTCAGGGGCCTTTCTGTGTGGAGTTCGCATGTTCTCCCCGTGTCTGCGTGGGTTTCCTCCGGGTGCTCCGGTTTCCCCCACAGTCCAAAGACATGCGGTTAGGTTAACATGGGGCAGCCATGGCCTGAAGGTTGGGCTGAAGTGCACCGAACCCCCAACTGCTCCCCGGGCGCTGTAGCATAGCTGCCCACTGCTCTGGGTATTTGTGTGTGCATGTGTGTGTGTTCACTGCTTCAGACAGGTTAAATGCAGAGGTCAAATTTCAAATTTGTGTGCTTAAGGCCCTGTCCACACGGCAACGGATTCAGGTGAATCTGATAAAATTGTTTATCGTTTCGGCCTGGCGTCCGAGAACGGGTTCCAGAGTGAAAAAATCTGGCAACGGAGCCGTTGCGAAGTCGTCTGGATGAGTAGAACGGATTTGTTTACGATGACGTCACAACCACGTGTGCTTCACGCCGGGTAGAAGTGTAACGAACTCGATGAGAGTTGTCAACAAATCCTATAACTTGGTTCATGAAACGCGCTTACAGAATATTTTCACTGTGAATATTTATTGTGTAATGGTGCAAAGTGAGAGAGAGAGAGAGAGAGAGAGAGAGAGAGAGAGAGAGAATAGCCCTTAGGGCAGAGTCAATCCCGCCAGCAAAAATAGGGAAAAAAAGGAGCGATCTCACCTCTTCAGATGTTGGTTTAAGTCTGACAATACATTCCTCAAAAAGGGCGTTGAAGAACAAAGTAATCCATCAACGTGTAGCATTCAATTTATTCCGGACCATTAAAGAATTCTGGAGGATATCAGAATGTTGGCGTACTGGCTTCCATCTACCCCCGTTCATTCCTCTTTCCGTGTCTCCATTCAAAAAACGAGCACGTGATTTAAAGGGACTATATCCATAGGATAGGGAGTGAGAAAGTGTGCGCGTGTGACAGTGACAGGGATAGTCACTGTGCGCATGCGCAGTTATGCGCATGTGTCTACTTCTATTGTTCTGGTGTCTCCGATGGGACTGTCTTACAGCGCACGTAGCGGTGTGGCATGTGTATTGCATCATTTTCAGCAAGCGTTGCGTTGCCATATGAACCTGATATTTTACTGATCCGTTGCCCATGTGGACGCGAGATTTAAAAAAAAAAATCTCGTTGCCGTTGTCGTGTGGATGTAGCCCAAGTCTGTGCTTGAGTGTACGTGTGACAAATAAAGGCTTCTTGGCATGGCTTCATTATTATTTTTATTTATTATTATAAAATGGAAGACTCCAGGAATAAGGTCCGTGTGTAGACCGGATTGCACAGAAATGTAAATGAAAGTAGCTCAGAGTGGGCGTGTCACTGAGGTCATACATGAAAGGGTTTTTTTTTTTTTTAAATGTATAAATATAAATAAAGAAATCATGGACATTCCTATACAGTGCCTTGCATAAGTATTCACCCCCTCAAACTTTTCAACATTTTGCACTGTTACAACCTGGAACTTGTCACCTCACAGCTCCAGGGTCCCCGGTTCAATACTCAGCTCAGGTTACCGTCTGTATGGAGTTTCCAAAGAAGAATGCGCAAAAACATCAGGATCCAGATGTGCAAAGCTGACAGATATATCTCCCAGAAGATACATAGCTGTAATTGTAGCCAAAGGTGATTTTTAGCATTTATTGACCCGGTGGGATGAATACTTAAGCGACTAACAAATGACTGCTTATTTGTTTCATTAACCTTTGTGTCACGATTAAAATATATTCCCTGCCTTCAAATGTTAGAGATATTGCGGAAATAAAATCATTAAAATCCCAATCAAGTCTATTTCAATTCCATGTTGTAACAGTACAAAATGTGGAAAAAGTTCAAGGGGGTGAATAGTTACGTAAGGCACTGATTTTCTGTCACATTTATACACTTTTCTAGTCATTGACTACGTTTACATGCACATCCAAATTGAGCTGCTGTCGGTAATCGAGCTGAAGGTCCCAGCAGGGTGCCAGAGAAATCCAATCCTACATGCACACAATGAAATCGGGCTATTGTGTGAGGTGCATTGTGCACCCGAGCCACAGGTGGCGCAACACGCCCCATCGTGTTGGTACACTTCCGGTTGTCGTCATGAAGAAGAGCTATTCAAGAGTGTAAACAAAGTTATCAGTTCCGTGTTCTCCATTGCGCGTTTTTCTCCCGTCCATGAATTTTAATATATTCAACTCCTTAAGCTGAATGAGCATGAACTCTGTCTCCTCATTGCTCCAGAAGTGCACGTTTCTGCTTGCCTGTGGCAGTGGGGGCGTGGTCAAGCGCCGGTCTGTGACAGGAGGGCGGAGCCAGGGAAGGTGAGTGGCAGAATCACTTCACCTGACGGTAATTAACCTGTGTTTGTGTGTCTTCCCAGTAACCGTGCCCTATTTAAGGAGGCAGAGGGAGAGCAGAGGGGACAGCTCATCCCGGGACTAGAACACAGCGCGCGCGTGTGTGTGTTTTTCTCTCAAGAATAAAAGTAGGCTGTTAAACTGAAAAGTCTGACAATAAAAAGCCTATTAGTACCAGAAGCTTTGTCCTGCCGTCTTCTGTGCTCCACCCACACTTCAGAGAGCTCTACATCACCATTTTCTCTTCTTCGTTTGTTCCTCCTGACCTCTTCTGCTGCTCGCTACTACTGTTGTCATGCCAACCGAGGCTGTTGTGTTTCCCGCTTGTGGTCTCGTCACTCGTCACTTCCGGAAGTAGCTCGACAACTAGCTCGATAGGGTATACATGCACAAAGTAGCTCGGCAGAAATCGCATAAACTAGGTCGTGTAGCTCGATTCCGAGAAATCAAGTTCGGTTCAATTTCAGCCGAATTAAGGTGTAATACAGTATACATGGCATTTTGAACTTCGATTTCAGTCGAGCAACGGCAGAAATTCGATTCTCTCTATGTGCATGTAAACGTAGTGATTGCTGCTAGCGCTTGGTAGGTAACGAACAGGGGCAAATTTGATTGGATTTCTGAGAAGATTTTAGGTTATATTTTTAAAAATGCTCATAACCTTCACTGCTACTGCTATCCAGCTAGCTGTCGTTAACCTGATAGGATTTCTGATGGTGATGATACACGGGGCAACTTTTTGGGCAATGTTGCCGAGCAATGTTGCTGGCAACGGGCAACTAGGTGAGACACAGGGCAACTTTTCAGGGCAACTAACAATAGGCAACAACAGTTAGCAACGGCAGTTTACAGTTAGCTAAAAAAAAAAAATCGATGTCTTAATTTTTGCTGTGACCATTTAATCAAGCTGTCTGTTGTTTTTTAGAGCTTTGGTGAGGTAAATTCCTCCATATAGAATATTAAAATAACAACTTACCGGCGTAAAAACAGATGAGGAGTTTCTCCATCTCTTCACTCCACTGACACTGAGCGGCCGCCATATTTGTTTGAAATTTCTGATCCGAACCTCACCGGAGGTCACATGACTCGATACTCGCGTTCTGATTGGCTTATCTCAAAAAGTTGCCAGAGATTATCAAAACCATTCAGAAAGAAACAATGTTGCCCAATCTCAATAGAAAAGAGTCAAAACGCAATTGCCCAGCAACATTGCCCAAAAAGTTGCCCCGTGTATCATCACTATGAGAGGATTTTAAAGGTGGTATTAAGATATTCCCATCATTTTCGCTGCTAATGCAGTCAAGCTAGTTAATGTGAGCTAATTCGACAGTGTTCCTGTTGAGATGTTTTTGTCACATTTATGCTGCGTTTGTGTTGCCTTGTAAGTGGTAATTTGCAAGCTGTAATCGTACTGTACAATTTCCCACCACAGAACATTCAGTGTGCGATGTGGGGGAAAAAAAAAAAAACGGCGCCTCAGCGAAGATGTGTATCTTGTTTGTTCTGTCACAGCACGTAAAACGCATAAAAACCTACTTTAACCACACTTTTACAGTTCCAGGCCTGAGTGCTTACTGGGGATATAAACTTCAAATGTTCTTGCAACATCTTGGACTGAAACTGCAGTACAGCAACAACAGCAGTGAGTAGTTTAGCAGCAAGCTAGCCAATGGTCGATAGTGAGTGCCTTAGCAACAAACTATCCAGCAAACAACAAGAAGCCACATGAGGAAGTCATGGTGGTTAGCGAAGGAGCTTTGGCACCGAAAGGTCACTGGTTCGATTCCCTGGACCAGCAGGAATGGCTGAAGTGCCCATGAACAAGGCACCTGACCACCAACTGCTCCCCAGGCTGCTCTGGGTATGTTGTACGCAGGCTTGTAGAACTCGAATCCAGGACTCCGACTCGAGTCTGACTCGTGCTCTAATCTTAAGGACTCATGACTTGGACTCGTGCATTAACTGCATTCAGACTCATAAATTGGAGATGAGGACTCGGATTTTTTCTTTATTTTTTGTAACATGCCATAATAATTTGGCATAAGATATTTATATCTACAATAATTTTTGTACTAATTTCATGCAAGAGTGTCACACCTGCATGCTTTGGCACGTGCATCAGAGACTCTCGGGCGTGCTCCGGACAGCACACCTGCGCCGTAAATAACTCACACCTGCACAGAATTAAGGCGCAATTAGCGCGCCGATATAAAAACTGTGAAAACAAACTTGCTTTGCGAAGTATTGAGTTGCGTTGCTGACACATTACTGAGCCTTATTTCTTTGTTTGGTTTCCTGATCCCTGATTTCCTGTTTCTCGTCTTTGATTCTGCCAAGTCTACGATAGCCTGTTTGTGCCTCGCTAGACCTATCGCCTGTTTCACCGTTTTACGATTTTGCCTGCTGTTCTGGATTGTTTACCGTATTAATAAAACACACCTTCTGCACTTCCATCCGTCTCCCAACCATCTCTGACAGAATACTTCACACTCCCTGACAAAGAGAAGCACATTCACCTGTTCATATGCCATGTTCAGGAGATTTAGGAACATATTCATAAATGCTCATAAGCCTCGCTGTATCTTATCCAGTCAGCTAGCATGACCAAACCTGACAGGATTCAGATTCTTTTTAAGTCATCAATATAAATATTAATATCCTTCGCTGCTAACGCTAGTTAGATGGTTAACAAAACAGAATATTTCAGAAACCATTTTCCTAAACTGTACTCTCAACAGGGGCGGCACGGTGGTGTAGTGGTTAGCGCTGTCGCCTCACAGCAAGAAGGTCCGGGTTCGAGCCCTGTGGCCGGCGAGGGCCTTTCTATGCGGAGTTTGCATGTTCTCCCCGTGTCCGCGTGGGTTTCCTCCGGGTGCTCCGGTTTCCCCCACAGTCCAAAGACATGCAGGTTAGGTTAACTGGTGACTCTAAATTGAGCGTAGGTGTGAATGTGAGTGTGAATGGTTGTCTGTGTCTATGTGTCAGCCCTGTGATGACCTGGCAACTTGTCCAGGGTGTACCCCGCCTTTCGCCCGTAGTCAGCTGGGATAGGCTCCAGCTTGCCTGCGACCCTGTAGAAGGATAAAGCGGCTAGAGATAATGAGATGAGATGAGAATATAAATATTAATATCCTTCGCTGCTAACCAGGGCTTTGAACCGGTTCAAGGAACGAAAACGAAAACCGGGAACTTTTTCTATTTCACATGGAACAGAAACGAAACCAGAAACTTTATTTTTTATGTTCCGGAACAGAAACGCTTATTAAAAATAATGGTAACTGGTTAATACCGGTTTTTATTTCATTTCTCAAAGTTTCTGTAGCCTACAAATAGTCATTCTTCTCCTGCGCAAGTTTCTATGACCCGCTGGGGTTCACTTCCTGTGTGACGTTCGCTGATTGAATGGAGAGAGCGGGAAGGTGGACTGCTAGTGAGTAAGTGCATTACTGAGTGTCTGTGAGCAAAGGAGAGCCTGAACGATGTAACCTCCCTATTGGCTGTTTGTAAAAATGTACCAGTTGTTGCCCTTCCCACGGGAATCATCGCGGGCTCGAGAGACGAGACCTGACGAGTTAGTTCGTTGGTAGCAGAACAAAATGTCTGGACACAAATCGGGTTTTCAGAAAAGGAAAGAAAATAAACGGAGGGTCGAAAATACAAAAAAGGAGGCAGAAAATGCAAAACGAGTTTTAAGGTAGGACAAATGGTTACTTTTCTGAGGCAGCCCGCCGTGGCTGCCTGCAGGCTTATTTATTATAGCCCATTTAGTTAAAATAGTTGATCTAAAATGTTTATAGTTATGTGATGGTTGTCCTGATTTAGGCCCAATCCCAATTCTAATTTCTACCCCTCCCCCTTCCCCTTGGCCCTTCCCCTTGAAACTGAGCTACAAGGGATAGGGCTTGAAATTCAACCCTTACGTATTGGGATAGCCCTTCAACGATCGCATACGTCATCGCGTACCTCCGTCAGCGTTTACGTTAGCAAAACGCGACCAAATGCGTCATTGGCTGCGACCAGCCGCTACAGTCAGAGCCAGAACCAGAAATCTCTGCTGGCAGGGTGTGATTTGTTAACTAACACCACTGAATGGGATATCTTTGGAGCTTCGTGCACCACATCCGACAGAATGAGGTGTCAGAACACTCATGTAAACAATAAAAGCGAGAATAACAGAACAAAACGTACGCAGTCAAGCAACCGAAAACAATACTCACTCCCAAAGCTTTTTAGCAGCAGCTTGGATTTCAGAAATCGCTGCTCATTCTCAGCTCGAAAGCGAATCAAGCGGCGTGTTTCCTCTGGATAACAACTTAAAACACGTAAATAATGGAGAAAATACATTTATGACAATCTTTCGCCGCGGGAACCGCCATCTTTCTGAAATCCGCATGAAATCTCGCTGAAATCCGCATGGCATTGTGGGAAATCACTCAAACCCCTTCGTTCGGAGTCAGCTCCAGGAAAATCTCCGTTTGGAGGGGTACAGAAGCCCTCCCCCTTCCCCTACCCCTCCGCGTTAACTGGGATTGGGATACCCCTACCCCTTCACGTGAATGCGCAAAATGGAGGGGAAGGGCCATGGGGTTGGTCCAAGGGGTGAAATGGGATTCGGCCTTAGACTGGGTTTTTTTTGGGGGGGGGGTTGCGCGATGTTGCACCCGGGTCCAGATTAGGGCAGAACCGGCCCTGGCTACATTTCAGGTGTAGTTTGTTTTATGTATGTATGTACTTGCATAGATGTGTACTTCCAATATGGCGCTTAACAAAATCTCGCGGCGCGGTGACGTCATGCGGTAGCCCTCTATAGGGCCTGACTAGCCTTTGGTAACACACTAAACGAATTCTCTTTCATTTTTGGCACTTTTTCTGTTTGTGTAGATGGGAAGACATACTGAGAATCCAAATCGCCAACATTTGAAATAATTGTTTTGAATTACTTCTTGTCTTATTTAATGAAGGTTGTAATAGAATTAGCCTACATTTGGCTTAAGCTGGATGAGACAGAGACATAATTTTATAGCCATTTGTTAAACAGCTGACAGGGAACGTAATTAACCGTTCCGGGAACGAAATTTTTTTGTTCTAACCGGTTCGGGAACGTCTATTTAATGGTGGAACCCAAAACCGGAAACATTAAAATTCCGTTTCTGTTCGGAACGAACCAATAGGAAAAAAATTCCGGTTCAAAGCCCTGCTGCTAACGCTAGTTAGATGGTTAACAAAACAGAATATTTCAGAAACCATTTTCCTAAACTGTACTCTCAACAGGGGCGGCACGGTGGTGTAGTGGTTAGTGCTGTCGCCTCACAGCAAGAAGGTCCGGGTTCGAGCCCCGTGGCCGGCGAGGGACTTTCTATGCGGAGTTTGCATGTTCTCCCCGTGTCCGCGTGGGTTTCCTCCGGGTGCTCCGGTTTCCCCCACAGTCCAAAGACATGCAGGTTAGGTTAACTGGTGACTCTAAATTGAGCGTAGGTGTGAATGTGAGTGTGAATGGTTGTCTGTGTCTATGTGTCAGCCCTGTGATGACCTGGCGACTTGTCCAGGGTGTACCCCGCCTTTCGCCCGTAGTCAGCTGGGATAGGATCCAGCTTGCCTGCAACCCTGTAGAACAGGATAAAGTGGCTAGAGATAATGAGATGAGATGTACTCTCAACAGCATGATGTCATACTATAGTAGCTAAACCACACCCACCTTGATATCATTTGGACTCACTAAGCAGGTACACATCCATACAGTACCAGTCAAAAGTTTGGACACACCTTGTAATTCACTGGTTTATCTTTATTAATTAAAAGACACTTCTTCATGGATGTCGTTTCTCTTTACTTAGCTGAGCGTTTCTTGACATAATATTGTATGGGTTACTACAGTTGTGGTGTTGAATAGGGCTATTTACTGTATTTTTATTATTTATTATTTACTCTTTGACCTCAAATGCATTAAGAAGGCAAGAAATTCCACTAATTATCTTTTGACGAGGCACGCCTGCTAATTGAAAAGCATTCCAGGTGACTACCTCATGAAGCTGGTTAAGATAACAATAGTGTGTAAAGCGTAGTGTGAATGTTTAGTGAGAGAGAGGGGGGATATAATCTAAGGGGAGACCTAAATTTTAAAAAACCAAAGGTTCGAACAAATATGAAAAGCATGTGCGTATCGAGCTGTGGGGTGACTTTATGGAACAGACTGGAGACAGAAATAAAACAAAGTGCAAATATAATCTGTTTTAAAAAAAAAGGTACAAAAAATATTTTTAAACAAGTATATAGCAGAAGAAGTATGTCAACGGAGGATGATGAGGGATAAATAGAATAGGTTTGATTGTTATATTAGAACTAACCTAGTATATGGTATATATGGGGATAGTTTATATATTCATATTTACAGGGATAGGTATGTAGTAGATATTTATTTTTGTAATTAAATATTTATATAGATATTTATGAAGTGGGGCAGCACGGTGGTGTAGTGGTTAGCGCTGTCGCCTCACAGCAAGAAGGTCCGGGTTCGAGCCCCGTGGCCGCCGAGGGCCTTTCTGTGCGGAGTTTGCATGTTCTCCCCGTGTCCGCGTGGGTTTCCTCCGGGTGCTCCGGTTTCCCCCACAGTCCAAAGACATGCAGGTTAGGTTAACTGGTGACTCTAAATTGAGCGTAGGTGTGAATGTGAGTGTGAATGGTTGTCTGTGTCTATGTGTCAGCCCTGTGATGACCTGGCGACTTGTCCAGGGTGTACCCCGCCTTTCGCCCGTAGTCAGCTGGGATAGGCTCCAGCTTGCCTGCGACCCTGTAGAACAGGATAAAGCGGCTACAGATAATGAGATGATATATATATATATATATTTTTTTTTTTTTTTTTTTTTTTTTGGTAATTATATATTTATATAGATATTTATGAAGTGTATATATGGTATGTAGTATATATTTATTTTTGTAATTAAATATTTATATAGATATTCATGAAGTGTATATATGGTACATATTTTTACAGGTGTATTAATATAGTTTGGATTTCGGGGTAGTTAAAAAGGGGTGGGAAATTAAAAAAGTATTGTACTTCCCATTCCTTTTTCGAACAATGTGTGGTGTTTTGTAATGTCTTAGCTCTTTGTTATTTTATTTTTTTATTTTTTTTAATTTCTCGTTTTCTTTCTTTTGTATGTACAAATAGTTACATACATTTTTTTATACATGTTTGAAAATAAAAAATAAAATAATTCAATTCAATTCATAGCGTCATCAAGGTAAACGCTGGCGACTTTAAAGAATCTAAATTATGAAATATTTTGTTTACCACATAATTCCATCTATGTCCCATATGTTATTTCATAGTTTTGACGTCTTTGGTATTCTTCTACAATACACAAAATTGTCAAAACACAGAAAAACCAAGGAATGAGTAGGTGTGTCCAAACTTTTGACTCCTACTCTACACATACACACTCATTCATTTCTCATGAGTCAGATCGCACACTTACCCGGATCTTGATTGTCCTCGTTTTCCCACCGCAGTTCTTTTTCAGGAGCATTTTCTGAAACACAAACCCAAGGCAGAAATATTGACATTGATAAGATCCAGGCTTACATCATTCCCATGCTGACTGTCCTATATTCTCCTTCACCACAGCAGTCATGGCCCTCAGCAGTGCTCTGACTTATAAACATTTAGTGCTTTTCCTGCTGCTTGGGTAGAGAACATGTGTGAGCTTGGAGCGCTATGGTGTCAAAGCTAATAAACACAATACCCAGCATGTCGTGAGAAATTTCTAAAAGAAAATGTCAAGGCTCATTACTCGCTAATTAATGCATGAAATAGTATCGTGCATAGAAATGAGCAGGACTGGGAAATAATTTTTCTCATGCTTGGCTAATAGTACAATGTAAACTGATCTTGCTGAGGGTAGAAAATAAAACAAGAAAACAAGCCTTACTGTTTGCAAATGCCACTATATGTGTGTTTACTGTACGTTTCAGGCAGGGTTGGGCACCATGACAAAAACATCAAATGTGTCACTTTTCTGAGATGTCATGCCTTTTTACAGCTTTTAGCATCATATTAATAGTAACTGTTCAGTGAATAAGGATTTGCCCCAGTGCATATACAAGATTATTTCCATACAGGCCACTTTTTCCATGGAATAAAAATGTGTTCTGTTCCCTTCTAGCAGGTTTATTGAGAGCATGGAATATTGTTAGCATATCGCTTATCCTCCACGTATTACACCGCTCTCCCCAATGGAGAATGAGCGTGCAATATTGTTATAATATTGCACGTTGTCAAGACAACACGACGTCACGCATCGGAGCTCATGCGAAGATCCAACAACAAAACTTTTCTGCTGCGCATCGTATGCGTGCAATCATTTCTTTGTCGGCCGGGAAACAGAGAAGACGACGCTAATCCAGTGCTAGGATTAAGCACTAAATAAATAAACTGAAAACGCGCTAAACACCCGAAAGACTACAAAAACTTCATTATATATTCTTCATGCATATTTACAAGAGAAAAACATACCAACGGACATCGAAAAACTGGAAAAGAGACGCGTCGGAGATGTAAAACTTCTGTGCTAGTGAGTGACTGTGACAGATTGTAAACGAACATGGCCACAAAGTTTGCTTCGCTAAAAGCGGAAGATTTTGAGAGAATTTTGGCTGACAGGTCGCTCCGTTGTGTGTAGCTGTCGATGTTTATTTTAAAAGTAACTAAGCAAATTACACAGGGAAAATAATAATAATAATAATAATAATTGGATTGACTGCGCTAGTGTTGGCCTGCGCCAACACTACACCAGCTGGAGGGTAACTGGACTGCCGTGCTAACAGCACCGAGTCGTGAGTAAGCTCACGTTGACCTTCGCTAACGCTACTGCTGAAATCTACACCACCTAGAAGGTAACTAGACTGCTGCACTAACAGCACTGAGTCACGAGTAAGCTCATGTTGGCCTTCGCTAATGCTACTGCTGATTGCTACACCAGCTGGAAGCTAACTGGACTGCTGTGCTAACAGCACCGAGTCGCGAGTAACCTCACGTTGGCCTTCGCTAATGCTACTGCTGAATGCTACACCAGCTGGAAGGTAACTGGACTGCCGTGCTAACAGCACCGAGTCGTGAGTAAGCTCACGTTGACCTTCGCTAACGCTACTGCTGAAATCTACACCACCTAGAAAGTAACTAGACTGCCGCGCTAACAGCACTGAGTCACGAGTAACCTCACGTTGGCCTTCGCTAATGCTACTGCTGAATGCTACACCAGCTGGAAGGTAACTGGACTGCCGTGCTAACAGCACCGAGTCGTGAGTAACCTCACGTTGACCTTCGCTAACGCTACTGCTGAAATCTACACCACCTAGAAGGTAACTAGACTGCTGCACTAACAGCACTGAGTCACGAGTAAGCTCATGTTGGCCTTCGCTAATGCTACTGCTGATTGCTACACCAGCTGGAAGCTAACTGGACTGCTGTGCTAACAGCACCGAGTCGCGAGTAACCTCACGTTGGCCTTCGCTAATGCTACTGCTGAATGCTACACCAGCTGGAAGGTAACTGGACTGCCGTGCTAACAGCACCGAGTCGTGAGTAAGCTCACGTTGACCTTCGCTAACGCTACTGCTGAAATCTACACCACCTAGAAAGTAACTAGACTGCCGCGCTAACAGCACTGAGTCACGAGTAACCTCACGTTGGCCTTCGCTAATGCTACTGCTGAATGCTACACCAGCTGGAAGGTAACTGGACTGCCGTGCTAACAGCACCGAGTCGTGAGTAAGCTCACGTTGACCTTCGCTAACGCTACTGCTGAAATCTACACCACCTAGAAGGTAACTAGACTGCCGCGCTAACAGCACTGAGTCACGAGTAACCTCACGTTGGCCTTCGCTAATGCTACTGCTGAATGCTACACCAGCTGGAAGGTAACTGGACTGCCGTGCTAACAGCACCGAGTCGTGAGTAACCTCACGTTGACCTTCGCTAACGCTACTGCTGAAATCTACACCACCTAGAAGGTAACTAGACTGCCGCGCTAACAGCACCGAGTCGCGAGTAACCTCACGTTGGCCTTCACTAATGCTACTGCTGAATGCTACACCAGCTGGAAGGTAACTGGTCTGCCGTGCTAACAGCACCGATTCGTGAGTAAGCTCACATTGACCTTCGCTAACGCTACTGCTGAAATCTACACCACCTAGAAGGTAACTAGACTGCCACGCTAACAGCACTGAGTCACGAGTAAGCTCGTGTTGGCCTTCGCTAATGCTACTGCTGAATGCTACACCAGCTGGAAGCTAACTGGACTGCTGTGCTAACAGCACCAAGTTGCGAGTAACCTCACGTTGGCCTTCGCTAATGCTACTGCTGAATGCTACACCAGCTGGAAGGTAACTGGACTGCCGTGCTAACAGCACCGAGTCGTGAGTAAGCTCATGTTGACCTTCGCTAACGCTACTGCTGAAATCTACACCACCTAGAAGGTAACTAGACTGCCGCACTAACAGCACTGAGTCACGAGTAAGCTCGTGTTGGCCTTCGCTAACGCTACTGCTGAATGCTACACCAGCTGGAAGGTAACTGGACTGCTGTGCTAACAGCACCGAGTCGTGAGTAAGCTCACATTGACCTTCGCTAACGCTACTGCTGAAATCTACACCACCTAGAAGGTAACTAGACTGCCGCGCTAACAGCACTGAGTCACGAGTAACCTCACGTTGGCCTTCACTAATGCTACTGCTGATTGCTACACCAGCTGGAAGCTAACTGGACTGCTGTGCTAACAGCACCGAGTCGCGAGTAACCTCACGTTGGCCTTCGCTAATGCTACTGCTGAATGCTACACCAGCTGGAAGGTAACTGGACTGCCGTGCTAACAGCACCGAGTCGTGAGTAAGCTCACGTTGACCTTCGCTAACGCTACTGCTGAAATCTACACCACCTAGAAAGTAACTAGACTGCCACGCTAACAGCACTGAGTCACGAGTAACCTCACGTTGGCCTTCGCTAATGCTACTGCTGAATGCTACACCAGCTGGAAGGTAACTGGACTGCCGTGCTAACAGCACCGAGTCGTGAGTAAGCTCACGTTGACCTTCGCTAACGCTACTGCTGAAATCTACACCACCTAGAAAGTAACTAGACTGCCGCGCTAACAGCACTGAGTCACGAGTAACCTCACGTTGGCCTTCGCTAATGCTACTGCTGAATGCTACACCAGCTGGAAGGTAACTGGACTGCCGTGCTAACAGCACCGAGTCGTGAGTAAGCTCACGTTGACCTTCGCTAACGCTACTGCTGAAATCTACACCACCTAGAAGGTAACTAGACTGCCGCGCTAACAGCACTGAGTCACGAGTAACCTCACGTTGGCCTTCGCTAATGCTACTGCTGAATGCTACACCAGCTGGAAGGTAACTGGACTGCCGTGCTAACAGCACCGAGTCGTGAGTAACCTCACGTTGACCTTCGCTAACGCTACTGCTGAAATCTACACCACCTAGAAGGTAACTAGACTGCCGCGCTAACAGCACCGAGTCGCGAGTAACCTCACGTTGGCCTTCACTAATGCTACTGCTGAATGCTACACCAGCTGGAAGGTAACTGGTCTGCCGTGCTAACAGCACCGATTCGTGAGTAAGCTCACATTGACCTTCGCTAACGCTACTGCTGAAATCTACACCACCTAGAAGGTAACTAGACTGCCACGCTAACAGCACTGAGTCACGAGTAAGCTCGTGTTGGCCTTCGCTAATGCTACTGCTGAATGCTACACCAGCTGGAAGCTAACTGGACTGCTGTGCTAACAGCACCGAGTCGCGAGTAACCTCACGTTGGCCTTCGCTAATGCTACTGCTGAATGCTACACCAGCTGGAAGGTAACTGGACTGCCGTGCTAACAGCACCGAGTCGTGAGTAAGCTCATGTTGACCTTCGCTAACGCTACTGCTGAAATCTACACCACCTAGAAGGTAACTAGACTGCCGCACTAACAGCACTGAGTCACGAGTAAGCTCGTGTTGGCCTTCGCTAACGCTACTGCTGAATGCTACACCAGCTGGAAGGTAACTGGACTGCTGTGCTAACAGCACCGAGTCGTGAGTAAGCTCACATTGACCTTCGCTAACGCTACTGCTGAAATCTACACCACCTAGAAGGTAACTAGACTGCTGCGCTAACAGCACCGAGTCGCGAGTAACCTCACGTTGGCCTTCACTAATGCTACTGCTGAATGCTACACCAGCTGGAAGGTAACTGGACTGCTGCACTAACAGCACTGAGTCACGAGTAAGCTCATGTTGGCCTTCGCTAATGCTACTGCTGATTGCTACACCAGCTGGAAGCTAACTGGACTGCTGTGCTAACAGCACCGAGTCGTGAGTAACCTCACGTTGGCCTTCGCTAATGCTACTGCTGAATGCTACACCAGCTGGAAGGTAACTGGACTGCCGTGCTAACAGCACCGAGTCGTGAGTAAGCTCACGTTGACCTTCGCTAACGCTACTGCTGAAATCTACACCACCTAGAAAGTAACTAGACTGCCGCGCTAACAGCACTGAGTCACGAGTAACCTCACGTTGGCCTTCGCTAATGCTACTGCTGAATGCTACACCAGCTGGAAGGTAACTGGACTGCCGTGCTAACAGCACCGAGTCGTGAGTAACCTCACGTTGACCTTCGCTAACGCTACTGCTTAAATCTACACCACCTAGAAGGTAACTAGACTGCTGCACTAACAGCACTGAGTCACGAGTAAGCTCATGTTGGCCTTCGCTAATGCTACTGCTGATTGCTACACCAGCTGGAAGCTAACTGGACTGCTGTGCTAACAGCACCGAGTCGCGAGTAACCTCACGTTGGCCTTCGCTAATGCTACTGCTGAATGCTACACCAGCTGGAAGGTAACTGGACTGCCGTGCTAACAGCACCGAGTCGTGAGTAAGCTCACGTTGACCTTCGCTAACGCTACTGCTGAAATCTACACCACCTAGAAAGTAACTAGACTGCCGCGCTAACAGCACTGAGTCACGAGTAACCTCACGTTGGCCTTCGCTAATGCTACTGCTGAATGCTACACCAGCTGGAAGGTAACTGGACTGCCGTGCTAACAGCACCGAGTCGTGAGTAAGCTCACGTTGACCTTCGCTAACGCTACTGCTGAAATCTACACCACCTAGAAGGTAACTAGACTGCCGCGCTAACAGCACTGAGTCACGAGTAACCTCACGTTGGCCTTCGCTAATGCTACTGCTGAATGCTACACCAGCTGGAAGGTAACTGGACTGCCGTGCTAACAGCACCGAGTCGTGAGTAACCTCACGTTGACCTTCGCTAACGCTACTGCTGAAATCTACACCACCTAGAAGGTAACTAGACTGCTGCACTAACAGCACTGAGTCACGAGTAAGCTCATGTTGGCCTTCGCTAATGCTACTGCTGATTGCTACACCAGCTGGAAGCTAACTGGACTGCTGTGCTAACAGCACCGAGTCGCGAGTAATCTCACGTTGGCCTTCGCTAATGCTACTGCTGAATGCTACACCAGCTGGAAGGTAACTGGACTGCCGTGCTAACAGCACCGAGTCGTGAGTAAGCTCACGTTGACCTTCGCTAACGCTACTGCTGAAATCTACACCACCTAGAAAGTAACTAGACTGCCGCGCTAACAGCACTGAGTCACGAGTAACCTCACGTTGGCCTTCGCTAATGCTACTGCTGAATGCTACACCAGCTGGAAGGTAACTGGACTGCCGTGCTAACAGCACCGAGTCGTGAGTAACCTCACGTTGACCTTCGCTAACGCTACTGCTGAAATCTACACCACCTAGAAGGTAACTAGACTGCCGCGCTAACAGCACCGAGTCGCGAGTAACCTCACGTTGGCCTTCACTAATGCTACTGCTGAATGCTACACCAGCTGGAAGGTAACTGGTCTGCCGTGCTAACAGCACCGAGTCGTGAGTAAGCTCACGTTGAACTTCGCTAACGCTACTGCTGAAATCTACACCACCTAGAAGGTAACTAGACTGCCGCGCTAACAGCACTGAGTCACGAGTAAGCTCGTGTTGGCCTTCGCTAATGCTACAGCTGAATGCTACACCAGCTGGAAGCTAACTGGACTGCTGTGCTAACAGCACCAAGTTGCGAGTAACCTCACGTTGGCCTTCGCTAATGCTACTGCTGAATGCTACACCAGCTGGAAGGTAACTGGACTGCCGTGCTAACAGCACCGAGTCGTGAGTAAGCTCACGTTGACCTTCGCTAACGCTACTGCTGAAATCTACACCACCTAGAAGGTAACTAGACTGCCGCACTAACAGCACTGAGTCACGAGTAAGCTCGTGTTGGCCTTCGCTAACGCTACTGCTGAATGCAACACCAGCTGGAAGGTAACTGGACTGCTGTGCTAACAGCACCGAGTCGTGAGTAAGCTCACATTGACCTTCGCTAACGCTACTGCTGAAATCTACACCACCTAGAAGGTAACTAGACTGCTGCGCTAACAGCACCGAGTCGCGAGTAACCTCACGTTGGCCTTCACTAATGCTACTGCTGAATGCTACACCAGCTGGAAGGTAACTGGACTGCCGTGCTAACAGCACCGAGCCGTGAGTAAGCTCACGTTGACCTTCGCTAACGCTACTGCTGAAATCTACACCACCTAGAAGGTAACTAGACTGCCGCACTAACAGCACTGAGTCACGAGTAAGTTCGTGTTGGCCTTCGCTAACGCTACTGCTGAATGCTACACCAGCTGGAAGCTAACTGGGCTGCCGTGCTAACAGCACCGAGTCGTGAGTAAGCTCACATTGACCTTCGCTAACGCTACTGCTGAAATCTACACCACCTAGAAGGTAACTAGACTGCCGCGCTAACAGCACTGAGTCACGAGTAAGCTTGTGTTGGCCTTCGCTAACGCTACTGCTGAATGCTACACCAGCTGGAAGCTAACTGGACTGCTGTGCTAACAGCACCGAGTCGCGAGTAACCTCACGTTGGCCATTGAGAATGCTGATATGAAGAGCGTGTGTAATAATAATAATGGCTGGATTTTTTCGTGGTCTATCAGATATATTCCATTCAGCTACTCATCTTCGACTCGTTCGACATCATGCTAGTTGAATGGAATATATCTGATTTAAATCAATCACTCAACGCCAGTCAATATTATTTAAATATGAATCCCAGATATGAAACAAAACCACGGTTAGTCCGATAAGCAAGACCTTTAAACAAAGATCAACTGCTCAGTTTTCTCCTTGGATCGTGTCTCGAGTGCGAGTCACTCTGGATAAAAGATTAGCCTTTCACAGTAACAAACGTGAAAAGCTCACTCAACCATCCAATCCGGTTTCATCATCTGTCATCCGAACCGTTCATGAAGCCCAAACAGACACCTCAGCCATGCGTCCTGCACACGAGCAGCTGCCCACGTCTCAGGACGGGTTTGTATGGATTATTGTAATACGGAGAAATTGCAGTAACCAAATGTGGAAATACTATCCTAATACACAACAGCTGTTCCTGTAGTGAAGTACAAAGCCTCACTCAGCACTAATATAAATTTAAACACTGCAGTTAAAATCAAGACTCAGGGAGTCAGTAAAGTTGCCAAGGGTCAGAAAATAAGTGAAAATGATTTCAAAGGGTTAAAATGAGAAGTTTTTGGCAGCCATGTCAGCAGCAGCTATCCAACACTGCCGTTCATGAACTCGCACTCCACTCTCAGCCCCCGCCGTCTCTTATAATCTGCCCTCGCCACAGAAACCTAGGGACATATGGAGGCCCTCTGTATGAGACCACTCTCTATTCCTCCCTCCTTCAAAACCCTCAGCTGTATTCATTCCCCATACAGCCTGCTCTTCATCTTAGGAAAACTCTGACAGTCTGTCCAAATAATAATAAACATGTCGGCTCCTTCTTTCTCTGTCCTTTTTTACTCCTCCAAGCATACACACACACACACACAAGCTTGGCTTCACGGGGACAGAAACAGAACGGGGAGGGATGAAGTGACATCTGTCTTCCGTTCCTCTCTCTGGAGGTGGCTGGCACAAGGGCCTCATGTGAGAATGTCGGGGTCTCTGTGTGTGTGTGTGTGTGTGTGTGTGTGTGTGTGTGTGTCTTTTCAAATCCAGGCAACAAAGAGCTGTAGTCGAAAACATCACAAGTGGTGTTTTATTGGAGTGTAATAAGAAGTAGTGAAAGCTGTGATACATACATACATACATGAACAAGAACCCTTCAATATATTTATCATCATGACGTCCTTGCAGATTTAAACCTTAAAGTGCCATTCCACCATTGGATGTATTTTTTTGGCATAAAATACAATACATTTTATGACAACATGACAAGACAGAGAAATCTTTTAGCTTCAAAATGATATATCAAACATAATTTTTTGACAACGACAAGTATATTAATTTTGCAACCAAAGTCACCTACCCTTTTAATTTCCGCACGGTAGTGAAACGTGATGTCATCGGCAGGTTCCCCTTCTTGTGTACCACGTCACGTGTGCGTGGCACAGATTATCAGCAATGGCGGATAGAACGCGATTGTCAGCTTCGGAAAAGAAGCGAAGGAAAATAGCAAGTGATGCCCAAAGGAGACGGTCGATGGTGAATATCGGCACAGCAATCGACAAGTGGAAATCGCGTTCTATCCGCCATTGCTGATAATCTGTGCCACGTCACACGTGACGTGGTACACAAGAAGGGGAACCTGCCGATGACATCACGTTTCACTACCGCGCGGAAATTAAAAGGGTAGGTGACTTTGGTCGCAAAATTAATATACTTGTCGTTGTCAAAAAATTATGTTTGATATATCATTTTGAAGCTAAAAGATTTCTCTGTCTAGTCATGTTGTCATAAAATATATTGTATTTTATGCCAAAGAATACATCCAATGGTGGAATGGCACTTTAATAAATGTAAAAGGCATTCACTACTAATCCCTCAATATTAAGATCCGGCCTGCCATCAAAACAACCACGACGACCAAAACATCAAACTGAACTGAAATGTGACGGTGTGAGAGAGGACCAACCTCGACGACAAACTGTTTACAAGAGGAAAATCAACAAAGGACTAAATTTTGTTCCCTGAGGGCCGATCGACCCAAAAACATCCATCAGAACTGAATTTGCATGATAAATAAGAGAGGAGATACAATTATAGTCAGAAGAAAATGTGTTCAAGGGGAACTGAAGGCAAATTTTTTATTAGCAAAATTCTATTTCTCTCATTTTATTAAATATCGGAATGCATTTTTGATCGCTATTTTGTCGCTGCTATAGCAAGTTATGAGTGTGCTCTGTAATATATCAGTCCATATGTCAAAGCAATGGCCGTAAACGAGATTCGTTGAGACCTGTGCGAGACATCGTAGGACGGAAGTAAAACGTACAGCGGAAATCAAAGTGGCCGACATCTGTCAACGTTCCCTGTGTCCGAAATCATCCACTCGTTCACTACTCCCTACTCCCTATATAGGGAATTACTATATAGAGGACTATACAGTGAGCTCATTGGTAAAATAAAAAAAAAAAAAACTCTTTCAGACAGTACTCCGTCGCGCTGGTATTTACGTCATTACTGTCGCACGATTAAAACGTGCCAGATCAGTCGGCTGGTGGGTTTCAAAATAATAAATACATGCGTGTGTTTTTGTGATAAATCCATATTATACTGAGCACATTTCCCACATTAATCAATACAAAGTCCCTGCAGCTTTCAGTTCTTTTAAATCAAGGCTGAATACTTTCTTTCTTCTTTGCCGCTGACTTTTATTAAATCTAATTTGAGACTTGTAATTTGATTTCTTTCAGCGCGACCGCAATGCATGATGGGATATATTGCTTTGGTTAGTGACCATCAGTGGTATGCTACTTTTCATGATGCATTGTGGGATACTTTGAGTGCACTGTATAGGGTGTAAATAATCCTCACTAAGGTTTTGGACAGCACTACAAAATGGCGTCCGCACTATATAGTGCCCTGTATAGCGAGTAGGGAGCGATTTCGGACACGGAGCAAGTTTCATACAGATATCTTGAAACCTGAGCAAGAAATGACGGTAACCCTTGTCTAACTACGACTACGACGTGTACACTATTATTAAAAAAATGACAATACAACGACCGAGCGTTGTGCAGAAGGTCGAGTTCTTTCAAACAAAACAATCAGAACTGAAATCCATTGAGAACTGAGAGAGGGAGGAGACACGATTTAACTGAAAATAAACAAAAGTTGTACAAGAAAACCAACAAACAAACCACCAAGTTTTGTTTCCCGAAGGAAGATCGACCCAAAACATCGATCAGAACTAGAATCGGGTGAGAACTGCAAGAGGAGATACAGCTCTAATGAGAAGTCCCAAAACTCGTTAAGGTGACCTAATTAGCAGCTCATGAGCAAAAACTTGGCAATACAATGACCAAGTTTTGTGCAGAAGGTCGAGTTCTTTCAAACGACACAATCAGAACTGAAATCCATTGAGAACTGAGGGAGGGAGGAGATATGATTTAACTGAAAATAAACAAAGCTGTAAACAAATTGTTTACAACAAGAAAATCAAGAAACAACGACCAAGTTTTGTTCCTCAAGAAAAGATCGACCCAAACCATCGATCAGAACTGAAATCGGACGAAAACAAATCGGAGAGGAGATACAATTCTTGTGAGAGACCTGGAAAATGTTTTACTTTGGCCTAATTAGTAACTTGCTAGCAAAAAATTTGATAAAACACTGACCGAGGTTTGTGCAGAGTGATGAGTTCTTTCAAGCAAAACAATCGGAACGGAAATCCATGGAGAACTGACGAAGGAGATGCGATTTAACTGCGATGGACGCCACGCCATGGCAACAGCTCATCGTCCTTACGGACAGATGAACTAATAAACATTGAATCCTGAACTATAAACAAACAATGCGTTTCTGACATCCCGGCCTAAACGATGCATAGAAATGATATCAAGTTCTACCTAAGCAATCTGTAAAAGACAAGTGCCTCCAAACCTGCTGCATCTTCTCCAGGTCCAGACTCGGCCGACCGGGCTCTCTCCGGTGCCTCCAGTATGGCACAGCGGGCTGTTCAAAATGGCTGAGGATTATGGGTCTGGCGTGTAGTCGTGTGGAGGTGTGTGTGGGTTTGAGGCCTCGAGGTGGAGACGAGCTGAATAGCACAGGGCTGTGGGAAACACCTGGCTCACACAGGTCCTTCACCTCCTCGTCACTAGAGGCACTGCTGAGATCTCCGTGCCGGTGCCACCTGCATCCACCCTCAGCACCAGCGGTGCCCGCAATACGCTCAAGCTCCTCTTCAGAGCTGTGGCGCTCCATGGCAGGCTCCAGTAGCAACCGCACGCGGCGAACACGGCCCGGGGAAAGCAGGCCCTGATTCGGCTGCTGACTTGTAGCCAGAGGGGTTAAAACACAGTTCCTGCGGCGCTCTGAAGGACAAAACAAGCTTCGATTACTTTGATTTGTATTGTCAGTACAGAACAAATTGCACAATACCTACCTTGATGACCCTTCTCATCTCATCTCATTATCTCTAGCCGCTTTATCCTGTTCTACAGGGTCGCAGGCGAGCTGGAGCCTATCCCAGCTGACTACGGGCGAAAGGCGGGGTACACCCTGGACAAGTCGCCAGGTCATCACAGGGCTGACACATAGACACAGACAACCATTCACACTCACATTCACACCTACGGTCAATTTAGAGTCACCAGTTAACCTAACCTGCATGTCTTTGGACTGTGGGGGAAACCGGAGCACCCGGAGGAAACCCACGCGGACACGGGGAGAACATGCAAACTCCACACAGAAAGGCCCTCGCCGGCCCCGGGGCTCAAACCCAGACCTTCTTGCTGTGAGGCGACAGCGCTAACCACTACACCACCGTGCCACCCATGACCCTTCTCAATTAGGTTATTTATATTTATGGCTTACTTTGCTTTCACACGCTTTCAATTATATATCAGTTTTCTAATCACTTGGGTCAGGGATTAATCAATCTAATTAACTGGGGTCATGCTACAACTCTTTTTGAATAGTGGAATGGTTTATATTTTGCCAGGAAGAGCACACATGAGACTGTTAGCCAAACACAGACACAAATCCAACACAACATGCACAAATTAAATACATTTCTTCGGCACCAGAGATCAGGAAATCATCATCATCATCATCATGTCAAAACTTGTTCTGATGGCTAACTACATGTTGTTATTCTATCCACATTCACTGGATATGAGCAATCACGCATTCTGATTGGCTACTCTACTACTAGGATATCAGCTCATATACTGGGAGTAGAGAAAAACAAAATGGCGAAGCGTGTTGCTCAATCAACCGAGGACAAAATAAAAACTTGACTCGAAAGAAAACCCCCCAAAAAATACAAAAAAAAGGAAAAAGAAAATATGCAATAAAAAGTATTTAAATGGTAAGAATGTATCTTTTTTCAAGAATTATTATTGGCCGCACGGTGGTGTAGTGGTTAGCGCTGTCGCCTCACAGCAAGAAGGTCCTGGATTCGAGCCCCGTGGCCGGCGAGGGCCTTTCTGTGTGGAGTTTGCATGTTCTCCCCGTGTCCGCGTGGGTTTCCTCCGGGTGCTCCGGTTTCCCCCACAGTCCAAAGACATGCAGGTTAGGTTAACTGGTGACTCTAAATTGACCGTAGGTGTGAATGTGAGTGTGAATGGTTGTCTGTGTCTATGTGTCAGCCCTGTGATGACCTGGCGACTTGTCCAGGTGTACCCCGCCTTTCGCCCGTAGTCAGCTGGGATAGGCTCCAGCTTGCCTGCGACCCTGTAGAACAGGATAAAGCGGCTAGAGATAATGAGATGAGATTATTATTATTATTATTATTATTATTATTAATATTATAGCATTTTTCATAAATTGCTCCTGTCATTTCGCCGGTTTGTTTATATTCTAAGCGGAAATGATTTTGTCGGATGTTTTGTATAAGGTGTTTAACAAATTTGCACGTGAACGTGGATAGAATAAAACAGTTATTCCACTCAGCCTTGTTGTACATGGCTTATAGCTAACTTGGCGCTATGCGATTTCGTGGAATAACTTAATTGTAGCTCTGTAGTGCCTTGTAAAAACAAATGGATAAAATATAAATTGGCTACATAAATATCAACATAAGCCCAAGTTACATCAACATTGCTAGACAGCTAACTAGAGAACTCAACAGATGTATAGATAGATAGCTCTCTAGATAGATAGACAGAACCCCGAGTCCAAAAAAGTTGGGACAAAGTACAAATTGTAAATAAAAACGGAATGCAATGATGTGGAAGTTTCAAAATTCCATATTTTATTCAGAATAGAACATAGATGACATATCAAATGTTTAAACTGAGAAAATGTATCATTTAAAGAGAAAAATTAAGTGATTTTAAATTTCATGACAACAACACATCTCAAAAAAGTTGGGACAAGGCCATGTTTACCACTGTGAGACATCCCCTTTTCTCTTTACAACAGTCTGTAAACGTCTGGGGACTGAGGAGACAAGTTGCTCAAGTTTAGGGATAGGAATGTTAACCCATTCTTGTCTAATGTAGGATTCTAGTTGCTCAACTGTCTTAGGTCTTTTTTGTCGTATCTTCCGTTTTATGATGCGCCAAATGTTTTTTGTGGGTGAAAGATCTGGACTGCAGGCTGGCCAGTTCAGTACCCGGACCCTTCTTCTACGCAGCCATGATGCTGTAATTGATGCTGTAATTGATGCAGTATGTGGTTTGGCATTGTCATGTTGGAAAATGCAAGGTCTTCCCTGAAAGAGACGTCGTCTGGATGGGAGCATATGTTGCTCTAGAACCTGGATATACCTTTCAGCATTGATGGTGTCTTTCCAGATGTGTAAGCTGCCCATGCCACACGCACTAATGCAACCCCATACCATCAGAGATGCAGGCTTCTGAACTGAGCGCCGATAACAACTTGGGTCGTCCTTCTCCTCTTTAGTCCGAATGACACGGCGTCCCTGATTTCCATAAAGAACTTCAAATTTTGATTCGTCTGACCACAGAACAGTTTTCCACTTTGCTACAGTCCATTTTAAATAAGCCTTGGCCCAGAGAAGACGTCTGCGCTTCTGGATCATGTTTAGATGCGGCTTCTTCTTTGAACTATAGAGTTTTAGCTGGCAACGGCGGATGGCACGGTGAATTGTGTTCACAGATAATGTTCTCTGGAAATATTCCTGAGCCCATTTTGTGATTTCCAATACAGAAGCATGCCTGTATGTGATGCAGTGCCGTCAAAGGGCCCGAAGATCACGGGCACCCAGTATGGTTTTCCGGCCTTGACCCTTACGCACAGAGATTCTTCCAGATTCTCTGAATCTTTTGATCATATTATGCACTGTAGATGATGATATGTTCAAACTCTTTGCAATTTTACACTGTCGAACTCCTTTCTGATATTGCTCCACTATTTGTCGGCGCAGAATTAGGGGGATTGGTGATCCACTTCCCATCTTTACTTCTGAGAGCCGCTGCCACTCCAAGATGCTCTTTTTATACCCAGTCATGTTAATGACCTATTGCCAATTGACCTAATGAGTTGCAATTTGGTCCTCCAGCTGTTCCTTTTTTGTACCTTTAACTTTTCCAGCCTCTTATTGCCCCTGCCCCAACTTTTTTGAGACGTGTTGCTGTCATGAAATTTCAAATGAGCCAATATTTGGCATGAAATTTCAAAATGTCTCACTTGACATTTGATATGTTGTCTATGTTCTATTGTGAATACAATATCAGTTTTTGAGATTTGTAAATTATTGCATTCCGTTTTTATTTACAATTTGTACTTTGTCCCAACTTTTTGGGAATCGGGGTTGTAGATAGAGAGCTCGATCGCTAGAGAGCTCGATCGATTGATAGATAGATCGATAGAATTAGTTAGCCTGTTACCTTGCTGCTAACCTAGCTATGTAACAGTCACTGCTGGGTTTACAGAAAAAGATGCACGCATTAGCCACGTGATTTGAAACACCTGTACCCCTGTGCATTCATGCAATTATCCAATCATCTCATCTTTTTCCTATCTTCACCTGTCCAGTTTTGGTGAACCCATTCCCACTGTACCCTCAGATTCCTGTTCTTGGCTGACTTCTTGGAACATGATCTGATCTTCTGCTGTTGTAGCCCATCTACCTCAAAGTTTGTCATGTTATATGTTCAGACATACTTTTCTGCTCATCTCGGATGTAAAGAGTGGTTAAGTTGGGTTACTGTAGACTGCACCAGTCTGGCCATTCTCCTGTTTCTCTCACCAACGAGGTGTTTCTGCCACAGAACTTCCTCTCAGTGGTTGTTTTTTGTTTTTCCACACTATTGTGTGTAAACTCTAGAGACCGCTGTGTGTGAAAACCCCACGCAGTCAGCAGTTCTTGAAATACTCAGACCAGCCCATATAGTAACAAACATACCACGGTCAAAGTCACAGAAATCACAATGTTTCCTCTTTCTGATGTTCGACGTGAATATTAACTGAAGCTCTTGACTTGTACCTGTATGATTTTGTGCAATGTGGTGCTGCGACATGATTGGCTGATTGGATAATTGAACAAGTAGGAGCACAGGTTTTCCTATTAAAGTGGTTAGTGAGTGTAAGCATGTTAGTGTACGTTAGTTTATTTTAAGAGCGATGTCTCACTTTATGTTCTTGATGTGCTACTCTGACGGTACTTTTGTCTTGCACTTAGCGTACTGCTGTGTCAGTGCATCTGTACGAGAGCAGGCGTATCAGACGCTCGCTGGCCGCGCTGTGAAAATCATCCATGCAGACGCTCATCTAAGTTTCCAAACCTGTCATTGCTTCACTCTTGAATATTTTCTATCATTAAAAAGTTTATAATCTCTGCTTTCCAAAGAAATGTATCTAGTTAAGATCTGTTCAGTACTTTGGGAGTAACGGCAGGTTGAAGTCGGTACAACAGAGTAAAAACTCTGCTCACGTGACGTCGGGAAACTGCCGGTGCTTTTCTTTTCGAGTCACGGGAAAGCGCTCAGGCTCTCTCTCTCTCTCTCTCTCTCTCCTCTGATCAGTTTCCGACTGGATTACTCGTGAAAATCAATCAGATAACTTTTATAGGGATGTTCTCTCGCTCTCACTGTTTCTGATGAAGGATTCAGCAAAATTTTCCCTCTGCTAGTTGTGATGTTATGATTCACGGGAGACTTTGAAGTGAGTTTTCAGAGCTTTACCTACTTATTTTTTCAAATCAAACTGATTCATGTAAATAAATAACTAGTTTAGAATATAACTGGAGTTGTTTTGATGAAAAACACAGAGATCTTAGTGGTCGGAACGAGATTTTAAAAACCGGAAGTCAGAAACGCGAGCGTCAATTTCAGTTCAGCATGAATTGCTTATTGGATGTGGCTCACACGGTTTTTCGAGGTTTGCCTTGAAAGCTGTGAATATTAATCAAAATAATAATTTATATTCTTTCATATAAAAAACACTAGTAGGCCCTACTTTTGAGAAATACAAAGGCCTACAGAGCACAAAGAGGGGATTAGGAATAATCTTTTATTGCTTTTTTTTTTATTGTGTACCGATTTAACGGTTTTACCTAACTAGCATAATTAATACTAATTAAATACTAATTTGCTTTTACTAATTTTTCAAACTTTGTATTCAGTATACAACCATCTTTGGTCCTGCCAATTTCCATGTAAATATCTTGGAAAAACAGAAAAGTGATTAAGAAAAAACATTTGATCTCATTGGTGAATGAGGCCCATTTTGAACCATGTGATCCTCATACACAAAATATTACGGCCGTTTTTGAAAAATTAAGCCATTTTTTCAATCTTTGATTTGTAATATCTCAAGAACGGATAAACATATTTTTACAGAATTAAAATATGCTCTACTGTATTCAATTCTAAATTTAACGAGAGCAGTTTCAAGCAATTTGGATCGAATTTTCACCTGATTTGCCTAACAAAAGAATGACGTAATGTTGAAAACACCAAGTCTGGACCAGGTCTAAAATTACACCTCAGGTCAAAGTGAGATTAATTCCTAAGTCTGGATGCCACACACTTTAGTGCATCCTTATACTTCTATAGCCAGTGGTCCAAAATTAGGAGGAAAAAAAAAAAAGAAAGTGAGCCTCAAAAAAAAAAAACTGGTTAAGAAAGGCTAAATGGAAAAACACATGCACACACACACACAAACACACACACACCTCGGTCGATCTGTGCCAGCTCTTGGTTCTCTCCTTCAGAATCTTCGCTCTCTCCACCCTCTTCACTGCCATGGTAGGAAATCTGTGTTTCGAAAGGAACACACAGATCTCATGACTCGTCTCATACTCAAGGGGTCACACCTCTTAAAGCTTTACATCTGTTTTTCTACTATTTCTGATGGATGAAAAGATAGTACAGCCATTCATGACAACATTGTAAACGACTTCAGAGACCCAGTAGGAAATTATCCAGATTTTTTTCTTTTTTGTTTTTAGGTATTGGATGCTAAACAAAAAATGACTGCTGACAATTTTTGCATTTGGACTTCATTTCCATACGTGACACAAATTAACCAGTTCCCAGAGAGAGAGAGAGAGAGAGAGAGAGAGAGATGTACAGTGCTGTGCAAAAGTCTGAGGCACATGTAAAGAAACGCTGTCGACCAAAAATGGCTTAAAAATAATGAAATTAAATGTTTCAACATTTAAAAAAACAAAAACAACACTATAAACAATAATCAGTAAGCCATAGAAATAAATAAACAAAGTCGATATTTGGTGTGGGTGGCACGGTGGTGTAGTGGTTAGCGCTGTCGCCTCACAGCAAGAAGGTCCGGGATCGAGCCCCGTGGCCGGCGAGGGCCTTTCTGTGCGGAGTTTGCATGTTCTCCCCGTGTCCGCGTGGGTTTCCTCCGGGTGCTCCGGTTTCCCCCACAGTCCAAAGACATGCAGGTTAGGTTAACTGGTGACTCTAAATTGACCGTAGGTGTGAATGTGAGTGTGAATGGTTGTCTGTGTCTATGTGTCAGCCCTGTGATGACCTGGCGACTTGTCCAGGGTGTACCCCGCCTTTCGCCCGTAGTCAGCTGGGATAGGCTCCAGCTTGCCTGCGACCCTGTAGAACAGGATAAAGCGGCTACAGATAATGAGACGAGACGAGACATACGGGGGGGACAAACGGGTATGTTGTCCCGGGCCCAGGAATGGGGAGGGCCCAGAACTGGGCTCTCATGAAGTTGCGATTAAATTATTTTATTTCATTTCAAAATGTGTTGATTTGGGGGAGAAATGTGCTATATTTGCATTCAATAAATGATTTCTAGATCTTTTGCCTTTATTGTCTTTGAAAAAGGCGTCAAGAACCCCCTACCACCCCTAATGCAAAAATTGTTTGGTCTGACTCTTTGATTAAGGGGAAAAAAACAACATCGTTCGATCATAGCGCTTCGACAATCAGCGTGCGTGCCATTTGCCAACATGCACAAGTCAGGAGCACAGAAAAGAAAAGAAAAGAGAAAAAGAGAGGAAGAAACCAAGAGACTCAGGGGCTCACTGCATAAATATTTTAAAAAAGATTCAGATGATGCAGCAGGTACTAGCAAAGGCAGTGGGGCAGCTGAGCCAGGTAAGACACAGCCAACTTTTTCCAGCCCCGTAAAGTAACCCCAACCACGGCACGCGTGGCACGCAATTCATGTTACAAACGAGGGGAGAGCAAGTCACACTGAACACCATATCAAACGCACAGGGCACTGAATCATTTCATAACCACAACGGCTTAATAACATTGTGTTTCATATATCTGATTGAAGCTAAGAATATTCACATTAGCCCGCAATCATATCCCGCCGTTTCTCGAGCGGTGTGTTCTTCTCTGCTTTTCACACTGGACAGTACGCACGCACAGTATACTATGTTCGCCCCCAGCCCTGCCCGAAATCCCCCGTCCATCGCTGCTCCTTCAAGAGCACCCCAATCGCGTGATTATAGTAGACTATCCACGAGTTTAGGAAGGCATTGCGGGGGCTGTCGCATGCAGGCTTGGGGCGTAACGGAATACATTTAATGGCGTTCGGTTAAAGGATACAAAATAACAGTAACCGCTTATTCCGTTACAGTACAGGGGGGAAAGATTCAGTGAAATTGGGGATTACTTCACAGGATCACAATGTGTGTGAGGTTGCTGGTTTTGGGCTTTTTTTTTGTTAAAATGTTAAAACTGTAAAAATGTTGAAATGCTAAAATGAAATGGTTGTTGACCGGTTGAATGGTTTTTGAATACCTGTCATTTAAGGGTTGGAGTGAGTAGAGACTGGGATAAGAGAGGTGGGTGGGTGTGTGGGTTGGCCCGGGGGGGTTGTTAGGGGGGGCCCATTCGGAGCATTTTGTCCCGGGCCCAGCCAAAGCTGTCAGCGGCCCTGTGTATATATAAGTCTCAGTGAGTGCAGTTTTATGTGGAAATGAGCTGTAGGTTTTACTGAGCATCTTGCAGAACCAGCCACAGTTCTTCTGGACACTTTGACCGTCACACTCGCTTCTTCATTTTGCGCCAAAACCCAGCAGCCTTCATTATGTTTTCTTTTTTAATCTGAAAAGCGCTCTCTTATGGAATACAAACTTTTTTTTTTCTGTAACATTTAATTTCGTGCTGAGAGAAAAAAAAAAAAAAAAACATTTGGAACTCTAAAATGTTTTTGGACTGACTCGATAATGGAGAAGTCATAAAACAGAAAACTAAGTTTATATGAAGAAAAAAGAAGGAAAAAAAGAAAAAAAAACAGGAGGCCTAAGACTTTTGCGCAATACTGTATGAGCGACTCAAAAAAAATGGTCAATAAAGCATTGACAAAAACGTGCTCACTTTGAATAATTCAATTACACTTTTATTTGTATATTGAGTTAATCATAAACAGTGTCGCAAAGCAGCTTTACTGAAATTCGGATGTAGATTTAGATACATAACGAGCAAGCCAGAGAGAACAAGAAAGAACCATCATCTTCTCTCGGTCACGCGATAGTAGGATTGTAAATCTTTAAAGTACAGTGCCTTGCAAAAGTATTCATCCCCCTTGGTGCTTGTCCTGTTTTGTCGCATTACAAGCTGGAATTTTTGGAGGGTTACCGCCATTTGATTTACACAACATGCCTACCATTTTAAAGATGAAAATTGTTGTTTTATTGTGACACAAACAATAATTAAGACAAAAAAAAAAAAAAAACAGAAATTTGGAGTGTGCCTAGGTATTCAACCCCCCCCCCCCCCCCCAAAAAAAGTCAATACTTTGTAGAGCCACCTTCTGCTGCAAGTCTCTTGGGGTATGTCTCTATTAGCTTAGCACATCTAGCCACTGGGATTTTTGCCCATTCCTCAAGGCAAAACTGCTCCAACTCCTTCAAGTTAGATGGGTTGCGTTGATGGACAGCAATCTTCAAGTTATGCCACAGATTCTCAATTGGATTGAGGTCTGGGCTTTGATTAGGCCATTCCAAGACATTTAAATGTTTCCCTTTAAACCACTCCAGTGTAGCTTTAGCACATGGGTCGGCAACCCTAGGCACGCGTGCCACAACTGGCACGCTGAGGAATTTCCAGTGGCACACTGACGATGATACACAAACCTAATTATTCAACACATTAAAAATGTTCAAATGTCATCTTGAACGGTCATTGGCTGTTGCATGGCGAGCCTGCTCTTTTAGCATGACTACACAACAATATAGCGCCCCCTCCCAGTGTTGCCAGATACTGCTGACGTTTTCCAGCCCAAAATATGTTCAAAACCCGCCAAAATGCACTTAAAACCGCCCAATCTGGCAACACTGTCCCCTCCCCATATTTCTCACGAGATGGGCCCACTTGATGCAGCAGTTGCGCTAAGATGGCAAAGAAGCCGACAGTTCGGGCTTTCCTCTCCTCGTGGACCAGAGAATATGGGTTCGTTTCTCAGAGGGACCGTGCTGTGTGCACAGTGTGTTTTGAAAGTGTTGTGTGTCGAACATCCAGTGTTAAACGTCATTTCGAGGCAAAGCACCAAAAGACTTTCAAAGATCAGGCAGATAGAGACGAATCAATCTCACGCGCAGTGTGCGGATATGGGAAGCAAGCCCACACTTTAACAGTCTTTACCTCAGCTAAAAACAATGCCACTGAAGCTAGCTATATAATTCCTCACTGTATAGCTAAACATGGAAAGTCATTCGCAGACGGTGAATACATTAAAGGTGCCCTTCCACCAAAAACGTTTAATACTGGCTCTTTTTGAAATCCCATAGTTCACTCCGAGTTGCATATGCATGCTGCATGTGAAAATGTAATTCTACTCCCATTCCCTGTATTAGCTTATGAAAGAAAATAGTTGGAAAAACTACCAGATCTGAAAAAGCCCTACGAATTTATGTCACTTCGAAAATTAGTATTCATGGCTTCGCCCACCTTGGCTTGCGACCACCCATGGGAAGAAAGTTCGGATTTCAGCGCGAGGAGAGATAGCAGAGCCCATCTCGTCGGTAGCTAACGAGGAGGACCTAACAGCAAGTTCGTGCCTGTGTTATTTGTGGCAGTAACACATCAGCGCTGCATGTTAGGGGAGGCTGGGACCTCCCGTGCGCAAGTTACGAGCATTCAAAGTCGGGCTGGAGTCGCCGACAGAAACGAAACCTAAGCGGAGCGCCGCAGCTCGCCTCAGGGCGAATTACGTCCAGAGGCGCAGGGCTAGCCCGCCCTGGCAGCGCTGGTTCGTTGGGGAGAGGGCAGAGGTTGCTGGCTGCCAAGTTTGGGGAGGCTGGGACCTCCCCTGCCTGAGTTACGAGCGTCCAAAGTCGGGCTGGAGCCGCCAACAGAAACGAAACCTAAGCGGAGCAACGTTGCAAGATAGAAGAGCTGAAGAAGAAATGGTTGGACTTTATCTTTGGAGCACCACCAGCGAAGTATAATGCAGCGTTAGTACTGTGTTCTGATCATTTCAACCACAGTGACCTTTTCAAACTTCGGTGCCTTCAGTAGTGGTTTTGCTTCGAGGTTGTTTTTAATCCCTGGATCTGTACCGTCAAGACGATCGACCACCAGCTCACAAGCTATAAGTAAAACATGAACTTTTTGTTCGAAGGTTTTTGTTACAAAATAGCATGTTCATATTCTCCACGTTAGCATGCATGACATGGTCACAAGCTAGGCAGGGATGAGAGTTTTCCGCTTTTCGGCGGATTTCCGCCTTTTCTGAGTAAAAAAACGACCTTTTTATATTATGCCAAATCCGTTGAGAAATATTTTTTATTAATTTCGGGGGGTTGGGGTATGTTCCTTCATGCTGTTCAAACTTTATTAACTCCAATGATGCTTACACATTATTTTTAAGTCACCATCTTTAGTCTCGTTTAAATCTCGTTAAATGTGATGTAAAATTTGTGTTATCTACATTGTTATTGGTCAAAACATCGATGTCGAGACCATAACAGCCAATCAGAACAGTTCTTACAAAGACACCCACATCCGCTTGTTCTGACCCACTGGAGGTAGCGTCACAGTGCTGTTAACCAATCAGAGGTAACACGTTTACATGTCATGAATATTAATGAGTAAGAGCTGAAATCCTGTCGTTCTCTCCCCACCCACTCCTCCACCAAACTAGAGCAGCCTGAAACAGGAGAACCACAGCATTTTTTTCACCAAAACTGGCTCACAGGGCATTCATTCATACCAGAGACCACCGCACAATTAATGAAAAAACGATGCAATGAGACCGAGGCCTTTCTCTCCAGCTCGGATAGTCTTTTTGAGGGGCTGCCAAATAAAGAGACAATAAAATCAAGAATAAAAGGCATGCCTGTATCAGCCAGAACTGTTGAGCGATGAATTGGTGAAATGGCAGAAAACGTAAGGGTGCAGCAAACAACTGGCATAAAGTGGGTTAAAGTGTGTGAGGTTAATGGCATAAAACAAGTGCAATGGTGTTTTACATTTGCTCAATGCGTTAAATATCCATATCCGTCTAAAATGTGTGGTGTCTAATTACACATGGTTAACAACACCTATTTGAATGGCACACTAACGAACAAGAAAATTTCTAATTGGCACTACATGGCAAAAAGGTTGCCGACCCCTGCTTTAGCAGTATGTTTAGGGTCATTGTCCTGCTGGAATGTGAACCTTCGTCCCAGTCTCAAACCTCTAACTGACTCAAACAGGTTTTCCTCCAGAATCGCCCTGTATTTAGTGCCATCCATCTTTCCTTCAGTCCTGACCAGCTTTCCTGTCCCTGCAGATGAACAACATCCCCACAGCATGATGCTGCCACCACCATGCTTCACTGTAGGAATGGTGTTCTCAGGGTGTTGGGTTTGCGCCACACATGGCGTTTCCCATGATGGCCAAAAAGATCAATTTTAGTCTCATTTGACCAGAGAATCTTCTTTCATGTGTTTGGGGAGTCTGCCACATGCTGTTGGGCAAACTCCAAACGTGATTTCTTCAGCAATGGCTTTTTTCTAGCCACTCTTCCATAAAGCCCCACCCACTCTGTGGAGTGTACGGCTTAAAGTGGTCCTATGGACAGATACTCCCATCTCCGCTGTGGATCTTTGCAGCTCCTTCAGTGTTCTCTTTGGTGTCTTTGTTGCATCTCTGATTAATGCCCTCCTTGCCCGGTCTGTGAGTTTTGGTGGGCGGGGCCTTCTCTTGTCAGGTTTGTAGTGGTGCCATATTCTTTCCATTTTGCTATAATGGATTTAATGGAGCTCCATGGGATATTCAAAGTTTGGGATATTTTTTATAACCGAACCCCGATCTATACTTCTCCACAACTTTGTCTCTGACCTGTTTGGAGGCTCCTTGGTTTTCATGTTGCTTGCTTAGTAGTGTTGCATAGTCAGGGCCCTTCCAGAACAGGCTGATTTATACAGACATCATGTGACACTTTGATTTTAAATCAACTGTGACTTATGAAGTGAATCGGTTGGACCAGCTCTTATTTAGGGGTTTCATATGAAAGGGGGTGAATACCTATGCACAGTCCAGATTTCTGTTTTTTCATCTTAATTATTGTTTGTGTCACAATAAAACGACAACGTGTGCCTTTAAAGTTGTAGGCATGTTGTGTAAATCAAATGGTGCCAACCCTCAAAAATCCATTTTAATTCCAGCTTGTAATGCGACAAAACAGGACAAACACTAAGGGGGATGAATACTTTTGCAAGACACTGTATACAGTTGTAAAAGATTAAAGACAAACAGTCCTGATTTGTGGTGAATTGAACAAAATCAAGGTACTTTACTTGAGAGGCTTTCCATTTTATTCAGCTTTATACTTCTCCACTACATCTCAGAAGCAAAGATTGTACTTTTTACTCCACTATATTCAGGGATGTAATTTGGGGCTGGTGAAATTATCTGAAAATTTTAGCCGGGGGTCTGGGGTTTTCTGACTTAAAAATTGTACTAAAATGGCAAGCAAACACACAAGAAAAAAAACTTGTCATGATTAACAAATTCAAGCCAATTTAATGGTCAACATGCAACTCTGAGCCCCTACAGTAAATTCAATGATTCTTAACTGACAAAAAGCCAAAACATGAAACCTAAAAATGTCATTCTAAATTAAATCATCTGCATTAGAATAAATAGAAAATTGTATAAGGAAAAACAAAATTTGTACTTTCAATTACTGTAGAAGTTGAACATACCTAAATGTGCCTTTTCAAACAAACATGATGCAACATAAGAATTCATCCACCATTATTTATTAAACTCTATTGCTCCTGGTAGTCTCCCGGTTTGCTTCTTATGTATGGCAACTTCTAATATTTGATTAAGTTACTGCACACCCCGTTTAGACAGGGTAACAGGATTGACACAAAAAAATTAGTCATGCATAGACTACTTACCAAAACTGAAATTTTTAAGTAAATATTCTCAGATTCGGTTCATTCTGCCATCGATATAAAAGGTGAGAATATGTAGAGCCTTCCCAGCACGATCGATCTTCCGAACGAAATCGCTGAACAAATGTCTCACAGTCTTATGTCCAACGTCTGTCCCAACCTCTTTCTCCAGCCATTCCCAGCGGAACTTGTTTTTCACTATTCTGTCGATTTCTTTAACTCGATTTGCATCTTTACGCTCGATCACGGAGGCTGCCATCTTTCAACTCTTTGTTTGAAGCGAGCTTACGTACAGCTATCTAGCAAGCGCGTTCATTGGTTGTTACAGAGCGATGGGCCAATCACGTACCTCGTTTCATCTCAATGACGGAATTACTGAAAGTCGGAACGAATAGGATACGAATGCGGATTTTTGAGCGAAAAATCAGAAAAAATTTTTTTTTCAAATTTTGAGGTGAAAAAAGCGGAATTCCGCGAATTCGCGGAAAAATCACATCCCTGTATATTTCTCTGACAGCTGTAGTAGTAAGAAGAAGAAGTTGTTGTTGTTGGTCACTTAAGATTTCAATTTTTCATACCCTACCTGTCCAGAGAAAACTATGCATCTCCAAATGCGGTGGTTCTCATCTCATCTCATTATCTGTAGCCGCTTTATCCTGTTCTACAGGGTCGCAGGCAAGCTGGAGCCTATCCCAGCTGACTACGGGCGAAAGGCGGGGTACACCCTGGACAAGTCGCCAGGTCATCACAGGGCTGACACATAGACACAGACAACCATTCACACTCACATTCACACCTACGCTCAATTTAGAGTCACCAGTTAACCTAACCTGCATGTCTTTGGACTGTGGGGGAAACCGGAGCACCTGGAGGAAACCCACGCGGACACGGGGAGAACATGCAAACTCCGCACAGAAAGGCCCTCGCCGGCCACGGGGCTCGAACCCGGACCTTCTTGCTGTGAGGCGACAGCGCTAACCACTACACCACCGTGCCGTCCTGCAGTGGTTCTAAAAGTGAATATTTGTGATAAACTGAAGGATTAAGTGTTCCTTTACAGTTTGAGAAAACTCTCCTACTTCTTAAGCGAAGTAAACTATTTAATAATAATCCTCTTGGATTAACTGGAAAATGTAGTGTCACAAACAGGGTTGAAAACCGGGCTGTTTTTCTGAGCTCATGACAAGCTGGCATTTTAGAGGAGATGCAAGTTTGTCGCAGGGCAGCGACGCTACAAACATATGATGATCTTATAGAATATGATGCATTACCGTACGTTAAACTACACAACAGTATATAAGGTGGTTAAAATCAGCTCAGCCTTCAACAACTACACCAGTAAAACGCAACAGAAACATTGAACATCATGTATAAATTGTAAAACAATGACAGGAACCATTTTAATATAGAACTTTTGATACTTTAAAGGTGACATATTACACCCCTTTTCCACGAGATGACACAGTTCCCTGAGGTCTTATTGAAATGTCTGTGGCATGTTTTGGTTAAAATACCACAAGGATAAAGCACCACAGTTCCGTTCTCACTCTGTCGAAACAGCCCTGATCAAAAACGGCTGATTTGAGGAACGGCCTGTTCCTTTAAATGATGATGAGTTGCTGGTCGCCACACCCCCTTCTTCATCAGCTAATCAGGTAGCACTTCCATCGTTGATATTCATTTGCAAAGGCAGTTCTCAAGCCATGAGTGGAGATACTCAGATGAAGGGGTGGGATCATTCTAATGAGCTCCACTTGTGACATACGCCCCTTTTCCACCAAAGCAGTTCCAGGGCTGGTTCGGGGCCAGTGCTTAGTTTGGAACCGGGTTTTCTGTTTCCACTGACAAAGAACTGGCTCTGGGGCCAGAAAAACCCGTTCCAGGCTAGCACCAACTCTCTGCTGGGCCAGAAGAAAGAACCGCTTACGTCAGCGGGGGGTCGGAGTTGTTAAGACCAACAACAATAACAAGATCGCGAAAGATCGCCATTTTTAAGCGACGAGAAGCAGGAGCTGTACAAACGCGAAGTCATCCATTATTATTATTATTGTTGTTGTTGCTGCTGCTGCTTCTTCCGTGTTGTTTTTGCTTTGATATTCGCGCCAAGGTTTATGCAAACGTAGCGATGTAACTGACTTATACAGCGACATAATGACCTATACAACGACGTAACTGACGTATACAGCGACATAATGACGTGTCTTCCCTTAGCACCGCGAGCTATGGAAAAACAAGCTGGTTCTCAGCTGGCTCACAAGTTGAACGAGTTGTGAACCAGCACCAGCCCCGAACCAGCCCTGGAACTGATTTGGTGGAAAAGGGGTAATAGAAAGTAGAGCCAAATCTAAACGTCTTGTTGAAACACGTTTCCTAGAACAGGCAGCGCAAAAGAAACTGACCAGGTTGTTTTATTTCAGAGTTTGCGGGCTGGTTGGCACTACAGATACCCAAATGTCTGTGCGCAAGCACTGAAAAAGTGAGTTTTTCATAATACATCCCCTTCAAGTAAATTTTGCTAATACAACTCTCACATACTTTTACTTCAGTAAAGTTTTCAATGGAGAACTTGGACTTCTTGTGGAGTCTTTTTACAGTGTGGTATTACTAATTTTAACTTACTTAAAGGATCTGAATATTTCTTCCATCACTGGTGCTAAGGGTATTTCTTTTTATTCTATCCACATTCACTGGATATAAGCAATCGCACGCTCTGATTGGCGACTCTACTACTAGGATATCAGCTCATATACCGTGAGTAGAGAAAAAAAAAAACAGCAGAGCGTGTTGCTGAACCAATCGAGGACGAAATCAAAACTCTACTCAAAAACAACGGCCTAGTGTTTAGCGTGTCCGCCTCTCAACCGGGAGATCGCAAGTTCTACTCACGGTCGGGTCATACCAAAGACCATCGTAAAAATGGTATCTACTACCATCTGGCAAGGCATGCTGCAATACAGATGTGAGTGGGGAAGTCAAACTCTCGCGGTTACCAGAGGACCCGCCCCCCACTGTAACCCTAGCTGTATTGAGGTATTTCACCCACGTGACCAAGTCATGTGATGCTGCCATTTTGGACGTCACGGCTCGAATCAGTTTGAATGCGAGGAAGGCGACAAACGAAAAACATAAAAGAAAAAGGAGCGAGATGCAGAAAACACCTTCACTATCCAGCGACGTAGGGCATTTACAGGGCGAGCAGAGGGAGAGGTATTTGCAAAAATTGAGGTTAGCAGGCTTAGAGAACGACGTTTACCTGCTTCCACCAGGATTGTTCACTGACGTACGGAAGTACACGAAGCCCTCGTCTTTACCTGACTTCGGCCCACATGATCTGTATACCTATGTCGTTAAAAACCCATCGCCATACACAGGTATTGATCTGAAAGCGTATAAGAGTTTGGATGCCTACAAATATTTTGTGTCAGGCTGGGTAACATGCCTACATCAGCGGGTCGTCCCTGGAGCCGGTGGTCGCCATCTTATTACAGCTAAGGTTTGTTCACATTTTCATTTACTTTCGGTCCTCAGGATAAACAAAATGTTATTAAATGTCATTGAAATAACTTCTTAGTCTGTTGAGACATGGCCCGTTATAAATTTGCTGTTACCAGGCAATGACCAAGAACTGTATTATTAGGGTCAGTGTAGTTGTAGCAGTGTATTAGCAACTAGCTGTTAGCACTAGCTAATGTCAACATCATAATAGCTGGTATGTTACTGTAGCAATGTTTACATTCAGTCATTTGGATGACTGTTAAAACCTTTCAGTCTCAAGTTTTTCCTTTACTGTATTTACTAGTTTACTGAGCTAGCGCGCTCGGGCAAGCTGGGAGCCAACACGCACTAGCCTGCCGGCCGCTGGGAGCCGGCGCGCGCTAGCTCAGTAAACTAGTAAATCCAGTAAAGGAAAAACTTGAGACTGAAAGGTTTTAACAGTCATCCAAATGACTGAACGTAAACATTGCTACAGTAACATACCAGCTACTGTTGTTGACATTAGCTAGCTTGACGTTCAAAATGGCGGACACCGGGGCGTCACATGACCCTGTGACGTCAGGTGAAATACCTCAATAGGCGAGAGGCCGAGGGCTATCAAAACGGAGATCGGTGCCGCATCCATACACCTTAAAGAGTTGTTTAGTACTGGGACAAGAGACTGCCTGGGAAGACCAATTCTGGCATGAGAAGGACTTTGACTTGACTCAAAAACAAAACCCCAAAAATTATCATCGTGCATTCAAAAGAAACCAAAATGGCTAAAAGAATATTTTTTTTTTGCTTTGTTTTTTTTTTTTCCACCAATATCGCCTGTTCCACACTCCAGACCAGTTGTTGGTGGTAATGCACCTTTAAGTTGGTTTGCCAACCACCAAAAAAAAAAAACGAGATAGAACTCGACGCCAATGGCGTCGATGGGGATACCTCCACCTGGTAGACTACACACCTTATTAAGTTGTGATTTGGGGATGGACATTTGACCTCACAGTAATCTTGACCTGTGACCTTTTAACCTCAAAATCTAATCAGTTCATGTTTGTCCCAAAGCGCACAAATGGTGAAAGTTTGGTGAAATTCCTTTCATTTGCCTTGGAGATATTGTGTTCACAAGGTTTCCGGACAGACATTTGACCTCATAGTGACCTTGACCTTAGACCTATTGATCTCAAAATCTAATCAGTTAATGTTTGTCCCAAAGCACACAAATGGTGAACGTTTGGTGAAATTCCTTTCATTAGCCTTTGAGATATCTCGTTCACAAGGTTTCGGGACGGACGCATGCACGGACAGATGGATGGACAACCCGAAAACATAATGCTTCCTGCACCTTAAGGTGGCGGAGGCATAAAAAAAAAACCCTGAAGAAGAAAGCCCCCAAAAATAAGCAACAAAATATGGAATAAAAGTATTTGATAGTAAAGGCCAATTTATGCTGACAACGCAGTCCTCGCAGATGGTGTCGCAGATAGCGTCTGCGTAGCCCCCCCACCTTCGCAGACGCTCTGCGCGCACCTCCCAAAAATTGTGACCACCGCAGAAGCCTCGCAGACAGCGTCGCAGACAAGAGGGCTCTGATTGGTCCACTCTACATCCGCTGTACACGCACTTCCGCTTCCCTACTTTCCCGGTTTGCTTTGTTTTCACGACCGGCATTTTTAAAAACACGAGCGAAGATGGAGCAGCACGAAGAGCGGTTGATCGAGGAAGTGAGGAAGTACGTACATCTATATGACTCCAGTTCTAGTCATTATAAGTAACCGGAGGATAAACACTCCACTAACCACACCCACCAACTACTCCTAGCGATTTCGCGACTTCGCGCCCCCTTGCGTTGTAGCGGTGAATAACATCGCGCACGCTTATTACTCCCCGCTCAACGATAAATTACAACTGTCTGCGAAAAGCTGTCTGCGAAAGCCTTGTCACAAGAGCATGCAGAGGCCTTAAGAACGTATCTTTTAGGTTGTTAGGTTGACGTGGGGCGGCCTTGGGCTGAGGTGCCCTTGAGCAAGGTACCTGACCCCTGACTGCTCCCCGGGCGCTCTGGTGTGGCTGCCCACTGCTCTGGGTGTGTGTGTGTGCGTGCGTGTGTTCACTGCTTCAGATGGGTGAAATGCAGAGGATGAATTTCACTGTGCTTGAAGTGTGCATGTGACGAATAAAGGTTTATTCTTCTTTTTTATTTTTCAAGACATCATCATCATCATCACATTTTTCACAAATTGCTCCTGTCATTTCGCCGGTTTGATGCATTCTAAGCGGAAATTATTTTGTCAGATGTTTAGCATCAAGTTTTTATTTCAAATTTGCAAAAAATAAAAATGCTCCATTTCTCAAAATCCAGTGAATGCGGAGAAAATAAAGCAGTTATTCCACTCCATCTCGTCATACATGGATTATAGCCGACTCGTTGCTACGCGCCTCGTCAGCCATCAGCTCATGTACGACTTGATTTCGTGGAATAACTTAAATATTAGTGTGCACTTTATATTATCCACTAAAGCAAGGAAGATAATGGGATTATAAATTATTACAGTACACGATGTGTTGGGTAACAAAAAAAAAAAAAGTTGCTGCACAAACGTGCTTATTGAATGTCAGCTCTAAAACAAGAACCACAAATTCAAAATGAGGAACTCTTGCAATGATGGAGAGTCCCACCCAGCAGAATTGCTGTAAAAACGTGTGTTGCAAGCTCTGTTCCTTTCCACAGCCAAAGCCGCTTCTAAAAGAGTAAAAACTCCGTTGGAGTGAAAGAGAGAGTGAGGGGAGGACAAGAAAAACAACAGACTACTCCTAAAGAGTTAAGTAACCCAGAGCAGAGTAATTACCTTGCTTCGTCCAGGCCAACAAGCTGCCATCTGCTCTCAAGTACACACACACACACACACACACACACACACACACACACACCTCTCTTCAACCTCTTGCTGAGCAAACAACCAGTGAAAATGTAGGAAAGAAAGAGTCCCAGAAAGATGAAGACGAGGGGGAGAGCGAAAAGAAGAGAAACTCTGAATGAGATAAATGGCTCTTTCTTTCTTGTGGCTGAAGAAGGATTGCACAAAAATGAGTGACGTCCAGGGGCCTAAAGAGAGCCTGTCCCACTCTTCCACTGAAACCTTTCCTTACGTACACCGGATAGATAATTACAGCTCACCACTCCGTATTATACACAACACTCTTGAATTCTCAAATCCGATTGGTCAGATGGTGTTCATTTCGACAACAGCAGCTCTGACAGCCGTTATGGCTGTAATTCATCTCATCTCATTATCTGTAGCCGCTTTATCCTGTTCTACAGGGTCGCAGGCGAGCTGGAGTCTATCCCAGCTGACTACGGGTGAAAGGCGGGGTACACCCTGGACAAGTCGCCAGGTCATCACAGGGCTGACACATAGACACAGACAACCATTCACACTCACATTCACACCTACGGTCAATTTAGAGTCACCAGTTAACCTAACCTGCATGTCTTTGGACTGTGGGGGAAACCGGAGCACCCGGAGGAAACCCACGCGGACACGGGGAGAACATGCAAACTCCGCACAGAAAGGCCCTCGCCGGCCACGGGGCTCGAACCCGGACCTTCTTGCTGTGAGGCGACAGCGCTAACCACTACACCACCGAGTAGTGTAATTCATATCACAGGTTTATTTTAACGTCCTTGTCCTAATGCTTCTGTCGTAACAACTCGTTCACAAGGACTTGTACAGTATGACAAGCATTCCACCTAACTGATGACTAATAATAAACTAAGGGAAAAAAAAAAAAACAATGCATGATTGTTGATATGGGAAAGTTTTTCTAAGTAGATATGGAAGGAGTCTCGGGTGTCAGAGAGTTGTACGTTTTCCTCTACAGGAAAGTCTTCAAGAGAGAGAGAGAGAAGGATGGCTAGTGAGGAAATGACTGTTTATAGCTGTTGATTACTTTCCTAGCTCCATCATGTTATTTTTCTTCCTTATACAACGATGTCTAAGTCACAGTTTGTGACGGATCAGATCCCAGGACATGAAAGACGCAAGTACTGTAAGCTGATGCACTATTTGGAAATTAAATCCTGCAACTTTAAAAACACTCTTCCACAATATTCCTATTTCCACCTCGAACTCACTGCAGATGTACAGGACCTCAGAGAAGGAAATCAATTGTGAGGAAATCCTGTGTAAAGATGTTGACCAAGCTCTTAAAGTCCAAAGATTGCATTCAAATATTTGACGGACACTTTAATCAAAAAGTACTGGCAAGCGAGGCAGAATCCGATCCAAGCACGAAGCCGTTAAAAGAGGGGATGGAGATGCAAGTGGTGCAAGAGTGAGTTTCCAAGCTGATGAAAAACAAGTGCGAGAAAGAACCAAGAGCCATTCGGGTTGGAATAATAGACCTCGACTCCGTTGGAATGTTGTGGTTCGAAATGGGTAAACAAACGCCGACACGCCTCATGTGTTAATATGGATTATCTGTATTCATGAACTACAAAGTCTGAGATAGAGCTCAAAATGGTACATTATTATACATACAGGACACTTCTTCCATGGAATAAAAACGTATTCTATTCCCTTCTAGCGGGTTTCATTCATTTGGTTTCATAGCATGCAATATTTACCCTGTCCACACTAGGGATTTTGTACCGATACGAAACTACTTTCGTACCGCAACACCTGTCCACACTAGCAACTATACCGGTACTGTAGTGGTATAACTGTATCGGTACGAAACCCACAAATGTATGGGTTTCGTACCGGTACAGTATCGGTACTGTAGCGCTTCGCTGTAGTGTGGACAGATGAAGCGGCTCTGTATCGATACAAATGTAATGCGCAAGCGCAATGAACCATTCCTACGTCTTCTGGGTTATTCATACAATACAATACAATACGCCCGCGCTTTCCAGCTGTAAATAAAACGTCAAAATGGCTCAAAACGACCGTGGAGCTACATGGAGAAAAGAAAGGGGGGAGAAGGGGAGAGAGGGAGGGAGGAAGAGAGAGAAAGGGAGGGGAAGAGAAGGGAAGAGGGAGAAAGTGAGGGGGGAGAAAGGGAGATTCGTTTTCTTTGTTTCTTTCTCAACTGCCTCGCGCGTTTTATACGATTCGACTGAATAAATGACCACCAGAAGTACAGACTGTACATTGACAACAAAAAGCGCACACACGTTGTTTCATCCGCCATATTCTCGGAAGGAAGTTACTCGGTAACCACGGAAACATTTCGCGCACGCGCATTTCAACTACCGTGAAAGAAAACCGCAAACATTTCTCGCTAGTGTGGACAGATGCACTAAACTGTACCGGTATACTTTGTATCGATACAGTTATACCACTTTCGTACCGGTATAAGTGTGAACACAGCATTTGTTAGCATATCGCATATGTATTACGTCACTCTACCCAATGGAGAATGAGCGTGCAATATTGTTATAATATTGCACTTTGTCAAGACAACATGACGTCACACGTCAGAGCTCATGCGAAGATCCAATGACGAAACTTTTCTGCTGCACAGAAGCATTTCTTTGTCCTCTGGGAAAGAGAAAGAAGAGGCTAATCCAGTGCTACTGCTAGGATTAGCTATGCTATAATTAAGCACTAAATAAATAAACTGAAAACTGAAACTAAAGACACGCTGAACACCCGAAAGGCTACCAAAACTTAATTCGATAATTTTCACGCGTATTTACAGGAGAAAAACATACCAATGGATATTGAAAAACTGGAAAAGAGACACGTTGGAGATGTAAAACTTCCGTGCTAGCAAGTGACTGTGACAATTTGGAAACAAACATGGCCACCAGGTTTGCTTCATTAAATACAGGTTTTGAGAGAATGTCGATGGTGATTTTAAAACTAACTCAGTAAATTACAGAGGAAAATGAATACTTAAAACTGTACTGCTTTTCAGATTTTCCAAGTGTAGGTCATAAAAAGGATTTTCCCTCCGACACCCAGTTATTTTTGTTTAATGGACCGAAAGCTCCTGAATTCGAATCATAGACTTTCAATTTTATTTGTTTTTTTTAAACAGAACAATTAAAAAATTTAGAGCCATGTGGCCCTAAATTCTCTGCTATTTTTTCCTGCTTCACCATGACCCAATTCAAGATGCGTCATGCATGACGTGGTGGGCTTTCCCCGTTCGCGCAAGGCATTGTGGGATACAAATTTGAAACAGGAGAGAAAAATGGAGGATGTGAGTGTGCGAATGAAACATGAAAGACCGACTACAGTAACGGAAAGAAAGCGAGAAGAAAAGACGTTATGTTATATACGAAGGAAAGGAAACGAAGGACCAAACTAATAAATATCGGGGCTCAGCGAGCACCTCGGTGTGATCAGCTGTTCGTTTAGCGACAGAATGATGGAACTGTCAGTGCACGCTCAAAGATAAACCTGTAGATGGCAACAATGCAACACTGTGGATGCCAGCTGCCGTAAAACCCAAAAGAAGAAGAAACAGAAGAAGGTAAGCCTGTGCATGAGCACACGGATATTTTGTGAGATATTACAGAAATAAACATACATCACAATGGCCAAATTTCAGAGGGAACTAAATTTCACAGATTTTATGAAATCGAAAGGCCGTCTACTTTGAAGTCTGAGTGAAAAATAGTGCAGCAGCGTGGAAGAAGAGTCTGGAGACAGAAATCTTAGTTTCTTGGTCGTTAGCCTGTGCTACTTGTTCTCGATAGCACTGGCTTGACCTCTTTATTAACATTCGCCAACACTACTCATGAATGCTACACCGGCTGGAAGGTGGCTGGACTGCCACGCTAACAGCACCAACTTGCCGGTAAGCTCGCAGTGGCCTTTGAGAATTCTGATATGAAGAATGTGTGCATGTATAATAATAATGATAATAATATTGGCTGACTTTTTTTGCATGGTCTCTCAGATACATTTCATTCAGCTACTTGTCTTCGCCTCGTTCAATATCATGCTAGCTGAATGAAATACATCTGAGAGACCATGCAAAAAAGCCAGCCAATAATATTTAATTATTGCGCAGCTTATGGCTGCAATAACAATTCAACTGATAGCAACCTATCATTTCGTTCTTTTCCGAGCAATAAAAGACTTCAGGAGGTCAGAAATTATTAAACTTACAAACGAATTCGCATTGTTTGGTAGTTGTGTGCGCTGTAGCACTGAAACCTTCCTTTATCACACTTTGAAAGGTGATTTGCGATCGTAATCGTGGATACTTTTGTCGTTTTATTGAGGTTTGTTTTTGTCCAAATTGTATCCCTGGCCGCACTACTAGAGCTATTAGCAACCGCCATTTTGGATTTGTGTTTACCCATTTCAGATCATGTGTTCTTGAGTCCGAGGAGGTTTATTGCTTGCACTAGGAACAGTGCAATCACACTATGAATGGTGCAATCTTACAAATTCAAGATTTAAGCTTCTAAGTGGGTTATCAAATGAAAAATTGTGCCGATTAAAAATAAATAAATAAATAAATAAAATGCCCTTGAACAGAAAAAAAATTAAAAATTTAAAATAAACTATCCAACATTTCTGCTGAGCTACTGCTATAGGAAAAAAAACTTAAAGGGGAACTGAAGGCAAATTTTTTTATTATCAAAATTCTATTTCTCTCATTTTATTAAATATCGGAATGCATTTTTGATCGCTATTTTGTCGCTGCTATAGCAAGTTATGAGTGTTTAAAATATGCTCTGTAATATATCAGTCCATATGTCAAAGCAATGGCCGTAAACAAGATTCGTTGAGACCTGTGCGAGAAATCGTAGGACGGAAGTAAAATGTACAGCGGAAAATCAAAGTGACGACATCTGCCAACGTTCCCTGTGTCCGAAATCGCTCATTCGTTCACTACTCCCTACTCCCTATATCGGGAATTACTATATAGAGGACTATACAGTGAGCTCATTGGTAAAATGAAAAAACTCTTTCGGACACTAGTCCGTCGCGCTGGCATTTACGTCATTACTGTCGCACAATTAAAACATGCCAGATCAGTCGGCTGATGGGTTTCAAAATAATAAATACATGCGTGTGTTTTTGTGATAAATCCATATTATACTGAGCGCATTTCCAACATTAATCAATACAAAGTCCCTGCAGCTTTCAGTTCTTTTAAATCAAGGCTGAATACTTTCTTTCTTCTTTGCCGCGGCCTTTTATTAAATCTAATTTGAGATTTTTGATTTGATTTCTTTCAGCGCGACCGCAATGCATGCTGGGATATATTGCTTTGGTTAGTGACTGTCAGTTGTACACTACTTTTCATGATGCATTGTGGGATACTTTGAGTGCACTATATAGGGTGTAAATAATCCTCACTAAGGTTTTGGACAGCACTACAAAATGGCGTCCTCACTATATAGTGCCCTAACCGAACGCACTAAATTCAACATGGCTAAAAAACGAACAGGCCGATAAGTATAATATTTAATTGCAATTAGTTGCCAATACGAGTCACGATATAAGGTTACTAAAACCGAAAACGTAATTGAATAACACGTTAATTAAGAAATAAAGCAAGTTTAAAAATGACTTCAGTTCTCCTTTAAAAATCATAATGGCTAGAAATTTCAGATTCCTCAGTGTTTCATTTCATTCAGCTCGAAAGTGACTCAACACATCATTCAGGTAAAGAATGAAAAAACATGTCACACACATTCACAACCCACTGACAACCAAATACTCTCCAATCCATGTGGGCCAGTTTCCCAGGAAACACTTCCCAGATGGGAGAAAACAAGCTACAACTATCCCCGAGCTTGTAAACTACAACTTTCCCAAGTAAGTTTATGAACAAAAAGGGAAAATAATACAACCCCAATTTCAAAAAAGTTGGGACGCTGTGTAAACTGTAAATAAAGACAGAATGCGATAATTTACAAAATCATGGAAATGCTATATTTCATTGAAAATAGTACAAAGACAACATATATATTGAAAGTGAGAAATTTTATTGTTTTTTGAGAAATATATGCTCATTTTGAATTTGATGTCAGCAACATCTTTCAGAAAAGTTGGGACAGGGGCGTGTTTACCACTGTGTTGCATCATCTCTACTGTTAACAACACTCTGTACACGTTTGGGAACTGAGGAGACCAGCTGCTGTAGTTTTGAAAGAGAAATGTTGTCCCATTCATGCCTAATATACAATTTCAGATGCTCAACAGTTTGGGGTCTCCTTTGTCGTATTTGCGCTTCATAACGCGCCAAATGTTTTAAAAGG